>NC_138048.1:107775340-109100343 GCF_964194185.1 Rhinolophus hipposideros | reverse complement strand
ATGTTCCTTTTTCTTTACCTTTTGTGTATTTAGTATAGATTTTTGCTTTGTGGTTACCATGAGCTTACATATAATCACTTATATCTATAACAGTCTATTTAAACTTGATAACTAAGTTTGATCCCATTGTAAAGCTCAGCATTATTACTCTCCTCACCCCCAAATTTTCTGTATTTGAGGTCACATTTTACATCTTTTTATTTTGTGTATCCCTTAACTAATTATTGTAATCATAGTTATTTTAACTGCTTCTGTCTTTTAACCTTCATACTAGTTTTGTAAGTGATTAATCCAATACTTTTATTATACATTTATTTTTCCAATAAGATTTATTCTTTCATGTGTTCTTGTTACTAATTAGTGTCCTTTTTTTCATTTTAAAGTACCTTTGATATATCTTGTAAGGCACATTTAGTGGTGATGAACTCCTTTAACTTTTGCTTGTCTGGTGAACTATCCTTCAATTCTGATTGATAACTTTGCTGGGTAGAGTATTCTTGACTGGCAGTTTTGTTTTTCATTCAGCACTTTGAATATGAGTATATTGTGACACTCCTTTCTGGCCTGGAAAGTTTATGCTGAGCAATCTGATAGTGTTACGAGGGTTCCCTTGTATATAACAATTTTTTTTTTTTTTTTTTTTTTTTGCTACTTTATGGATTCTCTCCTTGTCTTTCACTTTTGGCACTTTAATTGTAATGTGTCTTGGTGTGGGTCTCCTTGGGTTCATTTTATTTGGAACTCTCTTGGCTTCCTGGATCTGGATGTCTGTTCCCCAGGTTAGGGAGGCTTTCGGCCATTGTTTCTTCATGTAAGATCTCCACCCCTTTCCCTTCTCCTTCTGGGAGCCACATCATGTGAATGTTCGTCTGTTTGATGTTGTTCTAAACGTTCCATAAACTTTATCCACTTCCTTTCACTCTCCCATAAGTCCCTTAAACTTTCTTCCCTTTCTCTCATTCTTTTTCCTTTTTCCCGGCTCTGACTGGGTGAGTTCCACAGCTTTGTCTTCAAGTTCGCTCGTCCTATCTTCTGCTCCATCTAGTCTGCCACTGAAACCCTCTACTGTATTTTTCAGTCACACTAGTGTTTTTTAGCTCTGTGACTTCTATTTGCTACTTTCCTATACTTCTCAGGTCTTGGTTGAAGTTCTTTGTTCATCCATTCTTCTCCCAGTTCAGTGAGCATCTTTAGGACCACTACTTTGAACTCGTTATCAGGTAGATTACTTATCTCCGCTTCATTAAGGTTTTTCTTGTTCTTTCATCTGCAACGTACTCCTCTGTTTCTTCACTTACTTGACCCTCTGTGCTGGTTTCTATGAAGTAAATGAAACAACCACTTCTCCCGTCTTGAAGGAGTGGCCTTGTGTAGGAGGTGAACCTGTCGTTCAACTCTGCCTCCGCTCTTGGTTGTCTCACAAAGCTCTGCACTTGTCCAAACAGCCTGTTCTATTTTTAATAACTCCCAGCGACTGAGGATGTGCCAAGATCTGTCACTGTCCCCAAGAGGAGGAGCTCAGCACCTAGATTCGGGCTGACTGGAAGCCAGACCCACAGGCAGCAACTTTCAAAAGGGAGCACATATACGCAGCCTGGGGGACCACAGGCGTCCACTTGTACACTTGGGCTGTTGAGAAGCCTTCAGAACTGGTATCTGTGCTACAAGAAACAGACACCCCTGGAAAAAGCACAACGCTAGCAACACATCCCATGAGCTGATGGGCTGTGGGTCTGGGAGCACAGTCATGGATCTCTCAAATAATGTCAGTAAATACCAGCACCGAAGGAGGCCTTTTCCTCGCTAAGCTTCATGTGATGCTATAGTGGTAGAAACAGAAGCCCACCAAGACTCAGAACTCCTCCAGACTAGTCACCAGGACAAATGGACTATACACCCAAAGTTACCTCCCCCTAAGCAAACACACTCTCTTACAATAAACTGTCCTTCCCTCTTGAGTTGGGATGGAAAGGTTGATCTGTTTGTCTCTAAGATGTACCCCTTAGCTAAGAAGGGGCGATTCACAGATATAAGTGCTAAACCCAATGAGAGCTCGTGGTACAGGAACTGAAAATCTGCCACTTCCACAGAAGTCATCTCTTATGTACTGTCTGCAGGACAGGCAGAGGCTGACACCACAGGCTGAGCAGTTCCAGCTCCTCCTTACTTTGTGGTCCGTGGTAACCATGCGGTGGCCAGCTTTCTGTGCGTCCTTATGCTTCCTCTGGGGCTCTGGCATACCCAGCGTGCTGCTCTCCCCTCCAGTTACTGGAGCTGAAGGTAGAGAGAGAACTTCCAGTTCGAATTCGATCATATGGTACGCAGGCGCAGCCGGCAGGCTGATGCTCGTGACCTTGTCAGATGACTGTACCCGGAGAGACGCGTCAGAAGCCTTTTCTAGGAAAGATGGAAAAAGTCACTTCTAACATATTCCCTCTGTTTCCTTGTTCTTTTCTCTTCTAGCAGGTGTTAGACCCAGCACTAAAGTTCCGGCCCAACTCCTGCTGCTCCTATGTGTGTACAACAGTGTGCCTAGGATTAAGGGGGGGGGCGGAAGAGGCAGGAAAATCAGGAACAAAACCCCCTAAGACGGAGTGACTCTGCAGGAAAGCCAGCTGGTAACAGCCCAGACAACTGTCACTGTGCTCAGTCTGAAGACAGAAAAGAGACACTTCCTGTGTGGCACACCCAAGTACTGTGTGTGTCCCCAGTGCATCAAACCACCGGGCCAGCTCTCACCAGGAGGGGAGCAGCATGCTTCCCTCACACCTCATGGCTGAGGTTCGGGGGAGATGGGACTCTTTTAGGGCTTCCGACCAGTGCCTAAAAGGCTCACTGACTTTTGCTTCTTGGTGAGGGACTTTGGGGAGGGATGAAGAAGGCTGGGGGCTGGCAGGGCACACTGTCAGTACCGCTGGGCCATGAGGTACATGCACAGCTCTTGGTCTTCCCCCCAGTGTAGCGCCCCATCCAGGGACAGGGTCACTGCCTCGAAAGAGTCACAGGGAAAAGCAGGCCTCAGACGCCACTTGAGGAGGGCAGGGATGACAGGTCCCTTCCACCCACAAGGTGCATGACAATGCTGAGAGCCCACCTTTCCTAAGTGACTGGTGCCTCACCTCTTGTGTTGGAATAGATCACTGCTCTGTTCTCGGCGTGACACAGGATGAGCATGGCTTCTGCATTGCTGAGCTGGAGACTGTCCCCGTTTTTCACTGTATAATGGCCAGTAGTGACAGTGAACTTGACCTTCTGAGGAATACCAGCCAAAAGGCTGTCTAAAGGGAAAAAGACAACAATTAGCATCACTTCAACCGAAAGTACTGATGGAGGCCCCTATGAGGTGAGAAGGGCACTGTTTCTCCTGGTAGGAAAGATCTGTTCACTTTAGATACCCGACAAATTTCCAGTCTCCATGCCCCACCCTCACTGTTCATCTCAATTACATGGACCGCAGGGCTGAGGGGCTCTTGCTGGGAGCCCGAGGGGTCTTCTCACCACCTTGGTTAGGAGTTAGAAATCACGGTGGCAACTGTGTCCATGAGGGGCTCAAATGTCACCTGCCAAGAAGTTAGTAAGAGAGAATCAGATAAAGGGACTCAAGAACAGTCCGGTGAAACGGAAGGTGCCAGAGCTATTCAGAACTTTCTCTGGCTTTTCCAGGTTAGGCCTTTGGTGTAGAGACAGCTCGTAAAAGCTATGGCTGCTGGTTTCTCCTACGTGGACATGAGCTGAAGTGTCTAAGAATCCCACTCCAGGGAAGACAAAAGGAAGAAGGCAGAGAAAGAAAGGAGGAGAAGGAATGGAGACAGAGGGATGGGAAGGCATGGGGCAAGAAGGGAGCGAGGGGCTGTGGAATGGCGGCATGAGCAGGGCTGGGCGTCTCACAGGGCCTTTTCCAGGTCCTGATGAAAGCAAAGCTCAGCCTTCTCACAAAAGGCTCTGTGACAGAACTATCTGGAAGAAGAACCATCTGAGAAGCTGACTGCTGTGTTCAGTAACTGAGGGCCCTCCGGTCCTGGTAGCCATGGGAGAAGAGTAAAAGCAGAAAAACGGAGCATGCGGAGAGTAAACAGAATAAATGCTTTCTTTGATTTTTTTCTCAAATGGAGGAAAAAAGCCAATAAATACATTATTCCAGCCTGAATAACTGTAGCATTCACTCATTACTGTTTTAATTAAGTGACGTGTGGCCTTAGTTTGTATATACCAATTCCATATGACTTAACAAGGATAGCAGCTTTGAATTTCTCACATGCCATACTACATGCTACAGGGTCAAGTTTAGTCAACATTTTCAAAAGAAAAGACTTCTGATCATAGTATTGAACATAACAACATCTAGCTCTTAGCCTTTGAAATGGAACTCTGAAATGGAAGTCATACTTACTTATTAAGTTCTCTGCAGTAGGTGTTAACTAATACCTCCTTTCTCTTATTTTCAGATACACCATGTTTCTTAAACATGGAAGTCGGCAATTATAGGACAGCAAATATTCGATGACCAGAAAAGCCACCGCCAGTGAGGTCCCAAGCACTTCCATTACGCTGCCTACAACGCCCCTCACAGAGGGGCGTGGCTACTACGCACTGAAGTCTGACAGTGCAGACAGCCAGCCCTCCCTCGCGTGACTCCTCTGTGAAAGGGTGAGTGCCCCCGGAACCAAGCCCAGCACCCCGCGGCCCGCGGCCACTCACCGGCCAGCGGCTCCACGCGCAGCTGCGGCTCCTGGCAGTACACATCGTACTGTAGCAGTGGGTAGATGTGCGGGAGGACGAAGCAGAGTGGGCCCACGGAGGCGCAGAGCTGCCGCAGCGTGTATGTCCCCGGCTCCTTGGCCTACGGTCAAAACCAAGCATTTGCAGTGGACACACCTGCTTATCATTATGGGCTTCCTATGAGAAGGCCACACCACGAGATCGCTGCAATGACTGTCCTCCCGCACTGCCTGTCCTGCTCTGCTTGCATGTGGATACACTGATCAGATGAGCCTGCAGACCCTCAGCCAGAGCTTTTTCTGCGTGACTGCTGCTTACACTTGACTTCACGCTTCTAACAATGCATTTTCAATTTACTAACTTTATTTGCGGTATTTTCTTCTGTAAAGATATTCAATGGAGCCGCTTAGCAGTAGCTTGGAGACCTGCTCTCAGACTAGAATGACACATGTGACAAACAGCTAGACTTTGCAGCAGCCACGCCCTCCTCGGCCAGGGGACTCAGAGGACACACTGCTGCATCCGAGAAAGACCTGTGTTGCAGTGGGTCAGGAGCCACTCTCTGACACTCACACAGCCGCAAACAGCACACAGTTTAATGTAAAAGTGCGCCATCTTCTTCGAAATTTCATTCTAACAAATGAGGGTGCTTTTAATACCAAGGGAAAAAAATCTCAATCCAGTGAGAACACAAATAATCAGCTATGTGAAGAAGTTCACTCGCAATTTTTCAACTGCCTTGAAACTGCATAAGAGAGTTTTTAAATGTCAGTCTACTCTTGTTTCAGGAGAACAAAGCAGGGGCGCTGGCTCCTGGCACCCCACCCACACGCACCTGCGTCCTGAACGTTATGACATTGGCCCCGGGCTGCAGGGTCACGGCGCTGCACTTCAGCATGTGGGCTCCGTCCTCCACGGCCACAGCAGGGGGCACGTCCAGGGAGGGGCCGCTCTCCTGCCTTCTCAGGAGAATGTGAACATTTTTGCAGATGATCCCTGTCGTGTTCAGCGAGTTATCGGAAGGACTTCTCTCAAACGTCTCGTACAGCTCCAGTGCGGGTGAGCTGCTTGGGGCTGCAGGGAAAGGCGGGCTCTCCGGGGGGAAGTGAACGATCCCGTTGGACGTCTTGTGCTTGGTGAGCCACTCGGCAGTCTTCCGGTAGTTGTTTGTCTCGATGCTGAAGTGCACGCTGATGGCCAGCTGCTCCACGTGCACCGGGACGGGCATCTGGCTGCACAGCGTTATCTCCAAGGACAAGACGCCGCCCACGTGGACCACGGCATTGGGCGGGGTGAAGCGGAGATCTCTCAGGTGTGCGAAAGACTGCATAGGGAGGACGACTTTGTCACCTGCAAAGGCACATGTCCCCGTGTGACTTCCCCTGGCACTCTGGCAGAAGACACACAGGCCGGGCCTTGGGGACTGTCGGGCCAGCTGGAGGAGGCGCGACACAGAAGCAAGAGCAAAGATGGTCGAGAGAGAGAGCTTCACATCCCACACACCAGAGCGGCTGCGTCAAACGCAGGACACGACACAGGCCTGGATGATGCCTGGAAATCAAAACCACTGGAGAAATTAAGGTTTCCAAGTTCTGTTTCAGCAAACCTAAGAGAAATACAGGTCAACTAACTCCTCAACTTCAAAACAAAATTTACAAATAGTCCAATTCCTAGAGCTATTTCAAGGAATTCCACCACTTTCTACCTACGTAAAGAAATTCCTGAGTAAAGATGCCCACACCTGACCTCCCAATACCTGGGAACAAACCCAGCTGTCTCCCAGCCCACAGAGCGGGGGACCCTGCCTCCTGGATCCCAGTGTCATTAATGGGAGAAGAACCCACGGTCTTTCCTACAAGCACCTGGTTTGCCCAGAAAACCCACAAGGCTGGCGGACTGACCAGTAATATTGACTAAACACCAATCAACTGAAGGATTCGCTGAGACCGATGCTATAAAATCACAAGAAAACAGTGGACAAGCAGACTATCTTATTCACGCAGAGATGCCAAGCAACGTTGGCAGGAAAGGCATAACTGCATAGCGTCACATACATGCCACACACAGCACACGTGGCACACGACTGTGTCAATGACCAGTTTGGGCACACTACAGAATCTAAACAAACCAACAAAATGCCCCTGACACACCCACCCAAGTGGCCTGATTTGAACGAAATACAGCAGGGGTCATGGTCATTACCATGTCAGTCATCTGAAGCCCAAACCTAGGAAAACACCGGCTTTCAGTGGTTAGTAACCGCCACAGACGGAACTGTGTTCCCTCAGTTGAAGCCCTAACCGCCCCCCTCTCCCGCCACATAAGGACAAATCAGAGGCCTCATCAGAAACCAACCCTACTGCGTGCGCCCTGATCTCAGACGAGCAGCCTCCAGACTGTGAGAAAATAAACGCCTGTTGTTTAAACTGCAGCCTGCGGCCTTTGCTCAGGGCCACCGAGCTGACTAAGGCAGTAACTACTGTAAATAGCACCCTTCTGGACAAACACCCGGAGGCGCTGAGCGAACGACCTATTTACCCTTCCCAGCTGCATCACCCACGCAGGACACAGGCCCAGACACCTGGCCTGAACCTGGGGCTTCCACATCTACCTCCCGCTCGACTTCCGTGAGGAAACAACAAATCCCCGAAGGTAGGACCGCCTCAGCCAACCGGACTGTGTCTGTAAAAAGTCAGTGTCTTACAACCCAAGTCACACAACTGATGGAAGAAATAAACATACTGTGGTCCATGCACACGATGGAATAGTAGTCTTCAGCCATAAACAGGAATGACATACCGACTCGCTACAACATGGATGAATCTTGGAAACACTACGCTGAGTGAAATAAGCCGGTCATAAAAACACACGCTGTTTGATTTATTTACATGAAATACCCAGAATCGCTACCTAGAAAGTGGACTCTGGTGACGGCTGCACATAGCTGCAGATACACGAAAAGTCACTGAACTGTACACTCAAACCAGCGAATTACATGGCCTGTGAATTCTCGCAAGAAAGCTGCTTGTTAAAAAAAGGTCAGTGTCTTGAGAACAAGAAAAAGAGGCGGGAAGAACTATTCTAAGTTAAAAGAGAACTGAAATACAATCAAATATGATATGTAGTTCCTGATTAGACTCTACTGCAAATAATGGAGAAAAACGGTTTTTGAGACAATGAGATTTGAATTTGGGCTACTGAGTAGGCGACGTTAGAACCTTGCAGATCTGGGCATGGCTGGGGACAGCCCTGTTCTCAGAAGGTTCATGTTACATTGTTTCAGGGTTAGGGTCACACATGGGCTGGGGTTGCTTCCTAGTTCAACAAAAAAGAAAAAAGTAAAAAGAAAGAAACAAGGCTTCCGGTTCGATCCCCACATGGGCCATTGTGAGCTGGGCCCTCCACAACTAGATTGAAACAACTACTTGACTTGGAGCTGGTGGGTCCTGGAAAAACACACTTAAAAGAAAAAAAGAAACAGACACATGTTTGCTGCACAGTCAAATGTTACCAGTTGTTGAATCTAGGTGGTTAGTGTATGTTATACATTGTATTACTTTTTGCTTTTCTATGATATTTAAAAATTCTCCTAATCAAAAGTTTTAACAATTAGTCTTACCTGGGCTGTCCGGCTGTCTGCTGGCAAAATTGAGTATCTCTTGGCAGAAGTATTTCCGTTCCTCTTCAGTTAAATGAGGATCGCTGGCCAAAAGGCTGCTGGTCTGCAGGTAGCTGGAGTGGGAGTCAAGGCGCTTACAGGGAGGGCCTGCCCCCAGGGTGCTGCTGTGCTAACAGCAACTACAGGTCCCCAGGGCGTTCACAGTGCAGCCCACCTGTTTTTTTAAAGCTACTAGGAACTCCCAAAGGGATCAAACCCATGGAGTAGACACTTAGCTTACACTTGACACCGTACCTGTGTGCAGGTAGGCTTTTTCTCTCCTAATTATTGGGTACTTCTTAAACACTCTCTTGTGGACATTGGTGCTGTTCAAACAGAAAGCGGTTTTCCTAGCTCACTGACATACTACACTTAAAGGATACTTCTCAATTTGTCCGAGGTGTTTGTGACATTCGGCCAGTTGCTTCCTCGTGTGTGTGACAGGTAATGCCCAACCCTCAGCCAGGTAATTCTTCAGCGCTCCTTCAAGGTAGATTTCCGCCTTTTGAGGAGACTTTTTCTTCCTTGCAAATCAACAAACGGAAACTTTCATTATGGTTCATAATCCACAGACTCGGACGTACTCTTTCCCACACGCCCTCCGCCCTTCACACCCCCCACCCCCCACGACCTTTGTACCATCTGCAGACGTCCTCTGCCCCCTGCCCTGGTGTGAGAGAGCACAACGTCAGGGGCACTGACTGAGGACTGGGCTCACGGCGACACCCCACAGTTTGCCTGGCATCATACACTAGCCAGAGAACTTTCACAGCTGAATCTCAGGATCTGGAAGTGAAGGCCGCACTCACTGTTTCAAGCTGACACATAAAGACCCCAAGGTCAAAAGAAGGAAGGATTTGTCCACAGGCACGTGGCCAGTTAGCAAGGAAGCTACGACACCAGAGCTCAGTGCCACCTACCTACTGAAGACAGGAAAACACAGACACAGTCTATGTGGCCCAACCGAGAGGGGAGCTCGGGTCAACTCTGGAACTCAGGCAGACTTACAGACAACTATGGAGAATTTAAGGAGCAACACTTCTCACCCAGGAGAAGATCTTCACACTCCCAATTTAAAGCTGCAAGATGTTCAGCAAGGAACACAGTTTAAAGCACGATCAGGGAGAGCTTGCCAAAGCCTCGGACAGCATGGCTCCCCTGACCCTCCCCGAAGCTGGACCACCGAGTCACCGAAGGCTAACTCTGAACTGGCCCCTTGGAAGGCAGCCCGGTGCTCACCGCCCTGCTCTTGAGGCAATGACGTTTCTCAAATTCTCAAATCAGTAAGTTCTAAACCTGCCCAACTGCATGTTAGTTTTTCTGCACTTCTATGGTCCGCTCCTACCCCTCTGCCCGTAAAGCGGTCCGAACCTTCAGTACTTCTTCAGTAAGCACCTCTAGCTGAAGATTCTTACATCCCACAGACCCTGCACCATCCAGCCCTGGAGATGGAGCTGGCAGTCACCCAGCCGGACTATGGCCCAGCTGGACCCAGGCCAGCGTCTTCCCACTGTAGCTGCTGGCCTCAGAATGGACTGGTGTTGGGGGGGGCTCCATGCACAGCACCTAAAATGGGCTTCTTTGCTCCATTTACTACTAACTTACTCCAGAGATCACTGGATGGGGGCTCATGAGAGCCAAATGCTCACCCTGGCTCTGCCGTTAACAAGCTGTGACACCTGAATAGGTACCTGATTCTGTATCTATATAAATAATTTCAAGTTTTTTATTTAAGCTTATGAGTTAAAAGTGTAACTCTAGAAATCAATAATGATACCCGTACGAAAAATAATACCCTGGAATACGATAATCAGTTTTGTTGAACTTATGATGAACTTGCAATGAAGAAGAGTTCTTGGCCTATTAAGATGCATGAATATCGTAAATTTGTTACCAGTACATAAAATTTCTTGTGCCTTATATCTGTTCTTGTGTTTTATAATTATTTGTTACATAAAATTTCTTATACCATAACATGGTAAAAAGTAAATGCTAAAATTTCTTTATAACATAAAAAACAGGTACCTAAATGTAAGCAAATAAAAATTTGAATTAAAAAAATTAAAAGGAAAGATTTTTTTTCCCCCTGAAAGTTTGGGCCCAAAACGTGGGTGTGCATTATCCATGGGAGGGCATTGTACTGGGCAAAATACAATATATCTCTCTCTAATGCTTTTAAATAGAAATTACACTGCTGGCCGGGGGTTCTTTTCTTCTATAGGCTGCTTTATCAAACCCATGAGAAATACACTAAGTCTGGAGTCTTTTCTGTGGACTCCGATTCCAAAGCTGGAGCTACACGGGGAAATGTCCCCCTGCATTTGTACACACCGGCAGGTAATCACGGGTCCCCCTCTCGTAACACAAGTGGTTACCTTACATCACTGGCCTCCAGGCTTTCAATCGTCCAGGGGGTACCTCAAACAGACTAGAGCAAATGCTACAGAACAAAATACTTAAGAACCGACATCCCAATTTAGCTGTCACTGGATGTAGCTTCTTCAATATTTCTTCATAATTCTTTAATTAAATAAATGTAATTATACTACTATATACATTACGTATAATACCTACATACACACATTATATATTACATATAAGTTCATTATGATAATTTGATTAAATAAAAGAAACACACAGATCAATAAGAGCTACCGTGTTTCCCTGAAAATAAGACCTACCTGGAAAATCAGCCCTAGCAGGATTTTTTCAGGATGACATCCCCTGAACGTAAGCCCTAATGTGTCTTTTGGAGCAAAAATTAATATAATACCCGGTCTTACTTTCGGGGAAACATGGTATTAAAAGCAATAGCTGGAGATTCGCGGAAAAAATGGCGGCGTGAGGTGAGCCTCTGTAGCGCTCCCCTGGAATTTACAACGAATCAGACAACAATAACTCCACAAAGGACTCCCTGCACAGCAGACAGGCCAGACGAAGAGGCCGACTACTGAATTCACCTCCAGGTGGGTGAATCGCGCGAGCGGGGGAGGAGGGAGAGGAGAAGTGCGGAGACGGAGCCGCGAGGGCGCAAGACACAGACCTAACTCAGTGCTTAGGCACTGAGACTAGCCGCCCCCTCCCTACCCTCCCAGAGCTCGCCCCGCCCCCACCTGCCCGGTGCTAGAAGCGATAAAGTAGCAGGGTCAGATCAAAGGACAGAATATTTGCTGCTCTGAGAACTGTGGACCACAGACACAGATTCACAGGTCAACTCGTTCCAGCAAAGGGGAGGGAACTGTGGAAGCAGGACTGGCTGTGGTGGTGGTCGCCGCCATTGCTCTGGGCCACCTCTCACAACTCACCCCGCCCCTGGCCCCACCTATCTGGGCGGATCCCTACAGCAGTAAACAGAACTGTTGAAACATTCGGGCTCTGAATCTGGTGCAGAAAGAGCTTTGGAACTTCAAAAGCTCTTCGCATACCTATCAACCTGTTGCAGAAGCCACTCCTGTAGATGTCTAGGAAGAGAAATAGTAAATCAGTGATTGCCATGAATAACCAAGGCAACAAGATAGCTCAGAAAGAAAATGAAAAGTCTCCAGAAAAGGAACTTAGAGATATGGAAATATGTGATTTAAATGACAGAGAATTCAAGATCGCAATTCTGAAAAAACTGAACGAGATGCAAGAAAACACAGAAAGGCAGTTTAATGAACTCAGAAACACAATCAAAGAACACCATGAGCATTTTACAAAAGAGACTGAAATTTTGAAAAAGAACCAAATAGAATTTCTGGAGATTAAGAAATCAATAGAAGAAATTAACAATAAAATATCCAGCTTAGGTAGTAGAGTTGACCAGATGGAGGAAAGAATCAGTGACATCGAAGATAGGAACCTGGAATTTACACAGATGGAAGAAGAAAGAGACTTGAGACTTAAAAGTAATGAAAGAACTCTACAAGAACTTTCTGACTCCATCAGAAAGAGCAATATAAGAATAATGGGCATACCAGAAGGAGAAGAAAGAGAGAAGGGAACAGAGAATATATTCAAACAAATGGTCGATGAGAACTTCCCAAACTTGTGGAAAGAACTGGATCCTCGAATCCAAGAAGCAAATAGAACACCTAATTATCTCAATCCCAACAGGCCTTCACCAAGGCACATTGTATTGAAGCTGTCTAAAATCAATGACAAAGAAAGAATCCTCAAGGCAGCCAGGGAAAAGAAGACGGTAACTTACAAAGGAAAGCCCATCAGATTATCATCAGATTTTTCAGCAGAAACTACAAGCTAGGAGGGAATGGAACCAAATATTCAAACTATTGAAAGAGAGAAATTATGAGCCAAGAATAATATATCCAGCAAAGATCTTTAGATATGAAGGAGGAATAAAGACCTTTCCAGACATCCAGAAGCTGAGGGAATTTTCTAATACACGACCTGCACTACAAGAAATACTAAAGGAGGCTATTAGACCACCATCAACAGGGACAACTTGTGGCAACCGAAACATAAAAAGGGGGAGAGTAAAGGCCTCAACTGGAATATGGGAATAGAGAAAGTAAGCGTGCTGAAGAAACTGGAATACTCTAAATATCAAACTTTCTTTTACATAAACTTAAGGGTAACCACTCAAAAAACATCCAGAACTGAAATATATACTGAATAAAAGAAGAAACAGAGGGAACCATCATAGAATACCACCATACAGAAATAATAGACAACAACAAAAAGGCAAAGAAACAATGGAGACACAGCCTTACCAGAAAACTAAAGATAGAATGACAGGAAATCCTCACGTATCAATAATCACCCTAAATGTAAATGGACTGAACTCACCAATAAAGAGACACAGAGTAGCAGATTGGATCAAAAAACTAAACCCAACCATATGCTGTCTACAAGAGACACATCTCAGCTACAAGGACAAGCATAGACTCAAAGTGAAAGGGTGGAAATTGACACTCCAAGCAAATGGTACCCAGAGAAAATCAGGTGTAGCCATGATTTCCGATGAAACAGACTTCAGGGTGAAAAAGATAACAAGAGACAAAGATGGACATTTCATAATGGTAAAGGGGACTATACAACAAGAAGACATAACAGTCATCAATATTTATGCCCCCAATCAGGGAGCACCGAAACATACCAAGCAACTACTAACAGAACTAAAGGGAGAAATTGACCAAAACACTATTATACTAGGGGACTTAAATACATCATTGACAGCTATGGATAGATCATCCAAACAGAAGATAAATAACGAAATAGCAGCCCTAAATGACACATTAGATGAAATGGACATAATTGACATATATAGAGCACTTCATCCTAAAACATCAGACTATACATTCTTTTCGAGTGTACATGGAACATTCTCAAGGATATACCATATATTGGGACATAAAATCAGCCTCAGCAAATTTAAGAAGATTGAATTCATACCAAGCATATTCTCTGATCACAAGGCTTTGAAATTGGATATCAACTGCAAAAAGAAAGCAGGAAAAAACACAAATACATGGAGATTAAACAACATACTTTTGAAGAACGACTGGGTCAAAGAAGAAATTAGAGGAGAGATCAAAAGATACATAGAAACAAATGACAATGAAAATACATCCTACCAAAATTTTTGGGATGCCGCGAAAGCAGTTTTAAGAGGGAAATTTATATCATTACAGGCCTATCTCAAGAAACAAGAAAAATCCCAAATAAATAACCTCATGTTACACCTTAAAGAACTAGAAAAAGAAGAACAAGCGAAACCCAAGGTCAGCAGAAGAAAGGAGATAACAAAAATCAGAACAGAACTAAATGAAATAGAGAACAAAAAGACAATAGAAAAAATTAATGTGACAAAGAGCTGGTTCTTTGAAAAGATTAACAAAATTGACAAACCCTTGGCTAGACTCACTAAGATAAAAAGAGAGAAGACACTAATTAACAAAATCAGAAATGAAAAAGGGGAAGTTATCACGGACACCACAGCAATACAAAGGATCACCGAAGAATACTATGAAGGACTATATGCCACCAAATTCAATAACCTAGAAGGAATGGACAAGTTCTTAGAAACATATAGCCTTCCAAGGCTGAATCATGAAGAACTGGAAAATCTAAACAGGCCGATCACCAGTAATGAAATTGAATCAGTCATCAAAAACCTTCCCAAAATCAAAAGTCCGGGACCAGATGGCTTCACCAGTGAATTCTACCAAACCTTCAAAGAGGATCTAATACCAATCCTGCTCAAACTCTTTCAAAAAATTGAAGAAGAGTCAGTACTCCCTAACTCATTTTATGAGGCCAACATTACCCTGATACCAAAACCTGGTAAGGACAACACAAAAAAAGAAAACTACAGACCAATATCTCTGATGAATGCAGATGCTAAAATCCTAAATAAAATTCTAGCAAATCGAATACGACAATGCATTAAAAAGATTATTCATCACGACCAAGTGGGGTTCATCCCCGGGGCACAAGGATTGTTCAACATCCACAAATCCATCAATGTGATACATCACATAAACAAAATAAAGGACAAAAATTATATGATTCTATCAATTGATGCAGAAAAAGCATTTGATAAGATACAACATCCATTTATGATTAAAACACTTACTAAAATTGGTATAGAAGGAAAATACCTCAACATAATAAAGGCCATATACGACAAGCCCTCAGGTAATCTCATAATTAATAGTGAAAAGCTGAAGCCCTTTGCTCTACGTTCAGGAACACGACAAGGTTGTCCCCTATCACCTCTGCTTTTCAACATAGTGTTGGAAGTCCTTGCCAGAGCAATCAGGCAAGAGAAAGAAATAAAAGGCATCCAAATTGGGAATGAAGAAGTTAAATTGTTAAAAAAAAAAAAAAAAAAAAAAAAGTAATAGCTGAAAATATTTCCATTTTATTTTCAGAAATTGAATAGAAAAATGATGACGACTGGTTAGCAGATTCTACATTTTTCATTCTCCACATTTATGTACACCCCATACTAATTCCATATATAACACACCTTCTCTTACTACACATGTGAAATGTTTGAAATTCAAAGAAAAGTTCAAAGTCAATTACATGTAAAACTCAGCCAGATCCTTTCCAACGAACTTAGCAGATCGAATCCTCCCAATACTCGTATACATTTCAATGGTAGCATGCGACAGGTCCTGTGGGAAAGGAAAACAAACATGTAATTCTGTACTTTCATTTCAATGCTAGACAAACCCCACATTTATTTACCCAAATCTGAAGCAAAAGACTTACGAATATAACATTAGTTTTTACTTTGTACTTTTTATGGCATGTGTAATTTATACAAAGTCGTTAACTTGTACATAAAATTATGAAGCATAATAAAAGAAATATGAACTCAGCAGGCACAGAATATTTAACTTTTCAAAGTACTTTCCATATGTGGGTAACATTTCTTATATTTTTCTCACTCTTTGGGTAACAGGGACAAACTATTAGAGGCTACCATGTAATACTCTTGCGTTGACCATAACTCAGGTACGGCCGAACTCACTGACCTGCTTTCGAAGGTCTCTCCCAAATGTAAATCCTTTAAAATCGGGCACAATAGCTCCGTTCAAGTCCAAATTATTCCTCTGTCCATAGAAAACCATTCCTTATCCTCTCTTACAATTTCTGTTCTACTGAATGAGCAATACCATTCTGAATAAAACGGTAAATACCCGAAGATGCTTTTATGCCTCATAGGGCACCATGAATACTAATAAACATTTGAAGATCAACAACTACTCCAGGTGTGACCCCCAACTCCCCAGGGTACCAACGAAACTGAAAGGCCAACTAGCAGGAGGTCCTCATGCCAGCTCATTCCCAACGCGGAAGGTCAGCCGTCATCAAGTGCTCTAGAGTCAGGTTTTCTGCCAAGGGCAGATGGGGAAAAATGAAATACTTACTAAGTAGTGTTTTTCAAAAGCTTCTACTGATGACAATGCTTCTTTGAGTTTCTTGTAAGGACTCTGAGCTGTGTTGGCTTAAACAGAAAGAAATAGAGTCCTTACTAATTTTCATTACGTCCAGTCATGTGAGCTTACGTTGCCCCTCACCAGGTGCAGGTAGACAGATGACTTCACGTGACACTTGAGGAAATTACACACAGCCATGCTGGCAGAAACTGCATAATTACCTATATTCTTGTCCAATTAATATATGCATGAAATAGTCTCACCCTTCATGTACTACTTTTAGTTTTGACTGAGATCAGAATTTTTAAAGGTATTATAATATAAATCCTCCAATGAATTAAATTACTGCAAAAATGATCTGAGGTGGTCTCAAATATTACACATTTCCCCTTTCAAACGTAGTCGATTTAGTAGGGGTCCTTTCAGTTCTTTAGGTATTCTTTACTTTAGCACCCGTTTTCCTAAATCAGACTCATCACTGTACTCGTACCTAAGAGAACCAGTAACGCTCCTTTCAACATGCTTTATTCCCTACGAGTAACTCATTGAGTGAAAGGGCTTGTCTGGCCACATTGTTAGAAAAGCAGACCATCTGCAATTCCCAGGGAGACCGGTGCATTTAAACGTCGCATGGGATGTAAGTCATGATCTGCTCATTTAAGCCTAGGAAGCTCAAACACATTAAGAATCCTTTCGACAAGTCCTTAAACTATTTCTAACATTTTTTTATGTTACTGAGAGGTAAAATACCCTGCATATTAATCTGGTCAGCTAATAATGAGTATAATTTCCCAAACTAACTGTAATGTTAGAACCTGAGTCACAGGTGCCAAGTGACAAGCGACAATTTCATTTCTTTCTTTCCTTCTTTCTTTCTTTGTTTAAGGAGGGCGCAGCTCACAGTGGGCCATGTGGGGATTGAACCAGCAACCGTGGTGTTATTTGCACCAGGCTCTAACCAACAGAGCTAACCAGCAACCCAATTTCATTACTTTCCACTGTACTACCTGCAGAGGTTCATCTCAGAAAGTACCTGTTTCAGGTCGCTCAGCTCCCAAACCCGCCAAAAGATTGACTGTCCTATCGAGGTCTTCTGAGTTAGGGCCTTTTTCTGAGACAAGTCCACACAGGTAGCCCAAGGACTTCAGCTATTGAGATAAATCCACAATTTCAATGAATTTGCCATAAGAGTCAGCAGAGACTATGAATTTAAATATAAAAATTAAAATCTAACTGAATTCTAGAAGAAATTTAGCTTTCCGGTCTGATTCTTATCCGTACATGCAACTATATCAAACGCATATCTTCCACACAGTAATTCTCAGAGTGGTTCTGAGGCCGGTGCTTCTCAGCCTGCACCCTTCACCTGCCTACACTCTCCCAAGCTCTGAAGGTCTCCCACTGTCTGCACCCCACAACCCCAAGCCCGCAGCCCACCCTGCTGCACCCACGGGACGACCATCAGTCACTTAAGCAGAAGCCACCAGCATTTCTACACGTTTCCTTTTGCCCCCCATTCCTGCCGAACCTCACCTGCAGCACAGGCACCTGAATAAAGCGATACTTAAGGGACCATTTCTTTAGTCCACGGCCGCCTCGAGCCACGCCCAAAAGTAACCAGAACTGCCCAAGGAGTCCAAAGTGCACACGTCTGCAAACAGCTTCCTGTGCCTGCCCCAACGGCGCAGCCCACGGACGGCCCGCGCACCCAGACTACCTTCGCCGTGGCGTAGCTCCACAGACCCACAGTGTGGGCGATGTTCGAGTCCATCTGCGCCCGGTCACAGCAGCCTTCTATCCTCTGCAGCACCTCCAGGCAGCTCAGGAAGACCCAGCAGTCCAGTGCGCCGGGCGCGACCGACACCTGCACGGGAAGAGCAGGCGCGTGACGAACGTGCTGGACAGGGCACCCAACCCCGCTCGCTCTAGCCTCCCCGTCCAAGCAGCCACCATCCAAAGGTGCTGGCTCCCGCCAAACTGCAACAAAGGGGCCCGTAACAATCGTTACACCCGGGCACCTATGGAGAGGAAAGGGTGATCTAGGTCCAACTATGTGGTTTGGCCTTGTATTTGGATGCTGACGAGTGACTTGACAGGGCTGTAACTTCAGAAATAGATCGTTAAACCTTGTGAAGAAAGGGGGCCTACAAAAGGCCACTATCATCCTTTTCTCTAAGTGTGACACCTGGTCACACCTCACTGTGAAGAGCACACATTACAAAGGGAGGAAGTGAAGACCTCAGATGACTTCAAAAAAGGCCATACATAATCCTAGAAATGGGTCTACTAGGTAGATGTTAGATGACATTTAGGATTTTCTGTTAGTGTTTTAGGTGTGATTATGTTTGTAAAAGGGGGCTCAGAGATACACAGTGAACAACTTACACACAAATAAAGTCCTTCCCAGCCCCCATTTGCCTCTTACTCCCTCAGAGACATCTCCTGTGAAGACAAGGGCTCACTTCCAGTTTACCACACTCTTCCTTCCTTCATGCTTGCTGCCTGTGTGCTGATGAAGAAATACCTGCTACCCTCAAGACCACGGTCTCTCCCTCCCACGTTATCTGCTAGAAGTTTTCTTGTTTCATCTGAGGCAAGAAAAATAATTTGCTAAAAACTCTGAAATTCCTGAGATTGTGACCCAGTCGGGCTAGGCAGTTCTTTAGAAATTAACTAAAATAATTTCTCTTCGTTTGGGTTAAAAACACGTTTACATTTCTTGAGATGGTTTTGAACCAGGCGTCAAGCCTATTATTTAGTATTGTAGGCACATAAAAGAAGAGTCGCTGCTTTAGGAAAGACAATCCCTGCCAACGGCTTAGCTGATACAGTAACGTTATCTCCCCTAAGGCGCTGGTGACTGCGCCCCTCGGGAGCACGTGTGTGGCTAGGACAGCCGGCTGGGGAGCTGCTTCTGGGATGACTTCCGGAACCGGGCAAGTCACCGACCCGCTTCCAGACCCACTCTCCTCAGGTGTGAAAGGTTCTACACCACTCACTCGGCGAATCCTCTGAAATGAATGTAACGTTCTGTACGTGCTCGTGTGCATTTCTCTGGGTAAGGAGGTCGCTGAAACAAAATGGCGGGCACCCAGGCGAGAATCATGAGGTTCCTGAGCGCACTGTGATGTGTAGAGTCCACAGGCAGGAGAAGAGCTCGGGAGCCCTTCTGCTCTCCAAAGGCAGCGCCTCCTCCCTACAGGTAGGCAACGTGAGGCCTCCCTGGGCTTGCCTTCACACACAAAGCACACGCGCAGGCACACTGTACCTTCCCTGAAACTCCGCGCTGCGGACCCGTGGCACAGCCTGCCGTGCGTGCCACACCAGTGAGCAACGAGGGCAGTGCTGACAGAACGGGGCCTGGTGCTGCACGTCCACCCGGGGCGAGTATCTTTACCAGTGGAGACCAACTCCCACGGAACCACCTTCATTCCACCACAAAACTGACCTAGGACGCTCTCCTCGGGCCAACATGCTCTCCCTCTACCACGCAGAGAGCAGAACCTTACTTTGCAGCCATTCACTAATCACTGTCGGGAGTGCCTGTGCAAGTAACACGCTGAGAAGGAAGGGCATTCAGAAAGACGACCGCTGCCTATGCAGCCCGTTCCGGGCCTGGGAGGTGGCGGTCGGGGCAGTGCGGACACGCGGGAGGGGTGAGTGGAGAAGGCGACTCACGTCCAGCAGCTTCAGCTCCTGCACACAGCTGTGCAGCAGCTCCAGGGCGCGCTGGGCCACCTCCCACGGCCGCTGCAGGAAGAGAAGCAGGGTGCACTGACGAGAAAACAGGTAGCTGCGCAGGTCCAACAGGGTGGCTTCCTGCCTCTGGATCAGCTCGCGCTTCTCCATATCTATGGGTTTCCGGAGGACCAGTCCGTTCCAGCTCTTCACCGGCTGGCAGAAAAAAGTCAGCCAGTTGGCACCATCTAGACAAACACACATCATGAAAGGCGCTGACTACAGTCCTTCCCCTCACCTTCTGAGACTCGTGCTCAGGACGATGGCGCCTCGGCACCAACGGGCAGCTGACGCCCTGGCTCCTCCCTGACCACTGGCCTTCCCCTTCGGGTCGGCGTGGAGCAGGCTAGGGGCACCGGGCCGGGCAGTCACCCCAAGTCCCCCCGCAGGACTTGGCACTTGATGATGAGTGCAGAGTAACACAGCCGAGGCCTTGGCACGCCGCCGTACTGTGCCAGGGGTTGTGCCAGAGTGACAGGCTGCGGGCTCAGGGAGCTCGGAGGGGAGGTGTGAGGCCTGGCTGGCGTGGGCGGAGCCCTGTCTCCCGGTGCCCGAGGGCGGCCTGCTCGTGCGGCCTCGTTTGGTCCCCCTCACCTCACACTCCGCCTTACTCTGCTGTCCCTAACTGCACCGTGTTGGGCAGCAGGAAGGGACAGCAGGTGCAGCAGCAGGAGCACAGGGGATATTCTTGTGAAAATCTCCAGCGAGGCTCCCAATTGTAACTTAGAACCCCAACACTCAAATATTATCTTAAGACAACATAAGAATCTACAATAACAAGTCATTCAATTTTTAAGAAAGAAAATTTCAATCTATTTTCCTCACTTCCAAAGCGATGTCATATCCACTTCATTATAAGTTCACGTCAGAAGGACCCAATACTGGCATCTGACGCTACGGAATGTCTGAGTGCCACCTATAACCCCCAGCATGCGCTCCGGCCTTGACCCTACACTCCGAGCTGATAGGGCGCACGCCAAGTGCAGGGCCAGCCCACCCCCCGGAGTCCCCACCCTCAGGACTGTCCTGGCTCACCCTCACCTGCCATTCAGGTCTCTGTGCCAATGCCAGCTGCACGGAGACCCTCCCGGACTGTCCTAAAATTAAACAGCACCTACCGCCCCCCGCCCCCCTCCCCTGTATCTTTTCCTGCAGCCTGCTCTTATTTTATTACCACCTAACTTTATGTTAATATTTATCTTTCTGGGGCTGTTTCCCCTTCACGTAAACTCTATGAAGGGAGGGATTTTGTTTCATTCCCCATGGTATTTAGAACGGTGCCTGGTACACAGTGGACTCCCCACAAGTATCTATGGAATGAAGGACCAAAAACAAACAACCTTATCATTCAGCTGCAAAACCTGGTCCAGGCTCACTTCTGGATTTTAAACGGCCCCAGATTTATTTTAAAACTGAGAGAACAAAGAAATCTTGGAATGTGTAAGGTTATTTAAAAGATATGTGTGTATAATACGAATATGCAAAATACAGTAAATGTAACTTGACCTCTTCTAAATTTTTAAAAATTTAGTTAGTAAATACTTTGCTTTGGTTGTATGTTTACATTCGTGCCTTAGCAAAGTAAGAGATCCGAACCTGGACGCGGTAAAAACCAGTTTGGAGTGAGACTCAGGGGTGACACTTCATCCTCACTTCCAGAGCATGCGTAGTGCCCGGGCCCAGGCAGTCTGGCCCAGGACTTCAGGTGCCAGGGTTTTCTGGCAGACTCTATGGCTCTCTGACATTACTCTTTTCTTCGGACACTATGACAAGGGTTCTCTCAAAAAGAACACCAACAAAGATGTCTATTACAGCCCCGCTGTGGTGTCAAGAATGGCAACAACCCAAATGCCCAACACCAGGCGTGGCTGATAAACTAGGAGCCCACAATGCGAAGCCCCAGGCAGCCGGGGACATAAGTAACTGAGACCTTCGCCCGCTAACAGGGCGAGACGCCTGCGATGGGCCGCAACAAGAACAACTGGTTGCAGACAAACATCCACAGAGAGGATGCCGTGTCCATCAAAGAATCAACCCAAAACACAGTGAGGACGATTAGAAACGTTTTCTTTGTATATGGTTTCACTGTGCTAATCCTGCACTTTTAAAAGAATTTAAGAAATCATCTGAAAGTTTCAAAGAAAGATGAGCCCCCATTACAACGGTGTCATATAAAGCTCAGTGCAACGAGCACTCAGATACTACAAAGACGACCTCTGCACAGGAGTAAAACTCCCCACTAAGTTGTAGCAATGACACTACATGTGAAAAACAACTACTTATGACTTAAGATTCTTCCGAAAGTAAAAGTGACTAATTCTGAACTCTTGTTCATTTCCTAGTGGAGCCGTGGGAATATTTCCTATATAATTTACGTAAAAGCAGTAACAAAAGATGACTGAATCCTGTGGTGAATAAATGGAAGCTGCCACTCTATTGAAAAATGGGGGAACCGCTGTGACAAGGACGTGCTCCCGAGATATCAGCACTCACCGCCAGCGCCGAAGTTGACCACGTACTGCGAGAAGAGGGCGTCCAGCTCGTCATACTGCACTAACGCGTCTTCGAACTGCTGCAGCATCTCAAACACAAACGCAAGCTCCTCCTGTTCACCCAGGAAGTCCAAAAACACAAACACAAATCAACTTTCTGAAACACGATATAGAAACAGTCCTAGAGATGACACCAGAGAAAGGCACACAGCGTTATGACTAATGCGTGGACTGTGCTAGTAAGAGCCAGCGTGATGACAGGTCACCATTTACGCAGGCACAGAGGAGGACCAAACGAAGCAGGAGGAGGCCAGGAGCTCTGGGAAGCTCCAGGACCTGTCAGCAGCACAGGACACAGTCACCCTCCTGTCCCTTGTGCTTCCCTTGCCATCTTAGACACACGTTTTTAACTGGAATTCTTCTGTGGAAGAGCTGGGCCTTCGCCTCCATTTACTTATTTAACCGCTAGTTCTTTCTGTCCATGTAGACTCGTGGGCATTCAGTTTATTCCCTGGGTTAAAATCCGATTCTGTCCTTCTTTATGTTGTGGCACAAACTGGTCGAGCTTTGGCCACGGAGGCTCCTTTAGGCGCTGCTTCTGTCCCTCTGACAGCCCCCCATCTTTTCTTGTGCACTTCCTTACTTGCTGGTTCTACAAGATATTCCGGGTTCATCTTGTCTTTTCCCGGACACCAGCCCTGGAATCAGCCACTTTTACAAGAAGCCCTGGCACCTTAATGGAGAATGGAGTCTAGAAACCAAGATCTTGGCACTAGGTGTGCTCATTACAATTGAGGTGTCATTTTCTTCTAGGTTCTGTCAGAGGACACAGCAAGAAAATGTATGCATATGATTGTGTACTAACCCTCACCCACACATGCTCCTATATTTCTGAATTACCTTATCCACCCATTCATTAATCCATCCATCATCCACCCATCCATCACCCACTCATCCACCTATCCATCCATCATCCACCCATTCATCCATCCATTAGTCTGTCCATCCATCCATCCATCCATCATCCACCCATCCATCACCCACCCATCCATCTATCCATCCATCATCCACCCATTCATCCATCCATTAGTCTGTCCATCATCCATCACCCACCCATCCATCTATCCATCCATCATCCACACATCCATCCATCCATTAGTCTGTCCATCCATCCATCCACCACACATCCATTGACTAGTCCGTCCATCCATCCCTCCATCCATCATCCACCTATCCCATCCATCCATCCATCTACCCACACATCCATCCATCCATTAGTCTATCCGTCCATCCATCCATCTACACATCCATCCATCCATTAGTCTGTCCATCCATCCATCCATCCATCCATCCATCCATCCATCCATCTACCCACACATCTATCCATCTATTAGTCTATCCGTCCATCCATCCATCCATTCAACCATCCATTCATCCATTTATCCACCATCCATCTACCTACCCATCCAAACATCCACCAAACCACGAGTTCACAACGATACTTCAGATTCCAATCCAACACCACCGGTTTCATTTAGACCCTCTCCCTTTTCCTTGTTTGTAACTCTTAGAAACTAAGTTTAATAAGCTCGAAGGGTGAAGAGACAGGACTTCTGAAAGGTCTGTAGCAGGCCAATCATACAGGAAGTTCCCTCATGTGGAGCAAATCATCCAAATACACTACAACATAGGCATCAGAACAAGAGATAAACACCACAACGTGTAATCAGAATTGGTTTTTATTCATTCAAAGTGCACTGTTTCTTCAGTAACTGATACACAGTGACATTTAAATGTGAAAACCATGGTGACTAAGGACAAGGAATCCTAAGGGCAACATTCTTGTCACTGTGCAGAGTCAGGAAGGTCCCCTCGTCCCCGAAGTATACTATCACACATCCCTTTGTTCACTTACAACTTTCTTCAAACAGAAAAAGGGCTATTACAGACAACAGTCTTAAAAACTAGACATCTTCAACAACAGTAAAGAACTAGCATGAGACTGTCTGGTACTGGAGCCCAAGATCAACACCAAGTGTGGAGGCCGCGCCCCTGCAAAGTCAGGCCCCGTCGCGAGCCCGTCGGGCCGTCACCACTGCTTGGGCTCCTCTGCCTCCGACCCCAGAATAGCGACACCAATAGCCAGTACCACGCTGAGGACAAGGTCATCTCATCAAGGGCGAGATGCCAAGCTGAGGCAGCAGGGAGCTGATGACAGCCACTCAGGGGACCACCTCTGGCACTCTGCTTGATGGGCCAAGAGACTGAAATGTCTGTTAGCTACGCTGTTCCCCCAAAATAAGACAGAGCCGGACAATCAGCTCTAATACATCTTTTGGAGCAAAAATTAATATAAGACCCGGTATTTATATTATTATATCATATCACATTATACCTGGTCTTATAGTAAAATAAGACCAGGTCTTATATTAATTTTTCCTCCAAAAGACGCGTTAGAGCTGACTGTCTGGCTAGGTCTTGTTTTCCAGAAAACACGGTAGTACATTGTCTCTTGGTTTTAAAAACTATGCCAATTAGAATCACCACAGAAAGTCGCCTTACTTAGAAAGAAAGAAAGAAAGAAAGAGAGAGAGAGAGAGAACTGCCTAGCTCTGTCTCAGTCAAGTACCTGAACCATGAAATATTCACAGAAGCTCCAGCCAGGCTCAGTCCTCTTCTCCCTCAAGGTTCTCATGTCATCCTCAAACTTGCCTAGGTTTTTGGTAAACGACATAAGAAGCAACGTCCTGAGTTTGGTCAGGAAGGCGTTCCAGGATTCCTGAGTTCGAGAAGAGTCCTTTAGGGGGTCGGAGAGCACGACGCACCTGCGGAGACATGGACGGACTACCTGGGAAATACTCTCCAAGCACAGCCCCACTGCCCCGCTGTGCCATCCTCCCGAGTGTAAACGACTTCCTCCCTCCACGCTTTCCCTTCCTCCCTCCCTCTCTCCTTCTCTCATTAACTGGTGAAAGACATCAGGAGAGCAGTGAGAAATCAGATTAGGAAAAGGTTAACGCCACATGAGCAGTAAGTGCTATTCCAAGGAGACGCCATAGAATGGACTGGAAAGGAGGAGAGGGCTACAAGCTTCGACTCTGCCTCCGGGTTCTCTGCACAAAAGGTGGTCATGTCACACTCACTTCTCAAACCTTATTTCCCCTGACCCCCTTTAAAAGCCTCTTTTGGTTCCCTGACAGGATAAAATTTAAATTTCTGAACATGGCGTATGAGGACCCCTACAACTGGATCCCACTCAGTCGTCTTTAATCCTTACGATCCCAGTTCAGCTTCGCATGCTCCTGCCTTTCTATCGAGCACGTTCCTAGTCACCCTTCAAAACCCAGCTCAGCTGACCCGTCCTCACAACCCTCCCGCCACCCTGGGCCCGTGATTACGCCCCTAACCCAGAAGCGCCACGCTGTCACCACCTCCTGTCTTTGTAGGCCTGTCTCTCCCCCCAGACTGTGAGCTCCTCCAGAGCAGGGAGAACACATGATAAATGAATAAAGGCTTAGGAGAACAGGCCTAACATGGAGGCACGACACGATTCTCTACACCAAGACTGCATCTGTGCTGGGAAAGCATCAGAGGCTTAACACTGCAAGGCTGTCCAGTGGGTCTGGAAACGACAACGTGTCCATCCAACCGGCCGGGCAAGGCAACTTTCTTCACCCTTTAATAATTTAGAAAGACGACGAATCAATCTGAACTCAGAAATAACTTTACAGTATCAATGTTCTGAGCCCCAACATGTGTCCTCAGTTAAGTCTACCGGCATGACCAGCAACAGGACCAGATCCTCAGTTTCATCTCCCTGTACCCCTCACTCACACCCTTGCACGAAGGGCTGACTAGGCAACAATACGCTACTGGACAGAGGGGAGCAGCACACGGTCTAGGTGACTCACAGGTAGGCAATCAGCACACGGAGAAAATGCAAAACTCAGGAGCTGACTTCAATTCCAGTCACTCCACCCCCCTGCACACTGTCCCTTCTGCTGAGAGACAGAGGGGTCCAGCCAGCTCACTCCTAAGGCCCCCCAAAAGCCTGCCACGTATTTATTCACTATCTGAGCGGTTAAAAGCTACGGCTCAGTGGTTCTTCCTTCAGGCCCTCTCCAGGACTGGAGCTCCAGGTTACTCCCGACAAGACACAGAAGGGAGACACAGAAGAGCCCCCCTACCTACAGGGGTGGCTGGAAAAGGAAACGGACACCAACAGCAACCCCCAAAACAGTATTTTTCTCAGTGACCTGCTTCTTATCAATCGGACAGTATACTCATCATTATCTCTACCCCTTATTTATGCCCTTCAACTTTTGCTGCTTCTAGACCTTTTGATAATTAAAAAGCACTATGTTTCAGAAATTCCCATCAAGCCTAGATGGTTGACTCAGAAAGGGAGAGCCCCAAACAGCTCCTCAAGTCAGGGGAGGTGGGGACCAATCGGGAGAAGAGCAGGGTCTCAGGGTCCTGGCTGCTCGGCCGTCCTGGGCAGCTGCTCAGAGTCGCAGTGTCACCAGGAGCTGCAGGCTGGGATCTCCGCCAGTCAGGGGGACAACTAACAAGGCAACCCTCTGACTCAGCCATACTCACCCACTGCCTGAAATGCACCAAACTGTTACCAAGCAATTTTCCTTTTAGGGATTTATCCTAAGGACATAGACAGTATCAGAGCTAGAGAGATCTTTATAACGTTGTTTATAGTAACAAGTCAGCAATAACTTACAAGCCCAGCAGAGGACTGTATAGATAAGTTACAGTACACTGGTAACTACAGAATATTAGAAACTCACCAATAATGGTGTAGGAATACAGTGTAGGACAAATTGTCACAATGTATTTAGGGGAAAAGGCAGATATAAAACATTATGCATAACACATTACACATATGTCTGCAAGTCCGAAAGATACATATCAAATACTACAAGTTAACATCTATTTTCTTTTTGCTCATTACCTTTTTCAAATACTTCTACAATGAACATGTAAATATTTATAATCAGAAATTAGAAAAACAGTAAGCCACTTTCAGACCAGGTTCCAATATCCCAATGGCAGAAACAACACAGTCTAATAAAACAATTGTCAATACGGATGTTACTAAACTCAAACTTATGAAAATCTGACCCAGCTTTTTACATTAAGAAATATAGACTTGTCCAAGGTGGCTTTTCAAACTAACGAAAATCACAATGTTAGGAGGCATATTTAAATACTAAAGATAAAATGCTACAAATTTCAGTAAGTTAAATTTTACAGATAGTCATTAAAATCAAGTTAGTTTTAAATGGGCTCACCAGAAACATACTTTTGGCAATTAGATAAAAATATACAACTTAAAAGTAATCAATAGGTACTTTGAAAAATTTATTACAGAATTTGAACATTTCACAAGGTTAGGTTACTACACTCCATTAATACCAACTTATTTACCTACTAAAATCCCCAGTAAATATGATTTCTTTTATTATATTAAAAGCACTCCAACGCCACTTGGTTTGGTTTCCGTTCATCCGTGCTGGCCCATCCTGCCCTGGCCCCTCCCGGGCTGTGGCAACCTGCCTTTCCTGCTCTGGAAAATATACTCGGTCATGGCTCACCCTTTGAATTCCTTCCGAATGTGTGAATAAGAGACCTTAGAAAAAAATTCCACAAGTCCAGATTGCATGAAATTTTTCTAATATAAACCATAAGCTCAACGAACTATAAACAAGGCAAGTTTGAACACTCCTGAAAAGGAAGCCCACATGTGGCGTCCCCTGAAGAGCTGTGCATTCACTGCGTGCCCTGCCACAGGCACGTCACGGACCCGGCAGCCACGTGGCAGTGTGGTTGGTACGCAGGCCACACCCCCGGGGCGCCCCCTAACTCCTTGGCGCCCTTCTTCCGCAGCCCCGCAGCTGCGCTCTCAAGGCAGCTCACCAGGTTCCTGCTGCACATCCTGAACCCTCTGTCTGAGCGCGTGCGACCATGGTGACCGCAGGTGTGATCACCCGGGTGTGAAGCAAGGTCTATCTGTCACTAGATCACGTGGTACCAGAGCAGGGACCAGCTCCCCACTGCACCCCAGGGCCTGGGTGAGCTAAAGTGCTCAAGTCCGAGGTACACACAAAAATTGTCCGGGCGTTAAGCCACATGCTGGTCGGCACGGCTGGGAACGGCACACTGACAGAGGAAGTGAGCTGACCCCAAGAGCGCAGGGCCCAGGCAGGGAAAAGTCAGAGGGGAAAGTTGGTCCACGCAACAGCGTGACCGCCAAAGCTTCAGCTGTCCCTTCCCAGTTTCTGAAGGAGATGAGTCAGCAGTTTGGAACTTCTGCTTTTAGGAACTTTCACTAGGCGTTCAAAAGGTCAACGAACAAAACAGAGGGTCCCAAAGATAAGACCTTGAAGGACCCCTGCTGGTCACAAGGCCTGCCAGACTCCTCAAAGGCCCCCCTAGGCGTACACCCTTTATGCATCTTCAGAAAGGGGACCCAGTGTGCGGCTGCTCCCAGGGTCACTGACCACAGGACCTCTCCCCGGGCAGGGCACTGCACAGACCAGGACCTCCACGCGGGGACGGACTGCTCCTCTCTTCAGCGCCCCATCACATGCTCAAGTGTCAGCCATATCAGTCCCTCGCTACCTGGAAGCCAGTCATCTGTCCCGTTCAGACAGCAGCCCAAGGAGGTAAAATTAAAGATGCACTTACCTGTCACTCTGCTTATTACAAAAATCATTTCTTATTTTGTCCACAATAGAAGTTCGGGGAAGGATGTTGGTTTTGTTTTTTTTCTTGGCATCATTTTCAACTACCACTATTAACCAGTCCACAGAGCTATGAGCTTTCAGAATATTCTGCCACTTGGTAAGGTCGTCTTTGACTGTAGCTTTATATACTTCAGTGTCCTAAAAATAAATAAGTCACCGTAAAAGCAAGTTAATCAATCCCTTCGTTTACACGGCAAACCGTGTCTAATCACAGGGAACACAGTGGTTCCCGGCTTGGGGATGGGGACACTCCAGGGGACGTCCCGCACCGAGCCACGGCCACAGGCACTCTGGGCAGGCTCAGTGCCACCCCGCGGGGCACAGTATCCCCGAAGCCCTTCCAGGATCACAGAGGAAGACACTGAGTCAGGGAGTCAGAGAGCTCAGTGCCCCAGGCGGCTTGGTGAGTGGGACTTTAAAACCCAGGCCTGCGCCCAAGCCCCACAGGAGTCTCAGCCAGGCGTGTGCCCTGCCGGGAGAGGAGGGGTTGCAGGCTGCCTGGCAGCGCGGGGCCCAGGCCACATGCAAGAAGCTCAGGGCAGCCCCCTCCAGCTCTCTGCGAGCCCCAGAGCCACTCCAACTTCAATGCCACTCGCAAGCCACATTAGGGGCAAGGAAGCTTCATATGCAAACCCAAGCAAAGACAAGTGAGGGCTTCCTGAAAGTTGTTCTGCTCCACGCGGATGGATCGACAGGGAAAGCATCGTGCTCCTAAAGAGCAGGGTTGCTTCTGGCTCGGAGCAGCCTGCCAAGAGGGCAGCACAGTCAGCCTCCCAGAGGCGGGGGAGTCCCAGCCCCGTCTCTTCAGGGAGAAGCAGGGAAACAAGCTTCCCTCGCTACCTGTTCCTCTGCTTACAAGGGCCCTTGGCTCTGTAAACCACTTAGAAAATCTCAAACCAAGATGCTGAAGTCCTTTCAAAAGTAGGCACTTCAAAACCTTTGGCAACTATAATTAATAGCTACAGCTTAAATATGCACTTTCGCCTCTTTTACTGGAAGATTCCTTATTATCCTGGCCGCATTCTGTCTAGATTTTTCAGTCTCTCTCGAATAACACTCATGCAGACACACGAGATCTGACAATTAAGTTCACGAACTTGTAACAATGTTGCTAACCTTTTTTGGTATCAGAAACTGGACAGTTAACCAAGTTTGCTATTTGGAAGTGCTGAAAAGGCTGTGTGAAAAAGTTAGACAACCTGAACTTTTCACCAACAATTCCTGGCTCTTGCATCACGACAATGCACCAGCTCACAGGGCACTGTCTTGTGAGGGAGTTTTTAGCCAGGAAACAAATAACTGTATTAGAACACCCTCCCTACTCACCTGATCCGGCCCCCAATTACTTCTTTCTTTACCCAGAGATAAAGGAAATACTGAAAGGAAGACATCTGGATGACATTCAGGACATCAAGGGTAATAGGACGACAGCTCTGATGGCCATTCCAGAAAAAGTTCCAAAATTGCTTTGAAAGGTGGACTAGGTGCTGGCGTCAGTGCATAGCTCCCCAAGGGGAGGACTTCCAAGGTGACTGTAGTGATATTCAGCAATGAAGTATGGAGCACGTTTTCTAGAATGAGTTCGCGAACTTAATTATCCGACCTCATATATGAACGCCACTGATCAACGAATGAGTGAAACCTCAAATTCTATACCCAGTCCTTCTTTTGATTTAATTAATGAGTGAAAAGTTCCAAAATAACTTTCAGCCTAATTTTAAAACCTGTAGGCCCTCATTTAAATTAGCAGCAAATACAACCTGAAAAGATCTTCAGCTTAAAAATTAAGAGGAAAAGCATCTTGCAAAAATCGATCTTCTGTGACTTACTATCCTCACACTACACGCTGCATATTCCCCACAGACTGGCCATTTTTAGGACTTGCAGTGCAGACTTTACAAAGCTGGTGTTCTGTCAGAACCCTAAGAGCCCAAATGCATCATCACTCGTCTGACGGTGAAACCAAAGGCCATGACCGGCAGCCACGGGTCCCAGCAGCTTCTGTCGAAGGGGAGACCCAAGCCACAAGGCTCCACTGGCCAAGCTCGCAACCCCCGGGCCTGTCTCCAGGCACCCTTCACCCGCCCCCTGCTCTCCGCACTGGGGAGGAGACAGCTGGTTCTGAGCCCTCTGCTCTGCATGGGCCGTTTGAAGGGACTCGGAGGAGGTGTCGCTGAGCAGCAGGTGGGACAGAGTTCCCAGAGCAATGTGGGAAAGCAGCACCACAGTCTGGCCCATCACAGGTGACAGTGAGCAAATGGGGACAGTCCTCAGTAGACTTGGTGACTCTTCAGAAGAGCCCAGGTGAGCCAGTGAGGTTAAGGGTCTCTCAGAAAAACAAAGCTAATGGAGGAAACACCGATGAGCAGGGAGGGCGGGGAGGGCCCCTGTGGTGGGGGCGAGGAGGGCAGCTTTGTGGGCAGCAGCTGTGCCCAGGAATCACAGTCAAGCAGGGTGAGAAGGGCATCACGGAGCAAGATGTGGGACCCCAAGTGAGACAATGAGGGACCAGGGTGGGAGTGGCACGGGGGTGTCTGAGGCCAAGCAGGGCGGGGCCTCCCTGTGGGTGAGCTGGCCCGGGGCTGTGGGCAGGGGGAGTGAGGAGCAGGTGGTCCAGCAGAGCAGCTGTCCAGAGCAGGGGCGCACCGCGATGTGGGGGGCAGGCTGCGGGGACAGGAGCAAGCGTGCCTGCTGGCAGCGATTATTCACATGAGCCAACATAAAGAGGATGAGTGCCAGGCTTCCCATGTCGGAGAAGGGAGGACAGTTGCATCAACTCTGTGGTTAGGACTGGAACGGTGTGTGTGTGTGTGTGTGTGTGTGTGTGTGCGCGCGCGCGCACACGAGTGTACATGCGTGCACATATAGCTACAGAAGGACATACAGATGTGGGGGCATGTGTGGGTGACATACATGTACATATACACATACGTGTGCTCTCCACCTCTGTCCACTGAGAGGGCTCAACAGCAGAGAGCACGCCTGGCTCCAGATCTTGGTTTCTAAATATAATTTTCCACTAAAAGGCCCAGGGTTCTTTGGAGAAACAGCTGACCCCAGGGTTCAGGCTGAGAAAGGACAAGATGACCCTGGAACCCCTGTGTAAGGGAGTACTCAGAGAATGAGGACATTTCAGAAGGTCACAGAAGCCAAATCTGGGACAATCTGAGCATTACAAAAAGTAATGACAGCAATGGATTATACTCCAAAAACTAGAAATCAATGGGTGCATTCTGCCATCTATCAATGAACAGACAAGAGGAAGTGACAGGGACCAGACTGACACACCACCTGAAACAACCTCCCCACTCCTCCCCCCAAAAGAAAACATGGATCAAGGGTTTCCAAGGCCGTGGACACCAGGCAGCGAAGGACAGTGAACCCCAGGAGAGAAACAATTGTGACACGGCTGACCGCCTGGGGGTTTCCAGACCACAGTGCAGGGAGGGGCTGAGGCAGAGCCTGGCAGACTCCCCGTGTGGAGGAGGCAGAGCTGAGGAGTCCTGGGAAGTGAAGGCAGCTGACTTCCAAGGAGGTCAGAGTACCAGAGGGGGGGGCAGCATGACAGACCCTGGCCACGTGCAGAGGGCCCTCGAGTATTCGGCAGGGAACTGACCGGCACGTGCAGGTAGGCACTGCCCAGAGCCATGGAGAGAGCCATCAGACCAGACCAGGCACCCTCCCGGGGCCGGGAGCAGTACCTAATCTCACAGGCCAGACAGGAAAACCTCCTAATTCACAGGGCACTGGGTCCAGAACTCAGGAAGTAAGGAATCATTAGTCCGAAACTGGCCACTGCTCCAGACCCACCAAATCATAAAAGCAATTTCTAAAAGGATCAAAGTTAATAAGTAACTTAGTTAAACAAACCTCAAGAAAATTTCTAGGATCACAAAAATGCCAGCACCAAACAGATAAAATTCACAATGTCTGGCATCCATTAAGAAAAACTCCCAGACAGGCAATGAAATAAGAATATATGGTCCATAATAAGTAGAAAAATCAATCAATAGAAATAGACTCAGGAAGGACACAGACGATAGAATTCGTAGACAAAGCCACTAATAGTTATTGTAACCACAGTTCATATGCTCAAGAAGGCAGAGGAAAGACTGCTGTCAAGCAGAAACGTGGAATCCGGTATGTTCAGGAGGAGGAGGAGGAAAACACGCACATGGACCTCGTGAAGATGAAAACCATGACGCTACACTGAAAAGCACACTGCAGAGGATTAAGAACAGATGAGACACTGCAGAAGAAACGATCAGGTAACTTGAAGACAAAGAAACAGAAATTACCCAAACGAAACACAGAAAAAACGACCGATAAAAAACATCAGTAGAACTTCAAGTGGCCAAATATACAAAGTAACTTGAGTCCCCAAAGGAGAGGAGAAAAATGGAGAAACAGAAAAAAATATCTGAAGAAATAATGACCAAAAATGTTAGAAACTTGATGAAAATTATAAATTTAGAAAGCCCCAAAAAATCCAAGCACAGAAACATGAAAACTACAGCAAGGCACAGCATAATCAAACTGTCTAAAACCAGTGATAAAGAAAATTCTTAAGCCGCCAAAAAGAAAAGACACTTTATGTACAAAGACCAAAAAAAGTTTTTCATGGGTAACCATGGAAATCAAGACAGTGGAGCAACATCTTTTAAGTGCTGAAAGAAAAAAAAAGAACTTTCCATCTAGAATTCTATAGCCAGGGAAACCTTCTCCCAAAATAAAGGCAAAATAAAGACTTCCTTGGAGATACAAAAGCTGAAAGAACTCATCGCCAACAGGCTGCCCTACAGAGGGCAGAGGAAGTCCCTCGGGCAGAAGGACACGAAGCCGATTGAAAATCTAGATGCACACAAAGGAATGGGGGGCGCTGGAAAGGTAGCTGTGAGGGTGAATACCAAACCTGTTTCCTTCATCTACTCTCTCTGCAATATAATTGACTGCTGAAAGCATAACAACTCCACAACACCACAAAGGCTGGGAGGGGACCAGAAGCACACTGTGTGCCAGGTAGTACAATGTGACTTGAAGGAAGGAAGTGACAAGTGACAGACGTGTACTATAAGCCCTAACGTACCACAGCAGGTCCTCCAATAATGTAGTTTTGTTCAACGCCATTGAGTTATGACACTGCCAAGGTGTCACAGGCACCTAACTCTTGTTTATACCCAGCAGCCTGCGGTCAGGCCGGTTCCTTAGGCGCCATTTCACTGCAGTTCCACCAGCCTGAGAAGGATGGTAGGTGAGAACTAAGTGCACTGAAATAAGATGCGAGCTTTACTTTGAAATCTCAAATCCTAAACATTATCACCTTGCTCTAGGAAACTTAACAGGTAATAATCAAGACTAACCCAAACTGAGAAACAATAAAACCCTGAAAGAACAAGAAAAACACAGGGCCCCTATTAGAAAACGCAATTGGAAGGAAAAAAAGAACACCTCGTCCAGAATGCCTACGAAACTCTCTCTAGTAGCAGCCCAGAGACTTGGTGGGTGGCTCGTTTGCGCCCCCTGGTGTCCGCTGTGGGGTTTGAGCCTGGAGCAAGGACCCGTGTGTGCTGGCAGACCGTGGATGGCTGGCCAGGTCTTACTGGCAGAAGATATATAGTCGCAAAAGGCAGTGTCCCTTCTCCCAGTCCGAGGCCCACCCAGCTTCCACAAGCGGAAACACAGACCTGGCCTCTCATGGAAGAATGTCCCAGCCATGCACAGAAGAGCAGAGAGACGGCGCACACTGGTCCAGCCATCTTTGGAAAATAAAATTTATACATCTAACAATCTGATTCCAAAATCCCTATGGAAGATAAAATGCATACTAGGCAAGGGATGTATTTTAAAACAAGATATTAACACGTATTACAGAAGTCTAATAGTTACAAGTCTGATCCTTGCACGGATCAGACAATGGTCAGAACGGAAGTGTCGGAATACGGGACACATTTTCAACAAGTGAGAAAAAGACAATTATGACATGATGTTAGGCCAATTAGCAACCAATTTAGACTACAAAGTTAGGCCCCAAATCCTCACAGCTCCTACCATACACAAAAACTACTTGAAGCTATACAGATCAAAATATAAAACACAAATTATAAAATTATTAAAAGAAAATATAGGAGAAAAATCAGTTATCTTCAGACAGACAAGGCTTCCCCAAACATGATATACTCCTCAGAAACCACTTTTTAAATGACACGTCTGGTTCCATAAAAGTTGCACTAATTATAAATACCTAGGCACTAAATAATACATGAAAGCACCGCTACACAACCGAAACTACAGAAGATGCAAGAGAAACAGAAATACATCTATACGAGACAGCTTTAACATACCAGCGTCATTCAAGATGGGACAAGGGGACAAACACTAAGACTTAAATGGCCTAGGCGACATAACCAGCAAGCTAACTCTTACGAATACACACTTACATCATAATCGGAAACCAGAGAAGCCACACCCTCAAACACATGGAGCATCCCTAAAACCTGACCATTCATTAGGAGCAGCACTCGGAGGGGACAGCTGACGCCAGCACAAGGCCGGCAGAGAACAAAAATAAGCTTCATAAAACAGAAATATTATAAACAACACTCTCTGATCATAATGCAATCAAATTAGAAATTTAAAAATGAAAAACTTTTAAACTTTTTGTAAATTAAAAAGCTTTCTGTTAAACTACTGGATGAAAGGGGCAATATAATCAGAAAACAGAGAATTTCTGAAAAATAATGATAGAACACGGGGATATATTTAAGTTCACATCTTCAAAGACATATCGATAAAAATGTAAAAATGAAAATAAATGCATTCTCAAAAAAACTGAGAAAAAGAACAAAGGAAATTATAAGAAACAAAGAAATAAGAAAAATGAAAGCAGAAATTAAATTTAATAGAAAACAGATGAACAGTACATCAGGTTAATGAATAAAAACCCTGATTCTCTGGGGGGAAGAATCCATAAACTACTAGCTAATTTAACCAAGGAAGAAAAGGAGAACATACAAATACTCAAAATAAGAAATAACAATGGGCAAATACCTATTGACACAGAGCATATTTTAAGTCAAAAAAAGACCACACTCCTCAATGAAAATAAATCTTAAAACTTAACTGCAATATATCATTTCTAAGAAAAATAGTTTATCAAAATGTACAAATGGCTTAAACAGACCAATTTCCATGGGAGGGATACAGAAAGTGATCAAAGGAACCATCCCACGGGAAGTACCAGGCCCGGATGGTTTCACAAGAGAATGCCATCAAACCTCAGAGACAGGAGCTACATAAATTGTTTAAGAAATAGAAAATTAAGAAAACATTTCCAAATTCTTTTTATGAATCAAGCATAACATTGATACCCACACCAGATAAAGATAGCACAAAAAAAATTATAGACCAATCACTTATGAATATAGATGCAAATATCCTAAATAAAGTGGACACAAAACCACATTAAGAATATAATACTTTGACCAAGTGGGATTTCTACCAGGAATGCAAGTATGGCTCAATAAGAAACCCATTCATATAACTCAACATATTAGTAGATCTGAGCAGAAGAAATCATCTGATTATCTCCACCGAGTCTGAAAAAGACTTTAAATACTTCAATGATGTATTCCTAATAAAACCCCGAGAGAATAGGGATAGCTGGCACTTCCTTCATACGCTCACATAACTTCACCTGACTCGTGCAGCCAGCATCTTACCTAACGGGGAACCCACTAAGGTCAGGGACCCGCGAAGACGCCGCTATCCCCACCACTATTTAACAATGTCTCACAACAGAGCACACAATCCGAGGCATGAAAAGAGGGAAGACTGTCTCTACTTGCAGACGACATGATAGGACATCTGGAAAACCCTAGTGTGGCCTGGAGAATGCATGATAAAACCCACTCAAACAATAAAAGAATTCAGCAAGGTTAACACGAAAAAATCAACAGCCTTCATCTACGCAGAAGACAACCAACTAGGAGACACAACGGGAGACAGAGACCCCGTTTTACAATAGCAACAACAACGTGAAATACTTAGAAGTAAATTGAACAAGAACTGCTTCAAATCTCCAGTGACGTACGAAACCCTCCAGACAGACACAGAAGCAGACCTCCACAGGTGGAAAGACACCCGTTCCATGTTAGAGCATCTCAACATCAAGGCATGGATCTGCACATGGCGCTTTATAAATTTCCTGTGGTCCCAATAAAAATACCAAGAAGCTTCTGTTGGGAGCTAAGCAATTTGACACTGAAGTTTGCATGGAAAAATGAATGGACAAGAGCGCCTAGGAAAACACGGACAGGACGTGAAGCCTGCGGGAGGACGGGAGAGCAGCGCTTGGTGGGGCAGCAGACGCCAGGAGAAGGCGGCAGGGTTCAGAAACACTCCAAGGACACGAGCCGGTTTGCATGACTCTCCCTCGCCAGGTCTGGGACACCTGACTGTAGCACACTACACAAAAACCAAGGCCGGCGCTTCGCTGGAGGATGCAGGCTGCTACCCTTGGGGGTGGGGTGCTAACAAGCCTTCTAAGGGCTGGGGGCTGGGTGGGGACGGGAGGAGGCCCCTGGGGGTGACTTATTAGTCCAGAGGGGAAAACAGGGCTGCAGCATGGAGGAACCAGCATGGAGAAGCAACTCTAACAGCACCACTGAGGGGCTGGACAGAGAAGTTACCAGGCCTGGGGCGGCCCTCGCCAGGCCTGCCCGAGACGCGCCCCTGGCTGCACCGGGACAGGTTCCCACCCCCGTGATGAGAGCGCCTCCCAGGCCTGAACCGCTCCCACAGACACCACAGCTGTGCTGCCACCTCCCCGCCCTCTGGGAGTCTGGGACTTGGGGACGTGCAGGGGAGAGGTGCTGCAGACGACCCCTCACACATGCTGTCACACACCTTGCTGGGCAGAGGGAAAAAGTGCCCGGGGTGAAGCCCAGGGAAACCAGATGTGAGCTCTGAGTCCTTTCTCATTCAAACTAAATGCTACTTCCGCTTCCTCAGGTTCAGGCTACATTCTCACAATAGGCAATGATTTACAGATGCTGAATAGTGCTAAATGTTTGTCTGATTAGAGTCAAAATGGACAGGAAGAAATGACCCACAGAATTTTCTGTTGGTTCCTGACAGATGAACTGTGTCGAGAATGAGAAGTTTCTGTCTGGATTTGTGAACACACAAATGCAGGGAGCAAGGAAAGGCCACACGCCCAGGGCAGCAGCTTCACTCACCGGCGGGCCAGTCACAAGGCCCCCGCGACAGTACGTCATGGTGAGGAGGAGAGCGGTCCGTGCCCGCAGGTCTACAGACCAGTGAGTGAAATGAGGGTGATGGGTAACTGCCATGCTGCTGAGCAGAGGGGCTCAGGAAAACGAAGCTAAAGACAACTGAATTGCCAGTGGCCACTGGGGTGCAGTGACCCAGTTCCCAAGAAGTCGGAATCCCAGGAGGAAGCCTTATCGGGGATCGCCGCCAGTGCCACACACCGGCCCAGGGCAGAATATGCGACAATGCCATACGTTCAGCTGAGCAATGGAAGAAAGAGGAGAAAACCCTAGTAAAGAGTACATCAAAAAGTCAATCTAAAAACTTACAGTTGTCTTAACAAATCCTAGGCCCATGAATTCTTAACTCTATTCCAAGACGTGCCAATGTAACTTCCCCTAAATGAGTACTTACGCAGCATTCTGTCCAATAAATATGGAGGAAGGGGAACGTAAGCAGAGCTTTGTTTCCTTCCTTGGGCAGCAGTTCCTCTTTGAATTGAACAAAGTTGGATTCTAGGTGAATCATCTTTGGAGCCCGGCCGTAGGACCTATAAACAATTTTTAAAAGTCACTGAGAAAAGCAACTACAGAATGTTCAGCAGAAAGAGGGAAGGAAAAAAGAAAAAAAAAAAAAAGCAACAATAATTGAATCATTTCCATGAGTTCAGAAGTACAAATAGAATATTAACCCTGAATCATAACTATAATAGCCTGTCCAGAAAGATTCTATAAATTACTTTAAACATAGTTCACATTTATATGTCAAAACTGCCCCCATAAAATCTTTCCTTTTACTCAATGATACCTGCACAGTAATATTCTGTCTAACCAGGGCAATTTGCAACAATCCAGACTTCTGAGAAAAATGGACCAGACTTGGGGTGTAACTCCATCTGGAAGTCACTATAAAAGCAGTTTCCCAGATGACAAAAGCACAGTTTGAAACTATGAAAGCTGTAAAGTGCACTAACACTTTTGTGACACCCTGTATTATCCACAAAGGGGGTTGTCTGGTGAAAGGGAACAGGTTTCTGTTCGCAGAGCACAAATGAAACCGTGGGAACACCCCCTTTCCCTCGACCCCAGGGGAAACAACACACAGCGAAGTCCCACAAGCTACAAACACCCCTTCTAAAGCTATCAGAGGGTACAGATGCAATTCTGCTATACTTCTAAAAATAAATCACGCCCCACATGTCTTTTCTCCGCACCTTTATTTCCCATCTCTAGTGGCTGTGTCTCCACCTCAGGAGGCTCCGTGTTTAACGAGCTGACATCAGCCACGTTGAGCACGACCGTGCTCACTGAACTTGTCTGTATCCCATTGGCAGGCTCTCTACTTTTTCCTGTCCTTCATGAGATTAATCACGTTTTCTTTTTCCATCCTTTTCCTCTGCTGGTTTAAAAGTTTAACCATCTATTTCTATGCTGAGGTTGGTTACAGTTTTATTTTTATATGCACAAATTTAAATTTTCTTTCAAAGTCTAAAGTAAATGTGTATCCTCCCTGAATAAGAAAGACAATAAGTATGCTTTCTTCTCTCTGCTTTCTTCCACACATCGGGGATTTCCGATTTTTTTCATTTTTAAAAGGATTGATTCCTTAACTTCCGCAAAATGCTGCGTATGACTTGTTTGCTGGCAGCTGCTTCTTTCGTCTTGTGGAACTCTGGTTTCATTTTTCTTCTTCTTGAGATACATCCGTTCATTATTATTTCAGACACGGTGGTGAGGTGTCTGATCACTTGTCTAAGAAAGTTATTCCTCACTGCACTGCTTCCCAACTGTCTCCATGTCGTGGCAAGCAGTAAACAGAATATTCTAATGTGGCTTTGTGCAGCCAGAAGTGACCGGTCAGGGCACCTGTCCGTCCTGGGCCCCAGCTGGCCACCCCCCACCCCCCAGGGGAACAAGGTCTCCCAGCTCCCTCTCGGTCAGGCCCCCCGTGGAAGGCTCTGATACAGTCTTCCACTCGTGTGAGTCTTTTCCTTCAGTACTCTGAGACTCTTCCTGAATATTCTATTGAAATGTTGTGAGAGACTGCTAATTTGATTGTCCTTGTCTGTTTTCTCAGCAAGGCTTTGTTTGCTGTTTTGCTGTATTCGGCTAGACCCCAGCAGGTTCCTGTGAGCTCTGATTCACTTCTGGGAAAATCTTGACATTGCTTCTTCAAATATTGCCTATCTTCCATTCTCTCTGTTTCCTCCTGCAAACAGCCGTTGGAGGAATCCTGAAACTTCTGGGTCTATCCTCCATGTCTCAGCTTTTCTCCATGCTTTCCATCTGCAGCTCGTAGCATTAACCTCCAGCATCTCTAAGCTCAGTCTTCCAACTCACTAATTTGCTCCTCAGCTACACAGCTGTTCACTGCACCGACTGAAGTTTCTGCCTCAACTTTTTCTTATCACCAAGATCTAATCAGTTCACTTTAAATTTTTATCCAAGTAATAGTTTTCAAACACGCATTCCACAAGCAGGTGCATACCCCACCCTCCTGCACCTCCCCCACGTAATGGTCTCCAACTGCTACTTGTAACCATTTCCACAAACCCGGGAGTTTAAACCACATTCTCTTACAGCTCCAGGGCCAGAGATTCAAACCCCAGTGTCAGCAGGGCTGGCGGGCCCCCGGGAGCTCTGCGGCCCAGCCCACTCCCTGCCTCTCCTACCCTCTGAGCCTTGGTGATGGACGCATCGCTCCAACCTCTGCCTCCCTCCTCACGTGTCTTCTTTCCTGTGTCATCCAAGGACACCTGTCATTGCGTTTAGGCCCACCCCAATCCAGGGGGACCTCATCCTGAGAGCCTTAACTTGCTGGATCTGCAAAGACCTCTATTCCAAATGAGGTCCCATTCACAGGTTCCAGATGGGCCCATCCTTTGAAGGCCACAATTCAGCCCACAACATCTCCCCAAGTGCTTTAATTTCAGACACGCTCTCCCACTGTCTGTGATGGCAGATGCAGCCGGTCTGCCTGCCCATCCTGCTCTCCCGCCCCCTCCCAACAGCTGTCACCTTTAGATTGTCTGTAGTGCACGTTTCCCTTATGATTTACATGCAGGAGACTGCTTACTACGGGCCAAGCAACGCCCCGTGGTTACAGTACCTTTCTAGTGTCACTTTTCTTTTTCACGACACTTCTCATTTTCTTAGCTGTCAGTGTCACCATTTTTAAACCTTGCAAAGCTCTCCAACAGAACCGTGAGCTGCGTGCTACCCACACAGCCAGGTACCAGGCAATTGACCAGTCCCTTTCCTCGGAAACGTCGCTCAGGAGCCCACGTCCTCCTGCTCTAAGCAGGGATGGGTCTGTGTCCTAAATTCGACGAAGCACCTCCTCCGCGTGTTTCCTGGAGAAGGGGGCGTGGTCTTGGCCCCGGGGCCCTCCACTCTCTCCTGAGACAAGTTCTCTGCTCTTGCCTGGGGAGCACGCATGTGACACAGGGTCCTTAGACCTGAGCTGTTCGCTTTTCAGCTCGACCTGCTGGTTTCAGAACAGCACTTCTCCCTGCTTTCTGCAGTGCTCGCATCCAAGGCTCTAGAACTTCTCTGTCCCCAGAAAGACCCCCCAGGTTCCCAAAGCAGCAAACAACAGGGGTCGCTTCCTTTCTCTCTCTCTCTCTTTCTCTCTCTCTCTCACTCTCACACACACCCACATGCACACGCACACAGCACTGGGGGCCCTGTGTCTAACGGCTCCCTGCCGTGACCTCGGCCACCACCCTCTGCAGCCTGGTCTTGCCCTCCCCTAAAGGCCACAGTCCTGTCACCTGCCAGGAACTTGCCTGCTCCCCAGGGAGCCACACTGCAGGCGCATGGGCTCGGCTTTCTTCCCTGACTCTTCCATCTTTCCTGCTTCTAAAACAAAGGTGCCCACATCTGTGCCACCCTCACCCCACCCCCTTCCTCTGTCCTTGTGCATTTGGGCCTCTTTGGGCCTTTTTCTCATTTAGAGCTTTCAGGAAGGTGAAGGATGAATACAGACATTGAATGTCTGTGGTCTTTCTGTTTCACTTTTTTCCTCATAACCCCCTTTCTTGTTTCATGGACACACTTTTGTTGCTTTATCTTTCTGAATGTTTCAATAATGTATGCTTATTTGAAATCCTTTTCAATGACTCCATCTCTTCAGGCATTAACTTCCTGTATTTGCTGAACTGTCTTCCCTTGCTCACAGCATTGGGCCACCTCAAAGGTTGAACAATTTTTCTGTAAGAGAATTCTCTCCCTTTCTGTACACTATTTATATTAAACATTAGTAATTAAATACATTCCTGTAACACAACCATAGGGCTCAAAAATGACACGAGATTCAACAGAGACCCTGAGTTAGTCACCCCCAGGAAACCACACTAATTCTCCTGGGGTACAAACTGGTGGCCAGAAAGGGACAGTGGCCAAGAACCAGAACTACTTGAGCAGAAGTACGAACAGGACATTTTTTATCCACCTTGGCTAAAATCAGATTATCTGTATGAACAAATCAAAATCCAAACGTTTTCTAAAAGTAACACCTTACCACAAGTGAGTTTTCCAGTAAGACGACTCAAAGCCAATTACTCCCTCTGAACAAGTCACCACACACAGCAGGGCGCCTGGTGACTGACAGCGCTGGTCTCCTATCACTTACCTAAGGGCTTTCTGTGACTTTCTCAGCCTCCAGAAAGCACGTGGAGCGAGCGCAGGGTACAGGGAGGTCTTGGTCAGACTGCAGACCGAGGCCGCGTCCTCGGCTTTACTGAGGGGCCTGAGTGAGTGATGACTCCTCGCACACGCCTGTCCTCCCTTGAAGACAGTCTGGTGAGCCTGAAGCGTCACGCGGCACCACCATAAAAGCAGGCCTGTGACGCACAGGAGCTGTCGTGTTCCTACCATCCTGTGTCTCGTTAAGGAAGTCACCATGTTCTTTAAGGAGTAAGGCTGAGGTTGTGTGGGACGCCCTTCAGCTTCTGCACATTACACTGCAGAACTTTGGCCTTAACTTGACCACTGGGCTTACTCACAGAAACGGGTGAAAGGGGAAAGGCAGGACAGCCAAAAAGCAAACACACTATACCTTCTCCATTCCATAGGCTCTCTCGGAAGCTGCTGGGAAAGCGTCGGGTAAACAGAGGCGAATAAGTTCTGATCTCCAGCAGCTGCAATAGGAACAACGAGAAATCCAGGTGAGACAGTTTTAGGTAAATAGAAGCAAAATGGGCTCTAAATGTTCTTAAATTGCTAATTTTAGACAATTTTATATGTAATAAAACGATATCAAGAAACAAGATTGTCTCTTAAGGGCCAGCCCGGTGGCTCAGGCGGTTGGAGCTCCGTGCTCCTAACTCCGAAGGCTGCCGGTTCGATTCCCACTGGGCCAGTGGGCTCTCAACCACAAGGTTGCCAGTTCATCTCCTAGAGTTCCGCAAGTATGCTGGGCTGTGCCCCCTGCAACTAAGATTGAACACGGCACCTTGAGCTGAGCTGCCGCTGAGCTCCCGGATGGCTCAGATAGTTGGAACGCGTCCTGTCAACCACAAGATTGCTGGTTCGACTCCCTCAAGGGATGGTGGGCAGCGCCCCCTGCAACTAAGATTGAACACGGCACCTTGAGCTGAGCTGCCTCCAGGATGGCTCAGTTGGTTGGAGCGCGTCCTCTCAACCACAAGGTTGCCGGTTTGACTCCCTTCAAGGGATGGTGGGCTGCGCCCCCTGCAACTAGCAACAGGACCTGGAGCTGAGCTGTGCCCTCCACAACTAAGACTGAAAGGACAACAACTTGACTTGGAAAAAAAGTCCTGGAAGTACACACTGTTCCCCAATAAAGCTCTGTTCCCCCTCCCCAGTAAAATCTTAAAAAAAAAAAATTTAAAAAACAACAACATTGTCTCTCAAATAACTGGTCTCTACAAAACCTGGCACTTAGCATACTTGCTCTAACTTGACCCTCAGGACACCTCCATGAGGCAGGTGTGATTTCCCCACGAGGAGAATGAGGGTCAGGAAAGTGGGAGAGGTGACGCCGGCTCACCCCACCCTGCTTCGCTCCAGTCTGCTCCACAGCCACTGTTTTCTTCAACTTCAAGGGCACAGCCAGAAAATTCCAGGCAGAAAAGGAAACACGGAGAAGTGCCTGTGAACTTCTTCACCAAAACAAACTTAATATGCATGCAAATGCCAATAGGAGCTAACATACACGGGACCCTCTCCCAGCACATACCATGCAATACCACACAAAACGCCTGCCAAGCAGCGTCGCACTCAGCGCTCACAGCAGCGCCTGGGACGCAAGGACGACACCACCCATTTCAGAGAAGGAAGGTGAGGTCTGAGAGGCAAGGTGAGGAGAGCGCACAGCCAGCGAGCGAGCCCACGTGTGTCTGACTGGACGCTGCACACTCAGCTCTTTCACGGTCGCTTTAGCAGAACTGACAACTCCATTTAGCTGCCATGAAGTGATAGTATAACCGTATTGTGCTTAAGCTAAAAAGAACCTTTTTAACGCAGGTAACTCAAATTCTTATATTCAGAGGATCCTCTGAAGGACCCTCTGAAGCATTACTCCCAATCATTTTATGCGCTAAACCTTTACGCAAAATCATTTTCCAAACTGCTTTTTACTGATCTGAAAGAAAGCACTGGGAATTCACCTGGGCCCTTAACACATTTGTTTATCTTCCTATCATGAACCTAAAAGAAACAAACACAAACCTCCTCCAAAGCCCGTAACAATGTAACAACGTAACAACATCCAGTCACTGCAGAGAGCAAGGTCTCTGGGCAGCCGAGTGGTGGCTATGGGCAGTGGGGCTGGGGACACAGACGCTGACAGCCTGGCCACCTGGCTCCTGTCTCAGCCCAAGAGCTTGGGGAGACCATTTACCCTTCCTAGGCCTCAAGGGACCAGCTGTGAAATGGGGAGATAAGAATACCTCCCCAGCAGGGCTGTGTGAGGATTAAATGAATCAACACAAATAAATAACCTTGAACAAGGCCTAACAGTAGGTAAATACTTCATAAGGCTACTGTTACATTGTTTGCCAAAATGAAAACAATGTTTATGTTTCAACTTATTTTCCATCCTGTTCATTTATTCCGTAGTCATCTTAGAAATCATTAACATAAGAAAGTCTTTAGTTAGCTTAGATTTCTCATCTGTGACTACCAATTTCTGTTGTCTGTTTAAAAGGTTCCAAGATTAACGAACAGAAATCACTACTCTTGTTGACTCTCTTATTTATATCTCAAGAAAGAGATAAGGTAGCTTATCATTAGGGCTACCATATAATTAATCACCCAAACATTTGAGAATGAGAGGGTTAATATTAATCAACAAAATAGATTTACCACGAAGAGAATTATACCTTATGAGTGTGTGCAGTTCCATTTTTCCCCTATTGTTTTTTAGATAGCCAAAAATATGGTACTTTCTCTCAGTGTATTGTACAATATCATTTCTTTACAAGTTTATTTATCACAATGATTAGAAAAAGATTAAATGGGAAAACTGTAGAATATAATGCTGAAATTCTTTCAATGATTTAAAACAAACTGTTTTGGTGTATGTTATATAACATTATAATTTATTGAGTGATGAATCTGGTTATTAAATACTAATCATTATAAAAGTGTGACCATAATAGTTTTGGATAAAGAGACTCTGTGTACAAACTTAGTACAAACTTAGGACTCTCAGAAGAATTATAACTACCACAGAAAAGAGATCTGGATCACATGTCACACCTGGGTAGCTAGGAATTTAAGTTCGCATTAAAGGTTATGCATAAAAATTAATTCCATGTGATTTTTTTCCATTAAAAGGAATTTCATTTTCCATTAAAAAAAATTTGAAACTGGGGGAAAAAAATCATTACCCTTGGCTGCTTAGATGCTTTCTCCTTTCACTGGGTTCGCTATAGTCTCACATAAATGCCCAAATAACATATGTACACAGAGTAAGCAAGTGGAAATGCCTGTACCCCGGAAGCTATCTCCCACAGGAAACCCAGTTATACAGTAAAACCTGTCTACTGGGGACTACATAGTAACAATTTTTCTTACATTCTATCATGAAATAAATCTTCAATTTATGTCCAAAAATGTAATTAAAAAATATTACAGGTTAATTAGCACATCTCTCAGGGCAAAGATGTCATTTGACAATAACTGGGAAGTTAACATGTTATGAATTGTGCCCCGCCCACCCACCCCCCAAATTCATGTTAAACCGTATTTGGAGATAAGGCCTGGAAGGCAGTGATTAAGTTAAAACAGGTCTGGAGGGTGGGCCCTGATCCAATCTGCCTGGTGTCCTTGTAAAGAGAGAAAGTGTGTGGACACACTGAGAGACCCCGGGGGTGTGAAAAGACCCTGTGAGGATCCAGCAAGAAGGCAGCCCTCCCCTCCATGTGCCAAGGAGGGAGCCCTCCGTCCAAAGCAACCCTGGCCACACGCTGATCTTGGACTTCCAGCCACCAGAACTGTGAGAAAATAAATTTCTGCTGTTTAAGCCACCCGGTGTGTGGTATTTTCTTGTGACAGCCCTGGCAAACTAATACAGTTCCCTAATTTACCTCTGAAGGTCAATTCTTCTAACCCACTGAAGCTCTGCACTAATTGAACAAGAATGAAGAAAAGCGACCATGATTTTCTCAGAAGACATAGCTACGGTATTATTAATTATAGTACTCTTAAATCTTTCTACCAAGTGTCATAAAAATTAGAAATGCCTTTGAAAATGGCCTATCGAGAGCCAGAGCATGTAGCAAAGACAGGAAAGAGTTTAGGTGTAAAACCCCAAAAGAATGATCTCAGCTTATATGACAGGTAATTAAGTTAACAACAGTAGACTTTGTAGCTTCCCAAAATAGCCCAACCACTAAGTAGAAAGTCATTAGAGCTCTGAGGTCTGAACTGTAAGATAGCGCAACAACTTCCAGGCTGTTTTTAGCTTAATCCCCAGGGCAACAGCCGCAGGAGAAACTCCAGCAAGGATTCAATGGTTAGAAAATAGCTGCTGAAAGCAAAAAGAGGCTTAAGATCCACGTGCCCACGTTCAGAGAACACCGTTCAGAAAATTGCTGTCTATTTTTCTGACTCAGGCTTTTACAAGAGTCAACTCAGACTATTACAAAAACTAAGATTTTTTTGCGGGGAGGGGGCTGGAAGCGGGAGACTTATCCGAATAGTTAATAAGAATACTTCAAAACGCACTTCCATTACCATAGATGTCTCTCCCTGTAAGTGTGGTCTACAAACATGCTACCAGTTCTCACCACAAACCATGAACACACAGAGACGTGAGAATGCCACGGCTCCGGACCCACAGGCAGCTGCGGGGCACGCGACCATCTGGGGTGTCCCCTGCCTCTGAGGATCGGCGCCTGGCAGGAGGGTGGCCGACCAGGCAGCACAGCAGACACTGCGCTGTGACGGGAGCCTCAGGGATGGCCGCCTGGCTCTGAAGGGAGGGACGTGGGCACTGTGTGGGCAGCACCTGCCACCTGGATGAGGACGGCCCAACTCGGACACCCCTCAAGAAAGGCAGGCAGCACCCAGGGTTTTTGATGATATGAACCTGTTTCCTTATTTACACTGGTTGTAAGTGGCTTTTGTCACGCACAGTCAGACGACTGTCGCAGGCCTTCACTGTGTCCTGAATTATTCCTACACACGCTGAGATTTTTACAAGCATGTAGCCATGTCTTAATCGCGTAATTTAAAATTTTTTATGTTAAAAGCAGGTAAGTTACACTCAAAACTAATGTAAAATAATACTGAATGTCAACTGTAATTGAAAAATAAAAAAACTTAAAAAGCAGATAAGAACTAATTAAACATGGGAAAAAGAATTTAAAAAGATGACTTCAGTGATTTAAGCATAAATGGGTGATATTTCAATGAACTGCTAAACATTTCCTTAAAAATCTTTAAAACAGAAGGACTTGGGAACTAAATTATAGAGCAAAGAATCAATAACCCATATCAGCATTAAAAAGACTAACTAACCTTGTCCAATTTACAAAACAGAAATAACTACAGATACAGTTGTATCATTTAGCTATCATGTCACCAACAATGAGACAATAAGCAACTCTAGTCCTCAAAGAAGTCAATTATCACTGAAAATAGACACCTGCAGGCGCCGCCATCTACTGAGACCCAGGGTGCTGTCACCAGGATGAGAGTCAGACCCGAGCGGAGTGAAGGACCCAGACAAACAGAGACGCGCTGCTGCAAGAGCCACGTGAGCGGGCCTCACAGCTGTCGTCAGTCACACGGCATTTGTTTTACTAAGAGCCAGGGAAGCGTTACTCCCAATCATTTTATGGGCTAAACCTTTCATTCTAGGACCCACCAGGACTGCAAAATCGGTTACTTAGTGTCAAAGCACTTTAAAATTCAGATTCTGAATTCTTAACAGTCGGCTGCAACCAGAACAGAATCGATAATATGCAGAGGACTCGAGGATGTCCTGCTCTGTGTGAAAACGCTCAGACAAGACCCACAGCCAGGATCGCGCTGCTGAAATTCTGTCCACACCAGGGTGTTCCCTCTGCACTTCCGGGATACAGGCCAACTAAACTACAGACACATATTCTCTTTAACCAAGAAAACATGTTTGTTATCTATGATGAAAAAGTACACATGTACTGTTGTTAGTGTTCCTCTAATGTCTATGCAGGAACTTTAAAAAGATTCGAGGACTCAATTATGACATAAGATTGAATCTAGCACTACACAATCCACAGCAAAAGTAGCGTAAATTATCAAGTGTGGTTTCAATGCTCCAGTTATAAATTATGACTCGTGAAACTGAAGTACCCTCATTGAGAAGGACGGTGTTTTCATACTTGCAAAATCATTACTTCCTATGATTATTTTTTTCCAGACATGTGCTAAGGGCATTCAGAAATTTCTATAATCATCCTGCTCCCAGAATCTGTGAATAGGTTACATTACTCAGCAAAGGAGAATTGAGGCTGCAGGTGGATTAAGGGTGCTGCTCATCAGCTGACCTTAGATTCTTCTGGATCATCGGATCGGCCCACTGTCCTCACAAGGGTCCTATAGTGGGAAAGAGGGAGGCCGAAGAGCCAGGACCAAAGAGATGGCACCACAAAGACGACTGAACTGGTCACTGCTGGTTTTAAAGAAGGAGGAGGGGCCACAAGCCAAGGAAAGTGGGCGCCTCTAGAAGCTGGAAAAGGCAGGAAACAGATTCTCCCCCAGAGCCTGCAGGGGAACCAGCCCTGCGGACACCCGGATTTCCGCCCAAGGAGACCCACCCCAGACTCCGACCCCGAGAACGCTAAGAGAAGACGTTTGCTGTGTGAAGGCACTAACTTTGTGGTCATTTGCTACAGCGGCCCCAGGAACTAAAAACTATGAGAAGTATATGAAAGACTTCAAGGGGAAAAATAAAAGCATTTAAGTTGCAATCTCCGCAACAACTGTGATTTGATGATACAGGAGGGCTTTCGAAGCTCCAGGGTTAGGCCCCAGCTGAACACTGACGGGAGACCAGGGGGGTCGCCTGTGTACTGTCCATACCAGACAGCATGTGGACGGGCATGCCGGAGCATGGCACAGTCACCCTGAACCCCGACACCAGCCCGAGGAGAGAGCCGCTCCACACGTGGGAACCGAGGCCCCAGACCGCCCCTGGCTGGCCCGAGGTGGGCGGCCCCTGAGCTGGGAGCCGGGACAGACGCACCAGCAGCGGGCTCTGGGCTCGGCGCCGCTTCTGCGTTCCTCACTTTCACGGTTTGCTGTTACCCCGCAGTGGCTGTGGTGACACCGCTCGGCTGAAAATACAGGCTCCAGAAGCCCCTCCACCAGTAGAGTGACATTTCTGTCATCTGCTGTCCACAGTAACCAATCCTTACACACACAGAGCTGTGAAGGTCTTAACACAAAAGTATAAAGGAAACTGTACCCAGGAGAAGCGGCAGAGAAACAGAATGTTCGGCCAACTGGCAGCTGACGTACAGCTTTCTTCGTACTGACACCATATATTTTCAAGATGAGTATTTTTACTTGGAAATTTATACTGGGTAAAATATCTTAAACAAAGGTTTTAAATATTTGTTGATGCTCTCATACAGCATGATTTTTCTTCACAATCTTTAGTATAATCTCAGTTAAAGGGCAATCGTAACTCATCCAATTCGACACAGGTCACAATCCATCTTGAATTGTTGAAGACTTCCAGATTATCTTAGCCTGGCAACAAGAAGGCTGCCTCCAGCTACCGTTATCTGCTGGGCGGTGTCTTCCTTGAAAAGGGTCCGACTTACCCCGTGGGGCTCCACAGGCTGCCCAGAGGAACGGGTGGGAAGACAGGCGGGGGGGGGGGGGGGGGGACACTGCAGCTCAACTCAGACGCGAGCTCTGGTGAGAGGAGCTTGGATTTGGAGGCCGGTCTCCCACATCTGAGGACCACCTATGGGGTCTGGAGACTGCAGAGTGGGGTGGCTGCCCCAGGACGACCTAGTTCAAGGCCCTCTCAAGCGAGAGGAGCTGTGATTCCACTTCTGAACAAAAAAGTCAAGGGGAATACATAATTTTTCTAACTTTTGCTTTATAGAAAACTTTGCAGAAAGGGTTGTTCTTTCAGCCAGCCTCACTCCTGCTTTGGGCGGCAGCTCACTCCTATTTGAAACACGTTGAGAAGAGAGCACTGTAACCCTACGAATGCACGTGCTTGCCCACAGACCAGACAGTAATTTCTCAACAGATTTGGCAGAACAGACTTTCAAATGGACAATAAAAATGGCCAAGGTCACAAACTGGGAAGTCATTTCAGCCTGTTCAATGATGCGTAAAACAGTATTTGCTACCATTTATGTCTAACGTCAATGCAGTAATAAAAATTAATTCATGTTTCAAGCTGGCAGCTTTTTCATGGGGAAAACTAATCAAATGCACACTCACGGGACTAGGGAAATCTCCCACGCTTTCCCGTGGGGGCTGGGGTGGGGAGTGAAGGTTCATGAGAGAACAAGAGAAATCCAGCTGTTGTCCAGACTACCGGAGCAGAAAGCCAGGCTAGTTAGTCTGTGCCCTAAAATGACCAGGCAGCTGATCCCCATTTCTACCCACAAACATCGCCCTCCCTTTACTGCGAGGCAGGCATTTGAGAAGAAAGCAATGAACCCTCCCACAGCTCTGCACCGCAGAGGCCGAGTTTAAAGAACAGCAACTCCTCCCGTGGTCATGATGGGGTTGCCTACACTTGGCCGTCACCTGTCACTTTTGGGCTTGAATAAATGTGAGTGACTTGAAACCACGAGTCGGTATATCCTGCCATTTCGTCACCGGCGTTCTTTCACGGCATGCCTACTCACGTGGCCTCCTGATCCTTCTGTGACATGCGCTCCGTCCCACTCTGCCCTCTCCCAGTCTGTAGTTCCCAGCCCTGGGAGGTGTGATCAGTGGGGGAAGCACACATTTTATTAGTGTTCAGCAAGTTCTGTGCTGTGGGAGTCTGCAGGGAAGGGGCTGCCACCCACACACAGACCCGCCACAGGTTCTACCGCCGCAAGACTTGGTCTTTGTCAACAGGAAAGGGAATTAGCACATACGCCAAGTGGTAAGGGGTCTGAACAACACGTGGAACCAGAGGGATAAGTCAGCTTCCCTAGCACTCAGAGACCAAACTACACTTAAAATCGGAGAGTTTCAACAGAAACAGATTGGATAAATGCATCTAAATATAAGAATACTGAAGAATCAGCCTCTAAACGTTTGTATATTTTTAAATAAAATAAATATACAGGACGATTGTAGCAGTTTGAACCCTAGCAGTTGCAAGTTCAAGAAGAGACCCTGGGGCTCCAGGCCAGCCCCTGCGGGGGGGTGGGGGGCGTTGCCCAGAAGGGTTCCCAGACTGCCCTTCCTCCACGTTTCCCTTCACCTCCTTCAAGTCTAGGTTCAAAGAGCACTTTCTCAACGAGGTGAGGCGCACCATTACGGAGGGGAATTGGGCAGCATGCAGCACAGTGACAGCCCAGCAGCCCGCAGGCCTCTACCCCAACAGGTGCAGCAGCGGACGGAAAGGCCGACATGCTGACACAGCACTCCAATGCCCCGCGGGGCGTCTGGTACAGTGGGCCGCAGACCAGCTACCTAAAGGAATGACCGGCAGGGTTCTGCAGGGCCGCCAGCGGGAACGGACAGACCTCTGGACTTCAGTGTGGCGCGTGCGCCAGGTAACGCTGAGGGAAAAAGCGGGTGGGGAAGCGTGTGCGGTTTGCAAACTCTTACCTAAGAAAGGGAAATACCAATGTGTATAAATTTTTTTATGGAAGGAGAATATTTAGGTAAGGGAAGGAGTGGGTGGAAAGAGGGATATATGCTAGATTGCTTTCAAAAGCATCGCGTTTGATAGATTTGATTTTGAAAGCATGAAATTATTTTTATATAATTATAAAACTAAATTTAAAAAAAACTTTCCCTATATGTCAGGAAAAATAAGACAAATGCAGTTAAATGTATACTCAGTAGTATAACCAGAGAGAGGAAATATGCCAAGGGACTTAAAACCTACAGTCACGTGACTTCATCCTGGTGGGATAAACCCCAATGCCGCCAAGAACTACCACCAGTCTGACGGGTGCTCACGGTCCTCCTGCGGGTGGCAGAGTGAAAGTGTCCTATGCATCTGTTGGGGGTTGGTAAAAATGCAGATTGCCAGGCCAGCAGACCTGCTGAATCAGACACGCAGTGGAGCCTGGTGGTAGGTTCTAATGTCCTGCCCCTGGGGACTGGGACATGGCTCTAACTCTGTCATCCCCAAGTACCCAGGAGAACAGCAAGAAAGAAAATACGGAACACAGAGCAGCTCATGAAAACCCCGAAGTCCTGCTTTTGAACCGAAAAGGTCGGTGTGGACTTAGGGTGCGCTCTCACTTTCAATTCCTAGCTCTGTCCCCAGAAAAGGCCCAGCACGAGGAATCAGGGCTCCTTGGAGAAATGGCGGACTCAGGGTCGGGGGCAGGAAATGCACCCATGAGTCTGGGACATCTTGTCACACCAGCCAGCAAAGAAATGAACAAGCATTCCTACAATTCAGAAGCTACCTGGCAAAGACGGAACTACTCGCTCAGCAATAGCATCACAACTGCAACGGGCAGAAAGACGTCAAGGGTGTTGGAACCCTTTAGTTCATAATGATACTAAAAGGAGCTAACTGATCATCAACGAAGGACACTAGCAAACCAGCTCGTTTTGAAAACAGTTACATAAAGGCCGTGAATCAAGCAGTTAGTCTGCCTTCCCTGTAGGAACGCCACCACTGGGTAACCAATACTATCAACATATGTATGTACATGCGTGTGCACATGTAAATACACACACTCTCCTGTACAGAAATATTTTACCGAATAAGTGAAGAAGAAACGGTAAAATTAGAATACCACCGTTTTGCAACCCTTAGGGAGCTGATGCGAGAATAAATGGCTGCAAAGGTCACAAAGAGCCCACCAGACACTGCTTGTGCTGGCCAGGGAACACACCAGCACTATGAAATGGTCTTGCCAGAAAAATCCAACCTGAATCTGATGGAGCCTCTGGCTCCAACCACCATTTTCCAGGAATCTCAGGCAGAGGATTGTTTACAAGGACCATACAAGACGCAGTTGGCAAAGTCCGGGGCAGGAGTGGGGGAACTCTACCACAGGACGGCCAACCTGGGTCTTCAACAAACTGCAAGGAACGAAAGGCAGATGGAGGGCAAACCAAGATTTTAAGAGACTGAAAATACTTATCTAAAAAAGTACTTGGGTACTAATTAATTCAAAGAGTTTTTTATAAGATATTTAAGACAATGGAAATATAAACACTGAATATTTGATACTAGGGATTTTTGGTTTTTGGTGTTATAAAGAAGTCCCATCTTTTAGAGATACGCACTGTCTTAGCTCGGGTGACCGTGACTGAAGGTCAAAGACAGAGGGGCTTCAATAGCACAAACGCATTTCCTCCCAGAGCTGGAGGCTGGCGTCCAGGATCAGGGGCCGGCATCTGGCTCCTGCAAGGCCTTTTCTCCTGGCTTGTGATGGCCCCCCTCACTGCAGCCGTCCCTCGTCCCTCGGTGTGCACAGGCGCTTAAGGCCACTGATCACATCATGAGGGCCCCACCTTCGTGACCTAATCGAATCCTGATCACCTCCCAAGGGACCCCTCCTCCAAATACCATCACACGGTGGGGGGTAGGGTTTCAACACGTGAATGGGGGGGAGGGGAGCAACAAAAACATTCAGTCCATATATACATTTCTGGATAAGTTACGTAAACCCTGAGATCTTCTTCAAAATAATATAGGATCAGAGTGAATGAGGGATATAGAGAAGCAAGATTGGCCAATTCACCAATTGTTGAAGTTGGGTGATAGGTTTATAGGGTTTCTTTACACTATTGTCTATTTTTATACATAGTTGCAAGTTTCCATAAACAAATGTTTGAAATGATACAATTATCCCATTTCTCTTATTCCTTTCTCTTCCTTTTTTCCCACAGCATTTACCATCTATTATATTATATAATTTACTGGTTATATATACTGTCTGTCTCCTTTTGCTAGAATGTAAGCTCTAAGAGGGCTGGGGGGGTCTTTGCTCAAGGATGTCATCCGAGCACCTGCAACGGTGCCTGGTACAGGACACGCTGATCCGTATTCTGCCTGGTACAGGACACGCTGATCCGTATTCTGCCTGGCACCGGACACGCTGATCCGTACTGACTCGTGAATCCTGCCCCGCTCCTTCAGGTCCTCGATAAGCCAGGCCCCTTAGGACAGGATATCCTACAGCAGAAGGAATGACAGTGCTGGGAGGCAGAATGCGCTCTCCGAATAGGAACATAATTTTAAATTACACTAAAAATTTCTGGTGTAGCTGACTTAGTCAGTTCTTAGATTGCTGAACTAAAGGAAGTGATATTTTTATTTTACTTAACTCCGTGGGAGACTTTCTCTGAGGGCTATTTGAAGGAATACCACCCCTTCCATGTGGCCAGAAAGTGGGTGACTCCCCCACTGCTTGTAACTCGTGGTAGAGGGGGAGCCAGCCACCATGGTGCTGGTCGCTACACTGCGAAACACTGAGGACCCTGGCCAGGCCTAGGAAATCGCCCTCAGGTCGCCACCTTCCTACTGACCCCAACAGCCCTTCCGGAGGCCCCTCCACCCCATGCTTAGAACCTCACTACCGATCCAGCAGAACAGAAAGTGCCCATCAGGGGAGCTACGGATTCAGGACAAACTACTACCGAAAGGGCTTATTGTTTGTTCCAAGGCCGTACCAAAAACTTCAGCTCTGAAACTGATGCAATGACTTTTATGCTCCATACATTTGTCAGGAAAAATGTCCAGATGTACAACACTCCTGGTGAGACCAAGGCCTAAACCTGTTGTCAGTTTCTTTATCATTTCTCTGCTCATGTTTTAAAAAATGAGGGGGCTACACACACAAGGGGCTAAAATAATATCAAGGAAGGAAAAATCATGTAAGTTACACGTGCAAGAAGCCAAATAAAGGCATTTATGTCTCTGGGAGAAATAGAGATTGTTGAAAAAGCTCATCTTTTTCTAAGAGATCATCCCATCTTGTGTCAACTTCTGGAGCCCAAATTCCAGATGCCAAGGAATCGTTCCCTCAGCCAGCAGAGCGAGGACAGAAGAAGATGGAAGAAGGGATATAAAAACGAAAGACTAGATGGGTGCGGGCTGATAGCAGATACTGTGATGAAGGGGCTGAACGGGGCCCAAAAGATTTGTCCACGTCCTGACCCCCAGAACCTGTGGATGGGACCTTATTTGGAAAAGGGTCTTTGTAGATGTCGTTAAGTTCAGGATCACAAATGAGACCATTCCAGACCATCTGGTAAGAGACAGAAGAAAAAACACAGGGAGAGAGAAGACCTTGTGAAGACGAGGCCGAGATCGGAGCAATGACAACGCGGCTACAAGCCAAGGAACACCAAGGATTTCTGGGAGCTGGGACAGGCAGGAAGGACCCGCCCCTCGACCCTCTGGAGGAGCGCAGCCCTGCTGACACCTCGATGTCAACGTCTGGTCTCCAGAACTGTGAGAGAACACATATCTGTTGTTTTACGCCATCCAGTTTCTGGTAAGTTGTTACAGCAGCCCTAGAAAAAACTAACACATACGGTACAAAATACAAAAGTGGGATGCACTTTTGTTTCATAGTGCTCTTCCAATTCATCTTTTAGACGCGTTTTTGCCCATGCCTCTCAAATGTCAAAGTAGACCAGATGAACAGGTAATTCTGAAGGGGCCCTCTCAGCAATAAGCATATATAGGGAGACACACTAATCATCCTATGCTGATCGGGGCTTTCACAAATAGTTCTTAGTTGTGATGCCAAAAGCACAAGCCATGAGAAGAAAACTGATTAACGTCATCAAAATGAAAACCGTCTGCACTTCAAAAGACACCATTAAGAAAATTAAGACAACCAAAGGGGAGAAAATATGTGCAAACCATATAGCTGATAAAGAATGTGTATCCAGAAAATATAATGAACTCTTACAACACAATGACAATCTAATTTAAAAAGGGGCCAAAGATTTGAACAAACATTTCACTAAAGGAGACATACAAATGGCCAACGAGAACAAGCAAAGATGCCCAATGTCACTAGCCACTAGGGAAATGCCAATTAAAACCACAGTCTCACCGCTTCACGCCCCAGAACAGCTGTGGTTGAAAAGACATACAAGTATTGGTGAGGACGCGGAGAAACTGGGACCCTCAGACAGCGCTGGGGGAGCCAAGCAGAGCAGCCACTCAGGAAAACACCGGGGCAGTTCTTAGAGAGTCAGACATCAGACATCAGTGAGCTCTTAGGAATCACTCCACGAAAAGGAACACACATGTCCACACACAGACACACATGCAGCCCCAGGCTGGAAACAATCCCAATGTCATTGGTGACGGGTACACAAGAGGCGCCGGTCCGTCCTTGCAGAGGAACGCTACCCAGCAGTAAATGGCACAAACGATCAACGATGCAACGTGGATGAACCTCAGAATCAGTGCTGTGTGCCAGCCAGACGCAAGACTGCGCAGTACGTGATTTCATCTGTACAAAACGTCCAGAAAACGCAGATTTATAGACAGAAAGTGGATCAGTGGCTGCCTGTGCCTGGGTGGAAGGGATTAACCGCTAACAAGCACAAGGGGACTTCCTGGGGTGATGGAAATGTTCTAGAACTAAACTATGGCCATGGCTGCACAACTCTAAAAATATACTAACAAAGAATTGTACACGTGCAATGGATAGATTTTATAGTCCATGGAATAAAGCTCAATCAAGCTGTTTTAAAAAAAAAAAATGATGGTAGGTCAGCGGATGACTCAGTTGGTTAGAGCGCGAGCTCTGAACAACAGGGCTGCCGGTTCGATCCCCACACGGACCAGTGAGCTGCGCCCTCCACAACTAGATTGAAAGCAATGAGCTGCTGCTGAGCTTCCAGAGGGGATGGGTGGCTCAGCTTGTTAGAGCACAAGTTCTCACCAAGGTTGCGGGTTCAACTCCCGCATGGGAGGGTGGGCTGTGCCCCTGCAACTAAAGATTGAACATGGCAACTGGACTTGGAGCTGAGCTGCGCCCTCCACAACCAGATTGAAGGACAACAACTTGGAGCTGATGGGTCCTGGAGAAACACACTGTTCCCTAACAGTCCCCAATAAAAATTGAAAAAAAAAAAAGAAAGAAAGAAAGCATCGTAGTTTTTTCCCCATCCATCAAGACCGGCAGAAACTGAGTCCCACTGTGTGGCACACATAACTGGGGGTGGCTTTTCACAGCGTGACCCAGAAGCAGTCTGCAAACTTTAACCTGCTCTCACCTCTGACCCAGCAGGTTCACTTCCAGATTCCATTCTTTACAATAAAAATGCGCGCCTGTTTTATTTATGCATTTTAAGGTGTAAAGTTTAGTTTTGAAAAGTTACAGATGTATCTCCTTTCAAGGCTGCATCCAAATGCCGGGGTTGACAGTCCCCAACCTAAGTGTCCCCTTCAGAAGCTGGAGCCGTGGCCCGTGAATGTCTCGGTCCGGCCGTGGTGAACGTCTGCAGGGGGGCAGTACAGGAAGCACACCGGAAGGCAACCGGAGGGGCACCCCAGGGTAAGTCAGCGCTGCTTCTTTCACTGAATTCACATGTGTTTCCTCAGTTCAAAAACTCTGAACAGAGAATGTTCCAGTATATGAAAACAAACAAACAAACAAGTAAGCATATAGCAGTTTACTAAAAACAGGTCTGAATGAGGAGGATCCAAACTCCACAAGCATTTTCTACAACGCTCTGTTAGCTGCATAAAAACATGTGTTTAAAGAAAATAACTGGATGCCATCACAAGTTTCTAACCTATGGAAGCGTTAAATGACATACAGCAGTTTTTCCCTTAGAGAAATGCGGACTTGTTTGCTTATTTACTTATTCCACAAACATTTACTGACCAGCTACTATGTGCAAGTACATGCCAGACGCCGGAAACACAGCCATGAACAAAACACATGAAGTTCCTGCAATTCTGACCCTCACACTCTAGTCTGCAGGCGGCCTGGGAGCAGGGTGGAGAGAGACAATGAACCAAGAAAAAACACGAATGTCAGGGGTGCTGAGCCAAGGAGACTGAACAACGTCAAAGGGAGGCTCAGCAGGAAGTGGGGTGAGGGCGTGGCATGGAGCAGGCCCCAGGGCGGGGACAGGAACGCCGAGGGACCACCGCAGAGCCACCGCAGAGCCACGCAGGTAGTGCGGCGCCACGCCGCAAAGGCCGCAGTGGGTGTGGGCACAGCCAGAAACCGCTGTTGGGGGCCAGAGGGCTAGACGTCTCAGTCACGGTCATGGAGGCCTCGCAGCCCCCAGAAAGGTCTGTGAATGTTACACGGAGAAGGTGGCAGGGTCTGAGCAGAGGAACTGCATGCTGCGACTTCTCTTTCAGTCGGATCCCGCTCCTCCCCACAGAGCGTTAGCTTCAAGGGCCTAGAAATGGGGAGGCCAGCGGGGAGACCGCTGGAGTCACCCTGGGACGGACGAAGGGGGCTGGGCTGGGGGAGCAGCAGTAACGGTGGGAGAAGCGGATGAATTCTAAATAAACTTCAAAGTCAAAATGCTATTTGCTGACTGAATGTCAGCTGTGAGAGAAAAAGAGGAGTCGGGAATGATCCAAAGTCATCGATGTTTAATTTAAAAACCAAATATTTTCTGAGACCAAAATACTGTCAGCACATTGAAAATTCATGTTGAGAGCAGGTACAGGTTTGATTAGGGTAGAAGAAAGGAAAGACAGAGGCAAGGTGAGCTCTAAGGAGAGAAAGCCACGGATGGCTCTGAGGCAAACACAACAGGCTGTTCAGAAAGAGGTGTGTCTTAGAGTTGAAGGGGTTCAGAATGAGTCGCCCCAAGATGTGCCTCTCTGGCACGTGGATTATTTTGAGCTGAAGGCTCATGAGAAATTTTCATCTCGCCCTTAAATTAGAGGCCTTGCTCATAATAAGACCTATCACCAGAAATAACTTTTTGGCCCTACCTGCAGGGCGGGGCAACCTAGTAATGATTGGACATCTGCTCTAATGGTCCTGCAGTGACCTTCCTCCCTTCTGAAGCCCCAATGAGCTTCCTTCACCCTGAGCTCAGAATGTCACAGACCCCTCGTTTCTTCTTTCTGTCTCCGAACCTTTCACAGATGTGGGGTCTTGACTCCCCTATGTATGTGGGGTTCCCATACATCTGTATGTAATTAAATTTGGTCATTTTCTCTTGTTAATCTGCCTCATGTCACTTATTAGACCAGCCAGAAGAGTCTAGAAGGGTAGGGGAAAGTTTCCTCCTCCCCCACAGAGTATTTAAGGCCATGCAGTTTTTCCCGCCACCTCTGGCCTGTCATTTAGATCTGAAGCCACCAGGCAAGAGCAGAGGGAAAAGGACGTCCGTGCCCAAGTGGTCCCTGTGAGACCACACACACTAAATCATGCAACTCATGAAAAGACACTGTCAACTGGCAACAGACTTCTTGTACTCAGGTGTCTTCTTAAGTAAATCACTTGCGTCTCCAGTAAGAGGTGACCACCTTAGCCTTTCCCATCTCTCACTGCGAGGACCACACCATCATGCTGTCAGTTCCGTTCTAGGGAAAGACTGCCTCATGCGTTACGTCTGCCCGTATGTGGGACTTCAGATTCATCAGCACTTTAAAAATAATCAGACTCTTGCATTTTATTTGCATAAACCAAATTTTACTTTACTAGAAACACTTCAGAAACACCTCATCTTGCAAATTAGGAATGTGAGCTGAAGTTCAAATAGAAAAGGAAGCTTTTCACTTCTAAATTATCAGTATCCCCTAGAATTTGGGATACTGTACTAATAACATGGGTTCCCAAACTGTGTACCCAGGAGCCTCAGGGGACCAGCAAGCCCACAAGGCCCCATGAGATAGTTTAAACTGAGGAGGAAACAGCAATGCTGGAGATGAAGCAGACCCCACTTCAGGTATTCTCAGTATCAATACTAGGTCGTGGTCCATTCCTTTCCGTGATGTCATTATTATCACAAAACAGGGTGGTTGGTGGGATAAACGGCAAGTACACCCCCCCAACGCACACACACACACACACACACACACACACACACACACTCAAAGCGGGCAGCAGTGTTCAATCTGACTCTCAGGTTAGAGAAGTTGTGTAGGGCCCAGCAGGTGCAACCACCCATTAGCGTGTCATTGTGGTTATCTAACAATGAAATAAACATGTTTCTTCCAAATTATGTGTATTATTTTTTTCAAATTACTGGTAGGACATAATACTTAATAAAATAAAACGACTTAAAATAAAATAAAACGACTTAATAACTGGAATGGTTAAGTATTCTTTCCGTCATAGTGGTGTCATGAAAACACTACTGAGACGCTAAGGCCACCATGAACAGAGGAAGTTTAGGAATCTCTCCTTAGTTCTAACTTGTCTGCACGTTGCTCACCCGTCTGAGTGCTTCGCAGTATTCATTCTTTTAACCCCTATTAGATTGGTACGGTCACGATCCCCATTTCACAGAGCAGACGGGGCTGTGACACCCTAGGTCACACAGGTGAGACCTGGCTGTTTTTACCGACACAGGTAGAAACGACATAAAGCAAGGCAGCACATCTGGTAGTGCCTTCAGCCCCCGCCCTCCAAACACACCCCGTGGAACGACGGAGGTCCCTAAGGAGAAACGCTTCTCCCACTTCTCAATCGCTGATTTGCTATTGATTCAAAAATCTGATATGGACCAAGACCTGCATTTATATGCATTGATTTAAAACAACAAAACAACATTTTAAGTTACTTTTCAGTAATGAAACTGAGCTGGTGTTAAATCACAAGCACCATACTTTCAGGCCTGGTGGAAAACTGTGATGTGCAAATTTAAAAACTTTTTAAGCTACAGGGGAAAGCAAAACAAACTCCACCCAGGTACAAAGCACTGCGGATCTGCTCAGTTTTGTTGCCTTTTTTCCCCTTTTCAAAATGTACGTAGGATCTGGAACTGCAGATAGATTCGGAAAACAAGATGTGACTGGTGAGAACAGAGCATTTGGATGGAGCGTGGCTGTTTTCAGATACTACACAACTGCGTGCTGACAGAATGTACTACTCCCGGTATGATGCTGACGGTCAGCAAAGGAAAGTCACAAATCACCGAATTACAATCACTTTGTCCATGAAGGAGAGCTGGAAAAGGGACATATCTTTCCCAACATACCCTTGGATCAGAAACCTAAGTCTTTATTTTAAAGCAAAGAATTGACCCAGTGGTTGAAAAAAAAATCTAAGCTGAAACTTAAATTTAGATCAAATGGATCTGCTGGATTTGGTTCAGTTTCAGCGTGCATTTTTCATGATTAATAAATTATACTCTAGGTATTCCAATTGCTATGATTAGGTCATGCATCACCCAACGCCGCCGTGTCAGTAGTGCCACGAGCTGTTCCGCGGACATCCGTCAGGTACCTTTCAGGTTCCTCTCCCGTGTCTACCTGCTTAGCTAGTCCTGGGCCTAAGCAGACCCCCGCTGAGGCAGACCCTGCGGCAGAGGCCGTGAACAGCGGGCTCCCAAACTTTCTATTAAGGATAGAAGGCAGTTAAAACGTGTAGGGAGTTTCAGAGTATCATTAAAAGAATTCAGCAAGGTTTCCAAGTAATGATGAATTCTGTGTCCCCCTAGTCTCTGGGGACTTTCCATTCTTCTCATGGCCACCTATAAACAGCTCCTAAATTTACACGAACCAGTTACGTTCTACATTCTTCTCAGAAAGGTCTGCGCACAACTCATTTTCACTTAAAGTAATATGTCCTAAGTTCTATGAAAACGATGGACAACTGTGAGCTCCGCTTTCACTGTCAAGTGAAGCAGCACCGACCTCCTAGGGGCACAGCGTCTGGTAAGCGGTCCAGGAGGAGCCGTACGCGGCCTTCCGAGAACGAGAGCTGCACACTACAGAGCTCCGCACACCATCAAACGGGAGAAGACAGACCCCGACGGAGTTTTCTAAGGCCACCGTCCTCCCTTGGACCAGCGCCTCCCTGCAAAGGTCGTGCAGCTGAAAGGAGGAAGAGGACGCCACGGAGCAGCGCGGGCCCCGCCATCGGCCCAGCCGCACGGAAAGGGCCCCGCAAGTGGGAAGTCTGCAGGCAGCCTTTGTAAGAGTTCGAGTCTTTAACGCGGACAGGGACCTTGTCACGTTTTCAGGCTGCCTTTCTGACAGTTTACGAAGCCACGGTTTTTCTGAGACGCCACGGGACGCAGGGTTGTGCCTTCTACGACAGGCAGCGGGAGCTCGGGTTCTAACCGGGGCCCCCACCAACTGAGCCTGTGGTTAGGGACACCGCCCGTGAGCCGGCTGCCACGCGTGCGCGGGGAGGCGGAGGGTCAGCACTGACACTCACTGGGCCCGAAGGACGCAGGACGCGTGGGGCCTTATGCTCAGAACTGCGCCGACACGACACCCGGCGCAGCGAGCCAGGGAAAGGCGCGCTGGGGGGACAGCCCGGGCGGCCGGGTGCCATCCTCGCGGCTCGGGCCCCCGCGGCGTGACGGCCCCGCCAGCAGCGCTCACGCGCACTCGCGCCGCAGGCCGCGCGGGGAGAGGTCTCGGGCCCCCCCTGGAGCACGCGGGAGCCGCAGGGTCTGCGGGTCAGCTCCGCGGGCGCCCGTGCCGGGGCCTCGTGCCGGGGGCCTCGCGGCGCGGCGCTGTGACCGAGACCCCGTCACAAGCGTCTGGGGGCAGCGACCGCTGAGCCGCGCGGGTGTCCCACGCGGGGTGGCAGCGCCCGTGGCCCTGAGGGAGCTCGCCATCCGCAGACAGGCGACAGAGCCGCGCGAGCCGCCGTCTGGGCCTGAGGACCGGCGTCTCGGGGGCCGCCACGCGTGGGAGTGAGCGCCGGCACAGCACGCCGCGGAGCGCGGGCCCCCTCGCGGCGTGAAACGCGCCTCTGCTCCCGGCAAGCGTCGGCCGGCACCGCCACCCTGCGCGGCGCCCCACGCTGCGTCACGGCCGCGAACCCCGAGGCCGCCCCCGGCCCCCGAGGGCCCCGCCCGGGGCGCGGAGGCCACGCCGCCCGCTCCACACGCGCCGCGCTCGTCCCGACGGCAGAGTCCGCCGGGAGCCCGCCGGCCGTCACGGCCCCGTGGTGAAGGCGGTTTCTCGCGTGGCGCCCGCCGGGCGGGCCGCGTGGGGCGCGTGGGGCAGGGCGCGCGTGGGGCAGGGCGCGCGTGGGGCGGGCTCGGCCACGCTCGCGCGGCGCTGCAGGCCCTGCCCGCGGCCCCCGCTCCCCACTTCCCCGAGGGACAAGCGCACGTCCCGCCCCGCGACCCCGCGCGCCCCCCGCCCGCGCCGCACGAGCACCGCCCGCAGCGGGAAGGGCCGCGCGCCCGGGAGGGGCGGCAACTGCGCGCCCGGCGGGGCCCGAGGCCCATCGCGGGGTCGGAGGCCCCGCCGCATCCGGGCCGCCCGCAGCCGCCGGGCACTCACAGGTGACGATCGGCTTGTTCTCCATGGTGTAGATCACCGGCGGCGGCAGCTCCTCAGGGGCGTCCATGGGCGTCCGGCGTCACCGGCCCGGCCCCCCGCGCCCCATGGGCGGCCCCGCGGCCGCACCCGGCCACCCGAGCTGAGCGGCGCCGCCGGCCGCGACAGCGACGCCCGGCCGGCCGAGCGAGGCAGCTCCAGAGCCGGCCGCCCGCTGCTGCCGGCTGCATGCACTTCCGGTGCCGGCGCTGCTGCGGTACCGCTTCCGGGGCGCGCCTTAAAGGGGAGGGCTTCCAGCCGGCCTTGGCGCTGCCCTCCGACGGAAAGGCGGCGGGCGGCCGGGCGGCGCGGCGTGCGGTCCCTGCGGACTTCCCCTCGGGGGTCAGCCGTGGGGGGCGGCGGCCACCGCGTGGACCCCGAGCTGTAGGGGTTGCACGGCTGGGAGTGCCCCCGAGACTGGGGTCCTCCTGGGGTGGACTGGGCGCCTGGCCCCCGGCAGCGGCAGCGACGCCGCGGGGCTCCCAAGACATGTCCCCGCCCGGAGTGCAGGACGCCCAGGGTGGGTGCACGCGGCCGCGGCGATGCCGGCAGCACCACGCACGCACCCCCACCGCACCCGGCCACCGCGGATTCGGGGCAGGGAGCTGGCAGCAGGCGGCGGCCCGGGGGTCACCGCCAGTGGCGTGCGGCCGTGGGGCCGTGGGGCCGTGGGGCCGTGGGGCCGTGCGGCCGTGGGGCCGAGCCCGGGTCCTGACAAGGACCTGTGCGGACAGGGGCGGCGGGGGTCACTGAGGACAGCACGTGGGCACCGCCCCGAGTCCCACTGCGGGAGCTTGCTGGCGTGACCTCGCCGTGCGGTCCGTTACCAAGCGCAGGATGCCGGCGCGGAACCGGCGAGGACCCCGGCGAGGACCCCGGCGAGGACCCCGGCTTGACTCCTGCCACCGGCGGAGTGGCGGTCCGGCCCTGTGAGCCCTGGGTCTTGTGCTCTCTTGTTACCACCGTCGGACCCCAAAGAAGAACGAGATGCCTTATCTTCTCACTGCAACCAAAGCCCCACGACACCCCGACGCCCTCTCCAGGATCAGCCCCCGGGCCAGCGCGCAGCAACCCCGGATCACTGCACGAGCCGCCTGTCGCCGGCCTGCCTCTCCTGCTCGCACTGGCCTCCTGGGGCCAGAACAGCGGGACTTTGAAACCAGCGGCTGTGCCTGTGCCTTATTTGCCCCACGTCCTCCCCTCCGGCCCCAGGGCGCAGCTACTGGAGCCTTCCCTGTGGGGTCCACGTTTGGGGAACAGCACGGAATGAAACCTTACTTGTAACTACTTCTAAGCTTCTTGTGCAAGGAAAGTATGTCTGAGGTCACTATTGCAAATGAAGTAAAGTAAGTGTATGTGCGACATAGTTTTCAGCGTGAACACCGCTGCTAAGGGTGTGTGGTGCACTGGAGCTGGGGGAGCAGGAGACGATCAGTTAGGACAGGGCGCCCATGAGGAGGCAGGCAGAGGTGGGGGCCAGAGTGTACTGGGGGCCCTGGCAGGTCCTGGCACTGCGAGTGGAGGATGGGACTCCATGGGTTTGCCAGGAAGAGGCTCTTCCACAGTCCAGATTGGCACAGACTGGAGGCCAGTCAGGGCTCCAGGACAGACCTCATTAACACCCAGTTCAGCTCGGACATTACATTACGGCCACGCGCCCAGGGCTCAGCCAACTTCACCTGTGAAGGCCGAGGTAAGTATTTAGGCTTCAGGGCCACTACAGTTTCTCTCATGTTTTCCTTTGGGATTTTTTTTGGGGGGGAAGGGGAACAGGTGTATTGGGGAACACTGTGAACTTCCAGGGCTTTTTTTTCCCCCCAAGTCAAGTTGTTCTTCCAATCTTAGTGGTGGAGGGTGCCGTTCAGCTTCAAGTTGTTGTCCTTTCAGTCTTAGTTGTGGAGGGCGCAGCTCAGCTCCAGGTCCAGTTGCTAGTTGCAGGGAGCACTGCCCACCATCCCTTGCGTGAGTCGAGGAATTGAACTGGCAACCTTGTGGTTGAGAGCCCACTGGCCCATGTGGGAATTGAAGCGGCAGCCTTTGGAGTTAGGAGCACGGAGCTCTACCCACCTGAGCCACCAGGCCGGCCCCTCTTTGGGATCTTTTAAAAACAATTATTTAAAAATATGAAAACTATTCTTCGCTCAAAGGGCATACAAAAACAGGTCATGGCCCAAATGTGGCCTGTGAGCCATCCCTAACCCCTGCCCTAAAGTAAGGCCACGCTAGACCTACCTTAACGAAGGGTACAGCACATCCTGGACAAGATCTACGAGAGAGACTTTGAACTTTGAGTCCTGCCAAGTTGGGGACACCTTGGACATTGCTCAGATGCAGCCTAACAAAGCATAAAACCAAACCTCTACAAGGTCAAGTTGATAAAGACTGATTGAACTGCCAGCTACAAGTCAACACTCTTCTGTGGAAAATGACAGCCTATACTACTTATGATTTACCAATGTCCAATATACACTAAAAATGTACTGGACATGAAAAACTGGAAAGTGTAAACCATAGTCACGTAAAACAGCAGCCAATAGAAACCAACCCTCAGATGACCCAAATGTCGTATTTCCAGATAAAGACTATAAAGCAGCTATAATAAATACGTTCAAAGAATTAAATGAAAATATGGTTTTAATCATTAAAGAGATAGGGACTCAGCAGAGTAATAGGAAGTATTAAACATGGAAATTCAAGAGCTGAAATTACAACTGAAATGAAAGTTTCCCCACATTGGCTTAACAGCAGATTGGAAATAGCAGGAGTCAATGATATTCAAGACACATCAATACAGATTATTTAATCTGAAGAAGAGAAAAAAGATTGAAGAGAAATGAACAGAGCCTTACATACCTGTGGGACAATACAGAATGGCCTTAACACATGTAATGAGAGTCCCAGAAGGAAAAGAGAGTGAGAATAGGGCAGAAATTTTACTTGAAAAGAATAATGCCCCCAAATCCACAAATTTGATGAAAAACATTGATTTACAGATCAAGAAATGCAGCCAAACCTCAGAATGCATACAAAGTCACATACAGGCACATCACAATCAAACTGCTGAAAACCATAGAGAGAAACTATTGAAAGCAGCCAGAAAAGAAAGACATGTTACCTTCACAGGAGCAATGGTAAGAATTTCTACTGACTTCTTGTCAGACACAATGTCTGAGCCAGAAAACAGTGGTATAAACCAATAAAGTGCTGGGGCGGACAGGTGGCCCAGTTGGTTGGAGCGTGAGCTCTGGGCAGCGGGGCTGCCAGTTCGGTTCCCGCATGGGCCGGCGAGCTGCGCCCTCCACAACTAGAGTGAAGTCAATGAGCTGCCTCTGAGCTCCCGGATGACGCGGTTGGAGTGCGTCCTCTCAACCACAAGGTTGCCGGTTCGACTCCTACAAGGGATGATGGGCTGTGTCCCCTGCAACTAGCAACGGGCAACTGGACCTGGAGCTGAGCTGTGCCCTCCACAATTAACACTGAAAGGACAACAACTTGACTTAGAAAAAAGTCCTGGAAGTACACACTGTTCCCCAATAAAGTCCTGTTAAAAAACATTTTTTTAAAAACCAATAAAGTGCAGAATTTTGTAAACTTAGCCCAAACTCCATGTCCAGCAAAAATGAAATGAGGGCAGATAAAGATATTTTCAGATAAAGTTCAGAGAACCTGTGCTCAGCAGGCAGGTACTACAAGAAATGCTAAAAAATGTTCTTCAGGGTAACAGGAAATGATACAAGATGCAAAGTTACACAGATAGGAAGGAAGGGGTAGCCCTGGAAATGGGCAACAGGTGAGTAAATGTAAGTTGTTATGCTTTACCTTCTTGCCATAATTTCCGCAAGAGACAGTCATACATAAAAAGTTCGTGTGATGGTTTTAAAATGTGTGTAAAACTAAAAGGCATAATGACAGTGGCTCAAAGGGTGGGGCAATCAAGGACTCGTGCAATGGCAGTCTGTTATATTTGTGAAATGGGGAATGTCACATGTGAAGTGAGAAGCAGGCGATGAGAAGACTGCAGGAAGACAATATTGACGGAAATAGAATTTGATATAAGGATACATGTACCCAGCCCTAGAGCAAAACCACTAAAAATAATAATAAAAAGGGTTTGGCTAAGAAGCCAGTAGAAGAATAAAATGGAAAAATATAAAATATTTGATTAATACAAAAGAAGATGAGAAAGGAACAACAGAAGAATACAAATCAGAAAGTACCAATGCAAATGGCCAGTCATCACATGAAAAGATGTTTAGCATCCATCAGATATCAGGGAAATGCAAATTAAAGTGATAGTGACATCTCACTTCACATCTACTCAAATAGCTAAAATAATAATCAAGAACAACAACAAACGCCTAATAATACCAAATGTAGTCTCCAAGCCCAGATCTCCATGTCTTTAGGCTGTTCTCTCAGAGACGTCATCCTGAGACTCAGAAAACAGACACGAAAAACCCTTCCTGACGATGTACACACCATGTCCCAGCCCCACGAGCCAGCTCAGTGTGGAAGCATTTTTCTTTCTGGAGGGAGGCAGGGCAGGGCACAGGTCTCCCATCCGTTCCAGGCAACACTCAGGCTTGTGAAAAGGAAGGGGACTCGGGCTATCTTCTCTATGAGCAGAACCATCCTCTTGGGAGTTTTAGAAATGCTTGAATTCAGCACAAATCCTGGTTTAGCAATTCCATTTAATAATGGCAAAAATGGTGGCATTACTATTAATCGATGTCCCTTCTTTTTTCAGATCCTTTTGTCCTGAGATAGCATTTGCTTTTTTTAAAGGTTGCTGGAACTTGAGCCCAAATGGCCTTTCCTGGTAGCCCATTACATTGTGTCCAGGATGCAAAAAGCCTGTTAAATTATGTATTGGGACATTGCGTATGCTCGCTGGGTCTAAAGGGAGGCACCCAGGTTTTGCTCTGCCCCACTGCTCAGTCCCTCTCCACAGGGGGGCTGGGCCAAAAATAAAGAACGGTGAGCCAGCAGATGTTCCCAGCAGGTTTATTCGTAGTGACCAAAACCTGCAAACAATCCAGATGTCCTGTGACAGGTGGTTAGTTAGGCAAACTGGTCCACCCAGACCATGGAACCCTACACAGCAATAAGAAGGACTGAGCTACTGATACATGCAACCACCTGGATGGATCTTTATAGAACGATGCTAAAGGGAAAAATCCAACTCCAAACAGCCATATACTGTGTGACTCCATTAATGGAATGTTCCTGAAATGACGAAATTACAGAATGGAGACGAGAGTAGTGGTTGGTGGGGGTTCAGGTGGGGCTGGGTGGGAGGAGAGAGGGTGTGACCATAAGAGGGCAGCTGAGGGGCCCGTGCGCGGATGGCACGGTCTGTGTCCGCACGCATCAGTGCCCACGTCCTCCATGTGATACTAAACTGGAGGTGTGCGAGATGTCACCACTGGGGGTCTGGGCAGAGGCCACAGAGGATCTCTCTGACTGCTCCCAGGGAAGCTACAATTATTCAAAATCAAAGTTTAATAAAAAAAAATAAACCAACTGAGTGAAGTGGTACCACGTGCGTCACTTGTCCCTCTGTTTAAGGGCACCTCACACCCTGAGGTGTTTAGGGACAGCACTGCCCTGGGCCTCCGGGGCAGCGGCCATCTTACTTGCATTTCATGTGTGCATTTAACCAAGACTTCCAAAAACAATATCCTCAGGTAAGGAAACAGTCCACAAAAAGGCAGGTAGAGGTAATAATTATGTAATAATGTGGGGAAATAATCGACCTCATAAACAATCCAGGAAATACCACATACACTTTCTTTCTTTCTTTTTTTGCTAAACTAACAAGAACTTGGGAGGAAACGAAAGAGAGAAGAGCCAGGCAGGTGAGGGTGCAGGCAGACAGCAGGCGGGACGGTGCCCCACTCCACTCTGAGGTGCCACCTTTTTAAAAGGCGGTAACACCCTTTCGTCCTCTGACCCAGCAACTCCACTTGCGAGTCTTAAGGAAAGTCTCTCCCAAACCTTTATGGATAAAAACACAGCATCAGCCAAAAACTGGAAACAACCTAAAATAAGTACCAATAACTGTTACATAAATTATGCCATGTCCACTTGAAATGTTACATCAGAACGGTGTTTGGAAAGGGTTTCTGATTTTCTGTAAAACGCAATCCCTGGATCATAAAACCTTTTACCTCGCAGTGACAGTGATTGCTATTGTTTACCTGTCGTTACTGGAGTGCTCACCTTTGGGGAACTTTGCCCAGCGGGAAGCATTGTAGAGGCTGGGAATTGAACAGGTTGAAATTTATGCTTTAGCAAGGGAGAAAGCAGCAGTCAGCACCGGCCTATAATCTTATCTGAAACCAGGATATCTTTAGGCCTTTGGACCTTTTCAAAAGTATTTTGAGCATTTCAGAAGGAATAAACATTGGCTTTTGAAAAGCAAAGAAAAAAAACACAAAAAAAGAAGTCTAAGAAGAAAATGAAGTTCTGATATGATCACAAGTACATAAAAGCAAAAATCCTCTTTTAAGAGAGATTGGAAGGAATGCATCAAAATGCTGGCGGCGGCTCTCTCGGACTGGAAACGACTTCTTCCCTCTTTTTCCCACCACTGTATTCTCCACTTACCTGGATGGAGCCCGGCTGTCTGCAAAAGGGGCACACCCCGAGGTTAGGTAGCAGATTCTAGCCGGGGTCTTGGATTCTAAATAGGTCCTCACTTCTCCTGAGTCTCAACTCTCTCATCTGAAAGCAGGGCTCCTAACAGATTGTCTCCCTCCAAAACACGGTCCCCACAGAATCCCTGTGAGAAGGGATTTCTAGCTCCAGCTCACACATGGGGAGGTGGAGGAACAGACAGGGTTAAGTGTTTGCCCCGTGACAGCTTGGAGAGCAGACCCCTGGGGCATGGCCACACCAGGGACACGGTGAGCCCCTTGCTCAGGTGGGCTTGAAGCCAGGGAGCAGTGAGGCAGTGCTGCTGTTACTGTCCTGTTTTCAGGAGCAGGAGGCATGGTGGGTAAAGGGCTCAGCCAGGGCGTGACTGTTGGGCATGGTGGGTAAAGGGCTCAGCCAGGTGCCCTGTTGGCCTCAGGGAGGCACTCAGCACGCTGATAACCACCACTGTCTTTGTGTATTGTTCTCATAAAGAACCCAACGCCCCAACCTGTACAGGACTGGAGGCTCTTCCCAGGTTTCATTCTGCATTATGTGACTTAAATAATTAGCCATGATGAAACAAAATCTGGAGGTGTGGCTAGCATTTCTGGACATTCTGTTCACTGTGCCTATCTATTTTTAGGTCAGTTGCCTTTTTTCTTGGCTTTCTCACAGCCTGGATTCTCACTCTCTCCTTTCAAGCTGAGGTTATCACTCCGGACCCCACCTCCCACCCCCACCAAGAAGTCTATCCGTGCCCAAGCGTATCCCTCTCCTGTCCCTGTTCACTGGGAGTGGGAGGTGGAGTACAGAGTGACCATCTTGCTGGAGGCCCTCATCTGTCCTTTACCCCCCTTTCTGAGCTATTCTCAAGCCCCGGGAGCCACCCCCATTCTGGTGGCGGGAGCCAGTTGTGGCCTGGCTTAGCCATTGGGAGCAGGGCCAATGCTTCTTGTGCCAGTCCTGGCATATCTAATACTGGGGTGGCAGGTAGAAGAGGAGGGTGGAAGGGAAGGGCCGGTTAAGGGCTGGGCCAACCAGAATGCCGACCTCCAAGGCACCAAAACTTCACTGGAAAGGCGGAAGGGTGGTGCCGCTAACCCAGGTTTCCACATGTCTTGTCCCACCTAAGTGGCACCATGAAAACTGTCCAGTCACAGCACCTGTGTGGTACATGAAGACCAGCTATGTTGGATGTCCCAGGCCATTTGCCCTCAGCTCACTCTGATTCGACTGCAACGGGGCAGCCAGGCACTGGAAAGGTCCCATCTCCTGGACATTCAGGGACTCCACTTTCCTGCCCCAGTCCCAGGACCTTCTCCAGGGGCCCAGAGCAACCTGGCAGGAAGTGCCAGGGAATGGGCACCAGCAGGTTGTTCTGCACCCCGTCGGTGGGTAAATGTGCCAACCTCCCCTTGCTCAGAGTGCATCGTGCATGGCACCTGACAGGCCTGGGGGGCTGAGGCACAGAGATAACCAGCTCGTGACCGGCATGGTCGGGGCTCCTTGGCCTCTTCTCCTCACGCTCCCCCCGCCCCTGCCCCTTCCTCGGGACCACCTGCACTCAAGTCCTTGCTCACTCGCCTAAGGTGCAGCAGGCAGTGCCGGATGTGGTTCTGAGTCCAAGTGCGCTGCGCGGCCCCCACCCTGAGAGGGGCAGCCATGGTTGCCTGACAGCCTAAAACAGAGGCGTCCATCGCCGAGCTACTGATAATCAATGGCTCATGTATTATCTCAAAGCTAAGTGTTTATATGCTCCTCAGAACTTGGCTGGCTCAGGACCACACGTAATAAATGCTTTGTTTTGAATGTTCTGAGTATTTAATGGTTATTAATAGAAAATCCAGTTTCTCCCTGCATCATTTCAGGGAACACGGGAGCAATGTGTGAAGGCTGCCGCTCTGAGGGTCTGGCTGGCTGTCCTGGCCAAGCCACCCCGGGCCTCGGCCCAGTTCCATGGGGACTGAAGGCCTCCCTCAGGGGTCAGTCAGCCCAAGGGGTCCTGGCAGGACGACCAGGAGCTCCAGACCAAAGGTGACAGACAGCTGTGGAGCTGGGCTGGCACGCTCCTGGTGGGAAGGGAGGCCACCTCACCCTCCTGGGGCACGGATGTGTGCACCCACCGGAAGCTCCCCGAGCCCGTACTGTTGGGATGTTACGGAGGCTTCCTCTCCTACGCATGATGGACCACCACCTCCATCGCCAGCCCCTCTGCCCTCTGGAGGGTGGGGGCATGGCCGGGAGGTCCCGGCTTCTAATCAGGGCGTGGTCCTTCTGGTGACAGCCCTCATCCAGGAGCCACCCAGAGTCCCCTCATTGGGATAAAAGAGGCGAGCAGTGCTCTTACCACTTAGGAGATTCCGAGGGTTTTAGGAGCTCCGTCTGAGGGAAGTAGGCGAGGGAGGGCCAGGAGCTGCGTTCTGGACTCCAGCTCTTCACCCCCTGCCGGCAGGATCCCCTCCACACAGTCATGTGGGGCCCCGGGAGGCGGGCGCCATGTGTAGCGCACTCCCCAACAACCGCAAGCCTCACTGTGGGCCACAGCTCCACGTCCTTCAGCACCAAGCCTTTCGCTGGTCGAGGGGGCACTGCAGGTTGGGCCCCTCCCCACTGCTTTCCAGTTGGAGGCAGCAGCAGAGGGTTTGAGCAGGAGGAGTGGCGACAGTTCACGCCTGCTCGGCTGTCTTCAGCACTGAAGGTCGCATCCCAAGATGCACAGTGTCTGCGTGGCGTCCGGATGGCAGGGTCACTGGAGGTGGCAGCCACCTCCCTGTTTTGTAGAAGGGTGGAGGGTACATCTGATGGCCTCGGGCTGGCCCATGGGTCAGGTTTCTTACGAAGTCCTGGGCAGGTGGACGTCGTCAGAAGGCGTTACCAGGAAGCGAGACCCTGTCAAACAAGGTCTGTGGGGAATCTGTGTTCCAGCACCTTGGTGGTCCTCAGTAGCAACTGAAGTCCTGGCAGAAGCTGGATGAAAGAAATGCCAGGGCAGGCGTGCGGCACCTTCAGTCAGCCTGGGCGGAGGCGCACCCCAGTTCTGCAGCTGCCAGCACCCTGAATCGCTTTAGGACTGACCCCTGGCACACGGTCTGGGCTCATGTTCCTCCATGACAGGAGGCAGACAGAAGGAGAGCTCCCCCCTCAAGCTGCACCCCTGGGGGGCCCTTAGATCTTGCAATAGCTTTGCAAACAGTCTGGACACCCCTGGTTAGAACTGCTCTCCCCTCCCCCTACTGCAGTCCCCCTTTAAGGTCATTTAGCGTTTGCTTGTCTCCAAACTCACCCCCAGGATCCTGCACACACCTCTGGTTCAGAGTGCTCTGGGGTCCCCAGGAGTCCCTATTCTGATGCCTAGGGACTCACCTCACACTCTGGGCCTGTGGGGCCAGGGGTCAGGGCTGCAACAGTGCTGGGTCTTGCCCTGGACGGAGCAGTTGTCTCTCGCCACAGGCTCACACACCCTGTTCAGCAAGACATCCTTCTAGAAGGCACTTTGAGGGACTCACTAGACTCCACAGAGTAATCTCAGAGGGTCAGGCTCCACTCCACATGGCGGGGGAACCCCTCCAGCTACACGCAGGATTCTCCCTGGGGGGACTGAAAACACACCCCACACGTCCTATGTCACATGTTCCATACATTCCATACTTTCTGTCCACTTTCCACAAAATCAGCCCCCAGCATATGTTCCTGTGGGTGGAACGTTCTCCCCACTCCCTGGTGGGGCTGCAGCTGGATCAAGTGACGTGGCCAGCTCCACTGAGATGTCACAGGACAATCTATTTCTTCCCCTTCCCCTTACTTTTTGAGGTGTGTGTGTACACGTGTGTAAGATATGTGTACATACATGTGGGTGCACGTGTAGACGTGTGTGCAAGTGTGCGCCCACATGGGTTTGTGTGCACGTGTGGTACACACATGCATTTTGGCACGTGTTGTGTATAGGCACGTGTGCGTGTGCATGGGTACGTGCAGGTGTGAAGTGCACGTGTGTGTATGTGCGTGCTCACACTTCTCATCACGTCAGGGGGCTGGGGCTGACTCTTACATACCAAGTGACCCCAGCAGTCAGAAGTAGGCGGGCCCCAGAATTAAGCTGGGCCTGTCGCCTGGGTGTCCCAATGTCTGTGACTCAGGTGGGGGGGTCCAAGGGTGTCTTACGCAGCACTTGTGTCTGCTCGTGGACAATCATTTCCACAGGACAAGTGCCCAAGCGAAGCACAGCTGTGTACGTAGGAGACAAGGGTCTGACCCAGCCCTGCCAGCACCCTTCGGCTTCATCTCCTGCATCACAGTACCCAAATCCCACAGCTCTGCGTTTGTGTGCATGTGCAGGCACACGGGGGCATGTGTGCGTGTGCACCTGCTGGTACAGAGATACTCTGACCTCAAGATGTATTTTTAAAAATACGTCATGGCTAGATGTAGGACTTTCCAGAAGGCCGTCTGAGCTGGCCTTTCCAGTTCTCAGGCTGAGCTGAGCGTGGACATGGGCCCTGCCCACTCCCACCAGTGCCGCTGGAACCAGAGGGCACACAGCAGAGAAGCGTGTCACCACGGCGGCGGTTCCCAGAGCATAAGTGACACCTGGGTTCTTTGAGCTTCATTTATTTTCCGCAGACAGACAAACGAGACCCTCAATAGCTCTTGGTTCTAACAAGAGTTCTTTTCTTGATAAGAGAAAGGGGTCCTTAGTTTTCTCCACAAAATGAATTTTTTACAAAAGAATACTTGGTGAAGCACACATGCCTATGTGGAAACCCGTTTGTCCTTGATGGCTTTTATACCCATTTTGAGGCAGTCATTTCGCACGCTTTTTGCACCAACTGATTTGTTCCCTGGCTTTCGCCAGATGGTGGCGCTCCTCGTCCACATCCCCTCCATAGGCAACGGGCATGAAAAGGAGAGGCTTGCAAAGCGCAGAGGAGCTGCCAGTGCAGGTGACAGCCCCACAGGCCAGGAAGTGCCTGAGGTCCTTAACTTCCCTTGGGGAAAATCTACGCAGACTGGAAACAAAGGAACAGAAGGAGGCAGACAGTCACTTTCGCTTATACTGGGGATATTTTATCCCTCTCTTTCATAGCAGCAATTTTAATAAACAAGTATGATGCCTGCAGCATTTTATCTACAAAATACCGCCACTCAGGCAGGGCTCACGCACGCCCGTGTACAAAATAGTCTTCACAGAGCATGGCAAACACAGTCAGTTTTTTGGGACACAGGCTTTTAAGGTCTAAGTGAGCTCCCCCCACCAGCCTCCTATAGACCATAAATACCGCTAGACTCAACTCCATAAAGCTTGTGAGTAGCAAACTTGTAAAAATGAAGTGTACAAAAGGGAACGTCTGTATAACATATTTGCACCCTGTATACAATGTATCACCCCTTGAAACTGGCCAACGGTCAAGTATGGCAGATTGTCAACAATAGAAAAAGACCCCAATGTCTGTCACACGCATGTGAGTCAATGGTTTGTGTGGTTTTCCAAAGAGATTTTCATTCACAGTGACAGCACTTGCTAACAGACCTTTATGACCCATGATTAGTTTATGATCCATTACTTGCTGGCGGTCTGTGGTTCAGAAGCCAGATCTTCATGATTAATGATTAATGATCAATTTACGATACAGTACTTGCTGATGATCTTTGTGATTAAGACGCCAGTTGAATTTCCTGGCTTTTAGGCAAGTAACATTTGATTGTCACAAAGTACAATTCTGAGACAATAAATACAAGTAGATCAGATGCATTTCTTCATTGTATCAAGTAACTCCAGTTTAATTTAATACAATTTAGTGCATTTCAGTATCTCATTCACAGTTTGACTTCTGTCCAAATACTTTTACAACAAAAAGTTAAGAAACTGAAAGTTTACGAGAAAAGAAAACTCCAGGTGAACTTGTTATTAAAAAGCTTAAAAATTTAAAGCAATTCAATTGTCTTTGAGAAGAATGTGCGCGGCTGCCGCTGGGGCTGACTGATGTCAGCTTCTCTGGTAATTTCCCGGGTTCCCTGAAAGTGACCTTGTCCTTTTATTTCCCGAGTGGTTTGTAAGAATGCCACCATTCTCACTGAGTCAGCTAGCGGCAAATGCTTGTGCTAAAACTTAATTCACATGTGTCCACCCCCTCAATCAGGCAGAACACAGTGTGACATCTTCTACCCCAAAACTGCCCCTGTGTTTCTGCGCCCTGGCCCTGATATGCAAGAATGTGAAACCCGAATGTCCTCATGCACCCTGGCAGCCCCATGCAGGGTTTGGGACAAAGCGTGGCCGGTCCGAGTGGGCGGCACCCGGCCCAGGCCCAGGTGTTTGGAGAGGCTGGCCTTGGCTTTAGGAGCTAACTCACTAGACAAAGGGGCAGGCAGGTGGGCCGAGGGTGTGCAGTCTCCAGAGAGAAGGCAGGCGGGCATGATGGCCCACTGTTTCGATCTTAAGCCTGGTTACATGGCAGGCGGGCAGATTGGAAGCCGCGTCACACCATTGAACGCTGAGTGTTGCATGCCGGGGGAAGCATGCACTACTGGTGAGAAAGTCGCAGCAGGGGTCACTCACAGGGATGAATAACTGAGCTGCAAGAAGTCAGCTGGGCTGAAAAGATTCTATTTGGCTTGTCCTATGGGCGTCTCGGGTGGACACAAAGCAACATGCAGAGAGTTCCTTATTCTTTGCCCCAAATCTGCCCCAAATCAGTCGTCACATGGGCGTGGGCGTGGCCGCATGTGACTGGGTGCACGCGTCTCTGCAGATCGGCTTCACGCTCCATAACCCAACGGGGGTAAGGGAAGTCCTCCTGCGCGGTGCACGGAGGGCGTGACAGGCACGGACGAGACGAGTCAGAGCAGAGGATTACACCTGCGTCCGTTTCACAAGGTGCTACTGACATGGTCGCGTTATGTCCCTCAGTGGTGTGCACACTCAGCTCATCTCTTAACCAGACTCTGTGCTTCTTGAGGGCGGGGATGACAGACCACCTCCAACACGGCTGTGTCTGTCACCACGGACCAGTGACCAGTGCCACTGCTTTCTCTGTGTTCAAACTTTGTCAGTGGGCAGCCATTTCAAACCCTCCGCTAGGCTCCAATGTGTAGAAAAAGAGGGCATAAGGAAAGTGTTCACGGGTTTTTGACACGTGTTCCCTTGGACCAGCCCAGCCTTTCCCCAGCGTCTGCTCACTGCACACAGTGGGCCCATTCACTGCTCACAGTGGTACCTGAAAGACCCTAGAGAGGGAAACAGAGTCTCCAGGTGCCGGCAGCTGCTATAGAATCATCATGGAAGACCACAGGCACCTCAGAAGCCCCTGGAACTCCCCAGAGGGGGCCCCAAATCTGTGGCCCTTTCCCCAGCCAGACACACAGGGAGGGCCCACAAGCCAAACTCCACTCACTGGGCAGGGGCACACAAGCGTAGAGGGTGACAAAGGACACAGAACCTAGGGCCTGACAGTGGAGCCTGGGCCTGATGAGAAACATGCGACCATTGGTCCCCCAGGCTCAGAGCGCAGCCTGTCCATCACTCATGGAAGGGACCTTCTCTCTGTGCATACCAGCAGGAGCGGGGGCTGGCTCTGGGGGTGCACTGCAAGCACCAGAGCCTGCCCAACAGCGATAGTCAGCAAACACTTCCTCCCCACCCCCTCAGAGGGTCAGCAAACACCTCCTCCAGCAGAGGGTCAGCAAACACCTCCCCCCCCCACAGAGGGTTAGCAAACACTTCCCCCCCCCCACAGAGGGTCAGCAAACACCTCCCCCAGCAGAGGGTCAGCAAACACCTCCCCCAACAGCAAAGATCAGCAAACACCTCCCCCAGCAGAGGGTCAGCAAACACCTCCCCCAGCAGCATAGATCAGCAAACACCTCCCCCCCCCACAGAGGGTTAGCAAACACTTCCCCCCCCCCACAGAGGGTCAGCAAACACTTCCCCCCCCACAGAGGGTCAGCAAACACCTCCCCCAGCAGAGGGTCAGCAAACACTTCCCCCCCCCACAGAGGGTCAGCAAACACCTCCCGCAGCAGAGGGTCAGCAAACACCTCCCCCCACAGAGGGTCAGCAAACACCTCCCCCAGCAGCAAAGATCAGCAAACACCTCCCCCAGTAGAGGGTCAGCAAACACCTCCCCCAGCAGAGGGTCAGCAAACACCTCCCCCAGCAGAGGGTCAGCAAACACCTCCCCCCACAGAGGGTCAGCAAACACCTCCCCCAGCAGCAAAGATCAGCAAACACCTCCCCCAGTAGAGGGTCAGCAAACACCTCCCCCAGCAGAGGGTCAGCAAACACCTCCCCCAGCAGAGGGTCAGCAAACACCTCCCCCCACAGAGGGTCAGCAAACACCTCCCCCAGCAGCAAAGATCAGCAAACACCTCCCCCAGCAGCAAAGATCAGCAAACACCTCCCCCAGCAGAGGGTCAGCAAACATCTCCTCTCCCTTGCCAGACCCAGGGCTACATGTGGAGGGCACCCTAGACGCCAGGACTAGAATGCACACTGGCAACTCTGACTCGCACGGCCTATCCAAATACTCATCCTGAACTTGACAGGACAACATCAGCGTCACATGCAGCTCAGTAGTGGGGTGTAAAGGAAAAGAATAAAGAAAAGCACTATTCTGAAAGGCAAAAAAAAAAAAGAAAGCCCGAACATTCATGGCGTAGTTTTTATTGCTCCCAAAGGGCTCCGTGTTCAATGCATGAGCTGATCCATGTTAAATCAGAAGGAATCACTGAGATTTAAAATCTACACCCTTGTCTCAATCTCCATTTATGGAGGAGCCCACACCGACTAGACACAGAATTCACATACTATGTGTTCATTTTAAGGGGAGGGAATTTATCTGGGCAACAAGGACTAAGTGGTTAATTTAGTGGTTAAAGACCTAAATTTGAATTTTCCGGGTAACGTGTCTGCACGGTAGTACCCTTCCACCTTTTTCCTTTAAGACTTAAGTATTAGTGACTTAGCCAATGACATAGATAAACACACATAAAGACAGATGAGCAGAATGTTCTATGAAGACAAAGAAACCCTAAGGTAGCTGCTCACCCCAGGGGGAGCGGATAGACAGCCTTCAAGGGCAGAGGCAGGCACTCCTGAAACAAAAGCATTTTAAAGCTGTTTTGTTTCAGCCTCACAGGGAATCGCGTGCTTACCCACCCTTGCTTGTGGGGCACTTTTCTGTAGTGGTCCCTCCGTCAGTTACCACACCTAAAATTCAGCAGTGTCATTGTTATAAAGAATTTATGCCGTCCGATAAATCTTCCCAAAACACTTAGGGCCAATGCGTAATTATTTTTCCAATTTAGTTTACAATTTTGTCTGTGCTTCTATTCTCCATTGTTTTCCTAGAAAATTCAACCTGCCTCTACTCAGAATGCTGGTTACAGTGTATCAGAGAGAACACTCATTATTTTTCTTCCCCTTGCTAAAAAACATGAGGGGAATGTGACTTTAAAAAACCAAGTTGAAAGTCTAAGGGGAAAGTCCACTGCAGGTGGGTTTACAGTGGAATGACAGCTGAGCCACATGGGGGTGGGGGGAGAGGGGGAGACCTGTGTGTAGCATGTCCCCACTACTCCCGCCCCAGGTCCTGGGTGCATTAAACACACCTCCGTCTGCAGAATAAATGCTTCCCACTAGTGCTACGGCCAAAGGGACACTGTGAGGACATAAGACAAGCTCAGAGAACCCCTGTGGCAGAAGGAGTAGAGTAGGAACTAGCTGCCTGCTGGGCACACCAGGCGGAGAGGCCACCGGCCTGCTCAGAGCCTGGCAGGCCCTCTCTGGGGACACACGTGCCTGCTTGGGGAAGGGAGGGTGGCAAGGAGGGTGGAAGGCTCACCACCTCTAAACTTGAGAGCCATCAACTATAAAAATAAAATCTCTACAAGCCGACAAGCTCTGTGCTAAGTCTCCAACCGCCTTTAGAAGACAGAGGTTTGAGGGTGACATTCCTTTTTAAGAAGCCTCCACGAGTCCCGGGGACCGTGGGCAGGGGTCTCACTCCAGCACACTCAGCGCCTCTGGGCTCCCTGTTGCTGGGGGCAAGGGTACCTGCCCAGCCCGGCCTCCGCAGCTGCCAGCCCAGGGACTGCAGTCCGATGGCTGCAGGGAGAAGGAATGGAGACTGGGCGGGCAGGAACACTACGTTTCACCAGTTCTCAGGTATTTACGCCCAGGATCGGGTGGGACACAGGGTGGGGCTCCAGTCCACATGACATCCAGTCTGTGCTTATCACCAAGACAACTTTCTCCATGGTGCCCCCACCCCACCATCTGGAAGCAAAGGTGCAGGTCACATTGGGGGCTGAGGACCCCGTGACATCGTTCCCAGCAGGACAGGGGAAGAATCCCGAAGGGAGTTTGCTGAGGGTGCAGGGGAAGAGGCGAGGGGCTGGGGCGCGTTCCCAAAATCACAGATAAAAAACAAAACAGGGCCTAAGTTTAAGAAGAGAAAGCGTCAGAGGCTCTCTCTGGCCAGCAGCGTCTTTGAGAGATGGCTCAGGTGAGACCAGTCCCCCAGAAGCCACCCCCCAGAGCAGACGCCACCCTCCTCACAGCTCTCCCAGGTGGCACACGGGCCCTGCAGGTGCGCTGTGACGGGCTCCATCCTGCAGGCCTTCTGATTTCTTTACTCTTGGCTCAAGTTTATTGGTTAATATTAGTCACCAGTTAATAAGAAAAATAGTTTCTAAGTGTCTGTTTCTCCGCTCTGTGTGTGTTGCTGTTTTTAATTGAGTTAACTGGATGCCACCATCAGGTTATGCGTGTTCGATCACAGCCACTAATTATTCCTTTTTCTTAAATTCTTGGTTTCCGTAGCTGGAGCCTTTTTCTATTTCAGTTACTCCTATTAGTCGGCGGACTCCAAAGGAAGCTTTAAAACAGGAGAAAGGCGAGGTTAGACGGACCGCTTTGGCATCAACTGGAGAGTTCGTCATTGGGGGGACGCCCGACATCTGGCCTCCGACATCCTGTGGAGGTGGCAGGCCAGCCCCGCCCCTCCTCCCTCACCCGCTCAGCCTGTCCCCACAGAGCAGATGGCCTCCACAACGGAGTGGCCAGAGCCCGCTCTCTGAGGCCTGAGAGGCTCTGGTTGGATGCCTGACTCCAGGACACCTCGAGGCCCAACCTCGAGCTGTGTGATCGTCCGCTCCTTACCTGCCCCGACAAAGCCCAGGAATGTCAGGATCAGGAGGGGAGAGCCACTCGCAAAGACGCCCAAGGCGAAGCTGAACAGGGGGGACAGCAGGATGGTGGCCCAGAACAGGAAGTTCAGGAGTGTCCATGGCCGGCGGGCAGGTTTGAACTGCTCCCCTGGGAACACGCCTTCCTGGTTATACATCTCCTGCAAGGCGTCCTGTAAGAGTCCACAGAGGAGTGGGGTCTCGACACACTGTCCTCTTAACACGAGGGAGCGTGCTGACAGTGAAACACAGCCACCTGCACAGGTACCACACATATCGAGCGGAGGAAGCGTGCACTGCAGGCAGGGAATGAGGCTAGCGGGACCTTCATGGAGAACCTAGGCTGCTTGCACGAAAAGCTTGAAAGGATACAAACCTTCTGACCTGGCACGTTTCCCAGGAAAATAATGAGTCTGTGCCTGGCAGATGGGCACTGTCACCCCACCACTCATCATCTAAGGGCAGGGGGTCTGGGGGCATCACTTGCTGGGTGATACCCACAGGAAGTTATTTCACTCTTCCTTCCTCCATTCCTGTAGGCCAATGACCACGGAGAGAGGAGCTGGTGAAGACGTGGGGAAGGTGACACTGTCAGGGGACCGTCAGCCGTGGGACAGGGACGTGTTGTAAACACAAAGCACGCACTGGCTGAGAAAGGGGACACCTAACAGAACACATGTGTCCATGCCACCACACAGGACATGTTAACAAGGGGTGCACTGCCAATGGCTACGTATCATAAGGCCCCATTTAAACAAACACTAGGTGTGACTGTAGACATTTGAACAGGACCACCCTTAGGAAGCTGGAACCCCAGTGACACATACTGCAATCGGCTTTTTTCACACATTATTTTCTAGAGAGTCAGTTATGTTGCTTGCTAATATATAGTTCATTTATTTTGACTGAATCCCAGCAAATGAATATGCATGTACGATGTATCTATTTCCTCATACACATTTAGGTTACTTCTCATTTCCAGGTAAATAAATACTGCTATGAGCAAACATCACTTTGTGTCCGTTTCAGACTTTAAAACCTGACCCAGATTCAGAGAGCTATTCTCCTTTACAACCTAGCACACACATCATCTGCCTATCTATTGACATGATGTATCCGTCCTATTTCTTCTTAATTTAAGTTTCCGTTTTCTTCTGGAGAGTGATATTGTTCTTGAAAATGATACGTTTTATCTAAGTTTTCAAACCTGTGAGCATAAAGCTAGTCCTACTGCTTGCATATGACTTTCACTTCCTGTTCTTTGGTTGAGTCACTTTTTTTTATTCCCGTTCTCTTGTAACTAGCCAGTCTTGCTCAAGGCTGTCTATTTTGTAATATTTTTAAAGAAATAATTTACACTATTTTTATTCTTTCTTCTACTCTCTCTGAATTTACTCTATTTTGTGTGTGTGCATACACATGTATGCATGTATAATGTATGTGTATGTAAGTGTGTGTATATGTGTATGATTATTAAGAGGATAAAACGTGTAAGACTTTAGAAGAGATTCTGATACATAGTAAGAGATATGACCAATTCTTTTGTGGGCAGTATGTCTTTTTTCTCTGGTTATTTATTCTTTTTCTTTTAAATTAAAGTTTATTGGGGTGACAATTGTTAGTAAATGGTTATTTATTCTCAGATCATCTTTTTGTCTTCAATTTCATTGCCAAGTGGGGATAAGTATCTGTTTTTTAAAACTTTTACTTATTTTAAGTGTGTGTTTCCAGGCCCCATCAGCTCCTAGTCAAGTAGTTGTTTCAGTCTGGTTGTGGAGGGCGCAGCTCGCAGTGGCCCATGTGGGGATGGAACCGGCGACCTTGTTAAGAGCACCGCGCTCTGAGCAGCTGAGCTAACAGGCTGCCCCAATAAGTTTATTTTTGTTTATCCTATCCCAGACTTGTATTTCTTGAACCTGATGAAATCCATGTTTTACGGCTACCGTCCCTGAAGATGTTCCTCACCGTTCTTTCTACCTCCTCATTCTGGACCTTCTAACGGTTATCTATTGGGCCTCTCAGTCTGTGCTTTGTGTCTTTTGACTTTCCTTTCATAGGTATACTTCCTGTGCTGCATTCTGAGCAGTTTCTCCTAAATCTTACAGTTTACTAATTCTCTCTTCAGCTGTATCTCATGTGCTATTTCCCCTGGTAAGATTTTACTGTCAGTGACTAGATTCCTTATGTCCATAAATCCTGCCTGGTTTTTCTCAAACCTGACTCGTTTTTTCCTAGGTCTTGCTCTTTTCTTTTCAGTTCTTTCTTTTGTGCTTACTCATTTCAAAGATACTAATTTTAGTTTCTGCGTGACTGTCTCAGTAGCTGAGGCTTTTGGAGGATTTAACTATTGCCTGTTTGCCTGTCGTGGAGCCCATGGTGGATTCTGGCTGTGAGCTCATCTCCAGCAGAACTTTATCTGAGGACATCTTGGGCGGCTTAGGCCTGCAGTCATGTTCTTCCAGTTTTGCAGTACTTCTTTCAGGATCTCTAGAGAGATTTGCCTGGAACCACTTTTCATGTTGATATTTTGTCTTTTCTCTTTTTGAACTGTGTTGTTGTTGTATAAATGCAAACCACACACCTGTTTGCTGTCACACCTGTAATTAGGAATTACCAGGGGGACCTTTTTGAGACCAAGAGAAGGAAGCTTCAGAGTCATTTCCCTGTGCTGGCAAGCAAGTGCTTTTTCAGTTTAACCTTTGTGAAAGGTGGAAGTCTCAGAGGCTCCCAGCTTTATGTAGAGTTTTCAGTTCTAACTTCTGCCTTGAATGAAGTCAAACCTTTACCTTCTTTCTCCAGGTAGGCATTAAGATTCAAGACTTTGGGGTAAGGGAACCAGCAAACTCTACAAGGAGGGGATGGCAGTGGCAGCCCCTAGGCTTACCCTGGGTTTTCAGTCCCATCTCCTTTTTTTTGATTCCTTAGAAATTTCCCTTATTTTCTTGAGAGTTCATCAATGCATTTCAAGGGTATTTGTTATTACTGGAAGGATTTTCTGATTATCTAAGCCTCCCACAACACTGAAAACAAAAATCTAGTGTCCTGTATATTTGTGTATCTAAAATAAACCGGAAGCAAGAGTCAAGGGTGAGGTGTACTATGGGAAAAGAGATGGGGCTGGGTGTGGTCAGAATATTTTTATGTCATCTACATTGTGTCTCATATATTAAATCATACACACACACATATATACGTCTATTATATATCTCTACTTTCTTTTACATGAAAATATGAAACAAATGTGATAAAATGCTATCAGCCAAGGTTATATAACCATTATGTTACCCTTTGTACTTTTCTCTAGTTTGTTAATAAAAAAGCTAAGAAAAAAGGCTTAGAAGTATTTGCTAACTGCACAGCACTTCTGACTGCAGAGGAAGTCACCACGCTGCCGCCTGCCCCCTCAGCTGCCCCTTGAGACCTCTTCCCGAGCAGGGAAAGCTGGGTGCCTTTACCTTCTCCTGGTACAGTTTATGAAGCCACTGAGCTGCTCCCTTTTCATCCAGCGGGATCTCTTCCAGAGGAAATCTCCTGTTTTATGAAGAAGATCGAAAGCAAAGTCAATAACTAGATGCCATCAAACTGCAAACGGGGGAAAAACTCGTGCATCACGGTTACTTGCTGGCCTGCTTCTGCTAACCAATCTCACTCTCAGTTTCCAGAAACACACAAACATCAAAGTAATGTCCTCGGGCACTCTCCCAGAGTGCCATGAGGGTGACCTGGGGCTCTGTGGGACTGCAGGGAGCCCGGAGGGGGAGGGGGGCCACAGACACCGCTACGGTCCTGGGATAGCATTTCACGAGGGATAACCACAGGCAGAGCAATGAGCTCCACCGTGAAGAGTGATCAGTTATTAGCTTCAGCAGGAGTTTTGGTCTCTCTGAATAGTTCATCCTTTGGAAATAATCAACTCAGAGTGTCTTTCAGTAGGCAAAGAAAATTAGGTATTTCACAAATGACATCTACTTGCTTCAAACGTGGAAAGCAATAGAGATTTAGAACTTTAATCTCAGTTAATGAACACCTGACCGGTTAAGACACTAACTTGTTTATAAACCTGATCACCAGCCGGATTACCAGCCCCACCAGCTGAAGGTGTCCACCTGCTAAGACCGGCCAGACAAGAGCCACTGCCACGGCCGCTGTAGTACCGCGAATTGCCAGCAGAGGGCGCCAAGCACCCCATGCGCTGGAGTAACCGGCGGGACGAGGGTGCTGAGGGGTGGGGGTGGGGGTGGGGGTGGGGGTGGGGGTGGGGCCGCCACCGGGAGGGGCCCACAGTGAGACGACAGCCAGGGGGCGTTTCCATGGCCTGCCGTCAACCTCCACCCTTTAAGGCATCTTCACATTGTTGCTCTAAAAATCGAGAACTTCGGTTTGTGTGGGTTGTGCCTATCCATCTTCACCACATTCAAAACTGAAACAGACTAGAAGCCCACACGCGGGGTGGGGGGGAGGCTCAGACGGGGTGCGCCTAGGAGACATGACTGCCTGACCCCCGCTGTCCTCCCTGACTTCATACGCATAGTGTGCGTGTCACATGCTGGGTCGGTGTGTCTGCCACATGCACTACGAAATACATACAATGAGAATTTAAGAGGAGATAAAAAGAAATACAAACCAGCATCTACTTCCTGGACTTGAGTCAAGCTACCTAGGATCACTGCCAGCATGAGCCTCAGGCCACTGTCACCAAAGCCTTGGCCTTGTCCAGTCTCAGGCCCCCGGCCACTTCACCCGCACAGGACAGGGAACGAGACAAAGCCCCCCAGGCCGTGAGAGTCTCAGTGCATTGGATGACACGTATGTTTTAGACTCATTGGAATACTGCTTTTACTCTAAACTCAAATAATAAGTGACACCAAACAGGAAGCTGAAGGTTTTAGAAGTTCTAAGAATGTGTCTATCCACGTAAGATTAGATAAAACATCACCCCATGTTTTCTGTAGCAAAGGGGGAATGACCGCTGAAAGCACATGTCCTCTGCAACTGGGACCGGTGTTCCCGCGGAGGTGCCGTGCAGCCTGGCGGGGAGGCCAGGGCACCGACCTCAAGCTGGGCCCAGTGGCCTCCCCCGGTCCCACAACCTCTGACCCCGGGCAGCTGAGACTGTCTGACCCCCACCCAGCCCATACTACCCAGGACAAGAGCAGGACCTGCCTGCAAGTCCTGTGAGGATGACAGACAGCGAAGGCAAGGGCTGACCCACCACTGCCATTACCGGCCGACATCACGTATTCTAGTTGGAGCCACTGGGGGGAGGCTGGCCTGGTTTCTCCGTGCTGCGGTCAGGACCACCCAGGGCCCCAGAGAGATCTCCCAGTCCCCAGTGGGCACGCTGCGGCCACCCCCCGCCAGGGCTTCTAGAGACCTCAGGGCAGGCCTCCTGGGCTTCCCCTGCCCCAGGATGGCACAAGAGACCCCACCCTATGCTAAGCGAGTCCACCACGAGCTTCCGAAGGAAAAAACGACCTGGCTTGTTATTTATGTTCACAAAACGATGCCTGGAGTTTCCTATCGTGTGGCCAGAAATGGGTGGCAGTGTTTTAAAACATACAGACTGAAGCTCTCAAGACTGAAACGGAGAGGGCCTGTCAGAGCCTTCGCAGGACTCACTGATCAGGATGGACACCACGCCGGTGAGGTCGGTGAGGGGCGGATGGCAGATGTGGGCGGAAGGGCTTGCCTCTCTGGGCACATTGCCAGGACAGGGAGACCTGCACGTTCAATCGGAGGCTCCAGCAGGAGACGAGCTGGATGGCCTGGGGCTTGCCCTGAGCTGGAAGCCGCGTCACACCATTTCCTTAATAGAGGGGTCCCCAGATGGCTTTGAGTTAGACAGATTTTTTGGGTGGATTATGTTCATGAGCCAGAGAAGCCTGGAGACAAAGCTTGGCAGTGAGACATGCAGCCACCATTTGTGTGGGACTGCCCTTGCCACTGAGCTTGACCCTGTGGTACAGCAATGAGGGCCGCTCTCCATGGGAGGTCGTGCCTGCATCTCAGGACAAACCTCAGGCTCTGCAGTGGACACCTGGACACCTCACTCTTGTCTCCCTGGCACCGGGAACCACTCAGGATGGAACCGAACATGGACCCTCCTCCCTCTAACCCTTTTCCTTTCAGACACAGGTCCCTCAAATTCTGGGGCTGAAATCACCAATGCCAGCAAAAGTCACGTAAGTGCAGCTTCCAGCCAGAAGGTTCCGTGGGAGAGCCTGCATTGCGGCCTCTGCATAGATCTAGGGGAAAGGTCAGCCCAGGCGTCCACCAGCCACGTGACTGCAGTCCCAGGGAACCCCATACCCCATTGGACTTGAGCAAGGTCTGGGAAGCGAACTGTTCAGGCTCCCACGGAGGTGAGAGGGAGGGTGCGCACCGCCTTCCCCCGCCCATGGCACTGAGCACACGTGTGTATCTCACCAGTGACTGCCCCTCAGAAACCTGGTTCTCTGCTCCCTCCAGCTGCCCCACCCATCTCTAGCCCCCTGCTTTGCATACAGCAAGCACTCAATCCTAGCTCAGTGCACACTCAATAGGAATCGTTTCTGATACTCTGAGCACATTTTAAGGGCTCCATCATGCCCCTCCTCTGACTGAGTTTCCCTTCTTGGGTGTTCAGGGCCCCCAAGACCACCCCATAGTTCTGCACTAACCAGCTCCTGTGTCCCTCCAGCAGGACGACCCTGAAAATATGCGCCTGCTGTGGTGGAGCCTGCTGGGCTCAGCCCCAGGGTCGCCAGGAGCCAGAGCCCGAGTGCCACCAAGGTCAGCTGTGGCTCTGACCCTCCCTTCTCTCCTGGGCGGTCTGCAAGCCACAGACCTAACTTGTCCTGCACCTTGAACAAAGGAACATGGAGCCCCCTCAGCTGGGGCAGCTGTCGTTCTCCACCCTGTGGAAATCCTAGTCACTGATCAAGTTTTAGCTCAGCCTCTTTCAAAAAGCCTCTGTGCTCCCTCCAGCGGGAGGGGTCACTCCTCCCCAGACCATCTGGAACATTCGGCCTACACCTCACGGCTACTCGTTCACTTGGTACGACAGCCACTGGTTCCCGTGTCTGTCCCCATGTCTGCCCATGCTGGGCAGTGGGACTTGGGGCACCTTCACGTGGGGACAGCCCGGGAAGTTGGAGGGGCCGTGTGTCAGGGCTGGGACATAGGAGGGGGCCGGGCAGGGCGGGTGCCCCCGGGCTCTGAGCTCACCTCACACACATGTCCGCCTCATACTTCTTTCCGTAGAGGATCCCCAGCAAAGACGGGTTCTTGTTCCCCCGGAAATTCAGCGTGACGTCGTACACGGCTGCAACTGTGGGGGGGTAAGGGTGAGCCAGGCCGCCAGCCTCGCCGTGCAGGGCCCGGGGGCGGGGGGAGCTTTTCGCAGGGGTCATCTTTTCTTTGGATTCTCGTCTTTAAGTTGGCGTTCAGCTGATTCCCATCACTGTGCTCACTGACCAGTGTGCCTTTCAGCCATCCGGCCGCTTTCTAATTATCGTCCTGTGTGTTCTCGGCCCTTTTCTTCTACTTGCTTTCTTTTGGGCTCGTTAGAGACATTGTTTTTCCTTTATAAGATCTTCCGTTATATACTTTTAAAATTATTTTAGCATTTCCATTAACTAGCATTTTATCACCTCGAAATTGACACAAGAGCATTACAACATATCAACTCCACTTACTGGGGTCTCCCTTTCCAGCCCTACGCTTACATGTGACGCACTCGTATAGGTTTTGACCGTTTCCCTTTCTGGCTTCACACGGAGCCCAGGACACGGTGGCGTCCCGCTGGCAGGGGCGGGGCCCTTACCTGTCCCACGCAGGCACTGCACCGCGGTGGTGAAGCCCTTGGTGCGGGGCAGCAGGTGGTACTTGAGGACAGGCAGCCCCTTGGAGACGGCGACCTCCATGCTGACGCGGTGTTTCTTCTCCGTGAAGCGCGTGCCCTCACAGTACAGCAGAAACTAGGACACAAACACGGGGACACTGCATCGTCCTGGTGGGAACTCACGGCCTGAGGGCTCAGCCGTGTCCCTCACATGCGGCCTTGACTGGCAGCAAAACACTTGCAGTCTCATTTGTAGAGATGACAGCAGCACTCTAGTGACAAGCATGTGGCAGGGTCTGAAGTATCAGTTTACTTTCGGGCTGCAACCCGCACTCGACCACACAAATGCCCTCACCGAACAGTTAATAGCATTGCACTTATCTCAAAGGATACAAAAGAGAACTTTCCAGAAGGGAGGTACCATGAAGGTTCCTGGGCAGAAGCCTTCTGGTCAGTGAGTGGACAACACACGAGAGGTGGAAACACTAAATAAGGAGCTAGCTCTCGAAGGACTGTCACAAACCAGAAGGAAGGAGCAGAGAGAGGAGCAGGAGATTCAAACTGACTGACCCCGGTAATTTTGGCTGCTGTCCATCAAACCCACCCGAGGGGCTTGAAAACCCGCCGAGTCCCCAGGCCCTGCTGCCGTTCCAGGTGGGGGCCAATGCGCTATGCTTCTGCTATGATTGACGGCCAGCAGACTCGCTCAGACCTGCAGGTCACTGGTTCGCCCTGAAACTCGCCTCCAAGGAAGACCCTCCCTGCAGAGGGGGCTCAGCCTGGGCACCGGTGGGGCACCCACACTCACCTCTTCAGGAGCCCCTCTGCTGAGCGGGGAGGACCCCACCTCCCTCCCTCCCGGCACCCTGAGTGCGGCTTGGATCTGGGCTTGAGTCTCAGCTGGGGCCGTGGAGGCAGGGGGCCCCGAACCCAGCCCTGGGGGCTGGCCCGACTGCCAGCCTGCCCTCCCGTGATCGGCGGTGGGACGGCCTCCCCGAGCGTGTGCGGCGAGAGCAGGGACTCACCCACATGTACTCAGGGTAGTCGGCCAGGCGCCGCAGCCCCCCGATCACCATGTCCCGGTCCTCCTCCCACTTGCGCTTGCAGAACACGATCTCCAGGAAGTACCACGTCCAGCCGATGAGCGGCACGTACAGCAGCTCCCTCTTGGCCAGAACCTTGGAGCTCTGCGGGCGGGGGACAGCAGATGGCGTGCCAGGCCGCGCAGCCCCTCGGGACGCCCCGGGACTGCCCGCTGTGTGTGGCCTTCGCTGTCAATGGGGACTTGCTGACACTGAGTGTGACCCCGGGGATAAGCTGGCCCTGAGGACACGGGCACGCGTCCGTCTACAGAGGAGGACGGCAAGGCACGGGCCTGGTGGGAGGGCGGGGTCCCAGGACAGGCTACCTGACTGGCCGCCAGGCCCCGGCTTTCCTGAGGGCAAGGCCGCCACACGGGCGTTCATTCCTCAGCCCGGCTCAGGGTGATGACATTTCATTGGGGCATCTCGCTCACCCCGGGAGCTTCAGGGACTCGCAGGGTGGTAAGTACAGACTGAGCGGAAAAGCGGGAACAACCCAGCTCAGGAGAGGGCCGCCTGCCATCTGAGGCACCCTTGTCAGCCACGCGCTCAGACGCATAGCTCAGCGGACTGGGGCTAAAACCCCAGGGAGTCACGCCAGCACTTTCCTGGGACACCCACATTGCTCATCCCCAGAGCCCTTCCAGAACCCCTACATCACACGCCGAGTGCCCTCTCGGGACCCCACGTCACTCAGCCCACACCCTCCCGGGACCCCACGTCACTCAGCCCACACCCTCCCGGGACCCCACGTCACTCAGCCCACACCGTCCCGGGACCCCACGTCACTCAGCCCACACCGTCCCGGGACCCCACGTCACTCAGCCCACACCGTCCCGGGACCCCACGTCACTCAGCCCACACCGTCCCGGGACCCCACGTCACTCAGCCCACACCGTCCCGGGACCCCACGTCACTCAGCCCACACCCTCCCGGGACCCCACGTCACTCAGCCCACACCCTCCCGGGACCCCACGTCACTCAGCCCACACCGTCCCGGGACCCCACGTCACTCAGCCCACACCCTCCCGGGACCCCACGTCACTCAGCCCACACCCTCACGGGACCCCACGTCACTCAGCCCACACCGCCCCGGGACCCCACGTCACTCAGCCCACACCGTCCCGGGACCCCACGTCACTCAGCCCACACCGTTTGGGACCCCACGTCACTCAGCCCACACCATCCCGGGACCCCACGTCACTCAGCCCACACCCTCCCGGGACCCCACGTCATTCAGCCCACACCGTCCCGGGACCCCACGTCACTCAGCCCACTCCCTCCCCGGACCCCACGTCACTCAGCCCACACCGCCCCGGGACCCCACGTCACTCAGCCCACACTGCCCCGGGACCCCACGTCACTCAGCCCACTCCCTCCCCGGACCCCATGTCACTCACCCCGAGCACACCAAACCGCTCGCACATGGTCCACCCACAGAGGAAGTCAATCTCATAGTTGTGGTTTAGGATGATGACTACGTGCTCCTTCCCAAAGCGCTCCATCGTGGCCTGGTCGGTGAAGAGGGTGCAGTCGGTGCAGGACCACCACTCCAGCAGCATGACCAGCTCTGCGGGCAAACGGGGTGTGAGGTCAGGGGCTCAGGCCCACGCAGCTCTCCCTCCCAGGGTGCACAGGCCAGGCCCCAGCTCTGACGCAGGTGGGACTCGTCCGGTATTGTCACCCAGACTGGGCTTTGCTGCTAGAAATGGCTTTTGCTGGTTTATAGTTAATAAAGTAAGTTTTCCTAATTTATTTTGTAGGGTGTCAGATGGACACGTCTCGTTAGGGAGACCACGTTATGGACGGGTAGGTACCTGACCACTGCACAGTACACCTGAAGCTGAAGCTGAATAATACTGAATGTCAACTATAATTTAATATACGTATGGTCACAGGATGTGGAGGACAGCATAGGGAATGGAGTCAGTGGGATTGTAACAGCTACGTATATACCATGAGAGGGGTAGTATGTTGGGAGAGGGGGGTTATCACTTGTGAGGGGTGTAAATCTAACTAGTACATTGTTTTGTACACCGGAAACTAGTACAAAAAAACGTCAGGGGAGAAGACACAAATGAAACTTTCAGGAAGATGGGAAAGTGGGAGAGGAAATGGAGGAGAACCAGCATTTTAGACAGATATCTTTACTGTGTGTCCAGTTATGACTGCCACATGTGCTGTGGTTTGATGGAATACCACGCATGTCATTCACGGAGTGGGGGGAGAGGGTGGGTTCGGGCCTACAGCCAGCCCCGGGCTCCACGGTCAGCGGTGTCACGCCCACCATGGCCGGGTGTCCTGAGGAGGGTGACCTCGCAGAGCAGGAAGTAGCGCGCAGGCTCAGGAGTGACACAGAACCTGCTGTTGGTGTGCTGGAGCCCCACCCACCCATTTCCCGAGGGGCAGCCCTTGCGGGTGGGGGCCAGGGAATGCTGATGGGGCAGCATAGCCCAGCACTTTGAGACTGGGCTCTGAGCCTCAGTTTCCCCATTTACAGAAAGGAGCTCACAGCGGTTTCCTCACAGGGCAGCTGGGCAGACGAAATGAGACACAGCCTGTGACCTTAACAGCCAAGAACACCGCCTCTGGGGTCTCAACTTCCTCTTCTACACATGATGGGAACCGGAGAGAAGGTCCGTCTCAGACAACGCCTGGACACTCACATGTACTTTCTGCCTGATGAGCAGTCAGGGGACAAGCCATAAAGGGGTCAGTTGACCATAATACTGTCGAGGGACCAGAGAGGGCCCCAAGGGGACACAGGGCCGGGTTAAGAGAAAGGCCAGTCCTCAGAGGCAAACTCGGCACCTATAATGAACCTGTTAGCCTGGCCGCGTCCATCCAACATTCCAGGGCACTGAGTAAAGGTGCAGGGACTGAAAAACAGACAGATCTGAGCAGTTCTCCAAAGCTAATTCCCAGGAGGCCGACAAGCACATGAAAACAGGATCGATACCATCAGCCGTCAGGGAGACGCAAAGCAAAGCCTTCGCACCCACCAGGATGCCGTCGTCAACAGACGGACAATGGCAAGTGCTGGCAAGACGGGAGCAACTGGACCCCCCCACGCTGCTGGTGGAACGTCAGACGGAGCAGCTGCTTTGGAAAACAGACAGAGCTACCAGATGACCCTGCAATGCCACTACTAGGTGTATGCCCACGAGAGATGAAAACACATCCACCCCAAAACCTGTGCACAAATGTTCACAGCAGTTTTATTCACATGGCCAAAAGTGGAAATCACCCAACTGTCCATCAACTGAGTGGGTAACAGCGTGTATCCATATGGGGTACGATTATTCAGCCATGATAGGAATGGGGTTCTGACACCTGCTACAATGTAGACCAGCCTTGGAACCATCACTGAGTGAAAGAGGTCACTCACAGGGGACCACGCCCGGCAGAATTCCGTTTGCATGAAATGTACAGACATGGCAAATCCATAGAAACAGGAAGTAGACTAAACGCCAGGGGCGGGGAAAGAGAGGAATGCATGACTAGTTAATGGTACACGGTTTCTTTGGGGGCTAAAAAATGTTCTAAAATTAGATGGTGGAGGGCTGGCCCGGTGGCTCAGGTGGTTGGAGCTCCTTGCTCCTAACTCCGAAGGCTGCCGGTTTGATTCCCACGTGGGCCAGTGGGCTCGCAACCACAAGGATGCCAGTTCAATTCCCGCCCCCTGCAACTAAGATTGAACACGGCACCTCGAGCTGAGCTGCCTGAGCTCCCGGATGGCTCAGTTGGTTGGAGCGCGTCCTCTCAACCACAAGGTTGCCGGTTCGACTCCCGCAAGGGATGGTGGGCTGTGCCCCCTGCAACTAACAACAGCAACTGGACCCGGAGCTGAGCTGTGCCCTCCACAACTAAGACTGAAAGGACAACAACTTGAAGCTGAACAGCACCCTCCACAACTAAGATTGAAAGGACAACAGCTTGACTTGGAAAAAGTCCTGGAAGTACACACTGTTCCCCAATAAAGTCCTGTTTCCCTTCCTCAATCAAATCTTTAAAAAAATAAAAATAAAATTAGATGGTAGAGATGGCTGTACAACGCCATGAATATGCAGATGTACCAAATCTGCATTTCAGTGGACCCTGGTAGTTCAAAGGCCCGTTGTTCAGGCTGCACAGTATTTTCACTGCTGCTGGGCATCTGCTGTGTGGAGGGCCACCTCCGGTTACACACGGATTCCCCACTGTGTGGGGCTGGGCACCTCCGTGTCAGGGGACGTATGCACCTGGCCGACCAACACTGCCCGCCCACCGCACAGCAGCCCCGTCCGGCTCTTCCCTGCTGCGACGAGTGTGGCTGCTTCAGGTCCTGACGTGAGCGGGGCTATGGGGAGTTCTCCTGTGGCCAGCTCGCTTCCTTGGCACCACATCCTCCAGAGCGGCCCAGGCTGCCCGCATGGCAGGCTCTCCTGCTTCTTTCAGGCTGGATAACAGTCACCGTATGGACACCACGCCTGCTCATGCACTCGCCCGTCGGTGGACAGACGCCATTCCTGCATCCTGGCTGCCATGGGCGCGCCGGGGCCTCCCGGCAGGGTCAGTTCTGAATGCTTCCTCATTGACCTACCGATTTAGCAATCACAGGGTGGAGACTGCAGCTCGCTGGACGAGAGCCTGGGCTCTGACGCCGGCAGGCTGCCCTGACCCCCAGGACGGCCCTGACCAGCTGTGCAGCCTCCGCCGCCATCAGAGGGGCCGTCACTGCCCCACCCGCAGGGAGGGCTGGGGGTGCCCAGGCCGGACGGATGCTCTCAGGAGCAGCTCTGACGCAGGCGAACGCTCAGTCAGTGTGGGCTTTGGCCGGGCCTGGGTGACAGAGGCGGACACACAGAAACCCGGATGAGGCAGGGACGGCCTGAGCCCACCTGTGGAATTTTCTAAAAGGTACTGTTCACAACCATTTCTTCGCTCAGGCATGATATCCGTGCCTGGCTCACACTGGTGCTATGGCTGTGCGCAAAGGGCCCTGGCGTCCATGGCTGCATCTCAGAGGTCACCTGTAGGTCCTGTTGCTCAGAACAGCCACCTGCTGCGCTAAGCGTGCCCCCCACAAGGCCACGCTGGGCCCTCGATGCAGAGCGCTAACAGGGTACAGGCCACAGCAGGTACCCCAACGGCACTGGGCCAGGTGGACACAGGACTGCCATCAGAACTCGTGCCTTATCCTAGGGTGCTCACGGCGTCGGGAAGCCGAGCTGTGCTGCTACACTTAAGGCGTCTTTGGGTCGCTGCCACCATTGGGCCAGCAGCCAGGACGCAGGGGCTTTCACGGAGGGAAGTGTCGTCTGTGACTGCAGGTGGAAACCCTGCGTCCGAGCACGGGGACACACGGATGGTGTTCCCACAAGCAGCTTCCCATCCTACAGCTTGCTCACCTGGGCCAGTGCTCAAGACCTGCACCATTCTGATCAGGCCTGAGAACCTGGTCCAGGTAGGGGCCTGCAAGGAGGAAGGGACTGCAGACAGACAGACAGACACGGATAAACGCCCCGCAGATGTTCTAAGGAGAACAAGGGCCCTCTCCACCCTGTGGCAGCCGTGGGTGGCCCGTTCTGCTGACTGCGAGACACATGGGTCCCGCTGGATGGTTACTGACAGCTGCCAGGCCTCACGTCCACAGTCACCTTGCCGTCAATATGGGGAATATTCTGAATCAGGAGGTTTGCTGGCTGGTTCCTGGGCCCACATGAATCTCTTTTTGTGATTTCCTCATTCAGATAGATGCTTGCCCTTATACACAACAAGCTGGCCATTTTCTGCACATTTCAACCACTGATTTTTAAAAATCAGAATTGGCCTAATAATAATAATCATTGACCGAGCCTTGCTGTACACATCCACTATGCATTCATTTAATTTTTATAATACAGCAGGGAGCTAGGCGCCTGTATCTGTGTTTTACAGATGAGAAGGGGTAAAGCCTGGGTCTAGGCCAGCAGGGAGCCAGGCCGCCTGGCTCCACACCTGTGCCGTTAGCACGGCCACTCCACGGCCAGACAACAGCCGCACTGGAATGGGCTCAGGGTGGGCGGCGAGAAGGCCAGGTGTTAGAACGAGAACAGGATGTGTGTGCAGAGTTGAAGGGTTACTGATACAATAACGTGCCTCTAGCCCTCACTGTATGCCCGCAGAATTGGGGAGGGGCTCCCACTTAGTTCAAATTTGAGAAGGACTCTCACTCACATAGTTAAGAAATAAACTTAAGTGGAGAATGTCCCCAAATTCAACACATCACTTGGGGGGAATTCCACACGCATGTGGGTTCAGGGGACAGGAGCAGGATGGTGCTTTCCGTGGGTATCTGCGTCCCTTCCAAATATTGGGGGATGCTATGTTAATCTTAACTTCAACTTGGCGTTTTTTCTACTTATTTACTTTTACTTTACTTATTTACTTTCCTTATGCATTTGCTTTTTTCTTTCTTGCATTTAAAAAAAATGAATTGGTTTTTACTTCTTTAACGCATCTTTTCCTAATAGTTTAGGGGTTATGTTTGCTTTCTCCGTTTTCCAACTCAGTCAACGAGGTCTCAGATTGAGAGGTCCACTCTTCTAACAAATCAGAATGTGGATCACCTCATTCTTTCCACATCTGCCGCCCAGGGTCCAGTCCTGTGTGTTTTCAGCCTCACAAACTGGGCAATACTATTATTTTCTATGACGGTTTAAATTTACTTACTTACCAATCTCTCTGGCTGCCATTCTTTGGTGAAACTCAGACCCTACCTGTGTGATAGGACACATTTTACATGCTGGGTGCGCTCACTTTTTTTTTTTTTTACCTCAGGCTGTTTTTATCTCACTCTTGTTTGCGAGGTCACCTTGCCGAATCTGGGATCCTGGGCTGACGGTCACTGACCTCCAGGAGGCTGAAGGGACCCCGTCTCTGGCTCCGATTACCGCTGTCAATCTGCCAACCTTCGCGGGCTCTAGCTCTGCGCTCTGGGTATTTTGAGGATCACCTCGTTGGTTCTGATGGATGTGATTTCACAGAGGCGTCTAAGTGTAGATTTCTGTTTACTCACCGTGCCTCCAGAGCTACAGAATCATGTTTTTTATCAGTTCAGGGGAATCATCAGTCATCATTGCATCCACGGTTGCTTCTCCTTACCATCTCCTTCCAGGACAGGTGTCCAAGACCTAGTCACAGAACTTCTCATTCTCTCCAGACATCTTATTTTCTCCCCCTTCTTCCGCCTCACTCCCCCCACTCCGGTTCAAGCCGTTGTTTCTCAGTCTAGTTGTGTAGGACACAGCTCCCTGGCCCGTGCTGGTATTAGGAGCCTTGTGCTCCCCCCGCTGAGGCGGTCGGTCGCTGCTTGTTGGTCAGCCTCTCACAGTAGCTCACGGCAGCTCACGCCGGCTGCCGGCCACTCACATTGGCTGCTAGCCAATCACGCTGGTCACCAGCCACTCATGCTGGCCACCAGCCGCTCCTGGCAGCACACGGCACCATAGCCGCCCACAGCAGCTCACGGCAGACCACGGCAGCTGCTTATGGCCACCCAGGGGCAGGGAGACCCGTTGTTCACAATCTTAGCTGTGGAGGGCGCAGCTCACTGGCCCATGTGGGAATCAAAACGGTGCCCTTAGCATTAGGAGCACAGCGTTCCAAGCTGGAACATTCCACCTGGCCGGCCCTCTGGGCATCTTTTAACTTCTATGTCGTATTTTCGCCTTGTCACCCCCCCCCCCCACTCTCTGGGTGATTTCTTCAGATTTATGTCCAGTTGACCCATTCTCTCACCGGCTGTCTAATCTGATGTAAAATTCATTCACTAAGTTTTTATTTAAAAAAACAATCCAACAATTACAATTTTTACTTACAGAAGTTCCGTTTGGTTCTTTTTCAAATTTGGTCCCTTTTGGTGGACTTTTGTCTAAATCTATTCTTGCATGTTTGCTGTTCCTGACTGTGAGTTCCTATTTGATCTGTCTAAATCTGTGGGATTCTTTGGACCTATGACATACGCTCCCAGAGTGCATTTCTGTGCTGAGCCCTCGGGCACGCTGACCAGCCCCACTCCGTCCATCTCTCAGGAGTTCTGGTTGATAGTCAGTTCTCTCTCGCACAGCTGGCCAAGCGGGGGGGTTTCTGAAAAGCAATGCCAACATCCCATCTCAGCCCCAGCTTTTTCAACAGGGATGAGGGTGGGCTGAGAGATTTCCTTTACTTATCATGAACCCAGCAGTGCATTTAAAGCGGGCTTTATCCAGGATTTAGCTGTTTTGTAGTATTTTAACTCCAGAATACTGCTGGCAGTGGAGCCTATAATTTAGGTTTTATTAATTAGTATTTGCCCTTTTGGTATGCATTCATCGTACCCAGTTATACTCACATAGAACTCATTTGTATGTTTTATATTAAATGATTTCTAATTCTCAATTCCCGTACACATACACAAGGTAGCCTTTCATTTAGGAGGAAAAAAAACCCCTGGGAACAGAAGCTATTACTACACGTTTAAGGCAAGCTAAAGCAAAGGGCCAGGCTGCTGGTCTCTTTAGAGGCAGCAGGAAATCACACGCATACAAGCTTATCTATTATATGTATGATATACTATGATCTATTATATATATAACATGATACAATGTGATACAATGTAACAGAATATAACACAACATATAATGTAATGTATTGACACCAACGGCCTCCTCTGTACCATTTTCTTACCAGCTCCTGACCTGGGAGGGGTAACGGAGACACCATTTCCCTCATGACATAAAACATATTTATTTTCTTTTCCTTATAAAACAAACATGTTCTTATGCTAAAAAGCAGCACAACAGTATGAAGTAAAAAGTGAAAGTCCCTCCATCCTCCACCTCCTGGACAGTTTTCTTGTTCATCTTATCGGTATTTTCTGTGCATGTACAGCTACACACACATGCAGACATCACACGCACGTGGTCTCTACAAATAGGCAAGTGGCACCACACGAGGTGCTTTGTTGTACACCTTCCTTTCTCACTTAAGTGTGTTCTGAAGCTGGGTGTCAGTAGAGACGGACCGCCTTGTTTCCTTACTGGAGTGTGGGGTCGCCTCGGGCGGGCACAGTGTGATCAGCGTGTGTTCACGGGTGTGTCCACTGCTGCAGGCTGGTGCTAACGTGAAAACAGTGTGCAGAGGACATCTGCATGATGTGCCTTTGCAGACGTCTCTCTGGGTTACATTCCCATTTTGTGAAACTATCAGGTCAACAGACACAACGGCGGGAGCTGCCACTGGCTCCTGGCACTGCCCTCAGACACGCGCGTGCCCAGTGGGAGAGCTCACCGGGGCGTTGTGTCAGTTCTCAGCGCGTCCACCTGACAGGCAGAGACGAGTTCACATGCACAGGTAAGGTACAGACACACACATGTCCAGTTTAGAGGAAGAGTCCTTTTCTTTCAGAGATAGACACCGAAATATTCACGAGTGAAATGACAGGCCACCTGAGGGGTGCTTCACCGTCCTCAATGTGGGTGGCTGGGGGACAGTGAATCAGGACTGGCCACGTACCGGCAGCTACTTAGGGCTAGTAATGGAGGCCTGAGTTCATGACTGTTTGCTTCCAAATGTCCCAAGCACCGCGTTAAACCATGTGACATTGCCACCTCTATGGGTCAATGGTCAAGTGTGGGGATGTCACGTGGTTCGACCTAGTGATGCACTTTGGGGTGAGCACCTTCCCGTGCGTCTCCTGCGTGGAGTAGACGGCTGGTCCCCTGAGCGCCCCCATCACCATCAGCGCCCCCTCCCCTGCCCTGCGCGGCCCGGGCGGTACTCACGGCTCCAGAGCGAGTAGGCGAGGCGACAGTTCAGCCGGCGGTAGAGCTGCTTGTTCACAGGCCACAGGACGAGAGTGCACAGCTGGACAAAGTTGATGATCAGCCCACTCACCACAAAGACGAACCCGATGAGCACGTGCACGACGAACTGCGTCTTCAGCCAGGCGAGCAGGCCCATGGTCGTACTCAGTAGCGACGGCAAGGTCCTTCACTGAGAACAGCCGTCCTGGAAGGGCCACGACAGCGGTTAGAGGAGTGCCAAGGGCCAAGGGCCCCGTGCTGCAGGCGGAGCGAGGAGAAACCCACGGCCTCGCACCAGAGCCCCAGATCTGCAGTGCCCAGGGCAGGGGCTTTCCTCCTGCAGGTAACACAGGGCAGACAGGTGACCCGACACACACGCCCTTCTTAGCTGTGTCACGCACACTCACCCACACACCTGCGTACACGTACACACCACACCACACACACACCACACACACACCATATGGTATATAAGAGAAGAAAAGACTAGAAGAAATACACCCAAATATTAAGACTGATTATCTCTAAGTGAAGGCATTATGGGTACTTTTTAGAGGATCTCATTTAAAAGATCAAAGCTGCACATGAAATCTTTTAAGCTAAAAGGTTTTGTTTGGTTTCTAATACAAAAACGGTGACTCATCCATGAATGTAATGGGTTTTTCTCCCTTTCCTTCAACATGAATTTCTTAGTTTCAAAGGGGAGGCTAGAGCTCACATTTCATGGTTGTACCTGCTCAGGGAGCTGCCCAATAATTCCCCTTGTGAGGTGAGAAACACCGGAAGCCGGGATTCTAACCCTGGCCAGTTCAGAGCTGGCGTGTGACATTGCAGTGCCGCCCCATGGTGAGCCCTGGAAACCTGGTTCTTTGGGGTGGGGTGGAGCTGGCCCTGGGACAGCTGCACAGGCTCCTCAGCTCCCTCAGGGCACCAGGGACCGGCCACCCACTGCTCAATATTCCTGTGTCTGAAATGGTGTGGCGTGACTCCCCAGGCTGAGTCATAAAAGGGTCCCTCGCCTGGCTGGCCCTGGGGGAAGCCACTCGAGCAGGAGGTCCCTGATGGGGAATGAGCCAAGGCCTCGCGCCAGACGAGGGAGCCTCGGTGGAAGCTGACCCTCCAGGCCCAGTCAAGCCTTCAGAGGCCTGCAGGCCATGAGCGACGTGGACCCACCTGGCCAGCTGTGTCTGAAGTGGTGACCCCCAGAAGCTGAGGATAATGGAGGTGTAGGGTTGCCACCATGTGTTCGGGTCATTTGGTACACAGCATGAGGAAATGAATTCATTACTCTTGCGAGTTAGTGTCACTCACACTCTCTGAACACAAAGGGAAGAAAACCCAACAGGGACAGAAAAGCCACCTGCCAGGTGTGGGACCGTTCTGGGGCCACTGCAAACCCCCCATGAACTAATTCCTGTCTCCCACATACCCCGCGCGTGGGCACCACTATTGCCGCAGTTCACAGGTGAGCAAATGGAAGCAGAGAGAGGTCAAGTGACATGTTCAGGGTCCCACAATAAGTAGCAGTAGGAACGGTGGTGAGAGCCGAGTCCACGCGCTCTCCATGGCGCCCTCCGTGAGCAGGGCCCCTCCACAAGGCAGAGTCTCAAACACGCCGGCCAGGCCAGCCCCGAGGCCGGCTTCTTTGGGGCACTGCTGATAATGGCTTTGACCAGTCCTGAAACTGCCGCTCGTCATCTGGCACCCAGCCTGGCACCCTGTAGGCTCTCTGACCCCAAAGCCCCAGGAGACCGAGCTCTACCCCCACCCCTACCATCCCAGGTCAGGCACATGGCTTCACCATGTGGGCCAGAATAACCAGGGTCCCCAAAAGCCAGCTCCAACACTGGCACATCATCTGCCCCAGGTTCTATGCCAGACCTGCCGACTCCATTGCTAGGGCACGAAGTATAAGAATCTGATTTCAAATCAGGTTCATCGAGTATCATTCACACACAATTCAGAGGCACTGACTGGGTACGCAGATGATGACACCTAGAGCTTCATCAGCCTAGTCCCATGGCATCTGCCTGGTGGCCTGGTCCAACTGCACAGCGACCGTCTATGGCGTGGACCTCGCCTTTGCACCCCCCTTCCAGTGGCACCAGGGGTCTGTGGGCTGCGGCATCTCGCGGAGGCCATCATGCCTGTGCGCTCGAACGCAGGCTTTCACTCAGGAACCCATTTCACTGCTGTCCAGTGCTGTGAAGCGGTCAGTCCCTGGTCGGTCCCCTGAATCTGGAAAGTACATCCACGAAAGCCCCAGAGAGCCGTGCCATTCGCTCGGCCCACGTTTCTCACACCCGGCCATGCATGCCAGGCACTGCTCTCTGGAACGTGCTCCCGATGTCTCCGGTCCAGTGGCTTCCGTGGCCCAAGCCCCTGGGGACGCGTGGGAGCCCTGACAAGGGCTGATGGACGTGGCGCAGGGCTGGCCGGGCGTGGAGCTCCGTAACGACTGCCCCCCTTCTGGATGAGCCACGTTCACCACCTGCCCATCTGTCCAGAAGCTTCTTCCCTGCGTGGTTTCAGCCGCCCTTAGTTGTGTGTTTCTGTTGAATCAAATGCTCCCATGTTACCACTCGGCACCATAGTGGCTGAAATACATCTCAAGTGTCAACAGGCAAATTGCGGGGGAAGATGAACCACCTGAAACAGTCCTGCCCGCTGTCTGCCAGGCTCCCCGGCGGGCACCCAGGAGGGACTGTGCCCTCTTCCCACACGGCTCCCTGCTGCTGCCTCCTGCCTCGGCTGTCTATGACCCAAATGTGGGGTCGCTGGCTTCATCGCTCACTGTGGGCCCCCGTCCTAAGGAATGTCAGCCAGCTGCTGTTCAGGGGCCCTCCCTGAACCCCACAAAAGCATCCAGAGACAGCCATGTGCTTGGACGTCGCCGCCTCTTGGCCCAGCATGTGGCCCCGCCGGCCAGACTGTCGTGACCACACACCACACGCGCTAACTTCACGGACCTTTGACAACAGCAGGGCCCCCTGCCTCCCCTTCTGGGAAGGAGGTGGCAGGAAGACGCCCTGCTCCCCACACAGCCACGCCCCCGCCAGCCTCTCCCCAAAGCCCGATGCTGGCAGAGCAGGAAGGCGTCGGGAAGGGGCCTCGACTCAGTAGTTCCCTAGAGCGCTGGCTTCTGTACCCCTTAAAATAATTTTTAACTTAACGACACAAACACGATGCTTCAAACTGGCAGCAGCACAGATGGCCGTTCCCGACGGCAGTGTGAGCTTTCAGAAAACACGCAGTCCAGTCCCGTGTAAAAGTGTGTCTCTAACACGTAGGTTCTGAGGTGTGAGGAAGCAAACGTCCGAGGCTCCTTCCCCCATCCCCTCACCCCCCCACGGGTGACCACTGCTCTTCCTTAACGTTTGCTTATATCCCAAGCAAGATATTGTCAAGCTCTATTTTTTCGAACTTAAGTCTTCTGTGATTTGCTCTTTTTGCTCAATCTTGTTTCTAAAACTCCTCAAGTGGCATGTAGCTGCAGCTCGTGTCTATTGCTAGACAGGAGCCCAGTGTGGGAATGACCCACCGTGGGGACCGGCGTCTCCCAGGGACAAGTAGCCTCTGCTGTGATGAAAGCGCTGCTGGGACCGTCCCCGGGCTGGGGTCCTTGGGCCACACACTGTGCCCATCTGAACTTTTCTAGATGATGCTAAACTTTCCAAGGGGAGGCCAGCAACATCCATTCCCACCATGAGAATGTAATCAGACTTCATTTTAGTCCAATCTAGTGTAAAATGGTATTGATAGTAACGCTAACTTATATAACATTTCCTGACGATTAAGACGTCATGTTCCAATATCTCTAAACCACACTGTTACAGACAGGGAAACTGAGGACCCCAGGGGCATCAGCTCAGGATGGGCAATACCACAGCGAGCCTTTGGCCACCCACTGCTCCTGATGTGTGAAGACAAGGGTTCCCTTGAGAAAAGGCCTAGAAGCTAGCTGTCTGCCTGCTCCCATCACCTGGTTACACAGGACAACCTAGGTAGGTAAGGCCCCTGTGCCCAGAAGATGTGACCCATAGAGAAGAGCCACGTTAGGGCTGGAAGGAGGGACAGCGGCCCAGCCCAGGCACATGGCGCCTTCTCCTTAGTGCTGCGGTGGGGATAAAACCCAGGCCGGCGTCTGAGTCCCCTCAGTAGGTAACAGGTTTAGCTTGTTCCAGGAGCCAGGTAGCTACACAGCCTGGTCCCAAGGGCGAGGCAGCTGCCTCCTGGGTTTGGGGCCCCTGTACCAGCTGCCAGGACCCCAACCTTCTCAGGGCAGGAGATGAGTTGTATGCTCACTCTTCCTAAAGGGAGATGGACACAGGGTAGTGTCACTACCTCAGGGACAAAAGGGACAGAACAGGCTGCTGGCAAATTAGAGAGGGGAAGTGAGCCAGGTGGCTCAGTGAGACTGTGCTAAAAATAGTTCCAGGGCAGGTAAACCTCACAGAGCCGCAACTAACCTCACAGGGGACTCGAGTGGTGCCCACTGCCAGAGACAGGGCTTGGGGAAGGCAGCCAGATTCCAGGGCGTGCGAGGGACTGGGGACCCAAAGGAGCGGAACTCTCGGTGGTTCTGGCACTCGGTCCCCCCAGGTGCTTCTGCTGCTAATTCTGCACTCGAGGCTCCTGCCTCCAGCTGGCCCTGCTCAGGCCGGGAGGCGAGGGGAGGAGCAGGAGCCAGGACCATGGACGAGCGAGCGCCCGTCTCACCACCATCGCGGGAGGGTCCGGCCTGCCAGCTGGGCTCTGCTCCAGGTACCTTCAGACCTGACTCTGGCACTTCACTATGGGTCAGTTGTGACCCCCAAAATATATGTTGGGGTCCTAACCCCAGCATCTCAGAACGTGGCTGTATGTGAAAATACGGTCTTTACAAAGGTAATCAAGTTAAATGAGGTCATCAGGGTGGGCCCTGATCCCACAGATGGGGTCCTTATGAGAAGAGGAGATTGGGACACACAGAGAGGGACGAGCACGTGAGGACACAGGGAGCAGACGGCGTCTGCACGCCCAGGACACAGGCCACAGGAGGTACCAGCCCTGGGACACCTGGATCTCGGCCTCCGGCCTCCAAGGAATAAATGTCTGTTGTTTAAGTGCCCTGGCCTGTGGGACTCTGTCACAGTAGCCCTAGCAAATGAGTCCACTTTTATAAACATGCAGCCTTGTTCCCAGACCCCTTACTCGTAGAAGTGCACAGCGTGTGTGAACTTGGCCCCGATGCCCGGGTGGTCCAGAGCCTGCCAGTGAACCCCCGCCTGGCCTCACCGTGCTCAAGGGCGGAACCCACCCCGTGCCTCAGAGGCCATCACCAGACGCCCACGGGGCCCTCTCTCACCAGCACTGGTCTCTCTTCCTCAAGAACTAGCCTGTCAGATGGTCTGATCTTCAGAAAACCTCCCCAGACACCCCCTCATCTTTGTGGAACCCCCATCTTTTCAACAAAGCCTTTCCACTGAGACGGAAATTGAAGTCACAAGTCCACCATCCTCTACACTACCCAGAGTGCTGGCCAGGTGTCTCCATTTGTCCACTCACCTATACCTGCCCTTCTACTCACGCACTCATCCATCCATCCATCCATCCATCCACCCATCCACCCATCCACCCATCCACCCATCCATCCATCCATCCATCCATCCATCATCCATCCATCCATCCATCCATCCACCCATCCATTATGCCCCCATCCATCCATCCATCCACCCACCCACCCACCCTCCCACCCGTCCATCATCCATGTGATGTGAGTGCCTACACTTGCGGAGGGCAGAGCAGACCTGCTCTGCTATGAGGTGGCAGGGTGGAAGGGCTGTGCTGGCTGGCTGCACAGGGGAGACTGGGGCGAGCCCTAGATTTTCAGTTTGTGTATAGATAGTCTTCATTTCCAAGTCAGGATACACTATAGGAGAAAGTCTACAGACAGGACTGACGATTGGAAACAAAGCACAGTGGACACATAATATTACCTCAAATATTCTGAAAGTATCTAAAGTAATTTAGGTGTCAATGTTTACTGTTTAGAACACAGGCGAAAACTAGGAATAAACCCCCAATGCTTTCAGAGCAGCCAGAGCAGGCGTCTCAAAGCACTGGACTCAAGGAAGGGCCGCCAGCGCCGTAATCAGCTCCTCCCTGCTCTTGCTGTAAACACCGCTCTGACCAGGGAGACTGGGTGGGGTCCTGGGCCACAGCCAAACCGAGGCAGCAGCTGAGCGAGGCGGGGGAAGCAGCGCTGGGGGCAGACATCCTGCTGACAGCAGCACAGAGGGCAGCGAGGCAGGCCACCTCAGACAGCACCACCTGGGAGGGTGTCCAGTGCTGGCAGCAGGTTTGCAGGCCCTGCCCTGGACGACATCACGCATGAGCACACAATACAGAACTGTTGTCACCACAGCACTGAGGCAAAGGGCTATAGCCTGCTCTCCATGCTATTTAAGAAGGCTCGAAAGCAGGGAAGGGGTTTTATGAGTCCAACTAAAATTTTAGATTAGATGAGCACAAGCCTATTTTTGAGGTTTAAAGGGGCTAGCTTCTGTTCTCAGGTAAACTCACAGGAAACACTTCATCTTTTAATAAGGCTGAAAACGGGGCATGTCTCTTTGTTACTAATCATCTGTTGCCAGTCCAACCTCCTCAGCATTCGGAATCACTGAAAAGTCGAAAACTTGAAAAGGACAAGTGAAAGCATCACTATGTGCAGCTTTGGGTCCCACAGACCCAAGAGAATCCGCCGCAGCCAAAATGCTGCTGTAAATAACAAGCAATTACAGGAATGTTGAAAGGAATCAAATTAACACAATATACAGAAATCAGCATTCGAATAATGTTCAATAACTGGCCCTAACTGAAGTAATGAGAAGGGACGAAGACTATATTTTACATCTTCCTGACTCGCCAGTTCCAGGCCACTGACCCCAGGTGGCCACTGGGACCCTGGAGCAGCCTAGGAAGCCATGCCCTGAAGACGGGCGAGCCCCCAGCAGCCTGGGAGCTCTGTCACATGGTCACCTGGGGCCAGGCTGCTGGCAGCTCTGGTCCTCGTGGTCATTTAGGCCCCAGGCTGCCAGACACCCCTGGCTTCAGTACAGGGCTTCTGAGGTTGCCCTGCTGTCCCCCTCTAGCAGGTAGAAGGGAGAATTGGAAGTCGAGGACGAGGGATTTCCTCTAAAGCCAGAGGGAGGCAAGCCAGAGTTCAAGTGCTTAGTGGCCAGGAAGATGAGGACACATGGCCCCTCACATGTCCAGGCAGCCAGGGGAGGGTGGTCCAGTGGGCACGCCATGTGAACACACAAAAACAGAATGCATAACGGAGGACAGTGTGTACATTGCAATAAAAAAGACAAAATAGCTAATCACAAACTTCAGAAGAAACAAACAAAGCCCATGCAAAGAAACGTTAGAACATCGTGAGAAATACAAAAGCAGAACTCAACAAATGGGAAAACGCTGCGCCTTTAGCGGCCACCACTGCCCTCCCCGTACCTCGCACGTCCTTTGCAAAGCAGTGCTGCCATCCTTCCCATTCAGACATGGAGCAGGCTCTGGCCCTGGCCCTTGGGCTGGCTTCAGGGCTCGTCCCGCTAAGGGATACGGTGGGAGTGCCATCCTACGACTCCCAAGCCTGGCCCTTCAGAGGACTTGCAGCTTCCCGACACCCCTGCTCAGGGCCCCCAAGTGAGGAAGCTGGGGCAGCGTGCCCCGGGCAGGCTGCCTGAGTGACCGCCGCTGCGCCCAGCCCACCCGACTGCTGACCCACAGGACTGCGAGCCAACAAAATGGCGGCCACGTTCATGGCTACATTTTGAGGTGGTTTGGCAGTAATACATAAAGGATTCACAAGTCACTCATTCTAAGTTAATTTATAAAGGTAATTGAACCCCAATGGAAATACCTCACCCCCAGAACTAGACATGCAGAGTCTACAGTTCATATGGAAAAGCAAACAGGAAAGAAAGGCCAGGGAAACCATGAGAAAGAACCAAGGAACAGCCCTACAAGAGATCACAACACACTACGAAGCCTCGATAATTACTTCTGCAGCAGGCGGTCACTGAGGAGAGCACTGCCGTTGTAGGGGTGCACGCCCTTGGCTCCCAGGAGAGGAGCCCCAGCCCCTGATCTCAGCCATAAAGGGAACCCCACCCCTCTTCAAGAGACTGACCCAGGGAGGGGTTGTGGCCCTGTTCTGGGCAGTGGGACATCAGGGAGGAGTCTGCAGGGGCTGCCAGAAGGCATCTGCTCTCCTAAGCAGCTGCCCCCTTCAAGAGGCAGCAGGACGAGAGCCGAGGTGTTTAAACCACCGTTTCTGTTCCTTGCAGCCCAAACCCCTCGAGACGCATCATCCTCGCTGCTGTCACTGCTGCTCCCACAGGTCTGGCATGTGACAGCTTGCGAAATGGACGGCTCACACCCACTACACATCCATTTGTGGCAAATGGCAGCATGGCTCCTGAACCTCGTACCACTCACAAGTCACCACGAGCCGCCTCAGTGCAAGTTTCCTGGAAGAACAATGTTCCAGAAGCGCCCATGCAGCCCTTTGCCCAACAAGGGTCATCCGAGAATCTTGGAGTCCTGGGAAACATGCGATGGGCCAGTCTGCTGGGCAGGAGCTGGACGATGCCCGCAGGAGGAAGTGACTTTGGCCTTAGTAAGAGGGAGAATGCCGACACTTCCAGATCTCACTGGAGACATGTGGGGCATCCCTGCAGCTGGCAGAGGGCAGACGAACAATCTGGGCTTCCCGGGAGCCAGTTGCAGCCAGCGTCCATCCTGCACAGGCCACTGGAGGGGCCACATGCATCAAAGTGTCCCTGAGGCCCCAGGCCACCTCCAAAGTGAGGCGCTCCCCAGGAGCCACGGGCCAACATCAAGGTGGTAAAATGCTGTAATTTCCCCAGGAGTCTGTTCCTGGCTCTGTGTCCACTGTGAAAACTGCAGAACCCTGGCAGGAGGGGGCGCTGCACAAAGTGCTGAGGCCTGTTCCAAGCTCTGGACAGTGGAGGTATGGGTAGGACTGTAGGGACACAGAAGGCCACCAGGCGAGAAGGCGGCTGGCCTAGCACCTCCAGGGCCCCACTCACACCCCACCTACCCCAGTTCTCTGAGCCCCAGAATCTTTTGTCTTTTTGAGACTTTTCTGATGGTTTTTCAGGCTTGCGGCTTGCGTAGTGGCGATGTTTCCTGTGGGAGGGGACGATGGGAGGTGGGAGGGATGTGAAAAGCTCCTGGGGCCTGATGACTGCACAATAGGTCTATGACAATAGGTCTGTGACAAGTCTCAGGACACAGCCTGTAGGACACAGAGGGTGCTGCTCAAGGCAGCTGGTGGCGCCAGAGCACAAGCGTGTTCTCCAACGGGAGCTAAATATGTCGACCGTGTGTCAGAATACACACGTATGCACACATGCACGTGCATGCACACACACATATACACATGTGCATGTACACACACGTATGCACATATGTGCGTGCATGCACACACACATATACACATGTGCATGCACACATGCGCATGCTCACACGCACATGCATGCACACACATACATACACATGTATGCACACACATGCACCAAAAAGTCACAGTTGAGTTGACTCAGACATAATTTTGTGACAATGAACTGCCGATTATAATAATGACATTTTACTCAGAGAAACAGAGCGGTGTCTGCTCTATAATTATCCAATAAATTAGTTGCTGATGTACTTTTCTACATGTACAATATATCTCACAACTTAAAAAGTTGTATCAGAGCCCTGATTTCTTTCCCCTTGGGAATGCAGACAGCCTGTCACTTCCACCCGTGTGACAAGAATAAAGCTGGACAAACTGCAAGTTCATGACTTTTCTTGGCCCCATCAGGGATCTGAGGTCAAAGGCCACCAGGAAGTCTGGAGTGAGATGTGCGCCTGCAGCACTGAGCCCTCGGTTTCCTGGGGCAGACGGATGCTGCTAAGGGGATTTCAGCTGAAACAGCTGAGGCCAGGTGAGACGGCATGGCTGGGACAGTGTGAGGTCCCAGAGCGCTGTGGGGGGAGGTCTCACCCTCCTGCAGCCCTTTTCCCCAAGACGCCTCCCACCTGGCATTACAGGGTTGCCTGGGAAGTCCTACGAAAGCTTCTCCCACACAAACTCTAGAACGCGGAGGAACTTGACAGTGTTTTTATAATGAACACGGACCTTAAAGGGGAACAAAGCCACTTACAAGTTTTCATCTTTGCCATTAAAGAGGCAACATGACTCATGCACTTAAAAAACAGATTTTAAAAATGGTTGGGATTCAAAATGGAATAAACTAACTGGGTTTTGAATCCCCACCCTTGGCCTCTGCTCACAGCTACAGAAGAGACCCCACATGTCACTGCAGCCCCCCAACCCAGGTGCGACTTGGAAAAGGTCCATCTTATCCCAAGTCACGGAAGGAGGGTCACCTGTCAGCTGGCAGTCTGTCTCCTACTTGAGCTTCCTATCTGAATATAAACTCGGAGCATTTCAGATACACAAATGCTTTGAAGTAAAGGACAGTTTTCAAAAACATGAATCAGACTCAGGAAATAGAATGTTAAGCAAGACTGAAATAAAGGTCATCAGTGACACAGTGTACCCACCTTCTTTGGGGTGGCAGCAGTTCACAAGTACGGGAGTGCCACCTGGCCAGCAATCGAATGGTGGTGCGGGCCCCGGCCTGGAAACCAGACACTGCCCTCTTCCTCACTTCCTACCCATCGCTACCCTCCTCAGACTGGAAACGGGAAAGGTCTGCATGGTGAGGGGGGCACGAACAGTTCAAGGCCACAGCATACCCCCACACCCAACCCCAACTCAAGGACTGGCCCAGCCTTGCCCCACACTGCTCTGTCCCCACTTTGTCACTGGGGTTGCCATTTCAAGGACACACAACACAGCCTATAATGTCTACTTTGAATTGCAGCCACAAGATGAAACAGAAGCAACAAGGAACCCTCCCTGTCCCCCCTCTGGCACCGGTGCGGGGGAGCAGGTGCCAAGGTCAGAAGTGACTCCCCGCTCCCCTCCTTGCTGCCCCCCATGATGAGAGCTCCTGTCCCTCCCAAGTCTGTCTCTCCAGTAAAACTGGGAAACTCTAATGGAGTCTGGGAAGACGCTGTGGGCAGCCCACCTCTGCCTGTCCCCACTGGCTCTCTCACACCCTGCTGTGAAGGTAAGCCATGATTATAAATAGACAGGAGTTCACCCCTTAGGCTTTCTCTCTTCCTGCTTTCCCTAAGTCCCCAAGCGCTTACAACAAACCCCTTTCATTCTCCAGTGGATCCCTAACAAGGCCGCTGGCAGCGGGCATCTGAGGACATGTCCCCAGTGTCTCCCCGTGGGGACCTGGAGATGTTGGAAGAGAAAGAATCAGAGAGGTGTCCTGGGCCCTGGAAGGAACGCGTTCCCTGCGACCCTGTCAGGGAACCCACTTAGGGAGGACGGCTACCCTCCCACAGGCAGCTGTGCCTGCACCTTCCTTCCTTAAAAGTCAGAGAAAACCCACAGCAACCAGCGTGCTGCCGTTCTTCCCCTCCCCCACCCCAGTGACCCTGCAGAGCAGGCAATGGGGACAGCGGCAGGGATCCGGCCCCTTACCTGCCTTTTCTCCCTCCTTCCCTCTCCTCTGCTCGGGTCCCAGGCAACCAGGGCCGGTGCTGGGAGTGCTGCCAAGGGACTCGGCCAGCAGGACACAAGGACAGGGCAGGGACGGGCCATGCCCACTCGGCCGGCTCCTCCCAAGCACAGACATACCCATTGGCTGGCGATCCATGAGGGCGAGGGGCTGAGCGCGACTCTGGGGCGTCTGGTCACAGGAGCGGACTGGGCACGGGCGTCTGCCAAGTGGGTGAAATGTTAGGGAATGGGCGCCGTGGGGCTGCAGCTTATTTTCACAGTTGGCACTGAGGTCGATGCTGGTTACAGAAGAATGGGGTGAGAGTGGAAGGCTGACAAATCTTGGGAAGACAGGAAATGTTAAGGTTCAAACTCAGCTCGACGCCCCTTCGCTAAGTGGCCCCCCAGCCCCTCCCCGGGTGGCCCTGGGCACAGCCTGTTTCCGCTGCCCATTCACAAGGGACGCCAAACTCGACTAGAAGTGGTGACACAACACGCTCACACACAGGAACTTTGCTCTGGTTGTCCTCTCAATCTTGATCTTAAACGACGATCACTGGGACACTAAAGTGCGAATGTGCTGTCACGGCTGGTCCCGACACCAGCACCCTCTCCCCAGCACGACCCACCGGCACGGCCCTCATTTTACATGCCAGACGGCTCCTCTGCAAGCCACAGCTGCCTGTGCCGGGCACGGGCTCCCCGGTGCAGGCCCTTTCTTCCCCTTCAGGCTGGCACAGGGACGGAGGCCGCCCCACAGGACGCGGAACTCCAGGAGCTACTCCGAGGCTGACCAGTGTGGGCCTGGCCCCAGGGCTGGGGGGGAAGGCCCCGAACCGCTGCTGAGCATGCAGCCTCCTGGCCTGGATTTTGCTCCTCATTCTGAGCCATGAAGAGCACTTCAGTGGGATGAAGAAGAGATGCTGTTAATTATACTTCCTCTCTTCCCACTGGAGAGCAAGGATAGGGCATCCTTGGTCTGGACCCCAGTACTCAGAAAGTGTCGCACTGGAACTGAGAGACACCCGGGGGCGGGGGATCTCCAGCAACTAGAGCCGCGACCCGGCCCTTCAGAGGCCACGTTCATAGCTTCCCTGACCTGTCGCACGGGACGGCGCCCAGGACCGTGAGAAATGTGTGGCGAATGAGTGGTGATTGGGTTCATTCACCAACGTCTACTAAATACCAACAAACACACCGGCGAGGCCCCCACAGCCTCCACAGTGACCGTGCACGGCACTGCTGTGTTGGCTGAGGGCACACGGCACCTGGCACCCCCTCACCACAGTGCTCCTGTCTATTTCTGTGAAGGAACTGCCCGAGGTCACCCCAGAGACGTGGACGTCCCTTTGTGACAGCCATGGTGCTGCCGAGCACAGAATCTGCTCACCGAGGGCCCAGCAGCCAGCTGGAGGCTCAACGTCCCCCAAAACACATGCTCCTCCAGGTCACACTGAATTAGCCGGGCCGGCATGGCCCATGGGTTCCAGAAGCTTCCAGGGCATACTGTGAGCACAGCTGAATGGTACCCAGTGTATGCCTACGTAACTCTGAAGACGACTCAAGTCTTCAAACCCTACAAATAACTTACTGCCTTAAGAGCTAGAGCTACAAAAAGGGTGAATTCACTTTTGCCATCAGCTGAGAAAAATAACGTGAAATGACAGCCCTGAGGAGATGCGTCTCGTCTGCACGGCCATCGGGCACAACGTGCTCCAACCTCTAACGCCCTCATCCTTCAGTCCCGAGGTACAACGCTAACGGATCGTGCGGAAACCAGGAGAGGGTGCAGGAGGAATGTCTAAGGACCGTCACTGTGTTAGTTACGGATGACCCCCCAAAATCGGAGACACAAGGGGCCAGCCCGGGAAACCTAGCAGAGCCACCTGCTGGCACGTCAGCCCCCGGCATCGAGTGTGTGGGGAGCTCAGTGACATGTGCACGGCACACTCCACACTGCAGGCTGACGAGGGGACACGCGTCGCTACAACACCCCCCCCCCCGAGAGGACCTGAGCCAACGTGTGATGGTGCCAACCTCTGGTAACAAAGTAACATGGATTTGGGGGTACCTTTTTCTGTTTTTCATTTACATTTTTTGGCTTGAAATAATGATCACTTATGTAATTATAAAAATGTTTTAACAACTGAAAGGCATCCTTGAAGTTAAAAACAGCTTCAGGGAGTCATTTACAACAGGTAACAATGAGGATATTCTCACACCAACACTTTTTCAGTTGACCGTTCGCCTGGCCCAAATCAGCAGGACTGCCCACGGGCCCCCGAGAGGAGAAGACGCCTGTCCTGTGCCAGCGAGTCGGGCGGGGTTTGTCCTGCGGGATGGCAGCTGATACCAGCTGCTGGTTGCCCTCCAAGTTTATCTCCTGATAGAACCGCACTTTCTACTAGACAGGCATTCTGCCACCAAGCAACATGACAGGTTCGTAGAAGTGACCCCTCCCTTGGAAAAGCTTTCAAAGCCTATCTGGAGGAGAGGGGAGGAAGGACACAAAAGAGGGCATGTGTAAGGCACCTGGAACTCGACCAAGGTGGGCATGTTGGCTCTGCCACTAAGAGGCAGATTATCTGTTGCACTATTTTTAGGGATTTCTTAGATTAAATGAAACTAAAAAGTCATGACTTGCTGGCTCCAGGAGAGTATTCAATTAAATGGTCAACAAAAGACACTTCCAGATTCCATCAAGGTTTGGGACACCTGCCCAAGAGTTCTACCATCCCAATCAATCTTTCAAAAATACAAGACAGCTTTTAACTTAAAAATGCCAATGATTTAGGAATAATTTTGCAACACTGAAACATTTTAATTGCTTTTAATTTTAAATTCCGTCTAATTGGCACAGAAACTCCAAGCTCTCCATCTCACGTTTGGCACTGCTGTTGGAAAATCATACCAGGGTGGAACACTCGTGGCCACTTTGCATGAAGTACCCTGCACACTGTCCGGTCCCCCAGGAAAATGCCCCCGAAATTACCTCTCTCTCTAAGCGGTACTTTCCTCTTTCCTCCGTAACTGCCTCACTCCCATCACACTGATTTCCCTGAATTGTAACATGTACCCCAGTAACGGGCCTCCTGACTGAGCCAGGACAGTACTGCTCTCCCACACGAGGTATCCTCCAGGCCACAGCACCCGTCAGCAGCAGGCGGTGCAGCCACAGGGCATGACTGGGCTGTGGGGTCATGCCCAGCAGCGTGTGGGCTGGCAATTACGCTGGTCTTGTTATCAGTGAACAATTTAAAGAAGTACACTTAGATTTTATGGCCCAGTGTGTGTATCGTAAGTCTTGCTACAGCACCACATCTGGAAGAAGTTACCGGTGACTTTGTCGAGTAAAAAGAAAAGCAGCCGGCAAGCGAAGGTGCGTGGGAGTCTGAACCAGCGTTTTCTCACGTGTCATAGGCGGTCTGGGACCGTACACCACAGCTGCCGTGGGGCTTCCTGAGCACACATGGCTCCGTCCCTGGACACTGTGCCGAGGCAGCTGCAGACAGACCTGCTGGGGAGGGGCTGAGCCGCCACACGCCTCACTGTGACTCACAGCTCGGTCAGACTTCCCCTCAGAGCTGGTCTCCGCTCCCGCAGCCCCTTGCCTGTGATGGGAGGAACTGCCAAGGGAGGAGTCCTCGCTGCAGAGACGCCGTGCTGTCGGCAGGTGTCAGTGCCAGGGCCGCGGCCATCGGGGACCCACCCAGGGAAGCTGCCTCCCACAGGAGATTCTGCATTGTCACTATTAGTGGAAACCAAGGTCTACAGTACCTGCAGCTCCCAGCTCCCCACGGAGCCCAGCAGCCTCTCCTTCAAGTGTCCCAAGTTTACAAAGTCGTGCCAGTACCTTTACCAGAATGGAAGTCCTCCCAGCCCCTGGGCTGTGGAACAGAACTGAGTCTGAGCCTGAGCTGCTGGGCTGCGGTCAGCGTCGGTCACAGCTGGGGCAGAAGACACGTGCCAGCCCAGAGCGGGGTGCAGGGCATTGGGGAGCACGGCGGCTGAGAAGCCAGTGCAGACCCAGAGAACCAAGACCTGGCCATTTGCTCCCAGTTCTGAGTGTCGACTCTCAGATAGTGACTCAGAAGTGTGTGGCAGAGGTGGCCTGACGCCTCCACTCAGATCACAGCTAACGTCGAGAATGTTCTGTGAACAGGGTCTCTACACATTTGTGGATCCAGGACTACTTAGTGGCTGGGACAAGCGCTGGAAGAGGAAACGTCTGAGGACAGGCTAGAAAACCAGCACACACCTTCCCTGGTGACGCAGGCGACGTCCCTTCTCGGGTCAACTCTGACCAGCACCACCAGGCCCGGGAGGGCCAGCAGCCGGCGCCTCCCGAACATGCAAGCTGCTCCGCCTCTCCCTGCCTGACTGGCCATCGGTAACGGTAACGGCAGAAGTGGGGGAGGGCCCTCACTCCCAACACACCTGCCTCCTGCCCCAGGTGCCCAGGGATGGCACCACGTGGGAGGCGGCCTGCGGGCAGTGGCCCTTCATTCTCAAAAGTGTCCTCAAGTTTATGATAAAGTGTCCGCTCCTCCTGTGGGGACCTGGGGACTTCCTTGCCAACAATTGCCCCACCTCCACCTCCGGCTCACAGAGGCCGAGGCCCCTTTAAGTAGGGCCAAGTCTTTCTTCCCTCACCTGGGCTAATGCCTCCCCCAAACCCTACACTAGCTTCTCTTTCGGTTCTGCATAATTCTCTTTGTAGATTGTACTGATCATGTTTACATGAGATCTAAGAAGCAAATACCTCTGGGGCTTAAGTTCTCCTAAGAAGTAAATGACTACAGAGTTTGGGAGGAAGGGGGCTCTGAGCTCCTGGGGGCGAGGGGGAAGGTCACCACGGAGTCCTAGGGCCAGTGGGACCAGCCCTGCCGGTCTGATGGCCTTGCAGCCTGCAGACCCCTGCTCGTCACCACAAATGGAAGAAGCATCCATCGGAGCTACAGTCGAGAAAGCTTCCAGATCAGAGGACAGAATCTGCACTCCAACCAAGTACGTTCGAGGAAACAAAAATAATCCAAGATGGAACCTCCAGAAGGCCAATGTCTCTTCACAGGAAACTATCCATTCTCTAGCAAATAAAGTTAGTAACCCGGCTGTTGTCGGGTTCCCCACGGCCACCCAAGAACAGCCACCATCAGGTGGGTACCAGCCTGTGTGGTGCCATTAGTATCTGCCCACATACAAAGGTTCTCACGTACAGAGAGGGCCAACATCCCATTTCACAGATGGAAACTGGAGGCCCCATCACAACCTCAGGACGGGCTGGCTGGAACTGAGCCTCTGGATCCCCACCCGTGTGGCCCGTGACACCTCAGCAATTCCCCACACACGTTCATGTCAAGAGCTGACATGCACTCTGGTCACAACTGCCAGAGGGTGGCATGTGACTCACTGTGAAGCAGCTCCTCACTTACAGGTACAACAGGGCGGCGTCCCTTTGATGGAAACCACCGTGTTTCTGCTCAATTGACAGCCCGAGTATCAGCAGCTACAGCAGCACCCGCCCTGGGGAGACGTGAGCTGAGGCAAGAGAGCCATGGGGACGTGCGCAGTGTGAAGGGCCTATATCTACAGAAGCATCTTCCGGAACATTCCAAACAAAAGAGCGTTCCCTGAAGGACAGGATAATCCCCAAAGGGCCCTCGTGAGGTGGGGAGCAGACGGGCTGTGCTTGAGAAGTAACTGGCTTCCCACCTGCCACGAGGGCCCCACTGGGGGCGGGACAGTTGGTGGGCAGGTGGGACAGAGGGGAAGAGCCTCAGCTCCTGGGAGCCCCTCCCCCAGGACGGCCCAGCCCCCGGCACAGCCACGCTCACCAGTACCAGTAATAGGCCACAGCCACGGCCACCAGGGCAGCACAAACCCCCGAGAACACGCAGGTCGAGTAGCTGGCCAGCATCTTGTCCCGAGTGCTTCTGAGAGTGGTGAGAAGGCGGGTGGTGTGAGCGGGTCTCACCTTTGGCCAGAGGCAAGGAGGAGGGATTATGACCACAAATCTTGGAGACCAACTCAAGTGAAAACAGGACTCTGAAGCAGAGTGTAAAACACGGGCTTTCCTCAGCCTGCTGTGGGGGCTGCCGGGCACCCACTAATCCAATAAGCGGCTTTCAGCGCCAGCTGCTGCAGGCAGGTGGCATTGGGCTCAGGCAGGGGGCAGGTCAGCGTGCCCTGCCGAGCCCCTGACTCTGGATGGCGGACCTGACACTGCACACTGTCCCCCCTCACCTGTCAGAAACCGACGGACCCCGACTGCACAACCCCACAGCCACTTGGGCGAGCCGGTGAGGAAGACCCAAAAGGCCTGCAAGCGATGGGCAGACATCCTCTCTTTGGGGCCATCGGTTCCCCCGTCCAGAGCAGGCTGCCCCGCTCCCCACCAGACGGACGAGGTTGTAGAGGCCAGATGTAACCCCCAGTTCCAACTCCAGGCCCTTGGGCCAAGACGGCTCCAGGCAACGCCGTGCGGAGAATGGTGGGAAGAGTGACACCTCTTATTCTCCAGAAAACAGGGGTGAATAGACTGGACAAGTGACCGAGCAGACACGTGAAGGTCTGTTCTCTCCCACATCTCCCCAGCCTGAGATGGAATCTGCATGAAGAAACTAAGATGCGATGAAGCCATCCAGGGAGAGTCATGTCACCCAGAGAAACCTGCTGCTGGTGCAGAAAGCCCCCCAACAGACACATGGAGCAGGAAGGGTTGCACTGGGAGCGTATCTCGAGGGTTCTCCAGCCAATGTATCTTCTTTCAGGGTTATCACACTGTACGAGGTGACATGAAAAGTCATTGCTTTGTGTACCTTCCCTGGTACATGACACAAAAGACCTGCTTCCAAGCAGGCAACAGGCAGGCCCCCCACTCCCACCCCACCCGGCCGTGGCCCACCTGCCCAGGGTGCCACCCTGTGCCCAGTGGGGAGGGCTCACAGCTGGGAAAGCCTGACCCCACCCCTGTACTCCACAGGGGGTCTGCAGTGTCGCCTGGTGGGGTGGCCCTGGGTTCTCTGGACAGTGAAGGCCCCTCTACAGTTACACCCTGGCCTCAGGGCCGACAAGCCATCAGGAGAGGAAGCAGGTCAGCACTCCGTCCTCCACTCAGGCCTCCGGGAACGGGCTTCCAAGCACTGCCCTGAGCATCACCTTGCTGGCTAAGGCTTTCCGAGTCCCTAGTCCCCAAAGTAGCTGGAGGGACAGCTGACCTGGGAGGACAGGCTTTTAAATAGCCGTGCCTGCTCTCCTGGGATATGAGCAGGCCCTCGTCTGAGAGCCTGAGAAACGGGCCATTCTCCCAGGCTTTCGGGCCTCTGCCTTTCTAATAAATCAGGGAAATAAACCATCCTCTCACAGACAGCGGCTCAGCGATCCACCACACAAAACCACCCCGAGGCGGTAGCAGCAGCCTTAAGGGGCCGGGGCCCCCTCGATACATCTGAGCCTCAGGGACACTGGACCTCGAGGCTGAGCTGGGCACAGGTCCTCAGGTCTCACGAAGGTGGCAGGTGTCCTTGAGTTCAGCAGCAGCACCTGCCTCGACCTTGGCCCTGAGGCCAGCTTCCACTTAGAAAGGACTTTCTGGGATCCAGGGTGACCCTGCTTTCCTCAGGAAAGGCTGTTTGCCGGCGTCCCCAGCACCTGGGGCACCAGCCCCTCTCCTCCATGGTGTGGCCAGAGTGACTTGTCTAGAACAGAAATCGGATCACAGCCCACCCCCCATCTGCCACTGCCAGCACCCCAACAATAGGCACCTTCCGAGCTCCAGGCTTTTAAGATGCCCCCCACATTCTACCCTCACCCCTACCCCCCTGCTGAGTTCTCAGGGTGGGAGTCAGGCTGGCCCCTCAGTGGGCAGGTGGGAGGCCTGTGGGCTTCCGCCACCCCCACATGGCTGCAGAGACCCCTGTGAGCCCCTGGCCTCCAGTCTTGGCCACCGGGGGGGTCCTCTGGGCCTGGGCTCAGCACATGGTCTCGTGGCACCGGCTGCCATGCCTGTTTCATGTCTCCTCTGCTCTACATTGGACTCTGGGCCCCAGGGAGCAGTGACGGGGCCTGTGCACAGAGCTCTGGGGTGTGGGGAGTGGAGGGCAGAGAGGCCAACAGGCCACACCTGAGCCGCCCCACAACCCATCGCTCCCAGTTTCCCACGCCGGGCACGCAACCGGCCCCAGCATGGTGGTCGGTTCTCAGGCGGAGGCGGCCCTGACTCTCATCCTTGCTCTGGACTGTGGACCACAGAGCCTTCAGTGTGTCACAGAAAGAGTCCCTTCTCTCCTGGCGACACCGCCGGAGGCCGAGACGCCCAGGTTCTGCGTTGGCCGCTGGGAACACCCAGGCGAGGGTGCACACACAGCCTCAGGCAGTACCTGCCCCCACTTCCAAGCTGAGCCTCGGTTTACTGTAAACTGGGAATAACCACTCTACCTACATCAATGGGTGGTGGTGACATTTAAGGGATTGCTACAGGGAAAGCCCCTGGAAAAACGCCTGACGTGGTCAACACGCCAAATGGGGAGCCTTCCCTGAACCAGGGCCCTGGAGGAGACAGGCCGCGCAGGCGAAAAGACATACTGAGAGTTCTCTCCAGGCCACGCAGAACCAAGACTGAACCCCTAACCTGTGTTTGGCTCCATCACCTGTAAGGATTGCTGAGTTCCTCGTCGCTTTTCATCGTGCTTTTTACGTTGTTTGTGTCAAATGCAGCAAACCTAGCCTGTTGAGAATCTTGGCTTTATTTATTTTCCAATAAAGGTTGGCGTAGGAATTTTACCCAAATCCTCCTCCAGTCGTGTTTCTGCTGAATGGAAACTCCCCGCAGGCTCCTGACTGCCGCGTGTCCGGCTGGTCAGTGCTCAGGTCCCATCCACCCGAGGGTCCCGTCGGCCCTGCCTGAGAACCCCACGTGGGCCGATGTCACTCCCGCCTCTGGATTCCTCGTCGGTTTCGTTCTCCACAGTTCTTATTTAAGGTTAAAGAAAACAAAGCTAATTTGAACATATTACACAAGAATATAGTATCTCTAGATGATTTCCCTGGACTTGAAAATTAATGATTTATAATAAATATGAAAAGAGAAGAGCAGGAGTGTGCTGACAGAAACTCAGAGCAGCCACGTGAAAGGTATGTTGTAAAAACTGAAGAAAACCTTTCTTTAGACTAGGTAAGTTTTCTCATAAAATTTCCAATTTCCCTTTCTCCCACAACTGAGAGAAACTCAAGGTATAATTAATTATTCCTGCTTAGCTAGTAGTAATTATCCGACCATCAGACGTGGGGAAATACGAATGACAAATATGCACCTGTCATCATTATGTAGTTTTGAAAAGTTCTGTTACCCCGCTGACACCTCCTTGTCCAGCGGAGGACCCCATCTGTCAGCCCTCGGGGTCCCCAAGGCCACAGGCTAAGCACAGCCCCTAGAGAGCCGGGCGCTGCCCACGCAGCATCTGCCAAGAGCTACCAGCCCCGCTCTGGAAACAAGGAGCCAACCAGCACTGAACATAAAACACAGCCTCAGAGCGTGACCCCCAGGGAGGGACGTGAAGCTAAGGGACCAGGGGAGGGCAGGTGGGCGGGGCGCCTGGTGGCAGGAGAGAGAGCCTCTCTCTCCCTGGGGCCCCACCAAGCTGCAGGCGCTGTGCAGAGACAGACACACAATCCCACCTACGTGCCCCCAGGGAAGGGGCGGGAAGATGCGGGACAGCCCAGTCCCCGCCTGCGCGGCACATGAGCACCCAGGCTCTGCGGCCCTCGTCCCATCGGCCACCTCCCTTCCCCAGGTCCTTGCCTGTCACCTTCAGCCCCCGTGTGTGCAGGGCAGAGCTCCGACCTGGCCCCCTTCCTGCCAGCCTCACCTCCCAGTCCTGGCCCTCAAGGGTGCGTCTCTTCTGGAAACATCGCAGAACTGGGTGCGGACGGCCCGAGTTAACCGGGAGGGCTGAGGTCTGAGGCTGCAGAGTCCACACATAACCAGAACGGCCATGCCGGCCATGCCCAGGCACACTGGTGACGGATCAGGGAGACCACACCCAGACAGGCCGGTGACAGGTGCAGGAGACCACGCCACACATGCAGGTGACAACCAGGTAAGCCACACCAAAGCTGTGCTAAGTGACGGGTACGCATGTGAATTTATCCATCTAATGACCACGACAGCTCTGCTCTCTGGGTACTACTGCCAACTCCAGATAAATTCTGCACAAAGTCACCAAATAACTGGCAGACCCACGAGTTCTGCCAGGTTTCACAGATGCCGGGGACCCTGATGTGACCAGTCCAACCCAGGCCCCCAGCAGTGACTCCTGGCTTATTTCGTCTGCAGCAGTCCCCAGAGGCCAGGGTGTCCTGGACTTTTTCCCCACTGCTCCACACCTCAGGCTCTTACTAATTCATAATCACCCTCTTCCCAGTTTCCCCCGAAGGCACTGTGTCACTTCCTGCTGTCCTGGGCCTCCAGAATGTGGAACCTGACTAAACCCGCAGAAGGGCAGCGACAGGTGCTGACTTCCAAAAGGAAAGAAGCCGCGGAACTCATCACCGTGCTTTGTGCCCCGGGCTTTCTGCACTCACTAAACACGTTGGTCCCAGGCAGCAGAGGCTCTCGTACACCGGCCTACTGCATTTATTAGGTTAATGAGATGCTGCTAGCCCACTGGGAACGCACCCTCTCACCAGCCTGTTTATCCACACTGAGCACACACTAGCATGGAGAGAACCCTCCGGATACCAGCAACACGCTGCAGGACCATCAACAAGGAGGAAAGTTGCTGAACGGACTCACTTGAGACCCCCAGCCCCCCAAGGCCGCACTGGGCTCTGCAGCTGATGGTGTCACGCTCATACCTCAGTCTTATGCCCAGGGCATCCTTCCCACTGACCGCTTGGACACGGAGCTCCTGGTGCTTTCCGGCAGGCTTTGGAAATGAAACGAGTTCCTTGAGCTTTCTCCTCTGGTCTCAGGAAGAAGCAGGAGAGGCACACACAGTCTGCAGCCCGAGCGTGTCCCAGAGAAGCTTCCTCCAGGCCTGCTCACATCCACACTGTTCTGGGAGCACGACCAAGGCCTGCGTCCCTTTCCACCGGGACCCTTCCTCAGACGCACCGCGGTGGTGCCTGCGGGAGGCAAGCGGTTTTGTGTGCCACACCTCACCCAATCGGCCCTTCCACAGCTTTAAATATACACGTAAATAAGTAAATAACAAAAGTGAAGCTCCCCACGTGGAAAGGCCCTTTGCTTTGAGTCACTCCGGGGTAAATGCAATGCAGTGGCAGAGGCTCCAGGAGGCTGGTGCTTGCAGGGACCAGCTGACACAGTGTCCTCCCAATCCACACCACAAACGGGTTACTATGCAAACCAAACACAAGTAAACAGCCTGAGGTGTGAGCCCAGAGAGGCCAGCGGCCGCGGCTCGAGTGCTCTGAAGTCAGAAACTCTGTGTGCCGGGCGCCGTCTGTGCAGCTCGCAGTCACTCTTCACGAACGCAGGCCACGCACAGATGGCGCCGGTACCAAGTCCTGGGTAATGCCGCCACGAGTGGGGGGGCCTCACCTGTTAAGGGCGAAGAGGTGAGGGCGCTGTTCGAAACACCGGGTGCCTGGAAAGCCTTCCAAGGACATGTCATGGGCTCCCTGGCCCTCGGAGAGCCCAGATAACCGGAACATTAAAAACTGATCTTTTCAAGGCTGCACGTCAGGGCAGCGACAGTCCATTGGAAGATGAGGGTGAGGAAGACGGGTACACACGGCTGAGGCTCCTGCGAGAATTGCCTGGTAGTTGTTCAGAAGCAAAACACTGTGCAGCCAAGTACGGGCTGGGCCGCAGACAGGCTGCAGCTCACCGGGAACCCGGCTCGGCAACCGGCCCTCCCGCTGGCCAGCACCTCCAGCCTTCCTCAGCCCAGAACAAAACTCCTGCCCGGAATGCAATTGTTACAGAAAACATGGTTTCATGCAGATGTGAAACCTGTTAGAACAATTATCACAATGCTTCAAATTCACAGAAGTCAGCTTCTTTGTTCTTAACCATTTCAACTAAAATCACTGTTAAAATTCCTATCACACCTTCGGGCTAAGTGATTGGCACGTGGCCACAGCAGCCGGGGGGCTCCCCGTTCCTAGGCTGAGTTGTACCGACCTACACCACCTGCCAGGGTCTATACCACCTGCCCAGGTCTACACCACATGCCCGGGTCCAAACCACATGCCCGGGTCTACACCACCCACCCAGGTCTACACCACCCACCCAGGTCTACACCACATGCCCGGGTCTACACTACCTCCAGCTCCAGCCTTCAGAAGCTCCTGATGAAAGTCATCCCAAGTGAGGAAAACAAACCTGGAAGCTGTACCCAGGGGGATGCTGTGGGCAGGCGGAAGGCTCTTCCGGCAGTGTTCATAGCGGGGAGGGCACAGAAACGCCCTAAATGTCACACAACAGGACAAAGCCTCGGTGACAGCTGATGTGTTTACCTGACCTCACAGTCGGCGTCTACTCCAATGACATGGAGACACAGAGCACACAGCAGTCTAGGAAATGGTTTCTAAAATCCCGGGTGGACTCAATGACAGTGCAAGAACATAACCGTATGGTTCTTCCACGCAGGACTCCCCCTGGGGCAGCCTCTCACAGGAGCAGGAGGGGAAGCTGGGCAGGACTCCAACCTCCAGTCTCCTCAGGCAGGCCCAGGCCTGGAACCCGAGGGGGGGTAAGGAAGGAGGGGGAAGACCCGGAAGATGAGGCTGCAGGAGGCCGGGGCCACGCGGCCTGGCTTCCGTCACTTGGTTTCCCGAGCACTGTGTGCCTGGCCCTTCCCCCCCCCCGCCGACAATGCGGAGGGTGCGTGGCCCGTGGCTTGCTCTGGGCTGCCATGAAGTGGCTGAGGCAAGGACCTTCAGGCCACTTAGGCTAAAGGATGGGCTGCCGCCCACAGAAAAGTATCAACTCTCCACAGGAAGTAGCTCTTTGTCCCTCAGGACGAGGGGACGAGGGAGTGGCTGCTCTGCTGGACGCGGGTCCCCAGATCGCCTGTGTTTGCTGCTTGGCACGTTCCACTGGCTCCCATCTGCATTCTCAGAACAGTGTGTGCCAGTGCAGCCCCACGTCTCCCTGCAGAGTAGACCCTGCGAGGGAATGTGCTTGGAAGCCAGTGAGAAGCAGCCATCACCACATGGGTGCTGCGCCTCGGTCTACACCACCTGCCCGGGTCTATGCTACCTGCCCAGGTCCTACACCATCTGTCCAGGTCTACCCCACCTGACAAGGTCTACACCACCTGCCCAGGTCCTACACTACCCACCGGGGTCTACACCACATGCACAGGTCTAGACCACCCTCCCAGGTCTACACCACCCGCCTGGGTCTATATTACCTGGCCAGGTCTACACCACATGACCAGATCCTACACTACCCAGCAGGGTCTTCACCACCCACCCAGGTCCACGCCACCCACCCAGGTCCACGCCACCCACCCAGGTCCACGCCACCCACCCAGGTCCACACCATATGCCCGAACCTCCTGAAGGAAGCTTTGCTCTCCCCAGTCGGCCGAGCGGCTGGTCTATGCTTCTGCTGCATTGCAAGGGGCTTGCCCAGCGCACATCAGGCCCTGACAGAAGGCAGCAGGATGGACATGGGCCCTGTCCACCCCAGCTCCCTGGAGAGGGAGCCTGGGCTCTGGAATCTCAGGCAGGACGCTCTGACACTACCTGCAGGTCATTGTTCTGTCACTAGTGCCCCTGCACGCGTGCTGGTCACCGCCACTGGGCGTGGGTGTCCTGACGGCTCTGTTTGCATCAGCTCATTCACTTTTCCCAGCACCCTTAGGGGGTAGGCACTCCTATGAGCCTCATCTTACAGGTGAGGAAACTGAGGCGCAGAAAGGTTAAGCAACTTGCCCAGAGTCACACAGTAAGCAAGTAAGCATCAGAATCAGGATTCTAACCCAGGCCGTCTAACCGCAAAACCACCACTTCCATAAACAGGAACTGTGTCCTGAACGGCCAAGAAGCAAAATCGAACTAAAATGCTCTGGAAACACCCTCTCCCTCATCGCTGCTGAAAAGAAGAGAACATTTGAGCCTCGCCACTGGGGAGGGGCCTTCTATGGTTTGTGAAAGGAGGAGTGTGCCAGAGGAAAGGAGATTAAAGAAGCAGCTTTGTTTCACTACCTTCTAAAATCAGGTCTGAGTGGATCGGCATAAAACTTCAAAGACCCTCTCTCCACCTGGGACACGGAGACACTGCAGCCACTCACTACCTGGTGAAGACCGGCTACTCAGTTCTGTAGCCGAACGAAATATTGTAAAAAGCACCTGACTCTGTGTTTTCAAAAAGATTTTGTAAATAATGAGATTTTGTGAGTTAGCAGAGAGTAATACATTCTTGCTGTAAAAATTTCAAGCCTTCAAGAGAGGACCCTTCCACGGCCAGGGCTCATGTGGAGTGGCGTCCGCTCCGCTGAAGAGGTCGATTCAGACGCGGCCACATGTGGTGACGTTGGGTGACTCTATAAATGGATTTGCTCACAAAATGCTCTACGCCGTGGACTGCATATTTGTGTCCCCCCACATTCATGTGTTCAAACCAAAGGCCCCGTGTGGTCTTACTGGGGGTGGAGCCTCTGGGAGGTGACTAGGACATGAGGGTGAGCCTCCAAAAATGGACCTGTGTCCTTAACGAGAGACCCGAGAGGCCCCTCGCCCCTCCCACCCTGTGAGGACACAGCAAGAAGGCACAGTCCGTGGACCAGGAAGCAGGTCTCACCAGACACCTGGGCCTTGGTCTTGGACTTCCAGCCTCCAGAACTATGAGAAATCAATGTCTGTTTTTAAAAGTCACCCAGTCTATGGTATTCTGTTATAGCAACCTGACCAGACGAAGACACGGGGAAGTTTTTTGGATCATGCAAACCTCTCCTTACAGCGAGAAGTAGTAAATACAACATGAGCACACCATCTGGGTTCAAATCCTGGCCTCTCCACCCCTAAGCTGTGTGACCTTGAGAAAGGTACTAAACCTCTCTGAGGCTCCATTTCCTCATCTGTAGAGCGGGGGTAAGGTTGCTCCATCCCCAGGTTATGAGGGTTAAATGAGTGGGTTGTATGAAGCAGTGAGTCAAGGGTCTGCGGGCGCTGTTATCGTTACCATCACTGCTTTCATTCCTGTGAAATCAGCTGCAGGGTATTTATTTCATTGTAGGGATGTACTAAAAAGTATGTCACCATTCTCCTATTGAGGACATTTGGATCAAGTGCCCAACCCGTGCTGTAACAACTTGACTCTGGGCCATCCCCTCAGACCCCTTGACACGGATCAAATGGCACGCGGCCGCCTCACGGTTTCGGTGCTGGCCTGTGTCAAGCTGGAACCCATTTCTGCTTAAGCCTCAGTAGCCTTTTCGTGCAGCATTTGCTCCCCTCATTTCCACATTGGGGAGTCCTGTCAGGTGACCGCACGATGGTGGATAAGCCTCTGGGCTCCCAGCCCCACCGCACGGCCCCCCCAGAGCCCTGCCGGCTTCTCTCTCACCAGCTCTGTGAGTAACAATGGAGTACGCTCCCTTCACCTTGGGGCGTGAGCAAGTGTGTGCAGCACCATGCATGTTACTGCCCAAACCGGCCAAGCTCCTTCTGGGAACAGGAGAAGCTTCCAGCTGTGTAGGGTTTCCCATAGGTGGACCCACTTCCGGGTCTCCCACTCCACTTTTGAGCCTCAAAGATGAGGATGGTGTGAGGTCCCGTGGGATCACCCTGATGCCCGGCCACCAGTGACACGGCGTGGTGGGGAGGGGGCCCTTACGTGGCCGGGTGTTGAATTACCGACCTGCCGACTGACACGTCAACATTTTCCCAGGGGAGGCAAACCAATTTTTTCAACCTTATGGAAAAAGGCTCAGACAGAAAAAGTAAAGAGAAACCAGCTATAGCCAGTGACCATGACCACACCTTGCAGGCTCCGCAACACTGACCTTACCTGGAGGGTGGGGGAGGGCCGGCTGCCACCCTCCTCTCCCAGGTCCTGTCCAGCTCCCTGTGCTGCCCTCCGTCTTCTCTCCACACTGCCACCTCCACCTCAGGCCGGGCTCCCAACGCCGCTCAGCCCAGTCTCCGCCAACTTTAAATAAAGGACTGAAAGCTGAGCCAGTGTTGTCAAACCGGCTGGGGTTGGGCACAGCCTGGATCTTTCCGGCTTCCCCCACTTGGCTCCCAGCTGGGTGCACAAGCGTGGGCTACACCTGGCTTGTAGGGACAACCGTATGACAAGGGACAACTGTATGACAAGGGACAACCGTATGACAAGGGACAACCGTATGACAAGGGACAACCGTATGACAAGGGACAACCGTATGACAGGTGGGGCTGTGAAGTGCGACCTGCAGAACGAGGTCTCGCACCTTCACTCAGTCAGTGTGCAGAACATATCTAATGGAGACGATTTCCACAATGCAAATTCACAAAACGGCAATTTCCCGAAAAGAATCAATGCACAAGAGGCTTTTCTGATGCCTGGTTTCCAGTTTGGCCCTTTGCCATGTCAGCCTTAACACCTGGCGTTCGTCTGAGTCTGATTTTTCCAACAAAAATTTATTTAGATTTCAAAATAAGAAGACAATATAAATTTAAAATGCTTAGACAAATTTCATTCTAAGCAATGACACAGATCTAGCAAGAAAACATATGAAAGAGAAGCAGTCTTTCCCCCATGTCATGAGTATGACATACAACCCTCGTTATATCTTTTAGTTCCAGAGTTAGTAAAAGTCCCAATCTATGCCCACAGACCCCAAAGGTAATTCTGTCGCAGCAGACCGTGGTTTGTACACCGCACCTGCCATCCCTGGTGGGCAGGGATGTGCGAGACCCCGACAGCCAGAGGGCGTTTCCTGGGCCTCCTGACCGTCCAGCACAGTGTGGACCAGGCACGCCAAGGTCTCAGGTAGAAAATCCACGCGCTGACATTCAAGAGAGACTGGGTCCCCCGTGCTGACAATACCCGTGGCTCAGAGAGCTGAGGTTTCGTGCTCAGAAGCCCCCGTAAGAAAGCCTAAGAGATTTTATCTTAGAAAATGGGGATATATTATGTCTATAATCTTCAAAAGAGTGAGAACCGAAAAGCCCTCAGGCCTCCAGTGGAGTTTCCTGGTCTGACCAGCCGGGTGGGTTTCTGGCCCGTCCCTAGGAGGTGTCATCAGGGGGCCTGCGGGGCACCAATCTCAGGCCCTTCTCTGCTCCAGCAGCTTGGGACCCAGGGGAGGAAGTCTAAAGTCCTATACTTTTGAAAATGGGTAGAATTATTTTCATAACCTTTAAAAGAGAACGCAAGCCTGAAACAAGTGTAAAGACCACCTCCATTAAAGGCTCCCTGGCAAGGAACCCTCGCTGGGAAAGCCACGCCCCAAACAGGGAGCTGGGATGTCACTGTCACCGTGAGTGGTGGCCCTTCCCTGAGAACTCCTTACTGCACGTACGGCCATTGAAATACAGCTTGGAATTGATGAGAAAGACAATTCCTTAAAGCCACTGTGGAAACCAGACATTCTTCAAACTAAACATAGAACCTTCCAGAGAACATCCACATCAAATTGTTAGAGGATTTGGTTTGGGTAGCCAGGAACTGAGGACGGAAAATAAACACCGAACAGAAGGCAGTGGCCCCTGTCCTGCAGGACCAGGCCTGAGGCTGGGTGGGAGGATGGGTGAATGACACCCCCAATGAGGGTCTGCACCCAGCACATTCCTCCCTGCGGGGCCAGGTCTCCCTCACCGGGAGTGGGTCCCTCGCCCCATCTGCATCGTGTTCCTGAGAATCCCAGGCTCCATACAACCACAGATGGAAAATAACGGGTCTTCTGAGAGAAAGAGAGTGGCCAGGCGGCCACCATGCACTTGTGACCGAGAACCTGACAAACAGCAGAGCAGAGGCCTGTCCAGTTCCCTGGGAACAAGTATCCAGAACAAACAGGATGAAAAGGATGAACAGAGATTCTGCCTGTTTGTTTTAATTAAGGGGCAAGCTGCTCTGTGGAAGGGGTGTGACAGGGGGTTCTGAAGGCAAGAGCGCCATGCAGGGGTGGGGGTGGACTCCTCGCAACAGGGGTTCCAGATGGGCCTGTGGTCAGGGAGCCGAGTAGGGGGCACAGCATAGGCTGAATGGGTCCTGGGCCACGTGGGGTGTGCTGGGTCCTGAACGGTGCCCTGGGCCCCATGGGGTGTGTTGGGCTCTGAGGGGTGCCCTGGGCCACGTGGGGTGCCCTGGGTTCCTAGAGGTGCTCTGGGCCCCATGACATGTGCTGTCTGTACCTGGCGTGTAGCCGCTGCTCCATGGAGGAGCAGACAAAATGTGCCGGGAGAAGTGTCTGCCACCTGAAACGCCCTCATTTCCCAATGAGCGTGACCGGTTGCACCTCCCGTTTTTCTGGAAAGGGGAGGAAGTGCAGCCCGAGCTCACTAGTGGCAGAGCTGGGAGCATTAAATCCCACTGCTTTCCCGTACAAGGCTGCCAGGACACTGAATGACATGGGGGACAGGACAATGAGAAGGGGCCAAAAGGCTCTCCTGTGTGCTCTCCTGTTTGGAGAAAGGACAGAAGCACGGGCTACTTTAGGAAGAAGGTGCTGGACCTTGCTCAAAACACGGTAGGTGCCGGCTGTGGGCTGCTGGGCATTCCGGGGTGCACTTGGGCACTTCACCCCCCCACAGTCCTGCCTGCAGCAGTCAGCAGCCCGGGGTCTGCCACACACAGCTGCACCCGCAGCCAGTCCTTACACATGCCACGTGCCTGCATCAACACAAAAGGTCCCCAGAAATCCCACCAACCTGAACAAACCCGCTGTGCACAGGGGTCCTGAGAGTCACACGTCAGCAACACTGGCAGTGTCGCCTCCCCTCCTGCACCATCCGCAGGCTTTCTGTGGGGAGGGAGCCCCATGGCTCTCTTGTGCACCTTCCCAGGACACCAGACGGCCAGGAACCTACTCCCAGGGCTCTTCCTGCCCCTCTGTGCTGAAAAGGTGCCTTCCCTCATGAGCACATGCCCACTGTAAATGGCCCCCTTTTCTGCGCCGGAGTCCAAGCCCTCCAACTCCCACTCGGGCCCCTTGACCTTGGGCACCCTCAGCCCACCCTTTGGTGTTTGATCTAAGGAGTGGGCTGTGACCCCACGTGGTTGCACTTGCATTTTCTGACCACTGATAGATCACGCCCAGCCCTCCAGTCACCTCTCGGGGACTGCTGCTCACGCACTGTCCTCTGAGAACATGCTGAGATACTGTCGGCTCCTCCTTCCGGGGGCCCCCAGCCTGCAGAGCGCCCGTCCTTGGACTCTCCTGCCCGAGGAGGATGCCGGGTGTAGCTCTGTCACACAGGGACACCCATCCCACACCATCAGGAAGGCCGGGCTGCTGGACATTTAACCCACGTTCCCCAACAGATCGGTGAAAAGCTGACATTTTCACCTCTCCCAATTCCAAACCAGACAGGGAAGTGGGGGTCGTTCAGCAGCCCCTAATAAACAACCACTTTTGCTCCACAGTGTCCTGTCTCATTTACCAGCTGCTCAGGCTCACCTAGCGCTCTGAGAGTACGAAACACAGCACCGTTTCCAGCATCTTTCCAAATTCCATCACAAACCAAGTTTCACCTGAAGAGCATCTGCTTGGCGCAGACTTTGAGCACTGTCTTCGTGTCAGGCTTCCTGGGTGACTCTGATCTTGATGGCGAGTTTGGCAAAGTTTTGCCGAACCTTCCATCCTGCCATGTGCAGTGGCCTCCAGCTGGCGGTCTGAGCCTTCCACCCAGACCAGGGACGAGACAGTGCCTGGGGCTCTTGTGGCCTCGCGATGTAGGGGACGCTGTGGCTCAGGCAGAGGCCAACCTTCAGCCTGCCTCGCTCTACGTCAAGAAGCTGTGTACTTGTTGCCTTCTCTGGGCCCAGCTGCCTAGAAGGCCGCGGCCACTGTGTTTCCTCCCTCCTCCTACCTCAGCTCCTCTCACCAGCAGGGCACCCCATGCCGGCCCCTGGTTCCAGCATGGGCTGGCCATGAGTGTCTGCTTCCATGGCAGAGCAGCTGGGACCCTGCGCTTCCCATGGCAGACCTCCAGGCGGCACCTCCACAGCCCCCAGCCTTGGCCCTCCCGATGCTCAGCACTTCAGTTCTGGTTCTGGCCCGCAAGGGATACTTACCTTGTTTCTGAGATCAGATACTCTGTTGCCTTGGTTTCCCTGAGAGGACGGTGTGACTTCCCACATTTTACCTGTCACAGGTGAGTGGGCGATCACCAAGCCATCTTCATGGACAGGTGTCAAGCGCTTTCTATAGACAGTGGGGGCTGCCTGACGTGGCTGCCCTGACCCACAAGGTCCCCCGGAGCTGATGGCACGCCCCCACTGCCTCCAGCAGCTCACCTGCAGCTCCCTCTAGCTCCAAGTTCAGAACCACTGTCAGGGCCCAGACCTGCTGTGCAGCCACTGTGTCGGCAGCTGCGGAGCTGAATTAAAGAACACGGAGGCGGGGAGGGGGGGGGGGGGGGGAGGGGGCAGTGCAGAGCTGGAAGCGGAAGGAGTCGTTCCCACTGACATCAGGCTGAATCCGCTGGGAATACTTGTGAGTACAAGGAGCTGGCGACCAAACCACGAGAGGGAAGGGACGGCTGTCAGGGCGGGAAGGAGTCTGCCCCGAGTCCCGGGCGGCTGCAGCAGCTCTGTGCTCTGCAGGGAAGCCAGGCCACTCAGCACCGGTGGACGCGGGTCACGACAGCCACTGGGCACGGCTGCACTGTCCCGGCCCCTCAGGCGTGTGCTGACCAGCACAGGGCTGGCTCAAGCCCCCCAGTCCTCCCCCGCTGCTCCTCCGCCCGTGGCCACAAGGCCTAGGCTCTAAGAGCCCTCCCTGCACGGGCCTTACCAGTGACCCGACCTGGAAAGGCCATCGGCACGCTCTCGCGGGAGTGCGGGCGCGGCCTGCTGACCCGAGCCCCATGTGGCCACACCTGCTCCTGGACACAGGCAGACCACATCTACGGTGTTCTGCACCCCCGTCCCACTGCAGGTCCTGGCAGCAACAGTAACCACACATCTGACTGTGAAACGAACAGATTGACGGTGGTCTAGTTGAGTCTTTACAGAAAAGGGCCTTTGTCGCGATCCCAGGCCTCGCCGGCAGCACTTGGCTCTGCCACACACAAGAGTCCTCTCACTCACCCGAACCACCTGCGGGAGCCAGCACACAGCTCCCGTCAGAGAAAAGCTTTTCACCTCCTGCCGCGTAGGCCCAAGGTGGGGCCTGTGCCAAGCCCTGTGGACCCCTGGCCTGGCCGTCGGCCCATCCACCCCGGGTCACACAGGACCACTGGGCAAGGCACCAGGTCTCACCACACGAACACCCACACCCGTCGATTTCAACTCCCCAGAAACTAAACCACTAGCAGGACCACGGAGAACCCCTCTCTCTTAAATGTCGGGGGACTTCTTTTGCAGCATAAAATGCACCACACCCAAGAACTCTCTGGTTAAGTCCCTCTCTCTCAGGCATGGTCCCCGCACACAGGCCTGTCCTCAGAGCCCAACCAGCGCCCCTCGGGCACCCACGAAAGGCTGTACCTCCCGTCCCGCCACAGGAACCCGAACACACACTCGCCCTTCAGAACTGCTTCTTCCTGCCACCTGCGTGGGAACCTGATGGTCGTCCAAACAGAAACAACTTGTCCGGGCAGCAAAGGCAGGGGTGACTCGACTTGTATGTGACTTAAGAACTCTCCAGATTTCACAAGCACGGGAGAGCAGAGCCAACGCATGTTGCAAGCAGGGTCTGTCCCAGGCAGAGGTTGACAGACAACACTCAACAGGCCGCCCCGAAAAAGAAAGTGATTCATGCGATAAGCTCAGTGCCCTAGTACCCACATTAAAAACCGGAACAAGGAAAACGACTCTTACTAATGTATTCTATTTAACCTCATTCAGCCAAAACGCCATCCTGGCAATGTGCCAGCAACGGTAAGAGGAGTTGATGGGACGTGCTGTGTCACCTGTCACCTGGGTCCTTGTGGTCCCCAAGCTCATGTGTGTGTGACTCTCAGGGCCTGCAGGTCGGCGTGTCAGCTCTACGGGCTCACAGCACACGTGAGCCGTGATTCTGCGCTTTCAGTCACTTGTGTGACGTTCGTGGCAGACAAAGCCTTTGACCACCCTGGCGGGGAGACACCAGAGACGCAGGAATCATGCTGCGGAAGCAGCCTGTGGACTGCGGTGGGTGGGCTGACGGGGCAGAGAGAGGTCAGACAGACGCAGACCTGGCCTCTGGGCTCCTGCGGAAGGAACCTCACAGGGTGAGCGGGTCCGAATCCCCACCTGGGCGGGTCGGGGGGGCACCCCCAGGCCTGGAACCTCTTCAGCGAAAGGTTTCCAGCCGGCCCATCGTCCTTGTGCATCTAGGTTCCCACACCTTTGAATAACCGAAACAGCCCTGGGAGGGGGTGTTAACCCTCAGAGAGCACAGAAGCCTGTGGACTACCCCATCATCCGACCCCCGACTCGCTTTCCCCCCTCCTGGTAATCTTCCTTACATCCCCTCCTTAGTCTCACGTGCATAAAAGAAGCTGCCAATGGCCCTTCTCCAGAGCATTGGAGATCTTGCTCCCCACGGTGTCAGTTTCGCTACTATAAACGCTTATAAAAATTCTCTACCGGTCTGGGTGCTTCTTACGTGGAGTTTAGCTCCGAGTGAGGATGGACAGACACCAGGCATATTAAGGGGGATGGGATGCTTTTCGGGGCAGGCCAGGGGGGAGGGGTCCTGGGTGAAGAACACCCCACTGTTGTCTGTGGCCAGAGCGGAGGGAGCGTCAGACCCACAGAGGGTGCAAATTCGGGTGGGGCCCATGGGGTCTGAGACGCGCCACCCTGAACCCCACTCTCTCCTGCCCACTACTGGGGCCTCATCCCAGCCGTACTGCGCTCTTACCTGTGGGCTTCCTGGGCCAGAGTGGCAGGGCTCTTGTCCCCCAGGCCCTCCCAGTGCGGAGGCAGGAGCTCTCAGCCGAGTCCTCCTCACCCCTGACCTACGCTGTCCTCATGCCAGGAAGGTGGGAGGTGGAAGCAGCCAGGAGCGGGCGTGGGACAAGCGCTTCAAGGTCCAGGGGCCAGGGCCAGGCTGCCCCCACACAGCTGGACAGCCACCAATTGAGGTGGCTGAGTGATTAGGGAGGAATCCTGCTTGAGGCTGTCAAGTTGTCCTTTGTCTTATTCTCAAAGAAACTGAAAGCTCAGACCTGACCAGCCCCCACGCGGAGAAACAGAAATGCAAGTCGACAGTTGCAGAACTACCAATGCGTATAGCGTATGAAGAGGGAAGCAAGAAGAAATGGGGAAAATGCCTTCTTTCTGTCACATTCAGGTCCAAGGTTAAGGCTAGGCCGCTTTCTGGAATGCTGACTGTCCCGGGAAGTGGCACGAAGGGGGTGGCTGCTCTAGGGGTTCAGAAAGGGACTCTGTGTTAGGAGGGTTGTTCTGAAGGCAAGTGAGCCCCTGTAGACTCCAAACAAACTTCTGTCCCCACCCCCAACAACCTAGAAGAAATGAATTAGGGAACTTGCCTATTATAAGAGGTATCAGCAGAAATAACTTTTTTTTGACCTCTCTACAGGGTAGGGCAAACTACTAATGACTGGACATCTGCTCTTCTTATCGTCCTGCAATGACCTTCTGAGGCCTCAGGCGCCTTACCTCACCCTGAGCTCAGGATGTCATGCCCCTCATTTCCCATCTCTGAACCTCTCACGTATGTGGGGTTCTATGACGATGTACATATTAAATTTGGTCATTTTCTCTTGCTAATCTGTCTCGTGACTGTTTGCTTATTAGACCAGCTGCAGGAACCTTGAGAGTAGAGAGAAGTTTGTTCCTCCCCTGCACTGCCAGTCCAGCACTCACTGTCACTTGCTTCTGTACCAAAAGGACAGACATTCTGTCAGGCAGACACAGCCTCAGTCAACAACATAAGGTCCCAGCTCCCCTGCAGCCTGGACAGCTGTGTCCGGCCATGGACAAGGAGGTGAAAGCCAGTGGGTGGAGCATGGGGACAAGTCTTCAAAAGGAAACTGCCCAGCTGTGCCCTTATCCCACCTGCCTGGAATGCAGATGAAATGGCAAGGCGGGAGCAGCCTCCTTGAGACAAGCGAGCCGTAACTGGGAGGACAGAGCTGCGGACTGACAGGGACATCAGAGGAAAGTCAGGGACATCGGGCTGTCTCACTGGTAATGGGAGGACAGCTGACCTGCATATTTGTTACCACACGTGGCTGAACCTGCTCCTAACAGATGTGGAACTCTGCGATTTGCAATCGGGGAGGACTCCCCTGAGTTGTTATGGAGCCCCCTCACTCATGCTCATGGACACACAGCTCCAGGCTCCTGGCTTCCGCCATCCCCATTTCAATCCCAACGTCTTGTCCTTGCAGCACAAGGACGAGTCTACACGGGAACCAGCCGCAGGTCTGGGCTTCTGTCCGCGGAGGCCACGCAGGCCGCATGCATCCCGCAGGGCGGGGGGCCATTGGTCCCCCTCACGCCTTCTCAGACACACCCCTGCTCTCCTCACACCAGTGTAAACACCATAATCGCACAGCTGCTTTTCTTGGAAACACACTCTCCCCTGAGCACTGGGAGGGAAAGCAGAGGCCCCCGTGGGAACAGACAGGCTCACCGACCACGGCCCGGCCCGCATGTGCAAAGTACCCAGAGGCCCTCCCCGTCCTGCGTTGGCCCCAGGGTCCCTTCTCCGGGCTCAGGGCCTTCCCGAGGGCCACGGCAGAGACTCTGTCAGAGCAGCGAGGTGCAAACGCCAGCACAGTGCTGCATGTGCCCAGGAAACGCGGGTCTGAAAACACTGTGAAGCCAAAGTCCTGATTCTAAGGCCTGTACACGATTTGGGAAGAAAGCAGAGACAGCAGTGAGCTTTAGCTAAGTCAGCTGTGCTTCCCTGTGGTGTAAGGTAGACATTCCAATAGAGTAACAGGTAACGGGTACAATTCCAGACAAGGCAGGACACCAAGGAAAAGGGTGGTGAATGATGATGACCCAGAGCAGGTCCAAGTATATTAGTAACCACGTAAATAGAAACAGCAGTTAAAACCCAGCTGTCTGTTCCATTGACAAGAGACACAGCTCACACAGTGTGTCACACTAAGAAGGGAACCAAGTCAGAGGAAAAGACGTACAAACATGTGCAAAAACAAAACAAAACGCTGGAGTGAAAAATAAGATGGTAAACTAGACTTGTAGGCAGGAGGTCTAGGAGAGGCGAGCAGGGCTGGACACACAACAAACGGCTCCGTTTGCCATGCGTCCGAACCTGTGCCCACGACAGAGCTGGGACACACCTGGGGCTGAGCTGTGAGATGTTTACCTGGAGAAGGAAGCCTCAGCCGCGAGAGCTGACCGCACTGCACGTGAGCGTTCAATGCTGTGACAACCAACCAGCATGTGGGGTGGGCTGGCAGGGAGGTGGGAGAGAACGAGTCACGGGCACTTCAAGAGAGCAGAGTGGAAATGACAGCAGGGCCTGACAACGTGGGCCAGAGAGGCTCAGGTGTGCGTGAGGTGTGAGAGCTGGTGCTGGGGAGGTACGGGGCATTTCACTGTCTCTGTCAGCAGAGAAACAACAGGCGTTATCCAAAAGGAGAGGACGCAGGCTCTGATAGAAAGATTCTCGTATTAGGTTCGCATCAGGTAACCACTAAGACAAAACACACACTTCCTCAGCTACGCCAGGTCACCACACCAAACACAGCACAAACCAAACAACCGGAAAGGGAAGGACAGAGGCCACACGCCCTGTGAGAGAGTCTGCAAATGGCACGTGGACACACATTTTATCTCTGACCCTGCAAACACACAGACACACGGATCCTATCGATCACTTGAGGCAGGTGGAGAACACCTACTGAAAAAGGGAAATACTTTACAAAACAAAACCCACTCTGCTAGATATCAGAGAAATACCTCAAACAACGCAATTCAGCAGAGTTGAAAACAATGAAAAAATGTATACTGGGGAAATGCCAAAAAGAAAAATAGGGCTCAAACTCTTGATATCAGACAATATAAAGTATCAGGCCAAGCAACATGAAATGAGACAAAGCAGAAACATGGATAATGCTAGCAACTAAAATTCTTAAAGAAGATATCATACCTACGTACCAAATAACCCAGCAGCTCGTTTCATAAAGCAGAAACAATGGATGTCATGCAAACCAATCAGGCTGATGACAGGAAAGGTTGATACCTCTCTCCCAACCCAAGGAAGAACAAGGGGTTGGGAACTACAAACAGCTACAGAAGACGCGGCAGGATGAACGCAGTGCACCCGCAGGACAGCCAGCCTGCACCCGATGAGAGGGACACACCTCCCGAGAGTCACCACAGAAACACTCACCAACAGTGCCCATGTAACGGGGGTGCCAAAACAATGCATACGCATGACTTGCATTCACCTTTTGCTATCGGTATATTTCGAGTATTACAAGTTTAATACGGTTTTTTCCTTTCTTAAAGAATGCATACATTTTTTTGGCACCCTCTGTACATCAACAGCAGGGTTGCTCAACTGTGGCACAGCTGACATTTTGGACCAGATCATTCTCTGTCGTGGTCCTGGGCACCGCAGGACATTTGGCAGCATCCCAGCCCCTACCCACTAGAAGCCAGCAGCAACACCCCCCATCACCAGTTGTAGCAACCACAAACGTCTCCTCACACTGTAAATGTGCCCTGTGGGGGGTCACCCCGAGCTGAGAACCACAATAGATACAACTCACAAAAAACAGAGATTCTGTGCAGTCGTCAGTCATTTTTTAAAAGTGTAAAGAGACCAAAACTTTGAGAACCACTGCTCTTTAGTTACGAACATAAACACAAAATTCCTTTAAAAATTAGCAAACAGAATCTAACAGCACACTAAAAAGACAATGATATGTTATGACCAAGTGGGGTTTGCTCCAGGAATGCAAGGATAGTTTTATGGTAGGAAATGAACCGTGTTTCCCCAAATATAAGACCTAGCCAGACTATCAGCTCTAATGTGTCTTTTGGAGCAAAAATTAATATAAGACCCAGTATTACATTATATTATATTGTTATATAATATTATATTATATTATATTATTAGACCTGGTCTTATATAAGACCTAGTATTATATTAAATTATACTATATTATATTATATTATAATATATTATATTATACTATATTATAAGACCTGGTGTTATATAAGACCCAGTATTATGTTATATTATATTATATCATACCTGGTATTATATTGTTTATTATATTATAAAAACCTGGTATTATTATTATTATTATATTATATTATATTATATTATATTATATGCGGTCTTATTTATATTATATAAGATCCAGTCTTATGTTATATTAAAATAAGACCAGGTCTTATATTAACTTTTGCTCCAAAAGATGAATTAGAGCTGATGGTCCGGCTAGGTCTTATTTTCAGGGAAACATGCTATTAATAAAATTAATTGTATTTCTTTTAAAAGAATGCTGGATTTAACAAAATGCAACCTCACTTCCTGATAACAAGACTCCCTAAAGTAGAGGCAATTTAGAATATCATGTACACTCATCACATGCTTCCCCGTAGGTGCCGTGCTCGCCCCAGACTCTGGGCCCCAGAGTCACATCTCTGTAAGGGACAAACAGCGGAGACGCTGCAGGAATCCGTAGGCGTGACTACCACAGGGAACACGCATAATAAATACATATTAGCAACGTGACTCCGGCCACGAGGTTAAGAAAAAACAGGAAAAAATCGTGAGCAAATTTGGTTTCTACCAGGAAACAGGAACAGCTTACTACAGAAAATCAATTAATCTAATTATTGACAGTAAGAGAAAAAAGAAGAAAAACAACACGGTCATTTCCGTGGATCAGGAGAGCGCCGACGAGGGAGCTCAGGACTCGTACTAAGGACCTGCTGCTGAGCCCGGCGACGGCCCAGCTGTGGTCATCGTAGGGGACAGGAGCGCACAGCGGGAACCCGGTCCGGGGCCTCTGGGCGCGACCTGCAGGTGGGGCAGCAGCGCCCCCACCCCACCCCACCCCACCCTACCTCCACCCCACCTCCACCCCCACCCCACCCCACCCCACCCCACCCCACCCTACCCCCACCCCACCTCCACCCCCACCCCACCCCCCCACCCCACCCCCCCCACCCCACCCCACCCTACCTCCACCCCACCTCCACCCCCACCCCACCTCCACCCCCACCCCACCCCACCCCACCCCACCCCACCCTACCCCCACCCCACCTCCACCCCCACCCCCCCACCCCACCCCCCCACCCCACCCCCCCCACCCCACCCCACCCTACCTCCACCCCACCTCCACCCCCACCCCCACCCACCCCCATCCCACCCCCACCCCACCCCACCCCCACCCACCCCACCCCACCCCCACCCACCCCACCCCCATCCCACCCCCACCCCCCCACACCCCCCCGCGGCCGGCGCCAGCACGCGCGTCCTGACACAAGCTCACTTCGGAGGGACAAGACAGCAAAGGGCACGAAAAATGAGCGGGGCGTCACGTGCGTGACACTGAGGCACGAGCCGGTGCCGGGACTCGCCATGAGGCGTTGGCGCCCTCCCTCCAGCGTCGGGGCTGGACCGCGGGAGCCGGCGTGGTGCTGGGGTTCCCACGGACTCGCCCCCTGGTTTCAGCCCCCACGGAAGCCAGTGGGAGGAGACTGCCTGTGACCCTGCTCCCACGGGAGGCCCTCGGGACAAAGCCAGCCCCGGCACACGTGCTGCTGCTCCGAGGCTCGGCCAGCAGCAGGCGCTTCGACGTGTAGTTCTAGTCACCCAGAGGCAAGGAGCTGCCGGGCAGGCTGCGTCTGTGACACACGCCTGCACCCCGACCGGCGGCCTGGGGCCAAGCAGAGTCGGGGGCCACAGCCCGCTGCTGCTTCTGCTCCATGCTTGGAGGAACGCACCGGTCACCCAGTCCACAAAAGGCACGGGGACCTGCGTGCACACAACCTACTTTACGGGCGTCCCAGAGGGAGGAACACAGTGTGGAACGTTCTAGAAAACAGATGCTCCTAGGTGGGAAGGAGCCTGGCCCAGGCCACTGTCCCAGAGGAGGCTCCTCCACCCCTCCCAACTTACTGACAGCACCAGCCAGAGACAGAAGGGACAGCCACTTCCCCAACAGCAGGAGGCAGAATCCCCCCTCCAACCCCCCCCTTGGGTTGAGAACCTGGGCCCCATGGGGCTCACTAACACCACAGCACCTCAGGGCCATCGTCACCCTCTTCACAGACACTGTCTCCACTGCGTCACCCGATCCCAGCCAGCCCCTCACTTCGGAACAAGTGTGCCAGTTCCACACGCATTCCAAGCCGTGCACACACATCTCAGTCCCGGAAGCACACGCTGTTCCTAACAAAGTGATAATGGGGGGCTCTGAAACTAGCACACGTGTACATACACGTAGAGCCACGCACACTTTAGAACACGCATAAAAGAGGACGTTACGTTTTTGAAGTGAGGTAGGTCTATGTGTCTGAAAAGACTTCCAGACAAGTTACGTCAAGCTGCCCAGATGTATGCTGTGACACAGAAGCACATTTTTAGAAGCTCTGTGCATGTATGTCTGTTCTGACGTGTGCTTTCACAAGCTCAGTAAAACTTGTAAAAACACAAACCACTTACAGGAGTTCCCTCCAGGCAAAAGAGTGGATCTGGGATTTTGATTATTTATTGGATTTGGTTCTGTGTTTAATTTTGACAAGCATGTGTCACTTTTATAATTAAAATTTAAATATTAAGAAAGAAATGACCTCGCTTGTTTATTAAGCCCCAACCTTTTGTCTCTATGGTGTAACGACAGTCTAACTAATTATCCTCAACACTGATAAGATTTGTTTTTTAAACAAAAAAGCTTATGTTGCAGGACACGTGCCTTCTCTGGACACAAGCTGGCTGGTCAAAGTCCGAGCCTTTGCCCGGCCCCTACACTACGTTGCGAGCAAACAGAACCTCCCCATCTGGCGGGCACATGGGACTCGCCGCCCACCTTGCAGATGCCGGCGCCTCCCCAAGGGGCCCTGGACTGCGGCTCCCAGTACATGTGGTCTGGGGGCCACAGCAGTGATTGGTCTGTGGGGGCCTCCGCTCCCCAGGGGCTCACAGCACATGGCAGCCGTGCTGCCGTGGACCAAACCACAGTTCCACAGAGAGAGGCGCGGACACAAAACCTCTGCAGCTGAAGTCCGGGGCTTCCCCTCCTTCCAGAATTCACAAAACAGCGGGATCCCAGCAACAGGGGCGCTGCCGACCTTCGCCAGGAAAGACCAAAACATCACATACCTACGTCACCTTCCTCAGAGAGTCTTCTGGGTCTCCCGAAGGTCCTGCCCTGGTCACCCTGAGAGCAGAAATGCACCCTCACCCTCAGGAGACCTGACCCCACGGGGTGGCTGTCAGGGAGACTCTGTCGGACAGCAGACTGCTCTCAGGGACTGCAAGGGGTTCCTCTGCTGACGCCCAATCGTTCCCTCCTGCTGCAAAGAGCAAGGTCCACGGCCCGCCTGGAAGGAGGCAGCCAGGTGCCTGAACACCAGGCAGAGGGAGGAGAGGAGCCTGTGAGATGAACTCCCAGGAAAGACCCTGTTCCAGTATCAGTGCGTAAGAACGAGTAAGGCCAGCCTTAAGGTCACCTTAGAACTTGGAAGACAGGTTGTGGAAAACAAGTGTGGGCTAAAGTTGCAGTAACAGCTACGTAGGAGAGCTTATCGGTCCTACCATTTGTCAGTGAAGGGGCCACACAGCAAAGGGACCACATATGCCACCACCCCCAGAGGCCATGCCAAGCGGCGTTCCCAGGAGGAGTCCAGCCCCAGAGCCTTCGGGAGTCCACAAAAGGGACTCTGGCCGGCTAAGCGCGTCTCACTCCTGGGCAGCAACATGACACACCGGCCAGCGCAGTGTCTACCAGGGCACCAGGACCGGGCAGGGACAGGACGGACACACACCCATCCTCAGGGCCACAGTGGCCGCTTGGCATGAGCACAGCCAAACACTCATCCCGAGCCTGTGTCCTCATCTGAAAAACACAAATGGTAAGATTTCCTCCACGTGTGTGGATGCGGGATTCTGAGAGTGCGGGGCCCAGCACACACATGCATCATCACCGTCGTGACAGTTTTCCCAAGTGATTGGACCCCCACGATGTGCTCCAGCCCCCAGGATGTGTGAGCGCCCACTGTCTGTCTTTCCCATTTTAGCCAGTCCGGTGCTGCACAGACACCACATCTGTGGTTTTTTCTTTTCATCCCTCCGATGACTAAGGTGCACACCTTTCCAGATGTTCATTACACTCTTGGACATCATCTTTTGAGAGGCACGGGTCGAGTCACACACAAGAGTTCTGGTTATTTCCGGACTGACCATTACCAGCTTGTCAATAGCATGGGGTGGGGGCTGTCACATAGTATTGTCTGGTGGTTTTGCTGCTTCTTTCCTGCCTCTGGAAAGAGGTAAATCGTGCACATGCAACTGACGGCCTTCCACTGTGTGAATGTGAGTTCTGGGCTGGGCACTTGTTATGAATCTGATCTGCCCCACCCACCCACCCCCGTGACTATGACTAGTCCTGAAAAGCACAATGTCTCCAACTTGCCATTCCTCTTCTTCCCGGTCTTTTCCAAGCCCTCGATTGTTACAGAACTCGGAGGTCCCCATCCCCAGAGATGTGGGAGAGCAAACCGATTTCTATGTCCAACCTCTCAAGCTCAGTTTTTCTGGGAGAGGTCAGGCCGATGACTAGTGCCTCTCAGCCACTCTCCCCAGAAACCGGCCAGCGTGCAGCACACATGCCTGCCGTGCACAGTGCAACGTGCCTCACAGATTGCAGGCTCTTGGCGCCACCCACAGCCCCTGAAGCCGTCACAGGCTACACCCTCGTGAGGGAGAGAAGCCCCTGAGCCCTGGCCATAGTCCAGCCATTGGCAGACGACAAGCATGTGGAAGGGAATACACTGAGCCCAGCTTCAGGATTCAGTATAGGTTGATTTTCCTTTTCACACAATAGTAGCTTGCAGTAATTTAACTATCAGCTGTGTATTCAATCAATAATGAGCAAAAACAGCAAATAAACTTCAGTTAACTCAGAATGTTGGAGACAAGATGCTCCGAGTACTCGTTAGCTGGGAGCTGCCGTGTGTGTCACACTTATGTTACCAGTTATCAAATAAGCACTCCTAACAAAATACTGAATTCTAAAGCGACACTTGCTCGGTTCACATATTTAAGAGACATTATTTTAAACAAGTCATGATTATAAAAAGTATGGGACTGACGACGGGTTCCATCAATCCTACTCATATCCCAAAAGTTGTTTTGTTTTCACCAAACAGTAGCTACCAGCACACTGTTTGCTGTAGTGATTACACAGGAGCTTGAGTCGCCTGCCCCCCAGCCCCACCCTGGAACTGGGGGCTATGAGTTAACAACCGCAGACTTTCAGACGCGGTGCCTGGGGGTGCCCCAGCGCCTTACAGCACTGCTGTCTCCAGGCCCCAGGAAGCTCCAGCAGGAGGCTGGGATGGGACCCACTCCGGGGCTGCTGCAGGGAGCGCGCGCGCGCACACACGTGCTTAGCGTCAGGAGCCTGCAGCTCCCTCACCTACCATAGATCCTGAGGGCAAAGTGGGCACAGAGGGGAGGTGGTCAGCCTGGAGCTGAAAAGGAGGGTCCCCACTGCCAGGAGCCAGGTCACGGAGGACAGGAGCTGACTGCCCGATGGCTAACAGGGCCTTCCTGCTCATGGCTCACATGCACAGGGACTTGGGGTCACACATCTCCCCAAGCGTCTAAACTGGACAGTTACATCCACCTTACAGAGATGCCCGGACTCCAGCTCAGCGCGGGCGACACCCACTGCTGTGCCCCCGAGGACAGTCTGGGCCCACCAGCAGTTTTCAGCTCGGCCCCTCAGCTCATCCCCCCAGGAGTGAACAGAAGGGGAGACCACACAGCTGAACTTTTTCATTTGGATTTGGACAAATGAGAACTGATTAGTAAATATCCTTGGGCTGAAGAAAACTTCAAAGTGTATGTCCCTTTAAGAAAATCAATCGACATGCACGAAGGCCCAACTGTGCCCCACAAGGTCCCTTCAATGTCACTGAAGCTGGCGCAGACAGCCTGGCTCTCAGGGCACATGGATTTCATCAGCTGCCAACAAGAGCCAGGCCTAGGTCACAGGGATGGGACCCACTCCCGGGCTGCTGCAGGGAGCGCGCGCACGCACACACACACACACACACACACACACACACACACACCACACACAACACACATGTCCCCCACACCCTCCACTCACCTCCTTCTCCTAACACACACACACACGCATACACACACACATGTCCCCCACACCCCCCACTCACCTCCTTCTCCCAACACACACACACACGCATACACACACACATGTCCCCCACACCCCCCACTCACCTCCTTCTCCCAACACACACACACACGCATACACACACACCACACACAACACACATGTCCCCCACACCCCCCACTCACCTCCTTCTCCCAACACACGCACACACACACACACACACACACACACTGCTCACCTCCTTCTCCTGACTTACCCAGGCACAGGGTCAGCAGAGCCAGTGCGAGCAATGGTCCTTCGAGGCTTCCAACCTGAAGGCCTGGAAGTGAAAGGCACAAACACGTGTACTTACACAGTGACCAAACTCCTGCACGTCAGGAAAACCGACGATTGTGAATGACCTTTATTTGCCCGTGAACTGCAGATTCCACAAACCTCAGCACCGCCAGGCACGTGGCCGATTTGGGGCCTTTCTGAGCCGATACTTTCCACTCCTGATAAGGAGACCCCAAGACAGACTCACAAACCAACACCCCAGGAAGGGCCGCAAGCCAACTGCAGCCTCCCTGCAGGCCCTCAGGACCAGCCAAAGGCAGCCGCCTTCCCGAGGGCCGTGCCAGGAGGAACCCCGCAGCCCCCAGGCCTCTGGCTCTGCGCCTCCCTGCACGGCGATTATGCCCAACCTCATCTGCACTCTCTCTCCCACCCAAACCCACTAACCCTGCACACCGGGCTCCCCTCCAGGCCGCCAGCCTGTGATCGACAAAGAAACCCCAGGCCTACTGGCCAGCTTTGGTCCTTGCTTCTGCTTGCTTCAACTTGTGGTGAAACATACCTAAACCCCACCACTGAACCATTGCTAAGTGTACAGCTCAGTGGCGTCAGGCACAGCCCACTGTTGTGTAAGCTTCACCACCGTCCATCTCCAGAACTTTCCATGTTCCCCAACTGAACTCTGCTCCTGTCAAACACGAGCTCCCCACCGCTCCCTCCATCATCCACGTTCTGTGTCTACGAATGTGACGACTCCAGGGACCTTGTATCAGTGGGGTCACACAGGATCTGTCCTCCAGGTACGTCTGTGTTTTAGCACGTGTCAGAATGTCCTTCCTTTTTCAAACTGAATGACATTCCATCGTACACATACATTTTTCTTCTATAAATCTAAGAGTTTAATCTTTCATATTTAGGTCTGTGACCCATTTTGCATTTATTTTACAATGGGATGAAGTAGGGCAAAGGTGCACTGTTTTTTTGTGTGTTTTGTAGTTGATATGTTGTTTAATAATAAAAGCAATTATAAGTAGCCACTTTCTATAAGTCATGTAAATTAAATTATTAAACATAAACTAGCACTTTAAATTTTTAACAACAATAATTAAGAATTCAGTGTCTCTGGGGTAGGATAATCTGTCACGCAGTGCCTTACTTTCATGAACGCAAAACTCTTTATGCTAATTTTGACACAACTTGATCCAGTATTTCATTTTCTTAAAAATTGATGATTTTCTAGTCTTTGTGGAGCCATTCTAAGTACATTTTCATTTGAGATGTGATATTGTCCACTAGTGACCAGTATTATCCAGGTGAAATACGTCTTAAAAGCTATAAAATTTTCCGCAAGATAGCTGGCATTCGCGTATTTTTGCTGCAAACATGCTTCAACTTCAGCAGGATTCACAACAGGCAGAGAAAGTAAGTTAAAGTCTCCATTCTCTAATCCCACAAAGAAGAAGGAAATCGTACCATCTGCAACGATACGGATGGACCTAGAGAACATTATACTGAGTGACATAAGTCAGACGGAGAAAGACAAATACCATATGATCTCACTTCTATGTGGAATCTAAGGATCAGAATAAATGAACAAACTAATCAGAAAGGTGCATTGTGTTTGCATACGAGTGTGCAATTGTCCTGGCACCATTTGTTGCAAATACTATCACTCCCTCATTGAATTATGTTGGCACTTCTGTGGGAAATTGACTGACTATAAGTGTGGGGGTTTGTTTCTGGAATCTAGTCCACCCACTTAGCTTCACATATAACTTTCTGCCAGTTCCACAGTGCCTAAACGATTGTAGCAATAGAGAAGTCTTCAAACCAGGTCGTCATTTGTTTGTCTCTTCAAAATTATTCTGGCTACTCTGGGTCCTTGGATGTCCATGTAAAGTTTTAAATATGCTTGTAAGTTTCTACCAAAAAGCCTTGCCAGGATTTTTATTGTGATTATACTCAATCTACATATCACTTTTGGTAGAACTGACCTGCTAGTAACATCGGGTCTTCTGGTTCATTAACATAGTATAGCTCTCCATTTATTTAGGTCTTCTTTAATTTCTCTTGGCACAGTTTTTGCTTATACTGATCCCTAGGAATTCTCTATTTTTATGGTATTGTAAATGGTGTTTTATTACAGCTTTTAATTGTTTGCTGTTCGTCTATAGAAGTAAAATCCATTTCGTCATATTGATCTGTATCCTGTAAACCCACTAAACTCACTTATTAGATGTAGTAGCTTTTTTGTAGATCTCTTAGATTTGCCACATAGACCATCTTGCCACCAGCGAACAAAGACAATTTCACTTTTCTATTCCGTATGTCTTTTATTGCTTTTCTTGTCTTATTTTTCTAGTGTAATGCTAAATAAAAGTGGTGAGAGCAGACATGCTTGTCGTGCTCCCAATCTTAGAAGGAAAGCTTTCAGTCTTTCATCATCAAGTATGACACTAGCTACAGGTTTTTCATAGGGCCCTTTATTAGATCGAGGACGTTCACTTTTATTCTAGTTTGCGGAGATTTTATTCTTTTTACCATGAACGAGTATTAAGTTTGTCAAATGACTCCCCCCCCCCGCCCCAATGATTTAGTCATATGGTTTTTCTTTTTCTTTCTCTTCTTTATTTTTTTGTCTGTTAATATAGTAAATTATAATGATTGATTTTGAATGTTAAACCAACCTTGCATTCCTGGGATAAATCCTACTTGGTTACGACGTAGTCTTCTTTTTACATGTTGCTGGATTTGATTTGCTAAAATTTTCTAATTCATGAAGGGTTGTTCATGAGGGATATTGGTTCATAACCTTTGTCTGGTTTGGGTATCAGGAAATGCTGGCCTCATGAAATGAGAAGTGTTCCCTCCTATTCTCATTCCTGGAGGACTTTGTGTAGAATTAATATGTTCCTTCCTTAAATGTCTGATAGAATTCATCAATGAACTCATCTGGGCCAAGAGTGTTATTTGTTGGGAGGTTTTTATATACAAATTCAATTGTTTTAAAGATACAGGGTTATTCAGGTTATTTATTTTCATTTTAGTGAGTTTTAGTGATTTGTATCTTTTTAGGAATTTCTCCATTTCATCTATATCGTAAAATTTCCTGGCACAAAGTTTTTCATAATATTCCCTTACCATTATTTTCACACCTGTAGAATGTATAGTGACTTCTCATCTCTTATTTCGGATTTTAGTAGTTTTTCTTCTCTCTCTTTCTTTTTTTCTGAACAGTCTATCTAGGGGTTTGTCAATTTTAATGATCTTTCCAAAGAACCAACTCTTGGTTCCATTGATTGTTTTTTCCTGTTTGTTTTCATTTCATTTCTGCTCTTTCTTTCCTTTGTTTACTTTTTCTTAAGGTTGAAGCTTAAATCATTAATTGGAGAACAGTTTTATGTTCTAATATAATCCTTACGCTATGAATTTCACTCTAAGTACTGTTTTACCTGCATTCCATAAATTCTGATACCGTATGTTTTAACTTTCACTCAGTTCAAACTGTCTAATTTCCCTGTGATTTCCTCTGACCCATGGGCTATTTTAAAATGCGTTTATTTAGTTTCCAAATATTAGGGATTTTTTCCAGCTATTTTTCAATTACTGGTTTCTAGTTTAATTCTCTGTTGGTCAGAGAATATGCTTTGCATATTTTCAGTCCTCTTTCATTTATTGAGATTTGTTTTATGGCCCAGAATACAGTCTAGTCTATCCTGGTGAACAATCCATGTGTACTTGCAAAGGATGTGTATTCTGCTGTTGTTGGAGACACTGTGTTCTGTAAACATCAATCAGGTCAAAACAGCTGGTGATGTTGTTCAAGCCCACCACATCTGTACTGATTTGCTGTGTACTTGTTTTGTTAATTATTGAAAGAGGAATGTTGAAATCTCCAACTACAATTGTGAATGTCCATTTCTCCTTTCAGATCTATCAGTTTTTGCTACATGTATTTTGTAACTCTGTTATTAAGTGCATATTTAATATGCTATGTTCTCTTAATGATATGACCCCTGTATGATAACTATAAAATGTCATTCTTATTCCTGGAAATATTCCTTGTCCTGAAGTCTAACTCATCTGATAGTAACATATTTACTTTGCATATGCTGATTCATGTTTGCATGGCGTATCTTTTTCCAACCTTTTACTTTGAACCTCTCTGTACCTTTATATTTAATGTGAATAGCACTTTTATGTAACTTTTATTATCTGACCTGACACTCTTGACAAAATGCCTTTTATTTGGAGTTTTCAGGCCATCCACATTTGATGAGATTGTTGATGTGGTTCAATTTAAATCTATCATTTTTCTAACAGTCCTACCTAGATTGTTTTTTTTTATTTATTAATTTTTTTTTTTGGTCTTCTTCTGGATTAGTGATTTTTTTTAATGATTCCATTTTATTTACATTATTGGCTTATTAGCTATATCTCTTTGCTTTTTTTTTAACAGTTGTCCTAGAGTTTACTATATATATCTTTAGTGCATCAGTGTCTTCCTTCCAATAATATTATAACACATCATATGTATTTTAAGAACTTTATAATAGTTTCCATTTTCTCATTCATAGACTTTGGGCTGTCAAACCTCTTACTTCTACATATAAACTCCACAAAACATTATTACTTTTACTTTGAACTGTAAATTATTTTATAGGGCTTTTTAAAATGAGAGGACCAAGCCTGCATTTCTACTCTGCTTTATTTTTTTGATCCAAATTTATATGTGGTGTCATTTTCCTTGTCCCTGGAGGACCTCCTCTGTATTTCCTAGAGTGCATGTCTGCTGCTGATAAATTCTCTCAGCTTCCGAGTGTCTGAAAAAGTCTGGTGGGTTGTGTGTTTTTTGTGTTTTTTTTTTGTTTTTTGTGTTTTTTTTGGCCTTCCTTTGGAAAGATATTCTGTTGCACATGAATCATCATATGCAAAGTGGATATGTTACTATCAGATGAGTTAGATTTCAGGACAAGGAATATTTCCAAGAATAAGATTATTTTATAGTGATCAGACAGGGGCCAGTTCATTAAGAGAACATAACATATTAAAGGTTTTTTTCTTTCAATATTTTAAAGATGTTCCTCCATCGTCTTCTGGATTGCACAGCTTCTGATGAGAAGTCTGCTGTAATTTCATCTTTGTTTCTCTGCATATAGTAGGTTTTTGCCTCTGGCTGCTTTTAAGACTTCCAGAAAATTGATTATGATGTGCATTGGTCTGGTCTTCATGTTTCTTCTGCTTGGGATCTGTTGAGCTTCTTGGAAATAAGTTTTCATTAAATTTGGGAAAGTTTTAGCCATTATTTTTTCCAAATCATACACATCTCTTTTCTAAAATTCAATATCATACATGTTATTCCTCCTGATGTGGACTCGCCAGTGCTCTGTTCCATTTTGTTTGCTTGTTTGTTGTTTGTTTGTTTTTCTTCCTCTCTTTTTTCTGTGCTTCATTTCAGAAAGTTTCTAGTGCTATGTCTTTGAGAATACTCATCTTGTCTCTGCAATGTCTGAGCTACAAATCCCATTCCAGTGCATTTTCCTCTCTAGAAGACATATTTGGGTCTTTTTCAATCTTCCATCTTCTCCTCATTTTGTTCATGTTTTCTCTGCCATTGAACACCTGGAGCATTTTACCATCATGTCTACTAATTCTACCACCTGGATAGATATGAACGCAACTGGATCTGTTTCTAATGATTGATTTTCCTCCTCTTCTGGGTTACATTTTCCCCTGATTTGTATGGCAAGGAATCTTTGGTTGGCTCCCAGATATTGTCAGCGTGATGTTGTTGGAGGCTGAGTTTCGCTGCAGTCCTTTAAATACTGTTAGGTTTTGTTCAGGGATGTAGTTAACTTACTTAGAATCATTTGATCTTTTCAAGACTTGCTTAAACTTTGTTTAGGTGAGATGTGAACAGGCTGGCATCTAAGGCTAAGGTGTGACTCCACCCATACCTTCAAATCAGGAGGTCTTCCCAACCGGCGGGTGAGAACACAGACTTCATTGCCAGCCTCGTGGGAACCACAGGGATTGTTCCATTTTTTCCAGGGCTCCTTCCCCTGACAGTGGCGGCATTTGCACACAAGTGCACAGATCGGCCCCTCCTAGAGCGGCCCCTCCTACGCCCCAGAGCTCTTTCTCAATCCCATCCTCTCTAGTGCTGTTCTCCACATATTCTAGGCTTCATCAAGTCCCTTAACGCCACGCTCTCTCTCCACCGGTCTTGGGCTCTCCCTGTGCTCCGCTGCACACTGTGGGCAATGAGCTGGGAGGCCAGGGGCTCCCTGCCTTTGGTCCCTCTCACGGCGTCCACTGGCTTCCGTTGTGTAGTGTCTGAAGTCTGCAGCCTCGCATACTTTTGTTTGGTTTCCAGTTGTTTAAGGTAGAATGTGAAATCTCGTCCCTCTCATCCCATCTTGGCTAGAAGTGGATGTTGGAATCTTGCATTTTTAATTCAATTTTTCACTACTCCAAAGTGGGCTTCTCTAATGGATCAGACTGATGTATCTTGTATCAGAAGCACTGATCTGTAAATCTGAAGCACAACGCCAGTTGCCAGAAAAAGCCTGACTACGGCACAGCTAATCTACAGCCATCCCTTGAAAAGAACAAAGGCATTTACCTCTTCCTTTCTTCTCTCAGATCACTTACTGTAACGAAAGCATCTCATTAAAAGCACATTTGCTATTTTAGATGCTACCTAGGACTGATTGCCTACCCACGCTCATCCTGAACAGCAAGCCTGCAGCTAATTAGCAGAGACAAGGCAGTTCCCAAACAGTACCTGTGTGCTGGAAGCACCTCTGACACAAGCCCCTTCCTCTATAATTCTTCTTCCAAACTCACTCCGTAAGGGCAAGAATCTCACTCACACTCAGTCACCAATAACTCACCACTTCAGTCACCTCTTCTCCTGAACCTACCTAGGGCTGGGGCAGAAGAAGCTGCATAGGAGAAGTCATATTTGGGCATCTCAAGAGATGACCAGTGATTCTGCAGCACGGGGCGGACAGGGGGCAGGGTGACATCCAGTCAGGGGCAGGAGAGCAGAGGGGCTACAGCTCAAAACAGGAAGGCATGGCTTAGAAGCACAGGTGTTCTGCTCCTGTGGCCCCGCGAGCATGTGGGCTACAGAGCCCTCCTCACAGACAACAATCAGGTGTCCCCTCCCAAGGCATTCATTCGCGACTCGCTCAGATTCGTCAGAGATCTTTCTATATCTTGGAGAAAAGGCCCTTGTCAGAGATGTAACTCGCAAATATTTTCTCCCATCTGTCTTTTCACTTTCTTTATAGCGTCCTATGAAACACAAAGGTTTTTAAGTTTGATCTTAAAAGCAGCCAGAGAAAAAGGCAGGTTACCTGCAAAGGAGTGACCGCCTGACGATGACTTCTCAGCATTTAAAGGGTGTCAAAGACCAGTGCACTATCTCACCAACCCCCCAAAAGGACCTGCCTAGTAGGACCAGGAGACTAAAACCACTCCAGAGAACAGAAGTGGGGAGGGCCTGCCACCAGCAGCACCTAACTGGAGGAATTTCTACTGCATGGCCGCTCCAAGCAGGAAAAGGTGGTCTCAGATGGGAAGTGAGAGAAGCAGAAAGACCGGAGACAGTAGCAAATATGCCTACAAACCTAAAACAGAAAATAATACTAATAAGGCAGCAGCAATATCCTGTGAGGTTAAAAAATTAAGCAAAAGGACATATGAGCTGGAAGGGGGAGTGTCGGGTATTCTCAGGTCCTCGGGTCACCCAAAGAATGCAGTACGAGTTAGTCTTACATGTCTGATATGTAAGAATCCTAGAATTTCTGGGAAAACCATCTGAAGAACAGAAAGAGGCTATAACTTCCAAACTGGTAGAGGGGGAGAAAAATGAAAGGATCAACCATCAACCCAAAAAGAGCAAGAAATGAGAAGGAAAGGGAAAAAAAATCAAGCAGATAAATCAGCAAAATGTGAGATGGTGGATTTAAACTCCAATCTAGCGGTAATTACAGTTAAAGTAAACAAGATAAAAGCTTTGGTTAAAAAAGTTTTTGTCAAACTTAAAAATTTAAAAAAGGCTTGTCAACTTCAATTTAAAAAACTTCAATCATATGCTGTTTACAAGACACATCTTAAGACATAAAGATACAGAGAAGTTAAAAATAAAAGAACAGAAAGAGGCGCGCAAGGCACACAGTAACCAAACGTAGCTGAGTCGGGTGATGAATTTCAGACAAAGGCTGAAAACCTTGGAAGAGAAAGGTCACTTCATAATGACAACACCTCAACCAAAGGAAGATACGACAATTTAAAAACCGTGTCACTAATAACAGAGCTCCAAACATATAAAGCAAAACCTGATGGCAGTGCAGGAATAAATATGCAAACCCAGTGACGACAGGAGCCTCTATCAGACCTCTCTCCGTAATTGATAGAACACGCAGATACAAGAAATCAATAAGGAGACAGGAGTCGGAAAACACTTTCCAGAAGGGGCCAGATAGTAAATATTTTATATTTTTCAGGCCAAATGGTCTGTATCACAACTTCTCAAGCCTGTCGTAGAGCAGAACAGTCAGAGACAGTTACGTAGGAGATGGGTGTGCTGTGAGCCCACAAAACCTTGTTTAGGGAAAAAGGTGACAAGCCAGGTGACAAGCCCACTGGATGCAGAAGGTTCGAGCAACATGCTCAAGAAACTTAAGGAACCTACACAAAGCATACAACCTTCTCAAAGACGCATGGAACATCTCCAAAACTCGACGCTGTGCCGGGCCACAAAGCAAGAGGTCCGTCAGAGTGTATTCTTCAACCCCAACGTGCTGAAGCTTAAAAAGAACAAAGGCAGCAACAAAAGATATTCGGGGGAAAATCTCCATGTGTTTGGAAATTCAAAACAGTTATCAACAATCAAAAAAATAAATCAGTTAGATATTAGAAAATGCACTGAGTGGAACAGTCACAAAAATATGTTGTATCACAACTGATAGGCTGCAGCCAAACCAGCTCTTAAAGGCCTCAAAGGTTATACTGAAGCGCGGAGCAGGAAATCTTAAAAAGCTGAAAACAAATCTTAAAAAGCTGAAAACAAATTGCATAAAACATGACTCAAGAAGTTAGAAAACAAAAAGGAAATAATTTAAAGAGCAGAAATTAATGTAATAAAAAACATAAAGAAAGTCACAAAGTTGGCTCTTTGAAGGGTTCGATAAAGTTAACAGTTGTGACAAGAGAGGAGACAGACAGGCGGTACCAGTGACGTCAGAAGGGGCACACCGGACGCTCAGAACAAGAGGGTGTTGTGAACGGCTTTGCAGCAAAACACGTAAAAATGTAACTAAAAGGATAGAAGCCTAGGAAGAATACTTGACAAAAAGATACTAAGAAGACACAGAAAACCCAAAGAACACTGTAACCTTGAAAACGCAGAATGGGGAGGGCCCACAGCCGCCCCTGGGCCCCTGGAAAGCCTGTGCCCTGGCCTGCGGCTGCCCCCACCTGGGGCCATCTGGGCTGCCTGGCCAGAGTGTGGCCTCACACCGACAGACCCGCCGTCCTCCAAAGTGGATGGCACAATCTCTCACCAAATCAGCTTGTGGAAGAAACGGGCAATTGTTAGCACAGAAACAAATTTGACTGAAAGTTGTTTCTTCAAGAACCAAGTAGGAGCACGGGCATGGAGACCCAGTCACAACGACTGACAAGCCGGCTGTGGGGGAACCTTTGGTTCTGGGTCCCAACCGGGGCCCACCCTGCGGGGTGGCCCTGCAGGGCTCGGGGGACACTGAACTCGCACATGTCCGGTAACTGTCCCACTGCCGTGTATGGTCATTGGGCTGAGGCAAATCCTTGCCATTCAGTAAAACCAGTGCTTCCAACATCTCATGGGGCTGAATGCCATTATGTTTGAAGAATGGATAAAGCATCGTTGTTAGGTGAGTTATTAAAGGTAATGGGGAGAAGGGACAGCAGAGACAAAGAAACAACGTATACAGCAGGTGTTGATGTGTGCTGTGGAATTCTGACGCAGGCTCACGTCCACACTCAAGGCCGAGTTGTCCTTCAGATGCCAGCACCAGGCTCAGCTTAACCATCTTTGGGCAGCGGGCCACCTGGAGCCCCCAGCAGGAGCCTGGGCCACAGGCAGGGCCATGACAGGACACTCAGGCGACACGCAGGACAGAGGGTAACCACTATGGGTCCTTCAGAGTAGAAAAAAACGCGCATGCTAAGAAACTGCCAAAAGTATGGGAAGAATGAAGAGATACAGAAAGCCTAGAGTCACATTTCATAATGTTGTTCATCTGAAACCAGCGAGCTGGTTACAAAAAGCTCGATTATTGAGAAAGGCATTACCTACAGCCGGCAGTTTCCATGACACAGAAAGCGGGCAGAGAGCTGGGGGAGGGACTGTCCATGGGACCTGCGCTCCCCCACTCCGGAGACTATTCTGGGACGTCCATGGAGGCGCTATGTGCTCTGGCGAGAGGTGGCCCCGCTAGTCAGAGGGGCATGTTTTAGGGGACAAATACCTTCTCCTGTGGCCGAGAGACCCAGCCCTAAAGCCAACTGATGAGAAGAAAGTCACCAGGGCCCAGTGGTCCCTCCTGGAGGCGGCTGAGAGGAGGACAGATGGGCAGACTGCTCCCCTGGGTCCCCTGGTGCCACAGGTCCGAGCTGCAGTGACTGGGGGTGCAGCACCCACGGGGGCAGGATGGCCCAGATCGGAAGACCTAGCAACTTGAAATCCTGGTGTGGACAATCTAAGAAATCCATTTCTGTGCTAAAGGATATTACACGATGTTTATTAATATCAAACACACTAGGTGGTTAGCATTTGACAGACCCCGTACTAAGCATTTCACGTGTATCAACTGCACTTAGAAAGGACGTGTGGGTCCAGCAGGGTAGAGGCTAACACATCAGACCACCCCCATTTACTGCTGGGAACGCAGGCCCAAAGATGGGGGGCTTGCCCAAGCTCACAAAGCGCCTCCCTGACCAGGCTACTTAGAATCGCGATGCCCTGTCCAGTGGAAACAGCCAGGAGCCACAGACAAGAGCACATCTGCAACTTTAAATTTTCTGGTCGGCGTATTAAAAAGTGAAAAGAAACAAGCCAAAACAATGTGGTAATACATTTACTGAACCCGCTGTACCCTAAACGTTATCATGCCGGCATCTAATCAGCATAGACGCATTAGAAGGCCTGTCTCTGACCTCTGCCCTCGTGTGCTCAGGGCCTGGTCCTGGTCGGAAGCGCAGGCTCCAACTCCACGGCCTCTCTGAGGGCTGCCCCCCCCCCACCCGGCTCCTCTTCCTTTTACATGTTACGAATTTCAGAAGCTTTTAGTTTCACCAACTCTTTGGCTTCAGTCTATAGGGGTTCATTCCTCCCCTGGGTGGTACATCAGGGGACTCAGTGTTTTACATGTTTTCATATTTCTTATTAATTTAAAAAAAGAAGTTAACCCATTCCTGGAAATACAGTCTAATCACAAATTACAAAATGAAAATTATGACAAAATTAGTAAATACTGCCAATATTCTATCTTTTCTGTGAATTTTGGAAGGAGAAGAAGAAACTGATTCCTTTCTGGAAATAAGCACCCGATAAATGACCAAGGACGTTAGTGATTGTCATCACCTCCTTTTCAATTCTCAAAAAAGTTCTTGTTTACAAGCTTCTCTCTGATTTATAGCCTGCCGCCCTCAGTGTGTGCCTGTCTGTCTCTGGGTCTGTCTCTCTGTGTCATCTCTCCCTTCCTGCTCCCTGCTCCCCTACCCCTATGCCAGGAGAGATCACCTCCATAATCAAACCACCGGCCTGGTAACAAATCTTTCTTGCTTTGCACAGTTAACATACCGCTACTTGTCACATGTGTCAAATTAAACACAGTGTCAAATAAAGCTTCTCTGAAATGCTCAGGTGACAGCTGTCTGCTCAGCCCTGTTGTGCTCAGATGGGCCGGGTGTTTCTCTCTACCTACGTGCTGTGTCATTATTTGGGGGAAAGTACACGAAGGGGAATAAAAAGAGTCACTGGCAAAGTCGAGGTTGTAAAACAAACCTGTCCCCATAAACGTGATGGCAAAGTTTGAAATTTATTTTCAAAAGGCCACAGATGTATATGTGAGCCCGCCCTCCTCCAATACACACACGACAATAAACAAACTTCTGAGAAAAGGGAGAGAATCCCCTCTGGGCCCATTAGCATCCTGACAACAAAGCAGACGGTCCCACCTCACTAGAAGCCTAAAGCCGAACTCGCAGCTCTAGACAATTCGGGTGCCTGGCAAATTCCCCACGTACCGAGACCAGGGGGACAAGAAGCCTTACCTGTTCCCGCCAGTCGGCCACCCAAGTGCCACACAGTGAGCTCCGCAGCTGGCAGCCGCTGCTCCTCTCAGACTGGCGGCGTTGAGGGAGGGGAAAGATGCTCCTCTCAGGTTTGCGGAGCCAAGAAATGATTCAGCAACAAGATCGAAAGTTGGCGCCGAAAGGCAGTGCTGGACCGTGATAACAGACAGCCCCGCTTGGGTGCGGGCTGCTCGAGCAGCTCATGTGAATGCACCAGCCTCTACCGCGTTCCGCAAAAGTGCCAGGACCCAGTGGGATGGTCCACGGTAACACCACCATGCTTCTCCAAGAACAAACACTAACAGGGATGGACAAAAGCCACCCCTTCTTCACCCACACCCAAGGGGAAGCAGCAAGGCCAGCGTGAGGATGACAGGCCCGGGCGCTGGTCAGATGCCCCGGGCTCACGACCAGTCTCGGGGCGACCGTGCAGAGGTCAGCCCTTTCCTGTCCCTGCTCCCTTCTCAGCGTGGCGCTCACTGATCTCAGCCACTCCTTTCTAGGTGCGCTCGTCCCAGAGGAGGCCGGCAGGCACTCGCCACACACCGCCACGTGTCCCGTCACACCTGCCCCACGCATGTGGTACGTTGTGTATGCGTACCTCTTGGCAAAGCGCCTTCACCCGTGATCTTTTCTAATCCTCAGTAACACCAAGGGAGGGAGAGAAGGGAAGTCACCTGCTGCGAGCTCTTGTCACCCTTGATCTCGGCTGTGAGCCCGGAGGAAAGACCAGTCACCTGCCACCGATTTTCACTACTGAATTGATTATGCTATTATCTAGACCACAGTGAAATGTGGCAACACGAAATCTTAGCACACTGGGTTTCAAAGCCAGAAAATAAATGGAAATAAAAAACTACTGAGCACCTAGAACAGGGTCATTATTTCAGATACCACGGGGGTGAGTGGAGGCAGTGTGACCCTTTCCAGGGCGAGCTGGCAGTGTGGACCTCAAGTCGTGTAAACACACAGGCCCTCTGCTCAGAATTGGTCTCGAGGGGTGGCCACCCCAGCGTGGCCATCGTGTTTGGGGCAGGGACGGAGCCAGCTTCAACATCCATCAGCGCGCTGGCTGCATACACCTCCGTCCACACGTGGAGTCAGGTGCCCCCTCATGGTCTTTACCCTGTGACAAGGGCACACGACAAAGGTCAGCCGTGCAATGAGATCTAAGACGGCGGGCTGCGGAGAGAGCACTCGAGAAGGGAGTCCACCTGTGTGTTAAGTGTGTGTGCACCCACATTCACACGGGGCCGGGGCTCAGCCTCCCAGCAGGGGATGCCACGGGGAAGGATGAGTGGGAATTCACCAGGCAAAGGGGGAAAGAAGTCCCAGAGGAAGGCGAGCGACGGTCCAGGCCAACGGGCTCACTGAAGGAGCCTCAAGCCCGGCTGTGGCGGGAGCGTGAGGACGAGGAGGGGCATCAGTGGGACGTCACCGCAGGGGATTAGAACAGGAGGGTGGCAGGGACCGAATCTGGGCTACTGACATACGATTTCAGATGAGCTGTAGGGGATGGGTTTGATGGGAGCAGAAGTGGGGCGGGAGGCCATCAGGGCACGGGGGTGGCCCGAGTGTGGCCTATCGGAGGAGGGGGGTGAGCACGTGACATGGGAGGTGGAATCAGGGAGGAGCAACCAGTGGCCAGCGGGGGAGGGTGTGAGGGGGTCACAGGCAGTGCCCTGGGGTCTGGCTTGGACACCAGTGGGCAGTGACTTCACTGCAGGCGACAACGGAGACGAGAAGAAGGCTTGTGGGTGCCAGAAGAAGGGACAGGAACGGGCCCACGCAATGGGTACCCGATCGGAGAGGAGATGCAGAGAAGTACGTGGGCCGGGTCAGGAGCCAGACCTGGAGAGGAGGCAGAGGAGTGGGGCTGCCGCTCACAGGAAATGAAACAAGGGGGGCTGGGGAGCCAGAGCGAGAGGCAGCCTCGGGGGGAGCAGCGAGAACACCTGTCAAACGCTAATGGCCTTTCCCTTCACATTTATTTTCTAGTTTTGACATCTGACATATTAAGAGGCAAAAATCACCTCCCCCCAAATCATGCCCTTTAATTACGATTAAACACCTTTAAAAACCATGGCCTTTCTCATTGTTATATACCGTGTACTGCCTAAGTATCATAGTTCGTCAGCTACCCAAAAATCCTGTTTAAATGGTGACCTAGTCTGCCGAGCCTATGATGGCAGAAATCACCTCTGTTGTATGGATGACAGAAGACGGCAGGAAGGGAAGTTCACTGAGGACTAATCTCAGTGTGAAAGGAGACACGTTTTGCCATGTTGCCCCACACTGGTTAAAGCACTGCTCCTGACTTGCCGGGGGTGCAGGGTCTTCCTGGCTTTGGCCCGAGGTCACATTTGTCTTCCACAGGCAGTTTTACACCAGGTTAACACTTTCCCCAAGTTGGCCCAGTCCCTTAGGTTACCTAAGTCCATGACAGTCCTTTAACTTTTATTATTGTAGAGTTTCAGGATTTGTAGAGTTTCACCCGACTATTAGCAATTTCTTCAATCTCAGAGTTTTATTTTGGGGTCATTTCTCTCCTTTGTCAAGTATATCTTCAGAAGTCCCCTTTGCGAGTCCAGAGAATGAACCTAAAATGGTACCAGACCAGCCCCAGACTGAGCTCCTCTCAGAAGCAGAGCCACTCCAGGGATCGACACACAAAGGTCACTCGAACGTAAGGCCACTACACAAAGTTGCAAAGCACATGAGAAACCAGCTCCAGGGAACAAGAGGCAGCAGAACGAGCAGTGGAATTCAACCCTCAAAACATCAGACTTTGGTATTATATTTGGTATTATTATTATGTCGGTATCATTAGTTTTCATACGTAAAATAAGCATGTTTAGAGAGAAAGGAGGAAACTGAAATACGTGCAAAGAACATCACACAAAAGAAGGGGCAGATTTGGAAAGAACCAAAGAGAACTTCTAAGAATGAAAAACATAATCATTGAGATACAAAGTTTAATGAGCAGGTTAAATAGCAGATTAGACAGACATGAAGATGGAGCTGGAAAACTGGAAGAGAAAGCCGAAGAAATTAATGAGAATGCAGAAGGAGGAAAAAATGACTAAAACACATGGACAAGCGTTTAACAGGCTTGAAGGACGGTGTAAGTCAAGCATAAAGTAGGAGCAAAAGTCAACAAAGCACTGCCTGAAATTCTTCCAGAACTGCTGAAAGACACAAAACTTGATCTTCAGGAAGCACATGGAATCCATCCCAAGATAAATAAAAGAAATTCACTCTAGAGACGCCACAGTGAAACTGAAGAACACCAGAGGGAAGGAGACCATAATGGCATGCCGGGAGAAGGCACACTACTGACACAGGACGGACACCTGAACTGACAGTGGCTGCCTGGTGGCAGCAACAGATTCCGGGAGACGGTGACGGGATACAATTCACGTCTCAAAACAGAGTCAGTGCCACGTCCTCTGTCCGTAAGGCAGCTGAGGTTAAAAATATCACCCCAAATCCCCATAGATTTAGAAAACAAAGTTGTCTTCTGTGTCACTCATGGGTCACAGAAGAATCATATCAGAACATTTTAAATGCTTAGAACTCAACAATGAAAATGCTACATGCCAAAGTACACTGCGCAGCAGAACCAAGGATGGAAAGTTACAGCCTTAAATGCTCGTGATACAAATAAAGTCTAGAAAATTAAGAAACTACACTTAGAAATACATGAAAAAAAGTTCAGCTTTCAGTTTAATAACCTACAAAAAGAACACCAGAATAAACTCAAGGAACATGCAAGACAATAATGGCAATGAAAGCAGAAATTAATGACAGAAAACAGAGAGACCATGGACGTGGTCTGCAAAACTAAAAGCTGGCTGTGAGAACAGTAATAAAATAGCTAAACCTCTGCTGAGATGACTCAAGGATAAGAGAAGAGCAAAAGCAATTTTGGGAATGAAAACATTAGACACAGTAGAGGTTCAATGATGACCTTTGTTCTAAGAAGCTAACAACTTTAATGAAATGGACAGTGCAGCACACAGCTGTAAGACGATCCCCAGCATTCACGCCCTTGTGGGTCCCTTCCCCTTGAGGGTGGGCTGGACCTAGTGGCTGGTTTCCAACAAAAGCAGTACCGCCACGTAATGGATGGTCACTGCCAAGATGAGGTTTTAAGTCTCTCTCTCCCTAACCTCCCTCCCGCCCCCCCTTCTTTCGTGCTTACGTGCCCTGATGAGCAGGTTGCCATGTTGGGGAGGCCCCCAGAACCCTGACAACAACGCATGAGTGAACTTGGACAGGACCCCTTCCCCACAAAGCCTTCAGATAGGACCGCAGCCCCCGTGACACACATGGCAGCCCGTGACAGGCCCGAGCCTGAGGGCCCAGCAGCCACAGTAACAGTGAGAGGACAAGTACCGTTGTTTAAAGCCAACGAAACCGGCATCGTTTCTTACACAGCAACAAGTAACCAGTGCAGACGACTCCCTGGAAAAACAAGTCACCAAGTCTCTTGTAAACGGGGGAGACCTGAGCAGACCTGCAGCCATTCAAGAAATCGATGCGCACGAATCCAGGCACAGGCTCAGAAACGGCACAAGAACCGTGTCGGCCTGACGTGAGCTCCTTCACACAACAGGAGTGGTAGCACTGCCCAACCCAGACTCTGCGACCCCGAGCCAGAGGACGACAGCAGAATAAAGGACAGTTCTAAGCCAAGCTCACTTCTGAACAGAAGTGCAAAAAGTTCTAAACGAATGTTAACAAACCAAAAACAGTAATGTGATAATAAATACTACATCATGGCCGAGATGGGATGTTTCCAGAAAAGCAAGGACACCTACTCGTACTTCACCAAATTAACAGATGAAAGGAGAAAATCGTACAGAGACCAATGCATGCAGAAAACTTTTGGATGAAACAACATTTTCTGTAAAATATTCTCAGAAACAAGTGAACTTTCTTAACCTGTAAGGGGGGGTACCACAGAAATATAAGCATTGTCTTTTTTTGTAACTTCACTGGTTTACATGAGTAACATATTCCGAGGCAATACGCTCACACGCCGTAACCCCTCCCTGCTGCACCTTACTCTCCTCTGAGGAACGGCTGCTTCCTTGAGTCTCCTCCCGGTATGTCATCATTGCAATGCACGAAATTTGAAGAGAAGGTCCTGCCCCCCTCCATCTTATACGCACAGCTCCACGCCCCCCTCTCTTCCCCAGCAGGGATCCTGCAGGAAATACTGGCATTGCCGGGTTTAAGGGGCAGAGCGTCCAGTCTGTGGGCATCTCCTGGTTTATCCAACAGCCCCAGAGACAGACCCTTGGGTTGCTGCCAGAACCAAAATGCAGAGCCCTGCCTGTCGTCTCAACTGCCAAGATGTGCTGGAGCAGGAGTCGCAGGAGACTGGCTGCCAGACCAAAGGACACATGCCCTGGTCACTCCGTGATGGTGAGGATCCCCTCCCCCACAGCAGCTGCACCTACCCCTCCCTCCACAACCTCCTGGGCACAACACATCCCGCTGGGGGAGGCCGCACTCCATGTTTTGAGGAAAGACACGTTCCCACCCCCTTTTACCCCGAGCTGTGGCCAACCATCCATTAGAGTTCACCAGTGCACCCCAAAACATGCTAATTGCCACTGTATGGCCTGTCTGCCACCTCGATTCCCAGCCACACAGTCGGGCTCCTCTGATCTCCCCGGAAGGGCTCCTACACATTCCCTGAGCTCCGACGGGCCTGAAGGCAGCATGGCCGAACACAGCGTGGCCCCATTTTCTTTCCTGAGACCCTTCCACGTGTGACGGGTACCCGTCACTGGGGCAATGTTGCAGGCCACCTGCTTGTCTTTCCTTGACAGGTGACCATCTCTCGGCCGCCCACGGAGGTTTAACTGCAGAGGTCTCTGTGTGGCCTTGTAGGTCAGCTCCCGACTGAGGAGAGCCTCCCGAGCAGCAGTCTGAACAGCCGTCAGCTGCACCGTCTGGCCTCCTGAGGGTGCACGCTGGGTCCACCGGGGCACGCGAGTGAAACTCCTGCCTGTCTTCTGCATCTGTCATCTTTCACTCTTTTATCAAAACTTTTAGTTTAACTATAATAGACACACAGAGAGTGCACACCTCTTAACTGCGCATGATCAACTCTCAAACCAAAAACACCAGTGTAAGGAGGCAGGGTGAAAAAGGGGAAGGGAGTGAGAAGCACAGATTGGTGGTTACGTAACAGTCATGGAGACGTAAAGTGAAGCACAGGGAATACGGTCAATGACACGGTAATAACTATGCATAGTGCCAGGTGGATACTAGTCAGGGGGTCACTTCTTAAATTATATAAAAGTCTCACCACTATGCTGCACACCTGAAACTAATATAAAATAATATTGAGTGTCAACTGTAATTGAAAAATTAAAAAGGGGGGAGGGGAATAAAAGGTTCGCACTTCCAGGTACAAAACAAACACGTCACGGGGATGTAAAGTAGAGCAGGGAGAACACAGTCCATAATATGGTGACAGCTGGGACGGTGTCAGACGGCTGCTGGACTTACCATAGTGATCACTTCTTTAGGTGTGTAAGCGTTGAATAACTATTGTATGTACCCCAGAAACTAATATAATGTTACATGTTAGCTATGTTTTTACTAAAAACCTTTGAAGAAAACACCCGTGTAAACAACACCTGAACCAGCAAAGGCAGAGTCCCCAGACCCCTCCAAGGCCCACACGCTCCCTTCCGCTCCCTCCTGGAACTACGTCCGACTCAGGCAGCACGGCTGGGGTCACCTGCTTCTGAGCTTTGTGCCCGTGGGCCAGTGGGCACACCTGCCTGTGCTGGCAGTGCTTCGTTCTCCTTCCCAGCGTGTGAATGCACCACGAGTTTTCTTCGTTTTGTTCCGAGCCAGGCACATAGGGCGCCTCCAGGCTCGTCCCACCAACGGTGCTGCGGTGGCCATTGGGCCGCTGGCTCCAGACTGCACACCGGGCACAGGCCTGCACGTGCAACGGCCTCTTTTGCAGATCCGGCCGCATGGTCTCGGCGCGCTCATCTCACATCCTGGCCAAGCAGGTGGACGGCACCTGGCTGTGGCTGTCCTTTGGCATGTCCCAGATGACCCACGGAGGTAAGTCTTTAACCTCTTTATTTTCCTTTGCATCTGTGTGCCTCTGACCCGGGAGGTGGAATGGGAGACTAACAACTCAGCAGTCTGTGTCTGTGCCAGCACGACGGGGCAAAACGGCACCATCATTTCCTTATAGTCGGGAAGGAAACAAAAACGCCCTGTCCCACTTCCACGCAGCAGACGGGAAGGAAAAGCATGAGAGTTACAGGGCAGAAGCAAATGCCCGCCATTCCCGGGCAAGGGGACATCTGCACAGAAAACCCCCATATCTACCAGCCGACGAGAAACACACCCTGGGGAGCTGACTGGCCAAGAGTCGACACCCCAAAGCCACCACATTTCTGCACAACACCAACAAGGAGCTGGACATTGTTTTAATTAAAAATGAATTTTAAAAACAACACTTACGAAAGCACCAAAAATAATGGGGACGCTTGGGAAGAAATGTAACCACGGAGTCCAAGCCAGTATGTGGAATATGACAGAGTCTCATTGAAAGGTCTCCACGAACAGAGACACGCATGCTTACAGCAGGAAGACTTGCTTCACAAGGAGGAAGAATTCCCCTCAAACGGCTCTATACAGTCAACGCAATTTCAATCAAAATCCTGACAAAGGTTTTCATGAAACTTGACAAGCTGATTTTGACACACAGCAAGGGCGACCAGGGGTCTGCAGACTCGGGAGGGACATCCAGACGGCAAGACGGGGGACAGCTGGGTGGTTACACCACTGCCACGCAGACACACTGGCCGGGGGACGGGCAGTAGACAGAGGGGCCGGGACACATGGCTACAGCATCAGGACACTTGTTCTCCACATGGGGACAGGAGGAACCCAGCTCCCTGCTGCTTCCCAGACACAGAGGGAGTGAGGATTTCAGTGTGGCGAGCAGACTTTAGAACTTCTACCAGAAAATACAGGTGAATACACTTGCGACCCCAGGGTAGGGAACGGCTTCTTGGCAACACTCAAAAGGCATACCCGTCAAAGGACAAAAGAGGGATGAATTCTACATAAAATTGAGAATTTCTATTCCTCAAAATAAAGTAAAAAGACATGACTGGGAAAGGCATGTGGTACACACATTAGGAAATGGATACGTAAGAAAACGTGTCATATAGAACTACATGTAGGAATAGATAAGAAAAGGACATGACCCGATAAGAAAATGGGTGGAGTCCACAGAGGAGGAAACACGTATGAGACTATAAAGAGTCAGGAAACACAGATCAAGGCCACAATTAGAAACATTTTTGGGGTGGCCGGTCAGCTCAGAGCGCGGTGCTCTTAACACCAGGTTTGCCGGTTCGATCCCCACCTGGGCCACTGTGAGCTGTACCCTCCACAGCTAGATTGAAATAACTACTTGACTTGGAGCTGATGGGGGCCTGGCAAAACAGGAAGGAAGGAAGGAAGGAAGGGAGGGAGGGAGGGAGGGAGGGAGGGAGGGAGGGAAGGAGGGAGGGAGGGAAGGAGGGAGGGAGGGAAGGAAAGAAGGAAGGAAGGAAGGAAGGAAGATTTTGCATTCATCCTATTTGCAAAAATAAACATCATCATCAAGCACTGAAGCATACGTGGGTCTGTCTTACCCACTGTTGGGGGCAGTGTAGCTTGGGACAGTCATCTGGGAAACAGCCCCAAGTCACCGTGTGAATCTTAACATGCCCGTACCTACCGCCCAGTGTTCCCCCCGGAGCAGGCACGAGGGCCCTGTGTGATGCTGCCACATGTGCACCCAGAGAAAGGGACACAGAACGTCCCATTGAAATAGATAAGACTAGGAGTGCCTCCCTGTAATGTACAGACACGTCCCGCAAACGTTACTCCCAGACTCCATCTTCACACAGATCCTAGGAGCGCCTGCTACCGTCGGAGACACGCGGCGTGCCCTCGTTTCCTGACTGACAGACGTCCTCTTGGTACCCTCTTCTCTGCCCTCCCCGTGTCACCACAGATCCCCCGTCCTGTTTCCAGCAGCCATGCATGAGGGGGGATGGACAATTCTTTGGTTTTCATCTGCACATAAAGTCTTGGGTTTCTGTTATTTGTTTCCTGCTTCTCCTGCATGCATTTTGGAAGTGCCCGTTTTATCCTCATTTAATTAGCTCAGTTACTTTATTTCAAAATTAAATCGATAATTTAGACCAGAGGTTGTAAAAATAGTGGCCCACAGGCTGAATTCAAGCAGGAATGTCTTTGATTGGCCTGCACAGCCTGTTAAAAATAAACAGCTGCATATAAAAGTCCAGATTTCTGGCTTGTCACAGCAGACGAAAGACCTATGAATCCTGGTCCTGTACCCACGGCGTCCTGGTGGCTGTGGGTCAGTGCCGGAGTCAGTGAATAAGGCCCAGAAAAGGCGCTCAGTCATCACTCATGTTTGCACGACCACCATTGCTATGTCACTGGCTTCCTTTCCTGCCTGGCCCCTGTCAGAGGTTTACAACTTTCACATAGAGCTGTGTTCACCAAAAAAGTAACGTTTATACCCAGTGGCTCCCTAAAATGTAAAGGAAAGACGTGAAAAGTACAAAGCAGTTGGGGCTCTGGAAAAAGCCATGCAAGCTGGGAGCTAGAACCCAACTGCAGGCTACCAGTGAATTTTCTAACAAATATCCTAGAATGTAAGTCACAGTAGTATACACCTTGAGTTAGAAAACTGAGAATAACCTCTACACTGACACGTGTGCTCTGATCTCTGTCGCCGTTGGCAGCCCCTGCTTCTCTCCTGCCAGACTCTCACCCTTTCGGACATACCAGCTCACAACCAGCCACAGTGAAGGGGCCTGAGAGACAGCTGAAGGAGACCTACACTTGGCGGACAGGGGTCAGAAATCCCCATCTGCAATGACTGAATCAGCCAGACAGGACATTGCAGGGGGAAGAGCCTAACTGCAGTGTCTGCAAGTTCACTGTGCGCAGCCTTTCCTCATGCGCGTAATAGGACTAAAACCAAGAGCTGCCTATTGACTCAGTATCGATAAAGGACATGCTTGCTGGTGGCTGGGTGAAGTTCTTCATAGGCTGACTTCTAATGCAGACGGCTGTCCTAGTCTAGTGGAGTGACTGAGTGAATGAATGTACTTCTCCCCAGGGAGACACATCACCCTTACAGTCAGAAATTACTCATTCGGTAAGCTTTGCAATATACGGTTCGATAGCAGTGATTTTTGCTAACAGAAGACAGAAGTCAAACTGTTAAGACTGCATCAGTTTGGGTTATGCAGGGAGCGGGTGTCAAGGTGACAAGTGGGGGGGGGGGGGATAGGGAGAAATGCTGTGGAGGCTGCAGGCAGGGGCGGGAGGGGGCGAGAGCCCTCAGACCTGCCGGCTGCTGGGACACTTGTGAGCGGAGACAGGGGACTGGGCGGAGCCTCGGCCTGGGGCTTTCAGGCCAGTCACTCTATTTCTAAAATGGAAATTTTTTACATATTGAATTTTCTGAGCAGGAAGGTAGTTCAGGTGCAATCAGACCTTGTTTGAAATCTGCACTCACCCCTTGCTCACTGGCCAAGCTTGGCCATCTCAGTTTCTCCATCTGTGTAGTGGGGCAATACCACTGTCCTCACAGGGTTGTTTTGAGAAGTAAGCAGCAAAATGAGCACAGACAATGCCTGGCGGCGGTGCAGTCATTGTCGCTGTTATCATGGAAACAAGACAAAAGCCTAAGTTACGCAGCAGGGGACACATTTATTGTCAGTGCGTACTTTTATAAAGTTTTCAGGTCAGCAGGCGACACGTGAGGAAGAGAGACAGCTGCCACCTCTGGCGCTCAGAATTCAGCCCCCCACCTGGGCTGCACCCATCAGGGAGCAATGGTTCTGGGCAGGTTCTGGGCAGGTCTTTCCTGGTCGCAGCTTTTACTACTGCTCATGGTAGAATCCATCACTACTGTTCTTTACTACAGATTTCATTCCCCACCCGCTTTCAGAAAGGGACCCAGATGGTCCACATGAATGATGCATGGTCTCCCCGAGTCACCCGGGGACAGGACAGGCCTCTCGGCTGCTGGCATGCCGCTCCCACCATGAGCACCCAGCTTCAGTTTGGAATCCTGTGTGACGCAAAGCACTCGGCCAGGAAGAATTCTGCCCGTACATGTTCCAGGACGCATGTTTCTTTCACTTTGGTAACACTGGCGTCTCACATGTTCCCTGTCTGCAACCCTTCTGGCCACGGGGGAAAAGACATGGCCAGTGTCACCACAGCGCGCAGGGCCTGCTAAAGACATCTTCGGCCCTGCAGCGAGAACTTGAACCGACTTTCCCCTCCACTCCACACCTCACCTCCAAAACAAACAGAGCCGCCCCAGGTTATCAGTGTTTCAGTTTTTCCACACTTTGCTTGATAAAGATAATCAAATGCGGTGAATTCTGCTAAATAACAGATAAAAGCCTGGCAAAGGATGAACCACTAATGTGTTTGCCTAAAATGCAGCATTTTAAAATTAGGAATTTAGGATTAACTTTAAGATGATCATTAAGTGGTTTTAGGAACGACAGATTAAGTCACAGCCATGGCTTTACAATTTAAAACAACTCATTTAAAACTTCAAGCTTTCTTGGGTTAACCAAAGGTAAAATCTGTAACATTTCTGAGCAACTGTCTTACAAACTTCAATTTTATTGTAACATAAATTTCTTAATGAGACTAAGTAATAAAGATCTCAGTGGTACCAGTCCTTCAGGAAGAAACAAATGTAACCAATCGATCCCATGCGGGCCAAAGCCACTGCTCTTGCCCAGGGTGCGTTCTGAGGGAAACACAGGGTTAACTGCTAACAGTGCGGGGCTGGGCACCTGTCTTTACCCCCTCAGGTCTCCTGAGCCAAGTCAGGCTGAAAGGCTAGGGCAGGTTGCATCTCAGGGCTCCAGGATGATGGGACAAATTAACCAGGCCCTTCCCCACAAAACCCCAGCAAATGTGGCTCTTTCAAACACCTCTGTTTTCCCTTTTCCCTGTTTGTAAGGATTTTATCATTTCCCTCCTACCTCTAATTTGACCAGAGATAAAAGTTAATGGACTTTTAACAGACTGATGGGTCTGAGAAGGTAGAGCTTAGTTTAATTCTGGCCACCCCGATCCGTGCCCTAACTTTCGGCAGGTAACTGAACCTCTCTGTTTTTGTGGGCCACTCTTTCACAAGGTCAAAGTTCAATCAGACATAACACATCAAGGACTAACCCAGTGTATCAGGACCCACCTCGAATTAATGTGGGAAACAGCTGCGAAAATGGTCACTGGTGGATGTGCTTTTTCTAATGTCCAAAGTGAAACTACTTCCAGTTTGCCTCGCCAGCCCAGGCAAACTGGAAGTGTATACAGACCCAGGGCTCCTGTGAGCAGGCAAGTGGGCCAGCCCAGGGGTGGCCGCACCCTCCCTGCAGGCTGCCCCCAGAATCAGGACTCTGCAATTCAAGGACCCCTCCTGCGCCTTCCGTCACCATTCACTGTGAGCTGACGTCACCCTGCTCTCGCACATTCTTCAGGCAACAGCTAAGACTCAGGCTTCTTGGCCAGAGATGCCCAGGTATGGCTCCAAAAGTGGGGTGAACAGTGGGCTCCAGCCAAGCACAGCCACATACACATGAAGTCAGGTTCAAAAAGGTAAGGCCCCTACACCCTCCAAAGTCAAGGAGAGGCCCTGTGCACCCTGAATGTCAATGACACACACGCAGCTTCTTTTTTAAACAATGTAATCAAGACATCCCTAAGAGTCACCGAGAAATGGATACAGAAGTGAGCTGTAACAGGCTAAGTCTAAAACTTTAAGGGGGTTGCAGGGGGGGTGGGGACAGAATAGAGGGGTGGAGAACATTAAGGAAGTGATCAAATTAGAGAATGCTCAGGATCTGACAGATCTCTCAAGAAGCTTCTGAACGCAGAAAACTGTGATTAGCAATCCCTGGAGGAGTCTAGTCAGCCTGCAGAGCTGCAGTTTCAAACATGCAGGCGTCTTCCGGGTGAGCTGCAAAAGCACGGCCGGTGGGCACCAGCTCACCCGCCACGGATGTGGGTTCTCTGGGATGGTTTTCTCTTTTGATATAGGTGGCCATTTCTCAGTCCAGCCTGTTTCAAGAACAACTGCCCTTATTTTTCCCTCCTCATAGGATTATATTTCCAACGAAAAGGAACCCAACTGCTCAAGTATTCTCTTAGCCAAGACTTCATATTGTGTAAAAGGAAAAGGTCTAGGAAGCCATTTATAAAGGCGATTTTCCCTGTTGCATTGAACTTCTCTCAAAGTTTAAAAACACTGCATAATTTTTCAAGGTAGCTTCAATTACTAATAAGCCTCCTTTCCTGAGGATCTGGGAACCACAGTCCTCAGGGCCGCGTGGGTGGCCCTGGGGTGGAGCAGGCTTCCTTCTGACGGCTGTTGGATTATGGATCCGTCACCTGACTGTCACCGTGGAAATTCACAGTCAGCCTTCGGTCCCAACGCCAAAGCCAAAGCCGAAAGCCCAGCGCACCTGTCCCCTGCGGCCCACCGGCAGCCCTCCGCAGGGTCCCGGGCCGCCGCGTGCGGGGTCGGGGGCGCCACGCGGATCCCCAGGCCCCGGCGCCCCCGACAGCCGAGGGGCCCCAGCCCAGTCCCGCGCGACGGGAGGAGGGGGCGCGCCCTCCCTCGGCCCGCCGGGCCCCTCCCGGGGCGACCCCGCCCGGGGCGACCCCTCCCGGGCCCAGCGCACCAGGCCGCAGCGGGGCGGAGGGCAGGCGGGGACGCGGCCTGGGCCTGGACAAGCCCGCGGTGAGGCCAGGAGGGGTCCGGGCCCACGGACCCGCAGCCCCGTCCTCCCGCAGGCCCCGCGCCCGGCGGAGCTCGGCCGGCCCACTGCGGCGCAGGCCGGGGCTGGGGGGCGACCTCCGGCGGCGGGGTGGGGGTGGGGCCGACCTCGGGCGGCGGCGGGGTGGAGGATGGGGCCGACCTCGGGCGGCGGGGCGGGGGCCGAGCTGCGCGGGGGGACGGGGCCCGACCCCGGCGGGGCCGCGCCGCTCACCTGCTCGTCGCGCCGTTGGCCCCGGCGTTGGCTCCGGGCCGCTCCGGCCTGCGCTCCGGCCCTGGGCGGCCGGCCCTGCGTCGGGCCTCAGCGAGTGCGGCGCCCGCCGCCCCCGGCCCCCATCCCCCCGCCGGCCCGCCGCCCTCAGCCCTCGGCCGCGCCGCCCCGCCACTTCCTGTGCGCGCCGATCCCACAGTTCCGCCGGCGCGCGGGGCGGGAGACACGCGGGGGGTGGGACACGGGACGCGGGACACGCTGGGGCGGGGGGGACGGGACACACACAGGGGACACGTGGCGTGACGGGACACGCGGGGAGGACACGCGGGGGGCACGGGACACGCTGGGCGGCAGGGGAACACACGGGGGGAGAGGGGACACGTGGTGTAACGGGGACGGGAACGTGGGGGACAGGTGCACGCGGGAGGGGCCTGCTGGGGGTGACAAGGGGACACAGGGGTGGGGCCGCGGGGGCAGGGCGGGGCGGGGTTGGCGGGCGGCGCGGCGGCGCAGGGCCGAGGCCGGTCCTGGTAACCGCCACGCAGGCGGGTGGGAGCCCTGCGGCGGCACGTGGGAGGCGGACCAACTAGGGCCGAGCAGGCGCGGCACCGGGGGCTCCGGGTGGACTGGACGTCGGGCCGGGGCTCGGCCTGGGGAGAGGGCGTCTGGGTAACCGGGGGCAGGCGGACAGCCCCACCTGCAGTGCGGACCACCTAGACGCCCCGTCTTCCCGGTGGCACCACGTGGGCTCTGGGGGTGTTTCCCGGTGGGCCCGCCCCGCATCCTGGTCTTCTCTGGGGGTCACCGCAGGGGTGGGGTCAGCGTGGGGAGCCTCCTGGGAGCCTTGCTCCGCGGCAGGATCGCGTTTCAGACCCACGGGCAGCGCCCTGTGACTTATTTATAGTTGGCACCAGCTGGCTGCATCTTTCTGACCCTGTAGGAAGTTTCCCGAAGTGACGGAGGCGATGGCCCTGAACTGGCCTCCTAGCTCTGCCCCTCGCGCGCGTCACTGACGGCCATGGGCTCCGGGCCGAGCGGCCGGCAACCCCGAGGGGCACCTGCCACGTGGCTGAGCCTGGAAACGCCGAGGGAGGGGGAGCGAGCCAGGCAGGACTGCCCTGACGCTGTGTTGTTTGCAGACGGTCATCTCCACTCTTTCTCTACTTGACACCTGGGGGTGACCCAACGCCTGCTCAGCGCTCAGGTCCGCCTAGACCTCCCAGGGGGGATGAGTTTCATTTGAAAGCTGTTTAAAATACCAGATGCTTTCACTGCCCACTGTGCCTGGTTTTAATCTTCCTCCAATTATTTTAGAAAACAACTAGACTAAGAAATAATAAACATGCGTGTACCTGCTCCACTCACAAGTCCCTCATTCTTCAAAAAGGAGTTATGGTTCGCAGTGTTCGTGACAATTTAATGTTTGTAAAACCTTGGACCCTGCACTGCCGCTTCCAGTCACGTTCGGTGCAGATAAAGTCCCACAGGACCCTGCGGAAGTGTCTACAGAGTGTCCTGGCTTACAGGATAGAATTACAAAAGGCCTGAGAACCACCAGTACAGCCTACTTCAATAAAGTCCAGAACATTCATTTAATATTTTTAATTTAAAACACCACCACATTTTAATGTGGTAATTCTATATATGTTGATATTACATAGTCTCCAAGATTTGTTAAATTAAAAATAAAAAATAAAGAGAAGATGCAGAGTGATGGGTGTACAACGTTCCCTTTTCTACATTAAAAAGCATGTGCATTTACACGTCCAGAAAACTCCTCGAAGGATAAACATGAGACTCACTGGCTGGGCAAGGGTAGGGAGACATCGCATGCTAGGTGCTGATGTTTAAGTTTATCTCATGCACACATTTTATTACGTGTTAAAAATTAATTAAAATGAACCTCATTGTGTAGATATTAGATGGCCCCTGAATAGTTACTTTGAGCTTTTAGATCCGCTCAAAATATTGTATGTCTCAACAGCGTAAAACGTTGTCAGTACAAGCTGGTCTTTATTTAGTTAGAATCTGTGATCACTCAGACCTGAGCTGAGCAGGAATTTGCCTCTGGAAAAGCTCATCTGAACATATGAGCGGAGTAAGCATGTAAATGAAACTTGGCGGTCAGCAGCCAGCCCTCAACCTGTGGGGCTCAGGTTGGTGGAAGAAGTGGTCCTCGCTCAGGTTTCTTGAGAGCTTATACATGTGTGCATTATTTTCCCTACTTACAAAAACAAGCCTGTGGGCAGAAACTATTGGCATCCCGTTTTACCTTTGTGGAAACTGAGGCACAGCAAAGCTGCACAGCTTTCCCACGGGAAACAGTGGGCAGCACAGCCCGCAGCCTGGCCGCAGGCCCTGAGTCGGCCACAGTGCCCGAACTTCCTGGGCAACTGGACACAGACATCAGACTGTCACCACTGCCCAGGGAAATTCGGAGCCAGCCTGTGACCTTGGTCAAGGTCATTACCCCTTCAGGTCTCAGTTTCCTTTTCTGTAAAACAAGGAGTTTCCCACCCAGACTTCCCTGATCCCCAAGAGTCCCTGGGGCTGATCCAGGCATTTTTAACAGTCTAAAGAGACCTTTATATATCTACCCAAGACGTAAACATTACCAAAACTAAAGATAACTCCAGCACATTAATGGTGGTCTCAAATGGATAGATGTTATATGTTTTGGATTAATACATAATAGGAAACAATGATAAATGCAGTTTTTTCAAGAGACAAATTATTTTAAACATAGGCTTCTACAAGGGCAAAAATCAGACACTGGAGACCCCAGCACTGAGAGCTGCCCTCGAGGTGGTTGTTGAGAAACCCGACCAGCCTGAAGGGGCTGAATCAGACATGACTGTTGACATCTACCAGACATCCCAGGGTCAGCTGAGAGTGCAAGAGTGGCGGGGACTGGAGAGAAGCTGGCCTGATCAGCCTAGAGGTCAAAGTCACGGTCACAAGCCCAGATGAAGCCAGCACCCAGCCAAGGACAGACCGGCAAGTGGGGAGGCCATGGGTGCAGATGTCGGCCCTGGCTTGAACCCGGGCTCCCCCTGCACTAGGTGTGCGGGCGGGGGCATTACTGAGCACGTGCCGCTCCCTGCCCAGAGTAACTGCTGTACGTGGTTGTGTGGTCAGGACTGGGCACCTGTGGCCTGAGCACAGGGCCTGCTTCAGCGACAGCCACTGACCTGGCAGCTGTGGACCATCAGCATTCTTCTAGTGCGTGCCGCGGGCGCGTGGGGGTGCCAGTGAGCAAGGGCAGCAGGCCCGAGGGCAGGCCTAGGGGCAGAGACGGGGAGACAAGAACGCGGCTGTGGGGCGCAGCCTGAGGCCCTCCTCCCCATGCAACCCCAGCCAGTCACAGCAGGTGGGGCACTGGGGCCAACACCCCTCACAGGCGACCTTTGCTCCAAGCCTCAGCCTGCTGATGGAGGCCTGAGGCTCTGCGTGCCTTTGTCTCTCACAGGCGTTGCAACAGCACCCCCACCGCCAAGCTCCTTGTACCCTACCCCTACTCTGTGTACTCCCTGGAGCTCCCACCTGACACGGGGCCTGCAAAAGAGCCTTCTCGCTTACAAATGCTGCTTGACCAGGCTGTACCCAACTCTGCAGACAGAGGTGCGGGCACTCGGTCCTCTGACCCGGTCTCTAAATCAGTCAAGTGTCCGAGGCCCCTGGTAAAGGTGGGAGTCACTGCCCTGCGCAGGCTCTGTCCACGGAAGAGGGCGGGCAGGAAACACGCAGCAAGTGTGACCTCTCCAAGGACGGTCTCCCTTCTTCCCACGCCCGCCCCTCCCTACATACATTCAAGCAAAAACGTTCATTTTTTTTCCTTGTACCAAATCATATCTCAAATGTTCTCCGGGATTTAAAGGAAAAAAAAAAAAAGTACATGCTGTTTCTAAAAATTCACCTGTTCAGATTTGGTATTGCTGATATGTGAGGGTGCTAACCTGTCCCCCAGGCCCCCAGGCCATGGAATTCCTGAGAAACAGGGAAAGGACTTATTCAAGGACTGCTTTAGTGAGATTAAGGAAATGCTTCCAGAAAAAACTCCCCCCTGACGGTTAGTATGAGGAGACAGTAACTCCAAGGCTGGCGAGGAGGTCAGGTGGGGTGCCTATTAAATGCCACAGGCATAGACACTTAGGTATAGGTGCAAGATCCTGACATGTGTTTTTTTTTAATTTTATTGGGGAATATTGGGAACAGTGTGTTTCTCCAGGGCCCATCAGCTCCAAGTTGTGTCCTTCAGTCTAGTTGTGGAGGGCGCAGCTCAGCTCCAAGTCCAGTCGCCATTTTCAATCATTAGTTCCAGGGGGCACAGCCCACCATCCCATGTGGGGATTGAACCAGCAACCTTGTTGAGAACTCGTGCTCTAACCAACTGAGCCATGCAGCCGCCCTGATATGATTTAAATGTATCTTACACTTAATTACAAAAGCATATGCTTTTGAAGGTTAAGAACATATTCCTGGTGATGGTGACAGAAGCCAGTGCTTTTGTCCTCCTGATGTGGGTCTAAGTTCACTTACTCCCCCCAACACCACCAGGAGGCAGGGATTGCTGTTACCTATTCTCGGGGGAGGAAACTGGGCCTGTCAAAACCTTCCGCTGCCTGGAACTGGTTTTGTCTTGCGAATAATGTGAATAAAAGTAGGGAGGGGAGAGGCACGTCCTTTGGGAAAAACTCCGCTGCTGAGAGCGAGCCAGCCACGGCTTACGGTGCAGAGCTCAGTGAGAGAACTACTGCCTCAGTGCCCCTCTCAGCCTTGTCACGCCCCATACAGCTGACTCCTGGTCCCCCAGAAGGATGCCTGCCCCGACATGGGTCACTCCCCTTCTCTCGGGCCCAGCTGGCCTCTGGCTCCTTCCGCAGCCCCCTCCCTGCCTGGAACCACAGCTTCACAGTGTGGGACCTGGGTGTGCCTGACCTCTGCAGCAACATGGGAATCAGAATCCCTAGTGCAGAGTTATCGTGAGGGTGAAACAAGACAAGGCTGTGAAGTATCCACCAGTGTCGCTGCCAAGAGACCTGAACAGACACCGGTCCCCCCACCCCATCCCAGGCCTCTCTGCTCCAGGCTGGGAGCTCCTTTCCCACCCCCAACCCCGCACGCCGGAATGGGAGTGGCTTATGGGGTCTTCAGAGGAAGCTCCATCCTAGGGGTCCAGCAGACCCCAGGTCATGTCACTATGAGCACCAACCCAGCCGAGGCCGCACAAACACCAGGCAATCGATCATCAAACCCCAATTAATAAAGTAGCAGGTAGACGCCAAGAATCGAGCCATCTGATAGCAGACCCAGCCTAATGGAGAGCTCGTGGTTTCAATGACGTTCTGCCCTGAAGAAGACGAGGTTTGGATTTCTCAGATCTCCCAGTGGCCCAGCTGCGCGGACCAGACACCTGTGTGTCCTACAGCTCCCCTGGACCAGGGAACACGGAGCCTGCCCAGGGGGCACCGTCCTCCGTGCTCTGGCCCTGCCTGGGCGCCCGGCGGGACCCGCCCTGGGGCTGCCTCCCGCCCACCTCCATCCATCCCCTGCCCATGGCTGGGCTTGCTGCAGGCCTTTGCCTGTCACCAATCAGGAAACAAGGATCAGTGGGAATCAGTACCTGCTCCCAAACAGGTTGGTGCCTTTCCAGGTGCCAGGCCCATCGGGGGCACCTGGACCGCCTCCTGGCCGGACCTGTTCCCGGGACACTGGACCAGGGTCCGCACCTCCAACACTTGCTGAATCCCGGTATCCAAGCGTCTGTCACCACCGACCCCATCGCCATCAGACATCTCCGCTGTGCAAAGCCACATGGTGAGGGCCACCCCGTGTCACATTTCCTCAGTGGTGGCTGTCAGGCATCTGGCCCATCCACCGCCTTGGGAGCAGGCGCCACTGCCCCACTGTGCCCCTGACACAAGCAGCCCTGGTGACACTCGCTGTGCCCCTGACACAAGCAGCCCTGGTGACACTCGCTCCTCCCATTGAGGGGCGGGCTCCTCCTCCATGACCCTGACCCTGGGCAGCCCTTGGATTTCCTTTGGCCAGTGGTCCTGCAGCAAAGGTACTGCAAGACATGGCTATGAAGAAAGCCATTGAGCTGTACGCTTAAAATGGCCAAAATGACACATTATCTTACATATTTTTGACCACGATTAAAAACCAATGAATTACTTTTTTTAAAAAAGTGGCTTTAAAAGGCCTTTCCTATGGGGTTTGTTGCCCTGGGAACCCTGGCACCCCAGCGTCTGAATGGCCAGCCAGTGGATGCCAAGAGGCACATGGTCAGGCACCCGTCACCACAGCCACCAGTCGTGAAAGTGTGGCCACTGACCATCAGTTGTGAGAGTGCGGCCGCTGACCATCAGTCGTGAGAGTGCGGCCGCTGACCATCAGTTGTGAGAGTGCGGCCGCTGACCACCAGCGGACTTCAGATGCTGGCAAACCCGCCAAAACCAGCAGAAGAACTGCCCGGCTGAGCCCAGACTAACTGCCAGCCCCAGAATCAAGAGCTGAATAAATGGTTCTTTTAGGCCTCTCAGTCTCATGGTGGCTTGTCACACAGCCATAGATAACTGATACCCAGCCAACCGTCCTGCCTCACCAGCTCAGAGACAGTGCTCAGCACGCTCTCCTTCCAAGGCTCATGGGGGGCATGGAGCTAATGCCTTAGTTTCCATGAGTAAAGAAACATTCCTAGCTATTTTGCAGTTGTGACGAGCTGATGTGCGTCTAGCGGCCCTAGCAATACACCTTTTGCTACCTTGTGTTACCCTAACAAGAAATGAAACAGTGGTGTTCATTATTTATCCTAACTCCACTGGGCGGCTGCTTGCGTCATGACTCTGAGACAGGTACCCCCTCCATGGCATCTCCCACCCTGCGCCTCTGTCCCCACTTGCTGCCATCACTCCTACCTCAGTTTCTGTGATGGCCATTTGGGCCTCCCTGCACCTTCCATTCCAGCCTGTCTGCGTGCAGCCCATGCGCTGCGGCTGGATTCACCTTCCCCAGGCGCAGGCGGGACCCCTCCACGCCCAGAAGCCTTCGGTCCTGGGCGCAGGTGACACCCCTCCCCCTGGTGGTCCAGGCTGTCCAGGCTGAAGGGCCCAGAGCCCGGAAGCTGAGGGAGGCTTGAACACGATGCTCCATCTGGGAGTTTCCACCCCAGGGCAGCTGGAGGGAGGGAAAAGGAAGTGAGACCTGGAGGGGGCATGAGGGGACGTGAGGGGACGTGAGCTCTGGGCGCATCCCACGCTGGCCGCGGTGTCGGCTCCTGAAGTAGGTTGCCTCCGCGGGAGAGCATGGGCCTGAGGCAGTCCACAGATGCAGGAAGGGGACGGACGGACCCTTGGATGCCTGCCTGTCCCCAAAGCAGAGGTCACCAGATCCTGGGGGACGGCTGCAGCCACAGAGCCGCTTCACAGAGGTCGCGTGTTTGTGGGCACTCAGTGAGTGGCACGCTCCCAGCCTGGGACACCCTGATGGTCAGTGTCCACCCGGAGCTCCCGGAACTGGAGCCTGTGCCCCAGGGCACCCCCAGCTCCAGCCCACCCTGCCTCCTCCACCTCCCTTCGCAGGGGTGGGCCTGGCCGCACCTGCAGCTGCGGAGAACACAGCTCAGCCAGGCCTGAATCATGGCTCCACATTTCAGATGTGGAAGCCCGGGCCCCATGACATCAAAGTGCGGCTGTGCTTGGAGATGGGCCTTTACAGAGGTGAGCCAGTTAGAGTGCAGTCACTGGGTGGGCCTGGTCCCACGGGGCAGGTGTCCTTGTGGGAAGTGGGATCAGGACACACAGGGACGAGCACGTGAGGACACAGGGAGCAGGCGCCGTCGGCACGCCCAGCAGCGGCCTCAGCAGGCACGGCCCTGGGACACCTGGGACTCGGCCTCCGGCCTCCAGAACTGTGTCTGTTGCTTGAGCTGCCTGGTCTGTGGTGCCTTGTTAGGCGGCCCCAGCAAACAAACATGGTGACATTCAACGTCCCTCAACCTCCGCTTCCTGCCCCATTGAACGGCTCGCCCACCCGTCGGGCCGCCAGCCTGCCTTCTGCCCACTGTGGTCAGTGGGCACCCCGCCCCCCGCAGGTTCCCTCATTTCTCTGCGGGGCACGTGTTCACGGGGCGCCTACAGACAGCTGGGCCTGCACCGGGTCCTGGAGGGCAAGGCCGTGGGCAGCAGGCCGGGCAGGGGAACGGGATCAGGTCCTCGTGTTGCCCCTGTCCCACTCTGCGGCCGAATGGCTATGCACTGACCCTCAAAACGCTCTCCCCGGTGAAAGCTCACCCTCCCCACTGTTCAACGTCATGTCCAACACCCGTCAGGGGAGGGTCGGCACTGCCCCGCCCGCTCGGGTACCAGCGGTCTACTCACACTCACCTTTCTGGCACGGTGTTGCCACTTACTGCAAATTCCTGAGCACATAAAATTGCCGAGGGGATGTTTAACATACCCAAGGACTATTTTCAAGCAATTTAGAAGCAATTTCCTCACAGAAATTAACATGCTAATTATGAATGATGATGATCTATTAACAAAAATAATCAACACCGTTATACTGGTCTGAGCTCGTGTTGGCGTCTGAGACAAGAAAACCGCACGCTGCAGACACGGGCCGAGTGGGTGAGCTGGCCCTGGTCTCCCCGCTGACCCACAGGTTTCACTGACTCCCTCAGGGCTCCCCCAGGGTCCTCCAGGCAGGCAGCGCAGGCCCTCCGCCCTCCCCTCCCTCCGCCCTCCAGCAAGAATTACTGTGTGTCCCCTTGAAAATGCGCTCCTCAGAGTTCAGCAATCCGCTTCCACCCTGTCTGGGCCAGTATCCCGGGTTTGAATCTTGGCTCCGTAACTCACAGCTGTGTGACCTTAGCAGGTTTCCTAACCTCTCTGTGCCTCAGTATTTTCATTTCAAATGGGGATAACAGAAGTACCTACCTCTTAGGGGAGAGCTGTGAAGACCAAGAGAGATGATGTCAGCGGGGCCGTACAGAGTGCCTGGCGTGGGGTAGGTGTGTGTGGGCAGCACGTGGGGTGGCGCAGTGACCACCGCTGTCTGCTCTTCCTTCCCACATTCATCCTGGAAAGTCCAGGGTTATTTTTATGATTTTAACTATGCGTGTACCTGTTCAACTCTATAAGGCAGCTGTTCTAAAAAGACGGAGCCCAGACCAGGCCAACAGCAAGACCAGGGCACTAGGCAGAGAGTTCCCCAATCTCGCCCCAGACCTGCTGAATCAGAGACCCCGGCGGTCTGTGTTTGCACAAAGCCGCCGGGGGTTTCACCCCGTGCTCGAGTTGGAGGCTCGACCTTAAAAAAATAAAAATAAATTCAGCCAGCTAGGCCGTAGGGTTGCATAAGAAAAGGAAACAGAAATGGCTGCCCTTTCCCTTCCTTTACCAAACGTGATGGTCTCTTTCTTATCACAGTTGGCCACACTCCCCCGGCTCTGACCTGAGCCACCGCCATGCCCTGGGTGCACCATGTGGCTGCCATAGCCAAGTGCCACAGATGGGGATGTCAGCAACGTTTTCTCCCCTTTCTGGAGGCTGCAAGTCAGAGATAAGGTGTTGGCAGCGCTGGCTCCCTCTGGAGGCGCCAGGAAAGGCTCTGCCCCGGCTTGTGGGGGCTCCTAGCTCGTAGACGCATCACCCTGATGTCTGTCTCCATCTTCACACGGCACCCCCGTGTGTCTGTGTCCCAATGTGCCCTTTTTATAAGACACAGTCATACTGGGTTAGGGTCCACCCTACTCCAGTGTGACCTCTTGTTAAGTAAGGACACCTGTGACCACCATTTCCAGGACGTCTGAGCAGCTCTGACCTTGAACAGACGTCACGAACAGCCACCAGTGGGACATGACCTGACATAAGGGCCCGCTGTGAGGTGCCAGGGGCTAGGACTTTGGCATACGAATTGCAGGAGGACACGGTTCACCTGATCACCCAGGAAAACCCACCTGTCAGACTAACGTCTAGACCGAGATGGCACACAGGCCCCTTACCTGACGCATGAGCTGCCCAGGGTTTCTGACTGTACACGTGGGCACCTGTGCGCGGCTCCTGGCCGACCTGGAACAGAGCAGGAGCTTGCTGCCTGCTGAGAAGGTCCCGGTCTCCTGGGCACGGGCCGGGCTGGGCATGACGTACCCTCCTTGGCACTCGGCCTGGCAGTGGCCTGACCTCCATTCCCACCTGGCGCCCCTGTGAGCAGGTAACAGCACACCCACCCACCTGTGAGCAGGGCTGTTCCCTGACTCAGCGCTTACCTGCACTGGCTTGCTGCCCTAAAGCTTCGCCCAGCCCACTGTGAGCGTTCGTCCCCATGGGAGGGCACGGTCCATTTTATCCTAAGGCTCAACATGAAAGGGTGTTTGTTTTACAGAACTTACAACACGATTTACAAACTGCCTGTAGCTAAATAAGATTACAGGTATGTTTAATATTTGCTCTCGCGGACATCATTACTTTTAAAGGAATTAATGCCACTCGTAAGGTGAGAGGAGCGGACATGGCAGTAACTAGTAGCCATTTGCTAGCCTGCCTCACATCCAGCTGTGACGTGAAAATGTTTTCATAAGGGGAGTGAAGAGGCCTCCACCCTCACCTGTGTGTGTATGTCCCTGTCACCCACGGGCATGAGGCTCTGGAAGGACCAGTTTCTGACAGTGAGTGAGGTCATGCCCCATGGGTGCCTGTTCATGATGTCCATTGAAGGTCAGAGCTGCCAAGACGTCCTGGGGCCATGCTGGGGTCGTGGCCCTGTGGTCCCAACTAAGCCCCTTGGGGCGCTGAGCTGGGGGTTCCACTTGGGGGTGTGTTTCAGGAAGACGACACCAGAATTCATAGGCTCACAGGGGAAAGGGACGAACTCAAGACCCTCCCCTCAAGGGTGCCCCCTCGGCTGGGGCACTATTCCTGGCGGACGCCCCCCTCGTCTCTGTTGACCCTTCCCTCCACCCCCTTGCCTGGCCGGCCACTCTGGCCCCCAGACCCGCTACAGGGCTGCAGTCCTGATGGATGGCAGCCTGCCTGGGCACCAACCTGGGAGCCCTTAGAGGGCCGTGCTCCGTCTCCGCAGCCCCAGCGGCCCTCACGGTAACTCGGGCCCAGGAGCACATTCACCTTCAGGTCGAGGCGATTCCTGACAAGACACACGTGGCCCATCAAGACCCAGCCTGAGTAGCACCAGGGCACAGGGGCAGTGGCTCAGCGTAGACAGGGCGCCAAGGAAATCACAAGGAAAGATGGCGGGCCCTGGTGTAGACAGGGGAAAGCCTCAGACGAGGGAGCTGCAGGGACAAGCACAGAGCCAAGGCCACAGGGTGCAGGCCACCTGAGGCCTGAGAGAGCCACCAGCCAGCAGGCCTCCCGGGCTGTGGCCAGAGCGAGAAGAACGGCACCCCCAGGGCGGGAACTTCGGGAAACATGTTTGCATCACACACTGCTCCCTTCCTCCTTCCTTAGCTGACTCAGCTGTTTACTGTTTAATTCAGCTGACCTTGAGGTAAAGGGACAGGCTTACAGGACAAGCCTAGCTGTGCTTCTCCATTCCCGGGGATGTCTGGGGGATGGGGATGGGGTCGGGATGTGCCAGAGAACCACCTGAGGTACAGGTGTCCTGGGGCAGCTGCAACAAAGCCCCACACACCAGGCAGCTGAGAAGCGTTGAACTTTACCCTGACAGGTGCCGGCAGCCAGGAGTCTGAGAGCAGCTTCCTGAGGTGAGACCCAGGTGTGGCAGGGCCATGGCCCCCAGGGAGGCTGGGGGCTGGTCCTTCCTGCCTCTTCCAGCCTCTGTGGCTCCCGGCGTTGCTGGCTATGGCCCCGTCACCCCACCTCTGCCTCTACAGTCACATGGCTTCTCCCTGTGTCCGTGTCATCACTCAGCCTCCACATTAGGATGCCGATGATTGGATCCGGGCCACCCTGCTCCAGGCTGACCTCAACTGATGACGTCTGCAGGGACCCCATTTCCAAATAAGGTCACAATCACAGGTCCAGAGGTCAGGACTTCACCGCTTTTGGGGACTCAATTCAATCCCCAATACCTGACAAGCCGCGTGGCAGACGAGATCGTCCCCCAGGCCTGCCGTTGTTACCCAGGTGCCACCTCTGCTTGTAGGACCCTCACGAGGGCAGAGACTCCCAGGGCTACGGGCCGAGCCATGGGCTTCCTCTTCAGCTCCTCTGTCCGGATTCCTGGCTACGCAGCTGAAACACTTCTCAACGGGGACGGCTGGATGGGGCCAGCTTCGCAGACTCACCACACCACGCCCACAACACACCAGGTGAGAACCCACACAGGCCAGCAGACTCGCAGGCCGGGTCCTTTGTATGGAGCTTCCCTGAGAAGCGAGGTTTCCACATCTGGGCCCCCTCCATCCCAGCTGACCTCCCCTCCCAGTACCAGGCGCTGGCACCATAGCCACTGGGTGAGAGGCCTTCCTGGCCACCTCCCCTGGCCCTACGACCAGTTCTGTGACCTGCGCCTGGCATTCTCGAGGTGGTTCATACCCCCTGGGTCTCTGACCCCAGGCCCCAGGCTGCTGCCTGTCTGTCAACTTTCTGGGCACCACCTGTGTGCTCCTGTGTCCCCCCACCACACACCAACACACACTGGCGTTTGGGATTCTGTGTTATCCTCAGACACAGGTTACGTGAGCAGAGACCGCCTGCAGGCCTTGCCCTGAGTGGGACACACGGCGCTGGCGCCCTCAGCAGGGACACAGCCGAGGCTGGACGGGGACGGGCATTCCCCAGGGACCACAGGCCCTCTGAGTTCAGCCGTGGACTTAACGGTAAGCATTGCCTTGTTCCTGCAGCTTGCTCTGACAAACGTTTCTTTTCGATTCAAGGACAGCTGTTGGATTGAGGTTCATTCTGGCCCTCAGAGAGCGTAATCCCACAGGAACGCACACACGGCAACAGACCAAACAAACACACTCGCTGGATGACATCAGCCCCCACCCCAAGAGACCCATCCATGTACATTAACAGAGAGGGGGCAGCAGGAAGGCGGTCACTGACTCTGGATTAAATTTGTCAGCGTCACTTCAAATATCATTTAATACTTCACATTTCAAAATCTCTGAGGCAGGGGGTTAAACACAGAAAACAAGTATCCAAATGAAATGTGTGCATGATGCCATTTGTGGAAAAAAGCTCAAGCTGCGTCACACAAATGTCCTCTGTGCGTACAGCCATCTCTACCCAGACACACGGTGAGCTGTCCCAGGCTTGAGGGAAGAGCGCGGGACCGGGCAGGCCTACTGTCACCGGGTTTCCTTCCATCCTGACCACGTCATTACAAAGGACGCTCCGCCAGTGAAAGGCACACAGCTGAGGGCCGGAAGGGTCTGGAGAGGGGAGCTCCCTGAGCAGGTGGGGGCACCCCCCGCCCAGCACGTGGACGCAGTCACCAATACAGGAACTAGCTCCCTGATCTTTCCGTTTCCATTTTTAAATTTTTACAAGGAGAGTACATTTATGTACCACTTGGATACTTAAAAATTATTTTTAAAAATCCACAGCATTTTGAAAAGTGAAAACAATCACAAAACCAAAAAGAAAAGGTGCAAAAGAAGCATATGAAAAAAGTCTCTATTAGAGAAAGCGTTTAGAATGAGAGCCGACGTAGCCCGGCAGCTCTTGGCTGCACGTTTCCAGGCAGCCAAGGCAGAAAGTCACCAGCAAGGGGGCAGATGTGGGTTTCTACCGACATAAGGGAAATTTTCATCTAAACAGAAAAAAAAAGTCTCTCCTGGAATTGAATCAGGCAGCCCTTGGAGGAAAGACAAGTGACCTGGGGGTCTCAGTCCCGTCTGTAAAATGAGGGGCTGTACCTACACAGGAACTGGGAACTAGCACCAGACGCTGAGGACCCTTTCCTATGGGTCCCACCTGCACTCTGACAGCGGGAAGCTTGGGGTTACCAAGGCCAGGAGGGGGCAGAGGTGCCTCACAGACCCCAAAGGCTCAACCCCATGAGGACAGGAACAGTCGTCCAGATACATGTTCGGGGAGCTGGGGCTGCACGTGACGACGTGAGCACACGTCTCTCACACAAATGCTATGAGTAGGCCTCATTTTAAAAATTATTACTGCCATGCTCCTATTTTACAGGCGAGGAAACTGAGGCTCAGAAGTTGACACAGCCTGCCTAAAATCTCACAACAAGCGAATGGCCAAACCAGGACCACTTGCGCCCAGACTGTGTGACCAGGCACACACTTTCCACCGACACACGCATGCACACCTCTTTCTCTACATTTCGGGCTCTTGGGGGCGGGTGTCTCCCTCTCTGGGGCACCCCATTAGTCTATAGCTCTGGAAGGCAGCACCTACGTAAGCCTTGGCCGCTGCGCCGACACCAGGGCCAGCTCATGAGAGATTCTCAAGCAATGTTCATGGATTCAAATCCACACCAGCAAGCAACATCCTGCAGCCACAGGAAGTCCCATAGCCCAGATGAAGACAGACGGGGGCCGGGCCAGGGTGCCCTGATTGCACGACAGGAAGGTGCAGAGGGAGCAAACGCATGCCCACAGGTAGAGGGCGGCCGCTGGGGCAGCTCTGACATCTCAGTGAGAGGGGCTGACAGGTCTCTTCCCCATACCTGTCACCCTGGGTAGTCCTGGTGACAGAGTAGAGCAGCCCCTCTTCTTTGTCACCTCACCAAAGACAGGGACCGTCACCACTGCCCAGAGTGGAGCAGGGAGACGCAGCAAAACACATTATAAAGTGCATAAGTCAGTAGTGTAAAAGCCGTAACAGTGCTGTGTGACCATCACCACTACCTAGATCCAGAACTTTCTCATGAAGCAGTCATCCCCCAGCCCCTCCCCCAGTCCTGACACCCACCATCTGCTTCTTCTCTGTGGATTTGCTTGTTCTGGGCATTTCATAGAAGTGGAATCATTCAGTATCTTTCCTTTTGTGTCTGGCTTCTGTCATATAGCATCACGTTTGCAGGGTTTAACAAATAAAAACACAGGACATCCACTTCAGCTGGAATTTCTGATAAACCACAAATGAATTTTTAGTACGAGTATGCCTCAAATGCCGCACGGGTCAAGCTTACAGTAGGGAATTCCTCGTGGCACTGGGAACCCTGCCTCTCATCTGGGCCCTTCCCGCATCAGATCAGGTTTCTGTGACCTGCGAAGCTCAGGGACACTCTGATGCCCCGTGCGAGCACCTGAGCTTTGTCACAGGCCTACCTAGTCAGGTGACACCACCTGAAGCCATCCCTATATCCGTGCCCTCCACATGCCCACCCCCAGGCCGGGGCCGCTGTACCTCAGCAGCACGGACAGAAGGTGGGCAGCTGTCCCCACAGGGACGCATGTCGGCCCCAGAGAGCCGAGCGGGGAGCCACAATCCCAGCAGAGCCCACACGGGGCAGACATCCGGGGACACTCACACCAAGGGGGGGGTGGCGGGGCAGGGCGTGCATGCACTGAGCACCTGCTGTGTACACCCAGTGACTCACCTTCTAAGCAATCTCTTCAGGACAATCCCAAAAGATAAGCAGTACTATTTTAAAGTATTATTATCCTCACTGTATTGAGGAGAACATTGGAATAGGTTGAAAGAAAGAGGTGGGAGCCTCTCCTACACCCGAGGCCAGGTGGCTACTCTGACCCTCAGTTTCCTCATCTCTAGGACAGGAATGACAACACCACGGCCCCTTTGAAGGTGGCAGGGCTCAGAATGTGCATGCCCTCTGGAAACAGTGACCGACGTAATATGCTGCTATAATTACTACTTCTACATTCCAATCTCCTGTTTCAAATAATCCCCGGGACAAAAATAAACACACTTAAAATATACGGGGAAATGATGAACCTAAAAGAATCTCTGATCCTAGGAAGCACATCAGCATTCAGCAACGGTGCTGCAAACAGCCACTTTGAACTCGGGACAAGGCGACGCTGGCTAGCCCAGGTTGGCTCAACCCCGCCAGCAACCGAGCTAGAAAGAGGCCGGGCTGTGCCCAGAGGAGGGGACACTGGCTGGGATGTGACATCCTCAGGGCTGAGAAGCAGCACTGTGGGAACAGGTATTTCCGGTTCCTGTGGAGAGCGAGTTCTGTGCGGCAGTCTGAACAGGCACAGACCATGGACACAGAGAGAGATACGGGTCCATGGGGACAGCTCATCAAGCAGGTGGGTCCCCGTGTCAGGAGCAGTGCAGTCCGGGGTCGTTCTGTGTCCCGAGATGGAATAGGGCAAGGTCCCGAGAGAGACAGAACCTGCTGGGGAAGGGCTGCGTTTCTCAGGGTCTGCACTCGCTCCGGGGGTCTTGGGGGCCCTCTCAGCGTCTGCACTCGCTCCGGGGGTCTTGGGGGCCCTCTCAGCACATCCCAGTGTGTTGTCCACGATGAAGCAGAGGCCAAGGTCACGAGGGGACAGACAGAGTCAGGAGGCATCAGAGAGCAGTGGACCTACTGGGCCCTTATGGGCTTGAGGGCAGAGGCCCAGCCGGGGAGGAGGGGCTGCTGTCCCTGCCGGCCGGAGGGACCTCAGCCAGGGCAGCGCCTGTCTCTGGACTACATTCCTCGTTTGCATAAAAGGAAGCAGAAATAGGAATGTTAGAGGATTCTAGAAGACTGAAAAGCCCGTCTGCGAGCAAGGTCTTGGGGCCGGCGCCATGAAACCTGAGCTCATAGAGAGCGAGTCATGCCTTGGTGCCTGCTTTCCAGGCGACTGAAGAGCTTGTCCACCCAAACAACCTGAAAACAGCAGCCAGGAGGGGTACTAGGCAGACTCCTTCTGGAGCCTGGAAGCGGGGAGAAAGTTCCTGGAGAAGCCACTCTCAGGCCCACACACAATAGCTCGGTGCCCACACTCTTCTCCCACCTCGACCTGAAGCCAGCAGGTCCCTGAGCCCCCAGGGCAGGCTGGTGACAGGAGCAGGCACAAACCCTTGCACCCATCGGTCTCTGCTCCACTTCCAGGCATGTTGGCATGAGGTTGTAGAAGCCTGTCTTCTCATAGTACAAACTGCCACTCTGCCAGTAATGGCATTTTCCATTTCCAACCACAGCGGTCTCATTGGTGAAGATGCCTGCCTGCGTACACTAGGGGTTTTCTGATGGCCAGTAGCCTGGGGCCCCAGTGACTCAGCAAGGGCGGACCCCTGCCATCACCAGGGGCCCAGGCTGGGAAATCCCGCATTGCCTGCTGGGAGTGCTGGGCTCCCTTGCTCCGAACTTCCAGGACTCTGGTGGGCCACTCACTTCCTTTGGTCCCCGACCTTGCAGCAAGTGAGATCCGTTAGCGAATGTGCCAGGTCAGGCCCTCCAGCTCCCAGGTGTGGTCACGCCCCCTCCTCCTGCCACCCTGAAGGCACAGCCCGTTCCTGCCCTGCTGGGTGGTCCCTGAGCCCCCTGCTACCCCTTCTCCTCTGACCCCCACCCCCATGTGCCCCTGAAGATAGGTAAACAGACATTCTATCCCACAGCCAGCATTGATCCGGCTCGATGCTCAGACAACAGTGGACAAATGGGGGAGTAAAACAAAAATGAAAAAGTCTATAAAAAAATCAAACAGTGGTTACCCTTAGAAACTGAGAACAGTTGTGTGGGACATTTTTTTCCAATAAACATGGGTTAATTTAACAATAAAACTCTGAAAAAATGCTCAACATCACTAATCATCAGAGAAATGCAAATAAAAACCACAATGAGATATCACCTCACCCCGTCAGAATGGCTTTCATCAACAAAACAAATAGTAACAAGTGTTGGAGAGGCTGTGGAGAAAAAGGAACCCTCATACACTGTTGGTGGGAATGCAGACTGGTGCAGCCACTATGGAAGGCAGTGTGGAGGTTCCTCAAAAAATTACGAATAGAATTACCATATGACTCAGCAATCCTTCTCCTGGGTATCTACCCCAAAAATCTGAAAACTTTTATACATAAAGACACGTGTGCTCCAATGTTCATTGCAGCTTTATTTACGGTGGCCAAGACATGGAAACAACCAAAGTGTCCTTCGATAGATGAATGGATAAAGAAGTTGTGGTACATGTACACAATGGAATACTATTCGGCGGTAAGAAAAGATGATATAGGAACATTTGTGACAACATGGATGGATTTTGAGAATATAATGCTAAGCAAAATAAGTCAGACAGAAAAAACAGAGAACCCTATGATTTCACGGATATGTGGTATATAAACCAAAAGCAACAAAAGAACAAGACAAACAAATGAGAAACAAAAACTCATAGACACAGACAATAGTTTAGTGGTTACCAGAGGGTAAGGGGGTGGGGGGTGGGAGATGAGGGTAAGGGGGATCCAATATATGGTGATGGAAGGAGAACTGACTCTGGGTGGTGAGCACACAATGGGATTTATAGATGATGTAATACAGAATTGTACACCTGAAATCTATGTAATTTCACTAACAATTGTCACCCCAATAAATTTATTAAAAAAAAAAAACACAAACAGACTTTTCAAAGAAAATAGGAATGGCAAATAAAAAAATAATAAAACTCAAAAATGAAAATCCAATGACATTTTCTACACTACAGAGAAATCGAAGCTGTAGACACTGAATGCTAATTTGCAGACCGTGCCCCCATACCCTGCATGGCATGGCCTAGAGTGGTCAGGCGTGATGGACCCCTCCCCCCCAGTCCAGCCTCCACCTTCTTATATTAACAGCTGTGACAACTTGGGCTAAACACAAATTACTGCCAAGCACGAGTTTGGGAGGGTCCAAGGATTTGGACGAGTCCTGCTGTCCCTCAGCCCAATTCTATGGCCTCAGAGATTTGATCCCAGAAACAAGAACTGGGGAGAGTGTCCCCGAATTGCTGCTGCAGGTACCCATCCACCTGGCCCAGGTGGCAGGATGAGACCAACCTCCAGCAAACACTACACACTCCTCTGTGGGCCAGCAGGGCTGCAGCCAGTATTGGGGGCACAGATGAGCCCTCGCGGAGCTCGCATTTTCATGGGGAGGTAGACAAAAAGCATAGTTACAAACTGGTCAGTGCCATGAACAAAACAACTAGGGGCTAAGAAAAGCAGACCGAGCAGGGGAGCCTCATTCGAAGGGCATGTGAGGAAGGCTGCCAGCTGCCTGTCCAACAGCCATTCTCCCCTCCTCCCTTTTAACACAACCCAGCATTGGTGGTGCCACCATGACCACAGCTCTAAAACTGTTTCTGAGCTTCCCTTGCAATGGGGTTTGCCAGTGAGATAGATGGGCTAGACGTCCAGAAAAGTTTAACAAGAACTGCTTCAGCTGAGAATGCTCTCTTCCCCCATCCATTCTTTCTTCCTGCCTGGGATATGGCCGTGATGGTTGGAGCCTCAGTGCCCATTTTGTGACATGATCTTCCCAGTGTTTGGGAAACCAAAATTTAAACAGCAGGTACATTCTAAAGCCACATGCTGGACTTTTGATTCTAAAACCTACATTCTCCAATTTCTCCAACCCATTCCCTTTCAACACACACACACACACACACACACACACACACACACGGCTGAGCTGGCGAACGGGGGTCTTTCATGTTAGGGGGCTGGCTGTGGGGATGGAAGGCCCCTGTGAGTGCGGAGGAGGCCCTTGCCCAGGTGAGCCTGGCACTAAGCAGAGGGAGCAGACACACCAGATGACAGCAATTCTTATTCTACCGACAGCTCTAAAATCAAATTCTCAATTCTTCTCTGTGACTGCGACCAGATAAAATTACACAGTGCCAGCAACTTATAAATAGAAAAAAAATAGATGGGGAGAAATGAGCAGATCAAGCCATAAACCATCAGGAGAAATGAGAGGCTGGAACGCGCTTCGCTGGTTTTCCTTTCCGTTTGCTAGCCTGGAGGCCGGAGTGCTCTGGGCTCTGCATCTGCTGTGTGGCCCCTGCTGAGCCTCTGGCTCCATCTGTCTCACGTCAGCTGAACCCAAGGTGAAAACACAAAGCACTGCACTCTGGAGTGTCACCTGCACGGTGAGTCTGCGTGGGATGCTGCGTCTGAACAGTGACACAATTCAGGAGACACGCAGTCTTTGATGGTCTGTGTTGGGCAGACGCCACATTCCTGCAGTGGACGCAGGGAGGGCCCCCCAGACAGCAGCCCCCAGGCCGTCCCCGGGGGAGCGTGCAGTGGGAACAAGAGGTGCACAGCCAGCGTCTGCTTCTTTTTCTTTTTTCTGATGTTAGCGCCTGTCGATTTCCATCGCTGAGACCCTTTCACTCATTACGGGTTGCCCAAAGGTGTCACTTGGAACCCGCTTCCGTCTATTTCCTTTTTCTCTAAAGAGAAACTCACCCTTATCACCTCTCTACTACCTTCAGGCAGGGACAGTCTGGGGGCGTCCAGACAGGAAGGTCAACGCGTGACCTTGGCCTCAGGAGAGAATGAGCTGGGCCCTGGCATCCTAGAGAAGCTGGCAGCGAAGGGCTTCTCTGGTGTCATTATGACACACGAGTGATGGTCTGACTCGTGCCCTGTGGGTGCTTCTTCACTCCTTCCTATCACGTGCTGACCAGGGTTGGTGCAGCCAGCAAACACGGTCCCCTAGGAGTGGACAGACGCTAACGCTGCACTCAGGTCAGTGTCCATGTTGGGGACACTTCCCCCAAATCAGCATCGTCACTGGCACAGGGTGACGAAAGTGGTGGGGACGGAGCACAGGGTGGGCAGGCACTGGGCAGGCCAAGGGGTGGTGGCACTCCTGTCCCTGCCTGGTCCTTCCGGTCCTGGCTTTGACAGGAGGCTAATCTCTCCTGCCATTTCATCTCATGCTCTTTGCTCTGGGATACAGAGCAGGGTGGGGCTTGCGGGTTGTGGCGAGACCCACCCCTTCTTCTGCCCCAGGCACATGGACACTGGCCAGGGTTTTGAAATAAAACGCTGAGCTCTGCAGACGTTAAGATAGGGCACGGATTACGCAAGGGGTGCTGGGGTTCTCCAAAGCCTTGTCTCCCCACCTAGGATGTGAGTCCCTGGAAACAGGAGCCTGGCACACGGGGGGCCTCAGCTGAGGCCGGCCAGGGGTGCCCATGAGGCAGGTAGGTTCACACTGCTAGTTGCTCGGCAGGGGCCCTGTGCCTGGATTAATACCTGCTGTTGCGAGCAGCTTTAAAGAGGTGTACCCCCCCTCCCGTCTGCTGATCATGCAGCCGGCCCTGCCACAGGGCCCCCACCCCGCTCCAGACACGTGGGCACAGACTCAGGAACACCACATACCCTGAGCATTCTCATCAAGGTTCCATCCCCGCCCCCATGGCCAGGGACTGATTGAGGGGGGAGGATGTCCCAAAAGACTGGCCCCAGCCCCAAGATGGGCCCAACCCCATGGCTCGGCTGTGCTCCCGTCGGACCAGGCAGCAGCTGGCGTCCAGCCGGGCCACCCCTCCTCTGGGATCTGCGGTCGGCCACCTGGATGAGAACCCGTCTCAGGCTCTGAGGGTCACCCCCTCGATGACACCCTGACATGCCACACGCAGACTGGCTCCACATCCCCCTGGGCTGCATCTGCTTAGACAAAGGTCACGAAGAAAATGGGGCCCGTTCACACAACTAGACACCTGTGGCGCCCGGTGGTGACCACCAGGTGCCCAGCCCCTAACCCCCAGCTCCTGCCCCTACTCCCGTGCTTCCTCCTTCCCAGAATGGCTCCAGCCCTGAGAGCGCCAGCTTCCAGGCACCTCCTTTGCACATGGACGACGGCTGAAACGGGCCTGGACAGCCACGTCTTACCCCAAGGGACAGGCCGGGCCTGGCTCCTAGCTCTCATCAGGAGAAAATGCATGCCTTGACGAGAACTGGCTAAAAAGGAATTACTTCCCAAGGAACATGAAAGTTACAGTCTCACCAGGCCTTCAGCGGCTTCATGAAACCATGGAAATGCCCTCACGTCACTTTCAAACAGGCACAAAGATCAGCCAGGCCAGGTGGAGGGGCAGGCAGTCAGGGTCTGGAGATGAAGGGGCATTTCGGGAGAGCCAGACATGGCCTGCCCACAATCTAGTCGTCAGTTATGCGCCGACGAGTCTGGGAGCCAGCTGCTCCTCAGTGTGACGACGTCCCCACTTTGCCAGTTTTAGTCCTAGAAAAGGTGAAGACGGGTTTCCTGCTTGGAAATCCTCAGGTGGGAGATGGAGCAGATGCCCACACTCCATCCACGGTCACCTGCCCAGCACCTCCATTCACTGTGGCAGCGTGCGGCCCCTTCCTCTGACCAGTGGGTGGGTCAGGGCAGCGTGGCCCGTCCAGGTGAGCCTCAGTGGGGGTGACCCAGGGCACAGGGGCCCCAAGAACGGCTGCCCAGCTGGGGAAAAGGGACTTGACTGTTGCGGAGCTCCCCTGAGGCCAGCACTTCCAAACTCGCAGGCGGGCGGCGAGCGCAGTGGATTCCTCCCTGTTCAGGGCCGCATGCTGTCGCCGTTGGCTGCAGCGTTCTGCGTCACGACAGCCCCACTGTGGGAATTCCGGCACGTCGAGGATGCCTGCCCGGGAAGGCGCTACGACAGTAGTATCCTTACGACGACAAACCGACCACTGTCCAGCTGGGAGAAAACCTCCAGGGCAGCTGACCTGGAAGACCCGTTTCCTTGGAAAGCACAGAGCTGAGAGAAGGGGAGCACACAAGGAGCCGACCTGCCTGCTCTCAGGGGTGACAGGTGCGCTCCTAGTGTCACCGAATTTGTGTGTGCTCCTTTCCCCGGGAAGGGAGAACGGGGAGCGGAACCTCAGGACTGGGCGGAGTGGGGTTTCGGGTAAACGTGAATGAAGCAGCATTTTGACTGGTGTGAAGTGAAGGGGACAGGCCAAGGCCCCAGGGCCACAGGGGCGAGCGAGGGGGGCTGGGGTGCAGAGGCTGGGAACACAGACTCAGCCCCTGCATGTGGCCTGTCCCTCCAGCCGGGAAGCTCACCTCCAGCGGGTGATGGGCAAGGAGCCAGTGCAGGAGTCCACCTAGCACACTCCAGGGAAAGCACAGGGCCGGCCTCAGGCTGCGCCTTCCCAGGGATAGCTGGGTCACATGCTCGCTGTCTCCGGGTGACGTGGGCCCGCACCCAGCAGACGGCAGCAAACAGGCCCGGGCACGGTTTGTCCTACACTCGACACGACCTCCCACCTGCTCCCGCTGGCCCAGCCAGGGCTGGATGCCCTGTTTGGTGGGCCCAGTCCCTTGGCCTCGGGGCACTGCAGGTGGCAGGCAGGGCAGACCTGGGGTATTGCAGGGGGAGGGTAAGCAGAGAAGTGTTGACCCTAAGGCAGGGGCAGCAGGGTTGTAGGTCAAGGTGAGGAGATGGGATGACCTTGAACCTCCCTCCCTGTCCCCCGCCTCACGAAGCCTCCCTTCCCAAACCCCACACGTGGTGCTGGGGGAACAAGCCTGTCTGCAGCAGCATCTCAGAGTGGACACATCTGGCTGGTCAGCAGCTCAAAGCAAAACTCAGAAAGGGAAGGTGCCAAGTGAAATCCCAGCGCCAGGAGAGTGGATTTCAGAGGGCGACCACAGAAGTGCCAGGACAGCGGCTGCGGTGGCCGACGTGGCACCAGTAGCTCCAGCTGCCATAGCCACAGCCGGTGTAATGAAACCGGCCCAGCTTAGAGGTAAGCGGCCCCCTTAGTGCAGTCTCCCCACCTGCCTGCTGCTGGGTTGGCTGGCAGGCCTGTTCTCTTCGCAGCAAAGCCTACTTGGAAAAACACTCCCATCCAAGATTTACTGGTCCTTCCGGACTGCAGGCCGGGACCTGGAGGGCTCAGGCGGCAGCTCGGCCTGCTGCTGAGGTCCTCCCATGGACCCCGCCCGGACCCTACCCGCCTCCTGCCAGGATGGGTTCTCCTTTACCCACCCTTCCCCTGCCAGCAGCGGTCCAAGCCTCAACATGGACGGCCCGGAGGTTGGGGCTCCTGTGTTTGCTGCCCATGTAACTTCCGGGCCAAGGACGAGGGGACAGTCAGTCCCTAGCTGCCAGATCCTAAGTGATCAAGGGGCTACTTTTGGAAAGCAGTGTGTGAAAGGGCAGGGCTCCCCCAAAACACTGGTCTGAGTGTCCCGACCGGCTGCTGGCAGGACTGCCCCCAAATCCACCCTCCAAGCCGTGACTAGAGGGACAAATCCAAAGTCCCTTGGCTGGCCACTCCTAGCGAACCATGGTGGGCGCAGCTGCGTCACCTCCTGCTCCTCCACAAACAAGCCCCTCCCACACAGCCTGCGCACTCCCCACCCAGTACACCTCACTGTGGAGTGAACGCAGGCAGCCTGACTCGGTGAGCCCTAACAAAAGCACAGGACGCTGGGGGAATGGCAGGCCTCATTAGGAGAACAGAGCCGCCTGAAGTCTCCCATGGGCCCAACAGGCACACTCTGAGCACTCAAATAAGTGACAGTGATGCACTGTAACCCGCAGGATAAAAGAGGAAAACTGAGGCCACTAATGAGATAAATCAGTGACTAAACCAAGAGTGAGAGAAACTACCCTCCCCCACTCCGCAGCAGGCCGTGGCCTGAGCAGACGTGGGGGCCACACGGCACCCGAGTCTAGGCAGAGGCACCCTCAGAACTCCCAGTGGGGGTGTTCTGTCTGGTCCCGAGTGTCAGGACGGGGGACCTGGTGCAGATGGACGGCCACTAGACATGGGACCCAGGTGTGACTCTCAATGGGGTGAGGGCAGCCCTGAACAGGCCTGTGGGTGAGACCGCAGGTGGGCCCGTGCTATTCCGACTTGTTTGTGGTTAAGAGGTCTTCATTGTAGGCAATGCACCCTCCAGGGCCCAGGGTGATGGGCAGCAAGGCAGCAAACTTAAAGGGCTTGGGAGAAACTCTCTGCACTCGTGCCTTTTCTGTAAGCCTGAGGTTTTGGAAGGAAAAGCAACAGGGCCCATGTGCCCACTGTACTGGTCGGGAGGTGAAGGCTCGCCTCCTGGGGCCCCGCGGGGTGGGCGCCCCTGAACAGGGCCAGGCGGGACCCCTGACAACACCACAGGCTTACAGGTTCAACCAGTGAGCACACACCTGAAGCTGCACCCACGTACAGGTCACACCCACAGGGGCCCCAGCCCGCAAGGCGGGAATGTGAAGTGGTGCAGCCGCATGGGACAGTGGCAAGTCTTCAAACGACACATGGTCACCTGCTAGCACCTGGCTCAGCACTCCGACACACGGCCGAGCAGGGAAGCATGCCCAGCGCTGTTCAGTCCCTAGAGCTGGGCAAAGGGGGAGGGGTGATCCCCGTGGACAGACGGACAAAGGACAGTGTGGTCCACCCGCACCACGGCGTCACCAGCCATAGACACACAAGCTACCATGTGCACGAAGGCTGCAAACCTGCTGAGGGCCGGAGCCAGATACAAGGGCCACACACTGCACGACTCCATTGGTTCCTAAGTCCAAACTGGGAAGTGTAGAGACAGAAAGTGGATCAGAGGATGGCGGGGGCTGGGAGGTGGGGGCTAAAGATACCAGGTATCTTTTGGGGGTGAAACGTTTTCAAATTGGCAGTGGTGATGGTTCCACAACTCTGCATGTACTAAGTGTGTGGATTGTACAGTGTGTGAACTATATCTCAGTAAAGCTCTTTGAAGAGAACACATGGGAGAATAAAATCCAAGCCACCTTCTGAACTCCGCTTTCCTGGGGGATGGCAGTGGGGGTCACGTTCAATGTCCTCTTACGGTTTTGCCACTTTGCCAGTGAGACCGTTTCCCGATGGGGGAGAAGTGCTGCCCATCAGACACAGTGGCCTGCAGTCCCCAGCGGCTGAGGGGTGGGTGGCGGGCACCCACAGTTACAGTGGGAGAAAACGTGGTTAAATATGGGGAAGCTGGGATTCTGGAGGGGAGATGGTAACAAAAGCGGGTGGTGCTGATCTGCCAGCGAAGGGCCCTGGTTTAGGAACAGCAGGTAGGTATGCCCCCCCCCCGAAATGTCTACAATACAGCTGTTTCCTTTATGACCGAGGGATGTCAACAGACGACAAAGCCCCCCGACACACACAGAGAATGGCGCCAACAGAGCCCTGCCTCCTGGGGTCCCTGCCAGGGAAAGGGGGGTTCTGAAAGTCAGCCAGATCACTGCACCCCTGCTGAGCTCTGGCCACCAGCAACTGGGGCTGGACGTCCTTGTAAGTAAGTGGCTTTGGGGAAAGAGAACTGTGAACTCCAGCTGACTCTGCCGCTGCGCCCAGCCAGCCTATCTTGCCCAAGGCCACCACCCACCACCAGCTGGACCGAAAGAATATCCACAGAGTGCTGGCTCCCCGTGTGCGAGCTGTGCAGCTGGGCTTTGGGGACTGGGGTTCAGATCAAGCCTCTGGGGGTCCTCTCTAGGTCGGGCCTCCCGCTGGGCTCACCCACATACCTCCACCCAGCAGCGTTGGCCGGGGTGCCCGTGGAACACAGGATGTGGGCTAAACCGAGACTGCCGCCATTGTCACCTGTGGAGCCCTCAGCCATGGCTGCAGCACTGCCTGGAAGCCACCGGACGCCCACACGGCGCTGTCACAGCCCAATTTCCCTTCTCATTGAGATTCTGGGGCCAGGGTCCTCCTCACAGCACAGCCACCCCAGTGGGTGCCCCTCAGCGCCCAGCCAGGCAAACACAGCGCTGCAACTTAATGTAAAGGCGGGAGGGGCGTAGAGGGGAGGCGGGAGGGGCATGGCGGGTCTGCCCACTGAACATCGGATCCAGTTCTGCCTCCGTGTCCCAGAAGACACCCTTTTGGCCTCGGGCACTTTAACCCCAAGTAATGGGGGCCAACACCACGCATGGCCAACTCCAAATACCAGTTTATATTGTGGGGAGCAACAGAGCCTGGCCAGACACCCCCTGCTAGCACTCCATGTCCTTGCAGATTTTGTTTGAGAAACACATAGCCAACCTTTTTGCACAAAAAAGGGTACAAAACATAAACACTGCTCGGAAACCGGCACCTGTGTAAGCACACGGGTCAGGACACTGTTGCTAAGAACATTGCTAAGAACGCAGGTTTTACTCCCGGCCACCTACCTGTGGCCAGGGCGCCGCCAGGGAAGGAGGGCAGGGGAGGGCAGTCCGTGGGAGCTGCAAGTCTGAGGCCGCAGCCTGCGCGAGGACACCCTGGTCTGGTGACCTTCTGACCATGTCGGGTGTGGGGAATGTGGCCCACCTGTCCTGTCCTCTCATTCACAGGGCGCAGACCAGGAGGAGCCACGGAGATGGCACATCCCTGCCCGGGCTGGGCCCGTCAGACGTCACTTCTTGCTTTCCTGTGTTCGCTTCTTTTTCATCTCTGGCTCCTGGCAGCCAGTCACCTTTGCTCTGGCCCCCGCCCGAGGTCGCCGCTGCCTCCTACGAGCCCTTCTCCTGCCTCGGGCCTGGGTCTGCTCCGGGGGCGCAGTGGGGCCCGTGGCCACGTCCTGCCTCGTCCTCCGGGACCCGGAGCTCAGGTCTGCACACAGGTCCTCCTGTCCATCTCTCCCTGAAACAGCAAGAGCACATGAATGAGGCACCGTGGAGGCCAGGTCACTTCACTTCAGAGCTGACTAAGGGGCCAGGCACGCACCTGACAGGAGCACTGGCGGCCCCAGGCCAGCGTGGATATGCTGCTTCCAGACACCAGAAGGCAGCCTGAGAGAGAGCAGCACGAGGGCAGGGTCAGGGCAAAGGATGGTGGCAGTGAAGGAGTGACGGATGGGGTGGGCAGGCCTAGGCCCAGGCGCATGGGGGCTGGACGTGACGCTGGTGGTAAGGGACCAGCTGGGAGGCAGGGACAGGAGCTCTGATTCAACTTGGTGCACAAGTTGGCCCTGTGCTGGCCGCAGGGGCCCAGATGTGACGCGATGAGGATGGCGGTGGCCTGGGCTGGAGCAGGGGTGATTCCAGACCCTTCAACAGGCAGATCCCCAGGACGTGGGGCCTGTTTAGCACACGCCAGAAGACGGTGCCGCCACCCTCTCTCCCTCCTCTGCACCCCCTTCCAGCTACGAGCCCCCAGCCCTGCCCTGCTTAGCACTGTGGGCACAGCCCATGCCCACCGCAGCAGGCAGCCCGGGTCCTGGTGATCTGCGGTGGGTGCAGGGCCCAGGATGTGAAGGAACACAGCGCAGTCCTTAGCAAGGGCTGTCACACTCTCACCACTTGTGTGGACCAGCTGGGGAGAGTAGGGAGGGAGGAAAGGCTCTGGGAGCAAGGAGAGCATAGCGTGAGGAACGAATCCTGGAAGCTCCCTGAGCAGGAACGATGGGTCAAAACCCACCAGACACACAGGTCAAGGACAGAAAAGGGTCAGAGAGCGGCTGCCCAGTCCGCAGCTGCAGACGGGAGGCCCCACTGCTGGGGGCGGGGAGCAGGGCTGGAGCCCAGCGTGTCCCCCTTCCACACCACCAGGCCCACCTGTCTTGTTCTGCAGCCGGCATTTGGGCAAACGCTTCGTGGTCTTCCTGCCCCGCCTCCCTTCTTGGAGCTTCCTAGCGGCTTTTTCTGGGATGTCATCCTCAGGGAAGAGACCTAAGGACCGAGGCAGATGATCAGGGCTGAGGGCAGGCCTGGTTCTGTGTGCGTGTCCCACTTACCCTGCCCCCAGCTTCGTGCAAGGAGACCCCGTCTAACACCCGGCACAGCTCAACTGGCTCGAGTCAGTCAGCACGACACACGGAAGAGCCGGCTCCTGGAGTATTTATGACGGTCCACTTCCTAAAAACGCTTATGCTGGGAAAGGACAACACCTTGTGAGACAACGCTAGTGACCCGTATCGTAATGGGGTTCAAGTGACACAGGTCTGCACTGGTCAAACCCGAAGGCAGTGTTTGTGCATTTCACTGTGTGAGAATTTCACCTAAAAAACACTGGACTTTAGTTCATGATGAGCATGAAATACTTCATGTACGGTCTCATGGAGGAGCCAGGCCCGATGGGTAGGGAGGTGACATACAAGGACAGTCAAGCGTTGATGGCAGAGTCGAGGTGGTGGGTACAATGGCCCTCACAGTAAAACCTTTCAACTGTGCCACCCACGTAAAAACTGTGATGAAATGTCAGGGGAAATGCTACATCTGCACTCATCGACCTTCCAGAAAACTGTCTTTCAGAATAAGCCGTCCCAGCTCCATCAGCCCCACACCGAGATGTCTGCAGTCCAGCACCCTTAGCAGCCCGGGAACTTTAACTAGAAATGCAGACTCTCGGGTCCCACCTGCCCTGGGCCCAGCGCTGAACCAACATGAGCCACAGAACCCTCGCCCACCCGTGTCCCAGGCACTGCAGCCTCTGCAGACGACGCGTGCTGCAGCCCACGCCCTCCCAGGAACCTTCCACTCGGGCGGTCTCAGTGCGCAGCCCTGGGCTCACCTTCTGCAAGGTCCTGCAACCTGGAAGAGCGAGAGATGGTCACTCACACAGAACGTGGCTCTGTCCTCCCATGCCCGCCACCCTAGGCAGGGACCCCCGACCGGAGCCCCGAAGCTGTCGGCTGCCCTCCTGCCTGCCTTAGACAGGGAGGGGAGAACCCACGAGCAGTAGGAAAGACAGGCCTTCGGAGAAACGTACTTTCGGATGACCTTGTAGAGCCGCTTCCTGTTCAGGGAGGGGGTGTCCTGCTGACCGGCCACTTCAAACAGCCTGTTGGCAACCGCCTCATAGTCGAACTGTGGCACAGAGATGTCGGGGGGAGCCGTCAGTCAGCAGCCAGGCTGCACGGTGTGAGCCCAGTGGAGAAGCTCAGGACACGCCCTGATGTCCCCCGATGTCCCCTCAGCTGAGGGGACTGTCTACAGCACGAGGCAGCAGACACATTCCAGGGCAGCGCCGCCCAGCAGGCACGTGAGGGGCCACAAGGCGAGGCCCTGCAACTTTAAACCCTCTGGTAGCCACGTTAAAACAAGTAAAATTGATTTTGATCAATTTCATTTAACCGATACCTAAAATCCTACTAATTGCACAAGTAATTAATATTTAAAACCTATTGGTAAGTACTGTGCACTCCTCAGGAGGCGGCCAGGGCAGACCTGGGCGGAGATGAGTGGCGAGGCCTCTGAGCCCAGTCGCCTGGCCCCCAGCCCTGATTTTCAAGGCCACCTGCTCCATAGACAAGGTTCCCCCAAGTCTCAGCCAGACGGCTGCCGTCCCTGCTCATGGCACCTCCTCCCCTCCAGACCCGCCAGCCCCCCGAGTTGGCAGCGCACCAGAAGGCAGAGGCGGAGAGCGCAGCCCAGGAGTCCAGGCCACCCACCTGGAGGACAGGGCCAGCGCTGTCCTCGTCACCTCTGGCCTGCTCCTCACCCAGGTCCACTGCAGCCCCACGGGAGGAGCCTAGAACAAGAGAACAGACCCGTGGCATGGCAGGCCTCCAACACCACACCTGAGAGCCAACAGCCCTCCTGCCAGGGCCCTCCACCTGGAAGCGTGCACAGGTGGAGGCTGGGGGAGCCCACAGCACGAGACGGCCTCACACACACGCCTGGAAACAAGGGGGGCGTCCCAGAGGACGTGGGCCTTATAGAGTGGCAGTGAGAGGGAACTACGAGTGGGCATCTTAAGCAGCAAACGCAGCATCAGAAGTTCCAGAAGGAGGAAGAACTCATGCAGCCAAAGCGGGACTGAGGGACCCTGGGGACGACGCTCAGATCACCTGGGGCTCTGATGTCACTGCCTACAGGCGTGCGTGGCGGGGAGTGAGGACAGTGGCCGTAGGCAGGCCCACGGCCCGGCAGGGGACTCCTGGGTCTGCCTGTGTGGGTGACTCAGGGCCTGGGAGTGGGAGGGGAAAGGAGGGACAGGAGACGCAGGATGGCAGAAAATGGGGCGGGGGGGCTGATTAACAAGACAGCTGGGAGCAGGAACGCAGGTGTTAGGAGCTGGAGGAGGGAGAAATTACCCCGGAATCAATGGTGAGCGACATTCCACAAGGCCACTCCGTGGGGAAAGGTCAGGCTCAACAAAGTGCTGGGCAACGGGACACCCACAGGCAAAGAAGGAATGTGGACCCTTCCCAAACAGCACATATAAAACGTAACTCAAAATGGATCAAGAACCTAAACTTAGGACCTAAAACAATAAAACTCCTCGGAGAAAACAGGACAAAAGCTTCACGACATTGGACTTGGCGATGCTTTCTTGGAAGTGACGCCAAAGGCACAGGAAACGCGAGAGAAAACAGACAAAGTGGACTTCGTGAAAACTGAAAATGTCTCTCAGGAGACTCAGCAGAGTGAAACGCAGCTCACAGCAGAGGGGAGGCTGCCTGCAAGTCGCGTCTCTGGTAAGGGCTGTGGGTCCTGCATGCACAGAGAACCCCTGAAACTCAACAGCACAACAATCCGACTGGAAAATGGACCAAGGACTCGAATGAGGTGCACAAATGGCCAACAAGCCCGTGGAAAATGCTCCTCGTTGCTCGTCACTAGGGAAAAGCAACCTAAACGCGCGGGATACCGTCACACGTGTCAGCACGGCCACTGTCAGCACGATGAGCACTAACAAGTGCGGCGAAGACGTGGAGACAAAGAGGCCTCGTGCTCTGATGGGGGGGTGTACAGGGGGCTAGCCGCCGACCCAGCAATCCCGTTTCTGGGCGCACTCCGGAAACACCCGACGCAGGCTCTTGCTGAGATGCACCGCGCCCGTGTTCGCAGCGGCGTGACCCACGTGACTCACGAGAGCTGAGGCGCGGAGCCAGCCAGGCGGCCGTCGCCGGCCCAGCAGCATGTGGTCTGTGCCGTGGGGCACACTCAGCCTCGAAAAGGAACAGAACCCTGACGCCTGCTACGACATCGAGAGGCCTGGAGGACGGTACGCTGAGCAGACCAAGTCACAGATGACAAATTCCGCCTGACCCACTGACCTGACGTCCCAGAGCAGGGACAGCAAGGGTGGGGGCTGGGAGAGGGACTGGGCAGCTAGTGTTCGATGGATGACAAGTTTCACTTTGCAGAGATGGAAAGTTCTGGAGCTGGGTGGTGGTTACACAACAGCGTGAATGTACCTACTGCCACCAAACTGTGCACTTACAAATAGTTAAAACAGTAAACTCTGTTATGTGTATTTACTACAAAAAAAGTCAGAGGCAAACAGGAGTTCTGAAGCTGCCACCGCCACAGGACACTGTACCCCAGGCACTGCACGGGCCACCCAGCAGAATGGGACACCCAAGGGCAGCTGAAGTCCCGCGAGGACCCACGTCAGCACCGAGACGGTGACCAGATACCATCGCTGCTAAAGCACCACCAGACGTGCCCCCTAAGTCCTTCGGTGGGACATGCACTCCAGGCACATTCCCTTCGTTTGTTCCTTCCTTCAGTCACCCACTTATCTAGACTCTCGGCCGCTGCACCAGCCGTGGCTCTCAGCACTGGGGACGCAGCTGTGGTCAAAAGTCCCCTGTTGCATGGAGCCGACCTCCGGGGGGAAGATGGCCCAGGATGACGAACAAGTGATTTATGTCACTGCTCTGTGCCAGGAAGTGAGGCTGCACTTCAAACAGGGTGGTCAGAGCAGCGGCCCCAGTGACGGCAGAGACAGGCGGGAGGGCTGAGCGGGCAGCCCGGGCCGGGAGAGGTGGGTCAGAGAGGAGCTGGCGGAGTCAGGACCAAGGCCCTGGAGCAAGAGCTGGAGTGAGTGACACATGCTTGTTTTTCAAGGACAGACTGGGGGCGAGGGCAGAAGCAGGAGGTCCCAGCAGGAACGCTGCTGGCTCGGTCCACGGCAGGTGCCACAGAGGTGGCAGGCACGTCACGTGGGACGCCCAGCGACCCTCACCTCGAGTTGGCTTCTCACACAGCTTCTCGGACAGCTCATCCGGCTCCTGCTCGTTACCCTCCAACAGGTCCTCTGCCCCCATTTCATTCATTAGGTCCTCGATGGCAAATGGGGCCTGCTCCACAATCGTTTCGAAGATGCTGCGCGTGATGTTGTGCAAGACCAGGGAGCTGAAGGGATAACGGGCGTGGGGCGGGCCGTCAGGCGGGCTGGGGGCAAGACAGGCCCAGGGCTGTGTCCCCCCCCCAGCCGGCCCCTCCTAGGGTCGGGTCACGGGGACACAAGGGAGCGGCAGCCTCCCAGACACAGTGCCCCGAGGGCTCAGTGCAGAAGAGGCCAGCGGAGGGTGCCCGGGCCACTTACTCCTTTGTCTGGGCGGCGATTCTGCAGAAGGGCTCGATGAACTTGAGGTTCTGGTCCGCGGTCAGCTACGGGGAAGCAGGAACTGCGTCAGGCCCAGGTTCCCGGAGCCCGGGGAGAAACTGGGCCACCCGCCTCTCACCTCGTCTGCGCCCACTTTGGCCAGCTCCTCCAGGAAGATTTCGATGAAGTGGCTCTTCACCCCGTTGGGGGCCTGGCTGTCGGGGTGCAGGATCTCTGTCATCAGCAGTACCAGCAGCTGTTCCACGTGCCTAAGGAAAGAAGCGGGCAAGTGCAGCAGCAGCCACGACAGCACCACGCACTGCTCCTATGGAAGCGGCGGGCTCTAACAGGAACACCATGGCAGGCAGGTGCCCCGCCTCCGACACGCCCACTTCCACACCCACGGTCGTTCCAGCGGCAAGGACCCACACAATTCCAGACTTCGGCGACCGAGCCAGCACCTGAACACACGGCCTGACTGAGGCTCGGCTACAAAACACGAGATGGGTAAACATCACACAGGCCTCCCCTCCATCCTCGAGACAAGTGGGGGACGGCTTGGTGTGATAGGAGGCTGCCTCCGCGTCTCACGTCCCTTCCTGCTGTCCTCGTGGGTGCTGCTCAGGGAGGCAGGACAGAACAAACTCCAAGACAAAGGACGGAGGCCACAGAGCGGGGACGGGCTGGCCCCCAGGTCCCACTGTACTGAATACACGGCCCGTGAAGGTCACAACAGACCTCTTCCCACATGGCATGCTGGTTTCCAGGGTCCCAGAGGCTGGGCTCCCAGGTCAGGGACCAACCTGCAGGGGTCTAGATGCATGAACTCCTAGGTATCTGAAGACACATCTCCACCCCCGAGCAGTCACTGTGCAGTCTTTAAGAAGCTGCCTGAACGACATGTGCACGGCTACTGGGGCACCCACCAGATAGGCAAAGACAGGAGCCCCTTGGGAGAAAGGACCTGAGGCCAGTGCAGGTGCCAGAGCCCCCCTCCCCCGGAGGGTAGTGACAAGGCTGACAGACATTTACCAAAAACAAAGCAGTTACACCGGCTGCATCAGCGCAGAGAAAGGCTACAAGAGTAATCACACCAGCAGCTCTGGTCATCCCACAAAGGGAGATTACTGATTTCTCCGCAACGACCACTGTGCCGAATTACTAGTAACAGTGAGGGTGAGACTACTTTCAAACCAACACAAATTATCTGAAACAAAGCCGTCCCTTGACACTTAGTTCCACTTCAGTCACCAGCTGCCCACCAGGTAACCCACAGCCCACGGTCCTGAAACGAGTGAGACGCCCCCACGCCCACCTCAAGGTCCTCATGGGGATTGAAGGATGAAAACCACTCGAAACCAGAGGCATTCCTGCCCTAACGTGAAGCCACCCTAGGAATTCTAAACTTAGAAAAGTTCAGATAACTCAAAGCCAACTCCTACTGATCATTTTCATACGGGGGAAGTGAGCCAGGAGCAAGAACTACCTAACCTAACTCTGTTGTCCAAATGATGAGAAGTCCCAGCGTGCCCTGGGCCGCAGCTGACCTCACATCCGGGGACTAGTTTTAGTGTCCACATACTTGACATAAACCCCTTTAATGTACACTTTGTAGTAACAAGTCAATTCAAAAAGCACGTTTCTAAACCCCTGTCCCCTCGCTGCCCTCAAAGTGACGCAAGCGCAGAACAGACACAGGAGGTCTGCAGGCGCTGTCAGTGAAACAAAAGGCAGCCGGCAAATACCATGTCTCATCTGATGCCACTTTTTTACCATCAATGAAACATTTAAAAATTATTTGTTGGGGTTAAAATGGCTTTTTAATGTCTTATAAGTTTTCTGAGTTCTTTATACTGAGCTCACATCACTCACAATTAGAAAAAAATTACAAAGGAAATTTTAAATTAATTAAAACAATTTTTAAATGTGGACATTCCAAATGCCCCTGGATGCAGCGGCCCTCCCGCCGCTGCTCGGTCCCAGGGGTCTCCACGAGGGGTGGGGAAGGGCAGCGGGACGCGCTAAGAGCCTAGGGCTGCTCCGTGACAGTAGAAACACAGGCTGCTGGCCATTTGGGGGGACAGATTACCCCACTACAAGCACCCAAGTCAAAAGTGAGAAGTTGGGGCGAATAAAGTATTTCTAGAACTGGGAGCAACTACCACTGATAATACACCTAAACACAGTAACACGGCACCCTTTAGTGGGAAGGCTGACATCGCTTTATGACAAACAGTTAAGAGAGAAACATGTGAACCCAATCCCCAGGGACACGACTCCGGACCCGCCCGTGAGCAGACGCAGGACACGCTGTGACACAGACCTTTCTTCCCATCCCCGTGTTTTCAGGGCCGTCAAGGACTCGTTCAGGACCATCCGCATGAGCTGTGGCACAAAAGGAGACTGTTAGTGGGGGCACAGCCCAGGCGACCCAGGCATCCCCTCTGCCCGTGGTCACATGTGGCCCAAACGCACGCAGGTTCCCAGAGGATGAAAGGTGGACAGGACACCAAGCCCTCGGGACCTGGCCCGGAGGACGCGCTGCTGCACGGGGGCTCAGAAGCCCCGACTCCCCAAGCGCACCCGGAAGTCAGCCTCACAGAGGACACAGGTGGCAATAGCAGCACCGTCAACAGCAGCTGAGCCAGACTGGTCCGCATTTCAGGAGGGAGAACGGGATGAGGCAAGCGTCTCCCACAGGAAGCAGAGCCCCCCAAATAGCCAGGTCTGGAAACTGCGAGACCACTCCGAGCTCCCCCAGGAACTTGTCCCCCAGCAGAGAGCGGAAGGTTGGCTTCCTGCAATCCAGGGGTAAAGTCTCCCTCAAGCCTCACCGTTAAACCAAACCCCAATACCTGCCCATAGTGCCCCACTTCTTTACAAGGGCTCACAGCATTTGCAGCCCGGTGTCATGCCCGCAGAGGGGTCCAGTGGTGGGCAAAGGCAACAGCGGGCAGTACAGAGCAGACGTGGCGGCCAGGACGCCCATCCCCAGGACACCGGAGGCTGTTTCCCATCACCGGTGCCTGCAGTGCCGCCAAGAGGGTGGGCCTTTGTGGGGGGCTGTGCTGCTCGACATGCTCCCATAGGGACATGGGAAACGGGCCTCAAAACGCCCCAGAATCCATGCTACCGAAGGGTCCAGGGCCTGCACTCAGGGCACAGCGTGCTGACGCCCGTAGGAAGCCCTGTGGCTTATCACCTGTACTCTGGGACCTGCAAAGCCTAGGCCCTGGCGCCACTCAAGGTCCCACGTGCCTGGCGTCCATCTTCCTTCCACCCTCAGCTCCCTGCCTGGCCCGCCAGCTGACATGCAGTGCCACATAACGCTGGCCACAGCTGAGCAGGTGGCTGGTCTGAGTGGCAGATCACAAGTCACTGCAGCCCTGAGGGGACCTGTCCTCACCCCGTTCCACGTGCCCACTGGGTCACCTGCTCTCTTTATCTGGGACCGTCCTAGGTCTGAGGAGACACACTGTAGTAACAAGCCTGTGGGAGAGGGGACGAGGGCTGGCAGCAAGATACCGAGTGTACAAGCCAGTTCTTCCTGCGTCTGAGGGCAAGTCTAAGCCAAATTCACAGACATGCCGCACGGAGAGGACAAAACAGGGACTCTGCTGTTTTGATGTTCACGACCATCACGTGACTGCTGTCGCCTAGAGGCAGCCGTCTTCAGGGGCGGGCAGCCCGTGGGCCTCTGTCTCGGGCACACGCTCACCGGCTCAGCTTCCACAGCTGGGAAGCGATGGCTTCACCACTGAGTCTCCCAGGAGGGCGACTGTGACCGTCCCCTGAACCGAGAGTCTGTGCGGTGTCTCAGGACTGTTTCTTTGCCCATCGCCAGCCCTCAGCCTGGACAAACACCGCAGGCCCAGGCACGCCCCTGACCTAGGCCTCGGCTCTCCTCACGCCCACCGCGCGCAGGTCAGTCACAGGGTGGCCGCACTGCCCAGAGGCCCTCACCTCTGCCCGTCAGGGCGGGGGGCTCAGAGGCCAGCCCACTCCCTCCCTCCCTCCCGACTCCGCAGGGCAGCACGCCAGGATGCCCCCCGGGGAGCCTGCCGGGGCACAAGCAGCCTCCTCACCATGTAGAACTTGTCCAGGCGCAGTCTGTCAATGCCCGTCCATTCGCGATTCATGGTCTGCCAGAAGGTCTGAAGGAACAGGTGCTCTGGGGAGGAAAAAGGCCAGGAGTCCTGGAGGAACATGGAGGCCGCTTGGGGACGCGAGGTGCGCCAGTGTCAGGAAATGCGGTCAGGACACCGTAGCAGCCCAACTCTGGGGTTCTCGGCCGTGAGGCGGCACCACGAATATGGCTTAGAAATGGGGCGAGGCGGGACCTCTGGAAGGAAAGCAGAGCTCACCTCCAACCCCGAACGCAGCCCCATCCTCTGAAGAAGAGGCGCAAAGAGCAAAGCCACCAGCAAGAGAAGCGGCTGCTCGGGCACCTTCTTCCCCAGGCTCTTGGCACCCCCTTGACTGGGCTGAGGGCCCTGCCTGCCGTCCAGGCCTGACCTCGCGTAGGCCCGAGAGAGGCACTAACACAATCAAGCAGCAAACCCTCCCGATAGTGACTATGCCAGATTCAGGGTGCTATGGCTGAGCTGTGCCCCCCCAACTCCTATGTGAAAGCCCTAACCCCCTACCTCGGAATGCAACTTTATTTGCACATAGGGTCTTTAATCACGTGATTACTAAAATAAAATGAGGTCACGGTGGGGGGTCCTAATCCCATCTGACTGGCGTCCTTCTGAGGAGAGACCAGGACACAGCCACACAGAGGAACGGCCATGCGAGGACCGGGGAGGACACTGCTGTCTACATGCTCAGGAGAGGCCGCGGGAGGAAGCCACCCCGGGACACCCTGACCTCGGACCCACGTCCGCTGTTCCTGGTCAGCCATCAGCCACCAACAGAACTGCCGTGGCTACACCAGGGGTGGGTGGGTTGGCAGAGAAGCGGACGGCAGACTGAGGATCGTGTGGTTGCTGCTTCCCGTGTCTCCAGCCCAGCCACCAGCGAGAATATAGTGGTGTGACTCCCCTACCTATGGCTCCGTGGGGGTTCCTTTTTGCCTCACCATACTGTGTCTACCTGCCGAGAGTGGGAGCGGGACCAGAGACCCTGCATGACAGTGACATCTCCCCCACTGATCACTGCAGGGCAGAGACGCTCCCAGGTGAGAAAGCAGTTCCTTGCCCACCCGCACACCCCCTAACTGATTCCCTTACCCACAAGTCGATCTGAACTAAATCTACCCACGTAGCGTAAGTATTGCCAGTGTGCATGCCAGTGACGCTGCCGGGCCGGGGCTGCCCTCAGGGCAGTGGACGGATGTCAAAATGCTGGTGCCCAGGCCCCGCCCTCAGAGATGGATTTAACAAGACCAGAGACTGGACATCAAGATTTCTACAGATTCCCAACTGACTCCAATGGACAGGCAGCAGGGTTAACTACTGATCCTGGTCAGGACAAAAACCAGTTAGAAAAACATGCGGGGGAACCTCACAACTGTCAGGTGAAATTCAGCCAAGCAGCTTGGTAGCACTGTGAACTTTCCGTTTCACTTTAAATACAAGGTACAGCCCTTTAAACTTCTGAGCTGAGTATATTTAGTTGACCTGCGTCCCATGCACACGCACCAGCAGACACCGGCTAGAGCGGGGGCTTCAGAAGCCAAGCCTTCGGCATGTGGTCACTGACTGACTCTCAATGACCTGGCCTTACAAAAGGACTTCGCCATGGCGAGGATACTCACGGGCTTCGGCAGTCTGAAAAGCATGGATGAGCTGGGAAATGGTCCTTCCTAGTTCCTCCTGTGCAGGAAATAGTAAAACACTCCCTGAGTCCCTGAAGAAATGTGGTCTTACAACAACCGACAGCAGAAAGGCCAACACACTCAACTGTCCACTCGTCACAAGAACCGGCTTCCACTGGCTTGTTCAGCCCAGTGTGCGAGGTTTGCAAGTTCCACCTGTGCTGTGAAAGGGCTCCCCTAGAGCCAGGCCAACAGGAGCTCCCAACAAGGGCAGTCACTGCCCTCACGACCAAGGCTGAGCCACACGCAAGAGGTTGACAATCAAAGGAGGGGTGGGATAGGTGGGGTAGCGCAGGACAGAGCGGGAGCTTTGGGACGTGCAGCCACCTGACCAGCAGAGAGGGCCAAGCAGACCCCTGTGAGTCCCTCACTGCCTGCATTCCTTGACTGTCACGGGCCAAGCATTACTAGTGCACTTGCGAAACACAATCCCACGGCCTCCCCCAAGGGACTCTGGTTTAGCAGGCACGGAAGACAGCACAGGAATCTGCCTTTCAAATATCTCCCCCACCACCCAGGAGAGCACAAGGAAGAGTAAACAATTCCCCCCCTGAGAAACCCCCTCGTGCTCCGCTGGTGGGGTTGTGCACGGGAGCAGCCGCTACGGACAACAGCATGGAGGGTCTTTGGAAAATTAAGAATAGAAATATGACCCAGAAATCCCTCTCCTGGGGATCTACCCCAAACTCTGACAACATTTATCCATAACGATATATGTACCGCTATCTTCACTGCAGCATTATTCACGGCGGCCAAGACATGGAAACAACCAAAGTGTCCTTTGATAGATGAATGGATAAAAAAAGATGTGGTATACATACACAATGGAACATTACTCAGCCATAAGAAAAGATGGAATACTGCCGTTTGTGACAACATGGATGGATCCTGAGGTTATCATGCTAAATGAAATAAGTTGGAAAAAAGTCGAGAACCATATGACTTGACTCATGTGTGGGATATAAAACTGAAAGCAGCCAATAAACAAGACAAACAAGCAAAAACTCATAGACTCAGACAACAGTTTAATGCTTAGCAGAGGGGAAGGGGTGGGGGGTGATAGAGGGTAAAGGGGTCAAACGTATGGTGATGGAAGGAGAACTGACTCTGGGTGAACACACAACACAATAAATATAGAGATGATGTAATACAGAATTGTACACTTGAAACCCCTATGATTTTACTAACCAATGTCACCCCAATAAATATTTTTTAAAAAATGAAAAAATAAATAAAAAGGACAGCACGTTAGGGGAGTGAAACTACTCTGTAAGATACCGAAATGATGGAGCCATGTCATTAGACATTTGTCCAAACCCATAGAACACACATCCTGATGGAAACTGTGGACTCTGGGCCCTGATGACGAGTCAGGGTAGGTCCACCGATTGTACCAAACGTCCCACCTGGTGGGGACGCTGACAACAGAGGGGGCTGTGCCTGTGTGGGGGTGGGGGTGTACGGCAAATCTCTGTACTTCCCCTCAATTTTGTAATGAATTAAAACTGTTCTAAAAACTAAAGTCTATTTTTTAAGAAGACAATACAAAATGGCTTCAGGAGAAATCTGTGTCTCAGAAGCCTTGGACCCTCTCCCTGGGTTTCCCTCATTTCAGGGCTCAGTTTGCAATCTCTCCGAAACACAAGACAGATAACCCAGGTGTCACCCACAGGATGACCGGCACTACTGGCCGTCACCTGTGTAGCTAAGGTGCTGAACTCAGCACGTGTAAGACCTACCCTAACCAAAGGCCCTGGTATCTGGCCAAGAAACCAAAAAGGCACTGAAGCTGTAAAACATCTCCCGGCATCTTCAGCTATATTACAATCAGGCCCAAGCACACGCCTGTCTGTCCTCCTACCAACACTGGGGCTCCGTTTCTGCGGCTGCTTCCCACACTCACCTGGAGGAGTGGCTTGTCCTGCATCCACATACAATAAAACAGTCCTTTCCACACCTTCAGCAGCTCGTCATGAGTGAAACCACCTGCACCAAAAAACAGCAACACTCAGACTAAGTGACCCCAACTTTTTAGAGCCAGGAAATGTGACCGCCTGAAGAAGACCAAAGTGCTATCACTGTAAAGGTACATGGCCCTCCCCTCTGAAGCCAGCCTAACTCGGAGCCCACTGGGCCTGTGGCTGTAGGGACGTCCCCAGGTGACTGACATTTCGTTCATTCAATAAACACTGAGAATCCCCAAGTATCCGGCGCTGTACTCCGTTTCTGGAGGTTCAAAATTGAGTGAGTGGCCATTTCCTGAGCTGGATGACGGCTGCACAGGTGACCTTGGTGATAATTCACCCAGTGCCATACCTGGGGTTGGCGCACTTTTCTATATTATACGTCATTGTAAAAACTTAGCTTGTCGTGCCAGTCAAGGAGGAAGACAAAGGAAACCACTGGAGACATTCACTGAGCCCCTAACCCCGTGTGTGGCACCACGCCCCCAGCGGTGGTCCTCAGCCCGCGGCGGAAGGGCGCTCGTCACCCGCAGAGCTTCTTAACCCGCAGACGGACGGCCTCGCGGCCGCTTCTGAGCCCGCAGGGACGGGACGGGGCCACAGCCCTGCCCTCAGCGCCCGGGTGACGAGAAGCGCTGCTGGGGGAACCGCTCCGCGCGGGCCGCTGAACACACACAGAGGCCACCGAACAAGAAGCGTTTGCCCTGCCTCGCGGAGCGGACGCTACACTGAAACTCCGACGACAACCTAGTAATTACACGAGGGGGGTCACACAGCGACAAACGCCACGGGCGGCGCAGTGGGAAGCAGCGCCCCGAGGGCTCCACGTGCAGGCTCCGCGCTGTTCGGAGGCCACCCAGCCGGGACGGCCACCGCTCCCCGGCCCGCGTGCCCCTCCCAGGGCAGTCCCCCGTGTCCCTCCCAGGGCAGTCCCCCGTGCCCCTCCCAGGGCAGTCCCCCGTGCCCCTCCCAGGTCAGTCCCCCGTGCCCCTCCCAGGTCAGTCCCCCGTGTCCCTCCCAGGGCAGTCCCCCGTGTCCCTCCCAGGGCAGTCCCCCGTGTCCCTCCCAGGGCAGTCCCCCGTGTCCCTCCCAGGGCAGTCCCCCGTGTCCCTCCCAGGCCCGAGCGCCTACCTGCGGCCCGCTGAGTCCTGGCGACGATGTACTTCCGGAGCTTCCTCACCGCGCGGTCCCGGGTCACCTGCTCGTTCCCCGCCAGGCGCTGCGCCAGCTGGATCTCAGGGGGCAGCTGCACGCGTGGAACCATGGCGACCGCCGCTGAGACCCCTGTAGCCACACACCCGCCGCTTCGCTTGGGCGCGCCGTGTGACGTCACACGACCGCGCCGGTCTCTCCCGGGCACGCTGCCTGGCGTAATGCGCATGCGTCCGCCTCGCCAGGCCCGCACGCCTCCGCCGCGTAGTGGCCAGTCCCCGCAATGACAGCGCTGGACAGTTATTAAAGGGAGGTTATTAAGCTTGTGCCTGCCTTTTAGGGGGGCTGCAGTTCAGTCTGGATGACGAGAAAAGGCTCTTGTTTAGCACAGAATGCCAGCGAGCACAGGCGGAAGGAATGGTAGAATGGCAGAAAATCCTGTGCAGCCCCCAATGAATCTTTGATGTAGGCGAAGGTCATCAGAAAGCGGCACCAGGGCTGGAAAAAGGTGATCCGGGAGGAGCTTTGCACATGTAGCCCGGGCGGCCTGCCACCGCCGGCAGCGTACCTCCACTTTCCCCCGCCCGCGCACCGCATCACCTGTGGGCAGTCTAGCCTGGCCCTCATCCAGCCTTTAGGTCTGCACCCCGCTCTCAGGACACAGAGGGAGACTGGGACCGGTGCACTAGAAGACAATCACCACCTTGGGGCGGGGACAGTCCACAAGACAGCTGTCCTGATCGCTTCACAAAGTGAATGCCATCGCCGAAGGAATGAATGAATGCATATGTGAAGGAGGGGAATGCAATACACGAATCTGGAGTGGATCCTGGTTCAATGAAGAAGCTATAAGTCCTTTGGGGGGCAATTGAGAAAGCTTACATATATAGACTAGATGTTATTTTATAGTGTGATTATATTAGGTGTGATAATGTGGTGTTTATATTTATGCAAAATGGGCTCAGCAGACTTTTTCTGTGAAGGGCCACATGTCAGGGAACGTCAAGACCAAGTTTGTTCATTTGCTAGGAGGACACAGGGCTATGATTTGTTATGGCAAAAGGATACAAAGCAAAATCAGCACAGGGAAAAGGCATGTGGAGTGAGCGCAGGGCAGACCAGGAATAAGCGTCCAGAATCCGCTCCAGGTAGAGTCACACCGGCTGCACTCATCTCCCCAGCAAGGAGCTGTGACAACCCAAAGGTGAGATGTCAACTACCAGGGAGCAAAGTGGAGAAACACAGGCTTCTTTTACATGGGTGGGTACGGGATAGTTAATACGTAACATTTACAGTAAATAGAGATGGCATGTGGGCAACAAGACAACAGTGAGGGGTGTCGGGTCATCCACCTGTGCCAAGGTGGTTATGCCTCCGAGGGATGTGGATAAGAAAATTATTCTAACTTTTCAAAGGTGAGTTTTCCTAGATGCCTAAGAACAACTCACAGAACTTGCTTACGATAAAGAGCGATGTTTTACTAAGGAAGCTAGGAGTCTTGGACGTGACTACCCACCATGACCTGCCCTGAGAGGTATTTATGATCAGATCACCTGTGAGGTTACTTTCAGTCACTGAGCTTGTCAGGCTCACTCAATTATGAATGAACTGTAGGGATCTTTCCTTCTCCTTCTCCCAGGGCTCAACCACACCTGGCCTCTGACCCTTCCCTGAAGTTACAGAACAGGCTCTGCGTTGACAGGTACCTGAAAGGCTTGCCTCCCACACACCTGCTCATGGGCCCCTCCCAGTGGGGCTCTGTACTGGGCCTCCAGGGGACGGCCACGGCTGGGTGTGCTCCTGCAGTCAGCACCCAGTGATCGGAAAGGCCCAGCATCCAGTGAGGTGCAGCCCTGGCCGGAAGGCTGCAGTGGGAGTGCCATCCCCACCCCAGTGTGAGTCATCTCATCACTGGACTCCTTTGTGACTATCCACCTAGTCAATCCTTCATTGTGTCCCTGGGTCACATGCTGGTGACATCCAGAGTGGCCAGCACAAGGGGGTGGTGCTGGGCTGGACCTTACAGATGAGGGGTACAAGGTGGTCGAATGTGCTTGGGAGTGAGGCCAGGCAGGGCCTGATCCTGGACTCCAGGACATGCTGGCAGCCTCCTGTCTCTGTCCCCAGCACCTCCTGGTGTCTGCTGGGCATAGGCTTCTCTCCCCTCTGCCCTCTGTCGCTCTTAGGTCCAGCGTGCCACTTGTCTCCAGGTTGTCCCCCCACGTCCCACCCCACATCCTGCCATGCGCAGAGCCAGGGCCATGGAAGGGCTCCTCCAGGGCCCAGGCCCACTTCCACCCGCGGTGACTCCTGCTGTCTTCTGCAGGGCCCAGGCCCACCCCTGCCCCAAGCAGTGACCCCTGATTTACCCTTCAGGGCCACACCCACCCCTGTGCCCAAGGAGGCCTCTACCACATGCAGGGCCATGCCCTCCCACGTAGGGCCTGCCGCCAATGCCCCTGCAATGCCCTGTAGGGGAGGAAAAGGTTTTCCTTTCTTCCCTTTTAGTTTCTTTGGATGGTCTAGTAATTAAATTGACATAGGCCAGATTAACAGAAGAAAAACAAATTTAATTTCATACATATGAAGCCTCATAAAAATGAGACCCAAAGGCTGAGGGCTGTAGCAGTCCATCGTTAAGGGCCTGGATGGGGGTCTGCTGCTTCCTGGGGGAGGAAGGTAGCTCACAGGAAGATGGGGAGAGCAGGTGTTTGGTAACCAGATGTCTGCCCTGCCAGCAGGGGTCTTTTTCAGATAAGCAAGTTATCTCTGATAATTTGCTCTTTCTGGACCAGGCCCCCTATCTACATGCTTTTAGACAATTAAGGGAGAGGTGAAAGTTTTTCCAGAATTTCTGGGTCTTGACTATTTTCAGCTCAGAATCGTCCACATGCTAAAGTGGCACATTCTGGGGTGGCCTGTTCTAAGCCCCTTCAGCCCATGCACACCCCCAGGAGCTCGGACTCCTGACCCCCCCCCCCACCGCCCTCACCCGATGCAGAGACGAGAGACGCCCCCCATCCTCCAGGGCTCACGCCGACCCCTCGCTTCCCCAGCTCCTGACTCCCGGACCAGGAAAACAACACCAAACCCCGGCTGGGGGGCGACACGCGCTACAACACACGTCCTAGGTCCCCAGAGGTGCCCCTCGCAGGGGTCTCAGGTAGCGCGCTGCGCCCGCCCGGCCCCGCCCCAGCCCCGTCCCCACGCCCCCAGGCGCGGGTCCCGCCCCCTCCCGCCCTTCCGTCACGTGACCCGGACTAGTAAAGGCGGAGGGCAGCCGCGCTCGGGAGCCGCAATCGCAGTCCGCCGCCCTGTGCCCGCTGCTCCGCTTCCGCTGCCCCGACACAGCGCCGCCAAGATGATGTGCGGAGGTTGCTCCAGCACCAAGCCCGCCACGGCCGAGATCCAGGCCGTCGCGGACAAGGTAGGCCCTGCCGGGGCCTCCTGAGCCCGGGGCCGCCCCGGCCCTTCCGCAGAGGGACGGCGCCCGCCGGGCAGCCGCGCTGCAGTGCGCGTGGGCAGTGCGCGTGGGCGCTGCGCTCGGGACGCAGCCTGTGCGTTCCCCACGCGGCCGCGGGCGGGGCAGGGGCTCCGCGCGCGAGGCGCTGAGATGGGCAGGGCTCGGTGTGCTCGCCCTCAGGTCCATCTGGGGAAACCGAGACCAGGGAGGTGATGGGGCAGGTGGGGTAGGCGCCAACAGCCGCCGGACCTGGGGGGGGCGCGTGCAGGGTCCTAACCCCCACTCCGCTCTGGTGCTCTGTGTCCGTCTGACATGGTCCCCAAGGAAACGCCGTGAAACAGAAAATAACAGAAAGCGGGCTGCCGTGCCGAGGCCGCGCTTGGTTCAGACCCTGGTCAGCACTTGGCTCCCGCCTGGGTCTCCTGGTCTGCCAAGTGGGCACCACCTAGGTTCCTGCACAGAAGGTTCCGGGGAAGGTGGAATGGTCCAGCCAGCACTGCCTTTCTCCACGGGTCAGCAAAGGCCACCCTTCACAGGTGGGGGTTCAGGCCACGTGGAAGCTGGGGTTCTGCGTGAGAAGAGGAAAAGTAAACCTTTCCCCGTTACTCTCCTCCCTGCTGCTGCTTCTGGACCCGGAGGCGCGCAGCCAGCCCTGTGTCCTTGCTCAGGCGGTCTGACCACCTGACCACAGTAGAGGGTGGTGAATCAGTCCCAGGAGACTTTGAAAATGAGGAATTTGCAAGGAGTACGTGGTGAGTCAGCCTGCAGGGTGGTGTCTGGGGCCATCCCCACAGCCACTCACAGAGCCCGCTGTCATTCCTGTTCCTGGTTTTCAGGCCTAAGAAACTCCTCACTTGTCACGCGAACTTTGAACGTTCATTTCCCTCATTCAGGAGAGAGAGTGGCTGTCTCAGGCACCTTCGTGAGTTTGGCGTCAATCGTTAGTTTGACTTGAGATTGATATGGAGCAGGGCAGTTGTCATAGCTACTAGGGGGCAGTTATTGAAGCTGGATATTTGCTGGTGACAGGGACACTGTCTTGTGGCTGTTTGCCCTGACTGCTCTGTAAGCACTCTAGGTTGCAGGTGAGGAGAACAGAGGTGAGAGACTGAGCCCCGGCCAGGAGGATGTCACTCATGCCCGTTCTGTAATCCCAGCCTCAGGAGTGCCCACTGGTCCTATCCTTGGCCTTCCCTGGCCCTCTGCCCCGCTCTGGTCTCCTGAGGGCCGGTCATTGACAGCTTCCTAACTGACCTGGGCCTTCTGCGCTCCCCTGGGCGCTCGCCCAGCCCACCTTGCCCCTGGTCAGCAGCATCAGTGCACAGCCACCTGCAGGCAGTGGCCGGGCCCTCGAGGCTGCCACATGCCTGATCCCACCATCTGCGTCTGGGTTTCTCACAAAGCCTTGCAAACGGCCAGGGCTTTCCTGCCTCCACTCCTGAAAAAGGCAAAGAGGGAGGCGATGCCTTCCCATCGCCCTGGGTGGGTCTGTAGGTGTCACTCACCCCGTAGGCATTGTTCGTTGTCTGCAGGGTCAGGTCTCTGCAGGCTAAGCATGGCGCTGCAGGTGAGTATTCAGACACAGGTAAGCCTGCAGAGATGGCAGGGCCAGGGCGTGGGGGTGAGGATGGCAGAGGAGCGGCAGGACCCAGCCTGCCCTCTCCCCTCCTGACCCTGCCTCCAGTCCTTGGCTGCTTAGACTCCATGCTCCTCTCCATTCTTATCCCAGGAAGGGCCCCTTCCCGAAGATGCCAGAGGCCACACAGCCTTTGTTCAGTGGCCGGTGACTCACTTGTGAGTAATCCAGCCTGCTTCCTACAGGGCTTTAACTAAAGCTGGTAACCCTCTTGGACCGGTTGTGTCAGGTTCTGTCACTCCCACTGTCAGTGGCCCCAGTGCCCACCAGTTACCCTGAGGCCTTGGAATGAGACTAGATTTTAAATTAAGAAAAAGAAAAAGGCAAACGTCCTTGTCCTCCACAAAGATGCTCAGTTTCTCAGAGGCCAAGACCCTGGAAAACAGGAATGAACCACAAGTGCGGTTACTGTTGGACACGCGGTCGGGACCAGCCTCTGTGAAAAGGCCTGGCGTCCTCTGTGCAAAGGGCATCGCCTAAAAATGCAGCATAGGGAATAGAGTCAGTGGAGTAACAGCTACGTAGTAGGTGGGAGGAGGGGGTTATCACTTTGTGGGGGGTGTAAACGTCTGACTATTACATTGTTTTGTACACCTGAAACTAATAAGAAAAATTAAAAATGAAATAAATAAAAAATGAAAATGCAGGAAAGCGCTTCTGACCTGCAAAGCACTGTATCTGCTGCCCGATGTGTTGCAGACCTTAGGTCTCAGGGCCCAGTAGGAAAGTTAAGAGAATGAAGGCACATACACAAGAAGGAAGACTAAATCTAAACTTAAACATAGTTTAACATTTTTAAATGTTTTAGATTTTAATTCTTTTTAAAGTTTATTGGGGTGACAATTGTTAGTAAAGTTACATGGATTTCAGGTGTACAATTCTGTAATACATCATCTATAAATCCCATTGTGTGTTCACCACCCTAGATTTTAATTTTAAAAGAGGCATTTAAAAACTACACACAGTCTTTCAAATGAACCGTTTGCAGGTTAAGTAAAGAGAAAAGCAGGGAGCACCCTTGCACATAGTGTCATAATGAGGAAAATGTAAAAACTTCCCATGCCTAGAAAAGAGGGCAAGTGGTATACTGAAATCGTAGCTTTGGAACCTGGTAGAGTTAAGAATTTGTTTGCTGTACTTTATCCTGAGAGCAAACAGTTTAACAGGCTTCCTTGGTCACAAAGAATAGTCGTGGTATAGAAAACGTCTGAAAGGTGGACGTTAGAATCGCTGGTAACATTTACAGTGAGCTAGGAGCTCGTATGTCAGTTACTGTGCAGGAAAAAAGCCATTGAGTTTTTCCCTCTGTCCCCTCCCCCAGGTGAAGTCCCAGCTGGAGGAGAAGGCAAATAAGAAGTACCCCCTTTTTAAGGCTGTGGAGTACAAGAGCCAGCTGGTCGCGGGGACGAACTACTTCATCAAGGTGGGGTCTCAGCCACGTAGGAGGGTCTGCCCTGTGGGTGTTCATGCAGACGTGGGTAGTGGGGGCTTATGGGTGCCAAGATGGGTGCTCAAAGGGAGGGTCCTGTGGCAGCCCCCAGCTCCAGGGGGTTTGTGGCCCTCCAAAGTGAGTGTGCACATGTGCTGTCCTCCATGGAGGAAGGACCAAGCCTTTGGGGCAACTGAGGGCTCTGATGGAGCAGATACGGGGTTCCGAGGGTGATGGCAGGAGTCACGGGCATCTGCCACACTGGAAGGAAGGACACGGGAATGTCATTAGCCTGGTTGCTCATGCTGGAGGGACGTGGCGTCCACGCACCAGGACCCTACACCCTGCCAGACAGGTCCCACGACGCACCTGCCCCCTCACTCGATGCTCTTTGCAGGTTCAAGTAGATAATGACAACTTCGTACACATTCGAGTGTTTGAAAGTCTGCCGCACGAGAACAAGCCCCTGGCTTTGCACGACTATCAGGCCGACAAGACCAAGGACGACGCGCTGGCGTATTTCTAGTTGCTCTTTTGAACCAGCCCGTCGTCCCCGTGGTTCTCTGTCCCCTGCACTCACGCTTCTGGAATCATACATTAACGTCGTCTCTACGCTGTGCTACCTGCAGTGGAGGGGACATCACGCACCTGTCTTTCATCTATGTTCCTGACTTTCATGATGTTGATTTTCCTCCCAATCAATGGTCTTAACTAAATTGTTTTCAAAGGGGGCTTATAGTATCTCTAAATACATATATTTTTAAGTCTTTGCAAATTTCCTCCTTTGTTTTGGATTTTTTTTCTTCACCTGAAACAATAATCATAATATAAAGTCCAGACGTGTTTATAAACTTGTTTCATGGCCATGCCCAGGCCAGAGCCGGCTGGAGCCCCTTCCCCCTGAGGAGCAGAGCCCAGCCAGGTTGCCCAAGGTCACAGGCAGTGGGTGGTAGACCCAGGATTCCAGGAGTCTGTCCCAACTACAGGCCGGCACACTGTTGCCTTGACTCTGTCCTGCATCCGGGCCCTGGTTCCCCACCACCAGCCCGTAAATGGATCTGAGTAAACCCGATCCTAGACCATTCACTGCGCTCAGGCCCACTCACATATTGAAGCTCTCGGAGAGACTCCCAGATGCGGTGACATTGCAGGTAACAGAGGTGCTCCTGCAAACTAGTGTGTGTCTGCCCTGAGTGCCATTGCCTGGAGGGCTCTCTGGAGCTCACCACCGAGCCGCAGGTGCTCAAAACCAGGCAAGGGGGCATGGCTGGTTTAAGAATTCTTTTGGTTTCAACAGAGGATGCCTGCCCACCCTTGAAGCCAGTCCCGTGGTGGGTTGGTTGGTTGGAAATGGAATTAAAAAGACTGCGTTGTAAGAGTGACGACTGGTGAGATTTGTGTGTGGCTCAGGGTCAAGGTAGAAAATGTCCTTCTGAGGGTTAACATTGGTCTGATGTTCCTGCACCCCCTGGCCCCTGCAGCCTGGGGCGCTTTGTGCCAGGATCGGGCCGTGCAGGGCATGAGGTAGTGAGTGTGGAAGGGCCTGACGGGCATGCAGAGCCTTGAAAGTGGCAGGAAGAGAACTGAGAACGAGCTGTGTGCAGCCTACGGCCTTGCCACGCGCTGAAGGATAAAACACCCCCGTGCCGTGCTCTTGGTCTTGGCACACAGTCCAGTACTTTTGCACTCGAGTGAAGACCTAATGTAGGCTCCACCTGGGAACTTCCAGTGACCAGTGGGGGGATGGCACTGTGGGTGCCAAGCAGGGCCACTGGCCTGTGCCCTGCAGGCAGGGAGCCGCCTGGAGGCAGCTGTCACCGCCAGTGGTGACAGAGTGACCGCTTCTTGGGTGTGGCCTGTCTTCCTGGGGTGACATGAGTGGCGGGTGCACAACATCGTGAAAGCACTAAGTGCCGCTGAGCGTGCACTGAAGATGGTTACATGTGTGCCATGTGAACTTGACCTCAAGAACTCAGCACAGTAAACCGGGGCCAGGTGGGGCCCCTGGCAGAGGGTTTGAGGGACACATGCTGCACTGCAGCTCCCACCTGCCCCCTGGCCCAGCCTCTCCTGTGCCTGCCCTGGGCGCTCACCCACGGGCACAAGCTTGCCCTCTGCCCCCGCCGCTCACTGCAGGGCCCACCTTGGGGGTCTGGTCAGTGCCCTCCCTGCGACAGCACTGTTTTCTGGGTTCTGGTAACTGGCCCGCCAGTTAGGCCTCGCGCCAGGCCAGCTCTTAGACCGGCTGGTCTCAGACACCTCTGGCCGAGCAGGTGGGCACCTTCCCGAGCCTGGTCTGTCCTCAAGCGTCCTTCCTCCACCCAGAAGTCTCTGGAACTCGACATCTCCCAAAGCCCAAGGCCTGTGATGCTGAGGTCCTGTCCTAATGGTCAGATGTGCGTTAGCTGGAGATGGGAACATATAATGGACACCACCTGTGCACTGGGGCTGGTGTGGCGGGGCCATCGGTCCCCCCTTCTGGTGGATACTGGGGGTCCCTCACTCTGCTGCCTGGAAGTGGCGTTATGGCACACATCTGTCCTTGCAAACACGGGGCATGGCTCCGGCATACAAGGGCTAGAAGACAACTAGAATTCTAGAGGAATTCCTTTACAGCCTGGGTGTGGAAAAAAGCTTTTGGTCTTTGATTCAAAATCCAGTGACAGTAGAAGAGCAATGAGCGCGACTGCAGAGACGGAGGAAAAAGAGTTTCCACGTGGCAGGAGCAGCAGCGCAAAGTCTCAAGTCAAGTGACAAACCGACAAACCACATGCAATTTATATCCCAGATGAGGGGTTAATAACTCCAACGTACAACAACTTGTAAAAGTGGGGAGAAAGGGAAGAAAAATCCTATAGTAAACGGGCAAAGACCAGAACAGACAATTCACAACAAACAAATAACCAGGTGTCCACTGAACACTCACTCACAGAAGTGCAGAGTAGGCCTCGCCGAGATCCCCTTTCTGTCCTGTATGCCGTGCTAACCACGCTGGGGGCCAGCTGTGGGGACATGGCCTCCTGTGTTCGCTTGTGAAATGCAAAACGTCGCCACCGTGTGCGGAGACCTGGGTGACCTCTCGAGACCGCGCATGCACAGCTCTTCCAGCTGGCCTGCAACCGGGACTGTTGGGGTTTGTTTCGGTCACTTGCCTCCCCCACTTGACCAGAGTGCAGTGTCCACAATGGCTGGCACCCGGTGGGTGTTTGACAAGTGGCCGGATGTAAGGAGGATGGCATCCTCGTCTCATTCAGGGCTCTCCCTTGTAGGCACATTGTTCCCATCTCAGCTCTGTGTGCCTCCTGAACCGGCCACCTGGACCTGTCCCCAGGCTTCACACCAATGCCCAACCCAGAGGGACCCACAGCTGCCCTGAGGCCCGACACACACCTCAGAAGCCTAGGGGTGCCAGCTCCATGGGGTGACTTTAACCCATTAGAGGAGCTGGTTCCCACAGCTCCGCCAGAGATGCCTATGGGGCCCAGCAGCCCAGCGGGTCTCCCAGCCAGCCAGCTAGGTCACACACCGCCAAACCCTTCCTTCTCCCTCCCTGCCTCACCCCTTTTCTGTCCTCGTCCCGCACCCCTGGAGTGGCACCCTCTACACAGCAGCTGAAAGCTCAGGCCCTGGCTCTTTCCCACGACCCAGACTGTGAAAGCCCTGAGCCAGGGGTCTCAGGATGGGGCTGGACTGGCGGCTGGTCTTCTCGCCTTACAGGAAGCCCACATGAGTCCTCTCCAGGCCTGAGGTTCAAACGCTGTGCGTGACATTGGCTCCCAGCCTCAGGTGACGGGGACAGCACTCGCTCGCCCCACCGTGCCCCACCAAGCATACGGTGGGTTAAAAATGCCCCCCCAAATCCCCGTCCAGTGCCTGGAACCTGTGACTGTGTCTCACAGGGCACAGCGGACTTTGCAGATGCGACCAAGGATCTTGACAGGGGGATGTGACCTGGGGGCACGATAGCATCACAGGGTCTCTGAAAGAGGGAGGTGGCAGGGTCAGTGTCAGAGGCCAAAGGGGCAGCATGAGGCGCGGGATGCAGGCGCCTCGAGCAGCCATCAAAGGCAGGGAACAGATTCTCCCCAGAGCCTCTGAGGGGGACCAACCCTGACCACCCATGAGTCTTCCAACCTCCAGACTAAACATGACAAACCTGTGTTGTGGAAGCTGCAGTTTGTGGAAATGTTACAGCAGCCACAGAAACCTCTGCGAGCAGTGGGTTTCCGGGCCAGGGCCTTGCCGGCCAGCTAAGGGGCATCGGGTGGTCAGAGTGGATTCGAGAACTGGTCAGAGAGGCTCCAGACACAACGCAGATCTCACATCCTCCCACCCTCTCTGTGCCTTTGTCACAGAGACTGGAGGTGACCTCAGGACTTATCTACAGAGGTGTGGGTGAGAGGACAGTACCTGCTGGGCAAGGAGGACCAGCGCGGGCACCACCCAAGTGTGAAGGAACTGGAACCCAGAGGGGCAGTGACACGTGATCAGTGACAGAAGCTGGTGCTCGGAACGTGCCAGGGAGGGTCTTGCCGGACCCCTGCAGCCCAGCGTAAGGACCAGTCCGCAGGACGGAGCACAGAGCGGCTCAGATGGAGAGGGGACGAGGGCCAGGGAGGGGGAATGACAGGTCCTTTCTTGAGGGGCGTTTAAGGACTTGGTGTCCAGCAGTGAGCACTGCCTGGTTAATGTGGTTTAGGGGCGGCACAGGGCGTTAACAGAAGGGAATCCTGTGGGGAAAAGCCACCGTCACACCTGAACACAATCACCATGAAAATATTTATTTGTGAGAATCAGCAGTCGCCAGGACCCGCAGACAGGCCTCTACAACAGACACTTTACAAACACGTCCACGCGCGGGGACAGGGCTGGTTGCCACAGGCTAATGGAACTGCCTGAACCTCCCAGAGACATCTCCCCTCACAGCCGGGACCCAGGGGCAATGTGCGTTGTCCCAAGGCTGCACCACACCTCGACATGCCTCCAAAATCCAAGCTCATTTCCAGGAAGGGCAAGACCAGCATTCGTGGGCCTGAGTCAGCACCTCAGTCTTTCTGTTGGTCCAGTTTTACAGTCATCGGTTGAAATGCCAACTAAAATTCTAAATTGGAATGTACGCAGCTAACATTAAAAGCACTCAAACACCACTGTCCTACACGGAGAATTCGTTTCCGGTTCCCCAATACTAACACCTACCCCTCCCTCCTGTCACCAAGACAAGGGTCCCAGCACGGGCTCCAGGTGGCACTACCAGGAAGGCTGGCCCTTGCTCTCAGGTGTCAGAGCAGATCTGCAGGCCAGCGGTGCCCCAGGCCAGGGAGAGTGGCCCATGGCTTCAGGAAGCCATCTCCTACCAGAAGGGGCGTCCTGTGGCACAAAGACTGGCACTTGCCCACAGTGGTGTGGAGTGGGGGTGGAGGGCAGGCTGCGGCTGGGGGCTTCATTCCGTCTGACCACCCTGAAGCTCGGGGACCCCCACCGAGGCTCATCCACGGGGGATGAGCAGCGATGGACGGGGAGCCCGCTTTAAGCACAAGGTTCTTCTCTGCTTGGACAGTGGGAAAGCTTTGAAAACACCTGTTGACTTTGCGAGTCGTTAAAAAGAAAATTCTAGGGAGAACTTTCCATTAATACAAAGTTTAAAAATATTATCTAAGTCTGACCTAAAGTTACTCGTTCAATTCTTTTTTATAAACAGAATGAATACATTGTGCTGAGTACAAACCTCTAATGAGAGGCAGGAATGCGAAGATGTTTTTAAATCACTTACACAGAAAACATTTTCTACCAAGAATAAACTGCAGATGTCCACAGGAAGACACTCGATGAGAACCCGCAATTTCAGGAATTTGAGTCGTGCCTTGTGGCCGCACGCCCTGGTGGGGGTTTCTCAGTGGGGGTGATGGGTGATGCTGGGATGGGGTACACACAGGCCCCCCACTCCCACTCAGAGGCACAGACTGCAAGTCTGGTTCCCATCAATGGACAGAAAAGACTTCCACACTAAAGAAACACCCCCCAGAAGGGGGAACTGATGTTTGCAATCTACCAAGGTGGGGGGCCAGAGACCCCGACTGCCTGCCACTCTCCTCCGGTGCCCTCGCGATGCCCCCTGCAGGCAGAAGCTGGCAGACGTGGCTGGATGCTGAAACCACAGAACTGCCTCTCTAAAAACACGCAGGCTCTCATGATGTTCTTCTCACCGGCAGACCTGCCAGCCACCTGATTCCGCACGTCACAAAGTGGCTGTGGCACAGGCATACGAACCGTGCACACAGCTCCAAGGACACACATGTGGGCTCTCCATCACTGAGGCAAGGCCAGCGTGACAGTGCGTGTTGGCAGACCTGCAGACAGTAGGGGTCTCCTGGGGGAGTGACGGCCATCCAGCCCAACGGGCCCAAGCTCAAGGCTGCCCTGGCGAGGGGCAGTGGACCTGGCCTCTCAGAGAGGCCCTCCCCAGACGGGGCCTTCTGAGCACCCACACAGCACGTATATCTGACCCGCTCCCTCTGGCGGCATGGGAGCCGGCTCTCCAGATCTCAGTGCAGAGCCGCACAGCGAGATGGGAAGGCGAGCCCCTGCAGCCTGGTGGTGTGGACTGAGAAGAGGTGGGCTGAGCAGCAGTGCCCCACTTGGGGGCCACACGGCTCCCACCCAGACTCTGAAAGCCAGGACCACTCACAGCACCCCCATCTGTCCATGATCCACTGTGCTCACTGACAAACTCCCCTCCCCTCCTTCTGGCCCAGGAGGGCACTGGGGGCGGGAGGCTCCCGAGATGACCCGCATTCTCCCGTTAATGTTCATGGAGGCTGGAGAGACCAGGCGGGTGGCAGAGAAGGAAGACAGGGATTGCTGGCTATTCTGGCATTGAATTCAACCCAGTCACATGGTCACGGGCATCTCTGATTCACAGATGGGGACCCTGACACCCCAAGCAGGTGGTCCCATCCAAGGGCAGGAAAAGGCATGGTGCATGGGGGTCCACTGGCCAGACGCTCTCACCTCGTCTTTTGTACATTTCAACTGAGGAGTGAACATGAGGTTCAAGCAGGAAATCCACAATCCCAGGCCCGTCTCCTCATCCCCAGATGGGCCTGCAGGAGCAGCATTCGGAGTTTCTTTCGTCACCGTGGATGGTGGCAGTGGGGAGGCGACTTTTCCAACAGGACTCAGGCATCGCGGTATAGGTCGCACGCTCTGGCGCTCTCAACACTCGAAACACCTTCCCCTTACTCATCAGTGCAGGTCCATTGGAAAATTAAACGTTTTAAAAACCAGTTTTAACAAGTGTAAGAACGGGACAGCAAAGCATTGTTTTCACCATCGCTGACATACACGCAAAAATAACACGGACTAACACAATTACCTCAGCAGCGCTTGGCAAAGACTTAAGAAAAAGGGATATTTTGTAATTCATCTTTAACGTCTACAGGAGGTTTGAAAAACTGGTAAGTACTGACATCTACACTCTGACAACCAGGCGGCTCCAAGCCCATCCACCCATGTTAACATACATTATCATTTGGCATGTTACTAAACGATGGAAAGTGAAAACAAAGATTAATTCTAATTTGGATCCAAACTGTACCAGGAACTACTGCCAACGAGCCTGGATGACTTCTGGATGGGACATTCTACACTGAGAATGCTGGGGGCCTCCGCCGTTGTCACCACAGATGGGAGACGTGCAGGTATAAACCAGCCTAAGACAGCACAGGCTCAGCGACAGTGGGAACGGGGGACACGCCTCCCAGCTGCTCGTCTCGGGAGCCCTGATTTCCTTTTCTCAGTTCAGAGGGCTCAGCCACCTCATCTCCCCATGGCTTTCCAGTAGTCAGAGGACAGAGAAGAAAGTCGGCTCACGGTCCATGTCTACAGAAGCGTTAAGGGAGGACTAATTCTCATCATTCTATGCCTAACAAAGAGAAGTAAAAGGACTAAATCTAAGGCGGGGCCAAGCCTCTGAAATAAAGCTAAGGAACCAAGAGTGGAGCAGCGTTTGCTCAGTGTCTCCGCTCAGGTTCGCTGTGTGCACAGAGCGAGCCTAATGCCCCAAACCGTATTTTCCGGGTGGGTCTTCACCACCTCATGGAAAACAGACACATTTAGGTTCTTTCCCCAGTTCTACACTGGCTCTCAATATTAAAACAAAAAAAGAAGGAAAGAAAAGGCTTTTCTCATTGCCGTCTCCCCAGCTCTACTTGGCAGTGTTTTTCATTATAGGTGCTGGGCAGGCCCAGGGCCCTGCCTGGGTGACTCTGGCTGGTCCCCACGAAACCAGGAAACATGACAGGGACACAGATGCCCTGACCCTGTGCACACGCTGCTGGGAACGCTACTGCGTGAGAATTAAGACATTCAGAAGTGAGCAGAGTGGGAAGAAAGACAGCGGGAGGGTGCAGTGGGTTCGGGGGAGTGGCTTCTCTTCTTTTCAGGGCATTTTCTACAGTGAAGAATGCACTACTGGGGAGGTGTGCGGGCTCCAGGAGAGGGCCTGCCTGTGGGCACAGAGCCGTGGAAGGGGGAATAGGGCTGCCCTCACAATGATTTCCCAGGGGCCACATCTGGGCCCCTAAGTTCTATAGTCTCCCTGTCCCCTCCAGGCTGTGGGCTTCTGAGAGAGGCAAACCTCTGCACCCTCAGAGTGGGGGGTGGGTGCTGAGATCAAGGCAGGCTGAATCTGTCAGGATGGACACCCCTGTCTGTAGCCATGCCTGGGGGACTTCAAAATTCTGGGTAAGGGGGGGCCAAGGAGGTCACGCTGGCCGTGGACAATTGGACTAGTGCCAGGGCCTTGGGATGAAATGTGCCCACAGTGGGGGACCAGGCTTCTCTGAGCCCTGGGGCAGAGCCTGGCCCTCTGGTCCCTGCAAGAGTAGGTGTGGCCTGCAGCCTGGCAGCCTGAGCCACAGGGTAGGCGTAGGGACCAGCCAGAGTCACCACGGTGCTGGGCCTGCACAGCCCACCTCTGCCCTCTGTACCTGTCTGGACACTAACTCTGTGACATGATGCGTTTGTCACCAGCAGCAGGGGGCAAACACGCAGTGCTTAACCCGTTGTACCATAAACAAGGTGAGTTTTCCAAAAGGAGCCCAACGTGGCATCTTCCCACAGGCGCCCTCGGCCGCACACCAGCCTCTTTACTGGCCTCTGTGCGTCGCTCAGCAGGTCCCTAGAGACACTTGTGGGTCACAGAGTGGTCTCGCGGAGGTGTGCAGACAGACTTGAACTTTCAGGGTCCTGGAAAGGTCCCTGCCAACGTGACTGTGCAGGCCTGTGTGGTCTGGGCCAGCAGGCATTCACCTGTCCACAGGTGAAACAGAAGCAGAATATCCAAAATGCCCAGGGACCTGCTGAGGAGCAAAGTAAGAAGCAAAAATCCTGAAGCAGAGGGAAGGTCAGAATGACAATAGAGGTAATTGGCATAATTCATCTGAATGCAAATGGCTAACACCAAACTTGTTCTCAGAGACGCAGAGACACAGGCCTCCCCCTCCCCCGGCCCAGCCCACACAGTGGGAGCCAACGTGACTCTCTGGGGGGCAGCAGCCCCTTCCACCACATACCCCAAGATGGGCAGGACACCCCTGAGAGAGTGGCCACAGAGCTGGTTTTCCAGGTAGGTCCAGGAGCCTTCGGGGGGGTATTGGGGGGTGGGGGTGGGCAGGGGGAGCCGGGTTTCCAAATAACAAATTTGAGATTGATTTGTTATTTTCAAAAAGCATGACCGGCACATTTTCACAATTAAGACCAGTTGAGGCTGGAAACTCACTAAAGGAAAAAAATATCAAGTTTCGGTCACAGCGCTAAGGCAGACGTTACATTTTTCACAGAGATGGAGATGGAGACAGAGCCTCTGTGTCAGAGGCGCGCACACAAGAGGCCTCACAGCACCGTGGCCTGGACGACAATCTCCGGGTTCTCGATGTCCCTTTTGCTCTGCACCATCCTCAGCTCCAGCTGCGCCGGGCTGGGCTTCCGTCCTCCTCCAGCCTGGGCTGCAGAACGAAGAAAGCGGTAGTGACGGGTGCAGAGCAGGGAGAAGGCTGAGCCTGGAGTTCCCAGTCTACATGGGAGCTCCACGCCGCTGCCACTGGCCCATTTCTAAATGCCAAGGGCCAGGGGAGCCACGGGAACCCCACCCACAGCAGGAGGGTCACTCCCTTGACAGTCGAGCAGGTGCTGTCCCCTCCCTCCCACCGCTCTACCCGAGGCCCCGAAGGCAGCAGGCGCTCGGGGAGGCACAGGTCTCCCATGGGCCTGTGGGCGGTACCTTTTGCACACTTGATGGTCCGCTGAAGAACATGGTGCATGGCTGACACGGTCTTCTCACAGGCCACCTGCAGGGAGGACGAACCACTGTGCCCGGCCACCCCTGCTGCCCACAGCTGCCTGGGAGAGCACGGTCTCCACCCTGAGGCACCAGGGCGCTGGCTCTGCCATCACATGCTCCCCAACCCGCTGGACCCACCCCAGCGTGGGACAGCCCATCCCTGAAGAGCTGAGCAGATGCCTGCCCCCTCTGGACCACAGGCAACTCTGGGGAGGAGCTGTGACACCGACGGCCAACACTGCGTGGCACGTAGTGGGTGCTTAGTAAGGCTTCTGAAATGAGCTAGCGATAAAGAATCTAATGGGGAAGAGCTCCTGCCCAAAGTCACCGCCCAGTCAGACTCGGGGCTCTGCACGCCCTGGGGGTGCAGGTGGAACTCCCTCTGACTCCCAGACGCAGGGCCCCCCGAACCCAGGTTTGGCCTTGGGCAGCCCAGCAGGGAGGCCTCCTCTGGTACCAAGGTACCACTGCCTGGACCAGACAGAGGGCCTGCTGCTGCCAATCAAACGGGCAGGCCCGCACGCGGGAGGCGAAGGGCCCCAGCGCCAGCTGTGCATTACACGAACAGGGGGCCCAACACCCAACCTAGTTGATATGTTGGGGTGGCCTGGGCCCTTGGGGGAAATGGGGCTGCCCCAGGTGCCATGCAGAGACAACTTTAAGGGAATCCATTTCCAGATCCCGACCTCCAAATTCTTCCTTGAGGGGACCCAACAAGATGGTGAGCAGCGATGGGGCTGGGACACATCCCAGACGTGGGACGTGGGGCACTGGAGCCCACGCCTGAGCGCTGTCCACCCTGTTCCCCCAGCTCATGACAACCCTTGTCCCCTTTCTGGTCTTTGGATGTGGTAACCAGCTCCACACAGAGGCACAGGGGACCAGGCGCGGCAGGAGGGGCATGTCCTGCTGACCTTGAGATTGTTGGGGTGCTTATGTGTCCACGCCAGGAGCATGGCGGCGAAGAGGTCTCCCGTGCCCACAAAGACGGCGTCCACCTTGCGCATCTCCATGCAGATCCGCTCCGTCACCACGGAGCCGTCGGGGTGCCCTGGGGGACAGCACAGCTGGCTGGGACCCCAGACCCTCGGCCAGCACAGGGCCAGCCCTAGGCCTGGGCGCCTCCTGCCTGCTCCTCCCCTGCTCTGCACCTGGGGGCTCTTGTCACTCATGGGGGGTCACTCAGATAGAACTCGGGGCTCAGGTCCTGCCCGGTGCGGCAACGCCCCACAGCAGCTGCCCTCCCCCGGGGGAGAAAGTGGCAGAGTGAAGGCCCAGAGGACCACAGTCAGAATGGCGCTGCTACGCAGCTGACGAGGGCCTGGCACGCGTGACGTGACGTGGTGTGGTGTGGAGGAAGCAGGAGTGACGCGGGCGCCTCGCCCTGCAGGACTGTGAACCTCTGGGAGTGAGTGTGTGTGCGTGTGTGTGCGCCTGTCCTTGCACACCGCTCCAGAGGGAGCCTGCGGGGCTGCTCTCTGGGGCAGCGGGGGTCACCCCAGGCTCCTGTCACTTTAGTGTGGTGCAGAGAACACCACCCCACGTGGTATTTGCACGATTTAACAGAGGACACAGCAGAGCATGAGGTGCCTTCCCAGTGCCTGCGCAGCCGCCAGCTCTACGGGAGGAGAGGCATGTGGACACCTGGACCCGGGGACCCTGCCTCCAGCCGGGCGTGCCTCATGCCCCTCACGTTAGAGGGTGTTATCTTCACGCCGCCAGCACCTCGTGGGCATCCAGGCTGCTGGGCGACCATGGGTGAGGGGTCAGCACCCCGACTCATGGAAATCCTTCCAGTTTCTGTTTTTAGTCTCATCTTTCACGGGGGGTGATAAGTGTTCAGGAAACTGGCGAACTGCTGAGTAAGGCACGATTTTCTATTGGACCCAAAACCTTCGCGGAAGCCTCAAGGGGCCATGATGGCGTAAAGGCGGCGGGAGCCCAGCGCTGGGGCGGGGTGTCCGGGGCGGGGCGTCAGGGACGGGGTGTCAGGGGCGGGGCGTCAGGGAGGGGCGTCCGGGGCGGGGCGTCCGGGGCGGGGCGTCAGGGAGGGGCGTCCGGGGCGGGGCATCGGGGGCGGGGCGTCCGGGGCGGGGCGTCGGGGGCGGGGCGTCAGGGGCGGGTTGTCCGGGACGGGGCGTCGGGGGCGGGGCGTCAGGGGCGGGGCGTCCGGGGCGGATCGGGACTTACGAATCCTCTGGCTCCCCAGCGCGATCAGGTAGTCACTGCCCCGCGGGGAGGGCAGGTCGGAGCTGGTGATGACCACGGTGTCGGGGCCCATTGAGTGCAGCACGTCCATCACCTGCCCGGGCGCAGGGAGCATGTCAGCTACGCCTCCTCACCCCTGACCCCTGACCCTGTGAACCCAAACGGCCAGGCAGACTGGCACTTGTGCCTGGGACGTGCTCTCACAGGGTTTGGCTGATGGGCGCGGAGACAACAGAGCAGAGGTCTTGGGAACCCGCCCTTAGTGGCCCATGCCCGTCCAGTGCCCGTCCAGCGACAGTTCTGCTGAACGACAGCTTGGCCTGCTTAGCGCCGCTGTGCCCCTTCCCTCTGGCTTGAAGTCTGAGCGTGTGCGCCTGCTGGCTCCCACCTGCAGCCTATTGGTGTCTGCCGACGGGAGGAAGGTGCCAACCAGGTTGGGCCGGCTGTCCTTCCCCATCTGGGTGCACACATCGCAACAACCAAACAACCATGGCTCCCACCTCCGGTCCACTCTGGGAAGCCACTCATTCATTAATTCATTTATTCAACAAACACCTACTGCTATGTCTTCAGCAACACACCAGGGGCTCAGAGGCCCCGGGGGCGCCGTCCCAGTTCGGAGCAAGGCCCTCCGAGCGGGAGGAGGGCCCCACACCTCGTTCCCTGCCATGGAACTCTCCTGTGGCCACCCCAGTCAGCTCAGACAAAGCCTGCTGTCGTGAGCAGGGCAGACAGTGGTTAACCCAGACCTGACAAGCACGGAGCTGCAGGTGACCAACCAAGTGCAGAACGAAATGCACAACACGTCCCCGGTCCTGCAGGCCAGCTGCCTGGGAGCTGGGACGCTGGCCACTTGGGGTGCCTGTCTCCCATTCCCACGGAGATACAGCTGTCCCCTCCCCACCGCGGGCAGTGCCGCCCGTCCCCTCCCTCCCCACCACGGGCAGTGCCGCCTGTCCCATGCCAGGTCCTCTTACCGCTAATGCTTCTTCCTGGCTATGGATCTTTCTGCCACTCAGTAACCTGGAAGACAGGCAGGCAGGGATGAGGTTTTACATCCTGGGTCCTGCCTGTAACATTCCCAAAGCCACAGCAGCACTGGTACCCAGCCCCAATGCCCGCAGGGAATGATCTCAGAGCCTGCTGGCCATCACGGGCCATCATGGACCAGGTGAGGTGGCCACCGTGACATGTCTGGGGACCAGTCAAGAGTAAACTTTACTTTTAAACGGGAACTCTCACATCACGGGTGTGCTGAGGTTCTAGACTGTGGTTAACGTGTACATGTAACAACAATGAAGGGCAGCAGCACGCGGAGCCCTTTGTGACCCCCAGCACGGCACAGGCGGCCAGCAAGGGCGATCCACGTCCACGGGAAGTCAGAGCTGTAAGTGGCTAGTGTACCCCATTCATGAGCCCACCAAAGGTTAGGGTCCTCCGGTGAGTCATCGTCCCCGGGAAGGACAGGCCTGGGGCAGGGATCCCCGGGCCCCACGTGCCCCCACCCCGACTTTAAAGAGTGGCCTTGAAAACAGAGGGAACCCAGCTGATGGTCCAGCAGAGCCAAACAGTGACAGACATGAACCCACTTGGGCGCTCGGCTGCACACCCCATGGCATCAGGAAATGCCCCTTCCACCTTGGGTACCTGGTTCTTCAAGCCATCAGGTAGGGTCATGCAATCCAAGAAAGGCCCTTGGAAACCCGGTGCCGGGCAGCAGGGCCTATGTCAGCCATACGCCAGAGCACCTCTTCCCCCTTTGTGGCCCCCAAGGCCCTGCTGTTCAGGAAAACAGCTGAGAGTCAGCACGATCACCATCAGGGAGTCAGGGTAAAATAACGACCCACTGCTGTTATTGATGGATATAAACCAGGTGGGTCCAGGCGCCTTGTCAGCCTGGCTTGCAGGGGTGCAGGCAGCTACCTGGCGCAGGGACGGTGCCAGATTTCCCTTCCCCTGAGGGAGGACATTCCAGGGAGGTGAATGCAATCCCCAGAGGGGACGTGGGGACGCTCCCTGCACAGTCTCTGTGGCTCGCCTCGTGGGGTGGTCTGCAAGCTTTAGCAGGTTTAAATGACTTACTCAGCCTCGAACTGGTTGGGAGTTATGATGTCTGCAACTGGCACAACCTTCTCTTTGTAAACAGGAAGGAGGTCCTCTGGGACGTACTGAAGAAAAGGAGACAGGGACACAGGCTGACGCACACAGAAGAGGAGAAGGAACTGGAGACATTCCCAGCCAGAGCCCCTCGGTAAGACCGGCACCCGAGAGTGCGGGCAGCGTGTGCTGACCCAAAGGGCTCCAAGGGCTCCTGGGGGAGGGCTGGGCGAGACCCCTCCTCCTCTAACACTCTCGGCTTCTGTGAAGGCCCTGGGGTGATTTCACCAGCGGTGCTCTGCCTCCCCTGTGTCCCACGGCAGCGTCCCTTAGCTATGGGCTGGGAGCGATTGTAACATTTTGTAACGGTTGAGGGACAAAGTCAAAAGAACACTTTGTGACACATGGAAATGAGAGGAAATTCAAAATGTTTCCATACATGAAATTTTATCAGCAAACAGTCATGTCCATTCGTTTGTAAATTTTCTGGCTGCTTTTGGCTACAACAGGGACATGTGGCCCTAAGATATCGACTCTCAGGCCTTTTATGGAAAGCCTCGTCTGCCGGCCATGCTTCTCCCTGGAAGGGGGTCCTGCCTCCCCTGGGAGCAGCGTCCACCCAGGCAGAGCGGTGTGCCCTGCTTTTGCACTGACAGCATCAGCAGCACTTAAATACGCACAGAATGACTAACCATAGAGCCTTCGCTGTTCCACTTGTCACCCATCACCGGATCGCACACTGCGGAGGGACAAAGGGAAGCTTCTCAGCAAAAGCTACAGCCAATCAAAAAAGAGCCCTCAACACTATCTTTGCCCATAAACTTCACCTGCCGCCAAAAGCTTGGGAAAATCACAGCCTCCCATTCTTATGTCTGTTAACTGGTGTTTGGCATTTTGTCATCCAGTCCGCCCCGGGGCATTCCCCACCCCCTCAGAGTTGGGGGCGTCCCATAGACCCCAACTGCAGTGCCGAGCAGCCCGACCTTGGCACACTGACACTGATTACAGCACGCTTAGCCCTGCTCCTCTCACACGCCCCACGCAGACGCCCACCCACGCCAGGTCAGAAGGCTCACATTCCCAGAGGCCCAGCACAGACAGCGCTCACAGGCTGGGGGAGCAGGAGGGGTGCCCAGAGGAAGGAGGCTAAGCGCCCCCCCTTCCCCCACCCCCGGCCAGGGTTCGACCCCACTCCAGGCGGTGACAGCCCAGCGCCTACCGTATACCAGCCGTGAGTTCTGCTGCTTCAGCTCCCGCACAATGTCCACCACCATGGCCAGGAAGGACTTGTCCCTTGTGTAACCTGTGGGCACGAGATCAGGCCACCTTCATAAAACAAAGGCTTGGCTGGCAAAGGAGAAAGAAGCGTCATAAAAACCATCCCACCCCACCCCACACCACGGTCGGCGGGTCTCAGGTCCGGCAGCCAGGGTGAGGATGAAGTGTCCCCAACAACTGGTCAGTGAGGGGCACTGGGCGCTTCCCAAAAGGAGCGTTAAGTCTTAGATGAAAGGAAGAAGCCATGGGTCACCGCTGTACGGGGGATTTTTTCTTCTGTCTTTCTACTTCAATAAGAAGCATATCACTTTTAACCATGTGTGTAAACACAAACAAGTACTTAAAAAAATTTCTTTTTATACCAGGGGTGTGTGTAAATGAGACCAACATACCGTGTTTCCCCAAAAATAAGACCTATCCGGACAATCAGCTCTAATGTGTCTTTTGGAGCAAAAATTAATAAAAGATCTGGTCTTATATTATAGTAAAGTAAGACCCGGTCTTGTATTATAGTTAAATAAGACCGGGTCTTATATTAATGTTTATTCCAAAAGACGCATTAGAACTGATGGTCTGGCCAGGTCTTATTTTCGGGGAAACACGGTACCAGGCGGCAGTGCTGCTTATCTGGGTATTTTCACGCCTGACCCCACCTGTCTCCACCCTTGGGCACTGGAACCCCAGTGTGGCCCCAGAAGTGACTTGGCATGGCCAGGGCCCCCAGACCATGCCACCAGGGATGGCCGTCACTAGGCGGTCACTAGTTCTTGGCGGCACGTGTCACCCCTCCTTGAAGGAGGCAGGAGCCAGAGGTGAGGCCAGGGTGGGGGTGCTGTGGGAGCGCCCGAGCCCCCCCAGCTGGGCTCTTACCCGTGAGCACGTAGTCATACTTATTCACGTCATTCAGCTTCAGACCTTCATACAGCTCGTGGAGCTCATCGGAGTTCAGCACTTGGCCCTTCCAGTGTGCATAGCCTGTGTGTTGGGGGGAGGGGTAGAACACTCGTCCTGGGCACACGGACAACTTCACCAATGGCCGCCGCCGCCCAACGCCCACTCACCCTCAAGGACACTGCCAGATGGTCCCTTCCCCATGGGCTGACACAGGGACTAAATGAGAACACCCAGGCATGGTGCTTTGGTGGGTGCTCCTAACTCCATGTGGGTGACCCAAAAAGCACAGCTGGCCCTAACACTGGTCACTACTGATATCAGAGGCCCCACCCCCACTGCCAGTTCCTCTGGAATTAACCCAAAGTGACGAGGGCGTCAGCACTCCAGGCTGCACACAGCAGGGGACACTTGGGAAGGAACATGCCAGGCCCACGAAGCTGCAGAACCTCTCCCTGTTTTTAGTGGGGCACCTGGGGACATCCCTTCACGTCACAGTCACTTGCTCTGCCAGTGTTTACTGTGCACATTTCCCCGCCCAGGCCGTTGTTTGATCACTGTCACCTGGGCCCTCTGGTAGGTAGGAGTGCCTCACATCCCAGCCCCCACAAGGTTGAGATTAGGGTTTCCGGGCGGGAATTCCCGCCCGTTCTCAGGAAATTTTTCCACTTTCCCATTCCCGAATCCCAACTGTTTGGGATTATAAACTGTTTTCTGTTCTCCACGATGAATCGTTTCCACAAAGTGACGGCCGATACTGCCAAACACCTGGGTTCAAGGAGCCGATTTTCCTGATTTCCCCGAACAACTTTTCTCGGGATTCAGGGTCAAGAAAGCGAAGAAAATTCATGAGAATGGGCAGGAATTCCCGCCCAGAAACCCTAGTGGAGATGCAGCCAAAGAAAGTCTTGGATCAAATCCTGACATGAATTAGAAACAGGCCACAGTGCTCAACCTGCTCTCGCCCCTGACAGGTACCAGGTGAAGCATTCCCTCCCGGCAGACAGACGTGTGGCCTCCTGGGGACCTGCTGCCACGTGGGACCCCTGTCCACAGAGCCTCCGATGGTGGTAGGGCAATGGCTTGGCGTTCACAGGGGCAGGGCCACACCATGGACAGCAAGGTCACCTGTGAGAATGCCTCCTGGCGTCCCCTGTGCCATGGGAAGCCCGCTAGTGTACGCGCTTCCAAGCAGGTACGTAAAACCCTTGAGAGCGCATCCTCTCCCCCTCCATAGGGACCAAGGGGTGGGGCCGGGACTGCCTCAGACCCTTGCATAGTGGCCTGTGTGCACGAGGGAGCCGTCCTGAGGAAGCGTGTCTGAACAAAGGTGATTCCACAGGGGCTGGTGTGGCCTCAGGAGACCCCAGTGTGTTCCATGGGGGGCACCAGTGGGAACTAATGCACGAGGGTTTGACTGACCCCATTAACTGGGTGCTGTCAGGGTCAGGAGGGTGGGAGGTTGGGTGTCAGCCTAGCTAACCTCCCCACTCCCGCGCAGGGCTGCCCACTGCAGCTCGTGTCCTCTAGGAGCTGGGGCCTCTGGCTGTGTCCCGGGCAGGTGTGTGCTCAAGAAACGCTGGGCTGCCACAAAATCCCACAGACCCAGGGTGAGGACAGTGGTCCTTCCTGCCTCCTTCTGCCCAGGTTGAGTTTATGTCCACTGCACATGCAGTATGCGTGTGTCCTGGGCCTGTTGTGACAAAGTGCCACAGACCAGTCGGCTCCAACAACAGTCCTGAAGGCCGGAGGCTGAGATCACGTGCAGGCAGGGCTGCTCCTCCTGAGGCTGCTCTCCTTGGGGTGCAGATGGCTTTCTTCTCCCCTCTGTGCATGTCTGTGTCCTAATCTCCTCCTCTTACAGGAACAGCAGCCATGTTGGACCCATCTCAACGACCTCATTTGACTTGAATCACTTCTCCAAAAGCCCCACCTCCAAATACAGTCAGTCTCTGAGGTGCTGGGCATTAGGACTTCAACACATACCTTTGGGGGGACACAATTCAGGCTGGACAGGCAGTGGCGAAGGTGAGACCCAGGACCCGAGGCCTGCATCACAGGGAGCATAGCAGAGCACGGCCCTCCACGAGACAGCTTCCTAACCACCAGGGCGCTCGGTCCCACACCTTTCCGTACCCCCTGCCCAGCTGCACCCTCGCCGCTGGTCAGGGGCCCTCGCATCCTCCGTCCAACCCATCAACTCATGGCTGAGAAAATAAATTCTGCGGAGGCCAAGCCATGGACGCCGACGGATGTAGTTCCGCAGGAAGCCAGAGTGGGCGCTGTGGTCTCGTCCCGCCCCGCTGGCCAGGAGGCCCCTGGCTGCATGTCCTCAGCGGGTGCCTGTCCCAGCTCCGAGGCTCTGTGTGTCCACACCGGCCACCCCTGCTCCAGGGGCAGCACCACAGGCCAGACCATCGGTCACACCGTAACTCCAAGTGCCAGGACAGCTAGGCTGCCCTGGCCTCTGACCTCCAGCCCCACCAGGTTCTCCAGATGCTCCTTGGGGCTCAAGGAGACCTTGCTGACGAGCAACGTAAGAATGCTGGGCGGGCAGGGGCAGGGGCAGCGGCTGCTTCAAAACCTGGAGCTGCCTGGAAGGGGTGGCCCTGCCTGCCAGGGAAGCACTTGGAAGACTGGGGGAAGTTGTGCAGAAGCCATCCTGAGACAGTCTCTTCTGAATGACCTGCTGGTCTGGAAGCCTGGGGTCCCCATCATTCGCAGAACTGACGAGAGGTTCCCGGTTGCACAATGAGCTTCATGCTGACACCTGGTCTTCCTCTGGGAGTCTGGAATTTGGGGGCGTGCCAGGCAGAGGTGTCATGTGATCAGCCCCCAGTAAAAACCCTGGGCGCCGAGTCTCCAACAAGCTCCAGAAAGATGACATCTCCCACGTGTTGTCATAGCTCCTGGCTGGGGAGTGTCCTGTGTGACTCCTGGGATAGGCTCTGTAGATTGTGCCTCGTGTCCCCGACTTCTCCCCATGCTCCTTTTCCCTGTGCTGATGTAGTGCTGGGGCTTTCACTGAAATAAATCACAGACGCTGGGCCCTGCGAGTCCTCTCGGTGAATGGCTGGGCCTGGGGCTAGCCCGCCAGAGACTGCTCCCACAACCCCTTTCAGTGCCCAAGGCCTCCCTACCCTCAACCCACCCATCTTTCATGATGTACCTAGACCCTCCCTATCCACAGTGGGGTCTCGGAGACTGGCACCTGGGCTCTCCCTGGGCTGGTGTGAAACGCAAATTCTCTGCCGAGTCAGAATCCTGGTGGGGGGTGGGGGGTGGGGTGGGCGGCTGCGCTCAGTTTCTTCAGGCCCCAGGCGACTCTTAGACACCCACAGATTTGAGAAGCATGATCTAGAGCAGGGGTCAGCAAACTGGCTGGTAGGCTGGGTGTGGCCAGCCCCATGTGGGTATCCAGCCTGCGGGCAAGAGCAAGCAGCGCAGTTTTAAGTGGTTGGAAAAGAAACAAAAGCAATGCCTTAAGACTTGTGCACATTACATGAAATTCAATTTCCAGTGCCCATAAATGGAGTTTAAGTTTTATTGGAAGCCCCATGCCTTTGCACGCGGTCTCTGGAAGCTGCATGCTTCCGCAGCACAGAGGTTTATTCCTGTCCCTTCACAGGAAGGCGCCAGCCCTGCTGCAGGACACCTGCTCACCCAGGAAGCCGGGCTCTCTGGCTACCATCTTAAGAGTGATTTCAGACTCAATGCGATCCCACGTGACACCCATTAGAATAGCCAGACGACAAATCACAACACCAAAAGAAGACAAATAGTAACAGGTGCTGGTAAGGATGTTGAGAAACGAGCCCTCACACATCGTTGGTGGGGACGCAAAATGACGCAGCCCGTTCGAAAAAAGTCTTAAAACGATTAAACAGCATTACTACCTGACCCAGCAATTCTGCTCCTATGCATACAGTGGAGAAAATTGAAACACATCCACATAAGCGCATGGGGACCAATGTTCACAGCAACACGAGTCATAAACCCCCATGTCATCAATGGCTACGTGGGTACACAAATGTGGCAGACACATGCAGGGGAATAGTACTCGGTCATAAAAAGGAATGAAGCTCTCTCTGGATGTGTTACAACACGGATGAGCCTTGGAAATATTAGCTCAGCGAAAGAAAATAGCTCAGCGAAAGAAAGAAAATAAGGAGCGCCTTATTCCACTTATGAAATGTCCAGAACGGGCAAATCCACAGGTGGAAGGTAGACTGGTTGTCGCCAGCGGCTGGGGGAGGGGCGTGGGAGGGACAGTGAACGGGCATAGGTACCTTGATATGATTTCCACTGGGGCAATGACGGTGTCTGGAAATATAGTGGTGATGGTTGACAACTGTGAATTCATTCTATAGTATGTAAATATCTTAATAAATATATTTTTGGGCCCCCATGCCAGCCCGGCCTGGCCCCAGGAAACAAGCAGGCATGGGCACAAGTGTTCAGAAGCCACCACAGTAACTGGTATTGCTCAGATGTCCCAGTGCAGGACTATGGGGACAGGGGAACGCTGGTTGAGCAGGGTGCGGCTGAACTCTCGAGGCCAGCGTGAGCTGAGTACTCAGTGCACAGTAGGACCACACGGTGGAAAGAACACACCAGCGAGGCCTTTGCTGGGCAGCTTGACAAGCCCAGCACTGGACAAGAACGCTTGCAAATGGGGACAGCCTTGCTAACGGGGGAGTCACACACAGCTCTTGCCACACGTCTTTCGCGCAGCACAGAGATGCTTGATGGAGGTGAGGTCAGGGGGGGAAAGGGGGGATAAAGTGCCTCTGTTCTTCTTTTAAAAAAAGTAAAAAATATCAAGTACTTTTGTTTCATGTCCCAAGCCCAGGACAGAACAGACAGGTCATTGTGGGCGCCCTACACTCACAGCCCTCGATATGGCTCCCCAGGAGTGGGGGCCCATGTGGCCATCTGGGGGTACCTGAGTCACATGTCCTAACCGCCAGCTCCCATGGCTTGCCAAGTGCCAGGTGCCACATGCCACACTGCCATGGGGGCTGGGTTTGAGAGACAGGCCAGCCTCACTTCTGAGAAGCAGAGTGTGGGCAGGGGTGAGAGGGAGAGGGACAGGAGAAAGGGGTCCATGGGCTCAGGGGCCTCACCTGGCTACACTAGGAGGGGGTGGGGTGGGGGGATGTGGCACCTGAGCCACAGCGGTGGCCTTGGGAGGGCGCCCCCTGGAAGTCCTCCGAATAGTCTGTAGACAGAGGTGCCTGTGGGCCCCCCAGCACGGGCACTCACTCACTCACTGAGGCAGCTGCCTGAGGATCCCCATGACAGGCAGGCTCGCTTGGCATCTGGAGGAGGCTGGGTGGGGGCACGAGGTCTTTCCTACCTGGGGGCCTTCCCAGGGAACCAGAGGAGCCTAGAAGGCCCCAGCACCCCGGAAGCCGTGGAAGCCCCTCCCCTCACCCTGGAGTCTGGCAGGAAGGGTGACAGGGGCTTCTGAGCAGGGTCTTTGCTTGTTTTGAGCTAATGCTGATTATGGCACAATATAATATTCACCAGTAAGTTCAATACTGTCATTTAGTGTCTGAGCCAGTTCGGCTCATTTACTTTAAAAAAAGAGAGAGGGAAGAAAAGGAGGGTGGTTAAAACAGCCAATAAAAATGTGGGATTCAGGGAACTTCGCTGTGTCCACTGAAACTTTCTGGGACTCCTCCAACTTTCGGGGCACCCAGCATCCTCGGCAGAATGAAGGCAGGAAAGGCCTTTCAGTGAGAGCTGTACCTTTTCATCAAGCACGCATGCGCCTCTTCCCCCCACCCAATGTATGACTTATATCACCCCCGTTCCTTCCAAGAAAAATCACACCCAGGAGAATATGGGCTTCCTGAGGGCCGAGGCAGGGGCAGCCTTCCGTGGGTCCTGCTGGCACCCTGCCAGGCGGTTCCGGGAAGTTCTGTGCCTGCAAGTTCCACCTGGGTTCAGAGTAATCCCAGAAGAGGCGACATGTGGACAGTTCCAAGAACTGGGGCGGCTCCGTCCCCCTGCCTCAGGCTGTGTGGGGAGCTTGGGGCTCGTCCCCCACAGTGAGGGCCTCCTGAGGGCACTGACCCCTACACACCAGTGAACCAGCAATCCTGCTTCAAGGCGTCTGTGACCAGAAATCCTCGGGGTCCCCGTGCATTGAGAGATGCCCACACGTGCTCCCCCAGGCACTAGTTTCTAATAAAGAAAATCAGGGTCTACCTGCAGCGTGGGGGCCTCGTGTGGCCATGGCGCCACCTGGTGGACGACGAGGGCGTGAGCAGGTGCGTGCAGAGCAGGGCCGGGCCCCAGAGTAGGTGCTGGGATCACAGCCCGTTTTTCGGAGGAGGAAACTGAGGCACCACCTGCCCCGGTTATGCCACCTGCCCGGAGGCAGCCAGCGCAAAGCCGCAGAGCCGAGCTCGCAGGCACAGCCCACACCTGCAGACAGGCAGGCCCCAGCCCTCAGCCTCCCGTACCCGGCAGCCTCTGCAGGGCGACACCTCCAGCTTGGTTTCCCCATCCATCAGATGGGGACCCCCCTTGTTTCTAAAGGACCATTTCTCACACCCACACTCAGCTGAGCCAGTGCCTCACCTGTGTGGTTTGAAAACTGGACAGAATTCACAGCGTCGATCTCAAACCCCAAAACCTGCAATACAGACAGAGAAGACAGAGGTAAGAGAGAAGCCAGGCTCGCGATGACCCCAGCAGGTGCCTGACACCAGCCTGGGGACCAGCGTGGAGGAGGGGAGCCCCCAGGCGCAGGGACTGGAAGGGTGTCCCCACGTCAGGCTCAGCATCTGCACTTTTGGTGGTGTGCATGTCTGGCGACGGACTTCGTTCACCCCTTTGTGCAGCAAATGTGTTGGGGAGCCACCAGCCCAAAGGACCAAGACTCAGAGGCCACTTGCCGCCTGCTGGGACGCAAGGCCCTTGTTACCACTCTGGAAATCCCAGCGAATGGACTGGAAAGAAACCCAGGAGGCATCCGTCTGTCTGAACATGACAGAGGGCTGTGAAGCCTGAAGTCCCCAACCAGTGAGGAGCCAAGGCCACGGCTCCTTTCCCATGAGCCGGGCTTACAGACCCTCCATCGTCCCATCAGCTACAGAGAAAGCAGGCACCCAGCCCAGAGCCAAAGGTCCCTTGAGAACAGTCACCGCCACAAACCCACTCACAGACAAGGGATGTGTGGACGTTTCCAAGAACTGAGGCAGCTCCATCCTTGTGCCACCTGAGCCAGGCTTGTTGGCCCTGGGCCGACCGGGGGTCCTCTGGCCACCATGGCTTAGCCGCTCAGCGAGGCCCGGAGGAGCAGTTCTGGAGCAGGGAGGGGAGGGAGTTCTGTTGCCAAGGGAACCACAGCACAACTACTGCAAGTTCACTTACAGCACACAAAACAGGGGAGTGCAGAAAAGTTCAGCTACCACTATGTTAAAAGCCAAGCACAGAAACAGTGGGAGCACTTTTTTTTAATGAAACAGAAGGAAAGGTTATGTCTAAGTGGCCAGGACAGCTACACAATCCCACGTTGACAGTTTGCTCGAGACATGGAAAGAGCTAGAGTGATCTTTCTTTTTCTTTTCCTTTTTTTTTCTTTTTCTTTTTTTTTTTTAAGATTTTTATTGGGGGAAGGGGAGCAGGACTTTACTGAGGAACAGTGTGTACTTTCCGGGACTTTTTCCAAGTCAAGCTGTTGTCCTTTCAATCTTTGCTGTGGAGGGTTGCCGGTTCGATTCCCACGTGGGCCAGCGAGCTGCAGCCTCCGCAACTAGAATGAAGTCAAGGAGCTGGCGCTCAGCTCCCAGGTGACCAGATGGCTCAGTTGGCTGGCGTGATCTTCGTGCAAATGTTTACACTGCACAGAACTTAATGAGGACAAGCTGATCTGACTCTCACACACACACACACACACACACACACACACACACACACACACATATGTCTTCATGTTCTGCTCCCTTGCACCGTGCTCTAGACCTGAGGCCTGGCCTCCAGCCCACCCCAGAGGGCACCTGCCAGGCCACCCAAGGGCCACCACACTCCAACGAGCTACACACAAGCAGGGAAGCCCGGAGCCATGAGGGAAGTGCAAGGACAGGCCCTGCCTGGGGGTGAGAAGAGGACACGTGTGGGCTCAACTCTGATGCAGGAGATGTGGCCGTGCCCGGACAGGGCAGTGAGTGAGGGCAGAGGCCAGGGAGCGGGAAGCCCTGGGAAATCAAGCCCAGGACTGTAGTTCAACTGGCCCACTGACCTTTAGACCCTCTCCCTGCACTCCCCCAAATGGGGACAAAGGACCTTTCTGTAACATTGACCCACAAGACAAAGAAAGGGGGCAGACAGCAGCAAACTGTGAAGTAGCCCAGACAGACACCTCACACGCAGTCAGATTACAGTCTCTGCACCTACAAGGGGCCTAGAGAGCGACAGTGAGCTACCTCGCCTGTACAGCCTCCGGAAGACATGGCAAGAGGGACGAGTGTGAGAGACAGACAGTGTGTGTCTGAGAGAAAAGAGGACAGGGGGACAAAACCAAGGGGCATGGCTGGCCCCAGTGGCCACCCTCTATGATGCCCAGCGGCTTCCAGCCCCAGGCCCTTCTGCTGTGGCCACCTGGTCTTCTGAATACCAACAACTTCCCACACTCTCTTCCCTCTTCAGCTGACAACATGAAACCACTTCCAAGTCTCACCTAAGGTTCAAAACAGGCCAACCTGTGGTGCGGGCGATGGGGAGCGGCTGCCTCCAGGAAGGGGGGGGCAGTGATGGGAAGTGGGAGCTGCTCATTGCTCACAGTCCTTTTCTTTGTGTGGGTGGCAGCTACGCAGACGTGTAGCATTCTGTGAGGTCACTGAGCCACACACTTAAAAATGTGTATTAACAAGTCTTTCTAAACATTTTAAGCCAGTTATTATCAGGACTTCAAGTAATAAAAAAAATCAAGTCTTATTAATCTAAAATTACAATGGGCACTCTGCAAACTTCCTTGCCTGGTTTCATGGCCTCCTGGACACAGATAGCTCATAGTGTTTCAGATCCTTTAAAATTCTAATCAATTCTGAAGAAACAGGTTTGAAGCAGCAAGAACACCGGTCCCAGATATCCTGCCAAAATATCTGTTCTGTTGCTTCTGGATGTGGGTACTTAATCCTTGAGAGCTGGAGAACTGGAAGTCGTTATGTTCTGCTTTTAAGTGACAGAGAGCCCTAAGCCCCTGGCTTATTTGAAATACCACCAGCCATGTGGGCTTGTTAATCTGGCACCCATCAAAGCTGTGCGCAGGGCTGAGCGGGACCCAGCAGAAAGAGTGGAGAGCCCCGTGTCTGAGAGGGAGCCCCTGGGCCCCAGAGAAACGCCTCTTGTTCAAATTCAGGCTTCAGTTCAAACCCACCCTTTGTGCTGGGCCCTGTGGCGTCACCCCTGCTTTGCCAGTGGCTCTCCTGGGCATGGCCAGCAAGGAGAGACCAGGGGAGGGGCAGGGCTTTCTCCCAGCAGTGGTCTGTCCCAGCAGTGACAGGCCTTCCCCAGTGGTGGCAGCAGCAGCCACACTGGCTTTCTGTCATTCGTGGACGTAAGCCCCCTCACCTACCCCTCCTAGCCCCTTTGCCCAGCGTTAAGCTCCAGGCACCCAACCTCCTCTCTGGTCCAGGTCAGCTGCTAGACAGCGGGCAGGTGCAGCCCCCTCTATAGCGACTTTTTCTGCTGTCCCGATACCTGGCTTAACAACTGTGACAACGATTGCTCTGGTTCCTGCTTCTGGACGGCCCCTGCCACTGTGTGTCCCTGATACCCCCCCGGGGACACACTGATTCTTGGCCCAGGGTGCAGTGCAGTGTCATGCCCCCCCCCCCACACACACACGCTGAGCAGCCTGGTTCTCCCGTGTTTGCCTCTGGCCTGGCATGCGGGGCAGATCCGAGTCCCTGTCCCGTGATGCCTCCACATAAGTCACATGACATGGGAACAACCAAGACGCCTCGTGGCTCCACCGCCCAACAAGACCACCCGTCTGTATCAGGCCAATCGATGAGACAGCACTGCTGGTCCCTGGTTCTCATGGGGGAGACTCGTTGTTTTACAGTGAACGGGCTCAGAGGGCCTTGGGGTGCCTGTGGGGGGCAGCCCTGCACAAACCCATCCAAGTGTGGGTGGGACCTGTGATGTCATCAGGCCCCGCGGGCAGCAGCAGGGTACCCAGGTGAGTCTGATCTAAGCACAGCGCCCATCAGAGGCAGGGAGTTTTAGGCTGATGATCAGAGGCAACGAGAACAATGTGAAAGGACTCATGCGTGTCGCGGGCTGCGAGGATGGGGGCCACGTGATGACGACACAACCGTGCACGACAATGTCACATACAGCCACTGTTACAATCCGCGTCAGAAGGCATACGCGTGCACGAAGTCCATTAAAAACAAAAGCAGTAACAATCCATGCCTCACCATTCCTTAATTAGCTCACTACATTGAACCCTCAGCTGGGCTCTGGGGCTTTCGCGGCTGCTGATGTACAGAAGGGACGTCACTCTCCCATCTCAAGCTGGCGGTTCACAGGCAGCTGGGGAAGGACGTATGCCACAGCCTCCTCACCCCCAGCCAGTCTGTTAACGTTTACCAGCACACAGTAAACAGATGTAAACAGACTCTTTATAAGAAAAAATAGGAAGAACTGACTAGTTCAGCCTGGGTGGCACGGGAAGGAGGACCTTGCAAGAGAAGGGGTACCACTTCTGCCAACCCTCCTGCAGCTGCTCACCCTGCCCCAGCACTGCCCTCCTTCTGCCTGGTGCGTCCCCCAGTCGGGGGCCAGGCGCCCCTAGAATTTCCCCTAGGGCCCCATCTCTGCTGTTCAACAGCTCCTACTCCTTGCCTCTGAGCCTCCACACCACCATTGCCCATGCCCCTTTGCTGACCCCCAGATCTGCTAAACCCCAACCTTCGAGGGCCTCCCGCTGCCCGTGGGAGGAAGCCAGACCCCATGTCCCACCAGCATGCCCATCGCCGGCCCCCCCACAGCCTTATCTCACTCCATTCTATGGATTCCACGCTGTGGCTGCAGCACCGCCGGCCACTTCCTGTATACCACTTCCTGTATACTGAAAAGCTGTGAAAGCTCTGCGAGCTCCTCTCCTTCCCCTGCACTCAGTGGGGTTTTCAGGGCTTTGGGGCGCCCCCACCCACCATGAGCCCCAGAATGAGTCCACCATCCCATGTGCCTCTGAATAAAGGCTGGCAGAGGCCAAAGCCCCAGCCTCAATTCCACTGGCAAATGTATCCCGCTTCAGAGAAACTCGGGGCCACAGCAGAGAAGTCTGCCCTGACTGAGTGCGTCACACCTCCACTCTGGCTGCTGAGAAAGCCTGGCTACACGTGACCACATCTGTAAAACTCAGCTGAGACAGGGGTCTCAGACCTGAGGGGAGCCACTGACATTCATAGCCAGCCAAAATCGAGGCACTGTTGGCAAGGTCCCTGCGTGGGACAGTCTGCCTGTCAATATGAATCTACGCCTGGCACACGGCAGGAGCGCTTGATCTGCTGAAGAAGTGGAGACGATGTGGAGACAGTATGTACAAAGCACTGGTCCCTGCCCAGAGAGCAGGCAGCTCAGGTGGCCTCGTTCTGGGACCCACAACGAGCCCAGGTCAGTGAGCCATCCTGGAGGTGACTCCAGCCTCCGAGCCCTGCCAGCAAGCCAGGAAACACTGGCAATAGCTGAAACACACGTGTACCATGGGAGAGCGCTTCCCTCTGCGGTCATGGAGCCACAAGAGCAATGACAGTGGGACACAGGACAGCATCAGAGTGTCCAGTCCATGCAGGTTCCCATCTTCTGCCCAGATACAGACCTCAGCCCACCTTTCCAGGCACAGCTCTCCCCAAGGACAGCCGCACATGCTGGGGAGCTGAAGCAGCGCTGGCAGGTGACGCAGGCTCCCAGGGCCTCCCGCCCACCTCTCGGCTTCATCATCCACCCTCTGTGCTGACAGGTAGGCAGACAAGGCTCTCGATGAGCCCTCATCACAGCAGGAGAGGGGACATGCTGGAACGTTCCGGCCCTGCTCCACCACCCACCCGCGTAGACCACCCTGGTTCCTCTAGGGGAAGAGATTTGTCTTGGGCAGCAAGAGGGCGCTCTGGTGTCAAGACTGGTCACTGGCTGGTTGTGCAAGACCCTGAGCGCTTCCACAGGAAATCAGAATTTGGAAAGAGGGGACAGGAGGGTGTCATGTGAATGCTGTCACCCTCATCAACCTCACGCCAAGTGCCTGCCCTGTGTCCCACCACCACCCATTATCAGTCCTACAATCAGCTCAACACACACCCACCTTGCCCTGATCTCCACGGGAACTGCTCCTGCAAACGGCCCTGCCCCCACCCAGAAGCAGCCTCCCTGACTTGCTTGCTGTAGGGCCCACATGAGCGCCCTGGCCTCAGAGTCCTCACAGCCCTGGACCCCATCACTTTGGACCAGCCCTGCATCCAGCACATGCACCCCGGCGCAATGCACCCCTCCCCCAGCTTCTGGGCTCACTGTGCTCAGTGCCAGGAGGGCACCCCCGGGCCTGCACAGGGTCCGCATGCTAACAGTCAGGTTCGGCTGGGAGCTGGGCTGCACTGCAAAGCCCTGAGAGGGGGTCTCATCCCAATCTCCTAGTGGCCCCCAGGTAAACATGGGGACCAGGGAGGCTGGGCTGCTCTGGGTGGCCCATGTCCCCATGCCTCCTTCCTTTCTCCTAGGGAAACTCCATTGATTCTGTTCCACAGTGTCCCTCTTCCAGACCACTCTGCGAGTAGAACTGGCTGATTCCAGTTCAAAGGCTCTGTGTGGGCGTCGTGCACCAGGGGACCACCAAGCCCATGAGCCGCAAATCCTGTCAGCTCTCATGTCACAGAAGCCCCTTGCTGGCAGACGTGCCCTCCCCTTCGAGAGAGGGCAGCACTGGCCTGTGACGGGGGTCAGTTAAACACAAGGCCCACACAGGGCACAGCAGCACTGCATGACAAAATCACACACATGCACGCACCCACACGTGCACAAATGAACACCCATGCCCACATGTACACATATGTGCAGATACATGCTACACATAATGCACATACACACACATGCAGATACACACCTATGCCCACACGTGTAGACGCACATGTACCCACACGTGCAGGTGCACGCCCACACGAGTAGGCGCACACGTACCCACACGTGCAGGTGCACGCCCACACAAGTAGGTACACATGTACCCACACGTGCAGAGCACGCCCACACGTGTAGGCGCACATGTACCCACACGTGCAGAGCACGCCCACACGTGTGGACACACATGTACCCACACGTGCAGGTGCACGCCCACATGAGTAGGCGCACATGTACCCACACGTGCAGGTGCACGCCCACACAAGTAGGTACACATGTGCCCACACGTGCAGAGCACGCCCACACGTGTAGATGCACATGTACCCACATGTGCAGAGCACGCCCACACGTGTAGACACACATGTACCCACACGTGCAGGTGCACGCCCACACGTGTAGGCACACATGCACAGACGCACACACATGCCCACACAGGCACGGTGAGGAGATGAGAAAATGGGACCAATTAAAGTCTTGCTTTTTCCCCATGGCAGGCAAAGAGAAACAGAAATCAGTCCCAAACAAAGAGATTTAGAAATCAAGATTTAAGCAATTCTAGACTTTCTTGCAGAAACAGCAAAAACAACATCCACGTCCCAGGACTGCACCCGGCTGGATTCTGCAGGGAAACGAGGCTGGTCACACCCAGCACAGCGGGAAGCAGCAGACCTGTGTGGCCTGCACAGCACGCAGGAACCTTCCGGAAGACACTCAGAACTGCTCCAAATGTGGTGCGTCACTCCAAGGGAATGGACAACTGCAGCGTGCAGCGGGAAGGAAGCATGCTTTTCGCGGCAGCTCTCGTACTGTTTGCTAATGATGTGTCACCGTGGAAAACGTTAAGACAGAAACGAAGTCTTTTAAAGGGCAAGGTGACATTCTGCCAGTTCATCTGAGTGCAGTTCTGCTGCAAAAGGCCCTTTCTATCCTAGGAATTCTAAGGAAAAAATGTAAAGATCCTCAAAAGGACTATCAAGAGATCCTCTGAAGGTCACCTTGCCACCCAGGGGTTTCTTAAAGGGGAGAGGGTGGACATAGCTCCTTGTGGCCCTGAAGCGACCCCTTGGGATCCAGTGGTGACTCCAGAACCTGGATGGAGCCACCCACAGGAATAAAAGGCCCAGGTCCCCACAGCTCTGCAGCTTCTGCTCTGCTCGAGCAGCGGGAGCCCAGCCCTCCTGCGGGGCCCTCAACTCTGCGCCAGCTCCTGTAGCCACTTGGTAGGTCCTGGTCTAGGATCTTGGTTTCCAGGCCATGCCCCCCAGCCAGCTTCTTCCTGCACAGACAGGCCAGGAGTCAAAGGATGAGGCTGACGTCCACAGGTCCCAACCTGAGCAGTCCCCCTGAAGCTCTTCTGGGGCCTCCTGTGGTCGTCTTCCTGTCTCGGTGACTCAGCATTTAAATGGGTTTCAAGCTAAGGTTACCTACCTCCTGTCACTGGTCACATTAACTAACATGCTTCCCATGGCCACTAACGTGTACTTTGGACTTGAGCCCGGAAACAAATCCAAAAGCAGGGTCAAGGTTCTGCCCTCTTCGCTTTTGTTAAAGGTTTTTCTCTGCTCAGGGAAGGTGGCTATCTGCCTGATATGTTGAATGGTATGCTTTGTGAACCTGGCTAAAGGCAGTCTGGGATCCCGGCCCTGAAGCCCAGACTCGCAAGTGTGTGCCACGCTCACCACGGAGCTGCAGGAGCTCCCAGAACTGGCCCGCAGTGTGCAGGCACCTTGGGCTGAGCTCCGTCAGGGGGCACCCCGGTGGCCAGGCACCATCTGATTGTCACGAGAACTATTCTCACTGAGAAAGGAAAGGGTGTCTGGCTACTCCAACTTGGCCAGTAACCGAGGAGATAGTGAATTCCTCACCCAGGCCTTCCATGGGGCTGGCCACCTCTATTTCCAACAGTTCCCATTTACCAAAAAGGTAAATGATTACCCAAGGCAATGCCCGATCTTTCTACATCCTGACAAAAGTTAAAAAAGAATTGCTTCTAGCTCCCTCTCCAGGACGCGCGGCTCCAGGTACTCGACGCCCACCTTATCTGGATATTCTGATACAAAGCTTCATCCGTGAGTGCACATAATCACGGAAACCGCTGGCACATCGCTGTACTTGCCCTCGTCCTCTGCCGTGAGGCTCCCCTCCCTTCCTGACGTCAGACGCCGCTTCAAGGCTTCCTGGGGCTCTGCTCCCGGGCACATCCTCACGGGGCCCAGATGAAAACTCCTTTCTTAAATCTATAAGGTTCTTTTTGTTGACATCACTTTGCAGAGGACGCTTACAAAGGCTCAGAAGGCAGGGCCAGATCCCTGAGCTAGAAGTCCAAGACCAGGGGACACCAGGTCCGTCCCCACAGGCGGCCTGCCCAGCCCCCCAACCACACGCATTTTCATCTCTCTGAGTAGCATGAAGGCAGACCTGTGAAGCCCGGCCAGAGCCCTGCTCTCAGTCATTTCCAAGTTCTCTCCCCACAGCCAGCCGTGTGCAGGAGCTGCCTTTGGAGTGTCCAGCTATGGGGCGTTGGTCAAAACTCAGAATGTAGTACTCCTGTCGGAGTGGCTCCGGGTGTGAGGGATGCCTCCCTCCTGCGCTCAGCGGGCCACCCCACCCAGCTCCCTTCTTGTCCCTGCTCCAGACGTGAGGGTGGGGAGCAAAGTGCCTGCAGGGGACCCTGGGAGCCATCAGGCAGTACTGCCAGATTGTGCTACAGGAGGTCGAGGCCGCAGCAAGCCTGCACAGACTGGTCCAGGAAGCACTAGTAGGCAAGTGGAGAAAGTGTCCAGTGACATAAGAAATTTCTGGAAACTCTTTTTGTTCTGGGCTGAATCGTGTCCCCCAATTGCATATGTTCAAGCCCTGAGCTCCAGCACCTCAGAATGGGACCTCATTGGGAGACAGGGCCTTTACAGAGGTTAAACAAGATCACTAGCGTTAGCGTGGGCCCTGATCCAACACACCTGGTGTCTGCACAAGAGGAAGCGATCAGGACACAGAAGCACAGGGACGAGCACGTGAGGACACGGGGAGCAGACGCCGTCGGCACGCCCAGGAGCGGCCTCAGCAGGCACGGCCCTGGGACATGTGGATCTCGGCCTCCGGCCTCCAGAGCTAGGAGGGAATAACCGTGTTTGAGCCCCGAGCTGACTAACACAGTTGTTTGAGGCCCAGTTTTGAGGGAGCATGTTTTGAGGACCACCATCCCTGGCTTTCTCCCTGACCTCAGCTCTCTCCAACCCCCAAATTATATCTTATTTCTGTAATTAGAAGCAAGAGATAATTAAGGCAAAGGACTGAGGGATGGAAGTGTGGACCCAACCCTCATCCATGGCTGACAAAGGTCCCAGCCTCCGCGGGTGCCCCAGTCAGGCCTGGGTGCCACCATGCCCTGCCCTTCGTTGGTCTTTCTGCCTGAGGAGACATAAGCAAAGCACCCCAGGCACTGCTGGCCATCCTCAGTTGTGTCTGCCCCCATCTCCCTTGGTTCTCAGAGGAGCCGCGAAGAAGCAACATCATGCCCGTTCCCCAGACAAGGTACCAGAACCAGAGGGCCTGTGTAGAAAGTGGCCTCTTCATGGTCACCACCCTACAGCAGGGCCCCTGCTTTTTGGGCACCCACCCTGCCATGCTCCTCAAGGGGAGGAAGTGTTGGGCTGGATTAAATCAGAGACAGAGGGATCACACCCCCCCCCATGACAGGCAGGAGATGACATGACTCCCACCCCCAGACTATGTGCCACAAGCCCCAGGACATTCACCTACAATAAGGATGCTGGCTCTGGGGAGACTCAGGTAAAAACCGCAGCTCTGTCCTTACGAGGCCCTTCCCTCAAGTAACGAGAAAAGGATGGTTTGGGTGTGGAAGTTGAGGGCACGTGCCTGGGAGTTCAGGAATAAGGGACATCACTGCAGGACCCTGGTGGGCAGAGGAAGGGAACAGCTGCCCAGTGGAAAGAGAAAGAAGGGAGTGGCCACAGGTGGGCGGGGAGGGAGGACGGGGCAGAGGGCACAGGGAGGCCAGCAGGGAGCTGCACATCTCTGCCAAGGGCTGTTCCCATGACTCCTTGGCCCAGGCCGGGCTGGGGCTGCTCCTGCCATTGGGGCAGCTGGCCGAAGCTGTTCTCAGAGCCCTTCTGGTCCCACCTTCCTGGGCGGCTCCTGCTTTGCTCCAAGGACCCTGCAGCTCCACAGCCCTCAGCAGTCCCATCCAGGTGAGTCTCCCCCCACAAGCTGGGGGAGAGCAGGCATGCTGGAGCAGTGGCCAAGAGTGGGGGCTGTGGGGCAGCTGCAGGCATGCACACTCACTACCCCCAGGGCTCTGCCCTCTGCTGGCCACAACGGGAGGGGCAAGGACCAGACCTGGGTGCGGGTGCTCACACATCAGGGGCAGGAGGTCATTTTGAACTTGAACCCTCCTACCTTTCCTCCCTCAAGTCTCTGCTCCACTATTTCCTCCTCAGTTGTCTCACAGGGCAGCCTCAGGTCGGCCCTCAAATTCTACTGAGCACCAGCTCCAGCCCCCCCTGCAGCCCTTCCAGCCAGCCTGCACTCCGCAGGCCGTTTGTTGGGGCTGGTGGCCCTCTGTCCTGTGGTGCTCAGCATGCTTAGCAGGGGCCCTGGGACCTGCCATACTTGTTCCTTGCTCTAACACTGGGCCCAGGCTGGGCAGTCCTTGAGGGTAACCATCTTGCCAGAACAGCCAGTGCTCCTGTGGGGCCCAAGGCAAGGAAGGCCCAGGCCCCCTGGTGTTGCTTCTGGCCCAGGTGACACTGCACTACACCTAGGCCTCCTCCTGCCCCTCCAAGGGCCACCCAGCCAGAACCTTGGGGCAGCAACAGGGAGCAGTGGGTGCCCAGCCGACGAGTCAGGAGGAGATGGGGGTGAGCCCCTCACGCAGGACTTGGGGGAGGAGGTGGGAGGGAAGGCCGCGGGGACGCCAGCATGGGAAGGCTGACACATTTGAAGAGCGTCTTCTAAAGCGAACGCTGCGCGGCCCTGCACTGGTCTCTGGGCCGTACTTCAGGGCCAGCACCTGCAGATAGGCCTTCTCGGTCCCCTGCCCTCCAGCGACCACCTCCCGGGATGGTCAGCCGCGGTGTGCGGCCCCCCCTCGGCGGCGGGGCCTCCCTGTCCGTGAGCTTCCTCCTCGGCTTCCCTCCCCGCAGCCTGACCCACAGCAGCCGGGAACTGAATGGGGCGCCCAGCAGGTGAGCACTGCAAACACCCGCCCTTCCAGTCTCCTCCTGCGCTGCGGGGCAGGGTCTCGGCTCGCTCGGCTCCCCGGCCCCCCGCACTGCATCTTCTCGCCCCCAGGGAGCCGGGACCGCAGGGGCCGGGCGGCGGGGGGCTGCGGCGGGCACGGCTCGCGCGGGGGCTTCACCCTAATCCAGCGCCCCCGCCCCAGCCCACCCGCAGGGGCCCACCACGTGCTCCCGGCCCGCGTCGGGACCTGCGCTCCAGACCGCACCTGCGGCTGCCTCGGCGGCCCGGCCAAGGTCACGCGGGCGGCTGTGGCCACCCAGCTGCGGGCCCGCACGGCCGGGCGCGGGGACACCGCGGGTTATGCAAGCGTACCTGCAGCGGGAACGTGGCCGCCCGGTTGCCCACGTAGCCGCGGACGACGTGGCTCTGGATGGAGAGCACTCGGCACTCCTCCTCCATGCCGGCCTGGCGGGCGGCGCGGGGCCGGGCGCGTCGGCGTCTCCCCGCTCGCGGGCCTCAGGCTCCGCTCGGGCCGGCTCCGCGCAGGCGCTCGGCTAGGCCGCCGGAGCTCGGCGCTGATGGGAACCTGCCGGTCCCGCGCGGCGTGGGGCGGGGCATCGCACAGGCCCCGCCCCCCGCCCCTCCCCCCAGGACGGGGTGAATCGAAACCGCACCCCACACCCGCCATTCCCTGCCCCTCACCCCCTCGGGGACCCACGTCACGCTGCGCTCCTGGCACGTGGGCGGGAGCAGCCATCCCGCAGAGACTGGGTTCGCCCTTCTAATGTGACCCGGGAAGGGCGCGGCAGCCTCGCTCATTCATTCCAGTCTGCTTCATTCATTGGTTAACGGGCGCCCAGGTCCGCGGACTCTGCGCCCAGTCTCTCCGGGCCACGGGCGCGTCCGGCAGGACCGCCATGCAGGAAATGCGCAGGCTCGGCCCCGCGAGAGGGGCACGGGCCGGCTGAGCGCGGAGACGGGCGAGGCTGGAGGTGACCGGCCCGCTGTCCCACGGCCCGGGGCGCGCGCAGTGCCGGGTCCCCCCCGCAGAGGTGTCAGCGCGCCCAGCCCCCTGTAGAGAACCGGAGCCCCCCCCCCCCCCGCAGACCATCGGGCCCGGCGCGTAGATCACGAGCCCCGGGCCCGCCCTGAGGACCGAGGACCCAGGCCCTCCCCTTCCGCCGCGCGCGCTCGCCTATGGACCGCGGAGCTGACCGACGCGCACGGCGCTAGGGCCTGCGGGGGCCTGGGGGTGGGGCGGACATCTCCGCAGTCCCCTGAAACCCAGCCCTTCAACCCACCAGGTGGGGGGCCCACCCGCCTCAGGGTGCCCCGGCTGGGCCACGTGGCCTGTGCCCACCCAAGCCACGCCGTCTCCACGTTCAGACACCTGCCTTCCACCAGTGGGGCCCAGCGCCACCATGACCCCTACCCTTCACGTCCCACTCCCACCCTCCGCCACAGCTGAGCGGCTCTCTGCGGCTTGCCCTGCCCCCCGCCCCAGGTTCACACCTCCAGACGTGGTGATTTGGGTCTCCTATGGTGACTCAAGGCAGCACGTTGAAACATCTGTACCCTGGTGAGGAGGCCCAAGCAGTGACACGGCCAGTGCCGCGACGGCCAGGAAGGAGCGCTGTGCCATAGCTGTCCAGGTTTTGAAGAGGACATCTATGTAGTTAATAATCGTGAGTAAATAATAGCTAACATTTACTGAGGGCTTGCTATGGGCTAGGCACATTCCACACATTTAATTTTGTAGAAAAACAAAACGTAACCATGTGACGATCTAATTGGATTTACCAAGCCATTTCTGAGTCTGGCAGCAGCCCAATGCAGCAGGGAGAAGGAGCCCCAAGGGGTTGTACAAAGTGGAACTGGCTGAAACTAAGAAGTTAACAGTGGGTTGTTTCAGGCAAGGACACCTTCCCTAGGGCGAGGGCCCAGGTTTTATCAGGCAGATTACCTTCCTAGCGTGGAACAGTAATTTCCAGACTGATTGGTTTAAAATTCCACTCCTGGGAGAGGCGGAACTATAATTATGTTAGTTACTAACTTTTGTTTTGGTGACGTGGCTTAGCATGAGTGACTCCATTTTGGATGTTGTTTCCTGTCTTTTTTTTTAATAGTCTTTATAACTATCTTATACAGTAGGGGTTAAGGTTCCAGCTAGTGATGGCGCTGCTGGTAAGAGCCCCTGGCATTCACGGTGGCTGGCGGCACCAGCCAGTGGCCTTACTGCCCTTTTCTCATGCCTACTCTGTGAGGTCAATGGCCCTTGGCTCTCGGGAGGGCTGATGAATCCCTCTGTCTCTGCAGCTGATCTCACCTCCTCCCGACCTCGATCTGTTTCACCCAGGTCCCTTTCTCTCCCCGGGCAAGCCTCATAAGCACACTGCCCAATCCTTAGTCCCCACCCCCTCAAAACACACAAAACTGTGTTGGCCCAGGAATGGATTTACAAAGCACTCAGAAGGGGAAAGGGCCTCCCTGCCTGTGGGCTCTGGAACCCTCTTCCTTGACAGAGGGCCCAGGTAGCTGGAGGTCAAAACCCTGACAATGGCATTTTGGTGAATTTACTTTTCCTTGGACTTTTGGATCTCAGTTCCTCGTTCCCCATACCTGTGGTCCCCACGCTGGTCACAGGAGTTACCTGGGGAACCTGGTAAAGTAGCCGGGCTCAGTCCTGTCCCATCTCACTGAGCCTGGCCCCTGTACTCTCAGCTCTCCCGGTGCTTCTAAGACTAAAGTTTAAGGGGCACTGTCTAGGCATCTGAGCTAATTTCGTATTTTTATGAGCACTGTCAACTGCCAATAATTACCAGTCCAAGAATGAACCTCTTTCCTTGATGAATCAGATAGTGAAGGCCTTTCAGAAACTGTCAGTTTGTTGGCCAGACAGGTGATGGGTGGGCGGCCTCAGCTCTGCATTGGAGTCGAGGGTTGGTGGGGGGGCAGTGCAGAGCCCGGTAGGACCCTCCCCCCTCATCCCCATGTCCCCCAGGCTGCGGGACTAACTGTCCCTAACTGGGCCAATGCCCTGCAGGGGCAGCCCCCTGATGAGCAAGCATTGGAGGGGCGGTGTCTCCTAGTCAGTGCAGCCCCAGATGCCCGAGCATCAAGAATACAGAAAAATAAGAAAATGTAGTTAGTCCACTGGGGCGAGCTCCGGAGCCACACTGCCCAGGTTGGAGTCCAGCTTCTCCGGTGGCCACGTCACCTTGGAGTCACAAGTCAGATGGAGAAATGGTAATAATATCTCTGTCAAAGAGATGCTGAGGGGACCCTGCAGACTGACCCCGTAGAGACGGAGAACAGGGTCTGACATGAGAGCTCAGTAGTTCCCTCTTCATTCTTCTGTTCCACCTCCTGGTGGAACAGAAGCTGTTGAAAATTCCCCTATCACTCATGAATGATGGGTGGACTCCAAGCCGCCATTTTCAAGCAATGAAGAACCTAGTTCGAAATCCTTCCATCTTTAAAAAGTGGTTCCATCCTCTTGGGAACAGTCTTTTGCATGTTTCCCAGTTCCAAATCTTTGTCAACTGGCAACAGCTGAGTCTGAAGCCTGGAATTATTATTATTAATTATTATTATTATTGCTGCTGTTGTTATAGAATTGCCTTTTTTGCTTTCCTCCTGGGAATAGCCATTTTTTGGTGAAACTTTAAAAGCACTTTGGGCCAGTATCTTCAGAAACACTAGAGACTCCTCTAGATTCTTTCCTGAGCTGTCTCAGTGCAGTTTGACTTTTTAATCCTCAAATATGTTTGTGGCTCACCTTGCAGTCCTTGGGTCAGCAGCCTGGCCCTGTGACTCTCCCTGATGTTTGTCTGATCTCACAGGCGCCACGTGAAACAGCTCCAGGCCACCTGCACAGTTACACAACACATGGTAAGTGCTCAAGAAGTATTACTGACTATAAAATATAAGTTTCAGCTTAAGCCCAAGAGGGGCCAACACTGCTCACAGTCCACCACCCAAAGAAATAACCTTGAACCTCATCCTCTATTCCGTTTATTGAGAGTATTTCCTCTCTTTCCTTAGTGATTGATACTTTAATTAAGACAAGATTCAAAATCTGGGCCAACAACTGAGAATTTTGGACCCTCAAGGGGCCTAGTGGGACAAGTTACTGAACAGGAAAGAAAAGAGGGCAAGTGAGGGAATTCTCTCTTTTGCTGTTAATTCCTCATTCACGTGAGCATCTGGATTTTCCTCTTGACTAACCACAAGCAAAATTTGTTGACCCAGGTGGTTTGGGATTAACTTCCTGCTGCTTTTCTTACTGCACATTGTATCCCTAAAGATCCTTCAATACCAAGCACTGTTTCTCTAGTTGTAGGAGAAACTGGAGTTGTAGAAAACTTGGAAAGGTTAGGTACAGGTTTCTGGTCTTTCTGTGCACATCTGTCTGATTTTACACAATACATGGTAAGTGCTCAAGAAATATACTGAATATAAAATATACAACTTGTATTGTATATTGTATCGTGTGTATAGATATCGTGTATGTACTTGGATTGTATTATATTGTGTATAAATGAGGTCAGACAATTAAGTTTGTAAACTCATCCTAGAAAAAGTGCTACATAACTCATTGCTGAATATCACTACAGTTACCTTTGAAGTACTCCCCTTGGGAAGCTATGCACCAACACCAGTGCCTACTTCACCCTTCAAAGCAATTTTGGGGGCAGCCAGATGGCGCAGTTGGTTAGAATGCAAGCTCTCAACACAAGGTTGCCAGTTTGATTCCTGCATGGGATGGTGGGCTGTACTCCCTGCAACTGAGATTGAAAATGGTGACTGGACTTGGAGCTCAGTTGCGCCCTCCACAACTAGATTGAAGGACGACTTGGAGCTGATGGACCCCACAGAAATACACTGTTCCCAAATAGTCCCCAATAAAATTAAAAAAAAAAAAAGCAATTTTGGAAGATGACACCTGAAAGTCATCAAAATGCCTTCCTTTTAATATTTCCTTTCTCTTCAGGTAAAGAAAGAAGTCATTGGGGGCCAGATCAGGTGAGTAGGCAGGGTGTCCCAATACAGTTATCTGTTTACTGGCTAAAAACTCCCTCACAGACAGTGCCGTGTGAGCTGGTGCATTGTCGTGATGCAAGAGCCATGAATTGTTGGCGAAAAGTTCAGGTCATCTAACTTTTTCACTCAGCCTTTTCAGCACTTCCAAATAGTGAACTTGGTTGACTGTTTGTCCACTTGGTACAAATTCATAATGACTAATCCCTCTGCTATCAAAAAGGGTTAGCAACATCATTGCAACAAGTTGGCGAACTTAATTGTCAGACCTCATACACGATATTATATTTTTATACCTTCCGCATGTCCTCTAATATTTCTCTGTGGTATTTCATGGCTGTATTCTTTCCATCACATCGAGTTACAAGAATATCTCAAACTAGTCCCCTATTGTTGGGTAGTTACATTGTTTCCAGCTTTCACTGTTATAAATATTTCACTGGACTTACTTGTAAGACAATCTTTGTGTGCGTTTTTATTTCTTTCTTAGTATAAATAATGAAGTGGAATGACAGGAAAAAGAATATTTAGATTCTTAACATATATTCCAAATTATACTGCAGGAAAAGCGTATAGTTGACAGTCCTGTCAACAGCAGCTGATGAAAGTTTTGGCACAGCCTCATCAGTACCAGGTATCTATATTTTTACAGAATTCTTGAAAACTGGCAAACAAAAAACACAGAGGCATTTTTAGATATGAACTTGTGGAACTTCTCCCTAGGGTTCTAAGGAAGTTACATATGCAAATAAAAGAGATTAATCTAACTATAGAAGCTGGACTTTTAGAGGTAGACCGTCTTCTGTTTGCTCCTGAAATCACGCCAGTCAGGCCAGTCCTTCTCAGCCCAGGGCTGACCTGGACCTCAGGAAGCAGCACCGGGGGCCAGGAGAGGCCCTGACTCACACCCCCACAGCACCCCGGCTTCCTAACAGACTGCGCATGCCCAAGGTGCGCCCTCAGCTCACCAGCGCCTCATCTGGAAGACAGGGGTAATAACAGCATCCCTCTCCCCACCGTCTAGTAGGAATCACGCGTTTACACACGGGGCACACACAACAAATGCTGGCGATTAATAAAACCAGCTTTTCCCAGCAGACTGTAACTCCATTAGCGGGGGACCAGAGCGGTCCTGCACGCCAACATCAACACTGACACTTAATAAATGTTGGATGGATGGAGGGAGGGAGGGCTGACTGGGTGGGTGGATGGATAAATCAATCAACTGGTGAAAAAACGGCAATTTCTCTAAAAATTAAACGTAAAACTACCATATGATGCGGCAATTCTACTTTTGTGTGTAGACCAAAAGAAATTAGAAGCAGGGACTCAAACAAATATTTGTACACCTATGTTCCATTATAGCATTGCCACAATGGCCAAACGGTGGAAACAACCCAAATATTCATCAAGGCATGATGGATAAGGAGAATGTGGTGAATCCGTGCAGTGGAATGTTACTCAGCCTTAAAAAGGAAGGAGGTCTGACACACTACAACACGGATGAACCTTGAGGATATTATGCTGAGTGACAGAAGGCAGTCACAGAAGGACGAGTACTGCGTGATTCCACTTACATGAGGTGCTTGGATTAGTGGAAATCATAGAGACGGGAAGCAGAATGGTGGTTAGCAGGGGCTAGAAATGGTGGATGGGAATAGGGAGTTATTGTTTAGTGGGGACAGAGTTTCAGTTTTACGAGACGAGAAAGGTAGTGACAGTGGGGATGGTTTCACATGATGAATGTGAAGCATAGGAAGGAGGGATAACTCGGTGGACACGGGATGTTTAGGGCAGTGACACTCCTGGGCGATACTGAAATGGGGGATGCGTGTCAACCATTTGTCAAATCCACAGAGCATACAACACCGGGAGTGAGCCCTAATGGACTGTAGTTAGTAACAATGTTATCATTCTGGTGCATCACTTGTAACAAACGTGCTACACTAACTCGAGATGTTAACAATAGGGAGGCTGCGGGGAGGAGGGTGTAGGGAACTCTGTCAACTTTTCTATACGCTGAAAATGGTTCTAAAAAATAAGATCTATAAATTTAAAAGAATACAAGTTTATAAAGAAAAATCACGTTTAATTCGATGACCCATTGGTAACATTTTGATGCAAATCTAGAATTTTTATTTTATTTATTAATTTTTTTAAAGAGTTAGAGACTCAGGGCTGGCTCTGTGGCTCAGGTGGTTGGAGCACCATGCTCCTAAGGCCGAGGTCGCCGGTTCGATTCCCACATGGGCCAGTGAGCTGCGCCCTCTACAGCTAAGATTGTGAACAACGGCTCTCCCTGGAGCTGGGCTGGGGTGAGCAGTCGGAAGTTGGCATGAGCTGCCAGCCATGTCCTGCTGTGGGCTGCTGTGAGCAGCCAACCAACAACCAGCGAATGACTGCCTCAGCCGGGGGGAGCGCAAGGCTCATAACACCAGCACGGGCCAGGGAGCTGTGTCCTACACAACTAGGCTGAGAGACAACGGCTTGAACCAGAGTGGGGAGGGGAGAGGAAGAAGGGGGGAGAAAAAGAGTAAGAGAATCAGGTTGCTTGTGCTATTTCACAACCTGCATTTTCATTAACAGATGGCGCACCTCTACTTACATCCATCAAGCTGATTCTACATTGTCGTTTTTCATGACTGTAATTCACTCTGGTATATGGATAGCATTTTCTTCAGCAAGCCCCAGTCTCAGTTCATGGAAGTTTCTACAGTAGAGTCTCATGTAACCGCCACTGGCTCAGGTGGACGGGGTAGTGGGGGGGGCTGTGGCTGGGGCTCCAGGTCCCTTGAGAAGGGAATCGACTGGTTCTTCTACCCAGCTCCTCTCACTCTGGGCTTGTAGCAGGAGTGCTGGCAAGCCAGCAGCTTCTAACGTTTGCAGACATATTTTTTGATTGAGAGAGGGGAGGCAAAGAAGGGGTGCTTTGCCTTAAAAAAATTGTCATGTCAACAAAAAGAACCTTATAGATTTAAGAAAGGAGTTTTCATCTGGGCCCCGTGAGGATGAGCCCGGGAGCAGAGCCCCAGGAAGCCTTGAAGCGGCGTCTGACGTCAGGAAGGGAGGGGAGCCTCACGGCAGAGGACGAGGGCAAGTACAGCGATGGGCCAGCGGTTTCCGTGATTATGTGCACTCACGGATGAAGCTTTGTATCAGAATGTCCAGATAAGGTGGGCGTCGAGTACCTGGAGCCGCGCGTCCTGGAGAGGGAGCTAGAAGCAATTCTTTTTTAACTTTTGTCAGGATGTAGAAAGATCGGGCATTGCCTTGGGTAATCATTTACCTTTTTGGTAAATGGGAACTGTTGGAAATAGAGGTGGCCAGCCCCATGGAAGGCCTGGGTGAGGAATTCACTATCTCCTCGGTTACTGGCCAAGTTGGAGCAGCCAGACACCCTTTCCTTTCTCAGTCACATAAACACACCTGAATTGCACCCGAGCTCATACTCTATTCCTTGTAGCGTTTTCATTAGCAAATTTCAACACATGATCACATGTCCGTCATTTAAGATAAAGTTGCCGGGTTCCACAGTGTTAAAAACAAACAGCACTGCCAACACTGCTGTGGGGAAGAAACGCGATGTCTTTTCACTAACAGAAAGCCAGTTACTGGGGGGAAATATGAGTGTCGGCGCCCCTGCCACTTCAGCCATTAAGGTTGGTGACATTTGCCAGGACGCTGCAAGCTGTGGTGGCAACAAATGGTGCCCACCAGAAGGTGCCCATAAAATGGGATTGAAATCCAGGAGCTGCCAGTGGGGTACATTTTTAACTTTATTCTTAAAACCCGAGGTGGAGAAATAATTATAGGATTTAAAGATTGATGAGCCAGAGCCTTAGTCACCAGGCAGTGACTAATGCCAGGAAGAATTGCAGCCCCTTTTTGACAGGAATTCAGAAAGGCAGCGAGTTCCCGGAACACAAGGCATGACAGAGCCTCCCCTAAACCCACAGGCGCCTGGCACTCCGTTCATTCGCTGTTGCTGGCTCTGTTCAGGGACCCAGAGTGACCTGCCTCCTAAGAGGGAAATGCACCACCATCACCCACAGAGAAGGGGGTCCGCTGCCTTCCCTGGGGCAGTTCTGGGATAAATGGCCCAAAGCCCTAGGCCCCACCCTCAAGGGCCCCAGGCCAACCCAGTCCTCAGGGCCCCTGGAAACACCTCTCCTCTGGTGGATGTTCCCAGAGGAAGGTCAGAGAGTGGCGCTGTGGTGTGATAAACCGCAAGAGGCTGGCCCTTGAAGCATGTCCCCACTGGACGCCCTCACCTGTCACTTCCCTGAGCCCCCGTGGGATCCCGTACTGCTGTCCCTCAGCCAGTCCAATTCCTAAGTGGAATGGGGACAAGGCCTGCCTGCTGCTCAGCTTCCAGCCTTTTTCAGAAGGGAGGAAAAGGTGGCCCGGGAGATGGCACCGACCAGAGAGAGGCAGTCACTCCCTGGGAGTCACCTGTTTCTCCAGACCTCCCTGGACATCCAGAAAACTGCCTGCACCCCTTGCCCCCAACCTGCTGAACTCAGGCCTCTGGCCTGTCCTTTGCCTGCTGCTGGGCCACCAACCTCAGCTCGGCCTGCCCAAAGCTCTTCCTTCAGAGGTCCTTGAGTGTCCCCAGGACAAAGCCCAAACCCTCCAGGTCGTCTGCACGGCCCTCCCTGACCTGGCCCCACCTCTGCGCGCTTGGCTGTAAGGTGCCCTCTCATGTCCTCGGAGCACTGGGCCGCGGCTAGTCTGTGACATGCTGTCAGTGAAGGTCACTAGGTATTGCAGACTCGCCACGAAAAAAGGCTGCAAAATAGCTCATTAATAGTTTTTGACATTGATTACATGTGGAAATAAAAGGTAATATTTTGGGTAAATGAAATGTATTATTAAAATTGGTTTCACCTGTTTCTTTGTCCTTTTCCCCCCCTTCTTCCACCCGCCCCCCCACTCCGGTTCCAGCCGTTGTCTCTCAGTCTAGTGTAGGACACAGCTCCCTGGCCCGTGCTGGTATTAGGAGCCTTACCAGGCCGGAGCTCTTACGGCAGCCCAGCTCCAGGGAGAGCTGTTGTTCACAATCTTAGCTGAGAGGGCGAAGCTCACTAGCCATGTGGGAATCAAACCGGCAACCTTGGCCTTAGAAGCACAGCGTTCCAACTGCCTGAGCCACCGGGCTGGCCCCTTCTTTGTCCTTTTAATGTGGCTACTGAACAAGTAATTGCAAGTGACAGCTGGGTGGCTGGGGTAGCATTTCTGCAGGGCAGCGCTGGTTACTCCCCTTCCATCTCGTGGTACCTCTCATAGGAAATACCTCACAGGGCATGTGGAGCCTCCAGTCGGCTTTCACACCCTGGTGCCTGGCACTCTCTGGGCAAAGGAACCCAAGGAGAGAGCACCTTTCTCCAGAGTGGGCATGGAGGTGTGGGGAGCAGGGTAATGGGGTGGGGGAAGGGATGGGGCTCTCCTGATCCAACTGCTGGTTACAAGTGGCTGGCAGAGAGGGTAGCTGGGCATTTTCCCACCTTTCTGAACCCCTGGCAGGGTCACTACAAAATGTGCAGGCCAGTGTCAGACCTTGCTTCCGCAGGGTTTGCAGGCTCAGAAAACAGACCGAAGCCGTCCCTGTCCTGCATTAGTGTTGTTAAACGAAACTTTGACTTGGCTTATGTTTCATTTATAGAAAAGTGATATCATTGGGGCGTTGGTAAAATAACAGAGTTTATTCCGGGGTTCTGTCCATTCGCTGGACTAGAGCCACACGTCTGCCTTCTGACCCCCGACCAAGAGGAAAGGTTATGACCCCTGCTAGCCCATCCCCAGGGTGATTACAGCCCACCCGTGGGCCATAAGGTCAAGGTCAGACACACTCTTCAAAAATGCAATGTCATGAGAAAAAATAAGGGAGGTTCTAGAATAAGAGAAACTTTAGCCACGATAAAGAAATGCAACGTGATCCTTGGTTATTTTATGGTTAAGAAAAATGTGTTTGGGGACAACTGGGGCAGATCTGACCATGAACTTTTGGGAAGAGGGTTGGATTTGGCGTGGCTACAGGGCTGTGCTTGGAGAGGAGGACGCCACTCATTGGCAATGCAGGCCGGTGTCTGGGGACAAACTGTCATGTTGTCTGTACTTTACTGACGGTTCAGTCAGAACGAACACACACTGGAGCACGGCAAAGGTTAATACCACTTCACTCGACACGACGGTCTGTGGGTGCGTGTGCTCTGCTTTCAAAGTTAAAGGCAAGGCTGAGGGGCCTGGAGGAGCTCCTCCCGCCTGGACCTCCAGGGCGTCCGGCCCAGGGAAACCCCTTTGGTTTGGAGGTTTCAGCTGCAGTCAATTCAATGCAGCAAATATTTACTGAGGGCCAATTTGTGCAGAGGGTGGTGCAAAGGCTCTGGCCTTTGGGCCAGTGCGTCCCCACTTGCTGTGCCCATCTAGTGACTCTGGGTGGCCTGTTGCTGGCCGCAGCCCACTGCCAGGAGCACATCCACCTGGGGCGTGGGGCTGGTCAGATCCTGACTCTGCAGACTCGGGAGTGGGACCAGTGCCCTGCTTGGACACACGTGAGCTGAGGTCTGGGCAAGGCCCCGGCTTCTCCAAGCCTCATTTCCTTGTCTGTGGGCAGGACTCATCAGATTTTCCTTCTGGGAAACTGTGGGGGCATCTGTCACTCACAGAGTCTGGCAGAAGCGCCCGCAGCTCCCAGGGCCAGGGAGGCAGGCTGTCTGCTCCGAGTCGCTGAGTCCCCTTGTCCAAGATATAAAAGGTGCGTAGACACGGCACCTACAGCAGCCCCTCCCCAGCCCTGCCCCCTACTCCCCCCCTGCCCCCCCCCCGTAGCTGTGGAAGCATGAAGACAAATGTTCCTCTTTGGCTGCTGGGTCTACGTGGCATGGCCCTTCCACGCCAGGGAGATGGGAGAAGATGGACACTGGCACTCAGCTGCTGAGTCCATGGGGCAGTTCTTCTAGAAGGCAGAGCTGTGGACCCATGGGTGCAGCCTGGCCCCACCACCAGGCTCCCGCTGTTCCTACTGGGCCCCTGTATTGAATAAATGCTTCTGTTTCTGGTGAGCCCTTGATGAATCTCCTGAGACTTTGGAAGGCTATCTTTGCTAACCTGACCAGCACGTCAGATGTCGCTCATGGGCAGAGCAGTCCAAGCTCCTTGCACTGCCACCTTGAATCCCCACTTCTCCTCGTTGCTCTTCAAATTCCCTAAACACGGACTGGCCTCAGGGCCTTTACATGCGAGGTTCCTTCCGCTTGTGATACCTTCTCCAGATGCCCTCATGGTTCACTTTCCAACCTTTTTTGGTCTCTGGTCAAATGGTCTCTCTTCTTTTAAACAAACAGCCCTTGCCAGCAGTCAGGTAAATTATGGAAAAAAAAAACCCAAAATTAAAATATTGATTGTTCAATTTAATATTCTTTCCATCACTTAATAAAACTGGCAATGGCTTCCAGCGGTCTTTATACTTCTTTGTTTTAAGTTCAGCAGAAACTTAAAAGGGTACCACATCTGTGAAGTCTGACAGCAATCTGTACAGAAATGTCCAGACCTCTAGGATGTGTGTGGGGGGGCAGCGGTCACTTACAGGTCAGCACCAGAGCCCAGTGCAGCTGCCTTTTCCCTGGGTAGGTCCCAATCTAGCGTGCCTGTCCCACCGTTTGTCGTCCCCATGGCCTTTGTCTGTTGATGGCTGCGTGTACAGCGTGTCGTACAGGAGGGTGTTTGGTACAGCAAGCACTAGCTGAGTGAGTGTGTAGAGGAAACACGGTCAGTGATGAGGGAGAAACAGCCATCTGGCAACACGTCTTCTCGGGAGGTGGCACCTGTTACACGCAAGGCTGTTCTCTGCCGAGCACCACATGAGCGTGTGGGAAGCGGGGAAGACGGCTGAGCGCCTTGGGGGCTGGAAGGAGCTGGAAGCTGCGCATCTGGGGTGGGGGGCAGGGCGCCCGTGCGGGCATGGCTGGGAGCCAGCTGCCCGCCGAAGGCTCCGAGCGGCAGGCGTGGATATGGTGGGTGACGATCACTCTGAAAAATGCCGTGTCCAGTGTGCCCTTAGGTTTATGGAGGGAGGGGCCGTAGCTCCACCCCAACCTTCAGATCAGGCTTGCTCCCAGCGCCTGCAATGTCTCAGGGAGGGTGCAGGCAGAGGCCCTGTGCCCACATTGGGGGTGAGGGGACAGAGGACACGATCCGGTGTGGGATCTGTGAGAACAGGAGCCCTCGCGGATGCTGCATTCCCCCCAGGGTGTGGACCGGGGGCCCCAGCTGCCGCTGGGCCTACGTTAGAGATGGAAATCTAAAAGCCCCATTGTCAGGGGACCGGACGCACACAGGTACGTTCATGTGCCGAGCGCTGTGTGGTCCCAGCGGAGGCCGGGCCTTGCTGGGCTTCCAGCTGGCAGTGGTCAGGTCCCCGGGATGAGCTGGGGACTGCGGCCAGGGCGAGGCCGCACCCTGCACACGTTAGGCCTGGCCCCCACCCCAGGAAGACGGGCCCAGGACTCGCTCGCTGGCTCTGCGTAGTGGATGTACGACGGGACAGGGGCCCAAACAGGCTGTTTCCAAACCCTCCTGACCGACGCCTACACCTCCACCGTCACGGCTCCCAGAGGCGTGGTTTTGTGCAATGACGGTCGATACCCAATACAAATCTGAGGGCAGAGAGGCTTTTTTAATTGAACTTGGCTTTGATGAGAACTGACACAAACTGGTCAGTAACAAATTCCTTGCCAGCAGTCAGGTAAATTCAGAGAAAACACGAAAATCAAAAGACGGACTCAATCTCATATTCTTTCTGGCAATAACAACTGTTTTATACTCTCCTTTGTGCTTTCAGTTCAGTAAAAGTTAGAAAGGGCAATACATTGTAAAGTGGGCATCAAGTTGTACAGACGACGCCTTACAAAACCCTCTAAGATCACCAGCACAGATTATTTTCTTGTTTGGACTGCCAAGTGCCCTTGGCAGTTGTACTTAGGAAAATAACAGGCATCAAATAGAAAACTGGTATTCTAAATACATTTTCCTTATGTGACACACCTTGTTGTGTGTATAATCAGAATTTTAAAAAATTGTTTTCTTTCTTTGTAGCCAAAATTTAGGCATTAAAAACAAGCCACAGCAAACCTACTGAATTCACCCACAAAGTGGAGTCAGTGAGGAGTGAGGACAGAGTCAGAGAAGGACAGAGGGGGCCCAAGTCACACTGTCACTTCAGGGCCCGAGTGCAAGGAAGGCGTCAGCCGGAGGTGCACGTACAGGATATTCTGCGGGGCCTCAGGAGACAGGGGACAGTGATACAATGGGGAAAGGTCTCGGCACTCATCAGGAGGACACCTGGGCCACTTTCGCCCTAGAATGTCCTGCTAAGACAATATTGTTGGCTTATGGGGCCCATTTGGCATAAAGACCCATCATCTTTTAAGCTGAAATTAAAGTTGTTAGAAAAATAATTTGACCAAGGATAATGAAACTCTTTTTTAAATGAAAAGTTAAACATATTTCACTACTTAACTCTTTTCACAGTCAGGTCTGGTTTCGGACATGGTTTAAGCACGTACCGATCACAGGAGACTAAAGACATGCACACAATGCACTGTCTCCTTACGAGGCTGACAGCACAAGACGTGTTTTCATGGCCTATCCTGACAAATCAGTTACGGGGTATACGAAGAGCACGGCTCCCCGTCCTTGACCCCAGGACCCAACGGGCCCAGACTGCTCAGTGAGGTTCGCAGAAGCCACCCTGGTTATGTGATTAAGGACACCAGAGTCAGCTCCCTGACGCCCACAAACCCCAGGGGACCTCCTTCACCCCCCAAGCCGCGCCCGGACCACAGAGGCAATGCCAGGGCCCTCAGCTGGGAGCAGCAAAAGGGACTGGCCCGGGTTTTGGTGAGAAACTGGGGCTCCTGTGTGTGTGTGGGCTTTCACTCCCAGGAGGCCCGAGATCCCTGAGTGGAGAAGGGTCTGGGGGAGCACGGGCCACCTAGGAGGTGACTACAGGCCCCCAAGTCACAACTCCTCCTTCAGGTCTGCACTGTTATTGCAAGAAAGAGCCGAGCTCCACTGGCTTTCCTGCCTTGAGCCTGTGGCTTGTCCCTCACTAAGGTTCAGGGCAGATGTGGTCCCCCAAACAAGGTGGGTGCACAGACAGCACTATGTTCCCCCAACTGAAGTCTGTGTGCCTTCCACCCCCTTCTCTTGTAATTAACTAAAATTAGAACTTTATAAACATCTGTGAGTGCAAGCTTCAGTATTTCAGACATAAGGTAGCTATGAACAAATAAATATGCACAAACAATTCTTAAAGGTTGCTTATTTCTGCCTCCGAGTGGCAGCTCAGGTCTGTAGACACTGCCGCCATGCCTCTGGAGATCTAAGGTGGGAGACCTGCTTCTGTGGACGCCAGTCATTTACTTCGGTCGCTGGCTCAAAGATTTATGGGTAAAGGGCAACCAGAACACAAGGACGTGGGAAGATGAGTGGGCCGCCAGGCTGGAGTTCAGTGACAACCAGGGGACGCTTGCTGCTCTCCCCGTGAAGATACCTGGGGCTGGCTGAGAGGTAGAATGCAGGACAGGCCCTAGATCCGGGCTCTGCTCTCCCGCCCACCCGCACGTCCAGCCCAGCCGAGCGCATAGACACAGGCCGCACTGCTGATTCGCAGACCAGAGCCCCATGTCACACACTGCCAGGTACCCGCACAGCACGGGAACACTGCCCTCCACGCTTTCAGAACAAAGACCGTTAGACAGCAGACAACCAGCAAGCCAGCCCAGCAGACAGACACACTATCGAGCAGCAGGTGCGCACGCGGGCAGCTGACAAGGCTAACGCCAGGCGCGCGCCCTGCCACACTTGGGGTGTCCTGAGGTTCCCCAGAATGTGGACCCCTGAAGGGATCCAGCACACTTGATGTTCGTAGCAAAGGCTTCAACCAAGATGCCCACAGCCCCCGCCGGAAGGGACAGCCAAGCAGCAGCGTTGCAGCTCACACCGACCCTCGAACATACAATCCACGGGAATTTACAAAACAATAAAAAAGGCCCCACCTTTGCCAAGTTATAATTTAGAGAGTATCCTGTACAAAAGCAGATTAAAAAGGGACCTGCGACTGCCCTAGAAGAAGTCCATAGCCGTTGGCCTTCTCTTTGGCGTGGCGCTCAGTGGCTTCCTGAGCCCCAGGACGGTGCTGGTGGGGGGGCAGGGAGGCGTCTTCAGCACTCCATGCAGCGGCCTCTGCTCGGGGTTGAAGGCCACGCGGGAGGGGCCCGTGGGACTGACCAGGATGCTCTTGTCCGTCTTCCTGAATTCTGCCCAGTGGAAGCAAGTGAGGCCACACGTTAACGGGGCCTCGTCCATGCTGTCAGCCTGCCCACCTGGGGTCCTGCCTCGGTGCCGTCCCCAGCTCAGCTCCCGACACAGGCCCTGCAGACACAGGCCCTGAGGGCTGAGGACATGGAGGTCACTAACCAGGCCACCTCCCATGGAGGGAGTTACTCTTCCAAGGAAAATGCCCAGGGGGCCACATGGACAGAGAGAAGCACCAGGTGGGTTGGAGGGGTTTATGGGACATGGACAGTCAGTGACGCCAAGGTTTAGAGGGCTGCAGGAGCCCTTCCTTCTGGGGTCTGCTCCTCCTCCCGCCTCCAGCTCTAACGACGGCCTCAGGAGTCAGCCGGCTGTCCATCCTGATGGCCACTCACCTGCGTACGAGCGCGCGTGCACATGCACACCCACGCACGCACACACACATGCACGCACACACTGACACACAGACTGACACATGCACACTCACACTGACACACGTATGCACACACACTCACACTGACTCACTCACGCACCCAGTTATTTGTCCCTGAAGAGAGTCAAGTCTTAAACTCATCATATACTTTTAAAACCATTGGTCTCCTTTGAAGAACAAGACTTGCATCGATGTTAAAAGCCACGAGACAAGATGTCCCTGTTTCCCTCCTCTGGGCAGGATAGTCCGGAGGTAGGTAAGGGCGGCCATAGCTGACAGGCCAAGGTGGCTACAGTACTCTAGGCAGGTGGGTGTGGGAAGACGGCCTCCAGAGGCCCCAGGAACCCTGCCCCTGGCCACCCCACTCCGCTCAGCCAGGGGCCACCTCTGCCCTGGGACAGCTGTGGCTACACGAAGCCTGGCACTCACCCGCAGTCATGTTTCTGTTCAACCCAAAGGTGACCTTCTTGGAGCTGGATGGTGTCTTGCTGAGCTGCAGAAGGAAGAAAACCATAACCGGAGGAGTAAGACAGTGGCCGAGATGCCTGAGCACTCAGCTGCCTGCCAGCCGTGGGGCCTCCATGTCCGCCCGTGGGCTCATCAGGACGGCGCTGCGCTGGAGCCGGCCCAGCATCTGAAGTGCGTCTGCAGGTGGACACGACAGTCCTGACGGCTCTGCAGTGCCGCCCTGTGGCTGGTTCGGGGAGGCAGGGAGAGTGAAATCGCCATGTTTGAAACCTCCCAAGTCACAGGACGAAGCTCACCAATGAAACATTATAAAGGAGTCCCCGTCATTTTGTCCCACAGTTCTGAAGTTTTAACTTGGAAATGACATCGATTAGACTACACCTATAATGGGATTGAACTTCCGTGGGCAGATTTGCATTTCCCAATCTTTTGTGCACCAGAACTCCAAACAGATTCAAATATTCTAACAATTCATCAAAATTAACGAAGCTGGTTTCTAGCTGAAAAACTTCTGGGAGCTGACCCATTTTGCATTCTGAAGCACTTTCTCAAATCCCTCCCCAGAACCCGACGTTTCTGTGTGAATCCCATACTTCTGCCTTATAGCATCTTTGCTTTAACATCAACATTCTATGAGAGGAACGTGGCTTCTGTAAGCCTGGAGTCCTTTAGCAAACGTCCCCAAAGTGTCGTGTGTGTAAGTGTGAACACAGACAATGCTCCCTGCTGGGTCAAGGCTGCGTAAACAGCACCTGCTTCCTTCTCAAAATGCCCACCCACCTGGGGGCCTCTCCAGCAGGGACAGCCCAGGCACTTGTCCCCACACCTCCACCGAGACCGGTATCTTGCACAGGCACACCCAGACCAGCCTCCCGCGTGCCTCCGTCTGCACCTGCCTCACCTTCTGGCGGCCCGTGGCGGGGCCAACCCTCTCCTTCACGACCCCCCACCCGGTCTCCCAGAACAGTGCCCACCCTCACCCACCGTGACGGGGACAGCACTGGCTCCTTCTACCACCCTGAGAACCCAGCAGTGTCCTTGGCAGGCCCTCCTCCCTCCCTGCCCGCCCCCACCACCTGTTTCTCCAGCTCTCTCCTATTCCCGTGAATTCTGAGACGGGGCTCTCCGATCTGCTGCTGCAGAACGCGTCATGAGCACACCTGAAGAACCCTCACCATCCCCTTGGGGTGGCCGCAGAGCAGCAGACCCGGCTCCTCGGTGCTCCCCGGGCCTGTCAGTCATGGCGAGCGTGCGTGTACCTGCACGGTGAGGCTTCCGGAGGCCGGGGCGGTGCTGCTCTTCACTTTTCTGCAGAACAGGGGCTTTGGTAAGAAAGGAGTTTGGTCAAACTTCACAAAATCATTCTCCGTCCTCGGCTTCTTCCTCTTCAAAGGGCTGAAGGGCCCACTGCTCCCCTGTGTGAGGAAGGGGCGAGAAGATGGGAGGTCACACACAGAGCCCCCCGTGTGGCACCCCCACAGGAAGCGAAAATAAAATGAGCATGCAGACACGACCGAGGTGAGGCCAAAGGTTGCAGAGCATCAGACGAGACGCTTCTATCAGCTCAGACAACGCCGAACACCTGCTTTCTGGAACCGGGTCTGCAAACACCTCTGGCAGCAGAGTGCAGACTTCACGCACAAACTACCACCTCTCCACCCGGCACTGTGCCAACAGGCCCAGTGCTCTCCTGTTTTCAGCCACACGAAGCCGTCTTTATTTGTCTTCCAACTCAGGTCCCATGTTCTGAAGACTTCCCTCTTCAAAGACCATCTACAGCCAGGCGCCACTTAATGACAGGGCCACGTTCTGAGAAATGCACTGTGAGGCAAGCTCGTCGTGTGCGAGCGCCGCAGGGACACTCACACAAGCCGAGACCACAGCCTGCCACACGCCCAGGCTACGGGGCAGCGCCATGCTCCTGGGTGACGAGCCGGTACAGCACGTTACCGTACTGGGCACTGTAGGCAGCTGTCACACAACGGCAAGTATGTGTAGATCTGAGCATAGGAAAGGCACAGTAAAAATATGGTCTGAAAGATGAAAAAATGGCATCTGTACAGGGCACCTACATGAATGGCGCCAGCAGGACCGGAAGCTGCTCTGGAGAGCGTGTGAGTGTGAGTGTGAGTGAGAGTGACGCTGCACATCACACCACCACAGACTTCGTATACACTGGACACTCAGGAGATGCTGCGTTCATAAATAATATTTTTCTTCTATAAATTTACCTCATCTTACTGTGACTTTTTTACTTCATAAACTTAAAAAATTTTAAACTTTTCAACTCTTGTGATAATACTTAGCTTAAAACATAAACAAGTATGGCTGTACAACGATTCTTTCCTTATATCCTGATTCTATAAGCTTTTTTCTATTAAAAGTTTTTTTTCTGTTTTGAGACCTTTTTGTTAAAAACTAAGACAAACACACACACGAGCCTTGGCCTCCACAGGGTCAGGGTCAGGGTCACTAATCCCACTGCCTTCCACCTCCACACCTTGTCCCCCAGGAAGGGCTTCAGGGGCATTGCCGTGTGCAGCTGTCATCTGTGACAATACCTTCTTCCAGAGAAAGCGCTAGGACGTTTGGATGGCGATGACGTCACTAGGCCACAGGAAGTGTTCGGCTCCATTTTAATCTCACGAGACTAAGGGTGTATACGTGGTCTGCTGTGGACTGAAACTCTGTCATGCACGCAACTTAACTCATTTTCTCATCTCTGGTCAACGACACCACTGTTCGTTGACAGTGTGGCATGAGACAGCACGAGTGACATCCTGGCTAGCTTCTGCAGGTCCATTGCCAGCAGATAAAGAACGTTCATCGGGTGTTTCATAAAAGCCCTGCTCTAGTTCTGGGACCCTGGGGTCTGGAGAACCTGGTGCTGCTACCTTGGAAACCTGCTGCCTTTCCTGAGCGGAACCCACCGGGCAGACGCAGGAGCCCGCCTCCCCACCCCCCAGCAGACACACAAAACACATCGCCCCTTTCGGGAGGAAAAACCTCTCCTGACTGTGACTTATGTAGCAACCGTTCCAATCCTCTGAGAGGCTGCAGGGGCCAGAGAAATGAGAAACAAAGAAGGAATTTTCTCTGATATTCTTAAAGAAGATCGTCAAACGAGAGCGCAGGGCAGAGGCTGCAGAGCCAAGGGAAGATGACAGCTCGTCAGGGAAAGGTCTAGGAGTAGAGTGAACTGCCTGAATTCCAGTGAGTGTGCTGCTTTCCCTAGCTAAGACTTGGTATGGCCAGAACCCGACTTGGCTAACCACGCAGGGATCCGTTAGAAAAGCGTGAAAGCAGCGTTTGGCCAAGGCCACCCAAGTTTCCCTCAGTGAAGAAAGGACTCACATCACAGCCACTGCAAAACAGCACGTGCAAATACAAGTGCTGGACGGGGGTGAGCAAGTCTGTGTGCAAAGGGTCGCTGAGGAGTGACAGCAGCCAAGGAGTGCACACGAACAGCGTGAGAACGTGCCAGTGAGCTATGCGCCCACCATGAGTGCAGACGCAGCGCTCAGAGTAGAAGGTGTGGCAAGCGAGCCGGAGCCTGGCTCTCGGGCACATCGGGCTCTGGGCAGCCACGTCCAAAAAAAGTCTTTTCACTACAGAGATGACAGAGAACTTGGGCCCAGCGTTGGCCCTGAGTTGAAGAAAAATAAGACCAGCGTTTGATGGAGACACTTGTCTGCCTGTCTATACCACAGGGCAGTGTGCCTGCCTCGGCCATGGGGACAATTGTCCCAGCTTGATGTGGCTTCTGAGTGAGTACCCTGGAGGAGTGAGGGGGAGGAGAAGGCCACTGAGATGGGTCACCTGCTGATTTACGTGTCGGTAAAAGCTGTGATGAGTCACGACCGCTCCTTAGTCCAGAGGTCTGACCTGTCCCCCCGCCCCAGCCCCTGAACCCGGCCGTCTTACCAGAGCCTGCACTAGCTTGACTTCGGATTCCAACACTTGGTTGTGTTCTAAGTTCAAGTTCAACATGTCTTTCATTCTCTTCCTCTTCTTGAAAATGGCAGTTTTCTGAGTGGACAGGTCGTGGAGGTCAAAATTGCTGGGCTCCCCCTTCCTTTTCTTCGGTCTCCTGCCCTGGGGAGGGGTGGCCGGGCAATCCCCTCTGTCCGCTGGGCTCACTGGAGGGCCCTCCTGCCCGGACGGGGGCCAAGCCAGTGTGGGTGGGCCGCTGCCATTGACCAGGGGAGCCCCGAGTTTCCGCTTCCGCTTCAGGGCTGGGGCTCCATCGGCTGGGGAAGCTTGGGGGGCAGGCACCCGAGCACGCTCACTACTGGGGCCACCCTGAGACAAGTCCTCCAGAGGTGACCCTGCTGACTCTGTGTTCTCTCCCTGGACCCTCGGGCTCCTCTTCCGGTGTCGTTTCCTCCTACTCTGCATGGGGGAGCTGGAAGGGGGGTGCTCCCAGCTGCTCAGCTCCCAAGAGGTGGGAGGGGCTGCCGCCCCCAGCACAACCACACCCAGCTCCTGGGCTCTTCCCGGAAATGCTTTTGGCTCACTGTCCCCATTCTGTTCTGGGGACGGGGCTTTGACCTCGGACCCTAAACGTCCAGGCTGGAGGTGGTTCTTCTTCTTTTTCCGTTTCCTCTTCTGAGTATCAACTTCACGCTCCGCTTCCTCGACAAGGAAGAACTTGTTTCCTAGAAAGACATACCCTGTAACCAGGTGCCCCAACGCCATGCAGATAGCGGGTCTGGCAGGGGATTTCGGGGCCATGTAAGTGGCCAACAGGAGTCCCCCGTTTTACCACCAGGAAGGGTCCAGCCCTTCTCAATGCACTTGAGCCCATTTCTCCCTTTTCTCAACTGTAATTAGAAACCTTCCTTATGCCTCTTTTAACATAAATGGGACTGGAATATATTCAGATTCCCACTAATTTGGAAGGCAAAATGCACAGACCTAGGGTGGTACTCGAATGAATGTCCCACAGGGTAGTTTATACCCAGCATCTCCACATTCTCACGGCCCCAGAGGTGCCTCTAGGAATAAACAAAGGCTTTCCGTTTAGGGGACGTGGGTGCCACAGAAAATCAGACCCTCGGAAACAACCTTTACTTTTCAGGAGTTAAAGGCGATAGCTTGTGTCTGTGATGCTTTACGAAGACATCTCTCTGGCTCCCCAGTGCTGCCTGCGTCTTCCACTTGTCTCGCCGCTTCCAAGCTTTGCGCTTACCTTTCTCTTTTTCTGCACTGGTTTTCTCTAGAAGTCTGTTTCCTTTTTTCTTCTGCCTTCCTTGACTGATAGTTTGGTCATCCTGATTGGCAGAAATGTCCTCAGCAAAATGGACCTGAGGTATAGTGCCTGCTGGACACCACAGCACATCGTCAGCTTCCTGAAATCCTCACCACTGTCCCCAGGGACCTAGGAGCCACACCTCTCCCGTATCAGGGAAGCAGTTTTCACATCAGCTTCTGCCCCCCCTCACAGTTCCTCACTCTCTGTCCAACCCAAACCTCAAAGCTCTGACTGAGGAATTTGACTTAAGACAACTCTGTGGCTTTCTTGCAAGGCAAGGGACAACCTCGGGCGACATCACCTCCAGCTCAATCCCAGGGGCTGGGCAATGCCACCCACATGCCAGCCAGGTCTGCACACCCCAGCTCTAAGCACCCCAGTGGCCCCACTGATTTGCTCAAATGTAACCAAATTTACAGACAGGAGCTTTCCCCAGGGGACAACTGAGATAAATCCCCTACCCCACCCCTGGGGTCTGGCCCGTGCCCTGGCACTGGCAGGGAGGGACAGCTTCGCGTCTGGCTCAGCTTGGGTCCCTGGGATGGGGCGGCGAAAGAAGGCCCAGCATTGTGCTTCTTCCAAGGGCTTCTGCTCAGCTGAGCAGCGAGTGGGTACTGATGAGCTCTCCAGGGGAAAGACGACTATTTCCTGTGTTTTCAACGTCTTTCAATCTGGCTTTTTAACATTTGACATAAATGTCTCAGTGGGGTCCATATCTGGTGAGAACCTCATCAGTTCTAATCCTCAAATTTCCTCACCTTCAGAGATATGTTGGAATCTGAAAAAGAAAACAAAAGTTCATATAGAAATCCCTTCTTTCCGTCTCCTATAAACATGTGCGCGGAACTCTGAAAACACGCGGTACAGGTTAATTCACATTCTTTTTTTTCTAGAAGGGGAAGCTAAGGAGGTGGTGGGATGCGAAGGCCAAAGTCGCCCTCTGTATCGTCCGTCTCCCCAGGACTCGCTGCTGCTCTGAAGAGTCTGTCCAATAAAGCTGAAGAAATCACACGTTCTTCTTGTTTCTTAGCTTCTTAGGGCCCAAACGGCTTAGATCTCTGCCTCTGCTCAGCTCTCCTCTCCGTTTACCAAGTGGAGAGATGCCAAGTGCTGGTTTGGTCCCTGCGATTCTGTGCGTCAGGACATAAAGGAAGTGTGGGGAGGCATGGGGACTTGGGGGCAGGGCCTGGGGGAGCAGACACGAAAGAGTCTGAGCCCAGAGCTGCACTTGGTGGGTGTGACCTTGTGCAAGCTGGTGACCTTCCCTCCCTATGCCCAAGTGGGGAAATCACAGAAGCTGCCTTATGGGGGAGCTTGTGCGACGTGCTCAGAGCAGTGCCTGCTCACACGGAGGGTGACCCAGGCAGCTGCTGTACGTCAGCAATCCCAGCACCACAGGGCTCTGTGCTGAGCTACGGTGTGGCCACGATGACACTGAGAACACAGCAGCAGCACACTGGGAGGAGGGAGTGGGGCAAGGCAAACGGCTGCAACAGGTAACTCCTGAGCAGGACAGTCACCGTGCAATTCCTCGGCCTATTCACTTCCGACATTAGCACCAGACTGCTTGTACATCATCAGGAAACAGCTGAGTGTGAAGAAGGCTGCACTGGAAGAATGGAACTTGAGGGACATTTCAGTTTACATGTGTATACTGCGTTGCTATGAATAAAAACAGGTGTTAAACATAGTGACAGCTGTCCTACACCATGAGATAAATGAAAGCGCTGGACCTGACCGTGAATGAGAAGCAAGCAGCACCCTTTCACCCTCTCACTTACTTTTTGATTAGTTTGGAGAGACGTTTCCTGTTGAAGGGTGGGATGTTTCTCCGGTTGGTTATTTCCAGGAGTCGGTTAGCAACGGCCTGATAGTCAAACTACGTGAGAAGAAAAAAGAACGTAAGCCCTCAGCAAAGCCTCCGCTGACCTGGGAGAACCCAGCGGAGTGGATTCTGGAAGCTCTCAGCAGAGGGCCGTCTGGACAGCGTGTTCTACGGTCCAGCAACAAAGGCTCAGGTTAGACCTCTGAAAAATCCGCCTGCTTCTTCTTGGAAGAAGCCAGCTCTAATTCTCCATCCTCAAAAAAAAAAAACTGTGGTAAAATATACCACATGAAACTTATTTGGGTGTGCACCTTTGTAAATTTAATCTAGATGTCCAGTTTGCATTTGGTAACATGGTAAACTTGCTTTATTTGAAAAGTTTTGAAAAGTACCACTGAGCTGGCTTTGCTATATGGAATAGAACAGATCTTACCAATTCGAGCCAGAATGAAGACGGACATCTTTTAAAATTCCATCATTAAATTTCTGTCTCCAACAAGCTCATTCAGTGACGTCAGTCACTGAAGCGATGAAAAGGGTTTTACACATTAGGCCTGGGAGTTTAATTAGCTCTGAGTCTAATTCCCAGTTAGCCAGGCCAGTCCACAGCAAATCTATATTCTATAAAAAGCAACAACTGCCACCAACCTGGAGAAGCGGCCCAGCGTCCTCCAAGTTCCCACCGTCACATCTCTCACCTCCATCACGGATTCCGTCTTTTCCGGAGTGGTATTTGCCCAGTGCTATGAGAACATATCCAAAGACAAAATTCTTCAATTACACAGTGATGACATGACTAGTTCCAAAGGAGCCACCGTCTACTTAGGTGTCCCTTAGTGAAAAAAAAATTCTGTAAAGAGAAAAACGCTGCAAATATAATTTCCCAAAGATGTTTTGGTGTTTCAGTCCCTGGATGTGAAAGGAATCTGAGCCTTAGTAACCACACAGCACGCCCTTCACTCCATCGTGAAGCCTCCACTGCCTTCAATGCTGCCTGGCCAACCCGTCCTCCCGTCAGACGCAGACGGTGGCCTGGGCGGCAGGCTCCTGGGGCAGGCGCCGCCTCGGCAGCCGGTGGCTAGTTCCAGACAGCTTAGGGCTGTGGCAAGTCTCTGGAGCGGTACACTAACTTCACGGGGCAGCCTCAGGAGGCACAAGCTAATATCAACACAACTTTTAACATTTAAAAAATAATTTATAGAGCACTAAAGCCCATGAAAAAGCAGCTAGAAATCACTAATGACAACACGCCAATTTTCAGACTTGCGCTGTTTCTGGACTCCTGTGAGCGTGTGAGCGGAATGAGCCTGTTAGCGGTGTGAGCTCGTTAGTGGTGTGGCCTCAGGGCACAACCAGAGGGACAGCAGGGCCCAGGCTGACCAGGTGATCCTGAAACATCCCGAGCGGAACTGGGACAACTGTGGAGGCGCTCGCAGAACAGCGAGACAAACGTGGTGATGGGGAGGGATCCACAGACAGCCGCCACCGCCACACAACATTTGCCTAGGGGTTTTATTTTAGTCAATCCATCACTTATACGGAACTTAAAATTAAAATGTTTCTTCCTTTCTTTTTAAAGACTTTTTTCTTTTACTGATTAAAGTCTTTTACTGATAAAAAATATATGCTCAATGTAGAAAATTTAGAAAAACAGACAAAAATATAGAGAAAATCACCCCAAATTCTGCTACCTAGGGTTAACTATTAACATTTTGATATATATCCTTCCGGATTTTTTAAGGCATGCATACATGTTAAAACAAACCAGGCTCCTTCTACATCGAGTTCTATGTCCTGCTTTCAAAACCATTACCAAGCTTCCTCTGGTCATTATTTTTGAGAACTCTGCCTGTCGATGGCTACGTCACAGGGTCAGCATGTACCCTGACCATTCACCCCAAGCCGGGCACCAAGACACTGTAAACCACTCCCACAGCTTTATGGGCCTGCACTTTAAACGCACGCTCTCTGCACAACTGCACGGGAATAAAACAGCACCGAGAACGATGTCAGGCCACAGTGGGCATTTAAACACCCAAAGAAAAAGAAAAAGAATGCTGAAGAAATGCAGAGGTCAGAGGGCCAGCTGGAGAAACAAGTGTGCATTCACACCAAGTGCATCCGATGTCCCACCGAGAACTTTCTGCCGTCCGTGTCCGCATCAGGATGTTGACAGACATGAAGCAGCAAAAACGACAAAAACAAAATCCAAAGCAGCAGCAACAAGGAGACTGTCCTGCCTCCTGGGAGATCCAGAACTCTGTGCAAGACGCAGCCCACTGAGACCTGGGGTGCTCCCCAGTGAACCCCCAGGCAGGCACAGGGTGTCCAAGGCACAGCCATCTTTGATGAATTGCAGGTTACAGGCAGTGAGCCCAGCAAGTGTATTCAAGTGTTTGTTTGATGAGGACTTTACCTACAGAGAAAGGCGACTCAGGGAAGTTTTCTTACCCGTCTTCTTTTTACTGAATGTTTTCGTCCATGTCTCCTTGTTTTCAGATGTCTCTTCTTCAAAGAGGTTGCTGTCACCCACTTTAGCCTTCTGTCCCTCCACTGTCTCTTCGGGTCCAAGTGGAGACTGATCTACAATGACTTCAAAAACAGCCCTAGCTATAGTCTGCACCGCTGCATGGCTGGGGGGAAGCAGAGCAAAGAGGATGCGATTAAAACCCACGTGTGGACCTGGTTAGCTAAGGCAGGTAGAGGGAGGGCTAAGGAGCGCGGAAGGGCCAGTCCACGTCCACGTGGGCCTTCTGGGACACGGTGAGGGCCAGCGGGTGCGCCGGAACCTGCACGCCCGACGACGCTCCCGCACTGCCCCGCAGCTGCAAGGAGCCGGCCCAGTGCTCTGTGACGGAAGCTGGGGGACCATGGGGGATGAACTCCGTGTGGGGAGGGTGTTAAACGGCAAAGCAAGAAGAGCCGAATCACGGCGCAAAGCTCCCAATGTCCTGCCAACGGGACTTAAGAGATTGGCTGTCCTCAGCTGGACAACCATCCCAGGCATGTCACGCTTCCCAACACGGAACCACCCTCCGCCCCACGTATGTACCAACTAAAGCAATAAAAACAAACACGGGAATCACTTACTCCTTAGTCTTGGCAACAATTTTGCAGAATGGATCAATAAACTTGAGATTCTGATCTGCCAAAAGCTGTAATTTAGAAATAAAATAGGAAAAAAAAGTAAGGGAAAAAAGAGCCTTTTCTCCTTCGTGACGTGTCCTTGAAAAAGGAAACAGTCGCTCTTTTCACATAGCTTGAGTCAGTCTGAGTGACACTTATCTCACAATGCCCAAAAACACTGCACGATTACCCAGGCGCCCAGAGCCAGGCCAAAGGTCGCGGCAGCCCTCCAGCCGCGAGGGCACCTTGAGGCGGTGAGCAGAGAACGGCGCCCCCTCCAACTGCCCGCTCCAGGCTCCCTCCTCCATGGAGCAGGTCGGTATGGACACCACCAGAGGCTGAGATGAAGTGATTATGTTTTTATACAACACTTAGACTTTCTTTTACTTAAAAAAAGCACTTGTTCACTGCAGAACACTTGTGAAAGAAAGAAGTAAAAGCTGCTCACAATCCCAAATCAGATAATAACTTGCACGCTAAGGCATGTGGATAAATAAAGAGCTATAATAATAATAATAATAATAATAATAAATAATGTTCCCTTTGCAGCCCTTGTATATTTGTATGTGAATATATACTTAAAAAAGTCAGACCTTCTGCGCGGCTGCCTGCTCCCTTTCTTTCCTACTGCTTTTACAAACTCAGTATCCTGCGCATTTCCTCATGTTGTTGGATTCTTTACTGGACTAGGTAGGTGGCTTTCAATAGTTTCCTAAGCAAGACTCCATGCACTTCCTTAGGGCACGAACCCGTGTCCCTGTGTCCATTAGCTGCGGAGGACATTCTTGGCCGGGCAAGGATGGTATCAAAGACAGGGCGACCCAATGCATGCTCACCTACTACCAGCAACAGACCACCTTCCATGGCCAGCTCACAGGGCACCTGAAGAAGGGCCGACGCCTGTGCACACCAGCTGTGGCCCCACCAATGCTGGTCCCCTCCCCCCGCCCCACTGCTGGTGGCCCCACCCCACCACTGGTGGCTCAGCAGCCTGCTGCTTACCTCTTTCCCTCCCACTTTGGACAGTTCATCCAGGTAAACGTCAATGAGGTGGAATTTCACTCCGTTAGGAGACTGACTCTCAGGATGCAGGACTTCCTTCATTAAGACACTAAGAAGGAGCTGGACTCGGCTAAAGAAAACAACACACATGGCTGTTAACGGCAGCGCGCCAACACTTCTTGCCCCTATGGAGATGTGACATTCAGCCTCGTGCTACGCTGCACAGCAAGCTGGGGAGGCCAAGAAAGTTTTACAAGGCAAGAAGTGCCACTGAAATCGGCACGTGTGGTCAGCTCTTCCATTCCTCCACTGGATTTGAAGTTCCTTATGGAGAAGGACGTTTTGCTTCTCACAGAGCTCAACAGAGACCAGGAAAGTCATACCTGACTAACTGAGAGTCTTGAAAAACACAGTTTCATTAGGAGTTTTAAGGCCACCAAGTGCTAAGCCCGATAGTTTACCTACCTTTCTTCCCAGCCATCCTGCTTCAGGGCCTCAAAGGACTGCCTCAGGACCAGGCGGATCAGCTAGAGACAAATACTCGTGTATTACAAAGGGAGAGTAAGAAAGGCTAGTCAGCTCAGCAGAACAAGGGGACCAAGGACACTGGTGTAGCCTGGATCCCACAAGTGATAAAATATCCGCAATAACCGTATTTAACTTCTAGATCATAAATGTTAACCAAAGCCCCCCAAACTCATCCCCGACAGCGGGAGAGACGACACACGTCCAAGGCCATCCAACGCTCACTGGCTTTCCTCACGCCGAGACTGGGACCCACAGTGCTTCACAAACAACTGTCCCAGCGTGTGGAGCTGCTAACATGCTCCTGCACACGCGCGTCTGCAGTGACTGGGGTAGGGAGGGGGGCACGCTGACCTTACCATCTGGTATCTGTCCAGGCGCGGCGTGTCCATCTCTGTCCACTCTCGATTCATCGTTTGCCAAAAGGTCTGAAGGAACAGGTGCTCTGCAGAAAAAACGCTTTGTTTTGAATGGTTGGTTTCAGGTGAACATATGACCAGATAGCAAGAAGGTATTGGCGAGAAACAAACTAGGACGATTTGTCATTTACTTTTCTCAAGAATTCTTGGGTAGCGAGACAGTTTGGTCAATCATTAAATGTGCTCAATAATTGCTTTTACATGTAAGTAAAAGCATATTCTAGCGACAGGAAGGCTGGTCATATCGTAATGCTCAACCAGTATGCTCTCTGAGCTCTTTATTTATCCACTGCAAAGCCATGTTCTAGTAAAATCAAAAGATTTCCTAGGCCACGTCCACGGGCCCTTTCTACCCACCTGTACCTAACAACCCAGAGTTAGTGATTCTGATGGACACCTGGGTGGTCCATGGAGAAACTCTGCTTTTTGTTTCATGTGCAGTGTCACTGGGTGAGCTATAAAAAACATTCTACATTTTTCTCCTGAGCCACAAAACTACCACCTTTTTGCCCCAAAGTAATTTTTGACTTTTTTTTTTTGCTTCACTTCTTTGCACAAATTGTTCTTGATATATGAAAGCCGATACTACATTTCATGTGTTAGAATTCTGTTTGTTATGTGTCGGCTGGAACCCTGCTCAAGTCCAGACAACCATGGGGAACAATTAAGGCCATTAGGACAGTTTCCTTCTCGGGAGCGGTAAGCAAAACAAACTACTTCTGCTGTCTCTTCCTTTGTAAGTAACCAAAGCCTGAATGTCCCAGAAATAATTTCTCCTTTTGTTTGTTCCTTCTGGTAGAGGGATTACTTTATAGTTTATATATTAGCAGTGATGACTTTGTATGGCTCTAGTCTCGACGAGGATAAACCCGGCCCCCAGAGGTTGCTGCAAACACTGGCATGTGCATATACAGCTTCTAAGAGTGTTAAATAATTCAGATTTTGGAGATTCTGGAAGGTTATTATTTCTTAAAACACTTTTCGGAAATCTCTGAGATGCCAAATATGACACTCCACAAGATACCTCCTTCCCATCTAACAGAGTCAGGATGTCAGTTTAGCATAGCTTTCCCCCCAGGACCGGTTTGTCGCCTGATATCTACGCACTGGTAGCCAGCGCCAGGTTCATGTGAAACTAGCCCACTGGAAAACGGAAGCGTGGAAGCAAGGAGAAGAAACAACATGGACCACATATCCTAGGCAAGTTACCAAATCAGACGAACGAGGAAGTTTTGAGAGTCATGAAAAGATCAGGACTTACGGGCCTCTGAGTTGTTAACAACATGGATGAGTTGGGAAATAGTGTTCGCTAGTTCCTCCTGCAAAGGTGGGGTTGGGGAGAAACATCGGGGTTATTTTGTGGCAGCACTGAGATGACAGCATCACGGCCTGCACCTCCTCCCGTATCTGTCGGGGGTACGAATCTGTACTTCTGTTTGCAGTGTCACTTCCACTAAGAAGTGTGTATCTGAATATCTGAATTTTATCAAATGTGAAACCCCCACTTTCAATGGACTACTGTCCCAGCTTCATATGCCTCTGAGGTTTAAGATGCATGTTGAAAAAAGTATGTCTAGTTATCTGTTCAAACGACCTACAGACAAAATGAATTAGCTGTCAACTCCTGGCTTTAAAAAATATACCAAAACTTAAATTGAGACTTTCTCCTAATCCCCCCCAATAACGGAAACACAGGTGCCCCAGTAGGGGGTGGTCGGCGGCAGTGAGCTGCTGGGACTCTGACCATGGGGCTCAGTGTGTGGAACCAGAAAGCCGCCCCTGGGAGTGCTCAGAGGGTGCTGGGCAGCACTGGTCAATGGCGCCCTCCCAGTCTCTGTCCGGGCAAAGTGCCACCAAAACAGTGTGTCCATCTCAGCGGCAGCAAGCTCATCTGTGCTGAGAACTCAGACACCCGCCTTGGGGAGTGTCAACCAAAGAACTGTATGAGTAACAAAAGAAAGGACCATCACTGTGGGTGTTATCTGCAGTTCACGGGGCTGCAAGTCTCCCTCACCCAGTTTAAATCAACTCCTGGACTTGAGAGCGATGTTCCTGTGTATGTTTTCCCTCCACTAAAGCTGTTGGCTGTTACTTTTGAATGTGATTTAAAAATATTTTTGCCCTGTTATCCTACTCAAAATATGTTCCGCAGAGTAAAAGCAATACATCAGAGCGAGTTATCATACGGCTTGGGGGAAGTGGCCAAGTCACGCATTAAAACCCAGACAAGTCAAATCTGCCTGCGACATTTTACACATCGGTGGGATTCAAATGGTGTTTCAAGGCTTACCCCTCTGTTCTGCTTTTGCACATCAGAACAAAGCTCTTAAACAGTGAAAACCATTTTCTTACTAGTTGTGCTGGGGCCCAGGTGCCCATGCACACCTGTGCTGACCTTAGGGCGGGAGCAGTGAGCCCCTAGCCCTGCCTGGCCTGGCAGCTGCCAAGGCACAGGCACTCACGTAACCGGCAGAGAGGGCCCAGGGCGCTCCCAGGACCTTAAGACTAGTGCCATGGCATTTCTGACCACAAAGAAAAGGAAACAGAAACTTCAAAATAAGCAACGTAAAATCTATCATGGAACTAGGAATCCGTGACGGAGAAATAATGAATCTTTAATTTACGTGTATTCTTCATTATTTGAAAAAAGAATTAACTTCAATGCTTGGACACTGCACCCCATTCCATATGACAGAGGTGATGCAGGGCACATTAGGGGACAGACACAGCGAGAACCGAGCAAGCCTCCTATCCATCTCTGCCCAAATCCAGCCACATGACAAAGGGAACTCTGTTACCTGCAGCGGGGGGTCATCCTGCACCCACATGCAGTAGAAGAGCCCTTTCCATATTTTCAGAAGTTCTTCTTGACTGAAACCGCCTAGAGGGCAAAACAAAACAGCACAAAAATCTTATTTTAGAGTCCTTACAGTTTCTTTCCTCAAGTTTTGAAATGTCACATAAGCAGTGAAAATACTACATACAAGGTCTGGCAACTAAGTTCGCGAACCCATCTTAGAAAAAGCACTACATACCTCACTGCTGAATATCACTATGGTCACCTTCAAAGTCCTCCCCTTGGGAAGCTATGCCCTGATGCCAGCACCTAGTCCACCCTTCAAAGCAGTTTTGGAACTGTTTTTGGAATGGCCATCAGAGCTGTCACCATATTATACTTGATGCCCTGAATTTCATCAAAATGTCTTCCTTTCAATATTTCCTTTATCTTCGGGTAAAGAAAGAAGTCATTGGGGGCCAGGTCAGGTAAGTAGGGAGGGTGTCCCTATACAGTTATTTGTTTCCTGGCTAAAAACTCCCTCACAGACAGTGCCGTGTGAGCTGGTGCATTGTCGTGATGCAAGAGCCATGAATTGTTGGCGAAAAGTTCAGGTCGTCTAACTTTTTCACGCAGCCTTTTCAGCACTTCCAAATAGTAAACTTGGTTAACTGTTTGTCCAGTTGGTACAAATTGATAATGAATGATCCCTCTGATATCAGAAAAGGTTCGCAACAGCACTGCAACAAGTCTGCGAACTTAATTATCAGACCTCGTACATTTTCATTGTTTCACCTGCAAATGTGTTTTTTCTTTATTGAAGCATGACTACAGAAGCAACCACATGAATTATGCAGTTGTACGAGCTACGGGGCAGGGCGAGTGGTAGCCTTTTCTCCTCATCCAAGTCATGTGAGGAAGCAAATGTCATCACAATGGAAAACGAACGGAACAGTCATGAGCAAAATGAGTTTCCCCCAAGTGTCTCCCTCTGCTTAAGCTAGCCCCCACTCCTTCTGCACATCATTTTCATTGCTCTTGCAAAGTAAAATCACAAATCTGAGAAAAGACGCAGGATTTGCTCAAGTAGCCCCCGGGAAACTGGCAAAGCTTGGGGACATTTCTGCTAAGGTGATTCTTTTAAGGATCCTGCAATGAGGTCACACCTGGCTGTACCCGCATCTCCCTCCCTCCCAGTTATGCTTTTCACTTCATTTCAATTTTAGTCTTGCGTTAAGTGGCACCACCCTGGTTAGTCTCGTTCTGACTCATTAGAAGCTCTCTCCCTCGGCCTGTACCACCCACGACCAAGGCACAAGTCACGCATAGTCTTCCATTCTCCTGGGTCGACTCCACGTGTTGTGGAATCATTAATTGCTGAGTGACATAAAGAATTATAAAATGAGGTAAGTGTACACTGTTGGAGTCTCCAAGCCCGTGGAGAACACAGAACCCGCAAGTCTCAATGCATCTTACCACCAATGGTCTTGATCTCAGCAGGAGATAGGAGGAAAAACCCTTTGGAGCAGCAAAACAGGATCAACTAGGAGAACGTAAACGAGTGTATGTCTAGGATCAATGTGATCTCGGTACTCTGAAAGATCATTGAAAGGTGACAGACGGATCCTTTTGATGGACTTTAGTTTATTTAGGGTTCAGAGCAAGCTGTATGCCTATCTACGTACTGATTTCCAAGTTACCAAAGACCTTTCTTACAGCACTAATTTTATTATGATGCATTTTGATTCTTTGTGGGATGTTCTCACTTAAAAGCAATACACTAGAAACTATAGTAAAATTAGTTTATTTAAGTGCATTTCCTTTAGAGGTCGGGCAAATGGCTCACCGATTGGTTTTCTCCCCTCCTGTTGCATGTGGGGAGCTTCCTACTGAGAACGCACACAACTAGAGTGAGCCATAAACCCAAGTGCAGGCACTGAGCTAACTGCGGCCATGGCCACAGTAACTGTCACTGGACCTGCGCAGATGTTCACTCACCTTAAGGCTAATGAACTAGTGGATCTGGCTACTTACTAGCTGTGCACTATTAGGAAACTGTCACTAACCTCTGGGCCTGTTTCCTCACACATATGTGAGGTTTATGGTTAGGGCCAAAATAAGAGCACGTATGAGAAGCGCTTTATAAGAGCAAAGCACTATTCGATTTGTGGGTATGATGATTATCTTGTGTTCTCTACCCACAGGCTCTTGAGGCTCTTTTCCCTTTTAAAACATCTATTTTCAACATATTTACAGAAATCACTTGCTTTCACCCAGTAATTTAGCTGGTAAAAACAAGGCACCAATTTTTGAAACTTTTAAAGCAAAACAAATTCCACTTATTCAATGTCTTTGAAAACTTTGAAGGTGAAGTACACGTCTCTAGTTTTGTTCCAGTTGCTTCTTGATCTGTCTTTTCTTCTGGGGGTTGAATTTCTTAAATTTAATCAAGTTTCTGACAATATAGGCTTAGTTCAAAACGACCGAGGTGAAAGGAAAGTGAGATGTGGATACAGGGAATACCAACAAGCTTTGAAGTGAGAAAATTCACCTGTTCTCACCCCGAAGGAGCCCAGGAACTGTTTGAGGAGAGGATGCAGTGTATATTCAAACCCATAGCTGTGTCACAACAACTGCAGCTCCTGGTTATTGTAACTGGGTCGAGAGGACCCCTAGCTATCACATGAAAAAACACTAATCTCCCCCATTACTACCATTGAATCTGAGCCCCACCAACTGTAAGATGTAGTTATTTTATGTGCCACCAAACGAAAGCAAGAACGCAAATGAAACTGTCACAAAGTTAATGAAGATCAATGCTAATTTGAGCAGGTGATAAAGTTGCAGAATCGATCAAACGGGCAGGGAGTGTTATCTTAGTTCACTGATCACGGTGCCACGAACAGTGTGCGCAGTGAGAAGAGCACACAGCACGCACTCCGTGTCCGACCCGAGGAAAACCATGGACAGTGACAGCGACCATTCCACGACCGCACACTCAGCACCAACAGTGAACGCACACTGAGATGCTCAGGTGCTGTGAGCAGCAGAAGGGTGTCTCATTCCTCCCCCCTTCTTCCGCCCTCCCCCCACTCCGGTTCACGCTGTTGTTTCTCAGTCTAGTTGTGTAGGACACAGCTCCCTGGTCCACGCTGGTGTTACGAGAGTGGTCGCTGGTTGGCCGCTCACAGCAGCTCCTGGCAGCTCTCGTCTGCCGCTCACACTGGCCACTAGCCGCTCCTGGCAGCACATGGCAGCCCAGAGCAGCTTACGCGAGCCCAGCTCCAGGGAGAACTGTTGTTCACAACCTTAGCTGCAGAGGGCGCGGCTCACTGGCCCAGGTGGGAACTGAACTGGCGATCTTGGTGCTAGGAGCCTGGAGCTCCAAACACCTGAGCCTCCAGGCGGGCCCTCTCATTTGTTTCTAATATCACAAAGCTGTCTGTGCTGCTGGAGGACGGCTATATGTATCTGTTAGAGTAAAACTTTAGATTTCCTAAGACAACATGCAAAAAAAAATTGAGCTTGTCAATGAGATTAAAATGTCAGGCCAAGTACTTCCAAACTTGTGTTTCTATTTTGATGGAGTACAGTTGTGGCAGAGATCATGTTAATTTTGTCCCCTCATCACTGTGTATGACGTTTACTTTGCAGTCGCTTTTCTGAAGACCCACTATACTCTGCAATGAACAAGAGATACCAGGTGAGTAACTGTGGGTGTGTGGGGCGCTAAGCAGACAGGGCCCCTGGACATGACAGAAACGCAACGGCTGCAAGTGTTTGCATGAGCATTTCAGACCCTGGACCTGCTCAGCAAAGGGGTTTGAGCAACAGGCTGTCTGGCTGTCTCGGCTCCATATGTAATGCACTGGCCTTCTGTTCTTGTAAATAGCCGGGCCCCCATTTGCCTGGATGTGCTTCCACTTCCAGCTAAGAAAACAGACGGAAGCTTACAGTGTTTTGGGGGAAAAGCAACACATTAACAGATAATTAACAGGCAATGCAGCTAAATGCTACAATAGACACAAACTGGATATTCCAGAATCCTAGAGGAGTGGGGGTGAGATAACAGGGAAAGTGATGCTGAATATTGGGAGTGGGTCAGGGGTGGAAATCTTTTCAGCATGAACAGAAGCAAGGCAGACACGTGATACACGGGGTATTGCACACTAGGACCCAGCAATGCTCTGCTGTCGACGGAACATGAAGCTGGCATGTAGGGCATGAGCTGGGAAGAGGCTAGGGGAACAGACGACCTGAAGACCAGGAATTCCAGGAAGGTGGAGACGGCTGGGCTACAAGTAGCTAAGGTCGGGCTAGAAATTGAGGTTTAAGGACCTTCAGTGTGCCTGCGGTACCTGAACCCACGAGAGTAAACGAAGTCTGTCAGGGAGACCCCTAACACAACTGAAGTCAGGAAACTTTGGCCTTCATTCCTCTTACTAGCAGGATTCCCATAAAACTGTACTGTCTTTTCCGAGGGGTCTTTTGTGATTTCTCTTCAAAATAAACTACCAATGTCAGTCCTGGGGGGAGACGGCAGCCATTCTTTCCGGTAGGCTGTGGATGCGTTAGGAATTAAACCAAACGTTGTCTCGGTGCAACAGAAAGCACCGTAGCGCGCGTTAGGATGTCCAGGACACTCTGCACCAGGCGGACGCAGCCCCTCAGCGGCACCCCCCGCCACGCCCGGGGCCCGGCGAAGGACCACGTCTTCAGCCTGGCGTCCCACCACCCGCCCCGCTCCGACTTGCTGCTCGCCCGGCCACTGCTGCCGCCTGCGTTCGAGCCCGTCGGCCTCCCCGGAGCGGCCTCCCCGGAGCGGCCGCGCCGAGCAGCGCCCTCTGCCCCGAGCCGCACGCCCCTCACTACGCCCCGCAATCTCCGCCCGAGTTCTGTCGCCGCGCGCTGCGCCCCGCCGTCACCAGCACGAACTAATTCTGCCTCCTCCCCTGGCACTGCAGCCCCGAAAGGCGTTGCTCCAGGCCGGCGGGGACCGCCGAGGGGCACAGCGCCCGCCAGGCTGAGCCCGGTCTGCAAAGCGCGGGCCCGGGCGGGACAGCGGGTCTGTTCTCGGCTTCCCCGCCCGCCGTGACCTTCCCGTGGGCCTCAGTCCCCCACCGCAAAGCCAGGCCGGGCCCGGCAGGGGCGCGCGGCAGTGCCCGACGTGCTCCTCGCTCTCCCGGCGGCGCGGCCCCGGCCCGGCCTTCAGCCCCGACCCGGCCGCCATGTGGCGCGGCTGTTACCCGCCGGGCGCCCACCTGTCTCCCTCTGCGTCTTCACGCTGATGTACTGGCGCAGCTTCTTCACGGCCCGGTCCCGGATGCCCTTCTCGTGCGATGCCAGCCGCTGAGCGAACTGGAGCTCGGCGGGCTGCATGGCGGGGGCCGTGGCGCCCACTGGAGCATCCCCGGCCGCAGCCCACGGCTCCTCTGCCTCGCGCCGCGGGGCTGCCCGGGCCACGGCTGCGCAGAAGGCGGCGGGGGCGGGGCGGCGCGCGGGTGATGACGTCACAGAGGCGCCGCCGCCGCGGCTCGCCGCGCGTTCCGCCGCTCAGTGCCCCGCGGCGTCACGCCACCGCCCCTCCGCTGGCGCCGGTCACCGGAAGTCAGTGCGGTTGACAGCGAGGTCAGCGAGGACCGGGGCTCGGCCAGGAATAGTCGCGTGGCCGACTGTACATGGTCTAGAACCTTTAGGCACATTCACAGGGCCCCCATTCGACCCGGCAGCCATCCCACGGGACACGCGGCCCCGAGTTCTTCACTGCACCGCTCAGAGCGCCTCGGCGGGTGGACACCGGGAAGGGGGACAGCACCGCGGGGTCCCCCAGGGTCGGGGTCCCGGTCGGGGCGGGTCCCGCGGGGGCAGGCGGGGCCGGGTGCGGAGCGTGTCGCCCGCCAGCAGGCGGGCTTCCCGCGGGTCGCAGACACGGACGAAGGCTTCGTCGTGCGGCCGTCGGTACGTTTCACCCTGCAGGCCGCACGTGCTGCGCGCAGTGCACCCAGTGGGCGAGCGCACGCCCTGGGTGGGGCAGCCGCGTGGTGCGCCGATCCCCACGGGGGCAGGGCAGACTTCCCGAGGGCCCCGCGGGCGGGGTGCGGGCACCCTGCTGCAACCGGCGGGGCCGCGGGGCCGCGGGCTGAGCGGCTGCTGCTCCCTCGCGGGCGTCGCCCTCGTGTCAGCTCTGCCAAGCGGGAGAGCGCGCTCCTCCGTCCTCCCCTTGGCGGTCACACCGGGCTCCTACTGTGTCTCCTTTCCGCGCACACGTCGGAAGCCCCGGCTAAGCCGGGGAGCTGACGCGCGTCCCGCGGAGCCCACGCCTGGTCCGTGGGGGACGGCGCTGCGCGCGCTGCGCGGTTTGAGCCTCGAGGCTCGCCGTACCCGACCGGCCCGGCGTCGTCTCGCGCTCCTTCCCGCGCTTTCTGGTGGGCGGGGCCGGGGCGCGCGTGCTGCGCAGGCGCGGGGAGCGGAGGCCAGCGGGCGGCCATGGGCGACGCCGGAGGCGCGGAGCAGGCCTGCCGGGTGCGTGAGGCGGCCCCCACGTGCTTTCCCGCGCCGTCCCGGCCCGGTGGGCCTCGCCGAGTGCGCGCAGGACCGGCCCTGGGGCGCTTCGGACCGCGTGGCCGGGGCCGGGCCGGGAGGTGGCGGCGGTCCGCCCGCCCCGGGGCCGTGAGGCTCGCGTCAGGCTCGCTGTGCGCGGGGAGTCGGGTCCCGCGTGACGCCGCGGCCCGTGACGTGGGAGCAGGAGCCGGCCCGAGTCCGCGCGTCCCGTGCCCGCCACGGCGGGGGGAAGCCGGCAGGACCCGCCTGCGGAGCGTGGGCCGCGGACGGCGCGACGGGGACGCGCGTGCTCCGCGGGGGGCCGCAGGCGGGAGGCCGCGCGCGACGGGCGGCGGGCGGCGGGCGGCGCGTGACCCAGGCCTGTCGTGCCCGCAGCGCGCGGGGGCCGCGGAGCCGTGCGTCCGGGTCGGAAGGAAGGAGCTGGAGCGGCTGACGACCGAGGTGATGCAGCTGCGGGACCTGCTGCCCCGCGTCCTGCTGGCCGACCTGCCGCGGAGCCTGCGGAGCCTGCGCGCTGCGGGCGACGGTGAGTGTCCCGCGGCCCGTGGCCCGACGGCGGGAGCGCCCGCGCCGCGCGTGTCTTACGGGGGGAACGAGCCGCCGTGGGGGCGGCGGGGGGCGGGGAGGAGCCGGCCGTCCCGGGGCCTGAGCAGGGCCTCGCCGCGGCCGCGCGCTCCGCTCCCCGTGTCCGCCCTCTTTGCGCCCACGTCCCCTCCGCACGGCTGCCTCTGACGGCTCAGGGTTCTCGGACCGCCTGTGCACCCCCTGCAGGACTTGCACGTGTCCGCGCACGTGTCTGCTCGTGTCTGTGCACGTGTCTGTGCTCGTGTCTGCGCTCGTCTGCGCTCGTGTCTGTGCTCGTGTCTGTGCACGTGTCTGCGCTCGTGTCTGCGCACGTGTCTGCTCGTGTCTGTGCTCGTGTCTGTGCACGTGTCTGCGCTCGTGTCTGCGCACGTGTCTGCTCGTGTCTGTGCTCGTGTCTGCGCACGTGTCTGCTCGTGTCTGCGCTCGTGTCTGTACACGTGTCTGCGCTCGTGTCCGTGCACGTGTCTGCTCGTGTCTGTGCTCGTGTCTGTGCACGTGTCTGCGCTCGTGTCTGCGCACGTGTCTGCTCGTGTCTGTACACGTGTCTGTGCACGTGTCTGCTCGTGTCTGCTCATGTCTGTGCACGTGTCTGTGCACGTGTCCGCGCTCGTGTCCGTGCACGTGCCTGCGCTCGTGTCTGTACACGTGTCTGCGCTCGTGTCCGTGCACGTGGCCGGCCCTTGTCTCTCGGTGGCCGCACGGCCCAGCTCCCAGCCCTGGTTTGAGTTCCCCGGGACGTGCCCGGTGCCGCGCACCCTGCGGATCGGAGCCCTCACGTCACACGTCAGTCCGGGGCCGGCCGTTCTCGGCGGCGTTCCAGGACTGAGTCGGCCGTTGCCTAACTGAGGCTGAATCACAGCTACACCGACTTCAGCGTTCCGGGCCGACCCACCGCAGTGAGCCGGGCTGTTGGCCGGGGCCTGGGTCGTGTGTCGACAGAAGGCGTCTTCCCAGCGCAAGTTCCTGGTTTGTGCCAACGCGTCTGCCCGGGGGCAGCCGTGTCCGGCGAGCAGGGCGGGTGCCCGTGGCCAGCACAGCGCGCTGCCCTGCTGACCGCCCTCGGACCTGCCGTCCTCGGCTCCGGAGCCCCCGCCGCCTGCCCGCCCCCCTGCTGATGCCGAGGGCTCGGGGCGGCGGCAGTGGGTGGACGGGGCTGCGTGTTTCCTCTGCGCCCCCCGCAGCGGCGATCCCCACGGGGCCTGCGCGCAGCCTCAGCTCGCACTGGGAGCCAGTGACGCTGTTTTCTCCCCTCCCCTCCCGCTGGCGGGCTGCCGCTTGTCCCTGCGCTGGCTGGTCGCGCCCCGCCGCACAGTGATGCACCGCGGTCTGCACCACACATCAGGGTCTCGGGTGGTCAGCGTGAGTCAGTCCGTGGAGGCCAGTCCTCTACCCAGGTCAGATTCTGCTGTAAGAGCGAGGGCCACAAACGGATCTGGGGCCTTGGTCAGGGTTAGACTTCAGGAGATCTCGTCCCGCACGCCCTGGCCTGCCTTCCCCACGGATGTCGTGGGCCACTTCTCAGTCCCCTTTGCTGATCGCCCTTTTCTGCAGCAGCCTGGCAGCCGCGGAGACTCAGCCCTGGGCCCCCTTGTCCCCTCCTCTGGGCACACACAGCGTCAGTTACCGTCTGGGTGCCAGTGGCTCCTGGATGTGGCTGTAGCTCAGACCTCTCCTCCGGGCTCAGAACCCTGACTAAGTCCTACCAGGCATTTCTTCTCATGTGTTTCATACTCACGTCAAATTCTAATTGTCTCGCCTTAGCCTAATCAGTCTATGACTATTAGGAGGGACCTAGAGTCTCACAAGGTCAGGTTTGTGGCTCATGGCAGGGAGGGAGACCACCCACCAGAGGCACTGGGCATCTTGCCAACAGAGCAAAGCTGGAGCTGCTGTAGGATTTGGGGCAGGGTGGAGTTCAGCTGAAGTGCAGGGGAAGCTGTGTTTCTGTGGCTCCAGGCAAAGGAGGGCTGCCTCGGGTCAGCATCAGGTCTCCCTGCAGTGGGCGCAGGTCCCGTTTCCTGGAAAACTGCAGAATTGAGGTAGATGTGGAATTTAGTGCCTGCAAATCCTTCTTTGAGGTTCTGTGGCTCCTGGAAGCCACACTGCTGCCCTGTGTCACAGTGTCTTTGGTCCTACAGGAGGGAGTAGGACGTGTCCTTCCTGGTGTAAGCAAAATTTCTGATAGTGGGGATTTTACAGACTAAGCTTTCTCTGAATAAGAAACCACTCATGAAAGCAGGGGTCACGATGACACTTACAGTGCAGTGTGTCCTTGGGAGAAATATTGTTTCCTGTTAACTTGGCAGCTGGCGTCATGTGTGTCTGTTATCCCAGCCCGACAAACTGCAGGGCAGTTTCACTTTCTCAGAGCAAGCAGGTTTTTACTTTCTCGTGGCTGACTCATGACATCCGTCCCCCCACCCCACCGAAAACTGGCTTCCTGAGCCTCCCCAGGGCACCGACGTTCAGATGAGGGGCCCAGCATCCTCCTTGCTCCCCACCTCCTGCTCACCATTCAGCCTCACCTGTCCATCAGAACGTCCTAGATGTTTCCTCTCATGGGCGCGTCCTGAGTCCGTCAGCCTGCTGCCGTTCTCACTGCCACCACCCAAGTCCAGGCCCCTCTCATTTCGCCGGAATCTCTGCCCCTGGTACTGTCTACTCGTTGCCACTCTCCAGTCTGTTCTATACACTGTAGCCAAGTAATCTTTAACAGTTCAGTCTGATTATTCATTGCCCGGCTTACATCTTCAATGGCTTCTCCTTGCTCTTAGGGTAAAGACCTAAAACCAAAGAGAAAACCCACCAAAACACACAAGCACTCAAGAACCTAAACAGGACTGTGCTGTGGCCTGAAAGGCTGTGTCATTGGGCTCAGCCTCAGGCCCAGTCTCACTTCCTTATTGGACAGCCTGGACACGTGTGTCCCTTTTGGGTGTTGTCAGAGCACCCTGCACGGTTACCTCAGACAAAATGGTTTATTCCCATCTTATGGTACAGGTATGTTCTCTGTGCCGGGCTGAATACTTGGTCCCGGGGGACCCCCACCCTCCTAAAGCGGTATCCCCTGAAGCTGGATGTGCTACAGGAAACCGAGTGCTAAAGGAAGGATCCAAGTGAATTGCGGTGGTGGCGGGAGGTTTTACCGGGAACTGGGAACTTCAGCTGGCCCTTGGAGACGTCTGCTCTGGCCTGAGGCCTGACTAAGGCCTCTTCCCCGACCCACCTTCTGTTTTTAGTTTGGGTTGTTAAGTAACAAAAAAAAGATAGAAGTCGCAGAGATAAGGAGTTGCAAAAGTAAAGATTTCTTAAACAGCTCACCTTGCAACCTCAGGATGCTTTTCATTTAAGCTGATGTTGAAGCTGAAATCAGAGGGGTGAGATATTTTTGTTTCACAATTAAATCACAAGGTCTAATCCTTGCCTTAATGGACAAGTGTTCATTTTGGAGAGAGATGATGAAAAAGCCATTGGCTGTTTAAATCTCCATCGTCTTATAGAAAATACCTTTCAAATGCATTATGTTGCATTTGAGATGTTAAGTGGTGTAATTTAAAAGCAACGTGAGGGCCTGCCCGGTGGCTCAGGTGGTTGGAGCACTGCCCCTAAGAGCAAGGTCGCTGGTTCCATTCCCATGTGGTCGACGTGTGCTGCCGGTGGCCAACGTGCGTGGCTGGCAGCCAGCGTGAGTGGCCATAAGCATGCAGTCTCATTTCTGACATTTAAAAAGCTGCAACATGGATTTTAATGTGTTAAAATTTATTTGTTTATTTAGATGTATTTTAATGGTAATACTGTGAAGCACCCTTGTTTGTTTCCTGAGCATCAGCAGTGACTACAAACCAGCACAGGCATGATACCCTGGAGAGAGATTTGACTAACACCCTTTCTTTAACAGTGAAAACAAAGTTGCTTTGTGTAATTTCAAATCGACCCCCGTCCCTGACCTCTGTCGCATGGTCCAGTACAGCTTTCTGTGATGGTGAAGGTGGATAATCCATGCTGTCTACCTCTGGTGTGAAGTAGCCACTACTGTATGTGGCCAACTGACCCCCTTATGTACATTAATTAGTTTTGTAATGATTTTCCACTTGGTTGTTTTTTATTTTAGTTCTCTGATGAAATCCTCTTGTTGCCTATTTTCTGGAGCATATTATTTAGTTATTTTAGACTCTGAGTCTGTAAATCCCATACCTGGATCACCCCGTGGCCTGCTTTTCTCATCCAATTCTCCTCTGGGTCGTCCAGGTAATTTTTTGTTGGTTAATGGACTTTCAGAATGAAAACTTACAGAGGCTCTGGATAAATATTTTTCTTCGGCCAGGATTTCTTTCCTCTGGCTTCTGCCTGTCCGTCAGGGTCGAGTCCGAGTAGATCACCTTAGTCCGTCAGGGCTTGAGCTCATTCACAATGGTTTCAGCCATACTTCCAGCTGGCCTATTTCTAGTTCATTCTCCCTCCAAGGGTTTTAGTCCTACAGCAGGGTCCAGCTGAGAGCCCTTCCATCTTGGCAGGCTCCGACCTTCAGCCGTGATCTCTGCAGCACCACGAGACTGATTTGAGCTCTGCTGGTGCCTTGGCCTGTCCTCTTCAGTCTGCTGGCGTTGGCGCCTCCCTACGCTGCTCCCACACAGGGCTGGTGCTGGCGGAGAGCAATGGCTCTGGGGGCGTCCATTCTCCTCTGCTCTCTCCTTCTCCAGGGGCATGACCCGCCCCAAGCTGGCTGTCCTGTAGCTCCCCAGCCGAGGGAGGAGACTGGGGGCTGCTCTGCTTAGCTTTGCTGCTTCTTACCCCGAGCTACTTTGGAAGGGTGGGGTACAGAGCTGGGCCCTCTTCTCCAGGTCCTGGTCCTCAAGGCCTGTGTGACTTGGTAGCTTTCAGATCTCTTCGAATGATTTTTGTTTATTTAAAGTCTGTTTTTCTAGTTATTCTTGGTGGGAAAATTGATCTACGTCACCATCATAGCTGGAAATGGAAGTCCTCCTATGTGTGTTGTGATCTTTAAACTGTAAAAGTATACTGTAACGTCGTACAGAAAGGATAGGCAATGGAGAGGTTCCAAATTAAAGGGGGCTAAAGATACATGACATTTCAATGCAATACCTGAGCCTCGAAGGAAGATGGTGTTATAGAGGGCAACTTGGGTCATTTGACAACATTAGAATGTCAGTGGTGGGTTAGATAAAGGTATTAATACTAGTTTTTCTGAAGTTGACAACTGTGTGTAGTGGGTGTCTAAGATGTTATCCCTATTCTTAGGAAGTATTTGCTGAAATATTTAGGAATAAAGGGTCTTGATATATGTAACTTACCCTCAACTGGTTCAAAAAAATATATTGTGTGTTTGTGCTCCAGACGTGAGCAAATGTGACATGTCGGTGAGTCTGGGTAAAGGGCACGTGGGTAGTCTTCGCATTGGTTTTATTCATACAACGTTTTGTAAGTTTGAAATGATTTCCGGATAAAAAAATAAATGGAAATACTAATTAAATGTTTATAGAACTTTAAGTGTTCCTGATGTACTCTTGAACAGGTCTTAGCAGTGGGGTTGAAAACCACTGTGATAATACGTGATTTCTAAAGGGTTTGTGGGATGTTTTGAGATTAAGTTCTCAAGAGTTTGGCATTAGTGAGAAGGGGGCGGGCCCATTTCAGCTGGGAAGAATTATTATTTCCGGTCTGTAGAAATACGAACTAAACAGATAGTCATGCAGAGTGGGACAAACGAGTGCCAGGAAGAAATGATTTCATTTGACCAAAAGTTATTGTGGCTCAAATGAGATAAGATCAGAATGTATCACATCCATGTCTTGGCAGGAAACTAAAGGGAGAAATGAAGAATGTAATGAAGAGATGACGGACAGAGGTGTGCGCAGGGTTCTGGGAACCAGCAGGAGGCTAGCAAAGCCCCAGGCAGTAGAAGAGTGGGGTGCCATGGTTCCACACCCCCACACCCCCTCGCCCCCCGGCCTAAAGCAGTGGCAGGAGAACTTCCAGCCTCGCAGGAGGGGAGGTGCTGGCAGGGCCACAGCCTCCATCGGAAGGTGGAGCTACTGCTGCCTTGATGCAGTGGGGAAGCCAGGGACCCGGCTTCAGTCTCCTCCTCGTTTCCTGCAGGGCCCGCCACTCCCCAAATCCAGCAGGAAGCTGTAAGCAAGGGAGGCTGCTGCTGTACGTGTTGGCTTCAACCTCGTGGGGACACATCAGGGTGGAGTGTGGAGACATGGAGACGGTCCAGAAAGAATACAGGGGACTGGGAAAGAAGAACACAGATTTACAGGCCCTTATGGACAGAGGAGGGGAAAGGTAGCCAGAGAGGCTAGAGACAGACAGTATTTGAGTAAATCACTCCTGACTCCCCATCATAAACATATTTTTATTTATATGCCAATAAATGAAAAGCAAAATTCCCTGACTCTGGTTTGGGAAATACTTTAACAGAATTCATGTGCATTCAACAAAACCGAGCTTAGATTATTGTGATGATGTCTATTTTCAAGTCTTTCAGTGAAGTTAGTTGATAAATCGATCCAGTAGTTATATGCTTGGTATCTGTCAGGCACAGCTAGGTCATGTGGGGATATTAAAAGGGTAAGAGCTGAACCTTTTCCTTGATAATTTAAGGTAGACTGAGGCACTCTACCATGCAGGTGTGAAAAGCTAGTGAGACGAGGTAATGCCAGGTACATTGGCAGCACAAATTCCTGTTAGTCACATGTTTTCTTCATCGTGTGAAAGATTACTCCAGTGGCCTTTACATTAGGAAAAGAAGTGTGGCTGTGGAAGATTTTTGGCAGTGTAGGAAAAAAAAATGCCATTTCCGTGTTCTGGTTTCAAACCTCCATCCTGCCCTCTTTGGTTTGTTTTAGAAATTTGACAGCTAATTAAACTGTTGCTGTGCTGGCTTAGAACGGGCCTTGGGATTTTAAATGCATTTAAGCTCCTTAACTGAGGTGGGGTTTTTTTCCTTCCCATGAAACTTGGAATATTCTCATTTTCTCACTATTTTCCCCCTTCTACCTCCCCCCCCACTCCAGTTCAAGCCGTTGTCTCTCGGTCTAGTTGTGTAGGACACAGCTCCCTGGCCCGTGCTGGTATTAGGAGCCTTGGCTACCCTGGCTGAGGCGGTCGGTCGGCTGCTCACAGCAGCTCACGGCAGTTGTCGCCGGCTGCTGGCCACTCGGCAGCCCACGGTAGCCCACGGTAGCCCATGGCAGCTCACGCTGACCTCCGGCTGCTCACCGTCAGCCCAGCTCCAGGGAGAGCTGTTGTTCACAATCTTAGCTGCAGAGGGCGCAGCTCACTGGCCCACGTGGGAATCGAACTGGCGACCTCAGTGTTAGGAGCACAGCGCTCCCACCACCTGAGCCATGGGGCCGGCCCTTGTTTTCTTTTTCAACTTATATTTTCGATAGGCTGCCTCTGGCCCCTATTTATTTCAACATGCCCGGTGCTAAAGAGAGGAGAAATTGATCCCTTTTATATAGTTTACATTTCTTTGATTCGTGTTTTCATTGATAACTCTCTGTGTCCGGCCTGTCTATAGTTCTCTGCACCCTTCCTGTGAATAAGCTGCCATACATTCTCGTGTCAGTCAAACTACCAAAGGGCTGTGCATCTCAGAAGGCACATGGGTGTGGAAGCGGCCTGTGATTCAGCTGGTTCTGTCTGTCGGTTGTCTAGGCCACCCTTCATTCAGTTAACCGTTAAATGGAGATTTCTCCTTCATTTTAAATGCTAAAGATTAGCAATTGAAACTGAAGATGGGTAAGATAATGTCCTGACTGTGTAATGTATCATTTACTGTTCAGATTTCTGTCTCTGAAAAAATTACAAGAGTAATATTCTCATTAAAGAAGAATGAGACATGTAATCAAAGCAGCCATGTTTTTATTCAAAGATTAGCAGAAGGGATGTATAAAGAAGTGAATTTCGTTTATGTGACAAATATTTCTAAAGTGCCTACTGTGTACCAGGTACTGTTCTAGGCATTTGGGATGTGTTAGAAAACGAAACATGAAAACCCGTGCCCTCGAGGTGTTTTCGGTGGCAGGCTCGCTGTGGGCCAAGTTGGAAATGCAAGGTGGGAGTTTTGTCAGGAGGTGGCGGAGGCGGAGCCTGCGCCGTGCTCCCGTCTGGCCACCAGGCGGTGGCGTCGCACTGCGGAAAGTGCACCCGCGTCCCGGCCGGAGAGCCCCGGTGGGTGGGGTGGCTTCTGGCTTCTGTGGGGCAGCCCTGGCAGTGGACGTTTTGACCCTGTCCTTTTGTTACGTTGACTCACAGTGAGGTCCTGTACGGCTGTACAGAGGGAGAGATTACAGAATTCCCTGAACGAAACAGTCTTTGGGATGGGCAGAATGAATTCCTATAGATTTTTACACGGAATAAGGCTTGTAGAGTTTTCATTTCCTATCTTCTTGACTGTATTTGAGTAATACGGAGTTCAATGATAGAAAAAAATATAAAAGTTAATTGCAAAACATTTACACCTTCATAATTTTGTCTTTTTTCATTTTGTTTCCTTTTGTCTGTGGCCATATGCAGTTCATAGTTCGTATATAATTATAAGTAATGTGAATAATACGTATGTTTCCATTTAATATTGTTACAAAAGGCAACTAGTAGTTTTCCAGGCTTCACACTTGATTGATAGTTGATTTCTTCTGTGGCCAGGATTTGTGGGACACCGTAAAGAATTCCAGTGCAAGTCATGCTGTGGTATTATATATCAAAAAAAGGCAGAAAAGAAACTGAAGGGAGAAGAAATAGTCCCATGTTACTTCACCCTTTTTTCTCAGAAACACCTTTGAAGAGAAGCTGCCAGCCAGTTTCATAATCTCTAGCTGTCTGAATATTTAGCTGTAGCTTCTAATCTTCCTTCCAGGGCCAAGGGTCTCTGGGAAACGTGGAGACTTCCTTTATTCTCAGAGCCTTGGGGATGCCTGCGTTGTTCTTGGCAGTGCCCCTGAACTTCACGTGTGGGCTTCCTCTTGTCCTCTCGGAGACCCCTCGGTTACAAAGCCGCAGCCTTTCTCCTGTCTGCCCTGCATTGTAGGAAGTGTGTGCGGGCCCCATTCCCTAGGGCGGGGTCAGGTTCCATTCCCAGGGGTCTGCTCTCTGAACTCTCGCCGCCCTCCTGCTTCCGCCCTTGAGCATTCCCTAGGCCGGCGGCTGGCTTCCCTCGGGCGCTGTGCACATGTACGTAGTGAGTGATGAGACCAGGCCGTTGTCCTGAAGCTGCATCGTCCTCACGGTCTGTTCCCAGACGGCAGCATCAGCCTCGCCTGGGACTTGTGAGCGTGGAGTGTGTCAGGCCCCCTCAGTCCTGCTGAGCAGAAACAGGACGGCCCCCAGGGGCGTCTGCTGCACACTGAGGTCTGAGCACCGCTGTCCTTACTGCAGTCAGAGAAGTTACGCTGTTAGGTCTGAGCACAGCTGCCGCTCACGTCTCCCTACTGTTAGCATAAAGGTGATGATTTCTCAGTCCTTCAATCAAGGCACTGAACGGTTTAGTCACGTGTTTCTTTGCTTTTTGAATGTCAGTATTTCTGCAGCGTAATACTTTAAAATGGTCATCTTTTGATTTCACATTTATTCACGTGGATGTCTTTGGGATTTTTTTGGCCATTTGCATCATCATGTAAAGGAATGTGGTGGAGAGGAAGGACTCCACAGGCCCCGCGTCCCCTGTGGCCTTTTCTTGTCTCTGTCACCGTTGTTCTCACTCTTGCACTGACTCTGCAGCTGTCCCCATTGAGTCAGTCTGCCAGTTGGTGAGACGAGCTCTGTGAGTCAGCCCGGCTGGCACTGTCTCCTCACTGAGCTGCTTTCTGCTTTTTATGGAACAGATACAGTCTGTGCCATGAGACAGTTGGGCTTCACAGCCCGGCCTCCAGTCCTTTAAATATACACTTCCTTAAAGCCTCGAGTACGAGTCTGGCAGTAGAGTGAGGTCTTAAACACACAAAGCAGCAAACCACGAAAAAAGTACTTTTTACTATGGGCTAAAAACTGATCAAAACTTACAAAGCAGGACTTTTAGAATATTGGTTACTCAAGGGCTGGTTATGCATATACCACTACTTCAGAAATCAGTACAGGTTTTCCAAGAGTAGATGGGGCAAAATGGGTGCTTCCAAGATTAGTGATTTGAAATACTGAGATTTATGTCTCTGTCTTCTAGACTTGGAAAGGAAGGAGCAAGAGCTGGAACAACTGAGAATGGACTGTGAGCACTTGCGAGCCCGCCTGGAGACGGTGCAGGCTGACAGCATGAGAGAGAAGAAGGTACAGTCCGGCGCTCACAGACTGCTGCCTGGAACGCCTGCGTCCTGGCCGTGGCCACTGAGGGCCAGCGATAGCCATCTTAGCGTTTAGGTCTCCAGATGGTGTTTTTAACTATGTATTCTGATAGGTTTGGAAAGGTGTTGAACACTTGCATTTTATAACTATTTAATGTGGAGATTATTTACTGGGTGCCTTTTAATAGTCACTTACTCTTAATTTTTAGGTTTAAAAGACCCTTCTGAAACATAAACATTCATAATATACGAATCTTGAAATAAATATCGTGCACATAATTTATAATCAGATATATTAAATCAGAAACATTTGTAATTAATTTAGGAGATCATTTACTGATATTTTAGAAATAACCAATTTCATTTTAATATTAGGACAAACTAATAATATTTCTTAAAAATTACACATCATTTTCACTTTTTGTATGGAAAAATTATTTCTTGTAAAACTAGAACTATTCTTCCACGTCTGGTAAAATTTGGATCTTGAATATATTTTTATTTTTGACTACTAGAACAAGAATTGTACTAGTAATGGTAGCTAAAAAGTATCGTTTCCCCTGTGCTGGCAGGTGGTCAGCAGCTGGCCATGCATCGTGCTTCTCCCGGCACAGCTGGGTCTGCAGGTGCTGCTGATTTACGGGAATGTCAGGGAGCTGGTCCAGATCCCACCGCCTGTGTGCTGAGCTTTGTTTCGTGCTGTCTTCTCATGTGACGGAATTCTGAATGTTTGTGGCTACAAAGAGGTTTTCCAAAACTGATGGAAACTTCTAGGCTTTAATACTGAGCAAGTGGCAAAGGTTAAGGAAAGAGTTTCAGTCTGAAAATTCAGTTAGGTGGAGCAGCACATATTGAAAGGTGAAATTTCAGCTTTGTCATTCTATTTAGATCGTGATAAACTAAAATGGAATCCTTTGGTTCATTTATTAGATTGCTGAGACATCTTGTTAAGGTTGAGGCTTAAATTGGGCAGAATTTTAGATTTCTGTTTTTATAATTGATAAGCATAAGAGAAATGCCTGTTTTGCTGGCATGTTAGATGTACTGTTTAAAAATAAGCCATTGTGGTGAAGTGCCAGCATAGGAGGATGAAATGGCCATGGCAAAGCAACGTCCCGTCACCTCACACCTGACCTTACAGTGGGACTGTTTTAAGTCCAGCTGTTCCCAGTGATGTTTCCTGTGAAGTTGTCCCGCCCATGGACCATTGACGCGAGCCCTGCACGTTTGTGTGACACAGCAGTGTCTCTTGCTACTGGCAGCTGCCTTTTCTGCGTTCTCTGTTCAGGGCTGCACGGATCACGAACCAGACTCCGGAAGCTTATGTAAGAGCGAGGAACCAGGAAAGACTCCAGGGACTGAATCCTGGAGGAAGGCTGAATCCTTAGGGAAAGGCGGAAGTTACTGAATCCAGTGTGTAAGAAAAGACAGATAATAAAGCATGGACTCAAAATCAGGAAGAAGTGTGTTGGATGAGCAGTAGCACCCAACCCCCTGGAGAATGGCGACTGGAAGCAGGAAAGCTTGGTTTGTGATCTTAGTCGAGATGTGTCCTTAGCGATGATTGAGTCAGATCTGTGGAGGAGGCCGCTGGAGGTGATGACAGCCTTGGTCTGACCAAGGGGACTGGCCCCGAGAGGCCTGGCAAAGCAGCAAGAGCCCAGCTTTCGTGGAGGAGTGAAACTGCCGGAGGGGATGTGGGTTCCTTCTTGGAGGACTGTGCTGTCACGGGAAGGTTAGATGAGCCTTCGCACAAAGCCCGAGCCGGCGGAGCTGTCTCCGTGCCCGGCTTTGCCGTGCGTGAACGGTTCCAGGCGGCGGGCAGCGCCGTGTTCTCCTTTGGACCAGGCCTTTCTGCTGTGGACCTGCGGTTTCTCCTCGCTGTGTTGTCTCCTTAGTGTTGTCTCCTTACGGCGTGCACCTTTCACAGCCAGCAAACCAACTAAAACAGAGGCCGCCAGTTTTTGTTACATATATTTTTGTCAGCAAAGAGTTACTTTTTACGGTAATGAAAGGGAAGTTGTTGCAAACATTGTCCATACACCACTGCAATAAAGCAAATATTGCAGTAAAGCGAATCACGACTTATTTCATTTCCCAGTGCACATGAAAGTTGTGTTTCCAGTATACTGTAGGCTGGTAAGCCTGCAGTAGCATTATGTCCCAAACAAAAATCAATGTTAAGGTATATAACGTTCACTAAACGTACTTTATTGCTAAGAAACGCTCACCATCACCTGAGCCCTCGGCGAGTTGTAATCCTTTTGCTGGTGGAGGTCGACCTGGGTGTTGACGGCTGCTGACTGCCCGGGGTGGTGACTGACGGCTGCTCTACTTTACTTGCCCTGTCCTCACCTCTCTAAAAGAAGAATCTAGAACATCGGATATACTTTAACTCTGTGGGCTACTGAGCTACGTGTGCTTTGGAATAAATTAACTATGTTTTTATGTTTCTAAGTTTATCTCTGATTAAGTGAGGAAATACTGTCCCCTTCTAAGGGAATTTCAGGTAACAAGGAATGGTGATGCTGGTGGGGGTGGTTGGGAGGGCAGGAAGCCCCGCATCACCCAGGACCCGCCTGGAGCTGAACCGTCGGAGCGCTTGGTGGTCAGAGGGACATCAGGAGGACAGTTCATGGCCTCTCTCCTCGGGAAGGTTGTCACTTTGTTCAGGTGTCCCGTTGGTGCTGGTCCTGGGTGTAGCTGCTTGGGGCCTGAGATGCCTCATGTTTTCATTGACATAAGGAAGATGAAGTCAAGTCTTTGGCGGTATTTATAAACTAATGCAGTAGGATGTTCTTTGCTCAGGGTGTTAATTTTACCTCTGAAGTTAAGTTTTAAATATGATTGTGGCTCTCTAAGGCACGGTTTTCATTTGCCAACTGTTTTCTGTAATTCTGTGTGCATTTCTTTCCTTTAAAAATATCTAGAGAGAAAACGAGATATTTCGAAGTTGAATTCTGTCCATCTTTCTGACTTTGTTTTGACATCAGGAGAAGCTGGCTCTGCGACAGCAGCTGAATGAGGTGAAGCAGCAACTCCTACAGCAGGCCGAGTACTGCACTGAGATGGGCGCCGCAGCCTGCACGCTGCTCTGGGGCGTGTCCAGCAGTGAGGAGGCCGTCAGAGCCATTCTGGGAGGGGTAAGCGGGAGCTGCGGGTGTCTGCAGGGTGCTTACACCCCGCACCCATCTCTTCCCTCAGTCACCCAGCAGTTCTGGAATACCATGGGTGTGGGGGCACTGTAACCTGGTGTGCTGGGGGTATGAAAAACAAATGCCAGGAGATGCCTTCTCTCTCAGACGCTGGATGGTATTAGTGGCGCTAGTACCACCCCCGGATTGTGGCTTGGCATTGTGTGGGTGTAACTGAGTTTAAAGTGCTCTCACACATGTCACCCATTGGGTCGTGTAATAGTTAACTGATTGGAGGTTATATGTCAGTTGGCATACATGTTAGTGTGCGCGCACGGGCACGCACACACACTCATACCCATCCCCACCAAGGAGCTTCGCAGAGGAAGAGACAGGCCTTGATGAACTTGAATAGGCAGTACAACTGAGTACGGGGTGGCCAACTCACGAGGACAGAAATAGCATCATCAGAGGCACAGAGTGAGAGGTCTGACGTTTGTTTTAGGGACAGGTGACAGAGTGGAGGCTTGTCTGGTAAAGGTGTAGGGAGATGAGGCTGACCAGGACGGCTGGGATGCGATTTTGGAAGACTGTCGGCAGTCTGGTTTTACCCAGTAGGCGGGAGGCCTGGGTTCCTTAAGGGTTTCTGAGTACGAGGGAAAGGACGGGAGGAGAGCATGGGGAAGGTTACCCTGGCAGTGGGAGCGCGTGTTAGGAGCTGTGGGGCTGGGGCTGCAGGGTACACAGGAAACCTCATTCGGAGTGCAGGGGCTCGGGTGGAGGGAGCTGGCTCTGCAGGGGCTGGAAGGAGAGGAGAGCCTGGGGACGGGCGCCAGGATGCCGGCCATGCGGCGGGACTCCACAACCGGCAGAAGGAAGGACCGGGGAGACTGAGGTTTGCCCTGGGAGTGTGTGTCGGGGACGGGATGCCAGGAGAACGATGTTTGGCGGGAGGCTGGTAATAAATTCCTTGTCACCTGTAAACGTGAAGATTGTGTTTGGCTTTAGGCGGAGAGACGAAGTGTATTTTACAGAGTTTATTGACTTTAGTGAGCCATATTACAGACCATAAAATCCACCCATTCGTGCATGCATGGCTCAGGGGTAGTTAGCTAAGGTGCAGGGTTGTAGCTGTGACCACAGAGCAGTCCTAGCGTGTGTCTGGGCAGCTCCTTGTGCCCTGGGTCAGTGCCTCGGTTTGCCAACAGGGTCTCAGAGCCCCACGGAGGTACCACAAACCTGGAAATACTTTTTGCCAAGTGATGAAGTTTTAAAGTGCCACACAAGCCTGTCCACCATCTTTATCTCATTTACTTTGGAGATTTCAGTTCAGATTTTATTTGAAAAGCAGTTCTGCCAGAGGTTTGAAAATCTCTGGTTTCGTGCCTAGAACAAATAGAGAACACATTTTTTCTAGTATAATTTTGTGTGAATTCGTCCCAGTACTTCCAGCATTGTGTAAATTTTGAGCTGTTTCCCATACGTATATTTTTATTTTACTCTTGGCTTTAGGCTTCAGGGTAATTTTTCTACTAGTAGTCCTATTTACGTCTAGTAAAGTAAAAGCTTTTTTTCTGACCTTTTCAGTCGAAACTTTTAATGAAGGAATATATTTTCAAATCTGGCTTCTGTAATTAACACTAGAGTCTTCTGCACCTTGCACTTTTCAAATGTTTTCACACTGGCACCTGTGAAAGGGTGATACTTCCATTTCCAAACTTGCAGGATAAAGCTTTGAAGTTTTTCAGCATCACTGGTCAAACAATGGAGAGTTTCGTGAAGTCGCTGGATGGAGACGTCAAGGAGCTCAGTTCTGACGAGAATCAGTTTGTTTTTGCTTTGGCGGGAATCGTAACAAGTAAGTCATTCTTTCAAGACCAGTGAGTGTTTTCAGTGTGTTCTGGAGTGGTGATGACAGTCGGGTGTGGGCATAAACATCTCTCCGGTACTTTCTCGGACCCCTGTGGTTCTTACCCTGGGGAGTCGGGGGGAGGTCCCAGGTATGTGTTGTAACACATCCCGCCAGGTGATTCTGGTCCACACAGTGTTGGTGAGCGAGCACGACTGGGAGTAGGAAGCACGGGGTGAGGGGACATTGCCCTTTAGTCTGCATTGACGAAGTCAGAACCAAACTGTATGTTGACATACTTGTCACTTGGCATCCTCGTCACTTTATTAACATCTAGTCAAGGAAGAGTCTAAGCTGAGCTCAGCTAAGCTCTTGCTGCTGTTGTGAGGCAATAATGAAAGATTCCAGACCTAAACTGTCTCCTTAGGAAATGTCTCCCCAAAGTTATACGTGTAGTTGTGACAATTCTGCAGCCAAACCGCGGAAAAGGACAAAGCCAGCTAACTAGCTGCGCTCTCAGCACAGGAGGTGGCACATACCGGTGAGACCCAGGGCTCTTCATTCTGAAGGCAGCGGAAGAGTTAAGTGCATTGCTAGGGGTTGTTTTCTCACGTTCTTCGTGTCTGCTGTGTATCTTCGGATAATTCCCTGTTGTTAAAGAGAGAGGAAATTTTGTTGTTCCTGGGGGTGTCATCCTTCACCTCCTGACAGCCTGATGAGGGAGATCCTGTGTGACCGCAGTCCTTTCCTAATCCTTTAAGAATTGGTGACACTTCTTCTGGGCAGATGGGACACCACGGGGTCTCCAGGCCAGGCCTGGCTTAACTCAGCACTTAAATCTGATGCAGGACGGCGTCGTGTGCTTTCACCATAGCACCTTCAGTGGGACGCTTGCATTGCTCTCCCTTTTAAAATTGTTCTAAGGTCTTCTTTTTTCAAACGAAAGCATTTGCAAATTCGATGAGTAGGTTTTCTGCTATTTGCTGGTGACGCCAGAGGTCGATGACACATGCGATTTGTCATTCTGCTGAGCCATGAACTTGAGCTGCCTGACTTGCCGCTGGCGTGTGGCAGTGAGGCTTGGCCAGCAGGCAGAGCCAGCCGGTGCTCAGTATTCACGCTCACCTTGGCTTTGTTTCTCCTGCTGGGAGGGGCTCACACGGGAACTCTCAGAGTTGGGAAGTGGGCAGTTGGGTTTTCACGTCCATGTTGGGGAATTTACCAGGAAGATTACTGACTGGGGACGGGGGTTGGGGGGGCTATTGAAGTGCTCCTCTGCAGAGGCCTTGGGGGGCTCATGCCTCTCAGATACCAAGACCTTCTTCTGTGGGGAGTAGGCAGTGCCGCAGAGACCTGGGGTAGCTGTCCTCTAAAACAGGGTTCTTTTTAAAGTTTACATACAGTAAAGATCCTTTACAGGTCTTGCCTTCACTTTTTTGTACTTCTGCAGTTTTGACAAATGCGTCGTCACCAACCCCCACAGCTGGGATGTGGACCAGTTCCATCACCTCCCCCGACCTCCTCCATATCTCCCCACCCCTTCCTTTTCCCCACCAGCTGCGGCTACCGCGCTGATCTGGCACGTTGTTAAAACTTGTGGTTGAACTTTCCTTGCTGGCTCGTCTGGCTTCCGGCGTCTGCCCCGGGTAAGCAGGTGCCTTCAGGCCCCGCGAGTCCACTTCCCAGGGTGTAAGTTTTGTGCACCTTCTGTTACTCACCTGCCTGATGGCTCACGTTGTGAGTCTCCTGCTGAGCTTGTAAACCAATCCACGTAATCCACGGGGGGCGGGGGGCTCTGATTGTCCTCGGTAACCTGTATGAGGACACATGGGGCACATTGTTCAGCAGTCCTGTGAAGGTTAGCTTGCTTACCTTGCAAGTGGAACACTTATTTTTCTAACTGTTTTTCCTGCTTTTGATGATTTGAAAGTTGCAATTGCGCTCCTTTATTGTGGGTTTATTCTTTCAAACTATATTAGGTAATGATTACAGAATCAGCATGACTTTTTGATTGTTAATGATTTGCGGGCAGAACTGGATCCAGCTTCTCGCTCATGGACGCAGTCGTCTCACTAGGTCTGTCACAGCTCCCTCGCGTCAGCGACCACGCTTCCCCTGGCCCCATGCTTCCTGCTGCTCTGCACCCCCACATGCTCCCACTAACCCGGGGAAGCCTGCGGGCATGGGGACCGAGGCCCAGTGTCCAGCCTGGCTTCCGCCACTCACCAGCCCCGTGTTCTTGGGTCTGTGACTGTTAATCTTCTTGAGAGTCTTGGAGCCCAGATGATGACTGAGGTCTTCCCAGCCCTGGACTTGTGTGGTTCTGCACAGTTCCGGGCCTTGACTGGGGTCGTCTTGTGTCACCCAGTGCAAATCTGCAGTGGAGTCAGTGGGCAGGCCTCCGGTGGTTTTTACTTCTTAGTTATTACAGGTAATGCTGCTGTGAACATTCACGTACAAGTTTCTGTGGGAACATGTTGTCGGTACCCTTGGGCATATACCTAGGAGTGGAATTGTGGGGTCACATGGCAGTTCTTTGTTTAACTTTCTGAGAAACAGCCTGTTTTCCACAGTGGCTATATCCTTTTTCATCTGGTGGCTGCTTTTTCCCGTGTCTTCAGAATAGTCTACCTTCGTGTGTGTGTGTGTGTGTGTGTGTGTGTGTGTGTGTGGTGGCGGTGCTTGGTCCTTTGAGCTCTAGGAGCGGTCCTCGGGCTTTCTAGACCCTCAGCAGTGCTGTTACACCTCCTTGACGGTGAGCGTGGCTTGTAGAGAACTGGTTTTCAGTTTGTTCACTGATCACTGTGATTTCGTCCTATTTCTGTCTCTGGATCATTGGCTGAATCAGCTGTCAGGACAATGGCTGAACTGTAGCATGCAAGACTCAAGCAACAGACATGCAGAAGTGTAACTTGTGGCACCGTGAGAAGGAAGACACCTGGATCCAAGACCCGAGTGACTTCATGAGCAGCCCGACATTGCGCCTTTTTACTTTAGGGTAATGCCGCTCAACAAGAAGCAGCGCGGCAGGCTTTGGACCTGGAGCGTCTGCCATGGGGTCTCTTCTGGCACTGCACTTCTGGAACTATGGAGATACGGGAGGCATTACACTCTCTGTCACCAGACACGTAATGACTTGCCAGGCTGAGGGTGTTACCTGATGTACTGTTGTACGAGGAGGAGAAAGAGACGTTGTTTCATGAGCAGTTCATTGACTAGAAGGAACGTGCTGGGTGTTTTCAGTTAGCAGTTGGGATGGCATTGCTGGTGCTGCCATCAGGCTCAAAGGACAAGCCTGTGCACGGACCACGAAGGACAGTCCAAGAACGAGGCTTGAAGACCATCACATGTAGCTGAGCGACAATTGCCATGGCACAAGGAGGCAGTAAGCCTTATCTTCTGGACAAGGACAGGCCCTGAGGCCGTGGGTCTTTGATGCACACGTGTCTTTGCATTAACGTCCCCAGAGCAACATGTGTCAGCCTCAGCACTAGCGTCCTCTGGCGTGGGGGCCGCCTGTGCATTGCCCGAGGTTAACAGCAGCCCTGAGCTCTACCCGTTACAGCAGCAACCCCTAGTGTGACGACCAAAAGTCTCCAGACCTTGCAGGAAGTCTCCTCGGGACACAGCATCCTCTCCTGCCACTTTGAGAACCTCCGTCCTGGAGCACGGTCACCTTTCATGCACACGGGACCATCATGACAACCTGGGTATTAGAGGTCATTGTTGAGAGAGAGTTTGAGACCACGCAAGGCTTTTCGGTTCCTGTGTTCCATGGGCATGTTTCTCACATGTTGGATTTAGTCCAGTCATGTGGAGGGCTTGTTAGTTCAGAAAAACTTGGTATCTGTTACCTACACTGTCCGGTTAATCACAGAAGTTCTCTTCATTAGCTTTCAGTGATTGGTCGTGGACCATTTGTAGCCTCTCCTTAGACAATGGCCTTCCTTCAGCTGGCAGGCGGAGGGCGCAGATCATGAAGTGTTGCTTTGTGGGGCGGAGCGTCTCCTTAGCAGCTCATGTTCCTTTAGCTTAGTGAGGAACAGTCAGTCAGCCTTAGTTAGAGCTTTCCCGATTAGTGGGACCTGCTGGGTCAGAGGGGCCCCGCAGGCTCCGTGTGTCCTTAAATCTGGGAGTCGGACTTGAGAGGGCACGCTGGGACTTCAGTGACTCCCTAGGGACGTAGCTCTGTGTGAAGGTAACTGCGGAATAGGACACTCAGGAAACCTGAGCCCTGCTCTGTTCCTGTGAGGAATTCGGCTTTGGGTGGGATGGAGGGAGGATGGTGTTTGCGCTGCGCACCGCAATGGAATGGAGTATCGTTATCTGTGACTTGTTCACAGGCCTTGGACAAACGCTTACCGCCCACCTCTAGGCTTTTTGAAAACAGGTGACATCAGGCGATGGCAGGGCCTGGAATAAGGAATTACTGGTCCTTTTCCACTAGCTCTTCACGGTTGGCCTACAGCGCGTGTTTTAGCTCGAGCGAATTGAAGAAGTTGAGGTCAAGATGTAGGAGCATCATCTGGACTCGTGGCTTTTGCTCCAATTACTTGACTGTCCATAGAATTTTTCCCCGTGGGGATTCTGGGACCATGGTTAATTTTTGGTTTCTTCTTCACTCATACATGATGTGGGCAACTTAATATTCAGATTGGCTATCATTTGTACATAGGAGAATTTTCTGGGACTTACAAAAATCCTCCTCCTGTGGTTCCTTTTCTTTGTTGGCTCCATTTGCAAAATAAATCACTGTCCATTCAACTTGGCAGGTTGTGCTGCGGAGGAGGAGGGATTGTCTTTCTGATAATGGGCCCAGAGTACCTACCAGTTATGGTCACGGGTCTGGAGAAGGAAGAGATGCCGGAGTCTGCCTTTCCTGAGAGTGCAGTCGGGTGCTAGGAGCCAGCCCAGAGAACAGGAACTGGACTTTGGCTGAGCCGTAGGAAAGCTGGGGCCTTTCGCTTGGAGGTGTTTTCTTCATGGCGGGTCACCCGGTGACAGCATGTGGCTGGAAGAGACACCGTGTCACCGTATACCTGGCCATTGATGCCGCTGTGATTGGGCCTCCTGGCCGTGGGGTGTGCTCGTGGGGGTGTGACCGTGGGGTGTTCCACCATAGTGGATACTCATCTAACCTGGCAGAGGCAGGTTCTGCAGGTGAAGGCAGGAGCAGGTCGTAAGCAATCTGGGAACGTGTCCCAAGAGTCGCTGTACAGAGCGGGCCAGCAGCAGCAACAGGACAGTAGCCCGTCTGCCTCCCTGGCCCTCGGCACAGTGTGCGGCTCTCTGATCTGACTTGTCGCTGCATGAGCCCTGTCATCCACAGTAGGGGAGAAACTGAGTTCTGGGGGCCACTTCCCCTCCCACTCTGAGGGGTTTCACAAGTGCTGCACATTTGACAACTGAATAATGGAGTTGGTGAGCAACTACCACAACAAACGCAAAGAAACCAAAACCAATCAACAAAATGGTCACAATATTAACATCGAGGAAACCTGCTTGTGTTTCTTTCAAAAACGATGGTGCAGTGTTAGTGCTGCAGGTGAGCGGTTCAGAGAAGACAGGTCGGATGAGCAGTTGAGCCCGAGTCGCCCACCGGACATGGAAATTGTGTCCCTGTTGTTATTAGTGCTGTTACTGCTGTCACAGTTACTGAGGTCGGTAATACACCTGCAAGTCCCCAACTTACGGAGACAGTTATGTGTACTTGTGCATCTATCCCCGCTATCGAGTGAAACATGTTTTCACCAGCCCCCCAACACCCCTGCTAACCGTAGCCCTCGCTCCTAGTCCTGCCATTGCCCCAGCTCTAGAGCAACCCCTGAGCTACTTACTGTCTTTATAGATCGGCCTGGCCTGGACATTGCAGATAATGGAGTCGTGCACTGCGTGGTCCTTTGTGACTGGCTTCGGTCACTTACTACAGTGTTTTCAGGTATCAGTGCTTCATTTTCATGGCCAAATGATACTCCAGTGCATGGCGACAGCACATTTATCCAGCCAGCCAGCCAGCCAGCCATCCATCGTCCATCAGTGGATGTTTGGGTTGTTTCTACTTTTTGGCTATTGTGAGTAATGATACTATGAATATTTGTGTAAAAGTTTTTGTGTGGACACAGTCTTTGTTTCTCGTGGCTATAGAGCTGAGAGTGGAATTGCTGGGTCATATGGATGGCTTAACCCTTTGGGGAACTGTCAGGCCATTTTCCACAGTGGCGGCACCGTTTTCCATTCCCACCAGCAATGTATGCGGGCTTCCGTTTCTCCACACTGGCGCCAACACTTTTTTTAAAAATTACCTTTTGATTATAGCCATTGTAGTGGGTGTCTCATCGTGATTATGACGTGCACGTTCCTGATGGTTAATGCTATTGAGCCTTTTTCATGTACTTATTGGTCATTTGTGTGTCTTCTTTGGAGAAGTCTTTAAATAGACATTTAAAATGGAGTTATTTGTCTTATTATTATTGAGTTGTAATAGTTCTTTGTATATTCTAGATACCAGGCCCTTATCATATACGTGATAATGCAAAATTTTTCTCTCATTCTGTCATTTGTCCAAGGATACTTAATAAGTATCCTTCGAAACACAAAATTTTTAAATTTTGGTGATATCCAGTATATTTTTGGTGATATCCCATATATTTTTTCTTTAGTTGCCTGCATTTTTGGTGTTATATCTAAGGAGCCATAATCATCCTAGGTTATGAAGATTTGCTCTGCGTTTTTCTTCTAAGAGTTTTATAGTTTTAGCCCCTACATTTAGCTCTTGGATCCACTCTGAGTTAAGTTTTATATATGGTGTAAGGTGTAGAGGACCAACTATTTCTTTGCATAAACATCGAGTTGCCCCAGCATTGTTTGTTGCGAAGATTATTCTTTTCTCTGTTTACATTTTCCTGACACCCTTGTTGAAAATCAGTGGATCATAAATGTGAGGGTTTATTTCTGACTCTCAGTTCTACCATTGAGCTATATGTGTGTCATCATGCCAGTATCCCATTATTTCTATTGCTGAAAATAAGACAAAAGTATTATAACTTAAAGCAAAAGTATCATGCATAATACATTTCAACTCTTTACATCTTTAGCAGCACACGTAATTGACGCCAGAGTCATTGTTTAAATTATTACTATGGTAACTTATAGAAATAATTTTAATAAAAAGTGAATCTAAAAAAAAGTAAGTAAATTTTAACAGAAAATAAAACAGCCATCCTTTACAGTCCTAGAGTTGACACATAAGCACCCCAGACAGATTGACAAATACTGGAGCTGTCTGTTTAGGAAGTTACCCACATTTATTTTATTTCATAGGTTTTTCTTTATTATTGATATTCAGTGAAATGCAGGTTTGGCATTGTCCAGTTGCAATACTGGACACATGATATGGACTGCATTTACTAGTCAGTTTGTTGGGTGTTATTGCCTGGTCTGATGCACTAAATGTTTGCTCTGTAATTGTTTCTTCCGAGACGTAGTAGTGACATCCCTGTTATCTACTGCTGTGTAAATGGCCACCCTAAGACTTCAAGTCTTTAAACAACAGCTGTCATTTATTTCGATGACAAATCTGCAGTTTGCCCAGGGTTGGCAGGCAGATTTGCTGCCGCTCTGCAGTATCTGGGCCCCGGCTGGGGTGACTCATGTTGTGGAGGGACGACAGCTGGGGCCAGCGGGGCGTCTCGCTCTAGTCTCGTCGTCTCAGGGCTGCTCTTTCTGTGGTCTCTGTATCACTGCAGCCTCAGGGTTGTCACAGGGCTTTCCTGCCTCAGGGCTCCTGGATCGAGTGGTAAGGGACCACGGGGGGAGCCAGCAGGCTCTTTCCTGTTTTGCCTTGTCAGTCACGCAGCAGCGCTCTGCTGGGTCCACGTGAGTCACAGGGCAGGGGTGACCCTGCCTCCAGAGGGATGGGTCGTTGGAAAACCATCTCTGGAATCTAGCTACCAACGTTTGTAGCTAGAATGTATGTTTTCCTGTGGGGTTCCAGGATGTGGTCAACCGTGATTGCACAAAGAATGTCTCCCCTGAGAAACTACTTTCAAATGGCTTGTTAGGAGTTTATGATCCCAAATGCTTCAAACTTCGTTTCTCCTCCAAACTTGAAAATATAGTTACCGGGTTCAAATTCATTGGACAAGGAAGGTACGTTCGTGTCAGTGAAGAGTCTTGTGTTCAGGGAAGTTACAGCGATCATGAGTTATGTACCACATAACACAGCACCAACTTCTGAGGCAGAAAGTGCTGGAGAGACAAGCAGAAATGGAAAAACAGACCTGTTAGATTTTAACACACGTCTCTCGATCCTTCTCAGCTCAGGTCCACAAAACTAAACAGGGATGCCTGGGATCTGATTGCATTATGATCTGGGAGCATAATGGAATTTTCTGCCATCAGGTTATAGGTCATCAGAGAAGGACAAGTCAGCCATGAAATTCGTCTTCCAGCCTTGGTAACTCTTAGCAAAATAGAAACAGAAAAAGCATCTTTAACTGTGTAACAGCATCCCCCAGGATCACCCAGCCGACACCCACTTAGCTGTGGTTACTTGAACCATTTCCACTCGAGTCAGAGGACGGTGACACTTACTGCCGGCTCTGGTCCCCTGGGCCACCTTGAGTCATGCTGATCACTAGACCCAGCGGAGACAAATGTACCGACACGTACATGTAGTCCTGGGCTCAGCGGTGTGTCCTTGCAGGTGTCTGGGAATGTGGAGGAGCCAGGGTGAGCTGCAGGGGCCCCTGGGGAGCCGTGGGCTTACTTGGTCTGCTCTGCGGCCTCAGGCGTGAAGAGACCACAATACGATGTCCAGTTGTGGAGAAAAGTTTTCCTGAGTCGGGTTTCACGTTGTCTTTGACCTCAGGAGTTCCGCTTAGCCCTATGGTTCATAGTCATTAGGAGTTCTCTCCCAGGGCTGAGTGGGTTTAGCGTCTCTGGTTCCAAACAAAGAAGTCCACCCCCACCTTCTGTTTGGAGCCAGATATGCAGCCGTTAATCTGTGCCCCTGCCATCCTGGGGTGGGCTGAAGGCACTGTCCCTCACCAGGTGTTTGCTAACCACAGTGTTCCACTGCTGTGACATCAGGCCCTCTTTCCAGGGGGCTGTCGGCTCTCTGCTCAGCACCATTTGCTTATGCCCCCCCAGTTTTCCGTGTTTTCATTGGGTCTGCTAGGAGAAAAACAGCAACAAATACTCCATTGCGTGCAAACTTTCCTAGCTTCTGAAGTTATAGAGATTGTGACGCTTTGTGTCGTCCTTCTGTTGCAGATGTGGCCGCCGTGGCCTGTGGCCGCGAGTTCCTGGTCAGCTCCAGTCAGGTGCTACTGGACACGATGTTGCAGCTTCTGGGGGACCTGAAGCCGGGACAGTGCACCAAGCTCAAAGTGTACGGTGACAATGAGAACGCGGCCGTGCTCTGCACGTGCGTCCGAGGGCGCAGCCCGGGCCTCCTCCAAGGGACACAGTTAATCTGGCCATGGTTGTAACAAAACAGCAGGACCAAAATGCCTGGGGAGTTAAGGGACGCACTGTCTATCCAATACCATTTCGGAAAAGTGATACAAACAGAAGGGCCGTTCTCACCTTGGAGTAATCAGTGAACCCCAAATGCTATCCTGTGATACTTCGGGGTTATAATAATCACCTCTACATGACCTTACACAGGATTTCTCATGGCAGCACCCCACTTCCAGGCACCCAAATCAGTGTTCATTTACTGTTGCTGTGTAACAAACGACCACTAACTTTGTGGCTGAAAAAGCACTGACTTCACAGTTCTGTAGGTCAGACATCTGAGTGGCCTTCACTGGTTCTCCGGCGAGGGTCTCGGCAAAATCGAGGTGCCGTCCAGGGCTGGGCTCTTCTGGAGGCTCTGGGCAAGAATCTGCCTCTGGTACGTTCAGGGTGCTGGCAGAGTCCGATTCCCTGCTTCCTTGCCGGCTGTCAGCTGGGGACCACTTTCAATTTCCATGGCTGACTGATTTCTTTTTCACACGACCCCACCTCATCTTCAAGCCCCTGGAGCTCACTGAATCCTTCTTACACTTGGAACCTCTCTGAGTTCCTTTTCTGCTACCAGTCAGAGAAAACTCTGCTTTTGGTGGGCTCGTGGGGTTAGATTAGGCAGAAATGGATCGACGCCTTTGATTAATTCAGTCCACTGATGGATAACCTTGCTCATATCTGCAGTCTCTGTGCCGTGTCACGTACTGGGGTGTGATGTGGGTGCAGTCCAAGGGATCAGGGTGGGAAATCGTGGGACTGCGGGGACACCACTCACTTGTAGTGCTTGCTTTTCTCCTGGGGGCATTTTTATACTGGCCTCCTTGTAGTCTTTGTCGGGTACTGCCATCATCTGTCCTTCGGTGTCTCCTGGTGGTCTTCTCCCACGTGAGCTGGTATTTTTCCTGTTTCTTCGGATGCTGAGCAATTTTGGGCGGCTTCCGACATCTGAATACTATGTTTGCGACCCTGGCTCTTACTTAATCTCATGGAAAATGTTGATGTTTTGTTGTAGAGTCAACCTAGCTGAGTTCAGCTCGCTGGTTCTGACCCACCTTCTCTGTGTTCTGGTTTCAGGGTCATTCCACCTTCAGAAAGCCTTTGCAGTGCTACTGGGTCTGCCTCGTGTGCCCCCTGCGGCCAGTGTGTCACCCTGTGACAGTAGCCATTGTACTTCTCAGAGTTTGGATCTGCTTTTGGGATCAGATCCATGCATGCATAGCTTGGGGGGAGGCTAGGAGTTCCTAACAACCTCGTGTGTGTGGGGGTCACTGTCTTGAGCTTATAACTCTCTGCAGTGTCCTTGGTACTTGTTGGTTCCCCGGGGCTCCCCTTTCAGCCCTTCCCCTGGACTTCTGTGTCACGCTGCTGCAGCTGTGCCCACGTGCAGGGCCAAGCAGCAGAGCTTAGAGGTCACAGCTCTCCCAGTGGTGAGGAGGACAGTCCCCAGTGAGCCTGAGTGCTCTGGGGACCCCCCTTCTGCTCCTCAAGTCTTGTCCTGGTGCTCTTCTCTGGGGGGGCCGGTGCCACTCCTGTGTTGGGGGGCCGACTGGTTGTCTTCCCAATCTGCCTGTTGCTGTTTTCTTTTTGGGGTCTCCCATGGCTTTTCCGTGTATTCTGTTTGGTGTCTGTAGCTGCTGTGTTCAGAGGCGGGGTGTGTTTACTCCGTCTCACCGGCTCCAGCCTCTCCAGTCCATTTGGGAGCTTGATACTACAAAGTGTGTGTACGTGAGCGGTATGCGTAATACGGTGTAATGTAATCCAAGTTCCTAGTTTTGTATAGAGTTTTACAAGTTGTTTCTGGATGTAGTTAGCTCCTATTAAGTTTCTTCATCAAAGAAAATGAACCATTTGGGTTTTCTTTTCCCTACTGATGGACATGTAGGTTATTTTCGGGTTTTACTCCACAAGCAGTGCCGTGCACATCTTGGACGAATGCTCCTTGCGAGCCTGTGGGAGAGCCTCTGGACTTTCCCCAGCAGTGGAATCTGACAAGTAGGACTAGCCCATTTGTGCTAGCTGTGTACGCTACGCCAGGTTGGTCCCCACAGCACACGCTTCCACCAGCCGACACCGGTGTTGTGCTTTCCCACAGCCTCAGCAACACCTCACGCTGTGTTTCATTTATATAAAGAATTTCTGTACTGTCTGTTGATCTCTGTCTGCTTGTGTATCTGTACATTAGGTGACCAGTGAGGTCGAGACTTACTTTTCTCACGTTCACATTTGAGTTTTCCTGTGATTTACCTGTTCATGTCTATTGCCCATTTTCTATTGGGTTGTATTTTTCATAATGATTTGCTGCTGTTTCTAATGTGTTTTGGATACTAAGCCATTTAGTTTCTGAGGTCTGTATAAGGTCAGCGTTTATGGGCCAGCTAACCCGCTCCTCCAGCAGCTCCTGCACGGAGCTCTGCGTCTTTGTGCCCTGATGAGCTCCTGTCCTTTGCATTGGGAGATGGGGAAGATGGGTTTCAGAGAGATCCGCTTCCTTTCTTGGCAGTCTTGTGTCTGACCACTGAGCAGAGCCCACGTACAGACTGTTAGCCTCAGACCCACTCAGGACCTCTGCTCGCACCAGGCTGAAGCGGGTCTCTCACTCTGCCTGCCTTCTGCTCGGCATGCCGTTTGTTCATGTTCTTCTCACTGCTAACTCCCAACCGGCGTCCCCTGGAGCCAGGACCTGTCTTGTCCTATAAGTAAACTTTCTTTTCTTGTTGGCCTCTCCATGCCTCGACTGTAACTTGTGCCTTTTTTAATGCTCTTTTTTTTTTAAGATTTTTTTTTAAATTTATTTATTGGGGTGACAATTGTTAATGAAATTACATAATTTCAGGTGTACAATTCCGTATTACATCATCAATAAATCCCATTGTGTGTTCACCACCCAGAGTCAGTTCTCCTTCCATCACCATATATTTGATCCCCCTTACCCTCATCTCCCTCCCCCCACCCCCCTTACCCTCTGGTAACCACTAAACTATTGTCTGTGTCTATGAGTTTTTGTTTCTCATTTGTTTGTCTTGTTTTTGGTTTATATACCACATATCAGTGAAATCATAGGGTTCTCTGCTTTTTCTGTCTGACTTATTTCGCTTAGCATTATACTCTCAAGATCCATCCATGTTGTCACAAATGTTCCTATATCATCTTTCCTTAACGCTGAATAGTATTCCATTGTGTATATGTACCACAACTTCTTTATCCATTCATCTATTGAAGGACATTTTGGTTGTTTCCATGTCTTGGCCACCGTAAACAAAGCTGAACATTGGAGCACACGTGTCTTTATGTATAAATGATTTCAGATTCTTTGGGTAGATACCTAGGAGAGGGATTGCTGGGTCACATGGTAATTCTATTCGTAATTTTTTGAGGAACCGCCACACTGCCTTCCATAGCGGCTGCACCAGTCTGTTAATGCTCTTTTTTTCTTTAATAAATGAGTGCTCACTAATAGCTTTTGGTGAGAACCTACTGTGTGCCGTTAGTTTTAGGTGCCTTATATATCCTATAATACGATAACAGTACCTGTCGCACAGAGAAATGGTGATGTTCCAGTGAGGTACAGGCACATAAAGGGTTTGGGCTCAAAGTAATCAATAAATGATCATTGAGAATCCATTACACATAACACGTGGTGGGTTTCTGTGGGTTTTCCTTTCTTTGCCGCCTCCATGACCAGAGGCTACTCATTTCAACAGCTGGGTGCCTCAGACCTAAGTCTTTTAAAAGACTTAGTGTTTTTTAGAGCAGGGTAAGTTTCACAACAAAATTGAGAGGAAGAGAAAGATTTCCCACTTGCCCCTGGCCCTGCACATGCGCAGCCTTCCCTATTTCAGCATCCTCCAGCAGAATGGGACATGTAAAATCCATGAACCTACAGGACATGTCATTATCACCCAAATTCCAAAGTTTAGAGTTTACTCTTGGTGTTGTACATTCAGTGTGTTTGCACAAATGTATCATGACGTGTGTTTATCATTATTATACCATACAGAGTGTTTTCACTGCTGTAACAACCTTTGTGGTCACCTATTCCTCTTTCCTCACCCCTGGCGACCCCTGACCTCTCACTGTCTCCGCAGTTCTGCCTTTTCCAGAATGTCACAGAACTGGACGCCTTCTCAGATGGGCGTCTTTCACGCAGGCGTATGCACTTACGGTGCCCCGTGTCTGTCCAGGGCTTCGTGGCTCATTGCGCTTTCTCACTGAATAACAGCCCATCGCCTGGATGGACCACAGTTTGTCCATCACCCACGGACGGGCGTCTGGGCGGCTCCAGGTTTGGCCGTCATGAATAAAGCTGCGGTAAACGTCCGTGGGCAGGTTTTGTGTGGACATAAGTTTGCAGCTCCTCTGGGTCAATACCAAGTAGTGTGATCGCTGGGTCCTATGGAGAGAGGACGTCCACTGTGGGAAGAAACCAGCCACTGTCCTCCTGTGGCTGCACCCCCTGCCGTCCCACCGGCAGTGAGGGAGACTTCTGTGGGTCCTCGTCCTGCCGCGCCTGGTGCTGTCAGTGTCCCGGGTGGGGGCCGTTCTGGTGGGTGTGTGCTGCTGTCCTGTTGTTTGTACTTGCGTTTTCCTGGTGACATGTGACGGGGGCATCTTCATGTGCTTGTCTGCCATCTGCGTGCCTTCTTCGGTGAGGTGTCTGTGAAGGTCTCCGGCTCAGTTTTTAATCGGGTTGTCTGTTTTCTTAGGGTGTCGTGTTTTGTATATTTTGGTAACGGTCCTATTATCAGGTATTTCATTTGCAAGTATTTTTTCCGAGTCTGTGGCTTATCTTCTGCCTCTTGACATTGTCTTTTGCAGAGCGGAAGTTTTGAGTTTTAATGAAGACTAGCTTATCAATAATTTTTTTCACAGATTGTGTCTTTGGTGTTGTATCTAAAACGGCATCTCCATAGCCACCGTCATCTAGGTTTTCTCTGTGTTATTGTCTAGGAGTTTTATAGGTTGCATTTTACATTTAGATCTGTGATCCACTTTGAGTTAGTTTCTGTAAAGGGTTTAGGGTCTGTGTTTAGGTTCCGTTTTGTTGCATGTGGGTGTCAGTGGTTCCAGCACCCCTTGTTGAAGAGACCATCTGGGCTCCGCTGCGCCTTTGTCAGAGATCAGTTGACTGTGTTTATGTGCGTCCATTTTCAGGCTTTCTGTTCTGTTCCGTTGACCTATTTGTCTGTTCTTTGCCACTGTCTTGATTGCTGTAGCTTTAGAGTAAGTCTTGAAGTCGGGCAGTGGTAGTCCTCTCCAGTGTTGGGTTGGCTCTGCTGGGTCTTCTAGCTCTCCATGTAAATTATAGAATCATTTTGGTAATGTCCATAAACTAACTTACTGGAAGTCTGATTGGGAGTGCGATGAATCTAGAGATCAGATGGGGAAGAACTGACATCTTGACAGCATCGCGTCTTCCTCTCCTCCAACGTGGAATGTCTCCCTGTTGGTTTAGTTCTTTGATTTCGTTTATCAGCATTTTGCAGTTTTCCTCATATAGGTCTTACATATGTTTTGTTAGATTTGCACCTGAATATTTCATTTTTGGGTGGTAATGTAAATGGTATTGTGTTTTTAATTTCAAATTCCATTTGTACATTAGTGGCATGTAGGAAAATAATGACTTACATATTTACCTCGTATCCTGCAACTTTGCTATAATCTTACTGGTTCCAGGAGGGTTTTTTTTGTTGACCCTGGTGCTCAGCAAATGTTGCTCATTGAGCAAGTGAGATGTGAATATTCACTTTTTGGGTTATGTTTGTTGTTAAAGTCGTTTTAAATGCACAGAGTGTCATCGTGCATTTACGTGCCCTGACTCCTCCTTCACAGAAGGAGTGATTTAAATGTCCATTGAAAGAAACCCAACATGGTTGGGTTTCTAAATAGTTTCCAATCAAAACTTTAGTTTCACCTGGAATCACCAGGACTCTTGAGCACAAATGTAATAGCAGCCATATTGGTAATAGTACGTACTGGGCAATCACCTACACTCTGTCAGTTGGAGAATAGATTGTGATCAATTTATATGTTGGGACACATCAGTGAAAATCTGTTCGAGCAAAACAAGTCACCGTGGAACTGTCTCACCATGGTGTGGGTGGAAGACTGTTACATCCAGACTGCTGCTGGTACAAACATGGCAGGTTCTGGACACGCTTGTAAAAGTCATGGCAATGCTTGGCTGTGTCACGTACCGAGTGGCAGTAGTGGTCCCTGCTCCCTGAAGTCGGTGATCCAAGTTCACATGGCATTTGACCACGGGGATAAGGTGTCCTTTCTTCACTGGAGGCGGGTAGCCTTGTTCTTTGTACCTTGTGTGTCTTCACTGTGCATAGTCGATAAAAATCCATCTGCAGATACTTGATAAGAGTTCCATATGGCGTGGACCACAGATTGGGAGGCTCTGGCTATGGGGCTGGTCCAGCATCTGCACCGAGCGTGTGGAACAGTCACGCGCTGCTCTCGCAAGTCGCTGGGCCTCGAGCCGCGGCTTCCGCATGTCGTGGTTGGTCCGAGGCCTGCATCGCTCTGCAGTTGCTTCTCCTGTAACACGCAGCTTCTGTGCAATTTTACTGCTCGTTGGTCCTTAGAATTAATTAGCGATGGTGCTAATTTGGTACTTAGATTTGAGCTGGTTTTGGGTGACTGGCTTGTGGTTTTTTTGTTTCTGGTGCGTGGAGGGAACATCACAGTAGACCTTAATTTCTTTTTTGCTTTTTGCCTTTTTGTCTCTCTGGTTGGTTTTGAAGTACTAGGTATGTTTATTCTTTGTTAGTTGTCATTTCTTTTAAGACAAAGAATGAAGTAGTTTAGTTGTGTCACCTTTACTTTTAGTGCCTCAGCCTTGAGGGCAGACTGAGGAGGGCTTTCTGGCTTCTCACCTGGAGAACCTGTTCCGGCCCAGGCCTGGTACGTCCAGGTGAAGGGAGTGTCCTTCAGTGAAGGAGCGTGACTTGTGTTGCTTTCATAGCATTTCAAGTTCACCAGTACCTTTACTTAGCCTTGCCTTCAGTCCTTTTGTGGTCAGTGTCAGATGTCCCTAAAGTTCTCGACTGCAGAGCCTGGGAAGCTGCTCTTTTGAGCCCATTGGTCCATTTTTAAGGAATCTTCCGCTTGAGCTTGGGGTGGGCAGCACAGCTTGCCTGCTTCCTGTCACTGGAAGGAGAGTGACGCCCCCAGGACTCCAGTGCTTTGCAGGTGGCATTGCTTTTAGTGTCTCCGCACGAGAAGGGCAAATTGACTGGCGGTGGGAAACATGCTGTTATTATTTACCAAATACACTTTTGGTTGGAATAGCAGTGTCGGGACCGAAAGCATTGGCATAGGAAACTTGTTATGGTTTGTTGTTTGCAAAATCCTCGTGCGACCTCGGAGAAGCCTGCTCTTCTGTGAGATGTAGCCTGGCAATGACATGGGGTCTCACGTGGTACCATGGACATCACAATTATAATGATTCCATCTTAGCTGCTAAGGAGGGCTGATTTTGACCAAATATAAAATTTTAAAGATATTTGTCAATTTGTGAGTCATTTTTGACACCTTAAAATTAGATGTAGTCATTGGAGAATTTCAAATGGACACATTTTCTGGAACTTGCCCCATATTACAGTTCCCACCTAGATGTTAACTTTGCCTGTTAAGATCTAGAGAAAATTGGCTTCTCTTACTTTCATGCTCTAAAGCAGAGGTTAGCAGACTTTCTGGACCCATTCGAGAATCATTGTGGCTCTGTGGCCGTAGGCGCTTTGCAGTGGTCCGGCCCTGCTGGTGTAGTGTGAAAGCAGCATGGAATAGGCATTTACCGGGGAGGAGCACTGGCTGTCTGTGTTGGTGCTCTAAAGAAGGAACTTTTCTCATTTTGGGACACTGGCTTAGAGGCCTCAGAAAATTGTAGTTAAGATGCTGAATTTTTTTTGTGAATGCGACGTTTGAATAATCCTTAATAACTCATGAAACAGGTGGCCGGTGAATGGGTTCTGGACGTGTGTAAAAATTGTCAGGCAAACTTGAAATGATGTGCAGTTTGGGCTCATGTTGTGGCCTGTGGTTGGGGGGTGTGGCAAGCTTCACAACGTGAGCACAGGCCCGCCAGGGGCACTCAACCCCTGTGAGTCTACTCTCCATGTTTACACTGAGTACCCACTGTGTCCCCAGACGGGCCAGCCTGTGCTGCTCTAAAGACCAACGAGCCGTGGGGCTTGATTTGACAAATGACATTTAGTGGAGAAGCCAGCTATTTTCACAGAAAATACAGTAAACGTTTTCCATGGCGTGTGTGCGCGTGTGTGCGCGTGTGCCTGCATGCGCCATCACTTAGTCCCTTTTGAATGGACTGAATCCCAGTACTGATTTTCCTTTTGCCTCAGGCTTTATTATGTCTTGGCATGGCACTGTTCCTATCCGATCTTTACTTAAAATGTTGATACACTGGTTGTTACAGAATTTTTGCAGTAGTTTTGATTTTAAAAAATTTTGCATTGCAATATGTTTAAAAATCTCAGTGACTGAGCATTTGGCACCTCTTAAATTTGAACCCCAAGAAAGTGCCTTACTCTCCTCTGCCCAGTTAAATATTCGATCGTTTGCCGGCCATAACAGGAGAGATGCTGTGGGCTCTGGACTCTTGTCTGTTCCTGGAGAGAACTGATGTTTGTCTTCGCAGATACTCAGCTTCATCTGACTCCTCAACTCGGTCTCCCGTGAGAAGACTGACAGCCAGAACCTGTGCCTCATTCCTGGCTGTGCCAGCGCTCTGGCCACTGGGCTTCTAGTAGCAGGTCAGAGCCAGCCGCTGCCTGCTCTGTGGTTTCGCTCATTTTAGTGCTTCCTTTGTTCTGCTGTCAGCCTTGCCAGTGGCCTCTTTCCTCGCTTCGCTCTGTTGGATGCCGTTCCTTTAGCTTTGTTTCCTGTGCGGTGTTTCTCCTTTCCCATGTGTCAGTTGCCTTTGAGCTTCACAGTTTGATTATTACACTTTTCATTTTTGTAAGTTCTACCAGGTTCTTTTTTGAAGTGCCTGGTCATTTATAATACTCAGTAGATCCTTGATCATGTTTTTAATTTCTTTTTGAATTATTTATACCTGTTAAACATACCCAATTTTCATTCTGAAATTAATACTTGTATTTATTTAATTCTGGCTCTGGTTAGTCCTTTGTGCTGTTACTTATGTTGTTTTTCATGTGTTTTGTGATTTTTGTTATGAACTCACACTTTGTTGGTTCTGTATTTGGGGGAATTCTTTGAAGACCAAATTGAGGGGCCTTTTCTTTAAGAGAATGTTTGTTTGCTTTGGCCTGGCAGCTGGAGGAGCTCCTATTCCTGGTCTGCTTTGTGTTAAAATTACTGGCTTGTGGATCCTCAGACCATACAAAAGGTAGGGGCTTATGCCAAGCTTGAAAGTTCACTTTTTTCTTGGCTTTCTGTAGGAGTCAGTGATCTGAATCGGTCTTGTGTTGGTCCTAGCTTTTTCCTTCTGTCCGTCTGCATGGAGCCACTAATACTTAAGCTTGGTGCTTCTGGAAAATAATTATCTGTAGAGCTTACCTCCTTGAATTTGTGCTTTCACGTAGTTCCTGATCAGAGATGTTTTCTCTTCATTTCTTGAAAGCTCATCCGTTCTTTTAAGTGTTTCTGAACTATTTGTGTAACCTTTTTTATTGCTTTGCAGTGTGAAGTTTGGGGATCTTGGTATTCTATGGGATTGTCACAAACCAGTCCTACATCTTCCCATTTCCATCAGACTCTATGTTGCCAGTTTGGTCCGTTCCCAAGACTGCCTGTAAAATCCTGTTTAACAGCGCACTCTCTGTTGTTGGTTGTCAGGGATGGTTGGAGGTGTGGCGCTCTCCATCCCTCGTGCTGTGGATTGAACAGGCCTGACCGGCTGCCCACACGTCACTCAATGAAAACACAGGATGAAATGTTAAACAGATGACCTGCACTTTCAGAGTGCAGTGTACTTGTGAATTGAGGGTTTCCTGTATATCAGTGAGGGTTAGTCATAAGAGAATGACTCCATGAATAGGGTTGGGGTTTCCTGTCTGCGTTTATGACTTGATGATGGGAGCCTATACAGGTAGCGCAGTGGCCCCTGACATGAAGGACCCCTCTGTGTGTGTGTGCAGGTCCTGCTCGGGGTGGAACGTGGCGGCCACACACTGACACACTTTCTCTTGTGCCCAGGTTAATGCTGATGACACTGTACAACGTGAGCATCAACTTGAAGGGCTTGGAGTACATCAGCCAGAGCCCCAGCTTCCTCCCGTTGCTGTGGTGGCTTCTGAGTGGTAAGGAGGGGTCCCCCCCGCCACCCCTTTATCCAGCGCACATCCTGTTCCCGAGGCTGAGGAGGGGGTCCCGTATTAGGAATTAGGTTCCATTGTCCCAACCTGTTACCATTTCTTTAAAGAAACAGTTCAAATGCTAGAAAACGCAGGTGTGCTAAGTTATTTATAGTTCTGTTTCTTAGTATTGCCTTCAGTTTAGTTATGAATCTGCGACACAGAAAAGTGATGAGACACCTGGTAGATGTCGCTGAGCAGTCCTGTTCTCTGAGCACAGGACAGAATAAAGGTGTTGTTTGTGGCTCTGAGTATCAGGGAAGGAGAAGTCCCAGTGGAAAGGGACGTGGGGACAAGGAAGCTGGAGAGATCCTGTAACTAAGAGGGTTTTGTGTATATACACACACATACAGAGAATACATAGAGAGAATACTTAATTACATAATTATACACGACGTTTGTGTTTTATACATGTGAAGCATGTGTGTGTCCTTTTTGTTTCCTTTGAAATAAAAGCTGACCTTACTGTTTTACTTTCTCTTCTAAGTATTTTGCAGTTCCACATGAATTTGAGAATCAGCATGTCACTTTTTACCAAAAAAAAAAAAAAAAAGTCCTGTTGGGATTTTTATTTGGGATTGTGTTGAATCGACAGTTTGTTTTGGGGACAGTTGTCATTTTAGCAATGTTGTCTCTCCCAGTCCATGAACACAAAGTGTGTGCATATATATGGCTATTTTTTTGGATGCTTTGGGAGATGGGTCTCATGGATCTTTACAGCTTGAGAGCAGCCCACCTGACCTTTGCCTCTGGCTCTGCTTGTGTAGTGAACACCCTTAGAATACAGATAATGCAATAAGTATAATGCATCCCTCCAGGGCCAACGTCAGGCAGGCGTACCATCCGTTACAAAATATTTGGGCTGCCTGAGCTTGGGGCGCCTTTCCTGTAATGCAGAGCACGGCATGTACACAGCCCTGTCCGTGAGCACGGCGTTGGGTCTCGAAGCGATGCAGAGGCCCACAGCATGTGGCTGTTACTGTTGAGTAGTCAGGTTTTTGTCTCAGACTCAGAAGTCTCATGTCTTGTGCCAGCATCCACGAAACTGCAGCAGGCTGACATGTTAGCATGGCGAAAGCCCCGGACCTGCCATTGTTCAGGGCAGGCGGAGGGGGCTGTGTTTACATTGCATATCAGTCCTACACACCAGGGCTGAATACTTGAACAATTGGTTATTTCTCTTGAGAATGTGAACTAAGACCCACGTTCTCAGAAGTGGATCCTGGACTTGACCTATAAGGTAACTCTCCAGGCTGATTGTCATGGGCCACGTGTCATGGGCCACGTGCAAGTGGACAATGCCAACTGGAGGGTGTGGGGCTGCTCAGAGGGAGAGAATAATTCAATAAGAATGCCCACGACTTCTGTCTTCCTTTCTTGTTTAAAAAATTCATTTATTTTTCATTACAATTGACATACAGCATTAATTTCAGGTGTATGACGGTGATTAGAAATTTAAATACCTTGCAAACAGATCACACCAATAATTCTAGTGCCCATCTGTCACTGTACGTATCATGTTTCCCCCAAAATAAGACCTAACCGGAAAATAGGCCCGAGCATGATTTTTCAGGACGACTTCCCCCTGAACATAAGCCCTCATGCGTCTTTTGGAGCAAAAATTAGTATAAAACCCAGCCTTATTTTCGGGAAACACGGTAGTTAATATGATGTAACTTATCCTTGGGCTGTACCTTGTACCCTCATGACTTATTCTGTAACTGGAAGGTTCTACTTCTTAATCGCCTTCCCCTTTTTCCCCTTGCCCCACCCCACTGAATACTCTTTTTGAGTGTCAGTCAATTTTAAGTGCTTTACATATACTCTCAGATTTATTTCTCTAAATACTGTTATAAAGTAAGTGTTATGATTTCTGTTTTATAGATGAAGAAACTGAGGCACAGAGAGGTGGAGTCACTTGCTTAAGGTTAGACACGTGGGTTCCAGGGCCCATCTGGCCACTCGCTGGGCTGCTCCTGGAAGCACTGCAGGGATGGTAGCCTTGTCCTGGGTAGAGGCCGCTTGGCCGGGCCTCTGAGAAGAGGTCCTGAAAGCCTGAGCCCGCCTGTTCCTGCTAGCTCGCCTTCTGTCAGGTGTTTGCTTTCTCTTAGGAAGAGGGCCTTGGACTAAGTATTCTCTGGCCTGTCCAGCTCTCTCGCGCTAGGAGTTTTCCTGGGCTGAGTGGAAGTTGTTCCGAGTTTCAGTGTAACTCAGGCAGCTCCCTAGGCAGGTATGGGCTCCCCATCAGAAGAGTGCCCGTTCTGACACCAACTGGACAGGCCGCTCTTTGGCCACACAGCTGTTCCGCTCAGACCGGGGTCTTGGACAGTTGGGTGGGGGTGAAGTGGATTCAGTGCACCTGTTGTCAGTGGGGCACCTGGCTGTCTTGTCTGTGAGGACAGTTACGGCTCTTTGGACACAGTGAACACAGCTCAAAACAGCTTTGGAAGGTCATGTGACAGGGTATCTTTAGAGTTACTTGTTACCACAGTCAGCCAAAAACAAAGTCTGTCCAGTGCAGGATGTTTGACCCCTGGATTATGTGGAGAATTATTTTAAAAATTGAAATCTGGTACAGAATTTGGTGTATATTTTAGGAAGGTGTATGTATTTCACTATTGAGTAGGAAAATAGGAACAAAACCAGTTCCCTGAAAAATAACTTGTGCTTCATGTTGTTTGGTGCTGGTGGTGAGATTGTTTTCAGAATTCTAGGTTACAACAACTACCTAGGGCTATGAGAGAACGTCAAAACTTTGGATTTGTGAGATCCAGACTGAAATCGCAGCTCTCCTGCTTGGGAATCTAGCTAACATCGCTCTTCTCTGACCTGCATGTAAATGGACATTTGTACCCCAAGGATTTTAATGTTTATTGAAAGACAGTAGTGCCTGGGCCAACACCTAGTATAGTGGGTGTTAAGTAGGTATTAGTTTCCCCTTTTGTTTCTAAACTAAGTCTTCCATGCCAGAATGATAGCTCATTTCCTTTTATTTCATTTGACCTAAAGGTGGCAAATTCCTTTCAAATATCCGGACTTTTCTGATCCAGAGTCATAGGACCAGTTGCTATTAATCATCCCTGACTAAATAATCTCATTTCCTTTAACCTTTGCTGGATATCATTTTCCTTTCCTTTATGCAGCTATGTGGCTGGCTTTTCCCCAGGCATTCCCCACATTCTTCACGTTCCTCTTAAACCGCAGAACTGGCAAAGAACTCAAGCAAATAGCCGATGAGGACAGAGGGTGTTGGTATGATGACCACATGTGGTGTGAGCATGAGTGCAAACTAGTGTTACGATGGCACTTTGACAGTAGTGCTGCCGTTCCTCCCGTGTTTCCAGGGTTGAATAGGCACGTCAGCATTTGCATACCATCTCACGCTTCCTTGCTTTGGCTAATACGAAACATTCATCATTTCTACCAACTTTGTATCTGCAGCCTAGACCTTTCCTCTGAACTCCAGACTTATATATCCAGCCATCTACTTGACATCTCCACGTGGACGTCTAGTAGACGCTCAGACTGTGTGTTCAGATGACTTTCCTAATCTTCCTGCACACTCACGTCGTCCTGCGGCCTTCCCAACCTCAGTTGATTGCAACTCTATTTTTCCTATTTCTGAGGACTTTAAAAGCTGCAGAATGGTTCTTGTTGCCTTTTCTTCTAATACCCACATCTAATCTGTTGGGAAATCTTGAAGGCTCGGTTTTAAGATACGTCCAGAATCTGACCACCATCGACCACTGCCACCTGGTTTTGACCCTCCGTCATCTTCTTCGTGGAGAACTTCATAGCCTCCTGCAGATCTCCGCACAGTCCACCCTGCCAGTCATAAATTGGGAGCCAGGGGTATGATGGGAGAGATTCCAGACCAACTCTGCTACTGAAAACAGTCAAAATGTTCCTCTGAGCTAGAAAAAAATTGTACCCAGAGCACAAAAGCGAAGTGAAAGTGGGATGCCAGATTGGTTAACAGAACTGAGCTTAATCCATGCTCTGAGGGCATTTGTCAGATTTGACCTTCAGTTTCCATGGCCTCACAGGGTGGGATGGGAAACAAAGCCCAGGTTCCACACAACCCAGTAGCCTATAGGGGACTCCCAAAGGAATTCACGAACAGTGTAAAGGTAAGCTGACAGTTCTCCACCAACCCTTGGTGACTACAGGAAAATTGCTGGTTTTGACTTTTGGCTCTGAGCAAAGTGGAGGGAAAAATCTCTTGAGAATGCATAACCGCAAACTGATTCTCATGCAGCTTGGAAGCCTGCATTCAAACCACCTGGGATGTCCCCATTTAGAGAACAGTGTAGATTCTTTCTGGAGGATTCGTTGACTTTAACCAGGTTCTTTAAAAAAATTCTTGCAGATAAGGTTCCAAGAGCTAGAGCTCACAAATTAAAAATCACGAAAAGCATGGGAAACATTATTAATGAAATCATAGGTTAGTACCGTCAGACCATTCATCATCAGAAGAATTATCAGACTGACATAAAATAAGGACATTTAATGTGTTTAAAGAAATAAAAGGGGTTAACATGTGAGTAAAGAGTAAGAGATTATAGAAATGACCAGGGAGGTCTAAAAAGGTATGAAATATTATTTCTGGAAATGAACAATATAATGATTGCAATTGCAAATTTATTATACAGCTTTAACAACAGATTATACATAGTTAAAGAGATGATTAAATTGATACAGACAGATATGAAGAAATGGTCCAGGATGAGGCACAGACACACAGAGATGGAAAATAAGAGCAGCTGAAGGACATAGAAGAGAGACTGAGAACTTAACATACAACTAATCAGAGTCCTGGAAAGAGAAAAGAGAGATTGGGACAGAAGTAACATTCAACAAGATAATGGCTGAGAAGTTTCCCAAACTCATTTACTTGATTTGAGAAGTCCACCTAATGTAAACAGGATAAATGAAATCTACACTTAGACACACAGTAATGAAAACTACAGAATATTAAAGATAGAGAAGATCTTGAAGCAGGCAAACAGAAAATATGTATACTTTCGAAGGAATGACATTTAGACCGACAGTTGATGCCTTAATAACAACAATGCAATATGTTAAAGCTGAGAGAAAATAACTGTCAGTCTGAGTTTATATGCCTCCTACCCACCAACAAATATCTCTCAAGAACAAGGATGAAATAAAGACATTTCAGACAAAAACTGACTCACCAATAGACCTTCCCAACAGTGGATTCTAAAGGTATCTTCAGGAGTGTGAGCTCAGATGGAGAGTATGAGATGCACGTCAGAACCATCAGAGAGAGTATCAAATGTAGATGAGTCTAAATAAACATCAGCTTTATGAAACAAAACACACAGAAAACTGCGGTGATAGCATTAGACACCAAGAGAAGATTAGCATATGCTCTGGGAGGGGGATGGGCATAATTATGGTCTTGTGAGGCCCAGATTTCAGGAGGAGAGCAAAACTAAGGGTTAATTTCAGACTCTTATGGTTAGTATGCAAGTTAAAATTCCTAGGGTAACAGAGATAATAGAAACAGAACATCCACCTATAACATGAATACAGGATAAAATGGAATGTGAAAATAATTCAAAAGATGGCAAGAAGGAGAAAATGAAACAAAAGATAAAATGGATGCAATAAATCCAATAATATGTACAGTTACAATAACTATAAACAGACTAAATGACCCAGTTAAAAGACAAATGTCAAATTGGATTAAAACAATCATCCAGTTATATGTTGTTTATAAGAGAGCCATCTAAAACATAAAAATGCAAAGAGTAAAAGGAAAAGCGTACCAGGATATAACATTTCTAAACTTGTGTCTTCGCTTCCTAATATAGTATCAAAATAGACAAAACAAAAAATGAAAACAGTATAAGAAGAAATTCACAAATTCCCCATGATCAGGGAGATTTTAGCACTTAGTACTTGATAAAAAAGACCAAAGTCTCAATAAGGCTATGAAGGGTGTGTAAAACACAGCTGATTTGCACTACTGGGTGCATAGAACACTCCCAACTATATTTGTTTCAAGCACACGTGGAATATTTACAAAAGTGACAATTTTCTGGGCTATAAAGATAGTCTCAACAAATTTCAGATGATCAGAATCGTGTGGAATATCTTTGACCACAATAACAGTGAAGATGGAAATCAGTAATAAAAAGAGAATTGGTAAAATCCCACATGTAGAAATAAACCCATGAGTAAACAAAATCATAGTAGAAATCAGATATTTGGAATTGAATAATAAAAACATAACATATAAAATGGTGAAATATATCTACATCAGTATTTAATAGAAAGTTTATTGGTTTGAACATGTATATTAAAAAGGAGAAAGCAGAAAATTAATGAGAGAAACATCTACCATAAGAACTTGAAAAAAAAAAAAGGAAACAACCCAAATAAAGTATAAGGAAGCAAATAATGAAGAAAAAAGTATAAATGGATTTTAGTGGGCAGGTTTAACAACAGATTTGAGCTGGCAGTAGGAAGAATCTGCAAGCTTAAAGCTAGGTGGGTTATCTGGTCTCAAGAACAGAAGCAAAAAGAATGAAGAAAAATGGTCAAAGTTCAGAGATCTGTGGGACATGATCGAGCATAATACCAATGTAGGCATAATAAGAGTGTAAAGGAAATATGAGAGAGAAAAGAACGGAAAAAATATTTGAAGAAATAACATCTGAAAACTTACTTTGATGGAAAACAGTCAGTATTGTGTACTCCTAGTAGGATAAATACAAAGACATCTACATCTAGACTCATAGTTAAACTTAAAACTTACGGCAAACAGAACGTCTTGAAATCAGCAAGAGAAAGACATGTACAAGGGAACCACACCAAGACTAACAGCTCACTGTTCATCAGAAACAATGGTCATAAAGCAGAAGGATGATGTTTTCAAAGTTCTGAAAGAAGAGGCCGTCTGCCAAGAATCCTATGTCCAGCTAAACTATTCTTCAAAATATATTCCTGGATCAACAAAGACTAAGAGATTTCTTTGTTAGTAAACCTTCTTTACAAGACAGGAAGTTCTTAAAGCTGGAAGAAAATGACACCAGAGGATAAGTCTAATCCAGAGATACTGGGAGAGGCCACCTTGCCAAGTGCCGAGAGTGACACTCGGAGAGGGCTGGTGCTTCAGAGGTACTTTCTGTTTAAACTGTTGTTTGAAAGACTTCTTGTAAGAATGAAAGATCGTCTCTCGTTCCTGGGTATTGATCCAAAAGAACTGACAACAGGATCTTGAGTATTTGCACCCCCATGTCCATTGTAGTGTTATCCACAACGGCCAAGACAAGGAAGCAACCCAAGTGTCCATCCGTGGGTGCCCGGACGAAGGACACGTGCTCTCCACGTACAATGAAACGCTACTCAGCTGTAGAAAGGAAGGACATTCTGACACAGGCTACAACGTGAATGAACCTGGAAAAGGACATGATGCTCCGTGAAACTAGCCAGTCACTGAAAGACCCATACTATAGGATTCAACTTACATGTGGTATCTAAAGTAATGGAAAGCAGGCTGATGGTTGGGGGAGGGAGAAACGAGCATTGGGCACGGCGTCCCGGTCGCGCAACGTGAGCAAGGTGTGGAGGCACAGCCGTGCGTGTGCGTCGTCCTCCTGCATTGCTCGTAAGCAGTGTTTCACCCAGAAACAGAATGAAAGGTGTTGTGTCGCTCCACCCTCCCTTGTCACCTTGTACCTCGCTGGCTGAATGGACTTCTCAGCTGACTGCTGTCCCCTGTCATCTGCTCGTGTGCTGCGTGTCCCTCCGCTCAGAAACATGGCACTCTTCTTAGAAGTCCGACTCCTGCACCCACCCCCAAGCTTCCCTCCCCCGCCTCACTGCGTCCTCTACTCACTCCTGGCCCAGTCCAGAGTGAGTTTGGGGGTGAGCGCTGACAGCCCGTGCTCAGGGCTGAATCCTGCTCTCTGGTGGCTGTAGGACTGGCAGGACGCTGTCCCACCTGTGGAGGGGCTTGTGGAGCTCGTTGTGTCGGGTGCCCTGCACAGGCCTGCTGGACACAGAGAAGCCCCTGGAAGGACGGCCGTTCCCAGTCCTGGTCTCCCGCTCAGGGACTCTGCACAGCGTCCCATATGCCTGCCCCTGCCCCCACCTCCACAACCGTGACACCCCCTCCTGCTGTCCGCCTTTCCGATGCCAGCCTGTCTCAAAGGCTCAGTTCAGGCTGTGCTTCCCAGGAGCTTTCTTCTGCTGCTTTGGGCTCCCATTTTACTTAGAGACAGTTGAATGCAACATTTTCTTGTTTCACAGATGCCAGTTACCTCCAGCGAGATTGTGCATTTCTTTTTGATGGGAACAACATCCTAGGTTTCTCTGAAATTCCTGTTATCAGAGCCCTGTCTCCCCCAGCGCCCCTGGTTGCAGCCTTAGTTCTGCCCACTGTACCAGAGGTCCTGTGCAGCGTGGTACCTGCTCGGAGATCGTGTCTGGGGTGTTGCAGCCGAGCTACCCTGACGGTGACGTCCCCCCCACTTTCCGCCTGGTTTCTGCCTCAGTCCTTCACCGGGCTGAGCCCTCACTGGTTCTGGGAGGATCTTCTGAATCCATGCCACAGCCTGCAGGCAGTTAGGGCTCCGCAGTTCTGGCTAACATGGCCTGAAGGCTCCCCAGCTTGACCCTCGGGTCAGTTATCCAGCTTAGACTAAGACCCGAGTCCCGACTTAATCGGTGGTGGCCTGATGGGACTGTGGGCTGGGAAGGTTAGCCCTGACCTGCTTTCTGGGGGGTGTTGCCCTGGTGTGCTCTGTGTGCTCCTGCCTTGGCACTGCCGCACGATGGGCTCAGTGCTGGGCGTGCAAGCTGAGCGGCACCGAGTCTTCCTCTGGGAGCCTTCTGGCTGGAGCTGGTGAAAAAGCATATTTCTGCCCTCTCTGGGCCATGGGACTGCCCGGTGTGACCACCTGGACACACCAGGAGCTACCTGGACAAAGGCTGCCGGGGCCATCAGTCTCTGAGGCCATCACAAGTGCTGACACGAAACGCCAGGGGGAATCCTCGCCTGCAGCCGGCTTCACCCCGTCCTTTCCAAGGCTTGGTTGCTCAGCTTTCCTCAGATTTGGAGTTACTCTAGCGTCTTCCACGAATAACTCCTCTGGTTTTTCTTAAGGTAGTGTAAGCATCATTTTCCTTTCAGGGCCATGTGCCTCCCTCTCCCACCCACACTGACCCCGTGTCATCTTCCGTCACCTTCTGACATGCTGCATAATTTCCCTACTGTGCTGTTTGTTGTTCGTCATGTCTTCTACACTGGAAAGGAAGCTCCAAGAGGCAGGGGCCTTGGTTTGGTTCACAGATGCGCCCCAAGCACCTATGACTAACACAGGAGGTGCTCAGAGTGCATTTCAGGTGAATGAATGAAAGATTTCTGTTGTCTGAGTTGTGCATCATCTCAGAGATGAAGAGCATTCCTTGGAATTTGGTTATACCACAGAGCACATTTGGTTTTGGTTATGTGTATTTGGGTTACACGCACAGAAAGGCTGAGAGCTTTGGATGCTAGTGAAGGTTTCGTTACGTATCTTCATGTTCCCGTCAGGTATGTGGTATTACAGGAGCGCTATATAGATTACGATTCTAAAAAGCTGTGTCTTAACGACAGGGACAGTGGTGATACCCACTCCATCAAAAACAGAATATTTCACATAAGGTCTTTATTTACAAAGGTTTTCAATGTTTTATTAGTTAATGTTTTATTATGTTGGTCAGGTATTTCTCCTGATACTTCAGCATTAGCACAGTGTTCAGGCTGTTGGTACAACAGTGTTGTCTTTGACTTTTAAAAAAACAAAACTCTCAAACATTATTGACTTGAAGCTTGTCCTTTAGAAAGTTGCAAAGGACAGAGAAGTCAGCCTGTCCTCAGGAGATGATGGGGCCGTTCTCTTTGATCAACCAAAGCTTACATAACAGTTTTATCAAGAAACAATCTAAATGTTTGATTTTCAGCTGTTGATAGAATTGATGGTCAAATGACACTTCATATCTTGAGGATGTCAAAAAGCCTCTGGTTTACACATATCAAGTCCAGCAGTCTAGAATTTACTGTGGTCTGATCCAGGTTTAGGGAACTCATAGGCACAATTTAGAAAGGGGAGTTAGTTTATTTGGGAAATGGGTTTGATGTGGGACATGTTAAGTTTGTGGTAATATTTAAAAAACCTAAATACACACACACACACACACACACACACACAGAGGGTGCCAAAAAAATACATACACATTTTAAGAAAGGAAAAAACTGCGTTAAAATTACACTGATGGTAACCATTTTGAGCACCTCTTGTAATTGCAGAAGTCAAATATGACTTGTCTTCATCTTTTGTGATCAGTATATTGTTACAATTTGAAAGCAGTTTTGTATACATTACATGTATTTTTAATCATACAGTTTTAATACTACACATACACACACACACATATATATAAAATGTCATTTTTTTAATGGAACTATCCAAAGTCAGTGGAGATGAGAAACTTGGAGTTCATGACAGGCCAGAGGCATGGGTCTCATTATTAAAGAAATGCAAAGCAGAGTGACAGGAAACATCGAGAATGTCAGGCAGCTGAGGCTGACTTGCATGGGGCTTAGAGGCAGAGGCCTGAGCCGAGGAGGAGGGTTCCCCAGGCGCCCCGAGTTCAAGTTCGATTTTGAGAGGCAGGCCTAGTGGCAGAGTATAGATCTTGCCCCTTTTCTGCAGTTTCCTAGTTTGTGGCTCTGGTGAGTTCCTTAAATTCTATGACACTTGGGCTTGTCATCTACAGAATAGAAATACAAATATTGTTTTAGTCTCCCACAAAGGGAGGCCATGAGAATTGAGTGGAACAGTAAATGGAAATGCTTTGTAAATGGAAAAGAAGGAGAAAATAGTTCTTTGAGAGGAAGAGAGTCCAGGAGTGTCAGGTATAGCTTGGAGATCAAGAAAATAGAAATTGACTTAAAAAGGAGAAAAGACTGTGACCGTAGACTCATCGGGGATCTTTGAAGAGGTCTTGTGTAGACAATTGAGTAGAGAATTAAGACCCAGGGAGACTTCAGGAAGGAGTGGGAGAGGAGTAGTGAGGTAGTGTTGGGTGGGTGTGGGGTTTGCTAGTGGAGGAGTTTTGTGTCTATCTAAGGCTAATCAGGTTCTAATTTTCAAGTTTTCAATTTCAAATAGAAAAATAATTAAAAATAAGAATTAATATGTCTTACTTCAAAACAACTGTGACCTTAACATTTTCTTGGACTAGGAGTTATTTTCTGTTACAGCTCATCTTTAAATGTGACTGCTTTTCTTCCCTAAAAGTAGGTTACTACAAGGTGATTTTCTGCTTAATTTTTGGTGGTTTGTTTTAATGTAGGCCACTAATAGAATAATTTTTATAATAATTCTTTCTCTATGAATTCTTCATTATTCTTTAAGAAAAGATAATATTCTTCATTAACTCCCTGACGAAAGATCCAGTGCTAGGGGTATTGTGCTTTATGAGATTGTTAAACCTCAGCTAATGAAATTTCCCCATGACTTGTAAGCCTTCCAGCTTTGAACACATTCTACTGATGACCTTCAGTTATGTGACATCTGAGAAGCCATTTTTATTCGGAAGTCAAAAGAAACCCTGCAGAAGATGAAAATCGGGGAGTTTAAATGTTTGTCACACATCTGTTGAGTTACGTTTTTTGGACAACAGTGTCACAGTGTAAGCGCCTAAGTGGTAGAGACACCTTGGATGCCCCGAGGTGACATGGTTTCAGAAGAGGTGTTCGCTGGGCCTGGGGGTACACAGAGGGGCACCCTCAAATCTTGTCTGCTCACCCTCCAGCAAAATCCCGCCAGGCCCAGATGCTTATGCAGACACGTTGCCACAGCACCGGGAGGCCACTGTGACTTTCACCCGGGAGCAGCACAGAAGGCAGGGACCCCTTTCCCCCGACACACACACCCATTTAATCTGGGAAGCTGCCCCTTAGGGTCCTGCTTGCTTTACGTGCAGCTTACAGGATTCTTCAAAGTCATCAGCGACAGCGGGGACAGATAGCACTCTGAGATTATGATCCCCATGTTGCGTGACGTGAAATTGTCACTCGACGATGCTGAGAGCAACCCAGTGCCTAAGCCCCTGGCAGCTTGGCTGCGGAACTGCACTGCTATTCGTCCATGACTGGTTGGTGTCTGTGTGTACAGCACCCCGGACGGTTATCCAGCTCCCTGTCTCCTCCTCGTATCTAACTCCACGGGGCCTCACTCTCCCTTTCAGGGCCCGTGTGACTGCAGGAAGGAGACCCTAGATTCCAGTAGGGGCTCTTGTGAAAAAAGAAAACAAAAACATACATGCGCACACTCACGCATGACCGATACGTTAGCGTGGCTCCCCAGCGCTGAAGACGGTAACGTGACTGATTTGGAGTGGGGCTGGCATCAGGGTTGTCACCTTTCTCCAGGTCACACTGATGTGGCAGGCAGGGTTAGGCAGTCATGGCCATCCTGTCACTGTGCCAGTCTGGCCGTGGCATCTGGCCCACAGTCACTGGGCCGGAGGGGGCCACGCGAGCTAAGTGGGGCCACCCAGACCCCAGGGTGGTGGAGAGCTTCCCCCTCACTGGATATGAATGAGGAAGTGTGTAGCCCTGCGGGCCCGTTGCCTCTCACCATGAGAGAGGGGACCAGCCCCCCAGGTGACGCTGTGGAGGGCAGAGCGGAGAGAAAGGGCCCCGGGCTTTGATGATGTCATTGGGCCATTGAATGCAGCCCTGTTTCTGGACCTGGTAGGAGTAATAAATGCTACTTCTGCGTAAGCCACTTTGACCTGCAGCCTTGTACTGGTCGAGGGGTAGGCTGAACCATGTGAAATTGTCAGTAGTGGTCTATTTGAGACCTAGAAAAATGACCATTTCACATGGTTTGGCTGAACAGTTCCTTTAATAACGGGAGGTGTTAATAACTGAAAATTGGGAACTGGGGACATCATCAGGATAATGAAAAGCATTATTTTGGCTTCAGATAATGTTCAGCTAAAGTTTCTTTTAAACAGCCATGTTTCACTTCCCTTTGTGTGATTGAAAACCTCAGCCAAAGGAGTAATGTATACATTTAATTTTCAAGACTGTGCACAAAGTGCTTAATTCTTAGGAAAACAGATCACAGTGATGGCATTCTCCTAAAGGTTTCGCCTCCCTGAGGCGGGGTTTTTGTCGGGGAGACGAGCAGCGCTGCCTCCTCGATGACTTTGCAGGGGAGTGTGATGGGCTGATTTTTGAATCACTGATGAGCACGATATGTTTCTTACCGAACAGCAGTAGAAGCAAATGTCCAGCACTCGGATGCCCTTCTGCTGGCAGTGCTGGGCTGAAGCCTTGCCCCGCACCTGGTTTAGTCTTACGGCAGGTGTGTTCACGCGTGAACCTCCTGAGGGCGTGCAGGGCTCTCCAGGGCCACTCGACCAGGAAGTGTGGCACGTAGTGGCACTAATTTAAAGGCAAGGTTTTTTAAAATAATTTTTTATTTTTCAATTATGATTGACATACAGTATTATGTTAGTTTTAGGAGTACAACATAGTGATTAGACATTTATGTAACTTACGAAGTGATCACCCCATAAGTGCAGTCCCCACCTGGCACCATACGTACTGTATTTTGCCGTGTATAATGTGTACCCATGTTTTTGGCCCAAACTTTCAAGGAAAAAAAAAAATCTTTTAATTTTTTAATTCAAATTTTTATCTGTTTACATTTAGGTACTTGATTCTGTATTCTAAAGGATTTTTAACATTTATTTTTTAACATATTATGGTATAAGAAATTTTATATAACAGATAATTACAAAACACAAGAACAGATACAACGTATGAGAAATTTTGTGTGCTGGTAACAAATTTACAATATTTATGCATCATAGAAGGCCAAGAACTCTTCATCATTGCAAGTTCATCATAAGTTCAAAACCGATTATCATATTTCAGGGCATTATTTTGCATATGGATATCATTATTGATTTCTAGAGTTACGCTTTTAACTCATAAGCATAAAGAAAAGAATTTAAAACATTTATATAGATACGGAATTAGTATGACCCATGTATAATGTGTACCCTTATTTTTCTCTCACAAATTTGGGGAAAAAGTACACTTTTTTTTTTTAAAGTACACTTTATACATAGCAAAATACGGTAATTATTACAGTGTAATTGACTATATTCCCTGTGCTGTGATTTGTATCCCTGTAACTGTTTTTATAACTGGCAACTTGCACATTTCAACTCCTTCCCCCTTTTCAGCTGGTCCCCTAGACCCCCTCCTATTTGGCAAGCATCAGAATATTCTCTGTATCTGTGAGCTTGTTTCTGTTTCGTTTGTTCATTTATTTTGTTTTTTAGATTCCACATATAAGTGAGATCATATGGTACTGAATACTGTGAAAAGCCATGAGTTGGTAGAACAAGTGGCCAGTCCTCAACTTCTTTTCCATCTAGAAATTTAAGCCACTCAGCTCCAGGCCCAGGAGGATGGTCTTGCATCGGAGGTTGATACCATTACACACGATCGGACTTGGGAATTTGGAGATGACTTTTGAGTTATGATTTAAATGGCCTTAGGACCTACCAGTGTCTCAGTTTGCCCTGATCTTGGCTACGCTTTTCACTATGGACAGGAGGTGAGCTGCCGTTAGGAATTTTCGGATTCTGTGGCAGGATCCTATCAGCCCGCTCCTTCATCCTCCTGAGTCAGTGAGGATGAACTTCTTATTTATTCGGCAGGGCGATGTGACAGCAGACTTTCATTTTCTTTTGGCCTGAGAGATTTTTTCCCCAACGTAAAAATGCAGTGATGTGTGTGAAAGCACTTTGTAAGCGGTAAATTGCTAGTCAAATTAAGTTATTTTTATCATCATCTCCTTCTGGAAAGAATCAGGCTGTCAGAGGGTGGCCAGTATTACAGTTTCTCCTGCAGTAGTTGGACGTAAATCCCCATCTTGCAGTTGGAGAGATACCTTTTCTCGAGGGCCAGGTGGATGGGAGCCTGAGGCCAGGCGGAGGGGAGCCTGAGGCCCAGGTGGGGGCCCTCACGGGTGCAGTGCTCATGGCAGGTTCCTGACTTTTGTCCAGAAATGGGCGGTCTATGGAATAAGTTGCTCCCATTTTCAGTGTGAAGGGACTGTATTCAGCACCTGGAAAGATGAGGTGTCACGTGTCTGAATGAGGCACTGTGTCTTCATATACTGTGACCTTTTGGCTGAGCACCGATTACCAGGATTGTGATAAAAACACATTGTAACCTTTGAAAAATACCAAACCCTGTAGATCCAAACATTTTGAGTTCTGATTCTTAAATCAGAAAGAAAATAGGAACAGGCTGTTTTCAAAGCACAGTGGGAACTCCGTTAGCAGTGAGGAGGGAAGGCAGCCCCGCCGCTCTGGCACAGCCGTCCATTGCCCTTCTCGCAGCAGCGGCTCCGCAGTCTGAGCAGCGTCTGCTGCCTGGTGTCGCTGGCCCTCCATTGTCACCCCTGAGCAGGGGAGAAGGGGAAGCAGCTCCCAGATTTCCATGTTTCAGCAGCCCAAGGGGCTGAGGAGGGGCAAGGTGGGTGTCTCCCAGCAGGGGGACCCAGGTCCGTCCCAGATTGCTGTCTGCCTTCCTGAGTCAGGTGACCCGAGGAACTCGGGAGTCTTTGAGGGGGGTGGGATGGGTGTATATGTTGGGGTGGGGGAGGATTGGCGCACAGCTTTTGAGTTTCCAGGCCTTTTACACTCACGGAGACATGTGTTACAGCCCAGATGGGCCATGTTGCATGTGTCCCTGAGCGCTTGAAAAGAATGTGTATTCCGCTGTTGTTGGGTGGTGTGTTCTGGAAACGGCCGACTTTCATGGTTGGCAACATTGTTTAGGTCTGTCTATCATTATGGTTTTCTGTCTACTCGTCCTATCTGTTATCCAGAGAGGGATGTCCAAATTCTTGATCATCATTTTTTTCCTTTTAGTTCTGTCAGTTTTCATTTCGTGTGTTTTGAAGCTCTGTTACGAAGTGCGCACTCATTAGGGTACGTGCTCCCTTAATGAATTGACTCCCTTGTCATTGCAGAATGTCATTCCGTAGCTCTGTAATAGGGCTTCCTCTGAATTCCCTGTCTCCTGATGCCTCGGCAGCCACTGCAGCTTTCTTCTGATTAGTGTTAGTGTGTGTGTATATAGTGTGTGTGTGTGTATATATATATATATATATATATATATATGTGTGTGTGTGTGTGTGTGTGTGTATATATTCTATATACACAAGTATATAAAATATTAAAAATATATTCCCATCCTTTTACACTATTGTCTTTATATGCAAATGTGGCTTTTGTGTAAACAATATGTAGCTGTTGGGCCTTATGTTTTTAAAATGAATCTGACAATCTCTACATTTTAACTGTAGTATTTAGATCATTTATGTTTAACATGATTGTTAACATTGTGGGTTTAGATGTCCTCTTACTAGTTCTTTTCTACTTGGCCTATCTGTTCTTTATTCTTTTTTCTCTTCATTGTGTGCTACTTTTCCAATTAATTGAGCATCAGTTTGTGATTCTGCTTGATCTCTGTTATTGGCTTATTAACTATTTCTTTTGTTTTTAAACAGTGTTCTTTTCCTGGTTCCTCTGGACTGAGCACAGGCATCTTTAGAATATCCCACACCACTCGGGCCATGTGAGCGACTTCCTCTTCCCTCCCGCATCCTTTGGTCATTGTTAGTCACACATGTATCAAAAAACCCTCAAAATACGTTTTATTTATTTGTGCTTTAAGCAGCTACCGTTTAAAGAGATTGAAAAGATATAAAGCGAAACACCCAGGTGTTCACCATTTCTAATGCTCAGCGTCCATTGTGCAGACTGAGCCCGTCTCCACCGGTGCCTTTTCCTTCTGCTGCAGAGCCTTCCACATCCCTCAGGGGCGAGGCGGTGGGTGCAGCATTCTCTCGGTTGGTGTGCCCCACAAAGTGTTCACTCCCCATTCTTTTTGGCAGACAACTTGCTGGGTGCCGAATGGCAGGTTTTCTCTCCCATAACTTGAACGGCGTTGCTCACCTCTGTGGCCCACACGCGTGGTTTCTTACCTTGGTTGCTCTCTGTGCAACGTGATTTTCCTCGTTGCTTTTGAGAGCTACTCTACCACTGGTATTCAGTGATGTTCCCTGGAGTAGTTTATCTTCTTGGATCTGTAGGTTTATAGTTTACCTCAAACTTGGACGTTTTTGGCTATTACTTCTTCACAATTTGTTTATGTCTCCCCCTCCTCCTAGGGCTTCAGTGACATGCTTGGTCTTGTCCCATGGGCCACTGGCGCTTTTGTGTGTGGTTTTGCTTTCAATCTTTTTGCTCTTAATGTGAGGGCAAAAGTCTAGTGAAGAAAATTAGAGTATGAGGGAATTTGGAAGCTTCATGTGTTCCTTGGGGTTCCGGCCCTCATTCTCCTCAGAGAGCAATTAGCAGCAGGCTGTGCATGCGCCGACTCTTTCCCCACGTTGTGTCATCCCAGTAAGAAAACCAACGCATGAGCATTTGCTGGCACAAACTCCCATATTTAAACTTTACTCCCCATAGACTAAACTCCATGGGAAACCAAACCCCACGGTAATTCTTGGAAAGATCTTTCAGCTAAGATGCCTACATTCTGTCAGGCTGTGGGTACGTGGCAGTTCTTATGGCTGAAGGGGGCACAGTAGCCAAACAGAGTTCTAGTAGCCACACTTAGGGAGTACCTGCTGTGCCTGGCACACGCTTACATGTGCCACCTCGTGTGCTCTGTAAGACTCCCACAACGGGTGTACTTCCAGCTTATTGATGAGAAAGCCGAGCGTGGGAGGATGTGAATACCTGACTTGTCAAGGCCAGTTAGCGAGGACCGAGTTTGGTGGCCTCATCCTGACTCTCTGGCTACAGACCCTCTGCCTGAGCTCACATGTCTTCTCCTGGGCCCTGTTGAATTTGTAAATTACACCCACAGTTAATTTGAAGTGTAAAAGTTGCATGTTGCCTCCATTTAATAGGTGATACACCATCCTGAGGAGTCAGTTTGCCAGCGGTCTCTCTGTTGCTGTTACTGACATCTGCTTATTTTAATGCATTTTGATACGCGTTGAAGTGGAGCTAGTTTGGTTGTGATGCAGGCTCTGCATATGTATTGGGCTGGCTCATCTGCCACACGAGTGATTCTAGAAAAGGAGCACATTCTCGTTGGGCCAAGTCACACCTTTCCAATTCCCTCTGCATGTGATCTGTTGTCTAGAGTATCGTGTTGAAAAGTGGAAAGAGATTTTGGAAGGCGGGGAAGAGAGGAATCTGTTGCCAGAGTGTAATTCAGAAACAGATGCGCTCACGCAAGAAGCCAAGGCAAGGGGTTTTCGTTTGTGAAAGTGGAAGTGATGGCATCTCTTTGGGTTTTGGAAAGAAAAAATTAGACACATAAAGTAGCCTGCCTCATCCTCCAAGTCCCGAGCACCTCGCAGTGCGCTAGTGGTTAATGCATTCTGTTCCCAGACCTTCCCAGTCCAACAGGAAGCCAGTCGGGGGCCTTTCCAGACATCCTGTCCCCTGGTCTGATCTTTCCTCCCCAGTGTCCCATGGTGGCAGTTCCTCTTGTTTGCACTTTCTGCTCTGTTGCTTGTTAATGGCTCGGAACTCTTATTGAAAGTCCCTAACTAGGTAAGAGACTAGATGTATTTCTTTCGTCTCCCAAAAAGTACACTGCTGGTGCTTGGCATCCCCCTCCCGACCCTGCTGCTGAGCTGTGAACCCTCCCTGTCCCCGTGGCGGCGGGTGCCTTGGGTGGGCTGGACCGCAGCCTGAATGGCACCCGGACAGCCTGTCTGTTACAAGTGTCCATCAAGCTCTGAGCCCTCCTGGGGCCTGGAGGTTCAGCAGTGAACAGACCGAGTTCTTCCCTCGTGGGACTTCCCTTCAGGTGGAGAGACTGGGAGCGCTCAGGCAGATGGCGGAGCTCATAGGATACAAATGAGGACGGCATGGCACAAGGGGCTAGAGAGGGACGCCAAAGGGCCGCTATCCAGGTATTGGAGTGGAGCCCTGCGTGAAGCAAAGGACAGCTGTGAGATGTGTGAGCAAAGCATCACGGGCCGAGGACGGGCTATGGGAAGGCCTTGTGGCAGCCATGGACAATGAGAATGACAGTGGGAAAGGCCGGTGCGGCTGGAGGTGCTGCGGGCCGTCGGGGCCACCGCCTGGGGGCCTGTAGACGGCCGAGAGGACGACGTTTGGCAGTACTCTGAGCGGGCAGGCCCTGGGCTGGTGGGCAGTCAGCTTCCCAAGCTCACTCCGGCTGCTCTGGGGGGGCTGCGAGGAGGCCAGGCGATTGCAGGGGTTCAGGTGGGAGGTTGTGGTAGCCCGACCAGGCGGCAACGGCGACAGTGCATGACGTGACCAGGTTGGAGGGGCGTGTGAGGGAAGGAGGCCCAGGGCGCTGCCAGGGTCTGGGCGGAGTAGCTGGGTCAGTGTGTGGGGGCTGTTGGGAGGACGGGAGGAGCACAGGGAGGGGAGTTTAGTTTGGTGCATGTTAGGTTTGAGGCCCCTGTTCCGCCTTCAGAAGGAGGTGTAGAGAACCCTGGATTCGTGAGCTGGCGTTCGAGGAGCAGATGGCGTGGGCCACAGCTCTCAACGCTGCTGTGTGGACAGCATTTCTGCGCCTGGCCGTGGATTACGTCACTTAAGAGTGAGAGAGGGCTAAAGACTGAGCCTTGGGACACCGCGACATTTTCCGTGTGGGAAGGAGAGGAGGAGGAAGCACAGGAGACGCACAGAGAAGCAAGAGGAGGTGGGAGGACAGCCTGGAGGAGGCGGCATCCTCAAGGGCCTGGGGAAAACAGTTTCCTGAGCCGAGTGGGTGAACCCATGGGCTGGGGGTGAGCGGGGCAAGCTGTGTGCATGCCGGGAGGGGAGGCCAAATGTGGGGCTGCTCGGTCCCCTCCCCTTGTCGTCCTGTCCATGTGGGGTGACGAATGTGCGTGCAGTTCAGGGTCAGGGTCCTGATGCGGGCACGGGCTCTGAATGTCAGCATGGCACTGATGTTTGTGTGTGGCCCACAGACGGGCTCTGAAGGCGCTTCCAGAAACAGGCCCATACAGCTGAGTCCATGGTGCTGGTGGGTGTGTTTGCAGCATGGGAAGGGGCGCGAGGGAGGGGGCACAGGGCGGCCTTGGACCTGCCTTCCTGTCAGAGGGCGAGGGTTGCGCATGTCAGGGCAGCACACAGCAGCTTTAGGGAGGATCGTTGCAGTTCTGCTTGTTCCAAGAACTACAATTTAAAAATTCCTAATCATTTTATTGAAATATGGTCGTATCCTAACCTTCCAGTGTGGATTGTCCCCCAATCTCCGCAGAGTGATGGTAACGAGTGTTGCCTCCCACGCATGGTGGGGCGCCTGGGGCCAGCCGGAAGCCCCCCACCTGGGGCTGCGCCTGCAGTGGGCAGGCGTGAAGTCGGCTGGCTCACGCTGCCGAGCGTGCGGCCCTCAGCTGCCCAGCATGGCGGCGACCCAGCTCTAGGCACAGTTTCTTCCTGCTGCTGCTGCTGGTGACACATGTGACAGCTGCGTGCTCTTCAGGGCCTTTGTCTGTGACGGACGCCAGTGACAGAGCCCAGAGCTGTGGAGGGCGTCACCTGGGAGGCTCTCTGGTCACCTCGTCCACTTGCATTCCTGGTTTACAGCTGTTGGTGCCCTGTTGGGTCGCGTCCCTTCCCCACTCCCAGGTGACTTACGCACCAAGCACCTGCTATGGGGGGGACTCGCACGATGCTCTGATTCCATGTCCGTCCAAGGGCTTTGTGAGAGGGGCCCCACGTGTCAGGACGGGACAACATGCATTGAGAAGTAGGAGAAATCCGGCCGAAGATTATCTTGAGTTCGAATAGTGAAATTGTGCTGGTGTGACTTTCAAGGACAGGTGAACAATCTGTGGTGATGAAATCAGGACATCAGTTGTTCGTGGGTAGGGACTGCCTCGGGGGGAGGGCCGGAGGGGACTTTTCGCTGCGGAAATGTTCTCTGACTTGTCAGCACTGGGTTTTGTACGAGTGTGGCTATGCATTTGTCAGTTTTATCGTCATTTTGACAAGACCATCCAAGAAAAATGTTGCTTTTCATGTAATTTTACATGATGTATAATAAATAATCCCTATCTCCTGGGTCAGCCTTTTCCAGTTGGAGTGATGTGTAGAAGCTTTTCCCCCTTTATTTTCCTATTTGTTCTACAGTTGCCTGAAACATTCCCCCATATGCACTGAGAACCACATCAGACACTGGAATTATGTCTGCTGCAGCCAACAAGCGTAATTTAGAGAACTTACGAGGAGAAGCAGGCTGTTGTGTGTACCTTATTTTTATTCTTTCCATTGTTTTTTGATGTTCAGAGATTTTTTTTTTAAGTAAATTTTATTGGGGAATATTGGGGAACAGTGTGTTTCTCCAGGGCCCATCAGCTCCAAGTCGTTGTCCTTCAATCTGGTTGTGGAGGGTGCAGCTCAGCTCCAAGTCCAGTCGCCGTTTTCAGTCATTAGTTGCAGGGGCGCTAAATCAGTCATCCCAGGTGGGAATCGAACCGGCAGCCTTGTTGTTGAGAGCCCGTGCTGTAACCAACGGAGCCATCCGGCCACCCCCAGAGATTTATTCTTTTATCATGTCCTTTCTGTTTCAAGAACTTTCTTTAGCTCTTCTCACTTCTGTTTCTTCTTTTAGATTTATGGAAAAGTTGCACAAATTGTAGCTAGAGGCCCCCTCACCTAGCTTCCCCTAGTGTTAACGTCTCACATAACCAGAGTAGGTACTGAAACAGGTAAGTAACATTGGCATGCTGTTCGCTAAATCTTCAGCCCTAATCTGAGTTTTGTCAGTTTTCCCACTGATCTTTTTTTCTAACAACAACTTTGTTGAGGTATAACTCACATACCGTGAAATTCAGCCACTTAGGGTGTATAACTCAGTAGCTCTTAGTCTATTCACAGAGTTGTACAACCATCACACCACCTACTTTTAGAATATTCTCATCACTACCATAGAAACCCCCACACCCATCAGCACTCCCCATTCTATTCACGCAGCACCTCGCAGCCATCAATCTGCTTTCCGTCTCTGGATTTAGCCATTCTGCACAATTCATAAAATTGGGATTTTATAATCTGTGTCCTGTTGTGGCTGGCTTCTTTAGCATGTTCTCAAGGATCCTCCATGTTGTAGCGTGTGTCAGTAGTTCATTCCTTCTCATTGCTAAATGTTCCTTTGTGTAGATGACCACATTTTGTTCACCCATTCCTCACTGACGTGCATTTGGGTTTTTCCACTTTTGAGCTGTGTTATGAATTATCAAATTAACACTAATCGGAGCCCCGGTTGCCAGATGGTGAGCTGCGGTTCAACAAGAGACCACAAGGGGGTTGAAATGGACAGGTGTAGTACTCAGGTCCTGGAGGAGGTACCGGGCAGGCCTGGAGGGGCCACAGTCCGGTGGAGTGCCGACAGTGGGGGAATGGGGGCTCACGCCTTTATTAGCGTCTGTGGGTGGAGTGCCTCGAGGTCCCCCTAAGGCTGGATTGGTCCCTTCCAACCTAAGGAGTGGGTGTTGGGTACGCCCGGCGGGGGTCTTATCTGAGGGTTACGTAGGGAAGGCTCTGGGAGATGGGGAGACTGTAGGGCACAGGGTGTTGGAGAAATGGTATCGGGGGCTCCCAGTGCTTGTGACTCTGCAGGCTGTGGGAGAAATGGTATCGGGGCCTCCCAGTGCTTGTGACTCTGCAGGCTGTGGCCGAGGGCACGCCCTGGCCTGAGGGGCCGGTGTCAGGTTAGCGGCCCTGCTGGCTGCTGAGCCAAACAAAATGGAAGCCCAGGCAGCAGTACCAGGCGTAATGCAGCTGTGAACACCTGTACAAGTTTTTGTGTGGTCCAGCCATTCTTTTAGAGCAGGTCTGCTCACGGCAGCAGCTCTTAATTTTCTTTCATGTGAGAATGCCTAAATTTCCTTTCATTTCTGAAGGACATTTTCTCTGCGTACAGGATTCTGAGTTGACAGTTCTTACTCTTTTAACATGTGGAAAATATTGTGTCACTTCCTTCTGGCCTCCGTGGTTTCTGATGAGAAATCCAGTATCATTTAATTGTTTTTTTCATGTAGGTAAGGTGTCGTTTCTCTCTTGCTGCTTTCAAGATTTTCTTTGTCTTTAGTTTTTAGAAGTTTGGCTTTGATGTGTCTTGGCACAGATTTCTTGAGGTCTGTCCCACTTGGCATTTGCCCAGCTTCTGGGATCTGTAGGTTTGTGTCTGTTGCCAAGTCAGGTAAAATCTCAGCCATTATTTCTTAGGGTATTTTCCAGCCCTGCTGACTTTTCTCTCTCGCTCCAGAACTGCAGTGAAATGAATGTTAGATTTTGTGTTTATAGCCCCACTGGACGCAGAGGCTCTGTCCATTTTCTTTTTCCTCTGTTTTCTTTCTGTCATTCAGATCGGGTAGTTTCTCTTGTCCTGTCTTCTAGTTCACTGATTCTTTCCTCTGGCCCCTCTATTCTGTCTCTATCAAGTTTTTTAAAATTTCAGTTATTGTATTTTTTAGTTCTAATATTTCCATTCTGTTCTTGTTATCTTCTGTTTCTTTGATGAGACTTTGTATTTTTTCTTTTGTTTCTAGCATGTTATGCTGGCTGCTTAAAAACTTGTCGGATGATCCTAATATCTGTGTCATGTCTGTGTTGAGTTTCTCAATGCAGTTGCTTCACCTGTCTCTAAACCCATAATTGAGCCATCTGTTGGAATGTTCTGTCTCAAGTAATGAGGTCTTCCATGTTGTTTTCAAAGAAACTGTGCAGTTGTTACTCAGAGTTTGCTGAGCTGTGGCCCAAGAAGGCCTGAGGTTAGTGTTGGTCTCCCACCTGTACAGTGTGGGTGCACACGCCACTTGCCATTCCCTCATCTGTGTCCCTTCCGGTGCTGTCACCGAGCTGACTGTTTCCTTATAATGATGTCACCGTGAGCTGTTCCTGTTGGCTGCATGGGGCTCACTTGAGACCTCTAGCGGCTTGTCTGACTTTGCCCTTTTTGGAGGGCTGCACCACTGTCTCTGAAGCTTGTTTGCTCTGCAATTTCCTTATCGTTTGTATTCCATCAGCCTTAGCCACATAAAATACAATCTTGTCATCCATTCCACAAACATTTACTGCATTGGGGATACAGTGATGGGTGAGACAAACAGGACCTTGCTTTCCTGAAGCCTTCAGTCTAGTTGGGGTGCAGAGAGGATTATTTCAGAGAATAAATGGTATTCAGGGAATTAAAACGGGGATGGGTAACAGGGTGAGTGGGTAATGTCATTGGTGGTCAGCGAAGGGCTCTCTGAGGAGAGAATATTTAAGCTGAAATTTGATTTTTTGGAGTTTCTACCTCTGTTTACGTTAACCTTTTGTTCTTGTGTTAGAGCCTGTTACAGGCTGAACTGTTGAAAATTCACATGGTAAAGCCCTAACCTACCCAGTAGCTCAGGGACTGTATTTGGAAATAGGGCCTTTAAAGAAGTAATTAAGTTATACCGTGTGATCTCACTTATATGTGGACTCTAAAGAATGGAATAAATGAGCACACTAATCAGAAACAGTCTCAGAGACACAGAGGAAAATCTGAGGGTTGCTAGATGGGAAAAGGTGGAGAACGAGGGAGAAAGGGAAGGGATTAGAAAGCACAATCGGTAACCACAAGATTGCCATGGGATGTGAAAGACAGTTTGGGGAATATAATTAATAACAAACATTTTGTAGGGTATCTGATGGACACTTGTCTTATTTGGGAGACGACTTCATGGACAGGTAGGTACCTGACCACTGCATTGTACACCTGAAGCTGAATAATACTGAATGTCAACTATAATTTAATATATGTATGGTCACAGGATGTGGAGCACAGCATAGGGAATGGAGTCAGTGGGATTGTAACAGCTACGTATATACGATGTCAGAGGGGTAGTAGATTGGGGGAGGAGGGTTATCACTTGGGGGTGTGTAAATGTCTAACATTGTTTTGTATACCTGAAACTAAAAAAAAAAAAAAAAAAAAAGAACTAATTAAGTTAAAACGAGGCCATTGCAGTGGATCCTAACCCAATCTGACAGGTGTTCCCATGAGAAGAGATTAGGACACAGGAGAGATATTGGGCCGGTGGGTGAGCACAGAGAAAAGGCCATCTGTACCCTGCTGACACCTTGATCTTGAACGTTCAGCCTCCAGAACTGTGAGAAAGTAAATGTCTGTTGTGTAAGCCACCCCATCTGTGGTATTTTGTTTTGGCAGCCTAAGCTGACTAATACAGAGCCCTTAGCAAATGAATCATAGTTCTTTTAAATTCCCTGTCTGATAATTACAAAATATTTGTCATATCTGAGGGTGCTCTTTATTATTTTCCTTTTGCATGTTTTGGGTTTTTATTTGCTCCTATATATATATATTTTAAAAATACATGAAAGCTCTGGTAACTAATTTGGGACCTTTGTTCTTTTCTGCTGTGAGCATTTAATGCTGTTTTCCCCCCTTCTGAGTATTGTTTAACTGTACCCAGAGATTTTGATAATGTGTTTTCATTTCATTCACAATACTGCCCAGTTTCCCTTATGACTTTCTTTTTGATCCATGGATTACTTAAAAGTGTGTTGTTTTATTTCCAAATATTTGGGGATTTTTCGGATGTTTTTCTGTTATTTATTTTGTATATCTGTTATTTCTAATTTAATCCCTTCAGATCACAGAATGTACTTTGAATTCTTTTAAATGTCAGTTAGGTCCAGTTGGTTGATAGTATAGTTCAGAGATTCTGTATCCTTACTGATTTTCTTTCTTCCTTTCCTTAAATCAATAATGGAAATAAGAGTGTTAAACTTTCTAGCTCTAATTGTGAATTTGCTTATTTGCCCTTAGAGTTCTATCGTGTTGTGCTTTGTATCTATCGAAGCTATGTTGTTAGGCACATACGTAATTAATCCTGTTATGTGTTTTTAATTATACAAAGTCCCTCCTTATTCCTGGTAATATTTCTTTTTTTTGTTATTAAGATTAATTTTATTGATTTCTTTTTACCTTTTTAAAATGTGGCTACTTGAAATTTTTAAAAAAAATTTATTGGGGTGACAATTGTTAGTAAAATTACATAGATTTCAGGTGTACAATTCTGTATGTAATATTTCTTGTTCTGAAGTCTACTCTGTCATATATAATACAGACCCTGCAGCCCTTTTTTAGAGTTTGCATGGCATGTTTTTAAAATTATTTTTTAACCTGTGTCTTTATCTTGGGTGTCTTGTACACAATGTATGGTTGGGTCTTGCTGTTTTATGCGTTCTCTCTCTTTTAATTAGTGTATTTGTACTGTTTAATGTATATAGAAAGAAGTATGGAAATATTTCTAGTTGTTTCTTTGTCATCTTTTTTGTCTGCTGTTGGATTATTTTAATATTCTGTTTTATCTGCACTGTTGGCTTACCGTTTACATTTTAAGAACTCTTTTATAGTATTTGCCCTAGGGTTTACAATATAATCTTTAATTAATCATAGTTAATTAAAGATTTTTAATTACGAAATTAAAAATCTTTAAATAAAATTATAAAATTAAAAATCTTTAATTAATATGATACTATTTCAGGTGTACTATAAGAATCCGAAAACAGTGTTTTCCCATCTATTAATCATACTGAGTTCAACTTCCTTTTCTGATTGTTCGTCTCTGAGTCTGGCTCTATTGATTATCACTTCACTGTGGGCTTTTTGTTTCCCTGGCTTTGTCGTCATAATTTCTGATTGAATGTTGGACAGTGTGTGTAGAGCAGTACTGTGTATGTGGGCGGGGAGGGTCCAGCAAACTTTTCCTGTAATGGGCCGGGTAGTAAATATTTTGAGTTTAGAGAGCCACATATGGTTTCTGTTGCACATTATTCTTCTGTTTTTCTTTTTTAAATAACTCTTTATAATATTAAAGCCACTCTTAGCTCACAGACTGCACAGAAATAGGCCATGAGCTACCATTGGTCTCTGGGCCATAGTGTACCAACCTTTACAGGAGAGAATGAGGTAAATAGTGTTTACTCCTGAAAATGGCCATACCTCTTGTTTGTGTTGAGCTGGGATTGGTTTGGTTGTTCTTTGCAGTGGTTACCTTCTATGCACCTCTAGCTTCAAATTCCTCTAAACTTTTCTTGTGCTGAGGGTGCAGATCCATGCAAAAAAAAAAAATGAAATTGGACCACTTTCTTGCACCATCTTCAAAAATAAACTCAAAATGGATTAAAGACTTACATAGACCTGAAAGCATAAAACTTTTTGAAGAAAACATAGCCAGTAAACTCTCTGCCATTGCTCTTAGTAACATCATTTTGGATATAGCTCCTTGGACAAGGACGACAAAAGCAAAAATAAACAGTTGGACTATACCTAATTAAAAGTTTTTGCACAGCAAAAGAAACCAACAAAATGAGAAGACAGCCTGCTGAATGGAAGATATTCATCCTATAAGGAGTTAACATTCAAAATATATTAGGAACTCATTCAGCTTAACACCAAAAAAACCACACAACACACAGCCAATCCAATTAAAAAATGGGCAGAGGACCTGGATAGGCATTTCTCCAAAGAGAACACTGAGATGACCGACAGACACATGAAAAGATGGTCTGCATCACTAATCACCAGGGAAATGCAAGGCAGTACCACAATGAGCTATCACCTCACTCCTGTCAGAATGGCTTCAATAAATCAACAAATAAGTGTAGGCGAGGCTGTGGAGAAAAGGGACCGCTCGTGCACTGTTGGTGGGACTGCAAATTGGTGCAGCCACTATGGAAAACAGTATGGAGGGTCCTCAGAAAATTAAAACTTGAACCTTATGTGTGACCCAGCAATGCCTCTTCTGGGCATTTATCCAAAGAAATCCAAAACACTAATTTGAAAAGATACATGCAGCCCTGTGTTAACTGCAGATAGGAAGCAGCGTGAGTGTCCGTCACTAGACGATTGGCTAAAGAAGAGGCGGTGTATGTATATTATGGAATATGGCTCAGCAATAAAAAGGAAGGCAGTCCTGCTGTTGGTGACAACGTGCACGGACCTAGAGGGTGTTGTGCTGAGCGAGCAAAGTCAGACTGAGAGACAAATACCGCATCATTTCACTTATTTGTGGAATTTAAGGGAAAAAACCCCTAAAACAAATGAGTAAACAAAACTAAAACAGACCCATAGATGCAGAGAGCAAGCTGATGATTGACAAAGGGGAGGGGGTGGGGGAGTAAAAGCAGAAAAATACTGAGATCTGACTAAGCTGGGTGATGAGTACATAGAGGTTAATTATATTATTCTTTGTTTTTATGTAGGCTTTATTTTATACTTTTTAAAGGCTTCATTAAGAACATGTAAAATAAGGATTTTGGTATCAAAAAAAGTCTCACTGGAGGCTCCTAAAAAAGGAATTTTATGGCAGCATTGTTTATAACAGCATAAATCAAGAAACAACCCCAAAATGTTCATCAGTAGAAGAGTGAACAATAAATTGTAACCAATTCACGCAATGGAATGGATGGGAAATGGATGAACTAGTTTCCGTTACCAGTTCAGGTGAATCTCTAAAGCGTAGTGTTGAGTGAAACTGCTGGTTACAAGCAATATTACATACAGACCAAAAAAGAAAAAACAGTGAAGATACCAGTTCTCTCCCAGACTGGTATGCCTGTTTACTGCAAGTTCAATCCAAATCCCAGCAAAATTGTTAATAGTGGGAGACAAAGTTATTCTAGAATTTATATGAAAAACAAAGAACTGGATAGATAAAACCAGCTTGATAAAGAAAAATAAAATTAAAGGATTACTGTTAAAAAAACCCCAAACACAAAAATGCCCCAGTTCTTCCAGCTTTTCCTGTGCTGAGGGTGGGGAACGAATTGCCAGAGTGCCTTCCTTTGTGTCCTGCTCCACCCTTAGCTGTGGCCTTCCCTTGGGGTCTGTCCCTTCGTGTCCTTCCACCCTTTGCCCCTCCCCTCGCCGTAGGGTCTTCTGGCTGCTGTTTGCTGAATTCCTGGTGGAGGGCGGAGGGCAGAGGACCCAGCTCTGGTGTTTTGGTTCCGGCCTGTCCGCCTTCTCTGGCTGGTAGGGCTTTCCTAGCGATCCTTCCCTCCTCCCTGTGGCAGCCACAGCGCCCAGTGTCTCTGCAAGATCTTGGACATCAAGAAGTGACATTGTTTCTGGGTCAGCTCGTACTTTTTTAAACTGTCAGATCTGTCCTTCAGAAAGGCCAGGAACGCATGAGGGGCGATTCGGCCCCAGGATTTTCGTAGAAGTTTTATTCTAACCCAAGTGTTACCTCTTCCTCCTAGATCCTGACGCAGAGGTGTGTCTTCATGTGTTGCGACTTATCCAGTCGGTGGTTCTGGAACCGGAAGTCTTCTCCAAGTCGGCCTCCGAGTTCCGGAGCTCACTGCCCCTGCAGCGGATCCTGGCCATGGCGAAGAGCCGTAACCCCCGCCTGCAGGCTGTGGCCCAGGAGCTGCTGGAGGACCTGCGTGCCCTGGAGCAGCACCATGCGTAGGGGCGCTTGGCGTGTCCCTTCCCCTCCCAGGTCCCCACTGAGCAGCATCCTGAAACCATCCCCGGTGCCATGTGTTACAGATGGCCAGCTGTGCTTGGCTAGAGAGGAACGTGAATTGGTATGTGTCTCCATAACTTCCTTCGGGTTAGTTTTGCCAGGGGAGCCTGAGAAAGAATCCATGCGTCTGCAAGGCGCTCCAGCTGTGCCTGGAAGAGGCCTCAGCGGCCCCTGCTACTGGGGGGTCTTTCTGAGGCCTGTGGGCGCCCCCTTATCCCCCCAAGTGGGAGATTCAGTTCCCACCTCCTCCATTGGTCAGCACTTTTCTGAGATCCATTTCTCTGCGAAACAGTTCACTCTCTCTCTAGTAGTTCTAATTAGTCCCCCAAATGCATGTTTAGTTACATTTAAACCTTTGCTAAACCTGCTGTTTCAGATGACTTTGGACATTTTAGCTCTACATTTTTGTGCCTCTTTTATTTTTGAATAAAGAAAGAAGAGTCACTGATATGCTCCAACCGTTGTTTTCTGAAATAGTATAAGCGTGAGATTAGGAGGCTGTACGTGACCCTGCACAGACTCGGCTGGTGGAAAAGCCTCTCCTTCCCTTGTTCTGGGCCCTGTGACTGTAAACTCAGAACGAAGCGCAGTTTTTCGTGTAACAGGCACGTGCAGAGGGCCTCAGACATTAGGGCTCGTGCCGGTGTGTGTGCTGGGCTCCCCTCACCACGGCCATCTTGTCTGCAGCCAGGCCAGTGGCCGGCGACAGGAGGCCACACTTCAGGCCTCACGGCCCCTCCGTGTGTGCGAGCGGCGGCCCCATCGGCGTTGTCTTTCAGGCCACATCAGGGAACGTGCTGGCGCCTGTCTCGTGCTGCTTCCTTCCGTGCCGCCGCCCTTAGGCCCCTGGCCTCCTGTAAGAGCAAAGGCACGGTCCCCTCGCAGTGGCGGCCTCACATTCGTCTCAGCCGCTTCTGCTGTGTGCCCTTTTAGAATAAGTTCATTCTGTTTTAAGTAGACGTTTACAGGCAACGTGCAGTAGGGCTGAGGCTGAACGAGGAGCGTAGAGGAAGGCACAGCTGCTTGAATTTCGCGAGCCAACATATCGTGAAACACTAGCTCATCAGCCAAGGAAATGTTGTAAGAGGCGATTTAAAATTCATGGAGGCAGAATGGGGCCATCTGCTGTGCGACGCTGTAGGTCCTGCTCACGGGCGATAAAACGGGGGGTGTCGTCTGTCTGTACTTTTCCTCGCATGCTGTCATTTTCCTTTTGCTGGTTTGAAAAGGTAATGGGAGCTAGACTAGCGTCATTAGTCCGCTGCCTCTAGACACGCAGTGTCCTTTTCCTGCTGAAGTGGATCAGAGGCGGGGAGGGGGAAATGAAATTGGGCCAGGCCTGTGAAGGTCACGTAGTCTAGCTAATTCATAGACGGGTGTGATTAAGAAGGATGAGTTTTCCTACTAACTTTGAAGTGCTAAGGATAGCAAGGGTTCTTATGAAAACTCTTTTAGGAAGAAACACATGACAAATTCATGTTTGAAATGTGTGTCACAGGAAAAGTAGTGAAGGCCAATTTTAAGGAGTGACTAGCCTTTCAAATAATTCTGCTCTTCATGTGAAGGTCAAGGCGAAAACATAGGTTCTTGCTGTTTTGTGTGTCTTTTGGCATCTAGAGATCTAAAGGAAATACAGTTTAAAAAGGGTGCATAAAAGCATGTACTTGGCAGCGTTTGAAGTCTCTTACAAATTTTAAAATCAGGAGCAAAAGCAGTAAAATGGTACATGTATTTAAAATTAATTTTCAAAGAATTGTTCTTCTATTTATTAAGTTCAGGAAGTCTTTTTCTCCTGGTGCTGTCAGTTTTCGTGTAAAGGTGTGAAACCTGCCAGGCCCACAGTCAGACCTCACTCCCACGCCTCCCTCTCCCCTCTCCCTCCCCCCAGGTGATCCCAGCAGGCCTCTTGCCCCGTTTCCTGTGAAGCCTTCACAGATGGCTTTGGATGCTTGTCTGCTCATGGCATGAACTGGGAGCAGCCTAGTGTTACAAGGACTCTCCCCGTCACAGATATTTGCACAGCCCTGTGTCTTTCACTTGCTCCAGAGGATTTTAAAATTAGAACACCGAGCATAGCATTGCAAGTCTGCGACCTGGAGAAAGTCGGCCCAGGCCGGAAACCAGGCCATGGGCAAGGAGGGACTTCAGTAAAGGTTGTAAATGTGCCCAGTACACGGATTCCGCCACACCTGCCATTAGCTGTGACATTAATGTGAGTGGAAACGGTTGACAACTACTTTTGTTGACTTAACGCTGTCCCATAAGTTCTGAAGGTGAAGTTTGTCCTATTTTTTTAAATTGACTGATCGATGTGTTAGGATCTAGATGCTTGGAGTGCGGCAGAAAGACTTCTCCGACGAGCTTGGGGCCTCGGGCGTAGACCCGGGGACAGTGCAGGACGCAGTGTAGGTACAGCGTGCTTTCGGGGTACAAGGTCAGGGTGCTGTGAACAGACCCAGTCAGGAGCCCTTAGATACCTCCCAAGTCCAGGCTCAGGTGGGCAGGGAGGTGACAGCTCGCACACCTCCACCACCACGGGGCTCGCGTTGAAGACCCACGCTGTCAGCGCTCAGAGTGAGCCCGCTGCAGCGTGTCTGCAGGCGCAGGCCACGCTGTGGAATGAGGAGGCCTTTGATGTGCTAGTGCACGGCCCGCCTTGCAGACGGTTACTGCTTCTGGGTGGTTATTTGGAATTTTCCAAGTTTTCAGGTATTGTAGCAAAATTTGCCACATAAACGTAAATGGTAAACATAAAATGTATCACTTTAACCACTTTTAAGTGTGGAATTCAGTAGCATTCAGTAGATTCCCAGTGTCCTATGACCATCACCGCTGTCATTTTCCAGAACTTTGCCGTATCAAGCAGAAACGTTGTAGCCATGGCACGCTGACTTCCCATCCCTCCGCTGCCCTTCTCCCAGTCCGGTTGTGCTTGTCTCCGTGAGTTTGACTATGGACCTCATGCACGTGCAGTCACACGACGTTTGTCCTTCCGGGCCTGGCTCATTTCAGCACAATGGCTCAAAGGGTCGCTCATGTCGGAACGCGTCGCAGGACTCCAGTCCTTTCTGTGGCTGAGTGACATCCCTTGTATCTGTGCCACCTTTGCCCCTCCTTTACCAGTTGGTGGACACGTGGGTGGCTTCCCACCTGTTGGCTGTCGGGAGTGACGCTGCAGTGAACATGGTGTGCGCGTGTCTGTTCGAGTCCCTGCTGTTCAGTCTTCGGGTGTAAACCTAACTGGGACATGGCTGGTTCCCAGGGTAATGCTGTGTCTAGCTGTTAGAGAAACAGTTTTCCACAGTGGCTGCACCAGCGGCCGTGCTCCCGCCTTCCAATTTCTCTCCCTCCTCGCCAACACTTACTTTGTTGTTTCCTTGATTCTAGCTGTCCTAGTGGGTGTGAGGTGGAGTCTCACTGTGGTTTTGGTTTGCATTTCCCCGCTGACTAATGATGCGGAACATTTTCCATGTACTTATTGGTCCTTTGTGTGTCTCCTTTGAAGAAACATCCACTCCAGTCCTTTGCCCATTTTAAATTGGGTTGTTTGTCTTTTGCTGGTGAGTTACAAGAATTCTTCATATATTCTGGATATTAATTTCTTATCAGGTGGATGATTTACAGTTGTTTCTCCCATCCTGTGGGTTGTCTTTGCACTCTGTGGATAGTGTCCTTTGACGTACAAAAGTTTTAAATTTTCATCAAGTCCGACAGTCTCTTTTGTTGCTTGTGCGTTTGGTGTTATATCCAAGAAATGACTGTCACATTCAGAGTCATGATTATTTCCCCCAGGTTTTCTTCTAAGAGTTTTGTATTTTTCTCTCTTCGGTTTAGGTCTTTCATCCATTTTGAGTTAATTTTTGTATGTGGTCCAACTTCATTCTTTTGCCTGTGGGTGGCCAGTTTTCCCAGCACCATTTGTTGAATTTTGTAATTGTCATTTGGAAATACTATTACAGGCATGATTTTCAAAATGCAAAGATTCACGTACCTTACGCTCTTCATATTTTTAAAATATCTGGTCTGCTTCCTGAATGGCCTCTATCGTGAGGGTTTGAAGTTGTGCCCAGTGGAGCTCCCTGAGCTGCTGCCCACCCTGCTGGGTATTTAATGTCTGTAGAACGCACCTACTGCAAAGTGACTGCCCCAAAATGGCTCCTGCTCGTTGAGTTTATTACAGTTTTTAATCAGCGACGTATTTGCAGCTCAGCTTTTCAATATGAATGGTCTTACGCGAACTGTCACACTGAGCTATCTGGGACAAGAGTCCTGCATCATGTTTGGGGTACGTTTGAAGACAGCAGCTGGTGTGCAGGCGGGGCCACACAGAAAACTCCGGGGTTTGGTCTGTGTGATGACAGATGGTTGGAGAGCTGGGGCTGGAGCAACATCTGATTTACATTTTAAAATATAAAAAAAGCCACTGCAGTGTGAGGTAATTAGGTGGCCATGCCCTCTGACTTCATCTTGGGGGTCTTCTGCCAGCCCCAGCCCTGGAGCGGCAAGAGTCCGACACTCCAAGGCCAGTGGAACGAGTCTGGGCCCAGGCTGAGGCCCCCGTCTGCCTGGCTGACCTGGGCCAGCTCCTGTACTCTCAGCGGGCAGCCCGCCACTCGCCACATCCAGGTCCCAGGCGCACTGTGCGGGTTTTCGCTGATGGACCTCACACCTGCTTAGCTGCCATGCACGTGTCATCGTGCAGAGCATGGCAGTGCAGAGGTGACAGGGCCTGCCACAGTGGAGGGGAGAGAGTGCCTGCTTGGTGCCAGCCCCGGGCGGCCTGTGCCGCTCTCAGCAACGCACCCCTCTTTTGTTGTCCCCCATCTGCTCTGCTCGACTGCAGACCGAGGACAGTGGCTCTTAGCTATTGTATAGGCAGGGGATAGACTTCTCTACACAGAAGTGCACGTAAGCACACGTGTGCAGCTGCTGCACAGTTTCTGGGACTTTGTGGGGACTCCGTCAGCTGGTCAGGACCACTTGCCTTGCACGTGAGAATCACTCTGTTGAATTCCTGTGGCCTGGTGGGGTGCCCTGCACATAACGAGGCTCTTGGAGTGTCATAATTTCTGTGAAATCGAAGGGTCTCCCCAGTAATGTCAGCCTGTAGCTGGACGGGAGGCATTTGGTGTCCGCTGGGGATCTGGGCCTGTGCACTGGCACCGGCTTAGTCCGCACAGCCACTTTCCTCAGGCGAGGGGATGAGCCCCGAGACCGGAAGCTGCCTGCCCAAGTGCCAGAGCTGCGATTCAAATCTGCGTCCCTCTTCAGGAGCCCTCAGTCACAATGTGATGTTACCTCTGCCTCCTTGGGTGTGTCCACCCTCACCTGTAGTCACTTGTCCTCCTGACCAGGGCCTTCAGCTGTGGTGACTAGAGTTTAAATTCCTCTGGCCTCCTCTTTGGCCAGCAGGCCCTGGGTACCACCAGCAGGACTGTGGGATCATAGAGGCAGGAGAGGGAGGGGTGGGGGACAGCGGCCAGCTGTCCCCAGTTAGCTGTTCTGCCCAGCCCTGGGGGGTACTGCTCCATGACAGGCTCCCGTGGCTGCCTGATCACATGGTAACATTTTGGGAGCTGGGGGGAGACGTAGCTCAATCAGTCATACTCAGCAGTAGTAAAAACGTTGAGTTTTAAAAGGTTCTGCTAATATTTACTCCGTCTCAAGGAGCTGATTATTCAGTGTCACTCGCCTTTGCCTAGAATAACTGAGTGTTTCTCTCTTTTAGTCTTTCTCTGAGGTCCACTCCAGGCCAGGAAGCCAGCTCCAGATGGCCAGGCCTGGGAACAAACAACTGGCGTGGACCCTGTGCCCGGTTCAGGGCCATGGGGGCAGAGAAAGAGGGGACTGCTGCGGGAACGCTGCTGCTTTTTCTCTCTCTGCTCTTGAGCTAAGTGCTGACGGGAGACATGCAGGGCAGCTGAAGCTTGGGGGCTGTCACTTAGAGCCGAGTGAGCAGGTCCTCATGTCGGCATGTGTCACAGAAAGCACATTTCCCGGGACCTGGGCCTGGCCCCCAGCCCCCAGCTGCTCCCTGAGGGGAGCGTTTTCACGTCGCTGCACCCGTGCTGCCTCTGGACGATGCGCTTATACACTGACCACTTCTTGAGGAATCGCTGTCCTCTCCACCCGCCAGGGAAGGGAGTTTTCCAGAATCTTGGCACTACACTATTTGAACACACTTCCTCCAGTTGGGAGAGGGGGAGGCAGTTTCTGCGTGGGCATGAGTGGTTGTGGGGGCAGGGGCACGTGTTGGCTGGACGTGGTGCAGGTTTGCTTCTGACTGGGCAGCAGGGCTGGGAAGGCCATTCTGGCCCAGCTGAGCTGTGTCCTGTGTGACGAAGCCAGGGCTTGTGCTGTGTCTGTGCGGTATGGCCATGAGGGACTCTTGTCTCTTCAGGTCCTCCTGGTCTGCAGGAAGGTGCCCTTGAGGGTCCTGGGGGAGCCCTGCCCGGGGCCTGTTCTGGAAGGTTTACCCCTGGGTGGAAGAGGCACCAGCCTCCAGCTTCTGGGCCCGGCACCCCCTCACCTCTCTCCCATCTCGCTTCTCGCCCATCGCGACTCCACCAGGGCCCTGGCTCCCTGGGAGTGCAGGAGGGAGAGGCCTTCACTGGGCAGCGGCCCGTCCATGCGAGTCCTCCGCGGCAAGGCCCTGGGCTCCTCGGTGGGTGCTTCTCTGGGGTGCGCATATCCCTGGGCGGCCAGGGCACCCCGGCTGCAGCCACAGTGCGGCTTTCCTGTGGTGTCGCTCTTGCGGCCCGGCTGCCCCTCTCTTCCTCCTTCTCTCCCCACCCCCCATCCCAGAAACCTCTTCCTGAATCAGGTGTGGACATGGTGCAGGGCTTTGCACCGTCCCTGGCAGGTGAGTGCGTGGCTGCAGCCACAGGTCTGGCCTTTCTCTGTGTGTGTGTGTGTGTGTGTGTGTGTGTGCCTGTGTGCCCACGTGCATGTGTGTACCTGTGTGTACCTCTGTGGGTCTGTCAGACCTCCCTTCAGTGCTACACCTGCGTCTCGGCTCTGGTCCAGCCAGGTCACCCTGGTATATCTGGTCTCCAAGCCCACGAAATCTTGGTGGGAATTTGGCCACAAGTAAGAAAATCGAAAGCTCCGGGTACAGACTTTTTTCCGGGAGTGGAGGGAGGCACGTAAAAGAATAAACAGCAGAGACAGCAGCGTCCTGGCAGCCGGTCGAGCAGGGTATAGCCTCAGCCCCGTCCTCAGGCAGACGGCGCCGAGAGAGGGGCTGGGTCACTGCCCCTCATGCCTGTGTCCTGACTGAATGGACCGGTCTCAAAGGGGGTTATTTTCTAGCTGATGTTTGGGCAAACGTGTCCTGCACGCAGCTAAGGGAAGCCATAGTAAGGGTGTCCAGGGTGGACGGGCCCTCTGCCGAGGGGGCTGGACTAGGTTGCAGACTGGACATCTCTCCTGTGCCCTCCGTCTGTCCCCACGTTGGACGGGGCGGAGTTTTTGTGCCGCAGGACGCCCCATGGGCCCGGGCGGTGCGTTTTGCCCTGATGATACCCACGTTTTGGGGATGTGTATTGGTATTTAACTGTTTTTGGCTGCAGACCCAGTGTACTGTTCTCAGACGTTTGATCAGGCCTAAGGAGGCAGTGACGGGACAGGCCTTCTCTGAGCCCTGAAGGACAACCCAGAAACTCCCTGTCCTGTGACCTAAAGCCCCTGCCTTAATATTGTTTTCTCCTCTGTGCTGGAAAAACGCCCATTCCTGGAAGTTGCCGGGAGGAAGGCCTCTCCAAAGGTCAGCGGAGGTGGAGTCACAAGGGACATGAATGGACCAGGTCCCCTGCCAGAGGCAGCTTCGGGTTAAGGGGTCCCTGTCTGAGAGGCCCAGCCTCGTCCCTGCTCCCATCATGCCCCGTTGACGTCATCAGCACGAGAAACTCAAAGCAAGGAACAAAACTGCCTGTACTCTGGTCTCCCGATGCTATCGTGTCCGTAGGAAGCCCGGACCGAGCTCTGGGCAGGTGCACAGCCTTCCTGTTTGTCCTGCAATGAGTCACAGGTTCTGGGCCAAGAGCCCTCGTCTGCCCAACCTGCATCCCCGGCTGCTGCAGCCGTGGCACTGGCGAAGGGCACTTCAGGCCGCAAGTGGCTCTCCTTGCAAGCCCTGCCCTCGGTGGCACAGGCACCCGCTTTTCCCAGTCCTTCTGGAACACTGTGGTCTGGGCTACACTTTGCAGTGTAAAAGGAAGCCATGTGCTTGTGCCTGGAGGAGGGGCCTGGCCTGAGCCCCTTGCTGGGTGAAGGGGCCACATTCATGCTTCGGGGTTCCCGGGGACTGAAGAACGTGCACAGCAAGAAAAGCAACCAAAGCTCGACTTGTTTCTGTTCTTTGCGAGTCCGCATGTGCTGGTTCTGGGGCTGGGGCTCAATTGAGTTCTCACAACAGTCTCTGAGTAAGGCACTCCTCACGGCCCCACTGTGGCTGCTGGCCCGCCAGGTTCCCCACGAGGCCCAGCCCCTCGGCCTGAAGAAGGACGCTCTCGCCAGGCCACGTACTGTGTGTCCAGAGCCCCACCTGGAACGGGGGTCTGGGGTTCTGGGCTGGTCCCCCATCTCCGGTGAGGAGAGCATGTTCCCACTGTCACTGACTTCCATGGACCCGCCACCGTCCAGAACGTGACCGATTTTCATTCTTACAGCCACTCAGCTGTCGGGGCAGTGGCACAGAGGGGCAGGCCTCGGGGAAGAGCTGAGCTGGGAGTTCCCATCCGAATCAGCTTTCACTCCGACTTTGAGACATGTCTCCTGCTTCACTCCCCAGTTTTCATGTTTCCCCTGATTGCATTTAGTGTGGGCTCCTGTTAAAGTCTGTGTGCATTTCCTTAGTGCGCCCCAAGGACACGGGACGGAGGGGATGCCGAAGGCAGGTGACGCTGCCAGGGCGAGCCTGTCCTGGTGCACGGTCCCCGAGGAGGCTGGATGAGGCGGCCCGGCCACACTGCTGGCCTTGGGCCTGCGCCTGGCAGTGTGGGTGCGTCTGAGACCCACCTGGCTCCCTGTGGCTGCCCAGTGTCTCACACGTCCCTCCCTCTGAGGGGGCAGCTAGGTGAAAGGCTAGCAGGGCTTCGCAGAGACTCTGGCCCAGGGCCTTTCCCTGTGACCCCGAGCTGCTGTCTCTGGGGCGAGGGTCTGAGCTCTGGACCCGGCTCATCTTCACTCCAGCCTCTGCTCTCCACAGGTGTGGCCTGTCCTTCGCCCTCCTCTGCCCGGGCTCCTCGGACAGGGCCCTGGGGTGCGGGCCCACCTGATCAGCACCCTGGGCAGGGCTCATGCTCCCTACTTCCGGCCGGGGCAGATGGCGCTGGGCTGCATTCTCCCTGCTCCTCAGAGGGGAGGCCTGCATGTTTTGGTTCCTCCAGATTCAAATGAAGCACTAATCCCAGTGTGATGGTGTTAGGAGGTGAGAGGTCAGGAGGCAAGCCCTGGTGGTGGTAACAGTGCCCTTGTGGGACAAGACGAGGGATGATCTCTGCCTCCCACGTGAGGACACAGCAAGGAGGAAGTGCCGTCTGTGAACCAGGAAGTGGGCCCTCACCAGACGCTGCGTCTGCCTGCTTCCTGGCAGCAGAAGGTTCTGGCACCATGCGACCCTTGACCAGCCTCTCTCTGAGTTGTGCCCTTCCTGGAGACAAACGTCACCAGGGCCTGCTCTTCCTAGAAGGCTGTTGTTACTGGCATTTTCCTGCGGGCCACATCCCTTCTTGGGAATCCATCAGGAGACCTGAGTGTGTGTCTCCATAAACATTTGCTTGGTCCTGGCATCTGGTTTCACATCTGGGATTACAGACTCCTTCTGAGTTAGCAGTGGGGGCTGTTGCCACATGTTGGGGCCCATGTCCCGACACCCTGCTCCTCACATTCCATGGTCCTGGGCTGCCTGGCCCTGCAGAGTGTCTGACCTGAGGCGGAGGAGGCCACCTGGGGCTGAGTTGTGGTCCTGGCCCAGGATAGTCTTAGCGAGGGGTCTGGAGGGGAACGTGGGGGACAGCTGAGTCCTCGGCAGGGAGAGGGCACTGCTCCCAGGAGTCCCCGGTTCTGGAGGAGGTCTGGTGCCGGGCGGGCAGGGTGTGTGCATAGGAGTATGCGTGTGCGTGCACGTGTCCAAATGTACATGCCCATATGCATGTGTGTGCATGCACGTGTGTGGATGCATGTGCCTGTGTGCACACATGCTTGTGTGTGCATGTGAGTGTGCATGCCTGTGTGTGCATGTGAGTGTGCATACCTGTGTGTGCACATGCTTTCCACACCCAGGGCTTTCTCTACCCAGAAGCCAGCTGGATCTTTTAAACATAAATCCGACCACGTCATTCCTTTGCTTAGACTTCTTCAGTGACTCCTGTGGCACATGAGTGAGCGTGCAAGCCCACCTGTCCCGTCCTGGAGCCACCGCTCCTGGAACGGCTCCTTCTGCTTATTTGGATTTTGCCTCATCCCTGGTGAGAAGGGGCCTGTCTCCTGGCCTCTCTCCCAGCTCCTGGCGCAGGGCCTGACACACGGTGACACGCAGTGTCAGGGCCCCTGCAGTCCAGGACGCTGCCTGTCAGCCGCTCTAGTTGGACCTGTCCAGACCTGTCCATGCTTGTGCCACAGTGGGGACAGAGCCAGGAGCTGAGGGAGGAGGACCCGAGCCTCTGACGGGTCCAAGTTGCCCACACTGTGCCACACCTGCCCGGGCTCCCATCCCTACTGGGGACCCCACATTGGCTGCCCCTGTATTTTGCACCCACGTGTGAACCTTCTAGAAGGCAGAACGTGGATGGCAGAGCATCCCTGAAGGCTGGCTGGTCCCGGCCCCCTCCTCTCCCGTGCCCATTGTGGGAGGCTGATGAAAGGCTGGAGCGAGACTGAAGCTTTTCTTCTCCCGTGGCTCTCCCGCCTCCTTCCTGGGGCCCAGATTTGTTCTCCGGTCACCGGTAGGCACCTGAGGTCTCTGCGATGCCATGGGGGCTCAGCCGCAGCGGGTGCTGTTTGGTGTGTCCCACACCAGCCGCATCTCCTGAATGTGGCTGCGAACGTGTGTCGCCGGGTGTTGGCTGATGTGGAGACCGGCTGGCCGGGGCCCGGCGAGCCTGGAAGCACTGTCTCTCCGAGATTGCCTCCTCGCGCCAGCAAGGCTCTGCGAAACCCTCAGTGAGATGCCGGTTTCCCTCCACTTAACCTCACGTGTCCCCAGCCCGCCCTGTTCTGTGTGTGGTGACCTGGGAATTGCTGGCCAGCCCAGACCTTCAGTGTACAGGAAACCGGACCAGGTGGCACAGGGACTTGCAGAGGCTTGTACAAAAGTCATGACATGAGTGACGCAAGACAAACTCGGATCTAGTCGGCTTACGTGGGGCCAGGACTCTGTGCGAGGATGGTGAGAACACCTGTGCCGGCTGTGCAGGGCGCCTGTGACACGGGGACAGTGCTAGGCTGGAAGGGTTCAGTGTGACGGTGTCTCAGGCTCACCGGGAAGTGCTGTGCAGGCGGCTGGCTCCTGTCAGTGGAAGTCCTCCCGCCCAGAAGGCTGGGCACCGAGGGCCGTCACCGTCCTGCAGCTGCCGGTCTCCTGCAGCCACAGGGACCATTTCACCCCCTCCCACCCCTGCAGATCAGCCCATGTCTGAGGAGAGCTGTCGTCTCCCTGTCCTGCTCCCAGAGGGACGCTGCAACTTTCTTAGAAGACACAAAGGAAGAAGGCTCGAGAAGGACCTTTGGAAGCCAAGAATTGCTCTCAGGTGGATGGGCTGGGCTCACAGGAGACGCCTGCCGAGGGGGGACCAGTTCACAATCGCTGTGGGAGCCTGACCCCTCGGTGGCTCAGCCATAGTGTGTGTGTGCACCATCGACGGGGACGTCGCCTTGTCCCCTGCCTCCCCTTCCAGGACTGCTGTCCCCACAGCCTCCCTGCCTTCACAGGTTTTCTGTTTGAACCCAGCCGAACCTTCCTCCAGAGCACACTGTGGTTATCAGATGGGTGGTTGTCAGGGTGACAAGGGGGCTTTGCTAGGAAATGAGATGGGTGCTGCCCCGAGGCTGGTGTCAGCACAGCACGGCCAGCGCCCTGGGCCCCGCCTGGCGCTCGTGAAGCTACACTAGTGTGACTGCCCGAGGAAGGCCAGTGGGCAGGGCTGGCCCTTCCAGGAGGCACTGCTCACACCGGAGAGAGGGCTTGTGAATAGGCCTCGGGCCTCTTCGGCGGCCAGCTACCCACATGCCCACCAGAGCCACACGTGTCCTCAGCCTGGGAGACACGACAGGGCAGCCAGTCCAAACACCGGGTGCGCTCCAGCCCTGCATTGGGGGCGGGGGTGCTGAATCACTGAGTCCCCAAACTTTCTGAGAGGCGCTGGGAGAAAGGAAGTGAGTCAGGAAGAAGGGTTGCACAGTGGTAACTCAGTAGAGCCTGAAGGACGCTGCTCCCTCTGCCGCGTCTGTGTCTGTGGCTGCGGCTTCACCAGGCGCCATCGAGCGTGTCCACGGAGCACGGTGGCCCTGGAGACTGCTGCTCAGTGGCAGCTGGGAGGCAAACCCAGGGGAAATCACAGTTCCTGATGGCTGCTCGGGCTCTCAGGTGCACACCTGTGTCTACAAACTGGGACGAGTGCCAGGGAAGCCACGCGGGAGCAATGGGGGCTCAGAGCCCCAGGTTCTCAGCTCCAGCTGTCTGGGCTGGACCCCGGATCCAAGGCCTGGAACCATCCACCCTTCTGTCCTGGGCACTGACGTGAATTCACGTAACTCAGCAGTGACAGGATAATGTCTGGTCTTCATGGAAGGTGACACTGCACAGACCCCCAGCCTGAGGACAGGGGACGTGTGGTGAGCCTGGTAGTTGGGGACAACCCCACACAGACCGGGCCCTGCAGGCCCCAGTGTAAAGACACAGACCTGCTTGTCAGAGCAGTTAAAGCTTCAACAGCCCGTTAGCTCCCGGGGCGGGGGCCCCATGTGGAGACGGATTCCTGAGTCTCACTCTTAGGGTGACAGTTTTCTTCCCTTTACCAACTCCAGCACTTCGGTTTGGGGTCGGCTGTTGGCCGGGCAAGGCCCCTGAGCCCAGGTGAGGCCCAGCAGAGACCCTCCTGGTGCTCTGCTGGGCTGTGCCCGTCTCTGATGTCACAGCACCCTGAGTGATCGGCAGCCCTGAGTCACTGTCACGGGCTTGATACCATGTTTCGAAAGTGTCCGGTGAATCCTGTGTAGCTAAGTGTGAGTGTGTGTACGCTCGTGTGACTGGGTGCCTGTGAGCTTGTGTAGGAGTGTGTGTTGCTCTCACCTGTGGCTTCTGCACCACCTGACTCTGGGCGCCAGGTGGGCCTGGGCACGTTATGGGTGGGAAGCGTGGTGAGGCCGGGTCTCCAACACTCAAATTGGGGGGCACAGCAAAGCCCGTATGCCCGACGTCTGCTGAGCGCTCAGCGCCAGGCACTGCCTGACCTTCGCCCCATCCTTGTTTCTGCTCCCGTCTCACTCACGTTTCTTGGAGGTGTGGCTGTCAACACCCAGGTTCCCGGATGGGGAGATGGGGAGACTGAGGCTCAGAGACACGAAGAGCTGTGTCCTGAGACCATGACAGTCCAGAGGTGGAGACGGTGTGGACGCTGAGTGGCAGCCACACGACGGCACGTGCAGAGGGCAGTAGGGACGGGGGAGGGCGCGGTCTGCTGACACCCCGGGAGTGTGCTCTGTGAGGGCAGGGGCCCCGCTCATTTTGGGACCAGCAGCGGTCTGAGTGTCACGTGGTCACGGCCTCCTGACCACAGGGGACGCGGAGTGCGTGCCAGGCCTCAGCTTCTGGCGTTCTGTTCATGCTCCGGGTGTGTCCGAGGGGACCAGCCATGTCTGCTGGTAGCAGCTCTGGGGACACCCTCACCTGCCGTCACGTTTGTGCACTGGCCAAGCTGAGGTCACTCACCTTCTCTGTGACTGTGGCTGCGTCTCCACGAGCCAGGCTGAGGTTGCAGCACAGAACTACTCTGTTCAGCCGGCGGTGGGGTGCCCTGAGCCAGACGCCCTGCCTGTTGCCTCAGCTGCGTGTGTGCTGACTGGGGCCATGCCCGGGCTGGGCTCACGGGTCCCCCGAGGGTGGTCACTTCACTTGCTTTCCCGCTGGCACCTGCCTGTGAGGGGCTGTCCTACCTCCAGGCAGCTCCGACCTGTAAGGCAGGTCCAGGCTGAGGCACGACCGGGGTCCCCCTGGGCTGCCTGGTCCCCTCTGTCTGTCTCAGTGTGCCCTGTCCTGCACACTCTCAGGAATCGGTACACGCTGGCCCCTGACTCCTGGAACTCTTGTCCAGCTCAGGCCACTGAGGGAACCCTAGCCATTTGGGGCCCAGCTCACGTTTGTTTGTTTTGAGGGGTCCCTTGAGGCCTCTCACTTTTTGGGAGATGCCCCAAACAGGTGTCCTTTCCAGGGTGTAGCTGTCACCAGGCAGGAGGGCCTCTCGGAGCACCAGGTCTGTCCCGAAGGAAATACCACCAGGCGGGTGGGAGTAGGAGAGGGTGGGGCTGCCCTGAAGGCTCCTGGAGAAAATAGTGGATGAGTGAGTATCCACGCAGGATGAGAGCGGAATTCATAACAGGACAGAAAGCCGTCACCACAGAGGTCAGGACTGACGCACCCTGAGAGCTTCCCAACTGAGAACAGCCTTTATCAAAACCACCTGAAAGGAATGTAAAAGGCACACAGGACAGGAGTTCGCAGCCCTTACCACTGACAGGATCAGTACCTAAAAGTCAAGTCCCACAAACCAGCGAGGAGCAGATAGATGAATAGCCCATGGGAAAATGGGCTCCTGGCACGAGCAGTCGGTTGACCGATAAGCTGGGGAGAGATGGTCCATCTTACACCTGGGCAGGGAGCGCGTGTTAACCCACAGCGCGTGGGTGTCAGGGGGCCTGACCATTCTGATGTGAGGGGCCGTGGGGCCATGGTCCAGTGCTGGACGGAGAGAGCGGTTCCCACTGGCAGGATTGACCGGGCAGGGCATGCGTCAGGAACGTATGGTTCAGTGGAGAGGGCCCCAAGACCCTCCCCAGGCACTCGCGAAGGTTGTCAGGCACAAATGTGCATGTGGCAGAACTTCTAAGAGAGAGGGGCTGATGGGCACAGTTCTGGGCAGAGGTGCCTGGTGGGGCAGGGCAGGGGCAGAGGATGGTCACCGAGCTGTGGGTGTTCTGTCCCTGTGGAGTGGGGGGGTCCACAGTGCTCACCATCATTAAAACTTAATGAAGACAAAATATTAGTTATTGTCCTTGGAATGTCCTTACGGGGGCACATGGTAAATGTGCCTTGAAATGGGTCTGTTCTCCTGGTTTCCATGGCAAAGGGCCAAGGAGAGGGGGAGGGGAGGGCAGTGGACCCGCAGACCAGTCTTCATATGCTGCCCCTCTGTCCTCACTGCTCCCCAGCTGCCACTCCGGGCGCGAGGGCAGGCAGCCGTGCTTCCAGGTCTCAGGAAGCGGCGCTCAGGACACTGAAGTCCTGTGTCTGTCTTCTGCCCTCCACCCCCAGGGACTCCTGATGACAGTGTACACCAGTTCTGGCCTGAGCCTCTCCCTTGGGCCCGTGACCTTGGCATGGCGGCCATGCTGTGCGCCCTTGAGCATCTCCACAGAGCCGGGAGCGAGGGCAGGCCTTAGCTCGGTTACCCTGCATCCTCCTGACCACTGCGTGTGGATGCTGGCACCGGCCCACATTACAGGGGGGCTGGTGTGACCGCCAGCACGCACCCATCCCTGCACGAGGCTGCTCTCTCCTCTCCTCTCCCCCACCTTGTAGGTGTCTAGCCTGGCCCGGCCATGGCCTCTGTGACAGGCGCGTGCTCAGGTGCAGCCAGCGGCGAGTCACGGGGCCACAAAGTTCTGCAAACTCTTGGCGGTGCTGTCTGGAAAGTTCCAGAGAGCCCATTGGGGGGAGTTTGCTCTTGGCAGGGTCCGGGAGGGGAGGGGAGACTTGTCCCTGGTTGTGGTTGGGGGGCCTGAGGTGTGGCGGGTGCGGCCTGCCCGAGGGCAGCGGGTCCAGAGCTCTCCCTGCTAGGGAAGGCCCGTGACTCCACTGTGCTCCGTGCCAGTTCTGGGAACACAGGAAAGGGGGGAGCGTTCTGCTTCCTGAGGAAGTCTCTTCAGGAAACACGCTGAGCCCCGGGGAGCCCAGGTCCAGTGCTGGAAGCAAACCTGGAGGAGGTTGGCCTGCGGCCTAGCCGTGCAGAGGCGATGGGAGCAGGGACAGCCCTGGACGAGCCCTGCAGCCTCGCCGTCTGCTGGGAGCCACACTCCGGCCAGGACAAGCCTGAGCTGCCAGCAGCAGGCCTCCTAGAACTGGCCCAGGCCTGGGGCTGGTGCCCTGCTGAGCTTTCCAGAAAACACCAGCTCACGATGGTTTGCTGATCCCCTGGTTTCTAACGGAAAGATCAAATTCTGGCTCTGGCCCAGCCTGCGATAGATAGATCCATCCTCTCTCAGGGAGAGCCGGTGGGGTCAGAACCCTTCCCCCTGGCCAGGATCCTCAGGCAGGACCTGCAGCCCCAGCAGGCCTGTCACCTGCGAGATGAGGCTAAGCCACACCTGGTCTCTGGTCCTGGGGCCCCAGGGCAGCAAAGCTGTGGGTGGGAAGGGGCTGCACCCCAGGCTCCTGGGGAGGGGTGCCTGTGGTTACTGACGCCCCGAGCAGTGCACCCAGGGGGCCGGGTGGGGGGATGGAGCTGGCGTGGGGCTGTGCAGGGGTGGCTCTCAGAGATTTTCCCTGAGCGTGTCCTTGCTGTGGTACCTGTTGTCCCCAAGCAGTTGTCCTTTGGTCAATGGGGGACCCTGGGACAAGGCGAGGGGCCTCTGGCAGCTGTGGGCTCCCACCTGCTGGGGGCCGAGACAGGAGAGCCAGCTTGGATGAAAGTTGAGGGGAGCCTTAGGGCACCGCAGTTTGCACGAGAAGGGGGTGCTGGGTGGAGGAAGACGGGGCCCGGGAGCACAGGGCTTGCCACACCGCTGCTCCGCTGAGTGGGGGTGCCAGGACCTGGGGACTCGGCCTCTCTCGGGGTAGCCAGGAGTCTTCCTGCTGCCTCAGCCGTTCTTGCCACCGCTCCCCTTCCGTCCTTTGCCCGCCCAGGCCGTGGTGGCACTGGGGTGGAGCCGGACGTGGCAGAATCAGATGGGGATGGAGATGACAAGTGAACAAGTCACTGAGTAAGACGCTGCCACTGGTGACAGCTGCCAAGGGCAGGACAATGCGAGGGACTGGGCTGAAGACTGCCAGCCTGCGGGGACAAGGTCCCCAGGCAGGAGAGAGCCAGCTGCATGGGGGCAGACAGAGGCCTGCAGGGCTGAGGGGGCTCTGGATGGTACAGGGGTCCGAGCTCACTATAGCCCTCGCCTCTTAGCAGCTGCTCATTCACCGGGAAGGTTGTGACCTCCTGCAGGTGCGACTGGCACTGGTGACCTGGGAGTGTGACCAGTGGGAGGTGAAGGTGGCTGTCCTCCATGGGGAAACAGGTCCAGTGACACGCAGACCCACCTTCCCCTGTCGGGGGCTCCCAGGAATGGGTGGCCACTCGGCCTTCCAGGACCCAGAGCCCCTGGCGGGAGTTATAAATCAACGGGAGTGGCTGTGGCCACAGTGACCAGACTGATTGCCCCTGAGGCAGCGCTGGCCGGCGCCAAGAACCCCCCACGTCCCTTACCTCCCGTCTCGGGAACGAGGGGGCCTTTTAAGGGCATTTCTGGGCCAGCACCTCCATCACTGCCTGTCATACCAGCTGGTGTGCTGACCCTGAGCCACTGTGCAGACACAGGACGCTGTCCCTGGCAGACAGCATGCCCATCTCGTCCCCATGTGCCGCCTCCGTTGGGATGGGGAGGAGACATACAGGACGTGGCCTGGAGCTGCTGCCCCAGTGTCGGGGGGTGGCCACAGTAGTGGACATGTCCGGTGAAGCCTTGGCTTCTGGTGGCGAGTGGGGGCGTCTGTCTGGATCCCTGGAGAGGGGAGGGTCAGGGCCCTGTGACCCTCTGTGTAGTGTGCTGGCCTCTCATTAGATTCAGGAGGTCCCAGCTCCCCTTCCTTGCCTGGATTTGGGCTACTTTCAAAGCCTGCAGCTCTTGTCCCTTTAAAGGCCCTAAGGCAGGAGGGAGAGTTTGGGGAGACTCACGCTGGACCCACCCAGGGCCTCAGGTCAGGTTTGTGGGGTGGGGGGCTGGCTGGAGAGAGATGAGGTCTCAGGAAGCCTGGGAAAGCAGCCCTCCATGTTGCCAGGCTCCCCAACAGGCCACCGCTTAGCCAGGCCCCATGGGGTTGGGGAAGGGGGCCCCTAGCCACAGCAGGGGGTCCGTGCCTGGGCTCTGCATGCTGGGGTAGCAGGGGATACTCTCAAGACCAGCTGTTGAGCTACCTGGCAGGCAGTTGTGTCCTGGGAGAGGTTCGTCAGAACAGGTAATGCAGACTCAACGCCGGGACTGGCAGCTCGTTGCTCACCCAGGGGCTCCTGCACCATGGCCACCGTTTTCATCGTAGGTCTGCTCCCTGAGGGCAGGCCTGGGGGCCCAGCCTGCAGCAGGTCCGGAACACGTGCTTGCTTCTCGGGCCTGGAGGTGCGGGCAGCACCCTGCATCTGTCCTTGGCTCTGCCTGGGCCAGACACCAGGAAGGGAGGCTGCATTCCTGCCCCAACAAGCTCACAGAGGCCCGAGCTCGAGGGGGAGCAGGCTGGCACTGCAGCGTCCACACAGCCAGGCAGGGGGGTGAGCTGGGTCCTGGGGCTGAACGTGCCTAACGAGCCAGGGTGCCTGCCACAGACTGGCACCCGGCTTTTACTCTATCTGTAAGGACGAGGTTTCAGTCTGACAGCGGGCGTCTATGAGAAGCTCACAGCGCACATTGTGCTTCAGTATGAAAGCCTGGATGCCTCTCTCCCTGTACGTGGCTAGAGCCACTCTGACAAAGTCCCACAAACTGAGCGGCTTAAACGGCAGATTGGTTCCCTCACAGTCTCGAGGGCTGGTCCTTCTGAGGCTGACGGAGGATGTGCTCTCCCCCAGCTTCCGCTGGTTTGCTGGCGGTCTTGGGGTTCCTTGTCAAGCTTGTTTCCCAAGGCAGTGAAGATGGTTCTTCCCCCCATGCAGTTATGGCCCTGGGAGCGCGTCCTGCTGGGCTGGGAGACAAACCCGGAGGGCTGGGTGTGGGGCTTCAGAGGCCCCAGAGATCGTTGGGTACAAGGGAGGCTCCCCCCCTCCCCAGGTGTCCACAGAGAGCACAGAGCAGCACCCCACCTGGCCCACACTGCTGGCCCCCACTTTGTGCGCACAGCCTGGCTGAGGAAGGAAGGGCTGTGTGCACAGGCCCAGAAACCTGCCATTCACTTGAAAACGACTCCAGTGCAAACATAGCTACCGTTTCCCAAAGATGGAGCCAGCGTCCCCAAGGTCAGTGAGTCCCTACTCGGCAGGAGGCCGGCGCCCCATCGGGAGCTGCGGAGGTGGGCGCTGCTTCTCCCCTTACCTGCCTGGGCCCTGCGGGGCCGTGAGATTCTGTGGCTCTGGTTGTGTTGATGGGACCCTGTCCTTAGCATTACCCTCCCAAGGGCTGGCCAGACTGTCGCAAAATGGCCATTTAGGGGAGCGCCCGGCTGTGAAATGGGGTTGAGTCTGCACGCAGCAGACATGCTCGGGGGGTGGGGGGAGAATGCTGCTGGCACACGGAAAAGTCTGGAAGATTCAGCCAGTGAGGTATTTAAGCCAGACAATCTGCCGTCTGCTGAGGACCGGCAAGGGTCTGGACACCTGGCATAGTGGTCAAGGCCAGCTGGCAGATGGGCTGCAGGTGGGCAGGCCCTGGCAGGGGCCACCTAAGGGTCACTGCCCATCAGCAGAGTTGCTCTAACCCTGCAAATGTGTCCACAGGCTTTGGGGTCAGGAGTCACCGTCTGGCCGTGCTTGTCCTTGAGCAGAGATCTGATTTTCATGCCTCAGGCTGAGATGGAAAGGAGCCGTGCAGGCATGCTGGCCACTGGGGCAGCTCGGTCCCTTTGAAGCTTCAAACAAGGCCTGGCCATCGCCATCAGGCTTTGGAACCAGAAGGAAAGCCCCACCCTCGACCCAAGGTTTTCCTGCTCTTTGAAAGGATCTCGGTTCCAGCGTCCTGCCCTTGGAAGTTTTCGGAATCAGCCTGTCCCTTTCACCGTCTCCTGCCCCAGAAGTACCCAAGGGGGTGGTGGGAATTGAAGTGAGCAGGGTGGGTAGTTTGTGAGTCCTCAGAAAGCTCTGGTGATCTGGCACCAGAGACCGCGGCCGTGGCCATCTGCGTGTTCTAGAACAGCGAGCGGAGGCGCCCGGCCTCTGGGCAGCAGAGCACAGCCCCACTGAGCCCTCGTCTGAACTCCCAGCAGAACTGGGTTTGGGCCCCACAGATAAAACGGGCCAGACGTGCAGTGGGGCGGCATGGAGACTGGTGTCCTGCCCACTCGTGGGGGGCGCAGCCCTGGCAGTGGGGACACAGTGTCCTGCCGGGGCCACTCACATGGAGCTGTCTGTGTGTGCAGCACGTGAACAGACAGCTGTGGGGTCCCCACAGAGCCTGCAGGGGCTTCCTGCCTGCCCTGGCCGGGGCTGTGCGTGTTGCATTTCCCAGCTGCACGTAGATGTGGTGGGAGGCAAGCTGCTGTGAGCCCTGCGTGGGGGCCGCAGTGCAGTGCCGCCCGGCCCAGGGGCAGCCCCTTCCCTACGAGGCCCTGGTCTGCTGCCCATATGTCATTTCACAGGCATCTCGTGTGGAACCTTGGGACCAGAGTCCAGCAGCTTCCACACACGTTGGTACCATCTGAGCCCGGCGGCTCTCTGGCCAGCGAACTGCGTGTCTGTAGGTGATGCGCGGTGGGCTGGGGCTCCCAGGCCAGCTCTGGAATGCCTGTGTTCCTCTCGAGCCTACATCTGGAGTAGCTCAGCCCCTCCCAGCCTCTGGGGGCTTGTGACTCTCATCCGAGTACCCCCTCGGGGCTGCGTTAACCCATTTCTGAGGCCCCTTCTCATCAAAAGTAAAGGCACTCTCTCTCAATCTCCCAGCCCAGAGCCACGCCCAGTGCCACTGCTGGTTCCCCAGTTCTGAGCCTTCAGGGGACCCGGGCCTGGCTGGCGGGTACCCTAGGCTTGGACACATGTTGTCCAGGCATGTCTTTGGCCCTGCCGAGCGCCAAAAGCCATTTTAACAGAAGAGATGGAGGCACAGCGCCTGGCACTTCCCAAGGCCACAAGGCCATGGGGGGGCCTTCCCCTGCTGTTAGAGACGGGATCTGCCACTGGGAGGGCCCGTGGGGCGAGCGATGGAGCCCCCCGCAGCCACACCCCAAATCCCGCCAGCCCTTGTCACCCCAGCCCAGTGCTTGAATTCCGCCCATGCCGGTCCCGGTGCCGAGAACCAGCAGGCACCCCACATGCACTCTGTGCTCACATGTGCGTGCACACGTGTCATGCACACACTCAGGCTGTGTCCATATGTGCACCGTGTCCTCACCTGCGTAGACGTGTGTGTGCGCCCTGCGGCAGCGGGTTCTGGGACAGCAGTGGCACTGGGGCCTGAGGACCTGAGTCTCTGGTGACATGCCTGCCTTCTTCCAGGCTGTCACCAAGTCAGCCCTGCTGCCCCCGGGGCACCCAGAGTCGCGAGCCCTGCCGGCCACCCCCTCCCTGCGCACACAGCTCCTTCTCTGGTGGCTCGCTGCAGATCAGACTCTCGCGGCTCCCGCACCTGCTCTTCCCTCCTCCCCTACCTCTTATTTCCAGTGTGAGAAGTTAGAAAAGTACAGTGAAGATACCAGCCACTCCCCACATTTCTACCTCAGGAAGGAGCAGCCACCACGTGTTGTCACGTTGCCCCCAGGCTTGTCTGCTGTCCGCTAACAGCCGGTGCCATGGGAGGGCGGGGAGGTCCTCCCGTCCTGGGCCTCAGCCTCCCCTTTGTGCCTCACCGGCTGTGGGGCCGGAGGTCCCAGGTGGCAGGTGTGTCGTGAGCAGAACCCCTGCCGTGTTGGGCAGAGGCTGTGGGACCTTCCTGTGGCAGCAGGAGCCACTGCACTGGAAAGGCACCGCTCCTGCCCCCGCCCCCGACCGTCACCGGACACGAGGCTCAGGGGCCACACCGCTGAGGTGACAGTGCAGCACCGCCGGTAAGACCCCGGGTGGGGTCCTGGGCAGGGCCATGCAGTGGACTCGGGTGTGCCAGTGTGGTGTGTGCTGTGTGGTGTGTGTGGCCTGTGGCACATAGTATATGTGATATGTGGTATGTGTGTATGTGATTGTGTGTGTGTGCGTTTGGTATGTGGTGTGTGTGGTGTGGAGCGGGGCGCCTGGCGCCATGGACGGCTGGGGGGGCAGAGCAGTTGGGTGGTGTTACAAAGCTGATTCCTGCACAGCCTGACGCAGTTCAGACAACCCTCGGGACGTGCCGGCCGCTGGGCCCGGCCTGAGAGGACCCAGGGAGAGCCGGTTGGGGGAAAAGGAAAGAATCCGGGTGAAATCACACTACTCTTCATCGGTTCTGCATTCCCGAAAAAACTCAGCAAAGCCAGCAGGCAAGCTTGGGCGCTCCAGTGGGTCCCCTGGGGCCCCCAACAGGCCGTGACGGAGCCTCAGGATGTCCCAGCTGCTGGGTGGGAGGAGGCCCTGGGCTCCGGAAGGAAGGCCGCAGGCGGCTCACAAGCCCCAGCACATTCCTGAGGTCCAGTGGGTGACAGGGGAAGGTCACTGTCTGGTGAGCAGGCTGGGCTACTGTCCCAGCGGCCGCCCTGCGTCCGTCCTGGCTGGTGGCGTCTGTCCCACAATACCAGCCGCGCCCCCCTGAGCCTGGCCGTGTCCGGAGCTGCCCTTGGGGCTGCAGGGAACAGGACGTGCCCCTTCCTGGAGGCCACTCCACTCCCCCAGGACGGACAAGGCCGGGCGGTCTGGAGGCGCCTATGAAAGGCCCTCTGGCCTCCAGTTCTGCTGCCTGCCCTTGGGTGTCTCTGCCCGAAGCACACAGAGGCATTTCTGGTGGTTGGTCAGAGATGGTGAAGGGCAGAGCCCTCTCTGCGACGAGGTGGGCTCCAGGGCCCTGGGGCGTGGCTGTGGCTGTGCACCCACCACCAGGTGAGAGCCATGACGGGCCACTTCTGCGTCATGGGCTGTCGTGGGAAGGAGGGTTGATGGGATGCTGCGAGGCGGGCGCCCTCCACGGAGACAGCCAGCAGGGAGGAGTACGGCCTCTCAGTCTCTCTGTGCAAGAAAGCCCCAAGTGGGGACATGGCGAGGCCTCGAGAGTGTGGGGTGCAGAGTCCAAACGCACAGTAGGAGCAAGCACGCATCTGGTGGGACCACGCTCACAGGAGTATGTGCACAGCAGGAACAAGCATATACCCAGGAGGGGCAAATGCACAGTAGGAACATGTGCACAGTGGGAGCTGGCGTGCATAGTGGGAGCTGGCGCACAGTGGGAGCTGGCCCTAGGCCCAGCACTGGGCAGCAGCGCCTCCTGAGAGCAGGTGTAGCACCAAGATGACTGACCCCAGCACCGCGAGTTTCCAGTGGCAACTGTGGCAGGAAGTTTGGAGTTGCCTTGCCCTCGGCAGGAGCAGCACTAGTGGGAAGACCCCAGCCCGAGGAGGCCTCGGGGAAGTGTGGTCTGGGGCGGGGAGGTGGGAGGATTCAGGGCCTATCTGTGTAGGTTTTCAGAGCCGAGTCCTAGCAGACAAACGCTGCGAGGGCTCAGATGGGCTCTGGGAATGCGATAGGGGGACTGAAGGGTGGCACTGGGCAGTGCAGGATGGGTGGGGGTAGAAGTGAGAGAAAGAGTGGCTGTTCTAGAGAATCCGCTACTACAAAGAAAGAAAGAAGGGGACTGGGGGATGGGGCAGCCAGGGGGTGTGGCGGCCGGGGAGGGACAGACTGGCTGGCAGTCCTCTGTGTCTGCAGACAGCAGGGGAGAAGGCAGGAAGGGGAGGGCAGCTCCTTGGGACAGGCCCTCTCTGCTGGTCCCAGGGCTGGGCGGGAGCTTCTGCAGTGGACGCACGGCCAGGTGTGACCAGACAGGAGGTGGCCAAGTGCCTGATGGGGGAGGCCCAGAGGGAAGCTGGAGCATTACGACCTCCACAAACACTGGGCTATGTGACTGTTTAATCCACACAACCACTCTAAGAGGGGGAACTGAGGCACAGAGAGGGTGAGGGACTCACCTGAGGTCACAGAGCTAGCAGAAGTGGAACAACTGGGATCCCACCACACTCTTGGCTTCTGCTCTCTGCTGTGTTTTCAGAATTAGATCATTTCGCTAAAGCCATGTGCCCAGAAGGAGATGGGCCCATGTGGTCTATTAGGTGAATAACCAAGAGGGTCCCCAGAGGTTTCTCTTTCTGGCTGTTTTCTAGCAGATATGCATTGGTCCAGCCTGACAGTCTTCTGATGTGCCCTGGGCCCTGGCTAAGCTATTTGGCTGGAATGCTGAGCCCCTACTCCTGCCCCTGCTCCTGCTAGCAATGGCTATAGACACTGGCCAGGCCAGGTTTAAAATATTGGTCTCAAGGTTTGGGTACATGGATCATTTAGGGAATTGATTTTCAGCAAACTGGTCAGTCACGGTCGTTGTGTTAATTGGCTTTCAGAGGATTGATTTCCCATATCTTGATCCAGACTGTTTCCCAGGAAGCCCCAAAGTGCTTGCCTGGGTCTGCGAGGATGCCAGAGAGAAGCGAGGTCTTTGGAGGGTCCCAACAAACATCCACGGGGGCCCTGCAGGCTTCCTGAGCTGTTCCCTGAGCCAAGGGCAGAGGTCACAGGCCCGTGGCCACCTGGCATGGAAGAGCTGCCCAGAGGGTAGCAGACACCCAGCTGGCTCACCACCCCGCTCTGGGGCCCCCTGGGGCTGCAGAGGGGGCCGCCTCCCCTCTCAGCTTCTCCACCTGCAGCCTGGCCCACCCGCGCTCCCCTCCCCTCCCCTCCCTGGCACACCTGCTTTCAGCCAGTGAGTCCTTGCCCTGGTTGGACCTGAGTCTTTTCTCCGGAGATGTCTGTGCGTGTCCCGGTGTTCCACGTCTGTGAAGGGTCAGCGGTCAGCATGGAGCTCGCTCAGGCTGCACCATGCATCAGAGCCTCCGAAACAGACTCCATTGGCCCTTGCTCCACACCCTACACCCCCCCCCCCACCTGTGCAGTGCTCTTCCCGGGCCGTGAGCCCTGTAAGGGCGGCAGGGTGTCAGGGAAAGAGGACAGGCCTATAGCCGCAGCACCACTTTCCCCAGAAAGGTCTGTGGGATCATCCCTCAACGCTGTCCCCCTCCCCTCACAGCCTGTGGTCTGAGGACCGGCTACAGCGCCCGCATCGTGGGCGGAAACATGTCCTCACTCGCACAGTGGCCCTGGCAGGCCAGCCTTCAGTTCCAGGGCTACCACTTGTGCGGGGGCTCCATCATCACCCCCCTGTGGATTGTCACCGCTGCCCACTGTGTTTATGAGTGAGTACGGGAACTCACCTTCCACACAGCCTTCCGGTCCAGCCGCGTTGGGAGGCGAGGGATGTGGGTGGTCAGCAGCAGGTCCAGACCACATCGTCACAAGTAGTGTCCACGTGGAGGGACCCTCCCTCCTCACCGTGGATCCATCACCGTCGGCTGGTGTATCTTAGACCTGCAGCTCTTACAGAAAGGAGAGAAAGAGGAGGAAGGAAACTCTCACACAGGAGGAAACCCACGACAGAAAGGTCTGCGATCTCCCTAAGATCTCCCTGAGATCTCGCTAATCACAGTGGACCATGTTGTGGCTGAGAGGGCGAGAGACAGTGCAGGGCTGGGCTGGCTTCGGGCTCCAGCCTGCAGGACGTCATGGGGGTGGGGGTAGGGGGCGAGCAGAGACAAGGCCAGGCCGGAGAAACCAGAGACCTGCAGATGGCTGCAGGTTACATGGGGCTGATGGCCGACTGGCGGAGGCTACATAATTTCTAGACAAAAATGGAGAGTGAGACAAAAAGAAGCAAAAGCAGAAACCTAATAACAAAATAAGAAACTCCTCAAATTACTGCAAACCCAAATCTAAAAACACGGGGAGATTTTGTATGTTAAGAAACAGTCTTGGTCGCACAACTCTGAGAGTGTATTAAATGTCACTGAATTGTACATTTTAAAATGGTTACTGTTATGTTTTATAAATTTCACCTTAATTTAAAAAGAAAAAAAGAGCCAAGAAAACCCATACTCAGAGCATGAATTCATTCCAGATGGGGTCACATTTATGGACGTGCCTAATAAAAAAATCTTAATCTGTGATACTCAAAAGAAACGAATGAAAGGACTACATCCATTCAAAGAAAGTGAGGAATCAAATCGGCAGACACTGAGCAAAGTATGAAAATGGGAAATCTTAGAGATGAAAAACGTACTCACTGAGCCAAGCATCTCAGAGGACGGATGGGAGTGAGTCCATGTTGCAAAGAGGGTTAGTGATACAGGAGACAGAGCTCAGTGACCCGCCCAGAGTGCAAAACCGAAAAGAGATAAAGGCTTAAGTGTGTGCACATGTACAAACACACATACACCCACACACGCGAGAGGTGGCATGTGCAGGGGAGAAAATGTGCGGTACGCCTTAGAGGGACCCCAACAGAGGAGCAGGATGGGAAGGGACGGTAGTGAAGAAGCGTCCAGAATGCAGGCACACGACATGTGCATTGAAAGTGCACCCCCAGCAGAGAGCACGGGAGAGCACCCTAAATTTGTCCAGGTTCTTAGACGCAGCTAGAAGAATCCATTCTCGCTCTTTTGGCGTAGAGGGACTCGTTAAGGGGTGTAGACCACTCTCAGAAGCACCAGGAGGGCCCAAGAGACAGAAAGCGCGAGCCCCGGGCCCCCAGCCTGGACCCAGGGCCGCCGAGAGTAGGGTCAGTGTCCTAGACACACATCTAGAAGATATCAGGAACGAAGAGAGACTGCTGGAGGCCACCGGACAGAAGAGGAGAATCATTTGCTGAGGAAGGAGAGAGCGCGGACGCAGGAGCTGTGGCGGGGAGGCGGTGACCTTGACAGAGGTCTGTCAGTTGTGCAGGGGTCCTGCCAGGTGGGCGGCTGGCGCTGTCCCTGCTCAGAAGCTAAGTGGTGACACCGCAGAGTCCGTGACCGAGAACAGCAGGTGAAGCTGTTGGATAAAGGCACGCGGGTGTGGCAGCGGCTCAACTAATCATCGCCTATAGAAGGGCTGCGGGGTGGTTTAGAGAAGTAAAGCGAAATTTCTAGGCAACAACACGAAGACGTGGACGAGGCAGGAAAGAGGGGCCGCCCCACGGGCAGCAGGAGCAGTGCCCCCCGCGCCCCTCACGCCTTAATCCTTGGGTAGAGGCCCAGTCTCCCTTCCGTGCTGATGGGCCTGGAGGATGCAGACACCCCTTTGTCCGCCGTCCACACTCCGGGGACGTTGCCGTGGAGCCGAGGAGGTGCTCAGGAGGACTGAGCCCTTTGGCCTTTGGGGTCTCGGCCTGCTGAGAGGAATGACCCAGAGGCTAGAGCCCTGGGTGACGCTGGGGGCGGCATGACCTGGGCAGGGCCAGGAGGATGCTGGGAGCACTTGTCAGCCAGCCTTGGGCTGTGGCCTGCAGGTGGCGGTCCAGCCACCAGGCAGAGGACAGGGTTCCGTGCGTGATGCCTGCAGCGTGGGTGGCAGCCCTCCAGAGCACTCACCTCTGCTCCCTCAGTGGGGAGCTGGCAGTTCCACAGCCCCGGGCAGCTGCCCAGGCGGGCTTGTCCCAGGAAACTGGTGCAGAGACGGAGGGCAGAAGGACTCCCTCCCCGGGAATGCGGGCGCCTGCCCCTCTCCCTCCGTACCTTGGTCCTGGATGACGTGCGGCACTGAGCAGCCTGGGTGTGGGCGGGTCCAGCTCGGAGGCTGCGCTCTCTCCTTGGAAGGTGCGTCACCTCTAATCCAGGCTGGGACAACAGCAGGCCTGACCCTGAAGACGGGGGCCTACGAGGTCACATGACTGGCCCTACAGGTTCACACGAGGGCTGTCTGATGACCATCAATTGTTGTGTCTGGCCCTCCGCCCCCCGCGCGGCCCTGGGCCCTGCAGGTGACAGCCGGTCAGAGCTCACAAGATGGCCGGTGCAGACCTGGTCCTGGAGCCAGCCCCCCACCCACACCTGGGCCCAGGTGGGGAAGTGACCTTGGGACACGGAGCAGGTTCAGAGTGACACAAACGCAGGTGGGCCCACGGGCTCAGTGTGTGGCAAAGGTCACAGGTCCCTGGGGCTTGACCCTCGGCTTGGAGGAGAAGGCCCTGGTCACCAGACGCCAGGTCAGTGGGTCTCCTCAATTGGGGACTGGGCGTGACAGCAGAACCTGGCATGGGCCTTGGGGAAGTGCTCGCAGAGGCGTCACCAGCTGTGGGCCGTGGCCGTGCCAGCCTGAAGCAGCAGACGGGGACTCTCCCCATGTCGGGTCACTATCCTGCGCTGTCCAGCACAACCCCGACCCCCTCTGTCAGGTCCAGGGCTCCTCTGACCCCTCACAAGGTCACCATGGTCACCTCCTCGACCCTCAACCCCTCTGTCCTTTCTCCCGCCTGCTGGCCCCCTCGCTCCCCTAGGGAATGTCCACCCTGGATGGTGGCTTCTGGGAGCAAGCCAGGCCTGCATTCCCAGGGTGCTGGGGACTCTCCCGTGTCCTCAGCAGCTCAGTCCCTGCCCATTCCCAGGCACCCCGGTTTCAGGAGAGCAGGACAGGCTGTGGTCAAGCTCCCCTACGGACAGACTGGCCCCAGACAGACCATCCACTCCTTGAGCCAGGCTTCCCTGCTGCCTCCTTGGGGGGCATGGGCGGCCAGCGCAGGCAGAGACTGGTGGCTTTGAAGCCCTGCATAGGGAGGCCCTGGTTTTGTTCTTTCTATGGCAAGGTCTGGGCAAGCACCTCTACCTCCAACCGCCCCCCACCTGCCTCGTAGGGCTGTTGTGGGCGGCGGTGGGGCGTCTGGAGGCACTGCTTCTCGTCCTCCACGAAGTCCCCAGGAGCCGAGAGGTGAGGGCATGCAAGCCTGTCCTGTCGGTTGGTGCAAACACTGAGTTGTGTCCCAGCATGCCCATCTGCTGTCCCCTCTGCCATCTCTGGTTTAGGGTGGAAATGGACCCATCGCTGCCCTTCACCAGGGGCCCACTCCAGAAGGAAAGCTGCAGAGGAGTCTACAGCCGGCTGCCGGGCCTGACTTAAGGGGGTCACAGTCCAGATAGCCCTACCTTCCCTCTGCCTCTGCCCAGGGGACCTACACTCTCTGCCAGGCCCCAGGTGGCCCCATCCACACCGTGAGGCTTTCTCAGTGGGACTGGGGGCCTCATCTCCCTGTGGGGTCGCTGGCTGCCTGAGTGTCCCCACACGCTCAGCCTTGACACATCAGCAGAGCTGTGGCCTGTAGGACAAGGCCTCCCAAAACAGCACAGGTGAGTTCCCAGGCCAGCCTGGAGCTGCCAGTGGGCGGGGCTCTCGTCCGCTTGCCAGAGGTTTCCGGTGACACAGACTTCACTTCCATGAATCCTTCCAGAAATGAGGACGTTCCCTGCTCCTGGACACAGCATGTGGGCGTGGCCCATCGGCTACAGAACCAGTGTGTCTCGGCCGCCCCGCCGAGCCTGCGCACGTTTCCTGGGTGGCCACGTGAGCCCCGGCTGTGTCCACTGCTGCTGTCCTGAGGCCGGATGACGTCCTTAGGTGCCCAGAGGAGAGGGACTTGATATGGCTGAAGCCCTGGACCCGTTGGTCCCAGTTGACTGGCAAGCTCCACGTTAGAGAGCAGGACTGCAGGAGGGGGGGCTGAGGAGATTAATGACGATGACAATAATAAGAAGAATACAACCACAGTGGACGGTGTTTTCCATGTGGACAAAGCTGCCTGGGGCCAGGGACCCCTGCCCTGTCCCTGAGATCCTGCCAGACGTACTCAGGCCACATCTGCTTAGGGACCTGCTGGTTTAGAACGAAGGACAGCAGCGGTTTCCTTGGGGAGTCGGCAGGTTTTGTCCTCCGCTGTGGGCCTGCCCTGTTTGTCCCTCAAACTGCAGGGGTGACGTTAACGACCCCATAGACGGAACCGCACACAGCTCCCAGGACCACGTTCTCGGGCCAACAGTGGGTTCTGTGTTTTGACAAACAATTAAGATGAATGCTGAAACCTTTTCTTTCTAGAACAATTTTCCTATCACGGGAATATTAAGTTGAACCCTAATATTTTTAAGTAGGACTATTTGGGGGAGGGACCCCACGGAGGCCAGAGGGTCGAGGTGCAGGAGATGGAGAAGCTGCCCAGCAGCATGGGGGCCCCTGAGCTCTGCCATCCTCCCTGCTGGTTGCCACAATGCGCCTCCTGGCTCCTCTGGGGCAAGGCCTGAGGATGGCCTTCTCCTTGGGCTTCTTATTGGTTCATTGGTCCATTTAGATAATGACACTTCCTGCTGGTTAATCACAGCCAAAATGGAGTCAGCCCTCCACATACGTGGCCAGAGCGTTACAGAAGACTTCCTATTTGGGGAATAAAAACGAACGAGGCCTGGGATTGGTCAGGAAGTGGAAAGCCCTGGTTTCTGGTGTAGTTTGGGAGAGGATACACAGGGGACATGGCCCCTGAATGCAGCTGAGTGCACACGTAAGAGCATGGCCCCCCTGGGTGGAAGGGCCCGTCCCAGGCAGGCAGACTCCCGCCTTCTTCCCCAGCACTGACGTCCTTGCCTCGAAGACCATGCTGGACAATGGGAGGACCTGGGCCAATGCTTTCCTGGGAGGCTAGTTGGGAAGCCTGGCCCTGGCAAAAGGACGCCCACCACCACTGCCCACAGTATCCCGAGACCCCTGGTGCTATATTGGCTCCTGCCCAACCCACCCCTTCCTGGTGTGCCGGGGGTCACTGCCCACTTAACCTGTCCCGGAATCCTGTCTCAGCATCTGTTCTGGGAGACCGACCCACGCACTCCTGCTCTTGCCCCACCATCTCCTGCTTGGCCTCTCTGTGGGGTGAGGCCTCTCCCTTCACCCCAAAGCATTATGGTCCAGGGCAGAGGGTGGCCTGCCTTCGGCCAAGCCTCCAGTTGCTCTCTGATTGTGGGGTTGCAGGCAGGGGCAGGAAGGCAGAGACGGGAAAGGGGGGACATTAGGAGGCTAGAGCAGGCTGGGCCCTCAGAGCACTGACCGGTCCGACTGTTAGGGAGCGACTTTGGCCAGTGCCCTAGAGAGCCATACAGCCCCCAGGTCTGGGACAACGGAGCCTGCTGCTTACATAAAGCTCTCCTCACATAACCAGCATGAAGATACATGAAAAGCCGGGCAAGTCAAAACAACTGTAGCCAGGCGAGGGAAGCCACAGGGACAAACACCGGGAGGGTGGTGAGTAACCAGTCGGAAAGCCCCAGGCTCTGGCAGGAAAGGGACTGTGGGTGGGGTGGCCCTGGAAGAGAAAGTGGTGGGACAGACAGAGGCAGAGGCCACCTCTGGCTCCCAGGGCCCGGCTGGGCTCCCGGACCGTCGGCCTGCGGGTTCCAAGCCTCCTTGACGCCCCCCACCCACACGCAGCCCTGCTCCTCTCCCCTGGCAGCCCGCCCCACCCTGCTGCCTCCTCACGCTGAGCACAGTGCTCTCGGCACCCGCTGTCTCCCCCCACCCTTTGGCTGGAAATACCCCTTTTTAAAAACACGCCCAGCTCCTACCAATTGTTTCTCTCTGTACAATGGGAACTATTATAGCTTATCCCCTGGCTTGCGCTTTTGTGATTTTTCTTATTAATCAGCCTTTGCTTTTAAAAATTATTGCTGTTTAAGCCCTTTGATTTAGCTTTTACTCCAAACACGATTACAGGCTTCATACATGTATCCACATACACAGATGTGACATTGTTTCTCCTGCGGATTGTAACGTCAGTCATGAACCAAAAGTCATCATTTCCAGGTCCTGTCTACTCCTCCCTGAGTTACTACAGGCCCACAGCACACAGGAAACCCACTCAGATGGGGTCTCCTGTCAACTGACCTCTAGTTGTCTGAACTCGGACTGGAAGGACTCTGATAATTTCTGAATGATCCTTCAGTGTCACACTGTCACGATTGGCCATCCCAAACCTAAGAACCAATGGATGTGAATTCCTTGCCCTCCGAACTCTCTTACCCAGGCTCAGGGACCAGAGTCAGACAGCACAGGGTTTCCGTTCTTCTGCATCCATGTGTGGTCAGCAGTGGGGTCAGAAGGTGTCACGGAGATTCCAGCTGCAGCTCCTTGTGTCCCAACCACAGTCTCGAGTGTGACAGTCACACTGGTATCACTTCTACAGGGCTGTGGCCAGGCAGGAACATGCAGAGATTTTGCCTTGAATTCTGGTTCTGGCCCTTGATTCCCTTTACACGACTTTTCTCGCCTGTAAAGTTGTAAACATTGTATCTGTTTTTTAGGATTCTTCTACAGAATGAAAATAAGGTATGGAGGGTGGCTGGCATATGTCATAGGCACTGGATGAATGACAGGTACCATTGTCACTTTCATCAGTATTCTTAACCATCTCCTTCAGGCTGCAGGCCTGGTACCTGCCTGGTGTGTGCGCCGCCCCACGTTCACCTGGAGTCAGGGCCTGCTGGGTAATCCAAGATGATTTCAACCAGATCCTAACTCGGTCACATCTGCAGAGACCCTCCTTCCAAGGAAGGTCATGTGCGCAGGTTCAGGGGGCAGGATGTACACATATTTGGGGGGACCATCGTTCAGCCCACTGCAGTTGCCACAGGAAGGTCACCCCTAATCTCCTGACTCTACTGTGAGCACAGAGAGGCACCTACAGGGGGCAGGCTTGTTGAAATGGGCACGTTTGGGGCAGACCTGGCAGGTGCCGGGTGTGGCCTCCCCAAGCTCGGCCGCCACCCAGAACCCGCCCCAGACACACAGCCACCCACGCACCCACTTGAATTCCTTCCCTCCACCCTAGCTCTCTCCCTCTGCCTCCCCAGCCCCAGGCCACATCTGCCAACTTCCCTCAGGAGGATCTCGGTGGCATTTCTCTCCCTGGGGTGCAGAGCCTCATGCAGACTCCTACCTCGTCCCCCAATTTCTCTGACAGAGGCTGAGCCCACCTCCTCTGGCCCTGGTGCCTGGGCTGGGAGAGCAGGGGTTACCTAGGCCCACTCTGAGTCTCAGAAGCTATGAGGGTCGCTGGGCACAGAAATGGGGGTAGAAAGATGGAGAAGCGTCCCAGAATCCCCTCAGAAACCCAAGAGCCTTAATCCAGTGCCTATTTTCACCCCGGCATCAGCCTCCAGCCCCCCCTCAGGCCCCTGATGCCAGAGCCTTCTGGCCCATCTCTCCCTCCTGCTCTTACAGGACCTCAGAGCAGGGGCCCAGCCCCAGGTTTAATGGGCAAACTGAGGTGGGGAGGCTTCTTTGCTTTGTTCTTTGTTCCTCGGGTGGGGGCTGCCCTGGCATTGCTCCTCCGGTTTTCACCAGCATGGTTCTCCCTGGGGGGGAGCTGGGTGCTCCCTGTGGCCCCGGCCTTGTCTCTGTGGCTGTCCCAGGAAGGCAGATGAATAAAAATAGCCCCATCTGGCTAAGCCACAGGCCTCTTTTCTGGGAAGCTGGGCCCCCTCTTCCGGCGTACTGGGACGCAGCCCCCAGACATGCAAAGATCAGTGGCTGGTCCACCCTGGCCCAGCTGTCTGAGCTGGCCGGGCTGCCTTCAGCTGCTGCACGTCCCTGTGAGGCCGCTGGCCCTCCTGCTGTCTCTGGGGACCTGGTGGGGCATGGAGCATGTGATCCACGGCCTCACACTGTTCCTTTTTAGAGTAGTATTTTTACCCAGGCCATCCAGCCCCCCTCACCAAGAGGCCCTGCAGTGGGAGGGGGGGCGGGGAGTGCCTAGCCCTGGCCTGCAGCCTGGTGCACTGTCCAGCCTATGGGTAGAAACGCCCCCCTGCAACCTCAGGAAGGGGCCTCTCAGCTCCATCTTTTTTTTACAGCCAGAAGTGAGCGGTCAGACAAGGAATCTTCTTAGGGGTCCAGTAAAATGACCCAGATAGAAGTGCTCGCAAGAGCTCTGGGGCCAGCTGAGCAGACCGGACCACCCCTGTTCCCCACCCCACGGTGGGGGCTGCTTTCCCACCAGGAGGATGAGAGGGAACCTGCCTGGAGCAAGGGGTGCCCCCAGGGCAGTGCCACCAATGACCCACCAGTCCCTGAACAGCACCTCCCACTGTGATCCCTGTCCCAGAACGGAGGCTCAAATGTCACGTGTGGTCCCCAGATTTAACATTTAGGGTTAGAACTGCTCACTGCTCATCTCCCCCCTCTCTGGTCCCTGTTCCAGAACTCCCTCTCGTCCCCTACCCAACGATTCTCCTGATACTATGATTGGTGGTTCACTGGGTTTCTAATAAACACCTGCTGTAACTACTGTGAACTTCAGCTTGGCATATTCAGACCATTTACCTTTAGTGTGACATCAATATCACTGTTTTCAGCCTGCCGTTTTACTACTCACTGTAGCCCCTCTGGTTTTTCTTCCTGGGGTTCTCTTTTCCTGCTTTCTCATTTCTATAATTTGGCGTATTCCGTTTTAACTTATCTATTGGGTTTTGGGCTATATCTCTTTGGATTTTTTTAGTGGTTGCTTCACGATTGTAATATACTAACCCCAACTCTCACAGTTTCCTTAGAGTTCATATTTTTCATTTCAAATAAAATGGAGAAGCCATATAAGCACAGAGATCCCCCACCCCACCCCCACCCCCACTTCCTTTTTAAAAGCTATCATCCCACTGTCTTTTGGCCATCATGTTTGTTTTTAAAAATTTTTGTTTCTTTGTATGTGTGTGATGTTTTACCATTTTTTGCACTTTTTAATTTTCACCTGGTTTCTTTTCAATTAATAGACTTTTGAAAAGAATAGATTTCGGTTCACAGAAAAATCCAGCAGAAAGTACAGAGGGGTTCCATACGCTCCCTCTGTCCTGCTCAGTTCCCCTTAGTAACATTGCATTAGCGAGTTATACTCGTTACAATAGATGCCCAGATTGCTACACTGTTATTATTAGCTATAGTTCATAGTTTCTCTCAGGGCTCACTCTGGTGTTGTACATGCTACGAGTTTTGATAAATCATGATGAGACATATCCATCATTACACTATCATGCAGAGGAGTTTCACTGCCCTAAACATCCCTGCCCTCCATCTGCCTCTCTCAACCCCTAGCAACCTTTTTTTTCTATCTCTATAGTTTTCCTTTTTCCAGAATGTTGCAGAGTTGGAATCATACATGTGCAACGATTTCAGACTGACTTCTTTAATTTAGCAATATGCATTCAAGCTTCCTCCTGTCTCTTTGTGGTCTCTGTGGTTTTTGATGAGACATTAGATTATATGTCATGTAATATTTTTTTCAAGCTGCTTTCAATATTTTTTCATTATCCTTGTTTTTGTTTGTTTGTTTGTTTTAAGAAGATTGTTTGTGATGTGTCTGGGCAAAGTATTCTTTGCATTTAGCCTGTTTAGAATTTGTTTAGCTTGTTGAAACATGTATGTATATCTTTCCCCAAATTTGGGACTTTTCTGCTATTATTTCTTCAAATAGTTTTTGGCCTCAATTTTTCCCTCCTCTCTTCTGGGACTTTAATGACATGAATGTTAGGCCTTTTGATATTGTCCCATAGGTCCCTGAAGCTATGTTCATTTTGGGTTTTTTTTGGTCTTATTTTCCTGTCTTGTTGTTTAGATTGGAAAATTTGTATTAATCTATCTGTAAGGTCATTGATTCTGTGTTCTTTCATTGCCATACTGCTATGAAGCCCATCCCCCCAATTTTTAAAAAAATTTCAGAAATTATGTCTTTCAGTTCTAAAATTTATTTAGTTCTTTTTTGGGTTTCTATTTCTCTACTGATATTTTCCATCTTTCCATTCATTTCAAGTATATTTTCCTTTACAACATGGAGCATGGTTATCACACATCCTTTGAAGTCCTTGTCAGATGATGCCATCATCGGTCATCATTGATTGCCTTTCTCTTGAGAATTTGTATGATTCCTCGTATGTCAAGTAATTTTGGATTGTATTCTGGACATTGCAAATATTGTGTTGTGTAGACTCTGGGTCTTGTTAAAATCATCTGGGATCATGTTGTTGTTGTCATTGTTTGAAGCACACATTGGTCCAGCTAGGTCACACCCCAGTTCTGTGTCACCTTCTGTGGGCCATGGCCTCCATCTCGGTTTAGCTCTCAGGGCCTTTGCGATGCTCTGTGGGTCAGCCCAGCGGTGAGCCCAGGACTGAGCAGGTTCATACACAATCCTCTCCTCCAGGATTCCTCCCACAGTATTCAACCCACAGGGACACTCTTTTACGCTTCCTCTGTCCAGAAAGATGGGCGTACCTTTCAGAGTCGTGGCTGCCTGGGCTGCCGCTGCGGTGACACACTGAGATGTGAGGACCAGTAGCCCACATTGAATGTACAATGTACAAAGCCATTTTACAATAATTTCAGGGTACTAAACTCAGGTGCATAAAAAGTATAACTGTAGTCTTCCGAAAATCAATGTAACCTGTATTTGAAACCCTCCATTCCTACTGATGTGAAGAAATGTGATCTTAATTAAGTCTGGGAAAACTATGTTTTTGTATCTTAAATCATTACGTGTAGGATTTTCTCTTCCCCGTCTTTCTGGTGAAGAGTGATCCATAGGCTGGTCAGTGCATGACTCTGGTGAGTCTCTAGTGTGTAAACAGCTGTGGGAGGAGCTGCTATGATTCAACCTTCCAACAATCAGCTCTGGACGCAACTCTGTGTGTGGTGGTGGGGGGTTACTCCAGCTTCGGGGAGTTTGACTCCAGTGGCAAAGCTGCCCTGGTGACCACAGAAGCCATTGTCATACTCTGTGGGGTCTCTCTGCCCCTCCCAAAGTGCCCTAAGAACGGAGAATGGGCTGGCCAGGTGTGGCCTCTGGAGGACCACCAGGTGTGTCCACCTGTGCCCTAAGCCTGATACCCCTCATGGGCTGGCAGCCGGGGGCCTGCGGGCATCCGACTGCCGACCTCTCTTAGTGGGTTCCATCTCGCACTGTGCTATGGTTGTGGGGTTTGGGCAAGCCCATCATTTGTCCTGAATCTGGGGGACAGTGTCAAGGCTGTCACTGGTATCTGTCCCTGTGATCTGCCTATCCTAGATTTGTGTGTGTGTTAATAGAAATCACTTTGTGGTTAAGTAGCCAGCCTTGTTTCCTGCTCAAGTCTTCCCACACCATGGGCCTTCCCGGAAGACTGATCACATCTCTGGCTTCATGCATGACCTGGCACCAGGGGGCTGGCTCGCAACCCAGGTCCCGGGCGCCATGCTCCAGCCAGCTGGCCTATTGGGAGCCTCAGGGATCTTTCTGTCATCGTGGACACTAAACAGTGTTGGGGGTGCTGATAGGGATTCAGAAGTTGAGCTTCAGACGGCAGTAAGAAGGGGACCGTGGGGCCTAACTCAGAAACACACAAACCTGCACAGCTGTGTGAATATCATTCCTCCCTCAGTGGGAGGAAGAAACAGACAGTAAAACACACAGAGTGACAGGAAGGACCAGGCAGCAGACATGATATGTGTTTGTTTGCAGGGAGGTGAGGCAGCCTGGTGGGGTGTCTCCACAGGACAGTTTTGCGGCCTGGGAGGGCAGAGCTGGTCTGGCTGAGCCACACGGCACGTTGTCGTCAGATGGTGAGAATGTGGCGTCCATGGGAAACCTCAGAAGCTGGGGACCTTGATCTGGGGTGCAGGCTCAAGCTTTCCTCTTGGCTGAAGAAACCCAAAGGAACACCAACTGCCAGCACAATGGGAGGAATATCTGTCTCCTTTACTGTCTTAGGCTGGAAAAGTTGAAGTCTCAGCGGAGGGGAGTGAGGGAGAGAAGCCCCCTTTTCCCCCTGCAGGAGGGTACAGAGGACACTGGTTGGGAGAAAGTTACAGCAGGAGGTGTGGGGGGGACACCAAGGCGGGGGGGGAGGGGACTGGGGGCTGGTGGCAGGGGTGAGGGCACACGGAGGTGGGTCTGTGGGTCTCAGGGCAGAGCAAGGGTGATGGGGGTGTGAGTGGGTGTGCACGTGTGCACGCGTGTGTGTACATGTGAGTGTGTATGTGTGTGCATGTGTGTGGCGTGTGTATGTGTGTGCATGTGTGTGTGCATGTGTGTGTACATGAGTGTGGGAGTGGATCCCTGGGGAGGTGCTGGGCACTCAGCCCCTGTCCTCACTCCCTCCATGAAGACGCAGAGATCAGATCCCACGTTCCAAATACTAAGTTCAGGCAAAGTGGATTAATTTCCCAGTGGCTGGAAACCTGGAGTTTAGCCCTGAAATTGTGTTTTGAGAATTTAGAGGGAAGGCACTGAAACTCTTAAAAAGTCTTTTTAATGCAGGGATTTAGCTAAGAAAAGAAAAGGGAGCACTTCAGGGGATGGCCTGAGGTCAAGGTCCGCATGAGGGTGTGTCCGGCCCTGCGCAATCAGCCCAGAGCTCTGGGAAGCTCTGGATCCCTGTGTGTCAGCGAGGCCTGCTGCTTTCTGCCTGAGCCAGGCAGCAGGACTGGAAGATTTAAGGGACTTCTGAACAGGACTGAAACCACAGAGCATGTCCCTCGCTGAGCCTCGCAGGTGGCTGTGCCTGGAAGTGTCCCTGGGCTGGGGGAGGGGCGCTCCCGCCTTTGCTGTGCTTCCAGCGTCCTTCTCGCAGACCCAGCGCCTGGCGGCCCAGGGCCGTTTCTCTGAGATCTTTAACCGAAACCCTGGCCCTGGAACCTGATGGAGATGGACATGGGTGCCCCGCTGGAATGAAGCCGGAGCTGCAGGCCTCACCTCTCAGCCGGCTGCTCCCAGAGCCGCGTGCCGCAGGCGCCAAAGGACCGAATGATTTACGGATGATGAGGTCACAGTCGGTTAAACACACCAGTCAGCATTCTTAAGAGCGTTTGGACGTATTTAAGGCTGACCCTGCATGGACTTTGTGCTTTTACATCAGGAAAGTGTGCCCTTCGGATGAAATTTGTGATTCCTGGTATTCCTAAAACTTTTGAGATTTTAAATTCTGGAAAAGTGACCACTGGGCGCCTCCCTTGCAGCTCAGTGGGAATGCCTGCGGTGGAAGTCGGTGTTTCATGCACATCCGAGCAGAAAATCAGGAGAGAACCCAGGATTCTGTCTGTGATTAGAGGAGATAAGAGAGTCTGGGGTGACACTTAGTCACCCCTGTGGTTTCCCTTGGGGGTTTGTTTAGATGTGGTGTAGGGAGCTTTAGTCCCCAACTCTCTGTTGGCAAGTAATTTCTAAAAAGAGTAACTGGAAATGCAGCCCTGGCACTCCTGTCCTGTTGGAGACGCAGCCCCCAGGCCCCAGGGGCACGCTGGCAGAACATCGCGGTCACAGGCAAAGGGTCAGAGTTGGCTGGGGACCAAGGGAGCGTCCCGGGGGCTCAGCTGCCACCTGCTCGCAGGGACGGGGCTGCCAGCGGTCCTGGAACTCAGCGTGTGAGGACAGCACGGCCAGGGCCAATGAGGGCAAGACCCTCAGTGCTGCTCTGCTGGGTGGGTTTTCCAGAAAGCTTTCCAGGCTTTTGTGACTATTAGGGACTGTTAGGTTCCCAAATTCTTACGTGGGAACCTCAATCTCAATGTGATGGGATTTGGAGGTGAGCTTGTGGGAGATGAGTGGGTCCTCAGGGTGGGGCCATCATGAGTGGGATCCGTGCCCTTATGAGAAGAGACACGACAGAGAGCTGGCTTCTCTCTCCACCACATGGAGATGCACTGAGAAGATGGCCGTCGACAAGCCGATAGGCTCTCACCAGGCCCCGGATGGGCCAGAGTCTTGATCTGGGACGTCCAGCTTCCAGAACTGTGAGAAATAAATGTTTGCTGTTTGAGCGGCCCAGTCTGTGGGATTTTTGGTATAGTCGCCCGAGCTGAATGATACAGCAGTCGCATTCTTTAACAATAACAAGCATTAGCACATACACTGCCAACATATGAATGTTTATTTATCTAGCATACTAAAATATTATATTATATAACATAGACATCTTAAACACTTCAAAAAGATGAGCTGCAAAATAACCGTAATGGAAGTGTTAATATTTTCTCCCTGTGCAGCCCTGTGTGCCAAAGCCTCCCTTCCCTGGTCTAGGATGAGCTTGCTTTCGTCCTGTTGGTAATTTTTTGTCATGTGTTTTAGACTATTTATTATGATCCTTTTCAAATATCAATATTAGGGGGAAGAGCATCACGGCCAATCTTACTTGATCTGTCGTCCCCTGCCCACCACCCCTCCTTCCCTCTCAGGCTTCTTTTTTTTTTTTTTTTTAGTAAATTTTATTGGGGAATATTGGGGAACAGTGTGTTTCTCCAGGGCCCATCAGCTCCAAGTCGTTGTCCTTCAATCTGGTTGTGGAGGGCGCAGCTCAGCTCCAAGTCCAGTCATCATTTTCAATCTTTAGTTGCAGAGGGCACAGCCCACTGTGGGGACAAAGCCCCAAAAAACAGTTTCCAGGCTCTCGGCCTCACATAGAAAGGTGCTGGCTCGGGTAGTAAATGGCCATCAGCTGTGATCAGATGGCCATCAGCTGTGGCTAGTTGGCCGTCAGCTGTAACCCGTAAGCCATTGGCCACTAATATAACGGCTGTGGCTACGCTAGCAGAAGAGAATGGGGGCTAGCTAGAGCGGATTGCAGAGAGGCGGATGCCGCTGGTGAGAATATAGTGATATGATTCCCCTGCTTATGGCTCCGTGGGTGTTCCTTTTTGGCCTCACCATGTCCTGCGTTCTTATGTGGGGAGCGGGAGCAGAGACCCCCCCGGATGCCCTGCACGACACCCACCATCCCATGTGGGAATTGAACCTGCAGCCTTGTTGTTCAGAGCTCGCACTCTTACCACCTGAGCCCTCTGGCCACCCCCTCTCTGGCTTCTTTTAAAGGAATTCCCTAGTCCTCAGTTCATCAGAAAATGTTTCTGTAGGCACTTCTAGAGAACACCCACCTTTTAGAGTTGGTTTCTTTGAATAGAAAGCCCACAGCTCGATGTGACTCTGAAGCCTCTTTTGAACTCTTGGTTTCCTCTCCCCCTCCCCGTATCCTCCCCCCTCCTTCCTTCTCCCCCTTATTGTCACTCATTGGTTGAAGACACCTGGTCATTTGTCCAGTAGAATTTCCTACATTCTGGGTTTTGCTGATTGTGTCCCTGCAGTGGCAGTTACCAGTTCCTCTGTCCCCAAGTTTCCCGTAAACTGTGAACCACAGGCTTAATCAGGTTCCAGTGTGGGGAGGGCAAGGACCGGGAGGCGTTCTTGGAGGTGGTGTGTTCTCCCCGCGAGAGGCCTTTGCGCTGCTGCCCTCGCCCTCGAGAAGTTCAGCTTGAGCAGCTGCAGCAGAACCGTTGCGGTGATGGTTTCCCTCACCTGCTCCCGGGGACCTCCCCCGCCTTTCGGGGTCACTGCCTCGCTCCATTATTTTATTAGTCTTTTTTCAATTGAGATTTAATTGACCTAACACTATATTAGTTTCAGGTGTACAACATCATGATTTGATATTTGTATATATTGTGAGATGATCACAATAGGTCTAGTTAACATCCATCACCACACAATTTATCAGGCTGTTTAATGGGCTCAGGTAAGGAATCGGCTCTGTCACCAGGAAGTGGCAGAGGCTGGGTCATGAGGAGGCTGGCTCCTCAAGGACAGCAGGGTGGCCCCGCCATCGCCAGCAGGACGACACCTTCCTGAGCCTCAGGTGGGTCTGTAAGTGGAAGCTGGGCTGGTTTCAATGTATCCATGAGAATACAGAGTTCACGTAGCAGAGGGCTGGCCTGGGTGTCCTCCCCAGATACCCGGGGGGAGCAGACCTGGTGCCCGGAGCCCCCCCCTGAGTTACTTCTCTCCCTGCAGTGGGAAGCTGCTGGCCACCTGCCGCCCTGCGTGAGTCGAGGACACAGCCACTCAGATCACTGTTTGGAAGGCCTCACTCTCCTGGAATCCTGGCTGAGAAAAAGTGTGCTAAAGGAAAGCTCTGGTGGGAATAGATATAGGAACGTGGGCTGCGTGCTTAGAAAAATGAATTTACTCAGACACATGAGTGTGGGGACAGAGCCAGGGGTGCAGTTTCCAGGCTCTCGGCCTCACGTGGAAAGGTGCTGGCTCAGGTAGTAAATGGCCATCAACTGTGATTGGATGGCCATCAGCTGTGGCTAGTTGGCTGTCAGCTGTAACCAGTGAGCCATTAGCCACTAATATAACTGCCGTGGCTCCGCTAGCAGAAAATGGGGGGTGGGGGGCTAGCAAGAAGATGGTGGCTGAGCTGGCAAGTGCGGATTGCAGTTAGCAAGTGAGGTTGGTTGGCAGAGAGAAGTGGACGGTGGAGTGTGGATTGCGATCGTGTGGCTCCTGCTCCCTGTATCTCTAGCCAGCTGTCAGCGAGAATACAGTGGTATGACTCCCCTATCCATGGCTCTGTGGGTGTGCCTTTTTGGCCTCACCGTGTCCTGTGTGTTCTTACGTGGGGAGCGGGAGCTGAGACCCCGCAGGAGTCCCTGCACGACAATGGGCCTCAGGCAGGAAAGGGGGAGCAGCTTCCTACCAAGTCACTATTGTCAAGGGGAGAGTTCGCCATCGCCCCCTTCGCTGGAGGCACTAAGAGCTGCAGGGGCGAGGCAGTGTGGGCTGTGAATGGGTGCACTCAGCAGGACTCGGCCCTGGCGCCAGGCTCACGGCGGGCACGGAGCCCAGTGGGCAGAGCGGGGGGACGTGGCCCCCTCTACCTTAACTCACGGTGCTCGTCAGCTCCCGAAGGCCCGGAGTGAAGTTCACAAGGACGCTCCAAACACGCCTTACGAAAGGGCTAGCTCCGGGAGCCTTGGTCATCCCTGCTCCTGTGAATCATGACACCGGCGCCACAAAACCAAGCGGTGATTTGCCACAGTGAATGTGAGCAAACAGGCCCCAGCCCGGAGCCCCCAGCCCCAGCCGGCTCACAGGCCAGCCCCTCCGCACGGCCAGGTGTCGGGCACCGTGTGCAGGGCCCTCCAAGGGTCTCAGAGAGGCCGTTGGTAACCTACGAAAGTTAGATTTGTTCAGAATGGCCACTGCCTGACTCTCCTTCGCCTTCATTTAAGTAGACCTAATTCCTTCAACTCAGTCTTCCCTCTCCAGAGATGGGAAAGTACAAATTCCCACATTTTTCTCCCCTGCTCCCCCCACAGGGGCCCCTTATTTACAGCTTGCACTGGCGGTGCTTGCTATGCTTCTTACAATTGATGGCCAATAGCGATACTTTGTTGTTAACTAAAGTCCATAGTTTACATCGGGTTCACTCTTTGGAGTGTGTACTCTATGGGTTTTGACAAACGTATAATGACACGTGTCATTGCATGATGTTGTGCGGGACGGCTGGCGGGGTCTCTGCTCCCGCTCCCCACATAAATACGCAGGACATGGTGAGGCCAAAAAGGAACACCCACGGAGCCATAGGTAGGGGAGTCACACCACTGTATTCTCGCTGGCGGCTGGGTTGGAGACACAGGAGGCAGGAGCCACACTGTTCACAACCCTCACTGCTCCACTTGCAGGCTCAGCCACCATCTCCTTGCTAACCCCCATTTTCTGCTGGCGTAGCCACAGCAGTTATATTAGTGGCCAATGGCTCACTGGTTACAGCTGACGGCCAACTAGCCACAGCTGATGGCCATTTACTACCTGAGCCAGTACCTTTCTATGTGAGGCCGAGAGCCTGGAAGCTGCTCTCTGGGACTCGGTCCCCACACATGATGACACAGAATGCTGCCAGTGCCCTACACACCCCTGTGCTCTGCCTATTTACTCCTCCCCCACCCCTGGCAACCACTGAGATGGTTCCTCTCTCCACCTTCTTGCGTTTTCCAGATTGTCATACAGCTGGAATCACACATATGCAGCTGGCCTGATTCTTTGAAAATGTCACATGTGTGACATTCTTGAGCCAGGCAGCACCACCCAGGCTCCTGAGCTGTTTCTCTTCTCTTGCACATGAGTCTGCATGAACCAGTCCTGCTTTTTCTCAGGCAGTGGGGCCAGTGCATGCAGTGATTTTCTCAGGATTCAAGGAGGGTAGGCTGGAGAGGCCTCCGTCTCCTTCTAGAACAGACGGAGAGAGGGTGGGAGGCAGCACCTTCGCCAGGGTCTGAGGCTCCCCCAGGGCCAGTGGTTCTCCAGGTGGGAGGATCTCAGCACTGTAGGTCATCCACGGCTGTGACCTGGGAGGCCCCCACCCCGTGGCCTTTCGCTCCAGCTCGGGCAGGTTCTGAACTCCACGCTCTGTTAGGAGACACGCTGTGCTGGTGTCTGTCTGTCCATTGGCTACACGTTTTCAAAGTTGGCTCATTCTCCGGCAAACCCTGAGGAGTGTCCGTCCTCTCCCGTTGTACAGAGGAGCACACAGAGGTGGGCGACTTGCCCGTAGGCCGCAAAGCTGGGCAGACTTTTTGGATGTAAAACCCAAAGGGTCCTGAGCTTCTGGAACTCCCTTGGGTCACGTGTGGTCACAGGGGCTAGTGTCCTTGCATACAGTGGGGCCTTCTTAGTCCCTCGTGCCTGTAGTACCCCCAGCAGGGTTAAAGGGCAGGGGGACTCCCCCGAGCAGGCAGCCAGTTACTGAAAGGCGCTCCTCCCCTTGCATTCCTGAGGTGAAGGGCTTCCTAACACACAGCTCTGCATTAGGGACCCCTTGGTGAGTGCTATGCTTTCTGAGGTGAGGCCCCCTCCTCACACTGCCCAGTGCCCCACATGGTAAGTCTGGGCAGTAATCTCAGCTCCTCTAAGAAGTCTTGGCACCTGATGTTTGACCTTGGGCCGTTGTGTGACCTTGGCCAAGTTGTGTGCTGTGGTGTGAACCTGGGAGGGGTGAGGGAGACCTTCGTGCTCATAGTCAGAAAGAGGGTCAGCGGCTGGCTTGGTGCACGGCCAGGCCACTATGATGCCCTCTGGAACGTGTCCCCATGACCTGGATGAACCCTAGACACAGGTTCAGCAACTCCAGCCAGGAGGTGGAAGGTGCAATCAGGTGGAGTGAGTGTCCCTGTGCCCCCACCCTGGACAGTGTCCACCCAAGGCTGTGGGCTGGACGCCTCCTCCTACTGGCTGCGATTCCCCAGGAATTGGCCCAGGACGCCTTGGAGGCAGGTCTCAGGAGTCTGGGGGTGGGAGGGCTTTGGGAAACAGGCACTTCTCTGGGAGGTGTCAGGGCTGTTGAGGAGATGAGCTCAGGGGCGGAGGGGCAATGCTTCATGGCACCAGGCTTGGCCCTGGGCTCCGAGCTGAGGGAGCGGCAGTGGGAATAAAGAGCCTGTGGGCGCAGTCACTTGAGGGACAAAGAATGTCCCTGCAACGTGCCAGGCGTGTCCAAAACACTGGATGCCTAGGGCTGGGGGCCTGGGCGTGACGAGATCTGAGGCCTGGCCAGGCCTCTGAAATGACCGGGACCTGCACTGTGGCCAGCAGGTGGAGGTGACATTCGTCTCGACCCCAGCAGCCCTGCCCTGGCGTCTGGGCCTTGTTTCCTTGCTCATGGCCTTGTCCCGACAGAGTGGGACCACCGTGCGTGGCACTGACGTGGTCCTCACAGCCTGTGGGGACCGGGTGGGAGTCTGCAGGGAGCCTGACCCATCCTCCGGTGCTGTCCCTTAGCCTTCCTCAGGGGGCCTTCCCAGGGCAGCATCTGAGAGAGAAGGCGCTGGCACAGCCACCCAGGCAGGGGGTGGACACAGGACGCTCCCCTCCGCGGTGCCTTAGGGCCCTGTGTAAGCAAAACGTCCCTCACAAAGGAAGTTCTTATTTCTGTACAGAAAGCGTGAGTCTGTGGCCAGAGTGACAACTGGAGGTGGCTTGCAGCCATTGGGCCACCTCCTTCCCTCCCATCCTGGGGCTTGTGCAGGTGGTCCCCAGCTGCTCCTGCTGCATTAGGGCTGGGCAGCGCTCAGTCACTGTCCTGGCCTCTGGCATGACGCAGTTTTCAGGGGCCGTGTCCCGGAGGCCTGGCTGTGACAGGGCTCCTGTGGTCTCCTCGCTGTGGCACCACGACCCCAGGTCCATCGTGGACAGGCTGGCAGGTGCCCCTCTGGCCTGGCTTGTGCCCCCTGCCTCACCACACACACTCCTGCTGACGCCCTGACCTTGGGCTTCTGGCCCCCGACAGAGAATCATTTCTGTTGTTTAAGCCTCTCCTCTCTGGTGCTTTGTCAGGTGGCCCCAGGACCCTCCTGCAGGCCCTCCCCCCACCTCCTTTGTCCAGGAAGCCTCTCCAGTGCCCACTGCCCTGACAGGCTGTCCCCAGGGCCCTACGTTCAGGCTCTAAATTCCTCGTGGGGTTCTGCGCCAGGTACCATGTGCTGCTCCCAGAAGAAAGGTCTGAAAGGGGAGCTTCCACACACGCAGGAAACAGCGGACACCAGCCGGGGGTCAATTTCCGGGAGCTGTGCGTCTCCGACTGGGACGCCTTGATGGAAAAATTGCCCAGTGGATGAGCCTGTGGAGGAGCGGTTCTCGGGGAAATGCCGTTTACCCCGGGGTCTGGTGGCAAAGCTGCCGCGCATGCGCAGCTCGGAACTCCAGGGAGCCGCAGGCGCTCAGACAGCTGGTGACCCCTCGACACACCTCCACTCTCTTCCGTGCTAGCTGCCACACTCGGGTCTGTCCCTGTAGGTTGTGTCCACCTCTGTGGTCCTCAGGGGAGAATCGGTAGGCAGGCCCCTGGCTCCTGGGGGTCCTGCAGCCCCTGCCAAGGCCCTGCTGTGGCCCCTCCTGGATGGAGTCCTTTGGCTTCCCGGTAAGAGGGCCCTGCCTGGCCGAGGCCTCGCAACACCCCTGGCTGCCCCGGGGCGGCCACATGGCCCTACCACTTTGGAAGAGATGTGGAAGGCGGCTGTCCTGGTTGGTGGGGCACAGGCTCCATGCACCTCAGGGCATGGAAAGGTGCTGTTTGCAGACCCCTGCCCTGAAGCAGGCCAGTCCAGGGCAGGTGTGCCCCTTTGTGCCTGGCTGCGGGGCTCCAGGCCTCAGCACAGAAAGGGACCGTCACCTGCTCCATGCTCTCTCCAGAGTTTGCCCGTGTGGGGCCTGGTCACTGGCAGAGGGTACCTGTCCTGAGAGCTGGGTTAGGCCCGGTGGGTCTCCTGGGACCCCTAGTGATGGAAAGTGACCTGGTGAGTATGAACGGGGTCTGCACTTGAAACAGTGCGGAGGCCCAGGATTCTTAGTTCTGCTTTGCATGGTTTATGTTATGTTATGTTTATGCGGAAGTGTCCACGACCCTCCCAGGACACACGCATCTCTGTCTAAGGATGTGCCTGAGAACAGAATGTGTCATGGGCAGCAACCAAAATAGTGTCGTGTCATTCTCGCTGGGTTTTGTTGTCCTCCCTGGGAGCCCCTTTCCTTGTAGCCATGGCCCAGGTCCCCAGCAGGGGATGCCCCCACGTGGGTCCTAGTCTGAGCTCAGGTTCAGGCAGGTGAGACGGGGACACAGGGGCAGCCTGTTGAGAGAGCTGTTGGGTCACGTCGGGCCGCAGTGCGCTTGCTAAGTTGGGTGCATGTGGCTAGAGCTGAGGAAACGTGCTCCCTCCTGGCCTGAAGGCTCCTGGAGATATAGGGGGTCTGGGTTCCCCGTGGGACACCCCACAGCTCTAGCACAGCACTTGGCACGCGGCGGAAGTGCTCAGGCCCTAACCATTCACTTCTGGGCCAGCAGGGCACTGTGACTGAGCACATTAACCACAGTGACATCCGTCTTCTCAGAGGGTCACCACCTCGCCCTCCAGGGTCCTGAGGCCTCGTCCTGCTGTCCCGCCAATTGCTGTGATGGCTCCTCCCCACCAGGAAGACGTCTGAGGAAGAAAATGGTCAAGACCCAGCCGGTTCCCCTGGCTGGGCTGGGGGAAGGGTCAGTGTAGGGATAAACCCAACAGACAGTGCACAGGGCGGTTCAGGAAGTCTGCCTTGAAGCTCACCCCTGGGCAGGAAGTATGGAGTGAGGCAGCAGAGTGAGCAGGCGTTTGCCAAGCTCTGAAGAAGGGGGGCTAGGGGGCTCCCGGACTTTGTGGAAAGTGCAGGACAGCCCCCCAGGGCAGCCACAGCAGCAGGTCTCCCCTCCCCGGCCCCAGCTCTGCAGTGGTCGTAAGTGAGCAAGAAGAGCATGGAACCCCAAGTATGAATTACATACATGGCGCAGACCCACCTGCGATGGCATGAAGGGAGGAGGTGGGCACTGAGGGGGGTGGAGAAGCTGCTGGGTCTTGGGGACCTTCAACCTGAGGGGCTGAAGAGTCCCCCTCAGGACAGATGGACGGGCTTTGAACCCCTCGGGGCTGCTCCGTCTTGATGTGACTCCAGGTGCCTGACAGTCCCCCCCCAAGGGGGCGAGATGAGGTTAGCCGAGGGGAGCAAATGGCCCCTCGATGGGAGTTGGGGTCACAAAGGACTGGAGGGGGACAGAGAACTGGCAGCAGAGATCAGACACAGGCAGGGGAGCAGGTCTCGCTGACCAGACCTCAGGGGCACCAGGAAGCTCCCCTCCCCCATGCACGCAGCATTTATCAGGGGCTTTCTGCAAAGCCAGCATCGAGCCGTCGTCATCACGGCACCTACAGCACAGGGGCCCCGAGTTAGCTGTGGACACCCCAATCCCCACAGCAGCGGGGCAGGCAGCCCCCCACAGCAGCCCTCTGGTGGGTGGGAGGCTCATGGACCTGGGAAAGGCCCCATAGCAGCCCGGACCTCACCCCCAGGGGGGCCGGGGTGGCGGAGCTTGTAAGGAATAGAACACATAAGGTCTGCCTGGGAACATTTGGGGATGTAAACTCTCACAGTGGCTGGGGTACGTGCCCGGCCTTGCAAGGACTGGCTACCCTCCCAAGGACCAAGAAAATATTTACAGGATGTGGAGCCTGGCCTTCACCTTGGCGCAGGTGGGCCGAGCTCTGCTACATCTAATCTTGTACCAAGGACTGGCCCCGGCTCCTAGCCAGACCCGAGGCCAGTGCCTTGTGTTGTTAACATTATGCTTATTGGCTCCTTGCCACTCTTGTTAGTGAAGTCCTCAAAACCCCGGAAAGCCGAGGCAGGCACAGCGGCAGTTGTTGTTCCCCGGCCGCCTCGGCTGCTGCAAGGTATTCCGCCCGTGCTGATGACTTTACTTGACTGGGATTTCGCCCACGCTGCTGAAGGGCCGGTGCTGTTTCTACGACTCTAATTGACCGGGCCCTGGTGGTATGATGAATTGCCTCCTTGCTTGTTAGTGGTATGATGATATATTCCCCTAATCTCTGTCTTGTCTTACTTACTTTTGCTTTGTAATAAAACTCTTTAACCCCTTCATCCCGGCTTGTGGTCGTGTGTCTTGCCTATCGGGCCTTGAAATTAAGTCTGTGCACAGCGATCGATAATACTTATTGATAGAGTTGGAGCTTGGAACTTGGGACCAGGCCCCTCAGATGGCCATGAAAGCCAGCCTGGAGCCCCTGTGGAGGGGTCGCCTTCCCTTCTGATCACATGGGGTGGGGGATGGGGTGTGCACAGGGCCGTGGCCCTCTGACAGCACCCCCTGCATCTGCTGTGTTTGGGGCCCTTGAGATGAACCACCTGCCTTTTCCAATTAGAATGTTCCTTGATTTCAGGAATGTTTCTTCTTTACCCGACAGTGGAGCTGATTTTCAAGTGGAAAGGGGAGCTCATTTGGTAAATGGCTGATGCTGGCTGGTGGGTGCGTTCCAGGAGCTGAGAGCAGCTCCAGTCAACCTCTGAGAGCTGAGGAAGCGCCTCCTCCCCAGGCCAGGGGTGTGGGGGGCGCCTGTGATGCCCGAGGCTGGGTGGGGTGACCCTTCCCACCTGCAGACGGCAGCGGCATGTGGCAGGCGATTGAACCCAGAGCTGATGACGCGGCTGGTGCAATCACGCCACCTCTGACCATTTATGGAGCCCCCAGCTGCTTGAAAAGCCCTGAAGTGGAAGGGCCTGCCGGGGAAGCTAAGGAAGCTGCCGCGGGTCCCAGCTTCCAGGAGTCTGTTATCGGAGCAGACACTGAAGGCTTGTGGCTCCATCGAGGCTGTCGACACAGAGAAAACCCTGGCGGTTCTGCTAAAGGCCCGTGGCTGACGAGTGAGCCAGTTTCATTCGTGTCGCTCTGTAAGACTGGACGCTGACCTATTGGCACTATGTAATGCTCATAATTTCATTGTCACTGCAGCTCAGAGGCAGAGGACATTGCTTCCCCAGTTACACAGGTGGGGAAAGTAAGTCTCAGGGGCAAACACCTGTGCCAGGTTCTCAGCTGGTGGGCACACCTCAGAGCTTCTGGCTGAGCTGGGCCCACGGCAGGGCACGTCCATGGGGGTGAGGGCCTTCACACCTGGCCCTGTCTCTCCCCCATAATTCCTCCAGCATCCCATGACTTTCCTGTCCCTGAGTCATCTGTCCCCACATGTCCCCACTTCTCTATCCCTTAACTCCTGGTTGCCCCCTCGCCTGGCCCAGCTACCTTCCTTTGCTTCCACCTGGGGCAGAAGGGTCACTGGGACTCTAGGAATGTGCTCTGCAGCTCCCCTGTGCCCTGCGTCCATCTCCTCAGCCATCGGGCAGTGTGGGAACTGTCCCCCAGGGGCTGTGGTCACCCTTGTAGGCACAGCTGTGCTTCCTGTCCCTGGAGCCCTGAGCCATCAGCACCACCTGGCACCTCTACACACACACAGGTGACTCTTGGCCCCTCGGGTAGCTCAGGCACCTCTTCTGCCAGGAGCCACGGTGTCATGCGGGAGACCCTGCTCGCTATGCCATGGGTCGTGCGGGGTGTCATGTGGGGTGTCATGTGGGGTCTGTGGTCCCGCTCCCCACATAAGAACACAGGACGTGGTGAGGCCAAAAAGGAACACCCACGGAGCCATAGATAGGGGAGTCACACCACTATAGTCTCGCTGGCGGCTGGGTTGGAGACACAGGAGGCAGGAGCCACACTATCTGCAACCTGCTATCCACTTCTCTGCAATCTGCTCTTGCGAGCCCCCATTTTCTGCTAGCGTAGCCACAGCAGTTATATTAGTGGCCAATGGCTCACTGGTTACAGCTGACGGCCAACTAACCACAGCTGATGGCCATCCAATCACAGTTGATGGCCATTTACTACCTGAGCCAGCACCTTTCTATGTGAGGCCGAGAGCCTGGAAACTGCACTCCTGGCTCTGTCCTCACACACGGGGTGGGGGCTCAGGAGCGAGGCTGCCAGGGCTGTGTCACCTCCACCCGATGGCTTGCTCGTTTGAGCCTCCCAGAGAGGACTCCCGAGGTGAGACCAACGGCCCCCTGGCAGGTCCTGGAAAGTCTGCTTGCTGGCTCACATTAGCGTCTTCAAGGTTGGTTTTGCTTCTGGAAAATTTACACCCGTGTTTTCAAATTGCGGTGTAACTTCCATACCATGACACAGATAAGTCTTAAGTGTCCATCTCAGTTCATTTTCACGAGTGTCTGCACCTGCGTAACCATAGTTGTGTAACAGGTCAATGTAGACACCTTCCCAGCACTATGGAGAGCCCCTGGCGACCCCGCGTGCCCTCCTGGTCACCCTCCCCCATGGCTCACCACTCCTCTGACCTCTATCCGGCCAGTTCTGCTCTTGAACATCACATAAACGGGCACTTGCTTTCAGTCAGCGCCACGACTGCTCCTGCCGTCCACGCAGCTTCGGCCGCAGAGTTGGCTTGTTCTTCCCGCGGTCGTGGAGCGAGCCAGCAGACCACCTTGCATTCAGCCCCTCTGTGGAGGGGGCCATCTGGGCGGATTCCAGCTCTGAGTCAGACTGAGGACTGAGGAGCTCGGACGTCCCAGCACGCAGCTGTCTGTGAATATGACGCTCGTTTCTGTCGGATACACGCTAGCCGTGTGGTGTGGGGTCTTGGGGGCCTCTGCTCACCCCCACCAGCGGGACAAGTGAATCCCAGGGAGATACTTGGTATCGTTGTCTTTTTAATCTCAGCCAGTCTAGCAGGCTTGTTGGAAAGGTGTGGACCACCCATCAGCTCCATTAGGCATAGAGGGTTTGGTAGTGAGTTTTTTCAGAGCTTTCCATCGCTGTTGGGCTGCTGGTGATGGAAATTGCCATGCCAGAGCAACAAGGAGCCCAACCCTGGATGGAGCCCCTCCCTCCTTCCCTCCAAGAGGCCAGACCCACTCAGGGTGAGCTCCGGGGGCAGGAAGCGGGTGGTGAGCCCCCATGCCCAGCTGGCAGGCATAGCGAGCTCCTGAGCAGCCGGATGTTGGGCAGGGCCTTTGGGAATATAGGGTACAGAGCTGGGGGATTAGCCGGGCTGGGTCGTGGCCAGTGGCGGGGGTGGAGAGAGAGATAGGATAGGATGACAGGTGACACGCTTGGTCCAGTGAAGGGAATGTGGAGGGATTATAGGGTCCTGCGGGGTGGAAGCGTTGGCTGTGTGGCTCCGGCAGCCATTCCACCAGAATGTGCTGGAAAATAAGCAGAGGTGTGATGTCGCACTGGGAGCAGGGCGCAGAGAAGAAACACAGTGTTCCCTTCTCCTGCTGAGGTCGTGAAGTGAGCACAGAGCATGCTGCCCGTGTCTCGCCGCCCAGGGGCAGTTCCTGGGCACCCCGTCCCCTTGCGGGTGTCTGGGGCACTTAGACAGCGGCTCCAGGGGTGTGGGCAGACCAGGGATGTTTATGAAACTGCCCACAGCTGACTGCTCTCTGCGGACACCCAAATCAGACCCCTTGAGAGGCTGGCTCTGCATCAGCTGCTGCATGGTGGCTGACCCTCCCTGTGACATGATGGGGACATGGGCGAGGGGGCCCAGCAAGGGCACAGGTCCCACAAAGGCAGTGCTGGCCCCGTGTGCAGGGGCTGCTGGGCCGTGTAGCTCCTACCTCGGGGTCCTTTGGGGCCAAGGGGACAGGAGTGTCTACACTCGCACGCAGCACGTCAGTCAGGGCAAGGCTGCCCCTGGTCACGGGCGTGAAGATGGCCAAGCCCTCCTCTTTCTGTGTGTGCAGAGTTTTATAATGTGGGTTTTATTCTCATCCAGTATAGTGAGGCCAACAGATTAGGAGGCCACGGCCCCTGCAAAGAGACCTTGTTCATCACAGATCCCAGGAGGAAGGAGCCAGCTCATAGGGCCTCACAGGAAGTGCATGGCCCCGCAGTAATTAGGATGGGCCGTGGCCTGGAGGGTGGGCATGTGGGCTCTGGGTGGGTGGGCTTGCATATGGAAGGCAGCTCATGGGCTGAGTATTTTCCTGTCTCTAGGAATAGGCCAGCCCTGGGAGGGCCCGTTCCACCAGGGTCAACAGGCCACAGATGTCAAAGCATGAGGTACAGAGCAGAGCCTGTGGTTATCACACACAGGGAGCGCTGGGAGCAGGAGCTGGGAGTGGCCAGAGGGCAGAGTCCAGGCCTGGAGGCCTTGGGCTTGTGCAGCCCAGCTCAGGAAGGCCATGCTGAAAAGGACATTTGGTGCCAACCCCAGGCCTGGTTTTGCCTCAGTCATTTTTCAGATCTGCTGGGAAAACAGCACAGAAGGAAGGGGTAGCCTGAATTCCTTCCACTGGATCCGAGGCACCTTGCTGACAAGAGCTCCTGACTCCTGGGTGATCAATGAGAAAGCTGATACAAGTCAGAGCCAGCCCCCGGGTTCACACATCACTCTGTACTTGGAAAGAACTTTCTGGAAATGCAATTCCTTCTGCCAGTCTTGCCCACAGCCCTGCAGTGTGGGACTTGGGTGCTCTCCCCTGTTCCTGTGCAGAAGGAGCCAGTCTTGGGGGAGGAGGGCAGAGACATCCGCAGGGAGCTGGGAGCCCTTCCATGTCCCGCCTCAGGGCTGGGGACAGTATGGGCCCCTTCCCCTCTGGCCCCTGCCTGGCCACTGCCTGGTCACCACAGGTCCCAGCACAGCAGCAAGGCCGTCCTAGCTCTTGTCTTCTGTTGACACACTGGCTCATTCACGTCGATTTTCTTGAAAGTCGTTACAGAGAGAAGAGTTTTCAAAATAGAGACACAGATGTCCTGTTGCAAGAGCCTGGAGTCTTGGGGTTTGCCTGGGCCTGGACATCCCCAGGGGTGCCTTCCCCTGACGCAGCAGCTGGATCCGGTGGAGATGCTGATGGAAGAAGCCAGAAAGGACTGACAGATACCACGTCGGCGCTCTGTGAGCCCCTGGTGTGGCCTGGCCACTTGGGCCTCGAGGACACCAGTGTCGGAATGGAGTTTCCTTTTTCAGAGGGAAGGTCTGGGTAGATGGGGCCGAGACAGGAGCCTGAGAGAGGCTGCTGGTCGGTAAGAGGCTGCGCTGTTTACTTTTAGTTTTGAGGTGAACAAAAGCACATGGGCCCTTGTCCGTGCCATTTGGGCCGTGGGACGCAGTTCTGCAGCGGTGTGAGAGCAGGCCTGTCAAAGGGAAGATGGAGCTCGTTCCCCCCACGGACTAGAGGGCCCGGGGGTGGGCTCCCCGCTCCTCTTGGGGTTCCAGGCTGCCCCCTGAGTCAGTGGTACCTCCTCTCGTGACAGGAACCTGGATGACAGTGACACACCCACCTGCTCGTGGGGACGCCCACGATCTGCACGTGCTGCTCAAGACAAAATCCACGGGCAGGTCGGCAGGCCGGAGGCTTCCACACAGGATTAGATCTGAGATGATGAGGGCAGAGGAGCTGGGAAGGGCCAGCATTTATTCCTCAACTGTCCTCTTCCTGCACTTGCTGGTGCCTCAGCCCCAAAGAGAAATGTGGAGCCTTCCCCCTTCACTGAAAACAAGATACAACACGACTTCAAGCTGACAAACGAGGGAATTCCCAGCAACTGTCCTGTTGAAGCCCACCTGTCGTCCATGTTGTCATGGGCTGTGTCCCTCGGAAGCCCGGACCACCCCACCCCAGTCCTCAGAATGTGAGTGGGTTTGGAGATGGGCCTTTACAGAGGTAATTAGGGCAGGCTGTGATCCAGTAGGACTGGTGTCCTTGTCAGGAGGTCAGGACACAGACACACAGAGGGACAACCATGTGAGGGCACAGGGCGCAGGCGGCGTCCACACCCAGCCCTCTCCCGTGTCTCGCAGGCACCTAGCTGGGGGCGGGACCCCATCTGCCGTGACTGGTGTCGGGAAAGGCGCATTTAAAAGAGTGTTTATTGATCAGGTCAGATTTGAAGGAATCCTTTGGGAACCATTGTGCAAAGAAAATCAGTCCTCAGGAACTGCATTTTATTTACATTTGGATTTTAATATATCAGGTTTCCTGAAGCTGCAGGCGTGGCTGGTGGGACCTCCCGGGGTCACTGCATGGACGCCCTGGTGTGGTCCCCTCAAGGCCAGGGCTGTGGCTGGTAGGAGCTTTTCAGCTGCATTAGGTCAAGTCCTAATAGGACCCCCAGTCCACTCTCTGATTAAATCAGCCATTTGTTGTGGCTGAAGTTATTTCCTACGTGATCTAAATAAGGTGGGGGTTCATGAGCTCAGCTCTGAGAGGAGGGGAGCAAACACTGGGCGACGTCACAGGGTGACTGGAGCCTGTGCTGTGACGCAGCTGGCATCCAATGACAAGTCTGAGGACAAAGGGCTCACTGTGTCTCTAGAAGTCCCCTCTCTCCCCGTCCTCTCCCTCCCCACCCTGAACTCTGAGTACTGTTTCTTTATGCTGCTGAGCCAACCACGTGAACGAGCAGTGTCTTCATTCTTCACATGGTCGCTCATCCCAGGCTCCAAACGCGCTAGAATTGGAAGGAAAAGAAACAGCTTGGGTGTCCTCCCCAGGGGGCTCCTATGGTGCTCAGAGCTGTCACTTTGGTCAAACCAAGTTTGGGTGACCTAAAGGGCAAGGGCTTGGGTAAGGGGAGTCTATTTGGAGGTGATCTCAGGAAGCCCAGTGGGGGGGGGGTGATGCTTTGCTGACTGTTGGCTGCCCTGGGCATCGAGGTCACTGGGAGGGGTGGGGGGCACCCACTGCACGATGCCCCCGGGCAGGGAGGCGGAGGGTTCACCCACTACGTCCCGGCCCTGTTGGTCGCACTTTGCTCGCGGGGTGTCATGCAGTCCCTGGGAATGCCCCAGGCAGGGGCAGAGGCAGGGGCCAAAGAAAATGACTGTATTGTACCCCAGAGCCTGTGTGTGAACCCGTCGTCTGCGATGGCTGTGGCCTGCCCATCACCGGGACACACTCTGACTCAGGCTCTAGGCTGGCATTCAGGAGGGCGTGGCCAGTGCCTCCAGGACTGGGACAAGGGCCGTGACCGGCCGTCCCTGTGTGAAATGAGCATGGACCCAATGACCCCGGCAGAAGGGGCCGGGCCCCAGCTCCTGCGGGAACCTAAGTGGTGTCAGGTCACAGCGGGGGGTTTGGGAGGACACATCCGGGGTTCTGAGGGCAGGTTGTTGGGGGAGGGCAGGTCACCTGATGAGAACCTGGTCCTCAGCCTCAGTGGCTACCCTGAAGATGAGTGTCCCCACAAGGACATGGCCCTGCTATTCTCCCAGGACACTGGTCAGTTTAGAAGAAAGCGGCGCTTGCTGCACAGGTCTGCCTGTGCTGCACTTACCTTGATTGGGCCTGGGATGGGTCAGGTTGAGGGTCTTTTTCAGGCCCCTTCAGAGCCCCCTGTGGGGAGAGGCCTGGGCAGGAAACTTGGCCCCGTGGGCCCCTACTGTCCCCTCTGACAGTCTCCTTGCTGGCTCTCACTCGGCCTCAGACCCCGTTCCTTCTCCCACCTCCAGCCTGGGCCCCTCAGACCCACGCCCTGGGCTCGGCCTTCCTGCTACGGCAGCCCAGAGCCTCCCTGGGCGCTCACATCCCTCAGCTGACAGGCGGGGGTGTCTTTGGGCCTGGGTGTGGCCGCTGTTGTCCTCACTGGCCTTTCCTGCAAGGTGGAGACCCTACCCTGCCCCCGCCCCAATCCCAGCTGGCTTCCAGCAGCCAGGGGACTGTGCTGTCAGGTGGGCGGGCAAGCGGCCAGCTGGTGGCTGCTAAGTTGGCTGACCTGGTCCTAATGAGCCTCAGGACCATGGTCTTCCTGGCAGGAAGCACGGCCAGCAGGCCCGAGAGGCAGCCTCCTGTGCAAATTGCCACAGGCGTGTTTACCCGGGTTAGCCCAGTGTACGCTGGCACCACTTCTGTCACGCCGGCCGTGAGGCCTGCGGTGATGCCAGGTGGCTGGGAAGGGAAGCGGGAAATGGTGCCGGGGTGGGGCGCAGCGGGGGCCGACAGGAGGGGGTGCAGAGGGAGCTGTGAGCACGCATGTGAGGGTGTGTGTGTGTGTGCAGCTGTGTACGTGGGGATGAGTGTGAGAGTGTGTGTTGGGGAGCATGTGTTTGGGTCCATATCGACCCTGAAGGGTCTGCAAACAATTTTCTGATTTGTGGAGTTACGTGAAGTCTATAGAGAAAGAAAATTAAATCACATGTACTGAATAAAATAAAATTACAGGAAGGCAGGATCCCCAAATCAAACACGGGAACTCCCATTGCTGCTCTGTGACAGCTTGGCCCCCTTCCTCCCTGAGTGTGGAGGCCCCAGGACAAACCACAAGGTTGCAGGGAGCTGTTATATTCCCTGTCAATGCCAAGCCCCCAAGAAATTGGTGACCCCCAGCAGCCTTGGAGGAGCAGCAGGAGGGGTGTATGGGGGTGGCAGTCCTGTGTAAACCCTTCTCTCCTGGCCCTGCCCCAGCTCCATGGCCAGCAGCAGGGGCACTGCACAGAGCTCTCTGGCCAGGCTGCCTCCCCAGGGTGGGGGAAGGGCACGTGGCTCTCGGCCTGACCCCTGAGCTAGGACATCACTTCTCCTCCTGCCCTTGGACTCAGACCAGGACGTAGAATGTGGTCACCCCTGGTTCTCAGGCCTTCACACTCAGACTGAAGCCACCACTGGCTCTCTTGGGTCTCCAGCTTACAGATGGCAGACCCCAGGACTTGTTAGCTCCCATAATCGTGTTAGTGGATTCCTCACAATAGATCCACCTGCTTATCACCTATCACCTATCTGTCTACGTGTCTGTCTGTCTGTCTATCTGTCTATCTATCTATCTATCTATGATCTATCACCTATCTAATCTCTCTGTTTACCTACCTACCTACCTACCTACCTACCTACCTACCTACCTACCTACCTACCTATTGGTCCGATTGGTTCTATTTCTCTGGAGAACACTGACTAATACAACGCCTACTTTTTGGGTGCTCCCATCTGACATGACCCTCTCTCCATTGTTCACGCCCTGTGCCTCCTGGCTCCCATGGTTCCTTCAAGTCACCTCCCATGTGCTTCTGTTAGCTCTTCTGTTAGCTTCTGTTAGCTCTGGGCAGGGGCTGTGAAGGGGACAGAATTGGATCCCTGCAGTGTAGCCAGAGCTGGCCTGCACCTTGAGGGGTGGCGGGGACCCTGCATGCTCTCCAGGTCACCTCCTCCAGAGCAGGGGGTGGAGGCACAATCCAGGCAGAACTTGGGCCACAGCTGCCCCTGTGACCATCCCACACCCCTCACTGCTCTCCCTGCCTCAGGCCTGGCCCCAACGTGCTCCTCCCTGCCAGTTGTGCAGAAGAAACGTGTCCTCCCAGGCCCACAGCTGAGCAGCCCTCTTATCAGGAAGCTCCACGGTGCTATTACTCTGGGGACATCACTTGAAACTCTGATGGTGAAAGGGGACCTCAAGGAGTTATCAGGGACCCCCCCCCCAGAGAATTTTAGAATCCACCCCTTGGAAAGGACAAGAGAGACAGGAGAGGAAGGAACGGGGCAGGCCAGGGGTGAGAAGTGTGGTGCCAGGAGCCAGACCTCGGGCCCCCCGGTCCCAGGGCCCGCCTGAGAGCTCCTTCTAGGCAGGCGGTGACAGCCTCTGGGAGGGTCAGGCCACTTTTCTCTTCACCTTTCATCCCTAGCCCGGTCACAGGCAAATGAGTTCAAAGTTACACTCCTTTATCACAGGTGTTAAGATTGAGTGGGGACTTGAGACCTACTCCTGCAGGAGTAGCCTGCATTCTTCTCTTTTGTTGCACAACCGGAGACTTTGATAGGTGCAGCCATGCTTTTATTAGGTGCAGTAACAATTTCTTTGCTTTAGCATTCACCTGTGACGTCTGGACTAATGAAGATAAACTCTTAAATGCCAATTCAGTTACTGAAGTACCAGCCACAGGTTTCTTCCGCTTCTGCTCGATGTCTGGCAGAGTTCACACTCAGAGAATGTGGTCTGATGAAATCCCTGACAACGTTATCATGCAATGATACCATAGAGCAAGAGTGCCGTGGTAGTGACAGCCCAAAAGGCAGCATTTGGTGTCCAGGAAAAAACCTACAAAGACAAATGTAATAAAAATATGTGTAATAAAGACATAAAGGACTAGTATCCTTTACATATAAAGAGTTCCCAGAGGAAATAAGAAAAGCATTCACCCTGCTGGGACATCAGGGACGATCTTCCCCTACAGCCTGGGGAGGGGCACGGCCCTGGGACACCTGGATCCCGAATCCTGGACTCCGGACCTGGGAGAATACATTTCTGGTGTTTGAAGCCCTCCATGTTTTGATGCTTTGTTGCAACAGCCCCAGGAAACAAATACAGAGACTATTTCCACCACTGCAATTAACAAAAATACTTTCTAAATGAAAATGCTTACGTGGTGGCCAGGTTTAAAGTCAGGAGTCACTTTGTAGCTTGGCAGCATGTACCCAAGGCTATAAGAGCATTTCTCTTCTTTAACATGGTAATTTCATTTTTAAAGTTTTATCCTAACAAAAATTTCATGTAAGAATGAAGGTATTTGGAAAAGGTGCTCATGATAACATTGCTTATGGTACCGTATAAAAACAACAAATGTCTAAAAATTGCAGAAAGGTTAAATAAGTGGAAATGTTAAATATATGTTTGACATAATGAAATAGTTGACATTTAAAATAATGTCTTTAAATCAAACACGACACGGAAATTCTCTTTATGTACATAGAAAAAAACAGGATATAAAACTATTCATATTCGTAGGGTATAATCCAAATTTATTTTTAAAATACTTGTAACATATTTATATAACTAGAAAAATATACCAAAACAATAACAGTGGCGATATCTGGGTGGTAGAATTATAGATTATCTTAACTTTATTGTTTATTATTTCTTACAGATTCTTCATATATATATATTTCTTATAATGGTATATATTCAATTTTATGATCAGGAAAAAGTTTTAGAATTCCAAATTATTACTGTGTTGACTTTTGATTGAAATAATGTGGGAGTAACAATCTTTGAAAAATCCAATATGTAATCATGATACCCAATGAAGACCACAAAACTTACTGCTGGTGAAGTAGTAAAATGACGTAAATTCGGTAACAAAGACCCAAGTAAGGGATGGGTGTTTCTCCTGAAACAACGAGGAAGAAAGCAAACAACGGGGAACAAAGCAAACATGTGACTACTTCCCAAAACCCTCCAGGGCTTGGCCAAGCCAGAGAACCTGTCTCAATCCAAGTTTTAACATGAAGTGATTTTTTTGGTTGGGGGACCCCTCGTGCTCTAGCCTTTTCATTGTTGCCTTTCTTCTTTCCCCCTATTTGTCCCCTAATCTGTGAGTGTTGGAGTCGGGAGGGACAATGACCCAGAGAAGAGTGTCTGGACCCCCAGGGTGGCCTGACCTGCTCTAGGTCACCCAATTGGAACAAGGCTGGGATTTGCCCCCCAACTCCCCAGCTCACGCTGTGACCAAGTGTCCCTGACTGAAGGAGAAGTCCCACCGTACTGTCCAAGGACAGAAGTGTCACCTAGCCAGGCCTCCGACATCTTCTCCCGGAGTTATGTGACAAGCTGACCACATCTCCCTGCCCCTGCAAACTTCTGTGGAAAGCCCCTCAAGTTCTCCAGGGACTCTGTGCATTTAGAATTAGGCCTAGCTGAGGGGTGAGGCTCTGCTTTAATAATTCACTGTCCCCACCCAGCTCCCCTCTGAAGCTTTGCCAGTGTGGGTGGGACCCGGTGGGTTCACTGGACCACTGATGGGAAGGTGGGCACCACCTGGGGAGGGCAGGCTCGCACCTGACCACGTGGGACTCTGGGCCAGCTGAGCACTGCTGGGTGTCCACCTTTGCCCGTGAGGCAATGGACACTGTCCCCAATCTGCAGGCAATACCAGGGAGGTCCTGGCCGGGCTCCAGTTGCAGTGCTGGTCCGGGCAGTGCCAACCACCTCCCCAGGACTTAGTCACCCTGGTCACCTTGCACAGGAGAGGGGCAGCTCCCGGAAGACACCAGGGGGGCTGGGTGGGCCAGCATGTCTCAGGCCCGAGCTACTGGTTCTCAGCCTCAGGGCTTGAGGGCATGGACCCCTTCAGGTCTCCCCCCTCCAGGGGTCCAACCCAGGGCATCTGTGGGACCACAGGGTTCCCAGTACCCTTTGGGGAGAGCTCCCCTCTGTGGGTGGGTGACTGCTGGGGCCACTGGCAGACCAAGGACCAAAGGATGGGGTGGGACTGGAGGCCCCCCCACTCCACCTCAGGGGCGCTCCCTTGACACCCACACCTACTGATAGTCACATGACCTGAAGGAACACTGCCTGTGAGGCTGACCAGTCAGGTTGACCCTTCAGGCTGGGCTCCCGGTGGGTTTGGCTGCTGCCTGGGCTGGGACCTCTGATGTGAGGACAGGTTGTCCTGCCTTGGGCTCTGGCTCCTGGTCTGTCCTTGTCTGGCAGCCTGCAATCTGCTGCCCCCATGCCCTTCCACTGAAGAATATTCTACCTTCGGGTGCCCACAGCCACCAGCCGGTCCATGGAATGCTCAAAGGCCTGTAACCCCAAAAATGTTCATTTCCCTTTTTGTCAGTGGGGTCAGTCCTAGGGAGTCCCAAAGCAGGGACACAGCTCTGACCACAGCTAGAGCCAAGCACACATGCGTATGCACACCCATACACACACACATATGCCACACACATGGGCACACACATACACACACACAGGCAACACACACGGCAGTGTCCTCCGCCCCACAGGGACCCACACATATGCGCACGGGCACACACACAGGCATACACACGCACACACATACACACACATGGGCCCACACACGGCAGCCCCCCCACGCATATATACACGCACACGCACACACAGGCACACACAAACACATACAGCACACACACGAGCATCCACACACATGTACACACAGGCACCACACACACACGGGCACACACATACAGACACGCACACACACGCACACACACGCATACACACGGGCACCCACACTGCCCACACTTCTGTTCCCTAACCTATGTGAGTGCCGGCTCTCCTCTGAGGAAAGCATGTTACCTGGGGTGGAGGGAAGGGCTTTGGGTTTACCTGTCCTATTTGACTGTTGCATGAGAACGTGACCATGAGGCACAGATGTAACTGACAGTAGAAGTAAAAGACCATGTGTCAAAGCCCCGACTCCAAGCTGGCCGCCCTGTGGTTGCTCTTTCTGCAGCTCTGTGGGTTCCAGCCCTCAGGTTAGACATAGCTGCCATCTGTTAGGTTCAGAGCCGGCAGGCAGGCTACACAGGCAGCCAACGTCCACCCAGAGAGCACCTGCCTGGTCTGTCCGGGTCCCAGAGGTGGCCTCTGGTTTCTAAGGGTCGGGGTGGGGGGCTGCCAGGTGGCCCTGTGTTGCTTTAGGCTCTTGCTGGACCCTTGCACCAGGCTTTTAAAAATTGTTTTTATTATGGTAAAATATATATAACATAAAATGTACCATTTTAACCACTTTTAAATGGCCAGTCCTGTGGCATTAAGTTCATTCCCATTGTTGCCTACTGTTTACCACCATCCATCTCAGAAGTTCTACATCACGCCGAACAGAGACTCTGTCCCCGTTAAACACTAACTCCTCCTCCCCGCCCCCTGCAACCACTGTTCTAATGTCTCTGAATTTGACCATTCTCGGAATCTCATGTAATCATGGACTCAATAGCCTATGAGTCCTTTTGGGACTGGCTGTTGCAGTAGGTGTCAGAATGTCTTTCCTTTTTAAGGCGAAGCAAAAGCCCGTTGTATGGACGGACCACATTTGTTTCTCCATTCCTGTCGATGGACACCTGGGTTGTTTCCCTCTCTGGCTGCAGTGAATACAGCTGGGTGAACAGGTGTGCAAGTATGTGTTCAAGTCTCTGCTTTCACTTCTCTTGGGTCTCTGTCCAAAAGTGGGGTCGCTGCATCGTAGGGTAGCTCATGTTGAGGGACCTCCATACTGTTTTCCAGCATAGCTGCACCATTTTACATTCAACCAACAGGACACAGGGTTCCAACTTCTCCACATCCTTGCCCACACTTGTTATTTTCATTTAAAAAAAACAATAGCCATCTTGATGGGTGGTTTTGTGGACGTGGCTTTCTAATGGTGATGGAGAGGAGACCGTGGGTGGGGCTCCCAGGAACAGAGGGCTAAGACAGTGGGAGCTGGGCTGTCAGCCAGCTTCAGAGTTGACAAAGCCCAGCTTTTTTCACTGGCCAGCGGCTCCTGACAGTCCCAGGTCCTGGGAGCCAGCTCTGAGCTGCCGGCCATGGGTAACGAGGGAACACGGATCTTTCGCCCAGTGTTCCAGAGTCCGCTGGGACTCTGCGTGGTATTTACAGGCACGGCAGAGCATGGGCTTCCTGAGAGGGCCCGAGATTTCCTCTGTCTAGATGGAAGCAGCACTGCAGAGGGCTGGGCATGCCCCGGCCTCTGTGCTTCCTGTTTGTTTAGGTGCTTACGTTTCTTTTGGATTCTGTGTAGATCCCATCACATTGCATCATCACAAAACATCTCACATCTGCTCTGGGACATTGCCGAAGGATACCCCAGATGGCCCACCCCATCCTCTGTGCACCTGAACACCAGTTCTGAGAACAGGTTTGGGGATCTGAGAGGTCTGTGTTTCCAGTCTTGGTGGCCCAGGTCCTGAACCTGAACTGCTGATTTGGCACCAGTGGTTTCTTTGTGAGAAGAAGGTTCTAGAAATTTGCTTCCAGGCCGTGCAGTGACCCAGAGACTCCTGGCCCTGAGGCAGGGCTGGTTGGACCTTCCTCCTGGTGCAGCTGGTCCCAAGAGGCCCTGCCCACCTTGCAACTCACACCTTGTTCTAAGCAGTTCTTCATTGAGCTGTGCTGTACAAGAGAAGTGTACTTCCCTCCTCACCCACCCAAGCTTTTCTTCTTTCTGGTTTAGCAGGGACCACCGTGGAGATGCCAGCTTGACGAGGGTGTGCTAGTGCCCTGGGCTCTGTCCCACTTTGTCCCATATCGCATGGCTCATTAGTTGCCACAATGTCCCTGTTATTACAGGGCGCTTGCCCTGGGGACTAATTCATGGTCGTTTTTATTAGTTGATGATGATGCTGTGTTTGCCTCCTCATGACGTAAATCTGTGTGTGTGTGTCTTTTAAAACAAATAACAACAATACCGAAAGCCCTGGAAACTAGGTCAGAAAGAATGAGAACACCTTTGCAGACTGTACTGAAAAGCTGGACGCTGAGCGAGGAGGTACGGCGTGTCCTTCTGGGCCATCAGAGACCTCTGCGTCACCTTGGCAACAGGGTATGAGGCGCTCTTCTGTGGTAGCCAGGAGCATCTGGGAGCCCCTTCGTGTCTGAGACTCCACTCCTGGCCCCCAGAGCCCACCCCCTTCCTCAGGGGCTGTGCTGGGCCAGCTGTCCTGCCTTGAGCCGGATGCTCTCAGAGAAGCAAGTCTTCTGGACAACATAGGAGGAAAGGCCCCTCCGAGTGACCAAGATGTCGGCTGGCTCGGAGGAGGAAGATAAGGAGGGGTTGAAAGGGACGGGACAGCCACTCCCATAACGGAATTGCAGGCAGAGGACTAAAACTCACGATTCTAATGACCAGTTAATGACATGGCAAGATGCTTCCTCAGTGAGGCTGGGGAAAAGGCAGGGTGTGATCATGTCCCGGGAAAGACTGGACAGGGAGCACCATGATGTCAATAGCATCCTTTACCTGTGCTTTCTGTTTTCACCTTTACTTAGTTTCTAAATTTTTTACTGAATGTTTCCTACTGATTTTTATACTGAGAAAAACAAAGTGCTTTATAATAAAAGACCATTCTGCTGAGGGAGCGTTTCATCTTGTTCCCAGTTAATGTCACTGAAAGTTATCCATCTAGAAGCCGCAGAGAGAGCCATGCCCCAGTCCAGTCATTGCCAGCTCCTCCCTTAGCCCTGCCGAGGAACCGGGGTCGGGGTAGGGTGGTGGGGGACATCCCCTGCGTCTCCACCAAGGTCTGCACTTGACAAACTGCTGAAACTTCCTGAGCCGCCAGGACCTCCCACGATGGAAGAGTCGCTCTGGACCAGGTTCCCTGCCAGGCCGACACCCCCAGCCCCTTTTCCCCCATCACCACCCTCTCCTGGCAGAGCCCTAAGCCTGGTGAAGCCCAGATACCCACTGTGTCACACTGTCCTCACCCAAGCACCTACAGAGAAAAATCACAGCCATTGGGCAATAAATTGCCCGTGGACATTGGACAATGTTGACTATTTCCATCAGTCTCGGAGCTGGTCCCATCTCTTCTCTCCTCTTCTTCCCCCTGAGCCAACCCACCACACCTCACGCCCTGTGTCCATGCTCTCTGCCTTCTCTCTGGGGAAACAGCAGGAGTCCCCACATAAGGTCACTTTCCCTGACAAGCCACTCTATTCCATCAGCCTTATTTATTTCCTTCCTTTCAGTTCCTGCCTTCTGAGACCATCTTAACTCATTGTCTACGTCTTTACTGTCTGTCTCTTTAACTAGATGACAACCCTTGAGAGAAGGCATCTTGTCTGTTCCCTTCCCACTTTGCGGCACACAGTAGGTGCTTCATGAGCCTGGGTGGACACCTGGTGGTGATTCCCTCCGCATGCCCTCGGGACCTGCGCCTTCCCATCCCTCTTTGTCCCTACTAGAGTATCTGTCTGTCACAATTCAAGGCAGTCCCATGCTTACTTTCACTGCCTGGTGCAGTTCTTGCAAAAGTTCCTGTGAAGAGTAGAAACTCGCATATTTTTTTGAATGATTGAATAGTAATAAAAAAATGTATAGTTTATCGAGCCTGGTGCCAGTGGATGCCCTGGAGACCATGAGAGCCACCACGTAGAAGTCTAGCATCTCCCAGAAGGAATCGGGGCACTCTGTGTAGCCCCTGAGGAAGGCCCAGAATAAAGGATGTGGCCAGCCCTGGGCCGCACACTGGGGCCCCTGGCCCTGTTCCCAGGTCTGCACGAGGCCAGAGCAACCCAGAGGATTCTGCTCAGTGATGTGGAAGGAGCTGAAACTTTTCTCCCTGATTGCGTGGCATCACCAGTAAAACAGTGGAAAACTGGCATTTTAAGCACGCTGCTCCTTCTACCTGAAGTTTCCAGCTGGTTTACTCTGGGGCTGCAGGCAGGACAAGTGACCACACCCCACCTGGTTTCTTAATGCTGCTTTTCTGAAAGGAGCTCCCACACTGAGTATTGATACATCTATTTTGGGCCCTTGATGAGTCACTGCTGCTCACCTGGCTCCATCCTGCAGCTCCACCCCCAGCTTCCTTTAGGACAGCTGTCTTCAGAACATGGGTTCAGGAGACAGACACCTTATGTCCTCTTGGGTCCTCAGGCATGGTATCAACTACCGACCTGCTGTAACATCAGGCACTCCCATCAGTCCATCAGTGACTGCTCACTGTGACAGAAACAGACATGGGAAGTAGAAACCCTAGAACTTTGCAGTTGGAAGGACCAGTAGTCCGTGAATAGGAAGTTTCTGTTAGTGTGTGTGTGTGAAAGCCAAAATGTTGGAATTCTGTCCTGCCTGTCCTGTGGCTGCCTCTTCGGACTCCCCAGGTCCCCCACCCCAGTCCCAATGTCCCCAGGACCAGGATTCTCCAGGGCCTGGACTGAGGGGTATGGGTGTCACCGAGGCAATCACAGAGCAAACGCACCCAGGAGCAGCGGGGCGCAGGAGATGATGGCACAGTAGGTGCTCCATTGGGTGGTGCCAACACTGGCTGGTGTCTGGGCCGCCGGTTCCCCTGGGCTCCTGACAACCTGTGAACGTCTGGGCCGTCCACTGAGGGTTAGCGCTTTCTTCCCACTTGCCGGACCCCACGTTATGGGCTGCAATTCCCTGACAGTGCAGACCTGTTTATTGAGCGTGTCTGTGTCAATCTCTGCAAACACAGCAGGTGGCAGAAGGCACCAGAGCCACCCCTGAGACCCGAGGGTGCTGCCGGTGAGCAGAGCTTGACCTGAAATTGTTAGGCTGAAGCCGCTGTAAGTAAACCAGGCAAAACCAGAAGAAACACAGCCAAGAGGACAGAGAAGGCCTTGGGTTTCTAGGAGGAGAGTGTCAACAAAGAAAAGCACCTTGTCTTACTCTTGGTGATGGGGAAAGTCATCTTGAAAGGGGCCTGCTGTCCCACCACATTTAGTTACAAAGGGGAGTAGGTTTACAGCACACGTGGCATGGGTTGGCTCACTCACTCATTTGTGTATGTGCTGCCTTCCAGCCTGGCTCTCCATATTGATTGATTGATTTGGAGGATTTTATGGGCTGCCCATTCTCAGTATCTTTGGGTGCCTGGCCAGGCACCTGTGAGTATTAAAGACCCACTTCCTGTTGATGGGGGTCTCCAGGCTCACGATCTAAAAATGGTAAGATGAAATCCAGAACAGCGCAATTGCAAGAGCGGCTAAAGAAATTCCAAATGGAAAAGAAAACTGACTTACTGTTTCTCCCAAATCTGCAATGATATACAAAAGGGAGCATTCTCACAGACTTTGAGAGTATTTCCTCCATTGTGTGAAGTGGAGACTTTCCTGGATAATTTGATTAAGTCTGTAGATGCTCATGCAGTGTACTTTTTCCCTCGAAACGTGTGCAGAGCGTAGAGACTAGAAATCTGAAATCAAGGATTCTGGAAGGAAGTACAGCTTCCAGGGGCCAAGGATACAAAGAACAAGCAAAGACACTCACCTCAAGCAGAGGTCCGTGGGGGAGCCCACTGGGCGAGATGACACCATTAGAGGTCAGCCTCTTCCTCTGCCCTGCCTGCATTCGTCAAGAGCAGCCTCCCGCCAGGGGCTGGGGAATGGCCATAGCCTGCGCAGGGCTGTTCAGGAAGGGTCAGGTCAAGTGCACCTGGGTCCTGCGACCCTCTCTGGGGAGGCAGTTCCAGCTCTTTTGGCTGCAGTTTTTAAGCAGCGGGGACAAACTGTTTCCAAATAGCCGGCCAGGTGTTTGCAAACACCTCACACTTTTCAAAAGGCTTGGGCTTGCCCTTTGGTATGTGGGTGGGAGGGGGCCCAGGAGCCTGAAAGCTCTTAAGTCACAGAATAAAGGACTGCAGGTGAGTGCATTCAGGTCTCTGGTGTGTTTACTCTGCGTCTTACTCTCCTAGGAACAGGTAGATTAGAGGGGCCCCAGAAGGAGAGAAAAGTGGTTGCAAACTATTCAGCTGGAAGGAAGTAGAAATATTCCTACTGGGGACAGATAATGGGACTGAAAATGAGGGCACTTTTGAAAGACTAAGGAAAACTTTGGGACTATCAGTGTCTTTGAAAGGCCTTTCCAAACAAACTACTGGCCCACATACCACTGGCCAGGGAGGGGGTGATTGGGAAATATTTGGTCCCGCTGGCGATGGAGCACATCTGAGTCCGCCCGGTGCCCTGGCCAGGCCAGTCAGGGCTCCAGGCAACTGCCCACGCACACACGCAGCCTCCCCTCCACCATGTTGCCCAGTTTTGTGTCCATTCCGCTTAACTCTCGTTCCCCATCTCCTTCTGTGAAGTGGTACTTTTATTTAGCAGAAGGAAAAATGAAACTAGGCTGGATGCAGAATTGAAATTCCCAAACTGCTGCCTTCTTAATGTTTAAAAAATACCAGTCGCCATACCCTGTGTCTTTCCTTAGAAAATTGTTTGTTTGTTTAGAAAATGTTTATTTTTTTGATAAGGCATAAAGAATACAAAGTGAGCAGTGATGCCAACAGAAATTGTCCCCTGCTACCATTTTCATCCTGTCCCCCTCTCCCCTCTAGTGCAGGTGAGGCCACCAGGACTTCACTCCTGAGGGGCACAGGTCCTGCCCCACCGCTGCCCGGCAGCTCTGGGGAGGCAGAACGTGGGCCAGGTGGGATAAAAGTAACAAAAGCCATGAGGCCTGCAAACTGTGTACTCTCGCCAAGGGGTGAAGTCCTAGCCCATTGTTGACTCTACCCATTGGCCCTGCCAGGAGGGGCCATTCCCCCAAGGACAGGGTCCTTTCCTCTGTCTGGGACAGAGAGCCTGGCCTGTGTTCAGTGGACATTTGTCGGATGAACCCACAAGAAAAAGTGGGTTTTCACGCGCTGAATTGAGGGTATTGCCAACTGGTCTTCCCAGTATTCTGGTCCCAAGAACCTGGGAATCTGAAGGCCTTGGTGGGCGGAGTCCACTTCCACCTGGCGCTCTGGCAACAAGCCCGCTTCAGCCCTTCTTCCTCTCTCCACCCTGCTAGGGTCCAAAGTAAATCCATCATAAAGGACCCAGACCTTCTTCCACAATCAGCTGGCTTCCGACAGCGTATCTGACGGAGAATTGGCAGGGCCAGCCCCAGTCCGGGGTTTCCACTCCAGCTGCCGGGTCTGCAGCACCCTGGGGTCTTCGGGCCCGCGGGTGGCCCCCCATGCCCCGGTGCTCAGTTGCCAGGGATGCTCACCAGTTTTCCTGGGCTTGTCTCTAACTTGCTGAACAACAGAGATTCACACAGAACAAGAGTAATCAAAGTTGGGCGGCCCCAAGGCCCTGGGGTGTGTCCCTGCAGAGTGTCCCGGCAGTGGGCAGCCCCTCTCTGGGAAGGGGCGACCCAATTTGGGGTGTGGGAGCCGGTGTGCTGTCACGTGGCACAGCTGTATGGCCCCATTCAGCGAGTCTGTGAAGTTTCCCTAATCCCACCTGCTACTTTTCCTTATAGAGGCTTCAAGGCTGAGCACTTCAGAACGAAATTGGGGGATAGATGGCACCTGTACCCCGAAAACCGGGACCTTGGAGTAGGGGTCCAAATAGGACCCAGCTGTGCTGCATTTCCAGGGTTTTCGGAACCGCCCCAGACCCAAGCCTTTTGCGTGGGTGCGAGAAGAGGGGGCACGCACCACGGAGGCCGTGTGACAGTGTGCAGGCGGAAAGTGCGCCCAGGAAACCCAAGGATTAACCGGCCTGCAGCGTCCACAGCATCCGGTAGGGGGCGCGCGCCGGCGGGAACGCGGGCGCGGGCGGACCTCCGCGGGCCTTAGGCGCCCGGCGCCTCTGACGTCACCGCCCCGCGGTAGCCAGGGCAACGGCCTCATCAGCGCGCGCGTCAGAGCCGCCAGTCTCTTGGCAACGGCCCGATCTCCCGCTCTCCCTCCGCTTGGCGCTGGGCCGCGCGTCGCTCTGGCGTCAAAGCGACGTCAATGGGGATGTATCAATCCGGCGCGGCGGCGGGGCGGGGCTGGCGGAGGCGGGCTGGGGGCGGGGCCGGGCCAGGCCGGGGGCGGGGCCGGGGCGGGGCCGGGGCGGGGCGGGGCGGGGCGGGGCGGGGCGGGGCGGTGGCGCGTGCGGCGGGGTGCGCGGCGCGGCCCCAGAGCTGACATGCGGCGCGGCCCGGCTGGCGGCGGCAGAGGCGAGCGGAGCAGCGGGCGGCCGAGCAGCGCGAGCGACCGAGCGGTCGACGGGGGCAGCGGGGCGGGCGGCGTGCCGGCCTCGGAGCCCCGGGGGTGGCGGAGGTGAGGCAGCGGGCGGCGCTGGGGTGTCCGGTGGCGGCGCGGGTGCGCGCGTGGGGGTCGGGGCCGGGACGCCGCTCGCCCCTCGGTCGCCCGCTCCCTTTGTTTTGGGGCGGCGGGGGCGGGTCGGCGCCCCGCGGGGCTGAGCGGGCCCGGGGCACCGGGCGGAGCCGACCTCGGGCGGCGGGGCGCGGGTGTCGGAGCGGGGTCGGGGCGGGCGCTGAGCGCTCCGCCGTCCGCAGGTGCCCGGAGCCATGGTGATCATGTCCGAGTTCAGCGCGGCCCCAGCGGGCGCCGGCCAGGGCCAGCAGAAGCCCCTCCGGGTGGGCTTCTACGACATTGAGCGGACCCTGGGCAAGGGCAACTTCGCGGTGGTGAAGCTGGCCCGGCATCGAGTCACCAAGACGCAGGTGCGTGGGGCGGCAGGGCCGGCCTGGGGTGGACCCCGCCTGGGCGCAGCCAGCCGCGTGGCGTCCCTGTCTGCGGGGCCAGCTGTCGTCCGAGGGTCTAAACGCCGACGGGTTTTAGTCCGGGAAAGAAAAACTCTTATGTTACGATTCTGCCTAATGTGTATGAACATCGAAGGGTAAAGACCAAGTGCTAAAGGATAATATTAACGATGACTTTGGTTATTCCCCCCACCCCCCAAACTTTTTGGGACCTCTTGGAGATACAGAGTGTTTTAGAAATTAACCTGCAAAAAAACGAAAATTAGGTTAAGTGAGAGGTTTGGTTTTTTTTTTTTTTTAAACAAAATATCCTTTTTCTTGTAAAAATCTGTAGGTTGCAATAAAAATAATCGATAAAACACGCCTAGATTCAAGCAACTTGGAGAAAATATACCGTGAGGTTCAGATCATGAAGCTTCTGAATCATCCTCATATCATAAAGCTTTACCAGGTAAGCTCAAGTTTGCCTTTCCCTGTTACTTCTGGCAAGTGTATTATTTCTTATTTCCGACAACCTAAACGTGCAGTTTCAGAAGGTTGCTCTTCTCTTTGTGTGTATGTGGGAGTCCGGGAGTTGGTTGCATAAGGTCAATAGATTAATTTCTGTAAGTGGTGCAGAGGTATTCACACCTATTTTCTTGCTTTTGGGTCATAATTGCTTCATGAACGGTTTATTTAGTATTGTAATTTGTCCAGTGTTAAATGCGTTGAGGTCAATGTTACTCTTACTATAAAGAGAAACAAGCAGATCTGTGTATTGCCACAAGTCAGGCATTTGTGGTAGAACATATTCAAGTGAAACTAGACACTTCCGCCTCTTCAGATAATTATTAAACTTACAAACCAGCTGCTCTTACTAGTTTTCATTAATTTATCTTTGCAAAGGCAGCAGTAAGCATTTGTCTTCCCCTTTTAAAACTCCTCCATCAAAAATGGAGAGATGAGAATACTTTTGCCCTGGTGAGAGCAAGCAGGTTGTCATTTAATCCACGTTAAGAACAGGCCTCACCCTGTCCGTCTTTTGGTTTGTTTTGGGCCTTTATTTTTGTTCTGTTGAAACTAATAAATTGCGTCTTTGGAAAATAAGTGCTGGTTTAATTAGGACAGCAAAGCGCTCTCTTACTTAGCTGACCACTTCTGTAAAGATGAAATCCAGCCTCGTTCAGGAGAATAAGTTCTCGATGTTATGTCCAGTTGTGTTGGCTGGAGGTTCCTTTTGATGACTTTCACAAAACCCTGAGAGTCTGAAATGAATATGGGACAGTGTATGTATTTGTGCTGTAGGCAGGGCTAGGTGTACAGTGAGGTAGGACGGGACAGTAGTTGAAATGATCCCACGCAAGGCTCTTCTCTGTTAAAATGAAGGGAGAAGTGGAGTCCTCGGGGCTGTGTTTCCAGAATGACAGTTTACTCAGCGCTGTTAGTGCAGCAGTCTCATCAGGTGCTCTCTGGTTCGTGTTTTGTTTCTGTTGTCATTTGTAAGTTGCCGTCTGGAGAAGGAGTTTCCTCCCCGGTCCCTGATGTCAGTGCCTGAGAAATGTGCCTGTTTCCGCAGGAGTGGGCTGACCCCTGTCTGTTTCTGGCTGTGCTGGAAGGATGAGCCAGAGCATGGCTTCCCCGCTGGCCCATTGTGTGGACTAACCCAGTTAGCGATCCCTGGCCCACGGGATCCAAGTTCGGTCTTTTCCGGGGTGAATTTTCTCATTGCTCTGTGGGCTGCTTTAACCATTTGGAGACATACGATGCAGTGGGACAGCAAGGATGGTGATTAGCCTGGTTTTGGCGCTGGCGTCTGATTTTCATCCAGCTCGCCCAGGCCCAGAACCTTGGTGAGGCACTAAACTCTTTCCTTGCGGTTTTTTTTTTTAAACTTAAAACACATTCGCTTTCATTCTTTTTCTGTCACTTTTTTCATTGAGAAATGGGGTGAACAGTGGTTGTCTTACTCGCCACTCTGTTATACACATTGAGCACAAGGGCAGTGAAAATTCCAGCCGAACTGCTTGGTGTTCAGGTTTCTTTCTAGATTTACAGCTCAAAGCAGTTGTTTTCCAAGTACCTTTTTTAAAGGAGTAATTCTGAAACCTGAAGGAGTCTTTTTCTGCAAGAATGTATTATCTCTCTGCCTCCCTCAGAACTAGTTTAAAATACACAGATAGTAATTACACTTCGTTTGCTACCAAAGGTCTGAATTTTTCTTTGTTTCTTAGTTATGTTTTAAACTCTGTAAAACATTTTCTTCAAAGTGAAATAAAACTCTCGGTCAATAAGGGAATCTTTAAGGTGTACCCGACATGGGCTGTTGCTGTTGACACCGCTGAGCAGATTGCAGTACAAAGAGCAGACTGTTGTAGCTCACCTGGCAAAGCTGGCTTCTCGTGGCCTAATTAGTGATGTCACTAACACATGGGGGGTGGCGGGGGGGGGGGTGTTTGCTATCTGTGATTCAGCTGTGCTGGCCTTTGGCTGGAATCATCTGTTGCACACTCGGCTTCTAGAAGAAAGCCATAGCAGAACTCTTGAAGTTGTTTTTACTTCAGTAGCCTCCAGAGTCCTCTAGGTGGGTGAGGCAAAGTGAATTATTATTGTTTTTTTAATATTTATTTTACATTTGTATTTATATTTATTTCCTATGATACAGGAGAATTCTAAACCTTTTTTTTTTTGAGAGCAAAGAAATATCAGGATAGGCAGTCTAGTGAGGAATTCACCTCTGATTTTTAAATTCTTTTTTTGAATAGGAAGCCCCTTATTTCTTTCCTTACTGTCGAAGTTTTTCTTTTCTTTCCAAAAATTATGAAGGTACTCATCCCGGAGAAGTTAACAGTTTACTGGGGTTCAGGTGGAATATTTATACCGTTGGTATGCTTTCTTTTTGTGTGGTTAAATGTCATGTCTTCATTTTTGTAGGTTATGGAAACAAAGGATATGCTTTATATTGTCACGGAATTTGCAAAAAATGGAGAAATGTTCGGTAAGCCACACTTAGTTTTAGTGTCTGTTGACGGCCAATGGTACTGACTTAGCGGGTACTGCTTGTCTCGTGTTGGGGTGTACCTACTTTACAGTTGTACAGCATTCTTCAGTGTGCCCGAGACATGGGCCCGACTCGCAGATTTGGGAGCTAGAGCTTTGTTTTGTCGCTCCTCAGATTACTTGACTTCCAATGGGCACCTAAGCGAGGATGAAGCACGGAAGAAGTTCTGGCAGATTCTGTCGGCTGTGGAGTACTGCCACAGCCATCACATTGTGCACCGGGACCTGAAGACCGAGAACCTCCTGCTGGACGGCAACATGGACATCAAGCTGGCAGGTAGGGGGCACGCTGCACCCAGGAAGTGCCATCCTGGTGGGGTGGGGCGGCAGCCTGTGCTCTGTGTACGCGCACCTCTGAAACCACGGCCCCTGCCGTTTGCACCGTACCTTCATCACCTGTTTCTTTGTCTCTCAGACTTTGGATTTGGGAATTTCTACAAGTCGGGAGAGCCTCTGTCCACGTGGTGTGGGAGCCCCCCGTACGCAGCCCCAGAAGTCTTCGAGGGGAAGGAGTACGAAGGCCCCCAGCTGGACATCTGGGTAGGAGCCCGCGTGTGCACTGCGTGTTAGATGCTAGCCAGTGAGGGCGAGCTGGCGCTGACTGTGCTGTGTGGTCGTTGGCAGAGCCTGGGAGTCGTGCTGTATGTCCTCGTCTGCGGGTCCCTCCCCTTCGACGGGCCCAGCCTGCCAGCGCTGAGGCAGCGGGTGCTGGAGGGCCGCTTCCGCATCCCCTTCTTCATGTCTCGAGGTACGTGTGAGGTGTGAGCTGGGCCTCCTGAGCTGGGGGGCGCGGAGCGCCATGGGAGTTGTGGAGGAGGAGGGGGAGGACGCATTCATTTCCTGAAATGCCGGCTTGACTGTCTTCTGAGTCTGCCATCGGGTCTGTGAGTCAGGCCTGTATTACGCGGGGTGTTTACCTGGGAGAGAAACCCAACCCACGGGCTGTGTTTCCAGTGCCCTACTTACGGGCCTGGCAGGTCCCTTCCTGCGAGGGTGTCTCCCGGAGGGCCGGCTGAAGGCCTGGTCTCTGGAGTCCCTGCCCAGTGCCCTGTCCCTGTGTCTCACCCACTCTACACACGTGCTTTTCTCCATTCAGTAAAGACGTGTGACCCACTGGCCACGAACGTGTGCAGCCACAGCAGAATGGGGAGTCTAAGTGGTATCTGCGGGGACCACTTGGGAAGACTGTGTCCCCACAGAGGCCCATCCCTCAGTGGGGGGGCTCTGTCGGGTGGCAGGTCTGAGCTGATGGCACAGGCCAGCACTCTTTAGGACGGTCATTTGTTCGTTTCCCCGCATCATGGGAGCCTCGTCCCCTGCGGGGCTGCTGTGGGACCGGGTGGGCCGTGGGGGAGCGTGCCGCCGCCCCACCGGGACTCAGTGCGCCTGCCCCGCCCCCAGACTGTGAGACGCTGATCCGGCGCATGCTGGTGGTGGAGCCTGGCAAGCGCATCACCCTGGCCCAGATCCGGCAGCACCGGTGGATGCAGGCCCATCCCTGCCCGCCGCCCACCTGCGCTGCGCTCAGCTATAGCTCCAAGCTGGGCGACTACGACGAGCAAGTGCTGGCCGTCATGCAGACGCTCGGCGTGGACCGGCAGAGGACCGTGGAGGTGAGCGCTCCGCCCTCCCTGGGCCTGGCCTCCGGGGGGGGCAGGCGCTCTCCAGTCAGGCTAAAATGGGAACATGGGCTAATTTAAGGGCCAGCTTGTCCACACCTCTAAAAAATATTCTCGGCCACCCAAGAATAACCCTGGGAATGGCCCCGTCAGGGAGCCTCAGCGACTCGAGGAGATGTCCTAAGGCGCCACCCGCATGCGGGAGCCCTGCTTCTCCGCCATCTCCTCTGGCCTGGCTCTGACCCGCTTCTCTGCCTGTCGCAGTCCCTGCAGAACAGCAGCTATAACCATTTTGCGGCTATTTATTACCTCCTCCTGGAGCGGCTGAAGGAGTACCGCAGCCCCCCACAGTCGTCCCGGCCCCGGCTGGCCCGGCCGCAGAGGCCCAGAAGCTCTGATCACAGCTGCCTGGAGGTGAGGGGGCTCCTTCTAAAGCCCCACCCTTGTCTCTACCTTGGATGCGTCCCCAGGTTAGGGATTCCTTGCTCAGACACGCTGGAGGGTGAGACGCATGATGAGCGTGCTGACCCCCACGTCCCAGCGCACACTACCCATTAAGCCCTGACGGGGTTCCCCTGTGAGCCTTGCACCAGAAGCTGCATGGAGAAGGGGGGGTGCTGATGCTCTGTTGGGGGTCAGGTCCGTCGAGTGGCAACTTGTTCCTAGCTGTCCCTCATGCTGGCCTCTCCATGCTCCTCTTGGTCACCTTCAACCAGCGTGGCCTCAGGGAGAGCTCACATGTCCTGAGCCAGGCAGCTAGTGGCTGCCACCTGTTAACGCCAGAGCAAGCCAGCATGGTCTTTTCTCGCGATGTCGCGGTTGTCCCCAGAGCCAGCTGCCTGATGGCCCCGTCCTCATCTGCCGACCCACAGGTGCCTCAGGAAGGCCTCCCCAGTGACGCTTTCCGATCCTCCCTGCTCTGCCCGCAGCCCCAGACCTTGGGGCAGGTCGAAATGGACTGTGACCTGCACAGCTCACTGCAGGTGTGTGAGCTTCTGCGCTGTGTGGCGTCGGGGGAGGGGGCTCGTCTGGTTCCCGGCCGCAGTGATGACCCTGCACCAGCTCTCACGGAGCCCCAGGCTCACTGGTTTGTGTCTGTCCTGCACAGCCCTTGCTCTTCCCCATGGATGCCAACTGCAGTGGAGTGTTCCGGCATCGCTCGGCTTCCCCCAGCAGCCCGCTGGACACGGCCATCAGCGAGGAGGTCCGGCCGGGCGCGGAGGCGGAACGGGAGGCACAAAGGCCCCTGCCCGGTAGTACGGGCCGCAGGCACACGCTGGCCGAGGTCTCCACCCTCTCCCCATGCGCCACTCCGTGTAAGTGTCCCGTGGGCAGGCGCGTGGCCGCTGAGCAGGGTGATAGTCAGGGCTGTGCAGGGCTGATGCCAAACGCACCTGTTCTGCTTATCCACCTCTTGTGGTTACATTTCCCAGCTCTGCCATTGGTTTAACCGCAAAGGCCACAGGGTTACACTGAGATACCCCTGTGGTGGTTTGGTGGTGGGGACAGTGTCCTGGGAGGGCAGGTCCTCATCCTGGGCCCCTCTGTGTCCTGGGTCAGCGCCCGGGTCAGCTGCAGCCGACTGTCAAGCCTCCCCAGTTCTGGTGGCCTCTGGTTGTCGCAGACTGCCACACCCCCAGCACAGCTGTCTGCCCGTCACCGGGCCGTGAGGGTTGCCTTGGGGGCTTAGTGTCGCTGCAGTGGGCGTGTGGAGGGGCCAGAGCCAGTTCTTCTGTGAAAACTGGTGGTGCCTTGGGTTGTGTTGGCTGTGGAGAGCATGGGGAGCCCCCCTCAAGAACACCCTGTTCCGTCTGCAGGTATCGTCATCTCCTCCTCCTCCCCAACGAGTCCTTCCGAAGGCACCAGCTCTGACAGCTGTCTTACCTCAGCGGGCGAGAGCCCTGGGGGGCTCAGTGGACGCTTGGCCGCTCAGGGGCTGGTGGGCACCTGCTCCCCACTCAGACTGGCCTCACCGCTGCTGGGGGCCCAGTCTGCCACCCCAGTGCTGCAGGCTCAGGGGGCCCTGGGAGGAGCCGCCCTGCTCCCCGTCAGCTTCCAGGAAGGCCGGAGGGCTTCAGATACCTCGCTCACTCAAGGTGACTTCCCCTTTCGGTCTCACTTCCACCTTCCCCAGGAGATGCTGTGTGTGGCCCTGGAGGGCATCACTTTGTCCTTGATGGCGGGTGTTCCCCCGTCCTCTAGCCGGGTCTGGGTAGAGCAGCAGTGCTACCCCATTGTGAACAGCCTGGTCTCTGGGACAGTCATCGGCTGTTTTTTAAAGGCCCGAGACACTCGGATACCAGGCAGCAGCTCCTGCCTGCAGGAGCGATGGGGTCAGGGAGGGATCCCCCCACTTAGCTGCCTGGGCATCTCCCCCCGACCCAGGGCTGGGTCCTCTGGCACTGATCGCACCCTTCTTCCATGGAGGGTCTATGGTCTGCTCAGGCGCATGCCTGTTTGGTGTTGGAACTACTGCCCCAAAGCAAACCCCAAAAGAAGAAGACTTCCCAGCCTTAGGGAGGGATGGGTGGTTTGTCAAAAGTGATTGGCTGCCCAGCAAGCGCCCTGAGCCCTGCAGGAAAGCGTACTGGCCCTCGTATCTGTCACCTCTGCGTTGCCCGTGCCTCCTCCTCCTCCCCACCCCACCCGTGTGGAAATCCTGCACTGCGGGACCAGATCTGTAGGCTTCTTCATCTTCCCCCCCCCCAGGCCTGAAAGCCTTCCGGCAGCAGCTGAGGAAGAACGCAAGGACCAAAGGGTTTCTGGGGCTGAACAAGATCAAGGGGCTGGCTCGCCAGGTGTGCCAGCCGTCCGCCAGCCGGGCCACGCGGGGTGGCCTGAGTGCCTTCCAGCTGCCTGCACAGAGCCTGGGCGTGCACAGCAGTGGGGCTGGCAGCCGCGAGGGCAGAGGCCTGCTGGAAGAGGTGCTGCACCAACAGAGGTACGCCCGCTCGGCACAGGCTCCTGCATGTGGGGCTTTCCTCTTAAGCTCCCCCTTCTCCATGGAGTCAGATGAGCACTCTTCCCTGCCCCCAAGTGCAGACCTGTGGGGCCTTGTTCCCTGCAGATGGTGGCAGAGGTGGGGAGCCGTCAGGTTTTGTCACTTTGAAGCCTGTAAGGGGGGTGGACGGGGGCAGTGAGTAAAAATGTCACATCTGGTTGGCATCTCTGAGCTGCGACAAAAGCACGCTGGAGAATGGAAATGTCAGGAATTGCTCAGGGGATTAGTCACACAGCACTGCGTGTTCTGAGCAGCTTCAGCCAGCAGTTTCACGGGGCGTGGACACCGATAGTGTCTGAGCCTGGCCGGGTGGAACATGTCAGAAGCAGCGAGTGGAGCTGGTAGTGACCTGTGCCTTCCCCATTCCCTCGTCTCCCTCCAGGTTGCTCCAGTTACAGCACCACCCGGCAGGCCTGCCCAGCTGCCCGCAGGCCCCCCAGCCGCCCCCGGCCCCTCTGGTCCTGGCCCCCTGCGACGGTGCCCTCCTTGTGTCAGGATTCCAGAAGGAGCTAGGGCTGGGGCCCTGCCCGCTGCTGCCGCCCCACATCGTCCAGGCTGGGGTCTCCCCGGTGGCCTCGGCAGCGCAGCTCCTGGACGCCCACCTACACATCAGCACGGCCTCGGTGGCCCTCCCCACCACCATGCACCTGCAGCCACACTTTGCCATGCTGCCCCCAGGTTTCAACCCCATGGGGCTGCCGCAGGGGGACTGCGAGATGGAGGACCTGACCGCCGGCCAGCTGGGCACCTTCGTCCTGGTGCAGTAAGGAACACGGGTCGCTGCCCTCTGCCCCAAATGGGCCGCTGACTCCTCGAAGCAATAATCTGAGTATGTGAAGACGTTTCCGGACTCAAAGCCAATAACTTCTGAGAAGCAAAACAAGCAATACGTTGGTGTTTTGGCTTTTTAGTTTATATTTTGTTTCATTTTCTCCTTGCACTGAGCGGCTGCTAACATGCGTCGGGACTGGACAGTTTCTAAAGAAAAATAATGAGGGTGTGTTGTGGGGCGGGTGGAAGGGCGGGAGGGAGGGGAGCAGGTGAGAGATGGGTGACGGCTGGCTCAGCGAATTGGCTTGGAGCCACTGGTGGCAGGAGGGGCCCAGTGACGCCCTGGTCCACGGAGTCACTCACGAGCATTGCATTGGGCAAAACACGGTGTGAGCCCTATGCGTGCAAACGAGTAGGCATGTCTCCACCCGTGTGTGTGTGTGTGTGTGTGTGTGTGTGCGCGCGCGCGTTGAGTGGTATCTTTTTTTTTAGTTAACAGCTATCCACTTCCGGAAACACTTAGGCTTCAAATGTAAGCTGTGAACTTTCTGCTTTATGTATCGGTTTTTAAAAAGCTCTAAGGCCAGCCCAGGAGAAGATAATCTACAAATTCTCGGACTTCTCTCCCCTGAAGTCAGAACCCACAGGATCATTTATACCTTCTTTTTTAGATGAGAAGTTTTATAAACTGCTCAAGAGTTGGTTTCCAAGATTCTTCGGAAGAACCTCAAAAGGGCGGGCGGGCTGGCTGTGGGGCACTCCAGCCGGGCACTTGCTCAGCCGGAGGAGTTTCCTCCTGCTGCCCGTCTGATTTCCGCTGCTAATTAAGTTTTTATGCATTTCATTATCAGGGTCCAAAAAGAACAGCTGACTGGGGAATGTGCAATATGGAGACCTGGGCCTGGGAGGAGCAGATGGTAAAGGGTCATGCCAGTGGCTGGCCTGCTCCCGCTGGGTGGCAGCCCGTGGACGGCCCAACCTTACCCAGGCTCCTGGTTAGGCTTTCGTTCACGGAAGTGAAATGACAGGTCAGGTCAGTATTGTTCAAGCTTTGCTCCTTTTTTTTTAAAGCAAATACTGTATATGTATATAAATAGGAGACAAATAGACACTACTTATTTTTTATATTTTTTACTACACCTTTGTGTTCCCAGTTTAAATTCCCCTCTGGTAACACTGCAAGGCGCTGACACCAGGTCCATAGAGGAGGGAGACAAGGTGCGTCTTTACCTGGCAGGGAGACTCAGGTGGTGGCTTGTAGGTCCGAGGCCTCTGGAGGGAAAGGAGGGTCGTCCCTGCACACCCCTGCACCTGTCAGCATGGCCCTTTACCTCCAGATGCCTTCCGTTCACTTGGCTCTTACACCCTTCAGTATTACACAGGTAACCACGGGGGAAGGTGGGCATTCGTCAAAGCCAAAGATGGCCCGCTTTTCTGGAGGGTGGGCAGGTGGGCGGCCCCTGTGGCTGCGTTTGCCGAGCTTGCTGCTGCTGTCCCTCCTGCACTGGCTGCTTCAAGGATTGGGCAGTGGACTGGCCTGGCTGCCAGGCCGCAGACACCACCAGAGCCTCCCGCCGACTGGTGAGGAAGGTTGGGGCGGAGCGAGGCCGAGCCCCTTCCCACGGAGGCAGCACGCGGCCCACTAGAGCCTGGTCCCCTCTCACACGGCTGTTCTAATGCCAGAGATCAAAGGCCTCAGAACATGACAAGCACTTTATCCTTTCACAGTTTCTTTCTCGTTGCCGTAAGTCGAGTTGTGTGTCTTGTTTTCAGGCGTGCGTGGTGTGTTTCCTGGGTCTCCCCACCGCGCTCTGCTCGGACGGATGCAATAGCCTGTTGAGAGGCACTCGCGTCTGAGCAAGGTGTCTGTTGGGTGGGTTTTGTTTTTTACTGTAACTGAGTTAATTATTTTATTTCTTATGTTAACATGAGAAATGTACGCCAAATGATTAGTGGATGTCTGTTTTTTAATTTAATATTTAAATAAAATATTTGGGGGGAAAAACGTCGGCTTTTTCCCTCAGTTCATCTCTGTGGAAGTGCCTTCCTTCCGAGCCGCTTCACTCCAGGTGCAATGGCAGCTCAGGTGGCGGTTTTAATTAGTTTCCGGTGTACAAAACAATGTACTAGTGAGACATTTACATCCCTGACAAAGTGATAACCCCCCTCCCCCAACCTACTCCCCCTCTGACATGGTATATACGTAACTGTTACAATTCCAGTGACTATTCTCTATGCTGTCCTCCACATCCTGTGACCATACGTATATAAAATTATACTTGACATTCATTATTGTTCAGCTTCAGCTTCAGGTGTACAGTGCAGTGGTCAGGCATCTACATCATCCCTGAGGTGGTCTCCCTAATGGGACAAGTGTCCATCGGATGTGGCCAGCACCAAAAATGGTGGAGAAATTGGAGCCCTGGTGGGCAACGGACGGCTGTTCCTTAACTGAAACAGAATCAACAGATTGTCCAGCAACTCCGCAGGGCACAGACCCAGAGGAATTGAAAGCAGGGACTCGAACAAACGCTTGCACACACACATTCATGGCAGCGTTTTTCACAGTAGCCAAAGGGTGGAAGCCACCCACGTGTCCACTGACTGATAACTGGATAACAAACATGGTCCATTCTCACAGGGAGTGTTATTCAGCTCTAAAGAGGAAGGACCTTCTGACACACGGTTTGACATGAATCCTGAGGCCATCATGCTCAGGAAACAGGTCAGGCACAAGAGGACAAATGCGGTACAATTCCTTACACGAGGCCCGTAAAGCAGTCAGATTCGTAGAGACAGGCCGTAGATGGTGGGCAGAGTTTCAGTGTGGGGAGATGGACGTTTTCAGACACGATGATGGTGATGGCCAAGCAACAATGTGAATGAACTGTACACTTAAAAGTGGATACGCTGGTGAATTTTGTGTGTTTTACCACCATGAAAAGAAAAACGATCTTTCGGGGGAGATGCCTAGAGACGGACAGTAGCTCCTTGTGCAGGGCCAGGCCCGGGGCGCGGGGCGAGTGCAGTGAGGGGAGGACGCAGGGCAGGCCACTGGAGTCCCATCCATGGGAACCCCTTGGAGACTCAGAATGTGTTTCCATGGCCTGGGAATGACAGTGTCCAGTGTTGCTTTATTGCAGCAACCTCATGGTTGGTCGTGGGAGGAGGCCCCAGGAAACGCCTCCTTGTTTGGGCAATTAGGGCAGCTGGCTTGAGAACAGAGTTACACCGTCCCACATCATGAGCTGTGACTCCCGGGGACTAAGGAGCTGTGAAGCGGCTGTGACAGGAAGGCCAATCACACCACACACCCCCGAGAAAAGCCCAGCAACCCCCAGGAGACGTCCCTGCTGGGCGTCTCGCTCCCTGGCTTGCGTGTGGCCCAGTCAGGGAGCTGGCTCGAAACACTCGGCCTCTGGTCACCATGCCTGAGAACAGGGCCTGGCTCTGTGGTGTTTGCTGTGGAGAAGACTAAGGGGAATCTCAGGTTGCTGAGTGGGACGCAGTCTTGTAAACTAGGAAGACTTGAGGCGTGTGTATCTTGGCTCCCCAACTTGGTGGTCCGCTCCTGCGGGGTCCATCAGGACGCATCCGACTCAGGACCACTGAGCCCCGGCCTGTGAGGCTCCCCAGCAAACAGCCCGTCACCTGCTCGGTGGTTCTTCCGGCCCTTTCAACAGTATTCTCATCATTACTGTTGCCCTGGGACCTTCAGGTCCGGGTTGGGGCTTCACGTAGGAGCTGCTCGGAGACCTTGTGGGCGCTAGGACCAGGTCCCAGCCAGGCTCACTGTCTGCTCATGATCCATCTCCCATCTCCCGTCCCACAGATGAAGAGGCCAGCGTGGCTGCGTGTGAAGGGACCCTCTGGGCCTTACCACCTGCTCTGTCAACATTTCTGTGGATGGGCGCAGCTGCTGGGGTGTGTCACAGGGTGTTGACACTGGATGTGTTGGGTGTGGCAAGACTGAGCGTGCTTTCGCATGTCCCCGAGCCACATCCCCACATCTGAGTGGTGGGCACTTGTGGGCTCTGAGATTCTTTTTCCTCCCGGGCCCTCTGGGGAGGATCCAGGTATAGCCTGAAGCAGTGAGCGCTGCAGACCAAGTGTCTGCTTGAGTCCTTGCTGATGCAAGCTGCAGCCAAACCCAGAGAGCCCCACGCACAAAGCACTGGCCTAAGCAGGTGGCTCTGGTGTCAGGCACACCTGGGATTGCTCCCTGCCCTGCAGCTCCCTCATCCCGTGACAGTGGACAGTGACCGCACAGAGCTGGCTTTCTTGTTTTCCAGGTGGCACACAGGACAATGCAATCTACTTCTTAGGGCTATGCAAACAGAACCCCCACAAGGACCACTGAGCAGAGCTCCTGGCATCAGTGAGCATGCTGTGGGCACAGCGGGACCCGTTGTGCCCTCGCAGCCAGGAGGGCAGCTGTCCACGAGGGAAGAAGCATCAGTGCAGTGGGTTGCTGGTCTCAGTGCTTGGCTTGCAAATGCTGACTCCTCCCACAGGAGGTAGGAGACCTTCAGTAACGCTGCCTGGGTGCCTCCATGGGTTGCTGTCACCCAGAGCTGGTAGCATTTCTGCTGCTGGGCCATGGGGTCATGTCTGTTAGTGCATACCCTGCTTTCAGGAGCAAGTCCTTCTGGGCGTGCAGAAACTAGATAGCTCAGGAATGAGACCGGCTTCTGTGGGTGGGGGCATGGGGACAGTGTGGACAGGCTGTGAGGGAAGTTCCAGGCCGGAGATGAGGCTCATCTCAGAGGCAGGAACCGAATCTGACTTAAGAGGAACTGACTTGTTTGGGGAGGAAGAGAATGTGTTGGCCTATTGGGTTTCTGTGGTCAGGGGCAGGGCACACAGCCACCCTGTGCATGACCCTTGACCTTGGTGAGGGGTCCCCTGCAAGAACATAACCAGCATGGAGAGTGCTTCAGGGCCCCCTAAGGTTCCCAAGGCCTGGCTCTGTGGACTACTGTCCAGGCTTAGAGGAAAGAACGGGAACCCAGGGACCTGGAATGTGGGCTCAGGGCTGTGCAGCTGGGAGGCCAGTGGAGGGGTGCGGAGGGAAGGAGGAAGAGAGGGCTGGGCGGGCCGAGAGCTTGAGCAAACGTGTGCAACTCTTGGGGAACTCCCGGGGTCTCAGTTTGACTCACTCCTCCTTAATGATCATTATTTCACTTATTTGAATGTGATTTCTGTAAAAAGTAGAAAGGACTTAAGCATCTCTCAGGAAGCCCGGCTGGCCAGAGTGTTCTGTCCCTTTCATCTTTGAAAGGCTGCGTGGTAGATGAAGTTCATGGACTCCAGGCCAGCCCACTTACCTGCAGGTTTTTTGTTTTGTTTTGTTTTTTGTTAAATCTGAAGAGGAAGGTATCTTTCTTCCTTCATGGAGTGCGTCCCCTTCCAGCAAGCCAGGGGTTAAGTGAGAGGCCCAGAGCTCCCAGGTCCCACTGGATTGAGGACCAGAGTCTATGAGGGACACAGGGCATGTGAGACCCCCACGGGAACAGCACACCCCAGACCAAATCAGCCAAGCTGTGACTGACAAACAGTAAAGTGCACCTATTGTAATATGGTTCGATGAGCTTTGACGACATTCCGACCTGTGTGATGTGGCCACCCCTGGAACTAACACACAGAACGTTTCTGTCACCAGAAGGCCCTCCAGGCCCTTTGCAGAGCAACCTTCCCACTCTCTGGGCCGCAGGCAGCTGATGGCCTGCTTTCTGTCACTGTGGGTTACTTTGCATTTTCTAGAATTTCCTACGAAAGGTCACACAGTGTGCCTGGCTTCTTTCATCAGCATAGTTATGTGGAGACTCATCCAGGTGTTGCATGTGTCGCTGGTTCCGTCCTTTTTACTGCTAAGCGGTGTTCCAGCGTGTGGACAGCCCAGACGTTATCCATCACCTGCTGATGGACGTTTGGGTCGTGGCTGGTTTGGGACCGTCAGAAGGGTGCTGCTGTGAACATTCGTGTGCGTCTCTGTGTGGCCTCTCGGGTCATGGAGGAGGAAGCACACTGGCTGCATCGGGCGGAGTGATAGCTGTTAGCTTTATAAGAAGCTGCCGCACTGTTACCCAAAGGGGCTGCACCAGCTCACATTCCCGCCCGCTGGTTACGGGCGTTCTAGTTGCTCGACATCCTTGCCAGCACTTGATAGTGTCGGTCTTTCAAATTCTAGCCATTTTAACAGTTCATTTTTCATATATGTGTATGGATACAAATAGGTGTACACACACGTATATATACATATGTGGTGTCTACACACACATATACATATACGTACATACACACGTGTGTATACACAAATATCTTGTACACATATATATGTATGCACACACACACAATATTTCTATCTGTGGCTTGCCTTTCATTTGAAGAGTAGAGTTGAAGGTTTTATAGTTTATCAAGTCCAACTTACTATTTTATCTTTTATGATTAGTGCTTGCTGTGTCCTGTCTAAGAAATCTCTGCGTACCCCAACGTGGACTCTGTTCCCTCCTAGAGGATTTATTCTTTTAGCTTTTATATCCACACCTACGATCCACTTTGATTCTTTGAGAGAGCAGTTAAATGTGTCTTAATTACTCCATTTGTCTCCACGTGGCGAGGGGCTGCAGCGCGCCTCCCCCCTGCCCATTGCCCACTGGCCGGACTGTGGACACATGGGGGGGTTGAGGACTTCATCGAAGCTGCCTGCTTTTCTCCTGTTTCCTAGAGCAGTGATCTCAAATATGATAACAGCAATAATGACAAAAGTTTGAAGACCACGAACTAACACACAGGCTGGATTGACCGATGTGGAGATAGAGATTTCGTGAGGACCGGTGAGTCTGCTTTTCCGTGAGCTCCGAGCCTGGCACAAAGGCCACCTGGCTCATCTGTAGGCCTTCGCGTCTCCACACAGGGCAGCGAGCGGGTCTCTGGAGGGAGGCTGATTCCCTGCGTCTATGCACCTGGTCAGGCTGTAAGCCCTCCGTCCCCTGTCTTCTTCTGCCTACCGCCTGCCGCCTGCCACATGGATAACAGCAGCACATGCCCCAGGCTTTCTGAGGACCGGCGAGGACAGACACAGGTGGAACGTGGAGCAGGGGTGCCAGCAACATGAGCTGCTGCTGTTTGTCATTGAGAAGCTTGTCCCTGTCATTTGGCACCTGGATGCCAATGTGTGTTTCAACTCCTGCCGGGTGGGGAAGGTGGAGCCCAGATGTTTGTGGCTGGTGTTTCCGCCCAGGCCAGCTGAGCCTGGCTCCTAGCTCTGGTCCCTGGACATGCCTGTCCATCTCCTCTTGCTGGGCAACCACAAGCCCCCGAAGAGCAAGTGAGGGACAGAAAGGGATTCTGGGGTGGGGCCAACCATTCAAATGACACAGGGACAGCCTTCTCCACGTGTGGCTCACCTGGGCCTCCGAGACACAGAGCCCCCAAAAGCAAGCCAGGGCCAGCCAAGCTCTTGGGTCAGCTCCAGCCCAGGCCCCTCCCGGCAGGAGCTGGCTGACAAGCTCTGCTACCTGCGGGACTCCCTGGGTGGAGGCTGGTAGATGGATGACGGGGACAGGGGCCCAGCTGGCAGGGCCTGGAGTCCTGCTGGCCACCACCTGGGAGCCCTCCTGACACCTGGGGCTCCTGGAGGCTCTGCCCACTTCCTCCCGCGCTCTGAGTAGCAGGCAGGCTGTGCTGTGGCATTCCGGGCCAGTGCATTGAAGACATTTAATGGGCGAGTTCCCTCTCTGTATGGGGTATAATTAATTTTCCTGAAATAGGCATGACAGCCCAATGGTCTTTGCCTGTCTGAGTCAGACGGTGATTGTCTCATGGGCACATGTGCCCGCGGCAACTGGGAACTCAGGGTGCCCACAGCTCGCCGCTCTGCAGGGTGGTGCAGGAGAGAGTTCAGGGGCAGACAGAGGTGGGGGAACTGCCCACCACAGCTATGCCGCCCACAGGCTGCAGGGCCAAGAAGCACACGCAGTCCCCAGGTGCAGGGCGACGCCAAGAGTGGTGTGGCACGTCACCAGGCTGGTGGCTGGGGGGGCAGGAAAGCTTGGATGGGGCTGCCCTCTGTGAATGGAGAGCAAAGCTGGGTCCTGTGGGGGGAAGAGGGGATGTACCCCAATAGGGGTGGCAGGAGAAAGGCCCCCTGGACCAGTGAGGTAGGGGCTGCCGCAGCTTTGCGTTGCGCATGGCCGGTAGCGAGCCGTCAGAGCGGGCCTCGGAGGAGCAGGTAGAGCTGACATGTGAGGCCCCTGTGCTGAGGAGTTGTGGGGTCTCCTCTGCCCTCGCCGGCGTCTCCTGATGGCAGCTGGTAGGGAACAGCACCTGCAGAGGAGGGAGTGGCTGTCCTGGCACCGGGAAGCAGGTGCTGGCATGGACGGTGAACGCAGTGTCTCCGGCTGCAGGAGGGGTGGGCTGTGGGCCCCTTCTGCAGGGGGCACCCCCCACAGGCAGGGCCAGGTAGGCTGCGCCTTCTCCCCCTTCCATTCCTGGGGCTCCTCATCTGAGCTCAGAAGGCCTGGAGCCTCATCTGTCGGGGAGGCTGGAAGCAAAGAGGCTTTGTCCCTACGGAGTTGCAGAGGGGAAACTGAAACCTCAGAGATTCACGGTGGAGGGGAGCTCAGGCCTGTCTGGCAGAACACGGCGCCACCGCCCCTCTTCCCTCCCTTTGTTGGGGGCTGGAGGTTCTGTGGCCAGCGTGACAGCATGCCTCAGAGCCTCTAATGCTTCCCAGGTTGTCTCCCGCTCAGTCCACTTCACAGATGGAGACACTGGGCGGTGAGGTCCCTCGTCCCAGGTCACACAGGTGGTGAACAGCAGTGCCCTCACGCCCGGTGGCCAGACCCAGAGGTGCAGGACTCTGCAGCCTCCCCATGGTGGACTCCCCGTGTCCTTTGCCCTATGCAGCACCTCCCCCCGCCACCTCCAGGAGACACTGCCTAGAGCAGGAGTGCAGTCAACACAGGCCCCCAGAGGGAGGTGAGCCCCCGCTTCTGAGAGGGTTTCCATTCGTACTTTCTTTGTAAGAAAGAGGGTATTGTGGGTTGCACTCTGTCACCCAAAATGGCATGTTGAAGTCCTAACCCCTGTACCTGAGAGTGTGACCTTATTTGGACACTGAGTATTTGCAGATGTAAACAAGTAAGCTGAGGTCTCTAGGGGGGGCCCTAAACCCAACAGGCCTGTTTTCCTCATAAGAAGAGGGAAATTTGGACACACACGGAGGGAAGAAGCCTTGTGAAGACAGAGGCGGAGACTGGGGTGCTGCTGCCACAAGCCAAGGGGTGCCTGGGGCCCCCAGAAGCTGCAAGAGCTGGAAGAGGCAAGCAGGACCCTCCCTGGAGCCTCTGGAGGGAGTGTGGCCCTGCTGGCATATTGACTTGGGGCTTCCAGACTCCAGACCTGGGAGTCTGTCCTGGGAGAGAATACATTTCTGTCGCTTTAGGTGCCCCCCTGCAGTCTGTGGTATTTGATGCAGTAGCAATGGGACAGTGCTACAGAGGCCAGGCCAGGCCAGTTCCTGTCTCTGAGGGGAGGAACCCACGGCCTAGGTCACGAGGTGTCCTGGTGGGGAACACGTGCAGTGGCCATGCCTCATTCCCTTTGTGCTGTGGCTGCTCCCGGATGTGCCCTCTCCCTGCCCTCCCTGCCCCGCAGCCCGTGGAACATGAGCACAGACATCTTTGGAGACACCGGCCTTTTGGGGTAGGCAGAGGGGGTGGGAAACAGGAAACATGACGCCCCCACCCCTCGGGAAGCCTGGCCTCTTTCACCCCAGATCTCAGAGGGAAGTGAGATCCGGCCTGTGCGGCACATCCACGCTTTCCTGTGGGATGGGGTCAAGGTGTGCCCCGCTGTGTGTCCAGAGACCCAACTCCAGTGGGGACACAGGCACCCCTCCCTGCTGGACCCCCCTGTGGTGCTGTCTGCCTGTGAGGCCAGGCTTCAGGGGTCTCCCCCTGGGCTGGCAGGGACCTCAGTCACCCTCCTGGAGGGGCAGCCTTGCTCCCAGAGCCTGGGGCTAAGGGACCAAGGGAGCAGCCAGCCAGCAGGCAAGGACCACCCTGCAGGGTTGGGGGCTGCTGGGCCAGTGCCCGGCCCATTGGGGGTGGAGCGGAGGTGGGGAGCCTGGTACAGGCCTGGTGAGGAGGCCCTGGAGGGGTGGGCTATGTTGGGGCCAGCACTGTCCCAGTGGCGACAGCAGGGCTGGGTGTGGGGCCGAGGTGAGGGGCTCATCCTGGCATGACAGCTGCACACCCTCACACACCTCCCTGCGGCTGGGCTGCAGGCTGCTGAGGGGCACTTGTCCTGGTCTGATGGGGCACCCCAGTGGCTGTATTGGGGTGAACTGGGAAGGGGCCTGCCCCCACCATCTCCCACCTTGCTCCAGGGGTGTGGGGCTGGTGCAGTCTGGGCCTGGGCGCGGCTGTGAGGGGTGAGCTGTGCTGCTCCAGCAGCCAGACTTTGGGCCCAGACCATGGCCATTTCCTGGCCCTGAGGCCCAGCACCTCTAGGGACCAGTGGGACCTCTCTTGACTTGTCTTTAGGAAGAACACCAAGTCCCCAAAGCTCCCACTGCTGCCACCCTGATTAGGACCCCTCCTGGGGGACGGCAGATGGTCTTCCCTCCTTGGGAAAAAGGAACTGAAAGCACAGAGGGAAGTGGCCTGCCCCGAGGCGGGCAGAGCAAGTGCAGGGCACAGAGTCCTAGGGCTCCCTATGCGGAAGGGGCAGCGGACCTGGACTGGTCGTGGTTCTAGAAAGGACAGGGCCCTGCCTTCACACAGCCAGTTCCCGGACACACGGGAAAGCCGTTCAGTGCTGGGAAGAGCCTGTTGGGGCATCTCAGGGCATCACCCCGTAATCAGGCTCCTCTTGTGGGGTGGGGCTCCCACTTCAGAGCAGCCAGCAGAGACCTGGGAGCAGGTGGTGCTGCCTGGGGCAGGGCGTGGGCACCCCACTCCTGCCCCCACGGAATCCACTCATCCGCAGTTCACAGGGGGTAGGAGCAGGGAGGGGACGCGGCGATGGGCCAGGACAGGGGACAGCAGCATGCCGAGTGGGTCTGGCTCCTCTGGGCCTCAGGGTGGCGGGGGGGGGCTGCTTATTCCAGAGGAGCCAGAACACGGTCACTACTCCTCCCCAGGGAAGGCCCCGTCCTCGTGTTCCACCAGCTCAGGACGGTGGGAGGCACCCCTCTGGAGGTGGCAGGCATGTAGCTTGTGCCACATGTTGGAGACAGCAGGACAGTCCGCAGGAAAGGAGGGGGAGGGAGGAGCTGCTGCAGAGTCACCAGCAGCCAGGACCTGCAAGGGCTCACCTTGGGGGTGACAGGTCTAGGCAGCAGGCCCTGCAGCACGGTGACAACAGGGAGCTGCATGCCTGTGCAGGTGCAGTGCGCACCTGTGGTCACACCCCGCTGGGGGCTGCTCCATGGTGTGCTCTGCACACACTGGCACACACGCATGTGTACACAGAGCAGGGTGCATGCAGGCACAGGAACCCACTGTCCCCTGCCCTGACTCACCCCCACCACAGACTTGAAGAACAAACGTTTTTCCCCTGCTGCAGTGCAGGAAGCTGAGATTTGAGAGGCTCGGTGACTCAGACGAAGCCCCGCCCACCAGTCGGTGCAGCAGGTCAGGTGCCTGAGAGCGGGGAGCAGCGCTGTTGACCTACAGGTCAGGTGGGTGAGCCCCTGGCAGGAGACCAGCATCCCGTGCTGGTCAGCCTGACCGCAGGGAGAGGTGACTACAGGGGACAAGTGACCACAGGGGAAGAGGTGGCCACAAGGGAGGAGTGACCACAAGGAAGAGGTGACTACAGGGGAGAGCTGGTCACAGCGGTCAATGCCCACCCCCAGAGCAGGATGAGACAGCTGGCCTCCATGGGAGGGGGCAGAGGAATGGACCCCCACCCCGCGCCCTGTATGCGGGCACCACCATGGACAGGGCCTTTCTTTCTTCCGCGTCTATGGGCTGAGCGGCTGCAACTCCGAGCTCTCAGTGCCTTTTTTCCCTCTGCCACAGGCCAGAGGTCTCACCGTCAGCACGGGCTTCTGCTGCCTCCCCCCACCCCCGTGCAGAGCTGTGGGGCCACCTGTGGTTCTGGGGGTCCTGGCCACTCGAGAGCCACGCTGATGTCGCCCGTGCCAGCTGTGCTTGTCCCGCAATGACAGAGTGGATGTGTGTGGAATGCTGCTGCATGCATGTGTGCATGTGTGTTTGTGTGCTTGTGTGTATGCATGTGTGTACATGTGCATGTGTGTGCATGCGTGTGCATGCGTGTGTGTGTTCCTGAGTCTGAGCTTCTGTTGCAACAGGAAAAATGCAACATGGTCACAACAGTGCAAAGTGTCCTGGAAGGGGCTGCAGGCCCTGCCAGGCTGAGGGTCAGTATCACATTTGACCCGAGGAAGCCGAGGGGAGGTGACCACTGAGGCCAGAAATCAGATCAGTTCAGGCTTTCTCTTTCCTGGTCCGATGGCTCCTGCGCATCCAGGCAGAAGCAATGAAAGTTTACTGTAAACTGAGTTCCTCATAGCCTTAGTTTGTCGTCAAATATTATGCCCCAAAGACGGCCCCTGTGGGGAACAGAGCCGGCCAGTGGCCAGCGCCTGGGGGGCCAGTTCGGCCATCCCGTGGTTCCTAGGCTTCTCTCCGTTAGGCCTCGGGGCCGAGATTCCGGCCACCTGTGCCTGCTTCCGTGTCCAGTGGGGCCACAAGCGGACATCTCTCTGGCTCTGGGCAAAGCTCAGTCCTGGTCTTGCTGGGTGTGAGCTCGGCTGACTTTCTGCACACATGTTACTCTGTTTTTGTGTAAACATGGGTCCTCTGCAGGTGTTATTTCAACCTTGGCTTTGAAACTTAGGTGACTTATTCTTTGCTCGGTTGGGGCGATAGACACAAACCAAATGCAGGGACCCAGCAGCCTTGACACACGTGCAGAATTGCCCAGGCTGGTCCACCTGCCCAGATCCTTCTGGGGGTGGGGACTGCAGCCCCTGGCCTGGGAAGCTCTGCCGACCGGCGGGTCCCCACCCAGGGCCCTGCCTCCTGGGGCTGCTGTGGTGGTAGGTGCTCACCCTCGCCCTTGGTCCCTGCTCAGTGAAGCCCTCCCTCCCCAAGGACCAGGAGGGGCTTCCTGCTTTGCAGACGCTGCTGGGACCCTTGCCCAATGCAGGGGTTCAGTACGAGAGATTGCCAAGATATCCCAGGTCTGATCTGCCGTTGACCGCAGGAAATAGTGAAGCCTCAGAATGCGACATTCGCTCAGGTTTTCTGGCTCACTGTGTCTCTCAGTATTTCCTTTCTAACTTCCTTTGTCTTTATTCTCTGTTTTATTCGCCAAGCTAAAAACTAGCTCCCTAAAATGCAAACAAATGCATTCATAGTAGCTGTAATTGTTCTTCTTAAAATTCTCTAAGTGGTGTAAGTTATTGCAGGAAAAGCAGGAAGGCCACAATGCACGTACATGCTCTGTCTGTGTACACGACGGATTGCAGAGCCTAAAGTCGCTGTGAGCACAAAACTGTTTTTTTATTTTGGTCAATTGTGGCTTTCCCTCATGCTGTCAATCCCTGCCCCCGCCCGCCCCCAGCCCCTGTGCAGACCCCGCTGGTCACTTTGGGTCTGAAGTATCCGTCTCACATCCCTCTCACTGCTTTCTCTCCCTCCTGGGTTAGCTGGTGTCTCTCAATGCCTGGGCTGGGGACGCAGGCGAGTTTGCCCTCCCCCAGAGAGCCACCAACTCTGATGTCTCTGCTTCCCCCAGCCCCACCACAGGCTGGGGTGGGGAGGAGCCTCGGGTCTACCATGCTGGGTTCTCATGCATGAAGCCCTGCACGGAGGACCTCTTAGCGCACGTACACGTGTGTGCACGTGCACACGTGTGCATTGCGTATGCATGTTGTGTGGCTGGTGTGTGCGTGTTTGTGTGTGCATATGTGCGTGCATGTGTGTGGGGTGTGTGTGAGTGTGTGTGTGTGTGTCTGTAGAGGGTGTCAGCAGGGGGTTGCTTAGTACCGCTGCCATTTTCCACCTTCATGCCCAATTCCAGGGTTGTAGTAGAAGCTTCACCCCACCTGTCACAGCCAGCTTCCAAGATAGCACCGGTGGTCTTCACTCCTTGTGCTCACCCCTTGTGGAGTCCCCTCCCACGCTGTACCTGGGTTGCTCTGTGAGACAGGCAGTGACATCTAGGCTAGGTCCCAAATGACACTGGTTTCTACCAAGCTCTCTCTCGGATCACGCGCTCCGGGGAGGCCGGCTGTCCTGTTGTGAGGACACTCAAGCTGCTCTCTGGAGACACACGTGTGGCTGACATCTTGGCTGCAACCGATAAACCCAGTGAAGACGACCCAGCTCCTCCCAGGTCCACGACCACAGAGACTGAGATAGCAAATGTCATTTTAGGATGCTAAGTTTTGGGGGTCCTCTGTTACACAGCAGTAGACACCCCTTTCCCCTGTGTGTGAGCCCACGTGCACATGTATGCGTGTATATGTGGACGTGCATATTCATGCGTGTGTGTATATCCCACCGGCACAGTGGGATTTGCTATCGCTGTGACCGACGGTTTCAGAGGTCAGTGCCTGCCCCCCCAGGTCTAGGGGCAGACAAGGCCCCCCTGGGTAAGTCGGACACCCCCTAACCTGCCTTACTTCCCAAAGCATGTCTATACTCCTGCAAATGTCCCTTTGTGAAAGGCACCTCAAATGACCCAATTTGAATGTACATCTATTTCCTGTCAGGCTCAGACCTGGCACCCCTCTTCCCCTCACCACCCCTGTCAAAACACTGCCAACTGCCAACAGAAGGAACCTTCCCAGCTAGAAATCTGGAAGCAACTTTCATCTATCCCTCAGGCTTATCCTCAGTAGCCCTGGAGACTGATGACTCTTAATAAAGACGATGTAGTCGGAAGCACTGACAGTTTTTTCCTTTATTACTAATGGTCAACCTCTAAAAGAATTCCTGAAAGGTGCAAGGTGCTAGAAAATTCTGCCCAGTTCAATGGTTACCCACTTAGCCTCTCCTGGTGCCCTGGGGTCTGGGAGAGGGGGCTCCGACAATAGGGTGGATTCCTGCTGGGCTCTGGGAAATTCCAAAGAAGGGACTTCCTTTCCTCACCCCTAGAGCTGTGTTCCCTCTGAAGGAAGGGCTGGAAGCCAGCGCTCTTCCTGGCAGGGATTCCCTCCCCACTGTCTGCTCCCACACCTGGGCTGTCGCCATGGAAACCCTGGAGGGGCTTGTGCTTGAGGAATGGGGGAGGAGCGTGAGGGGCACGTGTGGCCATTGCAGGTCTGCTCTCCCTGGGCTGGCCGCTGCCCTGGGCAGTGACCAGGCAGTGCTGGGGACGCCTGGAGGCTTCTGAGGCAGGAGAGGTCTGACGGTTGGGGTGGGTCCTCCCAGACCGGGGTCTGGGGGTCCTATCACGGGCAGCACTGGCCAGCGACCCCTTATCCCAGATGGCCCTGCTCTCCAGTACTCACGTGGGCCTCCCGTCAGGCTGGCCCTGGGCCCGGGTGCCCCCAGGGCAGGACACTCTATCTGGTCTGAGCAAGTCCCTGCCCTGTTTTCTGGAGTCTGGGTCTCACTGAACCACATGTCAGGATGTCAACACGAATGGTGTATTGGGAAGCAGGTCTGTGGACGGCTCAATCCCAGACCTGCAAAGCGCAAGGGACACTTTCTCCTCATCGTCTCTGCAAGTTGTCCCGAAGCTTGATGCTGGGGGCTTGTTACTACGTTTTGTAAATAGACGAGGGGCAGCAACTGCTCACCCCGGGGCAGGGGGGTATGTGTTAGGGGCTTCTTGTCAACCACCCCCCAAGTCCTGATCTCGCTTTACGATGGGGCTTGACAAGTGAGTGGCTCTTCTGGAGTCGCCTTGCTTCAGCAATGCCATCTGCCCGGGTTCTCAAGCAAGCAAGTGGGCTCCAGCTCCCGAGTCCGGGCTCCCCAGGGATGGGATCGGCCAGGGCCCAGACAGGACTTCAGCACACCTTTTGTTTCCTTTCACTGTCTTCTCTTTGGCCTCTTGTCTGATGCTTCTCCGTCCGCTGGGTCCCAGGACAGTGTAGGTGGTAGATGGAAGGGATGACAAGGCAGCTAGGCAGGCTGTATCCACAACAGCGGCAGCCAACAAGCACCGGCTGCCCTAGAGCAGCGGACCGAGTCTGCGGGGTGTCGAGTCCCCTCCCAGCTCTCCACTCTGTCCTGTGCAGGGCTGACCAGGCTTGGGTAGTCCAGGCAACACCCCCCCCGACACACGCACACACACGCACACACACACTCCAGAAGAAGCTGCATGTGGGGCCTGGGGCTGGGGCAGCTCCCCAGCTTCCTAGGGAGGACATCTGAGTATCTCCTCCGCCTCTGTCCCCCACTGTGTCTGACAGAATTCTCCGTTCCCACCCCTCCGGCAACCTCCCCATCTCAGCAAACACCACCATTTACTAGGATTCTCAAGCCAAATATGGAAGATTCTGGAACTTGCCCAAAGCTTCCATGGGGTGAGTGGCCAAACCAGGGTTTTCAGTTCTTGACCACCTGGGAGAGTCAACATGAAAACACAGTTTTTCAGCTCCCCTCAGAAAACGGGAAAATCTAGAAACGTTTACATTTGCACAACTGTGAGTGGCAGCGTTTGAAGAGGGCGAGTGAGGAGGAGCACCTCCCAAATGCACCCCAGGTGCCCCAGACGGGAAGGCCCAGTGTGCCGCAGAGCTCACCCCGGCCAGGTCAGGGCTGAGGCTGAGTCCTGGCAGCTCTGAATGGACGGATGGGGAAGAGTAGCTGGTCAGCCTGGTGCCACCAGCCTGGGCGTCTGTCTCGTGTGCCTGAGTCTCCCCTCTTCCCAGCTTTGCTTGACTCCCCGGGTCCAAGATCCAGCTTTCAAAGAAGTCAGTTCTGCAGAGACCTTCTCACTTTCCTGAGAGATGGGTGCCAGACTCCCAGCTCCAGGCAGACAAGGGGGGTCCTGGAAGCAGAAACAGAAAGGGGTCCCAGGCCAGGTGAGTGCTCCCCATACACACACCATCGGGGTGACTCCCCTGGAGCCCCCAGGTCCCTGGTGGCTTCACCCCCTTCCCTCTCACCAGGCCCTCGCACCCCAGCTCCCACTCCCCATCCCCCATGGCCGTCCCCTTTGGCCATGAATGGCTTCCTTGTCCCTTCTACCTCCTTCCTGGGCTGGGCCTGTTCTCCTTCACCTCCCCGGGGCTGGGCTAGGGGACAGGGAGCAAGGAGCCTGGAACTGCCATCTGGTCCCTGATGTGGATTCCCTGGGGGACACAATGACCTCATTGCCTGGTAGGGGGAAAGGGGAGGGAGAGTTAATATCCGTATCCACTAGGGGAAAACGAAGAAACAACCTTAAAAACAAAACGAAAACTCCAACCCCCAGAAATATTCCCAATTTCCTAAATCCCAGAAGCCAGCTATCTTCTTGGTCCCTGACTCCTTGAGTGGGTTACCACAGGCCTTTGCTTCTCAAGGGCAGCGGACTTCACATCCCCACCTCTGAGAAGCTCCTTCCGACCTGGGTCCCTGTGTGCATTGGCTTGGAAGGGTTACCAAGGTGCTCTGCCACTCCTCTGCCACCCTGGGCAGCCACCACAGGCTCCTTAGCAGAAATGGGCTCAGCGTGCACCCCGTGAGTGTTCAGCAGCTGCCTGGGAGTGTCCATCATGCTCCAGGCACCCCCGGGGTGCTGGGGGTGCACTGACACGCCAGGCCAGGATGGCCCCATACAGCACTTACAGACCACCCAGGGGACATGCATGTCGGGCAGAGTTAAGCAGATGCCCCTATTGTTGTGGGAATGTCGTGGAGGAGCCCCCATCTCTGTGTGTTGCATGCCCCTGGTTCCACCATGCAGCCATTCCTCGGGGGATGGCTGGAGCTACTCTCGTGGCTCTAAGCATTCCACAGAGGAGCGTTTTCCTGGATTACCGGTTCCCTGGTTTGGCTAATCCCAACAGTGATTTCAGGAAGGAAAGCCTCTGTGCTGAAAGAAATCTGTGGATTCACAGCGCACATGAGCATATTAAAGGCTCTAAGAAGTCTCGCAGTTAGAAACACACACGATTCTGTTTGCCTTACACTTATCAATAGAATTCTTTTAGTTTGTTTAATGTCACATTTTGACATCCCAGGGGATAAGCTTTATGTAAGTGTGCCCTCAGGTCACATGGCCGAGGAACAGCCATGGAACAGCCATAGTAAGCGCCTGTGAGGACAGAACACTGCCCAAAGCCAAAGTGAGGGCCTCTCATGTGTCAAACCTGACACGTTATCACTGCAATGAACCCTCGTAGATATGGTAGCTTTGTCTTCACTCCCCTGCCAACAGCCGGAATGGCCCACTGAATCATGCATGATTCATTAATCTTAATTAAAATGCAAATGTATTGCCAACCTTTTCTGATAATTAAAGCCCATTGCTGAAATATGCTTAAAGCTTCCAGGATGACGTTTCTTTTGCTGAAGCAAAACAGCTGACTCTCGGCTTTGCCTGCAATGGTTCTATTGGTGGATTCACAGCAAGGATGGGCAGGTTACACCTCCTGCACGCACCCACACGCACACGCTGGGCATGCAGGTCCAGCTATGCCCTGAGCTGCGTCTTACTCAGTGGTGCCAGGCCCCCGGATCCCGATTTGGCAAGGGAGGAAAGAACAAATGAGGGAGTAACTTCCGGCAGGAAAGAGCATTCTTCCCTTTTAGCTACTCTTCAAAAACTTCAAGTGGGTCAGAAGCACTGTCAGGGTTCCTGCAATCGCCCTTCTGGAAAGAACCAGCCCTGAGCAATTAGGCCAGTCCATGAGCTGGAGGAGGTTGGAGAGGGGGTGACAGGAACAAGCTCCTTTCCCTGAGCTCAGGGGGGTGCTGACTGGGCAGACGTGGAGCCCCCATTTCGTGCACATGAGCCCTGGCTGTGGTCCCTGAAGCGCCCCTAAGGGTGTGCGAGGATCCGGGGCATCTGGCCAAGAAGTGGGGGCATTTTCCAGAGAAATGGAGCTGGACCTAGGCTCTGCCCACCCAGTTTCGGAGCTAGGTTGGGGGATGGGTGAAAAGGGTGAAAGGAGTAAGTACAAGCTGCCAGATGTAAAAACAATCACAGGATGGGGCAGCCGGATGGCTCAGTTGGTTAGAGCGTGAGCTCTCAACAACAAGGTTGCGAGTTCAATTCCCGCATGGAATGGTGGGCTGTGCCCCCTGCAACTAAAGATTGAAAATGATGACTGGACTTGGAGCTGATGGGCCCTGGAGAAACACACTGTTCCCCAATATTCCCCAATAAAATTTATTTTTTTTAGACAAAACCAAACCACAAAACAGTCAAGGGGATGTAAAGTACAGCACCGGGAATATAGTCAATAATATGGTAATTACTATGGATGGTGCCAGGTGGGGACTAGACTTACAGAGGGATCACTTCTTGAGTTATCTAAATGTCTAACCACTATGCTGTGCACCTGAAAGTAATACAATATTGTGTGTCAACTGTAATTGGAAAATAAATTAATTTTAAAAAATAAAAAAGAAGCAAAAGATGACTTAAAAAGACAGGCAGTGTCTTGAGAACAAATCATGTAATCACTCTCAAGAGATGTTTGCAAAGATTTAAAAGTTAAAATATATATATTGTACTTTATTAATGAACATACATTTAAATTTTTAAGGAAAGATGCATTTTGAAGGACTTTCAGGCGTATGCTTTTTTAAAAAAAACACATTATTTTTATAGAGCAGTTTTAGGTTCCCAGCAAAACTGAATAGAACACAGAGATTTCCCATACACCCCCCGCAACAGGCACAGCCTTCAGCCGTCAGCGTCCCCGCCGGGTGGGGCGTCTGTTACAACTGGTGGACCTGCAGTGACGCGTCATCGTCACCCAGAGCCCACACTGTGCTCAGTCACTCTTGGTGCTGTGCCTTCTGTGGGTTTGGACAGATGTACAGTGACGTGTGCCCACCATTATAGCATCACACGGAGTAGTTTCACTGCCCTAAACATTCGCAGTGCTCCCACTACTCATCCTGGCCTCTCCTCCAAACCCCTGGCGACCCCTGAGCTTTCTGCTGTCTCCATAATTTAGACACTTGCTTTTAAATGAAGCCGTTGATCTGACGATAAATGAAAGCCGTCAATTACAGGAAGAACCACAGGCAAGCAGAAATGGCGTGGGCATGCATGCTGGGGCAGTGGGTGGGCTCCCCCTGCAATGCTGTGCAGCCCTGGGTCTTGCCTGACTGGCACAGGAGGCAGGGGTCTGGTGTCTGTGGGTGACCCCCACAATCTGCAGCATGTGACTCACAGGAAATGCAGCCAGTCCTCCCTGAACAAGGGGGGTACCCAATTCTGGAGCCCGCTGAACTGGGCTGAGGCCCTGCCTGGGTGCTGACTAGCTGTGTGCCAGTGGCCAGTCAAAGGCACTTCTACCAATGGGGGTCCAGGGCAGCCTTGGCAACCCCACTCTTCATCAGTCACCTCTTGGCCAGTTGCCATGGAGCCCCAGTGGCACAGCAGCCTGTCCGCCCACAGGACAGGTCACACCAGGGGCCAGCCTGACCCTCACTCGCTGCTCTGTCTCTTCCTATCCGGCTCCCACCCCCCACCCTCCACCCCCGCTTTGGCTGTTACTGGGCCTTGAGGTCTGGCGGCTGGACTGGTGGAGGGGCTGGCGCCAGGCCTGGAAATTCCTCCATCCTCATGAATTATTATAGGCAGAGAGGACTCTGCCAGTTTCCCCATAGCCCCCAGGAGGTCGTCCAGGGGGTGTCCTCAGTCTGCTGGGCTCTGGAGGCCCACACCCTTGATCAGGCCCCTGGCTGTGCCCAGGGGTGGGCTGGGCCTTGTGAAGCGGGCACCTGCTTCTTCCGGCTGCTGCTTCCAGCCAGCAGCTGGGACCAGGGCCTTGGCAGCTGGCAGGGCCTCTCACGGGTCAGGACCCTGAGGTGCGTCCGCTTGTTTCAAGGCATCTCTGGGCCACACTCCGAGCGTCACTGTCCCCAGGTAATGGCCCTTCTGACCCACAGCAACCAACCTGGTGACAACAGAGAGGAGAGGAAGCGAGACAGGAGGGGAGAGGCAGGCCTTGTGTAGGCCACGTTCTCAACGTGTTTGTCATCTCAGGCGTGGGGACTCCCTGAAGGGGTGCTGGGCCCTCTGTCCCTCCCTAGGACCAGCAGGTGAGCACCTGAAGGATCTCCCAGCCACACCTCCACGCAGCATCCACGACCCTCAGGATGCAGGAATGTGGGATGTGGGGGGGCCAGTCCTTGACCCAAACAGCCCCATCTTTTGAGCACACTGAGCCACCCGCAGGCCATACCGTCAAGGGTGACAGCATGCTTTCTAGGCTTCCTCCTTCCAGCTGTCATAGGGTAGGGCCCGTCAGGCTAGGGGAAGCTGAGCTGGCCTCTGTCACCCAGAAGTGGGAGGATGCCTGCTGTTTGAGGCCTTCCTGACTCCTGTATGACCAGCACCCCACTCCTCCTACCCTCAGGACACAGGACAGGCCAGCAGCTCTACAGGGGCTTCTTTGGGTGCAGCCACCAGAAAAGCCCAGGTCTTCCTGTAGCTGCAGTCTCAGAGGACGTTTTCCCTGAGAACTGATGTACCACAGCGAGCTACCGAGCCACCGTCTGGCTACACCCGCTGCTGGGGACACACATTTTGCACAGTTGCCATCTGATGGGAGAGGGTCAACCAGCGTGAAATGAGGATGGATGGGGCATGGGGGCATTTTAAGGCCCTGCTCACTGTTGGTTCTGTCCCACTGGAAGCAGACACACTGTGCAGGGGGCCCTTGAGCCTCGCGCCTGCTTAGCTGGTGTCATGGACGAGCGGGAGTCAGAAATGAGGTCCTGACAGGTGACACAAGAGCAGAGGGAAACCGTCAGGACTAAGGACCCAGAGGCCTTTGGCCCGGGAAGCAAGTCTAGAAAATCGTGGCAAAGACGGATGCCAAGGGAAGGCCAATACCTCCCGGTGTGCCCAGGGTGGGCCGGCGACCAGTGGACCCCAGGCAGGTCCAGCGGCTGCGTGCTGGCCGCCATTTGTATTCGCAAGGTCCTCCTTTATCCTCAAGGGGCCCGGCTTGGAGCATAAATGACAGGGCCGCCCAGGTCATGCTCCACCATAAACATGATTTCAGGGGATTGCTTCCCCTCAAGAAACCTGACATGCAAAATCCCATCTTCCTAATTAAGGAAAATAGGAAAAAGGAACTCACTTTCCTAGACTTTTTTTTTCCAGAAAAGAACACCTGTAATTTGCCAGAACACTGAAAGCCACTTCCCTGAGTGCATGTACTGTGTGATTTGCTCTTTCAAACTGAGACAGTGTTTTAGGAACACGTCCAGCCCATGAATGAACCCTTTTGTCCTCCGGGAGCCCCCAAAGGCAGCAGGGTCGGCTGGCCTGGCCGGGAGCAAGTGCCCATGTGGCTCCCTTGGGGTGTGGAGCCCGTCGCTCAGGAAGTGGCCGCTGGGAGACTCCTTGGCGGGGAGGGGTGTGGGGGAGCCACACCCTGCTTGCGGCTTGTGACACTGGTGAAGTCCTCTGGGCAGCTGACGCGGGGAGCGAGGGTGACGCTATGCGTGACGACAGACATACTCATCGTGAAATGTGATACTAGAGGGAAGAAGGCCTGTGAGAAAGTACACGAGGAGAGAGATCCTCTGGACATTTTTATTTTGCCCTGGAAAACAAGCCGACCCTTCTGAGCCATGATTCAGAGTCCCACACTGCGCCTAAATTAAGCAGCTGGGGTGGGTGACATCTGCCTGCCCACCACAGGGCCCCAGGTGGCCCCAGGTGGCAGGGCGCTCTCCCTCCAAGGAACACAGAGAGGGCTTGTGGACAGGCTGGGGAAATTGGGGAGCCACAAGTCAATGACTCCTCTGCTGTCCTGTGCGAGAGGGACAGAAGGGAGCCAGATTCCAGCTCTGCAGACTGCACTCCAGCCGTTGCCCGCCTGTCGCCAGGAGGGAGCTGTCTGGCGGGGCTGGGTTTGCAACCTTTCATGCAATGCCAAAGGAATCAACAAAGGCCAAGGCCAGCTAGTGCTGTAATCCTTTCTGACCTCCCTACCCCTGCTCTACCCCCACTCTTGGCTAAAAGTTGTTTATACGTGTATTGTCCTGAATGCACACAGGACCAGTCCCAGGCTGGTATAAACAGAGGCTGTGGGGAACTGGACCCGCCGGGCTGCACTGTGGGCTCAGAGTGTCATTCCGAAACCCACATCCCCCTGCACCCCCACCCCAGCCCTCTCTCCTGAACATGGACACTAGAACTCAAGACGGCCAAGCCCTCCATTGTCCCACCCTGAGGGATAAGGCCACCACCCAAACCAGCGTGACCAACCACATCTGCAAGGTTTGGGAACTACAAACAATGAACGAGCTGGGCAGCAGGGCGGCCGTGGGTGTGCTGTGTTTGCTCACACGCAGAAGGGTTTTAAAGAGGCCACTTTATGCGGACAAACTCTCGCCCTTGATCTCTGCAGGACGGAGGTGGTCAGGGCGTGCCTGGCCCCAGACACAGGTGGTTCCATCACGGTGGTATGGTACCACTTTTGTTCTAACTTAAGGGGAAATGGCTTCTGTCTGTCTTTGTGTCCTGTGCATTGGAAGTCCACGGTGGAAAGTGCACCTGTTGTACAATGCTCAGGTGTGGGAGTGTTCCGAGCTTCCCTTCCACTCTGCTCGGTGTTGTGCAAAGGGCACATGTGAGCCAGAACTGTCCAGAGCTGGGAGGAGGGTCTGTGGGCGGGCGGGGCCCAGCCCATCAGGAGAGGAAGAGATTCAAAGCCACGTCAGGCATTTCATTTATACACCATGGGGTCTGTAAGATGGGGAGGGTGGGTAAGTGTTGGGTGTGCCTCAGAGGTCTTCAAGGAGACCACGGTGGTGCAAGGGACTTGTGAACTGTAGGGCGCTGTGCAAATTCTGGCTGTGGATGGCTGCTCTGCTTTGTAACTATGCCAGAGCCGCCAGACTAAGCAGGGCTGCGGGCAGCTCTCCGTGTTGGCCTGGGCCTGAGCAAGACTCCATGAGTGTGGCTTAGAGGATGGTTTCGTAGAGACCAGAATCATCATTGTCATGTCACCATCACACCTGGGCCCCCCCTGGTGCTCTGGTGATTAAGAGCGGTGGTGAGTGGCAGGTCTGGGACCTGGGGGAATAGGAACCATGTGGTATGCCTGAGCGCTGCCGTGAATGACAGCCGGGACAGACCGCCGGCCTTCCCTGAGGGGCTCCCACGTGGGCCTGGCAGAGGTCTGATTTAGTCGTCATGGCGGAGTGTGCCCTCATGTTATAGAGGAGAAAACTGGGGCGCAGAGAGCTAAACGAACCTGCACAACTGTGAATGAACGCTGCTAAGAGATGGCTCTGAGATGGCGTGCACTGGGCCACGCGGTCTGCGGCTTCCAGATGCCCATGTGTGTCACACCGGAGGCCCACGGTACTTTCTTTCAGTGAGGCTGGCTGGACCCTTACTTTTCAGGGCTAGCAGCTTCTTTTGTACAAGCCACAGACCTTGCACACACACCACAGCCCAGCAGGTGGTGAGGGAAGCTGGGCGGCTGCCCGTATTGCCTGGGAATGTCTTTTTTTTCCTTCTGTACCTTGAGTAGGAGCCCAAGGAGTACATGCTGTCATCCAGAGGCTGAGTCACGTCACAGGGGTAAAGCTGCAAGGGAGAACTCTCACACCGCCGGACACCCCAGCCCCTGCAGTGGCTGACTGTTTACAGGGCCGCTGGACATGGTCTTCCCTGAGCACAGGGTGGGAGTGAGGGGACCCCTGCCAGCAGCCAGTGATGGGGAAGGTTGGGGACAGGGCCCAGCCAGGCACACAACTCACTTTTGGGGGAGCCGGGAGGTCTGGATGTGGAGGTACCTCAGCAAAGACAACGCGTCTGAGCCTCACTTGGGAGTGGTGTCCGGTCGTCACCCAGAGAGCATGGTCCTGGACGCCCCTGGGGCTAAACTCTGTCACTGAATTCCTGCTCTCACCCTCCAGGAACACCAGCGTCCCTGCCCCGAGCGCCCCAAGAGCAGTTATGCACCGTAGGCTCTCCTTCTCTGTGGGCCATTACCTCCGTCACCCTTTCAGGACCCACAACATCAAGAAAGTACGAAGACCCATGTCCCACTTTAAAGCACCTAGCTGAAATGCAAACACTAGCGTCCGCATATTGCAGCAAAATCCACGTCTTGAAAGCTAGTGATTTTTGTATACAATTAACAATCCGATACTTGGAACCAGAATGGGCCTCCTGCGGGCAGCCCACAGCTGGCTAAGTTCTAGATCTTACCATGCCCAGGTGTTCAGGGCTGCTGCATTTCACACTGGCACGTTCATGGACCCAAATCGATTTTATTTCCTAGGAAAGCAGTTCACGCTTTTGCTAATGCCTGTCTCCCCGGCAATGAGACAACCACTGAAGGAGACAGAGTGAGCCGAGTGTAGGTGCCATTTGGAGAATGCCTGGGCAGAGGAATCTCCACCATGAGTGGAGTTTGGTCTCGGCTTTCCACAAAGTTCTATGTGCCCTGGGTCCATCACTTCACCTTGAGGACTGCTCCTTGGGGACCCTCATGTCCAGGTGCTAAACTGACATCATCCTGCTCAGAGACAGGGATCAGTTGGTTTCCCACAGCGCTGGGGTTGGTTGTGCCAGCTGGAGCAACCCTGGGCAAGGCAGTGGGTGCTGTTGGCTCCCCGCTTCACCAGGCCTAGCACCCACGCCTCGCAGTACCTGCGGGGGCTCACAGCTGCCGGGCTGTGGAACGGAGTCCTCTCCACAGTACCGCTCACACTCAGCCCCGTGGGACCAGGTCGAAGCTGTCTTCAGCACACATCTTAGCTTAGCCGTCTTCCCTGCCCAGCCCCTCTCCCTTCCCCCGCATCAGTGTGCATGGGTGGCCATAACAAGATGGCACTGACACGGGCGCTTCAGCGAAAGACAGTTATTTTCTCATGGCCTAGGGGCTGCAAGTCCGAGATTCAGCTGCTGCTCATGTTGGCTGCTCCGAGGCCCTGCTCCTACCACAGCGTCTTCTCCCTGTTCCTCCCTCGGTCTTGTCTCTGTGCTCTGCACCCCTGAACACCCCTCCGTGTGTCCTAATCTCTTCCCGTAAGGACACCATCCAGTAGGATCGGGGCCCACCCTTACCACCTCATTCTAACGGAATCACCTCTGTAAAGACCCATCTCCAAATACAGTGGCATTCTGAGGTGTTGGGGGCTAGGACCCCAACATAGGAATTTGTGGGGACATAATTCAGTCCATAACACTTGGGGATGAGATCCCCCCCATAAGTCACTCTTACAAGAATCTCTGTCTCAGGCTTTGCTTCTGGGGAATCTGGCCTGAAACTGGACCCACCCAGCTCCCTGCTTCCCAAAGGAGGGCTCCGCCTTGGTGAGAGTGGGGCAGGTCTGTCACCTGCGCTGAGGGGCCTCGTGGGGAACCCAGCTGCTGGCACTCCTGGGGGTCAGAGCGGGCTGCAAGTCTGCAAGAGGGGACATGGGGGCCAAGTTATTCATTCTTTTGAGTATTTTAAAATGCGGCTTTGTTCAGAAACTGCCCCAATGTGTCCTTTTGTTAACTGAAGTATAAAATTTCTTCAAACAATAATTGGAGCCATTTAACAATATAAATAATTTGCACTTAATTTGGTCGATAGGCATGATTTCTTATTCCTGGAAACTCGAGAAACAAAATAATTATAAATGACAAGAACGGAGACAGATCACTGCAGGTTTGATCTGGCTTCTTCTTCAGGCTGGCGTTGAACGGCCTGCGGGGCAGGCAGTGGGGGATGGGGTGGGGGTGGGGGACCCGTTTCCAACTCAGCCAAGGACAAGGCAGCGGGTGTCCGGTCCTCCTAGCCCCACCTGACTCTACATGGGACTACAGACGATTTAATTAACCTCTCCACTGTTCCATCTGTGAAGCAGAGCTCAGAAAGCCTGCCACCCGAGGCCGTGCAGACAGATACTTCTGTTTTCCAGTAACCTCCCTGCCTGGGATGAAGACATCAGTGCCTGTGGCTCAGCTGAGCAAGCAAGGAGTGGATTCAGATCTTCAGGACACCTTCCGGAGTCTCTCTCCTTGTCCCTTGGGCCAGTGGAAGAACTGACTGGATGGGAACAATGTATCTGATGTTAGAGACACAATGATGCCTGGTCCTGTGAAACAGATACTGTGCAGGTCCCGCCCCCAGGCCCGCAATGCCACGTGGTGTGTGGCCTCAGGTCCTGCCATGGTTTGACCTTCCTTTTCTTTAGTTCTCAAAGGCAGCATGGGGGTTAAGTGGGGATTCAGCTTTGGGTGTAAGACCAAGCCAGCGTTGCTAGTTTCTTTTATATTTTCAAATTAAGGAATGTTTGACAATTAAAAATACACACACACACACTCACACACACACAGGCTGCCAAAAAAATGTATACACATTTTAAGAAAGGGAAAAAAAAGTATTAAAATTACTATGATGATAACCACTTTCAGCACCTCTTGCAATTGCAGAAGTCAAACGTGACTTGTATTTGGGCCGGCCCGGTGGCTCAGGCGGTTGGAGCTCCGTGCTCCTAACTCTGAAGGCTGCCGGTTCGATTCCCACATGGGCCAGTGGGCTCTCAACCACAAGGTTGCTGGTTCAATTCCTCGAGTCCCGCAAGGGATGGTGGGCTCAGCCCCCCGGCAACTACGATTGAACACAGCATCTTGAGCTGAGCTGCTCAGTTGGTTTGAGTGCGTCCTCTCAACCACAAAGTTGCCAATTCAATTCCTCAAATCCCACATTGGATGGTGGGCTGTGCCCCCTGCAACTAGCAACGGCAACTGGACCTGGGGCTGAGCTGCACCCTCCACAACTAAGACTGAGAGGACAACAACTTGAAGCTGAACGGCACCCTCCAAAACTAAGATTGAAAGGACAATAACTTGACTTGGAAAAAAGTCCTGGAAGTACACTCTGTTCCCTAATAAAAAAAGTCCTTTTCCCCTTCCCCAATTAAAAAAAAAAAAAAAAAAAACTTAAAAAAAAGTGACTTGTATTCATCTGTTGTTATCAGTATATATTGAGCATTAAAATTTAAATAGTTTTTTCCTTTCTTAAAATGTGTATACATATTTTTGGAACTCTGTATATGGTATACAATTTGGTAATTTGATATATATATATATATATATATATATATATATACACATATATACATATGTGTATATAAATATATACATTGTGAAATAAAAGCCACAAATAAGCTAATTAACATATCTGTTACCTCAGATAGGTTCCCTCCCCTCCCTTCCTCCCTTCCTTTTGAATTTGAGATTTTCTCTCTTATTTGAATTTGCTGATCAAGGATTCTGTCCGTGGGCTAACCTGAAACTCTTGGACAAGCGGGCAGTGAGAGAGCCTTCACACCCACGGTGGCTCTCGCACGCTGTTTCTGAGGTCATGGAGTGGTGTGTCTCGGCTATGTCAGGGGGATGGAGCCGACTGGTTTGGCACTGCATAGTGTCTGGTTTCCCATCCCCGCCCCGGGCCCCCTTTCACTAAGTGTCCTGCCCTCACCTGATGCGAGGAGGACGTCCACCTCGCTTTGTCAGGAGACATTGCTGATACGTATTCACGTAATAATAGAGAAGGTGTTCTTCTTCTGCCCCTGCAAGGCACACCCTGCCACTTTGAACTTCCGGGTCTGCCTGGTCATCTTTTACAATGAGTGCAAAATGGCCTTCAGAAAAAGGAGTGCCTTCCTTGTGGAGTGCCCTTGTCTTGACTACCTGGATTTCAAGGGACTTTTATATATTCACATGTTCAACGGTCACAGCTCTGCTGTTTGTTCATTACTGAGTGTGCCGTAAATGAAGGCTGCTACAATTAAAGTGAGATCTGTCCGCATCCAAGATGGGGCGGGGGGCGGGGTGGGAGAGATCTTAGCAAATTTCAAGTGCACAATAAAGTACGATGACTACAGTCACGGTGTCACACTGCAGAGCTCCAGAACTTACTCATCTTGCGTAACTGCAGCTTTGTACCCCTTGGTCAATATCTGCCTATACTTCCCACCCCACTGTTCAGCTCTCGGCTTCAATGGGTTCGACTATTTTAGATTCCACATAGAAGTGAGGTAACGTGAGGGGGTGAGGGAGGGAGACGAGGGTAAGGGGGATGAAATACATGGTGATGGAAGGAGAGCTGACTCTGGGTGGGGAACACACAATGGGATTTATAGATGATGTAATTAGAATTGTACACCTGAAATCTATGTAATTTTACTAACCATTGTCACCCCAATAAATTAAAAAAAAAGAAGTGAGGTCACGCAGTATTTGTCTTTCTGTGACTGGCTTATTTCACTTAGCATGATGTCCTCCTGGTCCATCTGTGTCACAAATGGCAGAATTTCTTTCTTTTTCAAGGCTGAATAGTATTCCAGTGTGTGTGTGTGTGTGTGTGTGTGTGTGTGTGTGTGCCCCATGTCATTATCTAGTCATCCTTCAGTGGACATTTAGGTTGTTTCCATATCGTGACTATTGTGAATAATGCTGAAATGAACAAAAAGCTGCAAATAGCTCTTTGAGATCCTGATTTTATTTCCTTCGGATAAATATTCAGAAGCAGGATTGCTGGATCATGTGGTGCATCTATTTTTAATTTCTGAGGAGCCTCCATGCTGCTTTCTGTAGTGGCTGCACCAATATCTACATTCTCACCAACAGTGGAAGGGTTCTCTTTTCTCCACTTCCTCAATGACACTTGTTATCTATCTTTTGTCTTTCTAATAATAGCCATTCTGACAGGTGTGTGGTGACATCTCATTGTGGTTTCACCTTGCATTTCCCTGATGGTTAATGAGGTTGAGCACAATTTCATGTACCTCCTAGCATACGTCTTCTTTGGAGAAATGCTGTTTCAGGTCCTTTGCCTATTTTAAAATTAGGTTGTTTATTTGCTTTTTGCTATTTCATGATATGGGTTGCTTATGTATGTTGGCTAGTCACACTTTGCCAGATACATGGTTTGCCAATGTTTGTCTCCCATTCCTTAGGTTGCATTTTCACTCTGCTGATGGTCTCCTTTGCCATGCGGAATTGCTTTAGTTTGGTGTAATCTCATTTGTTTGTTTTTGCTTTGTTACCTGTATTTTTAGTGTCATATTTAAAAAATCCTTTCTCAGACCATTATCAAGATTTTTTTTCTTTATGTTTCATTTTACTCGTTGTACAGTTTCAGGTCCTACATTTGTCTCTAACCCATTCAGTTGGGTTTTGTATATGATGTGAGATAAGGATCCCATTTCATTCTTCTGCATGTGGATATCCAATTTTCTGAGCACCATTTATCGAAGAGACTATTCTTTCCCCATTTTGTGTTCTTGGCTCCCTTATTGAAGATCAGTTGGCCACAGATGCCTGGATTTGTTTCTGGGCTCTCTATTCTGTTCCATTGGCTTATATGTCTGTTCTTATGCCACTTTCAGACTGTTGGGGTTACTATAGATTTGTAATACATTTTGAAATCAGAAAGGATGATGCCTTCGGCTTTGTCCTTTTTGCTCAAGATTGCTTTGGCTATGCTGTCTTTCGTGTTTCCATATGAATTTCAGAATTGTTGTCTGTATTTCTGTAAAGAATGCCATTGGGGTTTTGACAGGGATGGTATTGAATTTGATCATTTGGGGTAGTATGGACATCTTAACCTTAATTCTTCCAGTCCATGAGCACAAGATGTCTTTCCATTAACCTGTAACCTAAATTTCCTTCATCAATGTTTTATCATTTTCATTGTACACATACTTCATCTCTTTGGTTAAGTTTATTCCTAAGTATTTCATTCTTTTTTGTTGCTATTGTAAATGGCCTTGTCTTAATTTCCTTTTGGGCTGGTTCATTGTGTATAAATCTATGGTTGGTTTTTGTATGTTGATTGTATACTCTGCAACTTTACTGAATTCATTTATTAGTTCTGACAGATTTTGTTGTTGTTGTCTTTAGGGTTTTTTACATACATGATTTTGTTACTTGTAAATAGAGATAATTTTACTTCTTTTTTGATATGGGTGCCTTATATTTCTTATTCTTGTATAATTGCTCTGGCCGGGACTTCTAGCACTATGTTGAAAAAAATGGGCAAGAGTGTGTATTCTTGCTTTATATCATACCTTAAAGGGAAAGCTTTTTCCCTCTACTGATTATCACATTTGCTTTGGGTTTTTTATAGAGGGCCTTTATTGTATTGAGATAAGATCTTTCTATACCTATTTTGTTGAGAGTTTTAATCACGAAAGGGTGTTGCACTTTGTCAAATGTTATTCCTGCATCTATTGAGATGAATGTGTAGATATTTTTTCTTTCATTTTGTTAATGTGGTGTCTCACATTGATTTGTGTATGTTGAACCATCCTTGCCTACTTGAGGTAAATCCCACTTGGTCATGGTGTATGAGCCTTTTAATATGCCACAGAATTTGGGTTTCTAGCATTTGATTAAGGGTTTTTGCATCTGTGTTCATCAGGGATACTGGCCTATTGCTTTCTTTTCTTGTAGTGTCTTTGCCTGGTTTTGGTATCAGGGTAATGCTGGCCTCATATAATGAGTTTGGAAGTGTTCTCTCTTCTTCTAGTTTTTGGCAGAGTTTAAGAAGAATTGGTATTAATTCATCTTTGAGTGTTTGGTAGAATTCACCTGTGAGCTGTCAGTTCCTGGTCTTTTCTTTGTCGGGGGATTTCTGATTACTGACTCAATCTCTTTATTTGTTGCTCATCTGTTGAGGCTTTCCATTTCATCCTGATTAAGCTTTGGTAGGTTGTATGTTTCTAGGAATTTATCCAATTCTTGGTTATTCAGTTTGTTGGCAAATGACTGCTCGTAACAGTCCCTTATGATCCTTTTTATTTTTCAGTCCTCTGTTGTAATGTTTCCTCTTTCATTCGGATTTTACCTATTTGAGTCTTTTCCCTCTTTTTTTTAGTTAATATAGTTAAGAGTTTATTGATTTTTACCTTTTAAAAAATCCAACTCTTAGTTTTTAAATTTTTTTTCTATTTTTTGTTACTTATTTAATTTATTTCTTCTCTATTCTTTATTATTTCCTTCCTTCTGCTAACATTTGGGCTTAGGTTGTTCATTTTTTAGTCCCCTGAGGTTTAATCAAGTTAGGTTGTATATTTGAGATCTTTCTTCTTTTTTTTAACGTATGTGTTCATCTCTATCAACCTCTCTCTTATTACTGCTTTTGCTGCATCAGATACATTGGGTACGTTGTGTTTTCGTTTTCATTTGTCCTAAGATGCTTTTTAAATTCCTTTAGATTTCCTTTCTGACCCAGTTGTTATTCAAGAGTGTGTTTTTTATTCCCATATATTTGTGAATTTCCCCCTTTTCTTGCCATTATTGATTTCTAGTTTCATCCACTGTGGTCAGGAAAGATACCTGGTATGATTTCAGTTTTGTTAAATTTGTTAAGACTTGTTTCGTGACCTGACATGTGATCTAGCCTAGAGAATGTCCGTGTGTGCTTGAAAAGATTGTGTATTCTGCTGCTGACGGACGGAAAATTCTATGTGTTTCAGTCAGGTCACTTGGTCCATAGTCTTCTTCAAGTTAGCTGTTTCTTTATTGATTTTCTGTCTGGATGTCCCATCCAGTATTGTTACTGGGTTATTGAAGCCCTTGTTATTATAGTATTGCTGTCTATTCCTGCTTTCAGATCTGTCAATCTCTGTTTTATGTATTTAGGTGTTCTGACGTTGGGTGCATATATATTTATAATTGTTAGATCTTCCTGTTGAGTTGACTGTTTTATCGTTACATAATGACCTTCTTTGTCTCTAAAGAGAGCTTTAGACTTAAAGTCTAATCTGATATAAGCATAGCCATGCCTGCTTTCTTTTGGTTACCATTTACTTGAAATATCTTTTCCATCCCTTCACTGTGTGCATCTTTAATTCTAAAGTGAGTCTCTCATAGACAGAATATCACTAAATCTGGTCCTACAGAGCTATATACAGCCACTGTATACTTCTTTACTGAAGGGTTTAATCCATTTATACTTAGGTAATTATTTATATGTGAGGACTTACTATCACCATTTGGTTCATTATTTTCTGTTTGTCTTTTAGTATCTTTGTCCCTCTCTTTTTTTCTTGTTGTCTTCTGTTTTTATCTGATAATTTTTGTAGTGATTTGCTTTGGTTGTTTTCCCCTTTATCTTTTGTGTATCTATTATAGAATTTTTTTCTTTGTAGTTAGCACAAGATTTGCATAAAATCTTGTAGTTATAATCTTTAATATTCCATTGATAACAACTTTCCTTCAATCACATACAAAAAGATTTCCCTTCTGCCCCCTCCCACACACACTGTTTGTGTTCTTATAAACAGAGTTTGCTTCTTTCTGTATTCTGTATCCATTAACAAAGTTTCCTATACTGACTTATATTAGGGTAAAAGTAATTAGTGCACTTTTACAGTGTTATATTAATCTATATATGTGTGTTCCTTTACTTTTACCTGTGAGACTTATGCTTTTTCTATGCTTTCACATTGCTGTTTCGTGCATGTTTATTTCAATTTGAAGAACTTCCTTAAGCATTTCTTGTAAGGCAGGTCTAGTGGTGATGAACACCCTCAGTTTTTGTTTGTCTTGGAAGGATTTTATCTCTCTTTCATGTTTAAAGAATAATATTTCTGGGTATCATATTTTTGGTTAGCAGGTTTGTTGTTGTTTTTCCTCAGTACTTTGATGATATTGTTCCACTCTCACGTGGCCTGCTTAGAAATCTGCTGCTAGTCATATCGGGGTTCCTTTGTATGTGACAGGTTGCTTTCTCTTGCTGCTTTCAAAATTCTCTCTTTATTCTTGACTTTTGACAATTTGATTATAATGTCACTTTGTGTGGTCTTCTTTGGGTTGATTCTTTTTGAGGACTTTTGAGCTTCATAAATCTAGATGTCCATTTTCCTCGCAAGATTTGGGAAGTTTACAGCCATTATTTCTTTAAATAAGCTTTCTGCCCATTTCTCCCTCTCTTCTCCTTATGGGACTCCCATAATGTGTATATTAGTCCTCTTATTGTGTCACAAAAATCACATAGGCTTTCTTCACTCTTTTTCATTCCTTTTTCTATTTTCCCTTCTGACTGGATAATTTCAAATGAGCTGCCTTTGAGTTTGCAGATTTTTGCTTTTGCTTGACAGAGTCTGCTGTTGAAGCTCTGTATTTCACTTTTTATTGTAGTCATTATATTCTTCAGCTCCAGAATTTCTATTTTTCAAATGATTTCTCTTTGTTGAACTTATTTTATTTATGTATTGTTTTCCTGATTTCATGGAGCTGTGTTCTTTGTAGCTCATTCAGCTTCCTTAAAACAATTATTTTAAATTCTTTGTCATGCAGTTCATAGATCTCCATTTCTTTGGGGTCGTTTACTAGAGAATTATTGTGCTCCTTTGGTGATATCATGTTTTCTTGATTTTTCATGTTTCTTGTAGACTTGTGTTGATGTCTGTGCGTTTGAGAGCTGAGTTACCTCCTCCAGACTTTACAAACTGACTGCAGTGGGGAAAGACCTTCACCTACAGGTGACTGTGAGGGCACCACCTGAGCAAGGTGTGGCGAATCCAGCACTTGCAGATGGGGGGAGGGAGTACAAACAGAGATTCTGACTTCATGAAAGACACAGCAGTGCCTGAGTCTGAAGCACGTGAGTGTGCAGGCAGGGTTCCAGGGTGTGTGCACAGTTGCAGGAGGTGGGTGGCGGCTACAGCTCCAGGCGGGTGGCAAGGCACAGTGGTGGTTCTTCTTCTGGGATGGGGCAGTGCTGCTCATTCCCTGTCTGGGGTGGTGGGTGGGCTGCAGCAGCAGAGACTCCAGGCGGCACTGTCAGCTGGTTCAGTATTGGCAAAGACTGTGGTTGTCCTTGGTGTTGAAAGCTGCAGGTGTCCACAGCCATGTTTGGGAGGTCATGCCAAGGAGATCTCTTTTGGTGCTGAGGTGTGCCAGATGGGTGATGCAGGTGAAATGTTTGTCATGCTTTCTATGCTGTCATTCTTGGTGTTTGCGCTCATCTGGGTTTCTGAAGCTTCTTTATTATACTCTGGAGCTGTCCCAGAGTTATTTTCTTCAGTACGTAGTTGTTCAGTCATTGTTTTCTATTTTGTTTTTGTTTGTTTAGGGGGATGAGCATTAGGACCTCCTCGTCTGCCATCTTGCTTATGTCACCTCACTAATTTCTTTTTAAGTGGGTTATTCTTTAAATTAGTAAATTGTCTGTGTGTGTGTGTGTGTTTAATTAATAGTGATTAGTGTTGCAACTCATTGATTTGGGGCCAGACTCCTATTTGTGTGAGGTCTGCCCAGTGCCTGCTACTTTATTATTTGGGCCAGGAAAGACATATGCAACTATGAAACTGCTAGAAAATGAATTTTAGTATTGAAGATTTGCTGTGTTTGTTTTCTGTGTTTAAAGTGCAGAGTCTAAGAGTTTGCTAAGAGTTTGTTTTCTTAGAGACTAGCACTATTGATCTACAGCCAGATTTCCAGACTCTAATGCAGTTGATAAATTTCTAGAAGTGACATCAACCCAGGCTGCCCCTTTGAAGTGTGTGCCCGGGACCAGGGAAAACTGGGCCACCAGCATGCAGAGTCAGCCATAGGACCTGTCTGTCCCTAGTGGAAGAGGCCATGTGGCCAGTGTCAGAAAGGGCCTAGGAAGAAGGGCTTTCCCAGCGTGCTGTGCCAGCCGTGACAGCAGTGGGCACTGAGCTGACGGGAAGAAAAGGAGAGCCCTCTGCACAGAAAACAAGCAAGTCAGGAGCACAGAGAGACGTCTCTGGAAGGGCTTTCAACAAGGTTCACTAAAGCTTTCAACAAAGAAACATCAAACACAGATTTCAGCAGATAATCCACTGTCAAGATGCACTCACTTCTGAAATAAAAAATATAAAATGTCTTATTTCGTTAAGGCACTGTAGTCAGTCTATGGTCGTGGAGCTCACCCTGGAGCCCATGGCAGCCTGTCCTTCATCATGTCTGGCATCCACGGCTGCTCAAGGCCCCAGCCGCTCTGACCTCGCTGCTGGCGATCGGTGGCGTGGGCAGATCAGCTTCCCGGCTGCTGTGTGGCCTGTCCCTTCGGGGGCTGGGACATCAGTGCTTCCTGCACACTGCCCTGAGGGGCTCTGCCGGACTCCTCTGGCTGGCTGGGGGTGGCATAAACACTCAGGAGCAGCGTCCCCAGCTGCCAGGGGGAGACTTTGAAGTGGGTCCCGGCGGTCGGCTCTGCGGGGCAGCCCTGCTGGCCTGTCATTAGGCACATCCGCTCTTGGTAGCACCTACTCATTACGGCCAAATAAGCAGGCACGTTCGCCAGCCCCCGGACAACCTTCCCGGGGCCTCCGGTCTTTTCTAAAATCATTTCCTCAAATTTCATTCTTCAAACAAAGAGCACATTTTTATACATATTTGTGTAGTGGCACACACTTTAAAGTTCTAAAGCACAGCGGGGTACGTATTCAGGGAGGTCCTCCCTTCCTCTCATTTCCCCTCCCACAGACGAGAGTGTGGCCATGGGGGTGTGTATCCCTCCCCCAACACACAGGCTCCTGCACTGTCTGACCCCCTTTATTCAGAGCTGGTGGCATGTGGTGTGCTTGCCTACACTTTGCTTTCTCAGGTAATCCCGCGTGTCAGAGTTCCTTCTCTACTGTGAGGTGGCTGGTAACCATCGTAGGTTGACTCCACGAGTTTGCTATCCAAAATGGGGCTGCAACACAGCCCTCAGCCAGATGTCACTGCGCGTGTGGCCCGAGGGTCTGCAGGGCGCAGGCCCACAGGTGGCGGGGCAAGGCCTGGCGCTTGCAGCTGTGTTTGCAGGAGGAGGGCCTAGTGGCCCGCGGGCAAGACCACGGGACTCACCCCAGCTGCACCTGGCCTGGGCGCTCCCTCACTCAGTGGCGTGTGGATGCACTTAGGGCAGCAGGCTCAGCAGGCAGGGTCTTGTCAGAAAAACTAGCGGAGGGGCTTTAACTCCAAGAACCGGCTACCTGGGTGCTGGAAGAAAGGATGGAGCAGGTGGGGCTTCAAAGGGGAGAGGCAGAAGAGGGCTCCCGAGAGCTAGGGGCTGCTCTCGGCCCCCTGAACCTGTGCTTCTTGCTGTTAGAGTTGAGCTGCTGTTGGATCTGGGTGTGCTAATGAGGAGCCACCTTGAGCAGTGTGGGGACAAGATCTCAGTGGCCACTGATGGAAACTCGAAGAGGGAAGAGTCGGTGCTTTTGTCGGTCCTTGCTGGCTGTCCCATGGGCAGGGTTGACCGAGCAGTTGTGGGCACGAGCTCTTGGGAAGGGAGTTTGCAGTCCCCTGCCTCCTCGGAAGCAAGGCCCAGACAGCGGGAATGAGGGGAGGCCAGAGAGGTGCTTGGTGCACGGCCCAGCGTGGGTGGAAGCCACTTCGGTCTGGCTGACCTGTTGACCTTGGCGTGACTGTGGATGGGCCCACTGGCCCTGGCCCAGCACGTCAGAGGCCTTGAGGCCACCTGGGTCTGCCCCGACCTGAATACCCTGCGTCCTTATGCTGCCAGTCTCTGTCCTCACCGTGGTCATCTCACATCACCTGTGCTGGGGCGGCCACTCCTTGTTCTGGGGCCCTTAATCACCATCCAGGGAATGTGCCCAAACTGGGTTCTTCTCCAAGATTCATTTCTGAGGACGGCGTGACCATTAAGTGCTGTTGCCAGAGCCCTTCCAGGTGGCCCTCCGTGACTTCGAGCGGCCGCCTCGGTGACTTCCCCCAAGTCCCACTCCTGGCTCGGTGATCAACTGTCCTGGTTTGCTGGGGACTTGCCTGGTTTCGGCATTCAAAGTTCTGTATCCCCTCCATCCTGGACAAACAGGAATGGCTGGTCACCTACTGCCAACAGTCCAATCTTCCCCTCAGCACCCTGAGCCACCGAGGACCCCCACATCTCTATGCCCCACCTCTGAGCCTGGCCTGAGTGGGTGTCTGTCCCATAGCCCCGAAGGTCTTGAACAATCCTGGTTCAATGGGATCTATGGCCTGGCACCTCTGGAGTTGGCACGGATGCTGGGAGGGATGTTAGAAGGCTTACCTGCATGACCGCCTGTAATGGGGTGCGTGGCGGAACGGACCTGTCACTCTTGGCTCTGTCTGGAAAAGGCAGTGGATATGTGAGTGTGTGTGTGTGTGCGTGTGAGTGTGTGTGAGTGTGTGTGTGTGTGTGTGAGAGAGAGAGAGAGAGAGAGAGAGAGAGAGACAGACAGACAGACAGGAAGCAGGGAGGGACAGACAGTGAAACAGAAAGAGAAGGGAGGGAAAAAGAGGAGAGAGCGGAAGAAGGGGGAGAGGAAAAGGGAGGGGAAGGGGGAAGGAGAAAGGGCGAGAAGTAAGTTTGGCCGTGAAGGGAAGACCCAGATAGCTCCTGTATCCAGAACACGCCTCGATTCAGCCATAGCCTCCAAGAGGTCAGTTAAAGGACCAGAGAACTCAAACCTTTATTAATATTTGTTCAGGTATTTAAAGTCACAGTCGTTATGTATGGGACCTTGTGTAGAAATTATGGCCAAATACACTTTTGCTAATCGTATCTGACTCATTGCATATACACATATTTGTATATGTAATAAAAACTATGATGCTGGAAATTTGAACACCCAAAGAAGTGAGGGTCTAAAGGGCTCCCTTGCTCTGCGTCCCCTGGGGCGGCTCAGGGCAGGTTGGTGGCACAGGCTTGGCTGCTGCTTCCGCCTGACCCAGTGCTCTCCGGAATATTCTGCCAGTCAAGCCACGATGTGGAAGAAGGAGCCAGGCTTCCAGGTCTGCATTCGATGATTCCCAGGAACTGTTCTCTGCTCTCCTGACCCCAGCCTCGGGGGTCTGCTCTTTAGGACTTGCCTTGTGCATGTGTGAAAGCAGGGGCCACACGGCTCACATCCAAAGTGATGGCATGTCCAGCCCCACCCCCCCACAGGAAGGCCAGAGTGAGTCAGCGGTGCCATGTGGCGTCTGGGGACTTGCCACCCGGGCCTTGGTTTCCCTGAGAGGGTCAGGGAAGTCACCCTCTCTCGCTGCTGCCTTTGCACACCACGTCTGCCTTCATCATGACCACTGGGTCCTATCACGAGGACTGGCATGGCCAGGCTCCAACTCAGCCAGCCCTTCCCCAGGGAAGCCCTGCACCTCAGGGTGCCCTGGCGGACAGGGCGGAGGCCTCACCTCCCTGGGGCTCCCACAGCCCCTGGGCTGCAATCAGGGGACGTCAGAAGAGGCTGCAGCGTCCGGCCTTGCCACACATCGTTGATCTGACGTGTAGGGCGGCTTCCCCTCAAGCCTTTGCCTGATTTCCTTTAGGGACAAACAAAAGCTCTGTCTTAGAGAAGCGATGCTTTAATCGAAGAAATCGAGCTTTTATTCATGTGTCTGCCAACTGCGTTCTTGCCGGAAGATGTTTCAGACCCTTGTCAGGTTAACTGGTGGCTCCCAGCAGGTTGCGGCTGGGAGGTGCAGGCCTTGACGTAACAGTCAGTAGGGAAAACACAAGTGTTAAACCGGTTTCCTGTCCTGGAACATTTGGGGATTTCACCACACGTCACAGTTTCTGACAGCCTCCTGGGCCTTTGGAATATTCTGGCTGGCTGCCAGCTCCTTGGGCTCATCCTGGTACAGCGACAGGCGGCCCAGGCGGCTTCAGCGGCTGGAGGGGTGAGGGCGGAGGAGGGCCATGAATCACAGCTGCCCGGAGACGGAGGGCTTCAGGCGTGAGTGGAGACATGCCGACAGGGCCCTGAGCACACAAAGGAGACAAGACCATCCCAGGGCCAGCGTGTTCCAGGGCCGCGGCATTTGATCTGACCCCCAACCCCACCGGGCCTGGCAGCACCACCGTGCACTGCACAGAGCTGCTTTACAGTGAGCTCCGGGCCCCGCGTCCTCTGTGTGGCCCTCCTCCAGGCAGAACGAGGCCAGCTAAAGGATTTGGAAGGCTGCAGAAAACAAAATCCCAACTCAAGGTAACGTAACAAAGGGAGATGGTTGGGAATCCTGCCTGGGCAGGCGGTCTCACCACGTCTCTGCCATCTCCCGCCCCACTTCTTTCCTGGTGAAGCCTCTTTCTCTCTTCCTGCAGGAGCCTGGGCAAGGGTGTCCTGGCCACAGCACCCCATGGCCTGTGTGTTGATCCAGCTTAGAGACCTCAGGGGAACAAGAGGAACGAGAGCCCCTTCTTGCCACATCCAAGGATGCCTGCCTCTACCCTCTCCCTCCTCCCCCCCACCCAGTGCTCCTGGGCACCCACTCCTGGGCCAGTCCTATTAGCCAGGTGGCAGGTTGTGTACAAGACCCCGGGCTCCATGTGGGCTGGGTTCTGAGACTTGCAGCTCCCAGGACCACTCAGAGTCGGGCTACGCCTGTGCCGCAAAGGGACAGGATACTGCTGGGGCCAGGGGCTTGTTCCACGGGGCTGACAGCAATCGACCCCAATCCAGGCTCTGCTGCCACATGCCACACATGCACTTCGGCAAGGCCCTTCCCGCCTCTGGGTCTGTCACCTCATCTATAAATGGGAGCGTTAGGTGGGATCAGAGTGGCCAACGATGGCCCAAATCTGGCCTGTTTGTGTCTGACCCACTGTCTGAGAATGATTTGAACATTTTTAAATGGCTCAAAAAAGAAGAAGATACGGCATATGGAAATTATGTAAAATTCACATTTCAGTGTCCATGAGTAAAGTTTTATTGACACACGGCCGCGACCACTCATTTGCGTGTGTCGTCTATGGGAGATTTCGAGATACAATGGCAGAGCGAGTGGTTGCAGCACAGACTGTGTGGCCATGGCCTCTAAAATAGTTAACCTCTGTCCCTTTCCAGAAACCGTGCGCAGACCCTGGGCAAGTCAGTGCTTCCCACACTTCCGCTTTCACAGACCTCAGCAAGGTGTTAGCCGGGTCCAAGACGTGCTCAGTGCCTTTCATTCTGTCTGCTGGAGGCTAATGGCTACTGAGCCAGCCTTGCCCGTAAGCAATCAAGTCCCGCAACCCTGGTTTTGAGGCTCTGCATTTTTTCTAAAATGCACTAAAATCGATACATGACTTTTAAAAAGCAGACCTACATCCTGCCCTGCCCTGGAAGAAAGGAGCCCAAAAAGAGTGAAACTCTCCTGCATTCTTCATGGAGAAAAAAGTAAGACCTCACTCTCTGAGAGTCCCGGCTGGTGGGAATGTGAGCAGCTTGGTGCCCCACGGTGGGGACAGGAAGTCTGCTTCTCTGACAAGTCACTTGTGCATTGGGGACACTGAGAGAAGTGTGGGGTATCTGGGGTCATGTGTTTTGTTGGTGTGGGGCCAGCCCTGCCTTCCCAGTTGGATCCTGGAGGGACCAGTAGGATTGCGGTTCCAGCCATACAGCCTGGGCTGGGTGCCATGGATTCTTGGTGGGAGATGGTGGCGGGGGGGTGTCAGGATATGGCCTTCAATGCCCCCTAGGACGCCCAGGCTCAGACCACCCCGGCCCTCGTCTTCTTGCTCCTCTTGCCTGTTGTAAGGAAGTTCCCCCCAAAACAGACAGGGGACAATGGCGTTGCCACCCCTGAGGGGTGAGGTAACCCAGCGAGGAGACAGCCTTCCAACGCCTGCATGTGGTCTGGGAGCCACTGGACCGTGGGACAAGGAGATCCCATCTCAGGAATGTTCACTCGGTTTCTGTCTTGGCCCAGAGTACAGAAAGCAGACGTCAGAGCGTCGAGGACAGAGCCAAGTGTCACCGTTGTTCCTGGAGGGGGGACCGCACCCACAGCAGACCAGGAAGCAAACGCTAACAGGAGGCCCTGCATCGGAGCAGATGGGGGCCAATGTGCCCCCTCTGGAAGCTGTCTGCCTCGGGAGCTTCGTTTCACGGGTGGAGTGTCCTTCCGTGTGTCCTTGGACAAACAGCCCCCAAGGGCCCCAGGGCAGTGACTGCTCACTCTCTGCCCCTCATGTTGCCTAGAACATTCTCTGGGCCTCCCGCTCTGCCATCTCCCAGCCCCAGCCCCACTCAGCTCCAAGCCTAGGATGGGTGGCCGCCCAGCGGAGGAGACAGGGGTGTTCTCCCACCTCAGTCTCAGGCCAGGGCCTCCTGCAATCCTCCCTTCCCAGGTGCCCTGGCTTCCAGAACGTTCAGACAGGTGGAGGCAGAGGGCGGGGTTGGTTTTCCCTGGAGCCACCCAGCGAAGCTTTTCCTTCCATCATTTAGAAAGGGCACCAGTGTGTACACTGCACTTAAAGGATAACTTCTGATTATTTTCTTAATGGAAGAGCAAATATTTACGTCTTGTAAAGTAAAGGGCAGGTTGGAACATGTGGGAATACTGGCTCTGGGGCACTGGCACAGCGGCTTGACGGGGAGTGGGCAGGAAAAGAGAAAGTGTTGGCAGCGCTTGCTCAGCTTGAAGGAACAGAAGAAACAGCCCCCTCTGTCAGGGGGAGCATGGGCGGGCGGCCTGGACTCTGTCAGCGGAGCGGGGCACGGGGTGGCTCAGTGCCTCCCGACTGCCTTTCCTGTCTGGAAAAGTAGGTGTGGGATGGAAGGGAGGGGGTCCTTACACCTCTGGACGACTCTACAAAACTCTTTCCCCCTCCCAGCCCTGACCCCACTTGCACATGACGGCCACCAGCCCAGCCACGTGGATGGCGTGACCGCTGGCCGACTGCCCATGGGCTGATGCAGCCTCTGCCAATTGTTTAGGTTATTAAAACAAAACAAAGCAAAAGCCAGCTTCAACCCGGAGAGCAGAAAGAGGGACGCGGAAGGGGGGGGCACGAGGAATGCTGTGCCTGCTGAGAACAGCCCCTTTGTAAGGAGCCCCAGTTGCCGCCGCCCAGGTGGGCTGCTGTGCAGCTAGGCAAGGCTGGCCCCACCTGGGGACTCTGCTGTGGTGTCCCAAGGACACGGGGCTGCCCAGGAGGCTTGCAGACCCCCCGCCCCCGGAGCCTGGGTTCCAGTCCAGGGCCTCCACCCACACTCAGAGGAAGCCCAGCCAGCAGGGGGTCTCCTGCGAGGCCCCAGCAGCCACAGTCTGCCTGTCTGCTTGTCGGCCTCCCTAACTCCCACTGCCACCCGCTGTTCTGGGTGTTTCCACCCTCAGCTCTGGACGGCACCTCGACTGTCCGAATGGAAAAGGGCCCACAGATGTCTAGGTGTCATCGTCCTCAGCTCCTGTCTTACCCGCCCTCCTGAACCTGCCAACTGACCCTGAGTGGCTGCCTCACTGTCACCCTCTCAGGTGGCCCTTCTCAGCCCCTGAACACCCTGCTCTTCTCTGAGCCCTGGGCAGAGGGTGTGGTCCTGACTGCACAGTGTGTGTGTATGTTGGGGGGGCAGAAAGAGAGGAGAGGAGGGTCCTTGTGCTGTGCAGGAAGTGGTCAACACCCTGAAAAGAGCCCTGTCGATTACAGCAAGTGCTGATCTGGAAATGGAGAGCAGCTGAACCCACCGTGTGTGAGTGTGGTTTGCATGCATGTGCATTTGTGTGCATGTGAGCCATGTGTGCATGTTTGTGTGCACATGTACATGTATGCTGTTGTGAGTATATGTGTGTACTTGTGTGTATGTGTGTACATTGTGCTGTGTGTGTTTGCACATGTGCATTTGTGTGCACATGAGCTATGTACATGTATGCATACATGTACACATATGCTGTGTGTTTGCACATGTATGCATTTGTGTGCATGTGAGCTATGTGTGTACACATGTGCGTGCACACACGTGTGAGTATGTGTGAGTATGTGTGCACATGTGTTTAAGGAAGAACAGAACACTGGTAGGCTGGCAGAGTATGCCTGTAGGACCGGTGGCCTTTTCCAGGGCAGTCCTGGTTCCTGGGACAGCTCTCGTCTGGAGGGGCCTGGGAGGGGCTCTCAGTCCTCATGACCACCACGCCCAGCTCCCCCCTTCCCTCTGACAAGCACATGATGTGTGCCTCGTGTCTGTGAGCCACTCCGGTCTGTGAGGATCTGTGAAAGGTGAGACTCCACCAGCCACCGGAGGCCAAGGGAGGCCCGGCTGTAGCTGCTCTGGGTGGCGGCTGTTCAAGCCGCGGGTGTAAGGAGACCCAGAGGAAACAGAACCCGACCCTGTGTGACAGCACAGAGAGGCTGGCCTGTCTCCTGCCCTTTCTGCCCGGGGGTGGGTCCACCTGGCCTGACTTACTCCCATGCTTCCAGTGCCACTCCAGTAAATAGCCATGAGAAGGGCAAAGGGCCCCAGGCACCCTCTGGGTGGGGAGGAGAGGCAGGCCGTGGCCTGGTAGACGGACTCTGGGGCTCCACAGGGAGCTGCGAGAGTAGCTGGCTGTCCTTGACCTCCAAGGAGCCACACACGCCACGTTGGCCTCCCTTTAAAGAACAGCTGATTATCTCAAATGCCAGGCCCCACACTGGAGCCCGCTGCTTCCCCCACCCCTCACTGTGGCCCGCAGGGCCACTGGCTCAGCGGCTGAGCGGGTGGCAGCTGCTTGGGGAGCTGGAAGCTTTTGATTTGCGTCAGTGCTGAGCTGGCCAGGAGGGGCCTTCTTGCTGGGCGCCTGGCAGCTGCATGGAGCCACAGTGACGTCACAGCTCGGGGGTACTGGCCCTGCTGGCCTGGGGGGTCTCGGGGGAGAGGCCGCTGCGCAGTCACCTGAGTGCTGCCTGCTGAGCTGACCCCTGCCTCCCTGCGGCTGGGCAGTTCAGGCAACGGGTTTCTGGAAGCAGTTTCCATGATGCAAGCATGCAGGGTCAGGCGGGAGGAGGGAGCGGAAGCCAGTTGTCTCCCCCTAGGGAGCTCAGGACGCTCCCAGGAGAAGTGTCTTGCACCCTGTGCTCATGTCCCCCAGCTAACTGAGGGACTTGGCAGGGGCCCTGGCCACTATGACAAACCTGCAATTTCACGCAGATGAAAGGGTCCTCAGGGGAGCCTGACGACAAACACAGCTGCGAGAAGTGTGTTTCTAGTGTCTTTTCCTTGGTGCCCAGGTGTGGGCTAAGCGTTTTCCCGGGTGGAGAGGGCCCCATCCATCCGTCCTTCCGAGTGGAGCTGTGGAACGCCGCTGCTTGTACACGTCCTTCTGTGGCCCTCCCAGCCCTCCCCTCCTCACTGACCCTTCCCACTCGGGCCAGAAGCAAGTCTGCGACACCACAGGGCTGCGGCACTTGATTCTTGCACAGGACTTCCAGAAAGGTGTCCCCACAGCTCCCCTCAACCCACTCTGAGCTGAAGCAAGCTGGGGTGTTCTCCTGTCACTCAGCCCAGGCACATTCCAGGATGCCCCCTGACAACAGAATACCCCCAACTCTTCCTGGCAGAGAACATCCTTGACAGCCTGAACCCCACTGCCGTCTGCTCTTGTCTGCACACACCCTCTGCTCCTCAGCCCGACCCCCCGAGTGTCTGTGGTGCCTCAGTTTACCTACACAGAGTGCTTCCTGCCTCCAAGCAGCAGGTCCATGTAACCTCCTGCCACCCCTTGCTCCCCAGCACAGGGTGTCCTGCGCGCTCAGCCCTGGGGTGGCAGCTCTCGTCACCACGGCCACACCACAGCTGCCTGGAAGTCAAACCCCATGTGCCGTCGTCACAGCCAAGTGGCGAGCACGTCAGACACACGGCCCCGCGGACTTACACGGCTTTCTCCTGAGGCTTGTCCTTTACTCTGCAGCTCGCTGAGTCCTTGTTCACAGTGAGCCTACAAGAATCGGGTCGTAGGGGTGCTCAGGGATCCCACCCCACCCCACCCCTGCCTAGTGATCACCAAGCCCAACATGGAAGCAGTTAGGGGCCTTACACCCCAAGGGAACATTCCGACTCTTCACACGTGGGGCCACTGGCCTCAGGGCTCCATTGCCTGGGCTTCCCTGGGGCCCAGCACCAGAGCCTGAACTCGGGGTCCGGGGCTTCCCTGGTTCCCCCCACTGACACCCTCAGGCTATGGGCTGCCCAACTGGGGGGCCAGTTTGACTGCCTATCCCAGGGAGCTGGTGTTTGTGCCCTGTGAGGACAGGAGGAAGGGAAAGGAAGACCCAATTGCCATCTGCCATGTTCCTGAAAAGCCCTTGAGGTGGGCAGACGTGTCCCAGACAGGGTTTGAATGGGCCAGAGCTCTGGTTTGGGGAATGATGGGGCCACGCTTTGTTCCCTCCCCTCGTGCCATTGTGCAGGCTGTGGCGGAGGACCTTCCCTCTCCACCCCCCGCACCCAACCCTATTGTGGGGGAGCTTGGGTTCAGTCACCAGCGTGTCCCTAACTCTGAGCATCCTGGGTATAGCGTTTCCTGGAGCAGCAGTAACAAATCACTGCAAATTGGGGGGGGGGGGGGGTTAAACCACAGGCATTCATTCTCTCACTGTTCTGGAGCCCAGAAGTCTGAAATCAAGGTGTCAGCAGAGCTGGTTCCATCCGAGTCTCTCGGGGAGGGTCCGTCCCAGGTCTTTCTCCCAGATTGTGGCCAGCAGCCCTTGGTTTGTAGATGAATCACCAGGTCCCTGCCTCTCTTTTCATGTGGACTCCCCTTGTCTGTGGGTTCCCTCTCCAGTTAGTGGATTTGGGGCCCGTGTTGATCCAGGGTGGTCTTGCCTCCATCCTGACCTGAATCACATTTGCAAAGGCCCTTGTTCCACATAAGGTCACATTCATCAGTCTGGTTTGACATCTTTCAGGGGCCTCCATGCAGCGCACCACACTAGGTTAGCAGGGAAAACGGTCCCCTTTTGAATATGAGCTCATCTAACTGTACCAACATGGGGACCAGGAAAGAGGTCAGAGGATGAAGGCTGGCACAGGCCAAGCTTGACATGGGCCGAGCCAGGACGGGCGCAAGGGTGCCTCCCCCCACCTGTGTGTGACTTCAGGAGGCTCCCCTCTTCCTGGGGCGCCCCAGCTCTGCTGCCTATCGATTGCCCTGTGACCTATGGGAAGGTTTGGCTTGCTAAGGGCCAGAGGCTGTCCTGGCTCTTTCTGGCCAGCAGCGATGTGGGGCTGGAAGCTGACCTCTGAGCCACTTAGGACAGAGCCACACTTCAGGACAACAAGGAGGCCTTGCCAAACGCTGCGCCATCACCGTGACCTGCCCTGGGCCAACAGGGCTGGCTGAGCGAGGCTCTCCCAGCTGGTCAGCCATCAGCCGAGACAGCTTGGAGCAGGGCAGAACCCCCTAACCCACTCCAGACCACCTGCTGGGCTCATGCCCCCTCCCTTCTGGAGGCGCAGGCCCCGAAGTCTGAACAGGCAAGGCTGCTTCTGCCTGACCCCAGGTGACTCAGGGTCAAGGCCTCCAGGGAGGGTGGATGTGACCCGGCTGCGAGGAGTTGGGAAGGGCGTCTCGCCACAAGTACGGTAGCTGCACCGGTGCTAAGCTTCCAGCCCCTACCATGCAGTGGGTGGGGAGGGTCTTGGGGTCCACACCCTGGAAACAGTGGGGGGCAGGCTGGCTGTGGGAGAGTAGGTGGGGACACCCGCCACCCAGGAGAGACTAGGATGGGCTGTCTGTGGGGTCCCCTCCCTCTTTCCTGTAAGGCAATGTGGAGCAGGAGGCCTCCCCCCAGCCTTGGTGTGGCTGGGCCATCCCTGGGAGTCTGGGTACGGGGGAGGAGGGACATACATTCACCCTTAGGCCTGGGAACTCAGGGAGTGGCCCTCGGTGACAAGAGCCCCCCGGCACTCCTAGAAGAGGAGCGGGGAGACTGGAGCCATGACCTGAGGGACGAGAGAGGAGGCAGGAGAGTCAGAGTGGGACAGGTGGGCCTGAGGCCTGAACCTGGGCCTGGGGCAGGGGGGTGCCTGACCTACGGCGGGGGGCTGGGAGCTGCAGAGGGACAGGGCTCTGGTTCAGTGGGTCTGGGTGTGGAACCCCCACGCCTGGCCTCCTGGGGCCAGAACTCATGTTTAAAATCCCCTGTACACGGCGCACTTAGTGGGCGCAGTCAACAGAACCAGGGGTCCTGCTTCAGTGGTGGCTCTGTGTGGGAGGGTCCCTCTGGCCGGACAGGACAATGGAGACAGGGATCCCACAGCTTCAGCAGCTACTACAGACACTGCCCCTCACCCCCTCTGCCCCTCCTCCTGCCTCCCTGGGCCTGTGGACACAGGTCAAGAATGTCCACATCCTCCTCCCATCCTCTCCGGCCTCGGGGCCCTGCCTCCCGTGGATTCCTGTTCCTCAGCAGGGCTCAGCAGAGCTGGGGCTGGGTCCACAGAAGCCAGGGTGCCAGTGACCAGGCTTTGGCCCAGAGCCGACTTAGTCTTTGTACTTTGAGTTGGTTGGAGGAGGCGGGGATGGGGGAATGACCTTGAGCCCACTTCTTGGCCCCGTGGCACGAGGGTGGACCCAGCACCTCACCTCTCTGATGACACCTGGTGTATAGGCCTGCCACGGGCTCCATGCTCTACCCGTGATGCACTCCTGGCCGTGGTGTTTGTATCCACCGTCCTATCCTATAGGTGAGGGGACCCCGGCCCAGAGGAGACTGTCCCTTGCCCTCCCAACCACGGCCCAGTGTGGCCCCGTGCCCGGCCCTGTGCTTCAGGGCTCCCCCTTTCCCATCCATGTCCACGGCTGTGCGAAGGCCCCGTGCTGGCAGCTCAGAGGCTGATGGAGCCGTGGGTTCCTGGGAGGCTTCCCAGAGCTCAGCAAGACTTAGCCCTTCCTCCCTCAGGCTCAGGCTCTCCCAGGCCCAGTGAGGGCTGGCTGGGGCCTCTCGTGGGTCCATCCTTGCCCTCCTGATTGGGGTAAGGGACCTGCAGCCCCGAAAGTGGGAGGAAAGGGGAGATTTTCAGGGTCATCTCAGTTTGCAGAGGAGGACATCGGCTCACAGACCTGGACCTTCCCAGCCCCCCGCCCTGGGTGTGGACCCTGGCTGGCCCTCAGACGCTCTGTGCCCTTGGGTCATCCTTGATGCCCATTTTGTGGTGTAAATGACGTAGTGGATTGATTGTGTCCCCCAAAGAGATATGTCCACAGCCTCACCCTGGCACCTGTAGGTGTCACCTTACTTGGAAATAGGGTCTTTGCAGATGTCACCAAGTTAAGATGAAGTCAGACTGAAGTGGGATGAGCTGTGAGTCTATTGAGAGTGTCCTTATAAGAGAGAAGGACTGAGACACACAGGGAAGGCCATGTGAGGACAGATGCAGAGATCGGGGTGATGCCTTTACAGACCAAAGAGCCCCAAGAACTTCCAGCAACCCCAGAAGCCTAGGAGAGAGGCTGGGACGCTCCCCTGGAGCTTTCTGTGGGAGCAGGGCCCTGCCCACACCTTGATTCCAGACGTCAGGACTCCAGAATCGTGAGGACGAATTTCTGTGGGTTAAGCCACCCAGTGTGTGGTGCTTTGAGTGGCAGCCTGGGGCCATGACACAGCTGGACAGATCCGAGGAGGCAGCCGCCTCCACAGGGGGCTCTCCTGCTTCCTGGTCAGGGTGAGCCTGGCAGGACGTGAAAGGGCACCAATGTGGGCCCAGCCGCAGACTGACCACCAGCCTGGACCTGCTGGCCGTGACCACTCCCTGTGTCCCTCCACACCCTCCCCTGCCCCCGACGGCACACCCCCCTCTGCCCCCGACGGGCCCTCACCAGGAGCCTTCCCTTTGCACCTGAGTCCAGCCCCTCTGCTCCCACTCTCCACAGCGACCACTGCCCAGCACCCTGCTCCCTCCATATTGCACCTGCCTCCCCAAATTTCCCCATCCTGACATCCAGAAAATGCTCATCTTTGCAGGGTGCTCTGGTGACCAGGGATGGCTGGGTATCCTAGGGCTTCTTGATGGGAGGTCTATCCAGCCTGTGCTTCATACCGAGCCCAGGGCCAGATTCAATCAATGTCTCCATTCACCTATATCTTATTTGGGCTGCAAGAGCGGGAAGCTCTGGTGTGCGTCATAAGCCCATGTGTTTGGTCATCTTGGGAGAGACAAGACTCCCTTCTGCCATCTCCCCAGCCTGTCCCCTCTTCCCCTCCCCATGCCTGCAGCTCAGGCCCCACTGCCCATCCCACAGGCTTCCCCACTCCCTGTTGCCCCAGCAACGAGCTCTAACCCACATGAGTGGACAGAGTCCTGAGCACAGGTCGGGAAAGGACGGAGCTGGCCCTGACCCTGGGTGTGCTGTCCCATGCACAGCACATGTGTGGAGGGCCCTGGTGTTTCTCTTGCTTAATTGTCTCAGCCCATCGCCCAGGGTATTAATCTCCTCGAGATTCAGGTAGGGAGTCCCAGGCTCAGCCAGGTTATAACTTCGTCCTGGTCGCACACCAGGGAGGGCAGATTGGAGACGCCCGCACGGCTCGTGGCTTAGTGCGAGAGTCCCTGTGGCTGCTATAACAAATGGCCACGAGCTCAGTGGCTTCACACGCAGATGTGTTCTCTTGCAGTCAGTCTCAGGGGTCAGAGGTCTATCTGGGTCTCACGGGGCTAAAGTGAAGGTGTGGGAGGACCGGTTCCTTCTGGCAGTTCCCTGCCTCTCCCACCTTCTCGAGACACCCACACTCCTTGGCTCGTGGCCCCTCCTGCATTCAAAGCAGCAGTGGGCAGGTGAGCTTTTCTGGTGTTGCTTCTCTCTGACATTAACCCTTCTCCACTTAAGGGCCTCTGAGCACCCTGGGCCAGAAAAGCGAGGAATTCTTCCCATTTTGGGGGTGGGGGTTAGGCCCCCCGAATTCTCCTTTGCCGCAAAGGTAACATATTCAGTTTCTGGGATTAGGATGTGGACAGCTCTGGGGCCAGTTCTGCCCACTCAGAGAGTCTTGGTTGCTCTGTCACTCTGCCCACGCCATCTTGGCTGCCCTCTGAGGACTCGTGCACGTTGTCTGGCCTTGCCAAGGACACAGACTCCTCACCACGCCTCTCCCCTCACTCACCTTGCTCACGGCGCCGGGCCCAGGGTGGCCCCAGGAGGATCCCAGGAGGCCAAGGCACAAGCTGCCCATTGTGAGTCACTGGGTGGGTCCCCTGGAGCCTGGCAGGCTTGCGGCTGGCATCCTCCTGTCCTAGTAAACAGGCCTTTGTTTGGGCGGCTGGGCCCCCGCCCTGCCCTACGCTGGCCAAGACCAGGCAGGCTCCACTGCCTGCTGGCTGGGTGAGTGCACTGTCATTTAGACACCCTGCCGGCCAGGGCCTTGAGCTGCCACCAGCATCCGATAGATAGCACGATACTTGAATCCGAAGGCTCTGGGAGGGGTGAGCAGAGCTGCAGGCGGGAGATGGCACACCTCCCGGGAGCACCCATTGTGAAGCATCGATTGGTGTGGAGAACAAAGGAAGAAGTAAATGGATTCTGTTTGAAATGAAACCATGAGACACCTAAGAAATGGTGGTTTTGTCTTGGATATTTGTGACCTCTCCCAGATCTCTGGAAGCAGGGTTCATGGCTTCCGTGGTGAGGGGTGTGCCTAAGGAAAGGGTGAGGCCCCTGCCAATGAAATTTATGGCCAGCAGGAGCAGGGCATAGTGGCTGTTATTGTCACTGTTACCAACGCAAGAGAAAGGAGGGGGAGGGAGACCGTGTGGCAGAGTCTATGTGGAGAGTGAGAGTGATGGAAGAGGCGGTTACACCAAAGGTTGGATCTGGAAGGAAACAAGGACCTGAAGGCCTGGGAAGAGGCCAGGAGCCCAGAGGAAGTGAAACAAGGTCTCTACCCCCAGGCCAGCCCCCCTCACCCCCGGGTGGGTTCTGCACCACAAACTTCTATTTTGTTCCTGCAGCACCTGTGCAGTGGCGCCAATTTCCACCTTGGGATCGTACTTGCCCTGGGATCGTACTCCGTCCAGGAGCCAGTAGCCCCACTCTGATGAGTCTGGAGTCCCTGGGGCTCAGGAATGGGAGAGCAAAGGAGCCGGGCCCAGAAACCTGATGTGGACACCGCCTGTCCTGTTCTGAAGACCCTCTGAGTGGGGTGGTCACCCTTCTTGGCTCCTCTGAAATCTAGGGGATGGGAGAAGCTGAGGAACGGGCTCGGTGGCCCCCCATAGAGATGCCCTCCCCATAGAGAGCTGGCTGTGTTTGTGAGGTCTTGAGTTCTAAGTGGAGGCTTTAAGATGGGAATCAGGACGGTGGATGGGGTGGGAGGCAAGCAAGGGAGCTGCTTTTATAAACACAGAATAGGGCAGAGCAGGGGGCCGAAGAGGCAGCCAGGGAGGGACGGGAAGGCAGAGGAGGCCAGCAGAGTCAGGGGGCTTTAGCCCGGAAGAAAGAGGAGCAACTTTGTACTTCCCCACCCCCACTGGCCCCAGAGGCAGGCCATGTCGCTCATCTCAACCTCGATGCAGGAAGCTGTGGGGGGCCAGCCTCGTACAGGTGCTGCTGGGACTCCCCGCAGGTGTGTGCTGTGCCTGGCACACCACAGACTGACATCGCTTGGAGTCGTGCAGGAAACAGATGGCTCACTCATGGGGTGGGGGTACCAAAGAAATTTGTTAACGAAAAGCATTTTCAGGAGTGAAGAAAACAAGCAGAGCTGCTGAGGCATCAGGGGACTTGAGAGGGAGCCTTGGCCATTCTGGGCCGGGAGGGCAGTGAAGGAAAGTTGTTACCAGAGCGAGGGCCAGGCCCCAGGAAGGGCCACCTGGCAGGACCCGTTCTCCTGGAGAGACACGCCACTGCAGGAATGTGGCAGAGCAAGGCTGGTGAAGAACAGTGCCCCTCCCATCTGCCTTCTTCCATGTAATGTCCTCCTCTGCTTCCCATTGGCTAAGTCCCAGCTGGAAGTTAGAGGGTGAGGGAACCGGGTGGGTAAAGTTACCCACCTGGTGGGCAGCTTTCTGGAGCGCAGTGTAGGCAGGGCAGAGAGGGATGGAGAAAGTATGTGGGGCAAACAGAAACATCCAGTCATTACCCCCCAAATAGTAGTGACTAAAAGGTGAGAATGATGGTGGATGGGTGGCGAGGATGGTGGTGATTGTGGTGATGGTGCTACGATGATGTCCCCAGTGACGGAGAAGGGGTAAGCCCTTTTCTAGAACTATCGTTTAGCATTTTGCTATCTACTCTCAGGTCAGCATCCTAAGCTCCAATTTTCCTTCTGCAACACTGCACAAATCATCCCCCATCCTCCCCACCCCCATCCAGGCTGGCTGCGCATGGACCAAGAGGGCCACCTAACCACAGGAAATTACTGCTGGCCTAAAGAGTCCTGTCAGCCATGAACGCACCACCTCGCCACGGTTCCCGCTCACCATCAATGATCCTTGTCCCTTCCTGAACCACTAGGCACAGATCACACTTCCTGTGGCCAGTGCCCATAGCTGACCCCTGTTCATTTGGGTTACTTATTTCCCCAGGCCCCAACAGGCCCACAGGAAGTGGCCTCTGAAGACAGGGGTGCTGCCCTTCACTGAGGTCCCTCCTGCCCCTGCCTATCCAGATGCCCACCCACCCAGGAGAGTTTTGACTTCCTTTTCTTGCCCTCCACCCTTCTCGGGTCTTCCTCTCCACCCTCCTCTTGGTCAATGAGTACATTTTCTGCCGACTGCAGGGGATGTGGGAGTGTGAGAATGTGAGTCCCAGGAAGGAAGGTGCCAGCTACCGGCTGAACATCCATGCCCACCCCCGCAGCAGCGCGCCCTCTCCTCCCTTCCCTCTGAGGGCCTGGTTGTACACATTCCAAGTCCACATGGCAGAGCCCTTTCTGACCCCGGATTCTTTCTGCATGAGTTCACTTGGTCACTTTTTAAACCAGACTTAAACACAAACACACTCACACACAAATACCCATGTGTATGTGTAACATGCTCGTACGCACATATACACAGCACACTCGTACATTCATAGAACTCTCACATGCACACTCACTCAGGCACACACACACACAACACACAAATACACACACACACACAGCAGCTCCTTTTACCTCCCTGAGGGCTATGTGCAGCCCCCCTGGGATGTGGTGGCAAAGAGGGGACTCACCTTGTCATTTTTTACTGCACTACAGGACCTCGGCCACACGAGCAGCGTCACTTTCAGGCACTGTCCCCATGTGGCTATCGGGGCTCTGGGAGGGGCTTGGAGGGGCCCAGCCTGAGTGGGCGTTGGGTTAGTGCCGCCCCTCAGGAGCACTCAGAACAGCTCACATCCCGACCCTACACCATGAGAATAGTCCTCCATGGGCCATAGTGGAGGTGCTAGATAAATGCTTGCCTGACCTCGGCATGGGTCTCCAAACTAAAGATATTCTCCATGATAGTAAACCGTCTCTGTGACTCCTGGATGCCTCCCTCCAACCTAACACCCTGTCCTGGGCTCCAGACTAGTAGTCCTGCTTCCTGAATTCGGACATCTGGTAGACCAAGTGACAGCTCTCCCCGCCTCTCACTGCTACAGCAGCCCCTGTCCTCCCAGTTGTTCAGATGGAATCCCAGTTCTCCTCATTCCGGGAAAAACTGTTTCTTAGCCAACATTTCAAACCGAAACCCTTCTCAAGACCTCCAAGTCAGGCTACATCCAGGATCTGCCCACGCCACCACCTTGCTGGATTGCCCAGTAGGCTCCCACTGGTTTCCCTGCCACCGTTGCCCCCACCTGTCCTCCACTTGGCAGCCAAGGGAGCCTCGAAAACCATGTGGGAGATGTATCCACTCCACTCCATTTGCGTCACCCAAGAAAATGTAACTGAAAGTGTGACCCCCACCCAGACAGTCCCCTTTTGCCTGCCCTGCCTTTTCATAGCGTGTAACACTGCCTAATCTACATTAATTCACTTCATTCTCTTTGTGCTGCTTTTCTGTCTTCCCACACTAGGCACAAGATCCTTGCAGGCACGGGTTTGTCTGTTTTGCCATTAGATGAGGAGAAGGGCGATTGAGTGCCTCCCCAGGCCCAGCCCACAGGAGGTGCTTAGTAAATATTTGCTAAGCAAACGCATGCACAAATGCATTTCTATTTCCAGCCCCAGCCGGGTGCCAGGACCCAGAAACAGGCAGGTCTGCAGAGAGGAAGAAAGGTCTGCCTTGGAAGTCTTGAGAAGGGTTTCAGTTTGAAACGCTGGCTAAGAAACATTAGTTTTTCCTCCTTAAGTCTCTCTGCAGCCTCCTGCATACTTCCTGCTTGCCAGGTTTTATGAGCAGCTGATCTGACAGGCTGAGTTGGGGACAGATTTTGAGGTGGGGGTGGAGGGCTGAGCCCCCAGCCTGTGCCTGCAGCTGCTCCATTTCCAAATGCCTGCAATTCTGGAATTGACCAGCTGACCACTGCCCCCCTTTAAGCTGGTCACCCAGTGGGAGTGGGGGGCTGCCTGCCACAGGCTTCAACATTCTCCTGAGAGCTGGAGAGCCGTGGGTCCTGGCCCTGGTTGCCAGAGACCGACCTTGTAGGCGTGGTGGCCCCCGAGTGTGCCCCCTCCCTGTGCAGAGGCAGCTTGGCCTGGCCACCCTCACTGTCACACGCCTGCTCACTCAGGCCACCCCATGAGTCACGAGGCAGATTTTCCATTAGCGTCAAACGCATGTGGATCCTGACCTGCAGCTGATGGGGGCAGAAGGAGAAGGAGCTGGTCTTAGATAACTTGCGTGCCTGGGGTGGGTCACGCTGGGGCCAGACCCCCAGAGACACCACACTCTCTCAGTAAGGGGGGTGGGAATGGGCCTTTGGGGGTAGGCCCTGCACTTGTGCACACCCCTCTGTCATCTGTCTGTCTGCCACATACATGGAGCCCTCCACGGAAGTGAGCAATGCAGCCAGAATGGTACAAGACAGGAGGAAGTGCTGATTAGGTACTTGTACAACCCAAACATTTATTGAATGCCTACTGGGTTCCTAGCACTGTGTGCCATGAGACCCCCTGGGCAGGAGGAAGTAGGAGACGCTGCCGGCATGAGATGACAGGGGCCTGAGAAGCAGGAACATTCTACTCGGACTGATGTCACAAAGCACCCACGAGACATCAGCTGCTCTTGTTCTCACCTCCCCAGACACAGGCTCGTCTTCATCTGGTAACAGAACCCCTCTCTGCTTCCCTTTACTGGAACCTCCTTGCCCACTCTTACTGAGCATGGTGGCTTTTGTTGTTCCTGCAGACTCAGTATCCCCAGAAAAATTATGTGACGTGGCGGAGGTCACATGACCCAAGGCTAGCCAAGGGGAGGACTGCCTTTCCCCAGCCACAGAAATCGGTTTGGGAACGGGAATGTGACCTCAGTCCAAACAGAGTCCTGCCCAGGATTGTGCTGGACCCTCCAAGTTGGGAGTTCCAAGGACTCCCTAAACCTAGTGCTCCTGGGTCACTTGCCTGAGAACAAACCCAACACAGGAGAAATAAGTTTAGCCTGATTAAGATGGTGCCCAGTGATGTCTTTTGAGCTCCTGAAGCCAATCCACCCTACACATTCTAGTTAAGTCAACCAGCAAACTCCCTCCTTTTCAGAGATGAGTTGTGTCCCTTGCAAACGAAAAGAACCCTGAGCAATGCAATTCTTATTGAAATGGGGTTCTCTGGACTTTTATGGGGGAGCAAACTAACGGTGGGGTGCTGGTAAGACAAAGCCTTCCTGTCCCTTGCTAGTGGGAGAAGGGGTCTCAGATGTGGGCAGCTTCGTGCTCAGACCCACCGTGTCCCTGGGCTGCTCTGCACAACGGCCCACATAGGCTGGGCTTCCAGCAGTCAGGACCTTTGCTGACAGCCCTGGCACTGGGCAGCTGTGTTTCCAGCATTGTGGACCCCTTTCCTCCGTGGCTGCCCACCCCCGTCACAGAAGTGGGCGACAGAATGAGTCCCCAGGTCCCTCTGCCCACCCCACCCCCCACGTACCATCGCTGCCCGAGGGTCAGCCTGGCAGGGGTGCTCACAGCATATACAGCAGGTCCTGCTGATATTGATGGTGACAGACAGAAATCGGGCTTCAGCTGCAGACAGATGAGCTGCCACCTACTTCACCACCTCTTCACCCCACTGGCAGCAAACGCATGACCCATTTGGAACCTCATGTCCAGGAGACGGTGGAGGGACCCGTGCCAGGGCTGCGGTGCCAGCCGCCTGCCCACACAGCGCCCGGTGTGGCGTCCTGCCTGACGTAGTGTGGAACTGGGGATGCAAGTGGCCCACCCTCCTGCCCTTGGTCACCCACTGCCTGGGGGACGCTGCATGGCAAAGACATCACGAGGGCAATGGCCGGACTGACCTGAAAAGAAGGGTCTGGCTTCATGGCCGAGAGAAAGGGGGTCACAGTGGAGACAGTTCGAACAAGAGCACCTAGGGGACTGTTTACATGATAGCGTGTTAGCGCCTGCCATCCTGAACAGTCACGATGAGCCGGACCAGGGGTGCTGCCAGGGCTCAGGGACTCCCCTGAATGGCCTGGCCAGACGGTAAAGCAGAGAGAGCCAGAGGCAGCAGAGTGGGCTGCCGGGAGGAGAGGCAGGGCTCACCGAGGCCTGTGTAGCCCTGGGGGAGGTCTTCAGCAAAGCAGGCCCCCCACAGCCAGGCTCAGGCGGCCTGGAAGGAGAGGAGGGGCTCTGGGCAGTGTCCTCGCTCTGCGGTCCCTTCCCCACACCCAGGGTGTCCTCCAGCCCACCTCCCCCAGCCAAGCTGAGCTGTTCTCTAAAACATCTTTGCAAGGAACTAGAGAGGACAAGTATCAAAGAATTAATTACGGAACACAGGGGCAGCATGAAATAGCGATTTCCAAACCAGGGGAGCCTAGTCCCCAGAATTCCCATGACAGCGGTGATAACCTGTGCAGGTCTGAGGCATCGCGTGGAGGGGCCTGCATGCCCCTTACTCCTACGTCCTCACCTGCCTCTGCTCCTCCTGTGCACCCCCCCCACCACATGCGTCCGGGACATCTGGGATGGACCGAGCCACAGGGGAGCGGACCGCACCTGGGTGGGCAAACGGCACAGGTGCCCCTCGGGGCTTTCCTGCTGCGGGGGGAAATGACCACCGGTGACCAACGGGAGGTGGAGCTGCTGGCGGTCAGTGCCTGAGGGAGTATAGCTGGCAGTGTTGCTTGACTCAGATGGGCAACCCGTCTCCTCCTCACAAGAACCGGACCACGTGTGATGGTGTCCAGTGTGCTGGGTGCGAGCTGCTCTCCTTTCTCTGGCTCCTCCGTGGGCAGCGATTACATGGGCCCGCCAGGCAGCTGACTCTGACTTTCTCCATCCTAATTCTGTGGCTTCCTGTGGACAGATGTGGAAGGTAACAGCACCTGCCCGCAGGCCTGGGGCTGACCGATCACATGTGTCCAAAGACAGCTGACAAGTGGTGTGACAGGTGGAAGCAGGGAGCGGCACTGGACGAGGGTGCTGGTGACGTGGTGAGCGGGTTAGGCGGCGGGCAGATGGGGGGGTGCACAAATCGGGAGGACGCTGGTGGGGAGAGGAAAGTGAGCATGGGGGCAGACGGTGAGCCTGGCTTTGGACATGCTGAGTCTGGGGTGTTGGGGCCCCCAGGAGAGAGTGCCCCCCAAGACCAGTGGTGAATCCAGAGTCTGGGGCTCGCCGGATGGGCCTGAGTTGGTGGGTGCTGAGGACACTTCCGCCTTCACGCTGGTTACCAGCCTGGCCCTGCTGATCAAATTCTCCACGTCATTTTTGCAATGTTTATGGAAAAACAATTTTGTCCGGGAGATTCACGTGCAACTGAGAATCTTTTAATGTCTGTTTACAGTCACCATTCTGCTGGAATGATTACAAGCTTCCTGGGCTTCGATTGCAGCTGGGCGGTGTCAGTCGGCCCAGGGCTCTGGGTGTCTGTTTCTGTTAATTGAGGGCCACTTAATTTGGGATAGTCCTCTGGATCCAGAGCAGAAAGAGACCTCAGAGATTAGCCCATCTCTATCAGTGTCCTGGGGTGGCCACAATAAAGTGCCACACACTGGGTGATGTAAACGAGCAAAATTCATTCTCGCATTGTGGTCTGGAGGCCAAAGGTCCTAGCTCACGGTATCAACAGGGCTGCCCTCCCTCTGAAGGTTCTAGGGGGCCCCTTCCTCGTCTCTTCCAGCTTCTGGTGGTTAACGGGAGTCCTTGGCTTTCCTCGCTGTGTGGCAGCACCACTCCAATCTGCCTTCTCATCGTCAGATGGCCTCCCTGTGTTTACGTGTGCCCTCTTTTTATCAGGACACCAGTCACTGGATTAGGACACACCCTCCTCCATCCTGGCCTTATCTTAAGAGATTACACTTGCAAAGACCCTATTTCCAAATAAGGTCACTGTTTTCCCGAGTGGCTGCACCAACTTGCAGTCCCACCAACAATGCAGAGGGCTCCCTTTTCTCCACAGCCTCGCCAGCACTTGTTATCTCTTGTGTTTTTGATAACAGCCGTTCTGATAGGTGTAGTGATGCCTCATTGTGGTTTTGACTTGCATTTACCTGACGATTAGTGATGTTGAGCATTTTTTCATGTGTCTGTTGGCCATCTGTGTGTCCTCTTTGGAAAAATGTCCATTCAGATCTTCTGCCCATTTTTAAATTGGATTGTTTGGAGTTTTTTTGCTATTGAGTTGTATGAGTTCTTTATATACTTTGGATATCAGCCTCTCATCAGATTTACAAATATCTTCTCATATTTAGGAGGTTGCCTTTTCATTTGTTGATGGTTTCTTTGCTGTGAGAAGCTTTTTAGTTTCATATAGTCCCACTGTTTATTTTTCCTTTTGTTGCTTTTGCTTTTGGTGTCAGATTCAAACAATTATTGTCAAGGAGCTCACCACCTATGTTTCCTCCTAGGAGTTTTATGGTTTCAGGTATTACATTCAAGTCTTTAATCTATTTTGGGTGAATTTTTCTGTCTGATGTAAGACAGGGTTCCAGCTTCATTCCTTTGCATTGTCTGTCCAGTTTTCCCAACACCATTTACTGAAGAGATGCCCTTCCCTGATGTATATTCCTGGCTGCTTTGTCGTAAATTAATTGACCATATATGTGTGGGTTTATTTCTGGGCTCTCTATTTATTCTGTCCCATTGGTCTATGTGTCTGTTTTTATGCCCATTCCACGCTGTTTTAATTACTATAGTTGTGTAATGTAGTTTGAAATCTGGAAGTTATGATGCCTCCAACTTTCTTCTTCTTTCTCAAGATGGCTTTCACTATCTGGGGTCTTTTATGGTCCATATAAATTTTAATCCTGGCCCCAACTAGAAGCAGTGTCATGTGTCCCTGTGCTGAAGGGATGAGCCTGAACCCCATACTGAGCACACAGGAGGCTGCAGTCAGACCAGGGGGTTGGGGCCCGCTGGATGCTGCTCATGGATGGCGTCTTCCCCCACAGGCCACCCTTGTCTCTGCGAGGCTGGGGTGCAGGTCACTGGGGGGCCTTCTCCAAGAGTCAGGAGCGGCTAGAGTTTGGAGGGGCCAAAGTTCTGGCATACTCACACCCCAGCAGGGTGGTTTGGGGGTGTTGCTGAACCCCTGTGTGTATTTCCTCGTCCTAATGGTGAGCTAATAACAGGGCCTTCTCCTGCTGGGGTGTGAGAGGTCACCCAGCAATGTGTAGGAAGCCCCCAGATATGTCCACACCCTGACACTGGTGATGGGACTTAGAATAAATGTGATTCTGTGAAGGACCTGGAGACGGCAGGAAGTGCTCATCCTGGGTTCAGCACGGGAGCTCTATGTGCCATCACACGTGCCCCATCGACGGAGGCAGAGGGCGGTTTAACCGCCTGCAGGACGTGGCCAGGGACCCCAGAGGCCGAGCCAGGGAATGCTGGTGGAAAGACAGAGGGACCCCGGCAACCTCCGCAGGGAGCTCGGCCTGCCCACACCTGGCCTCCAGAACTGGGAGAAAAAATACGTTTGTTTCTGTTGTCCTAAGCCCCCCAGTTTATGGCATTTTGTTGTGGCAGCCCCACGACACTCATACAAGCTCGTGGCTCGAATGACTCATATGCAAATAGAAGAGGAAGGAACACTGGTCATTCTGAGAGAAGCGCGCAACAGCAGCTTGCTCTGTTTTAGCTTCGCGGTTCAGCGAGAACCATCTGCCCTCTCAGTGTGCAGAGGTCTTAGGGGGAAGGATGATGTTTTGTTACAGGAGGGACCCGGGGACATGGGAGGGGCCCGGGGATGGCTACTTTAAACCTGGGGCAAAACAGTGCAGCCCCACAAGACCTAGGGCCAGGGACGGCCAACAAAGGACACGATCAACTTGTCCTTGGGAAGGGGACATTTAGCATGGAGGCCCTGGCTCAGCTAAGGTCACAGGGCTTGTCCCCGGGCATTCTCCTGGGATCCACCCACTGCCCCACGTGTGCCACCCCAGGCCCAGTGGCCACTTGTGTGGGAGCAGGATGCCGCCACTCTCTTCCAGCTCAGACCGGCTGGGGGTCTTTCATGGACCCATACCCCTGCTGGCCGGAAGTTGGTCTAGCGCTCACTCACAGGCAGTGACGAGAGGGCTTTCCCCTCGGTCCTCCTTGAGTGTCACCCCCTCTGGGCAGTCCTCCCTGACCATCCCACCTGAAGCTGCACCAATCACTGCCCTTCGTCACACCCTTGAGACGCCTTGCCCAGTGCTTGTCAGGCGGGCAGTGTGTGGAGAGGTCAGGGTGTGCACACAGGGTCCCGGGTGCCCAGCCTCAAATCTGGGCCCTGTGCAAACTTGGCAAAGCTGCCTGACTTCTCTGTGCCTGCCTTACGTCCGTAACTGAGGACTGTGGTTGTCCTGCTGCATGGGGTGGTTTAGGGAGGTAAGGAGTGTAGAATAGCACCAGCGAAGGGCAGTGCAGCAGGCGCAGTCACAGAAAGGTGTGCCTCTGCTCTAGACCGAGAACTTGCTAAGAGCAAGGACTGCTGCTCCCCAGCACCGCGCTGACGTGTCTGTGCTGAAGAAGTGGGTGCGAGGATGAAGGATCTGGTCTGCCCTTGTGCACCCCAGCCCTGCTGCGTGGCCATCCCCCCGGAGGTACAGACAACAACTTGGAAAATGCAGCCTTCCAGACCCCCGAAGGGCCCTGGAGTATGTGTTTAAAAGCTCCCACCTGACGCTGATGTTAGGGCAGACCCACTGCGCACCCCAAGTGGGCCAGCGTTTTGGGGTCACTGTCCCAGTGTGATGCCAGTGGACGCAGAGGACAGGCCTGGCCTCCAGCCCTGGGGCATGTGCTTATCCCTTAAATGGCTGGAGAGTGGCCGTGTGGTCAGGAAGCCTGTGGAATGGGAGCAGGCACCTGGACGAGCAGGGAACCCTCTCCCCAGCCTTCCCTTCCTCCTGCTCGGTTCCGGGTCTGGGTTTCCATCACAGCAGCACCCGTGGGGGTTCCTCTTGAGCCTGGGAGACCCCGGCCCACCTGGGCCATGGTGCAGTTGGTTTGGGTAAGCAGCCAAGAAAATAGAGGGACATTACAGAAAACAGAACGAGGTGCCGCGCCTGTGCTCCCAGCCATCCGTCTCAGGCCATCTCCCCCAGGGCAGCAGGGAAACTGTCCAGCTCCACAGGCGACTTGCTATCTTAATGAGTGACATGTGGCTGCCAGGCAGCCAAGCTGGCTGGCTGCAGTGCAAAGCCAGAGAACAAAGCAGGCCATTAAAAAGCAATCCAGAAGCATTTACCCGCAGCCCTAGGCAGGGAGCTGGAGCTGAGGCCGGCAGGGTGCTCTCTGGGCAGCATACCCAGGTCTGCTTCCTTGTTGGTCGGCTGCCCCAGGGACTGGAGTTGGAGAGCCTGAGGGGCGGGGAGCCAACCGGACTGGACCTGACCTAGTCCCAGCGGTGAGAGGTCACAACCCAAGGAGGAAGTGACTCCTACAGCTCTCAGGGTCCCTCGCTTGGTAGAAGCTCCAAGGCCCCTTCCCATGCTCAGCTCCCTCCCCTTTCCTCCATTGCCTCATTCATTCATTCATTCATTCATTCATCCACTCATCAGAGCTCAGTGAGCTGTCTGAGATTCTGGGGACACAGCGGAGAATGAGCCATTGTCCCTGTCCCCACACAGCTGACAGTCCAGACCAGGGACTGGAAACCCGGATGACCTCAGGAGCCTGTCAGTGATGCAAGTCAGGGAAGGGGATGACGTATGAGGGAAACAATAGAGGGAGCAACATGGTATGTGACAGTGTCCCTCGACTTCAGGGAGTGTCACCCCTCAGGTGGCCCAGACAACGCACCCCAGCATTAGAGACAGGGTCTGTCTGCAGATCAAAGTCTGCTGTTCTGTGATGTGGCGATGGGGCAGATTGACCCTGGACACCCCCGGACGCATCTCTGGCCTTGTTTTCTGGAGAAAAGGGAAGGGGGACCAGTGTTCTCCCAGAACCTTCTGGCTGTTGGCATTGCTCGACCTCTGCTCTGGTTGCTGGCCTGGAGCCGCATGTGGGCTCCTGAGTCGTGTGCACTGGTCACCCACCCACCCCCCTTTGCTGTCACCTGTGTTCCTGTGGGCCTCACCAGGCTGTACCACCTCCAACATCTGGAGGGCCCTCCTCTGGAGCCCATTAGGGGAGAGAGGGCAGAAACAGGTTGAGTCTGAAAAGAAAAGACGCTGGGGAGTCTCTGCTCCCTGGGACTTGGAGACCCGGCCAGCCTGCCCTTCTCTTGGAAACCTTGCTTGTATTTTTTGACTCGTGAAGTAGAGAAGGTAAGACTGACTCTGACGTGTGTTATAGTCTCCTTGAGCAGAGCTGGTGGGGTAGAGACATGTCCTGTTGGGCTTCCATGGACGTGAAAAAGAAATGTGCTTGTCTGCAGTTGGGGTGGGGAGGGGGCTGCAATAACAAACAAAAGGCTGCTGCTTTTTAAAAAAATAAAATTTAAAACATCCCATCCTGAGAATCTGCAGACAGATGATTACTATCTGTGGTTCAGCAGGCCAATGTCATCCTCGCCGATATCTCACCTAGCCTTGACCTTCACCTCATTGATGCAAGATGGCTGCTGTGGTTTCTGGGGAGGGTTAGTGTGTGGAGGAAAGAGGACAGAAGGCTCGTATCAGGGAAGCCAAAGCTCACCCAGGGACGTCCTCATAGGCCTGTGGGACTCACTAGCCAGAATGTGTCAGTGGAGGAGCAGTGGGAATGCCGCAACTCCCCACACGCCAGGGCTCTCCTCCCCTCCCTCGGGGCGTCACCACCCACGTCTCTTTTTGACACAAATTAAGTCCATGAGACTGAACCTCATACAGCTTTGAGCGCTGACTCATCTCCGGTGCCATCATCATGCAGGACACGTGGCCTGCTTGGCCCCAGACCTGGGTCAGCGGAAAACAGTGACAGGCCTGTCCCTGGACCTGCTGTGCAGCTTTGGGCCACTTCTAACCTCCCCGAGCCTTGGCTCCCAACTGCACAGTGGGGGTAACCAGACTACAAACAGAGATGTTCTATTTCCTCAGTTCTGAGATGCTGTCACTGTTACACACACCATCAGTTTAAAAACAGCTGTTGGGGGGGAAACTGTTGTAAGAAGCTTCCCAATTTCAGTAATGTTAGAATGTAAAAAAATCAGAAAATTAGGGCAACCGCAGGCCACGAGCAGCACCTACTGCCTAAGAGAGTGCCTGGGGCACACAGGGGTCCCGGGGGCTGGACCGCACTGCAGCCACTTCCTGGCTGGTGGTCTCTGTGCCTCAGTTTCCTCATCTGTTAAAGGGGGGTGACAGCAGTGCTTCATGTCCAGCTGCAAGGACCACACACCAGCCCTCGACCCACTGGCACATGGTACATGTCCTTTGGCACCGTGACCCAGGGGTCACGGTGGGGTTCCCCGAGTATCGGCCGTAGCTCTCCCCTCAGTCTTTCTGAGGAAGTGTGGCATGGCCCAGCTCAGAGACAAGAAGCCTGGTCCCTGGGAAGGGTCCTTCTGGAGTGCAGGGCTTCTAAACACCTGTTACTGGTAACGACCCCCGTCAGGGCCCCACGCGCCAGTTCTGGGGTGGGGCTACTGTGACAGTTCTGAGGGACGTGAAGGCCTCGAGGTCTCTATTCTCTATCAGGGGAAGTCACTGGAAGGCTGATGTCACAGCTGCGAACTGGGCCTCTCTCCACCTGGCCTCGAAGAAAACGAGGCCAGGATAGCTGCAGCCGGGAGCAGGGCAGTGAGGAAAGCAGGCCTCGGCTAAGTGGGGTGCTGGGCGCTCTGGAGCCCAAAGCTCCCCGTCCGAAACAGGGGTGCCTCCAAAGTTAGGAATGTTAGAGGACAAAGTACCACTCAAGCAGCAGGGTAACCAGGGGCAGGAGGATGAGGAGTGACCTAACAGGGGTAGTGGGGAGAGTAGGGACACTGAATTGTCACCCAACTGCAGGGTGGGCTGAGGGAGTGACCCCATCCCACAGTGGTGGCGCAGGAGCCTGGGGCACGAGCAAGACTCTGGGGTGGGTTCTCGTGGGACCAGTTGGCTGGGTCACAGGCAGTGGGTCTCTTAACACCGCCTTCCATCAGTGGGGTGTGTGAGGGTCCTGGGGCAGCTGTGACAACTGCACAGGCCGGGCGGCTTAAACAACAGACATTTATGGTCTCACATTTCTGCAGGCCAGAAGTCCGGGTCCAGGTGTGGGCGGGGGGACACCTTCTGAGGCCGTGAGACTCTGCTCCCTGCGTCTCCAAGCTTCTGATAGCCCAGGGCTTCCTTGAAGATCGCTGTATTCTCCCTGTGTCTTCACATCTCCTTCCCTCTTTGTGTGCCTGTCTGTGTCCAAATGTCCCCTTTGTACAAGGACACAGGCCTATTGGATTAGAACCCAACCCCATGGCCTCATCTTAACTTGGTCGTCTGCAAAGACCCCCTTTCCAAATGTGATCATATTCACACATCCTGGGGATTAGGAGTTCAGCTCCTTTTGGGGACACAATTCGACACATGACTTGGGGGACAGTATGGGAGGCTGCCGGGCCACCAGTCTGGGGAGGCATGAGTCTTCCCCTCCTAGAATGCGAACGTGTGCTGTGGCTTCTCCTGACGCCCCCACCCCCACCCCCAACCCAAGCCTGGCCCTCCCTCTGAAGCCCTGTGTGACCATAAACTGGCATTTTGTTTTACGAGCTGGAAACTTAACAGCAAATCCTTCCTGCTACTTAAATGTCTGTATGAGGACCCGGAAGGACGAGCACATTTTTTTCCCTGTTTCACACTGAGCTGATTCAAGTGGGCATGTTGCCAGGGTGAGCATTAACTGCGAGACTTCTCCCCACCTCAGGAAAACGCATAATAATTTCACATCCTTCTCCATCTGGCTAAGCGCAGCCCCAAATGTTCTGATGAGGAGCCAAGGGGCACAGTCTCTGGGTTTCCTCCAGGAGGTGGAGATTTCTGGAAATGCGTAGAGGACACTCTGAAAGCATTAGGGGCTCACACTCCCCTGGATGTATTTTATTGTTTTAATATATAAATTGGTTCTTTTACAGAATGAGCCACAAATCTCATGATGCTTGCTGTTCTGTGCAGGAGCTCTAATTACTTGCTATTTTGTAAGCGCCTGAAGAATTACATTTCATGCCTCCTGAGGCCCCGTCATGAAAGAGCTTCTTAGAACCGCAGGGCTTTCCCTCCAGGATTTGGCCCCTGCGCTGCTGGGGAGGTGAGGACACACATGGCTCCTCACCGCCTTCAGCATTTGCAGCTCAAATGGAATGTGTCTATAGATGACATCTGTCTGGAGGTGCGTCGTTGCGTTTGCAGGCCATGGAGAGCAGGGGCAGTCTCACCACCCAGTCATGCGTGGGACAGTGACATCATCTCATGATTGCGTCACGTCGCCAGGCCCCGCGCAGGTAAAGGGCCTGCTCCCACCTGCCCAGGTGTGCAGAGAAAGGATCTCAGCAGTGCTGGCAGGGGGCCGCAGAGCAGGCTGAGCCCTCTGGAAGCCCCTGGCCACAGAGAAATAGCTGAGGCCTGTGGTTCCTCTCTGCTCCCCATTTCTGGTCACCTCCTAAGGCCGTGTGTCTGTCCTTTATGGCCTTCGGCCAGCTCTGCACAATCCTTGGCTGTTAAATATCTCGAGAATGCCAGGGAGTGAATCTCGCTGCCGGGCAAGACACCCCTCCATCTGGGACTTATTAGAAAGAGTTCTGAGACCTGGCAGAGGGGTGTGGAGAGGAGTCTCTGCTAAGGGGAGCCAGGCTCATAAAACTCTGGAATTGGAGGAGACACTGAGAGGGCAGGGGAGGGGCAGGCGTTAGTATGGGTGGCAGGTCACCTTGAGGTCAGCCAGCAACCACTGGCCCCTGCCTCCTGACCCCACACCCCACACCCAGACTCTCAACTTCAGCTCAGCAAACAAATGCTAAGTGAGGGCTGCCTGTGGTTTGCTGGCTGGCAGTCTTGCCTGCCTCTGGGAGGGACAGGGAGAGGGAAAGTGGTGACTCATACGCTTAGGAATCTCACGCTGTAGATTAGCAGGTGATGTCAGAGCAGGAGGGCGCCATTATTCCTTAGGCTCTCCCTGAGAGCCTTAGGCAACCACGAGATGCAGAAAAGACTCGAGTTCCCCCAATAGCCTTTCCATCCTCTCTGTCAGTCATAAGACTCCCAACTTGTCATTGGCCTTGGGGCTCATGTGAAGGATGGTCTCATGTGAAGACCCCTACTTACATCTGCAAAGGTCCCTTTCCCAGGTAAGGTCACACTGAAGGATTCCAGGATGTGATGTGGGCACAGCTTAGGGCCAGCACCGGCCTGTGCCTGTGAGTGATCACAAACAATACACACACCCTTGGAGGGGGCCTTGCAGACCCTGAGGTCCCCCCCCAGCCCGGGGCAGCCCCGGGGGCTCCCAGGCTCCTTCCTTGGCTCTGAAGCCTCTTGACCTCGTGTTTCCCGGAGCCACGTAGGGCTGCACAGCTGGGTCCTGCCTCCTGGCCTGGCCACGTGGGGTCAGCCACCAACCTGTGCTGGTGGCTCAGACTGAAACACGTACGTAGGTCCTCGTGGGCATTTCCTCCATACGCAGCTCCATCTTGCCACCCCTGCCCTGAGCTCTGCATAGCTGCTGCTCTCAGAGTCCCACCTCCCCTTAGCCCAGGAGGGGCTTTTGACCCCTTGGGAACCTCTGGAGTCCTGGACCCACTCTCACTTGCGTGCTCGCCCACGCACGCTGGTCCTCATTCCCTCTGCAGTGCCGGAGCCTGTTCCTCCCTCATCCTCCCACCCCTCTGGGGTCTGCTCACGACCCCACAGCCCTCTCCCTGGGGGCAGATGAGTGGAGGGGTAAGAACCCCGACTTGAGTCCAGCTAGCCTGAATTCCTGCCCCCACTGACCACGGTGAGCAGGCCCCGTGTGGAGACCGCTCTGAGCTGCGGTTCCTGACATGGAGAGAAAGGAGCTAAGCCCACGTCCCTGGGTGGTTGTGCAGATGGACGAAATAACTGCTCAGGAGGTGCCCAGGGGGTTGGCAGCCCGTGTCCCCTGTGGTGGCTGGGCCATCATTAGTGGACACGCAGCAGCTGCCCAGACTCTAAGGCAAAAGGTGCCACGGACCTACACACCCCAAACTCACTGTCCGAGTGGTGGATGGAATCCTGATCCAAAGCAGAAACCTCGGGTCCCCTAATAAGTCACCCCGGAGAAACACTGGCCGCTTTCTCAGTGTCCCCTTCCCACCACCATCCTGTCCCATTTTCTCCCTGTGCCCTCAGCCTCCCTGCTGTAGCTTTGTACCCGTTGCCAACCGTTCCCTTTGTGGCTGTGCAAAGGGACATTCTCACCTAAGCCACCGTAAGACTCTCTTTCTCTTCCTGGCCTGGTCTCCTCCTCCCCTCCTCCTTCTCAGTGCCATCCTGAGGTGACTTGTGACAAACACTCAGGACCTTCTGTGGGGACCACTGCTTGGGAGGGAGCCCCAAAAGAGGTCCAGCCCCTCGGCTGCTGGCTCACGTGGCCCCTCTCATCCCAGGCTGCAGCCACCCCCTGCCTGTCATTTCCTGGACACACTTAGCCATCTGAAAAGCCTGCCTCGCTCCCATACTGCCCACCTTCTGTGACCAGATAACTCCTACTGACCTCAGAACTCAGCTCAATTTTATAATCAGCAAAGAAAGTTTGTACATATGTTTTAAACAACTCAGCTCAAGACCTGCCTCTTTCTGGATGCCTCTCCCACTGTGCACCACGCTGCCCTGAAAGCCTGTTTCCACCCCACCCCCACACAAGCTCCTAGGGTGGTCACCCAACTTTGCAGCCCACTGTGCCTTAGAAATCTTCCTGCCACCTGCTCCATGTCTGTGAAACAAGCAGAGTTCCACCCAGGTGGTCCCACTGAAGAGCTCTAAGGGGAGCAATGGAGGGGAAACGCCCAAAGTTGGCAACAGCCGAAGCAATATCCCCCCCCCCCCACAGCCGGCATTCCGGGGCAGGGCCCCAAGCCCAGGGACGACTGGGGACCGTCACTGTGGCAGCCCTTCTCCTCCCTCTCACCCTCTGACCTCTTGCAGGTCCTCCCAGCAGCCAAAGCCCAAGGGTGAGGGGGGTCACCCTGCAAGGCGCCTCGGTGATGGGGTCCAAGGAAGTGACCTCTGGGGATACAGAACAGGCAGAAAGGAGCACACGCTCAGTTTCTTCTGGAGAATGACGAGGGCGTGGGGAGCCACCCCACTGAGGAGGCTGTGCGTGCAGTTCCTGGCTTTTCTGACGGATGAGAACACACACCGTCTTTGCCATGACGAGGCGGATTTGCCACCAGGCTGAGAGAGGCCCCGGGCAGCAGGGCTGCAGGCTCTGCACCCCACCTCTCAGGGAGACATGGGCTCCTCTGATTGCTTCCCATCCCGTTTTGCTGGGGTTCCACGGGGAGAGGCTGAGGAAACCTCTAGTGCCTTTGGAGGGGCTGCGTTCCATGGGCAGACCAAGACCTCAGGTTCCCCGATTCCTAACTGCGTGCCCTCCTTGATAGCACAGGAGGTTACCGGCCCCAGCCAGGCCAGCTCCCAGGATCCCTTTAGGGCAGGAGTCTGGCAGCGTGCTGTGATCCAGCCACGCCGTGCCAGGTGATTCCATCCTGCCGACAAGGGCTCCCGCAATCGTGAAGGTCAGCCCTGTCACCATTATAATTACTGCTCGGCTCCATGGGTTAGGGCACCCTGTTAGTTGGTCTGTAAATCCTTGTGTAGGAAAGAGCATCTGCCCATTGCCAAGCAGGGCCCGGGCTGGGGAAGGGTGCAGGGACACAGTGACCTGTCACCTTCCTGCTGTCAGCCCACTGTCTTTCCCTTTCAGGAAAGGAGAGAACATGGAACCACAACAGGTGGGAAACTGGGAAACGGACCTGAGTTCAGAAGAGGATGAGGAAAACGCAGCTGGGCCCCCCCCAGGGCCAAGCCTTCTTGCAGGGGCAGCGAGACCTCCCACGTGGCACCATTCTCCCTTGGGCCGCAGGTCCGACCTGGCCATGGCCTTGTGCTGAAGGCAGAGTAACCAGCCCCCAGGAGGACCATTGCACTCCATCGTGGTGAGATGGCCAGCCATCAAAATGGACCAGGTTCTGTCTGGTGGAAGGGCCCACGCTCCTCTCAGTCACAGGGCCTGAGGCTTTAAGTGTCCTCCCAAATCTCTAACACCTGTCCTGACACTCAGGTGTCTGGCTGGTTTACCTCAGGGCTTCTCATGCAGCACTAGTAACATCTGGGGCCAGAAGCTCCTTGGTTGGGGGCTGTCCTGTGCACTGGAGGGCACCAAGGGCCCGTCCTGGCCTCCCCATGGAGGCTCACCACACGGCCCCCAAGATGTGACACCTGCAGACATTGCCAATGTCCCCTGAGTCCCTGTGGCCGGCTGAGAGGCTCTGGTAGATAGAGCCTCCTGGCCCCTTCCACACCCCAAGTCTGCGGGTTCTGGGACACGAGGGGGTGGGCAGGAGCAGAAGCAATGTGAATGCGGAGGGGGGAGGGGGTGGGGGGCGGGGGCAGGCGGGAGGGGGTGTGTCCTCAGGGCAAATGAGGAAGGGGTGCAGATCAGAGAGGCGGGGCTGCACCAGAAAGTCCCTCACAGAAGTGATTTGAATAGTGCTCAGGAGGTTTGCATACAACCGTTTGCATCTGAATAACCCAAGCTTTTGAACTGGCAGACTCTTGGGGTCAAAGAAAGCTGTCCTGAGGCAAAGCTGGGGTGGGGGGAGTTGAGTCCCAGGCCAAAGGGGGGTGCTGGCCACTCCTTCCGCTTCCCCCACAGGCTGTCTCCCCACCCCATGGTGCACACACGGCCTCCCTCCCTTGAGCCTACGAGTTCTGGAGGAGCCCCCAGCTATGTGCGCTGGTTCTGTGCCATCCACAGCACTGCCCAGCAAGTCAGTCTCCCACCAGCGTGCTGCTAAGCTGACCTTCTGCTTCTGGGCCTGTCTACCGACTCCATCTTCTCGGAAGCTCAATCTTTGATCTTACCTCATAAACTCATGAGTTCTGGGGTTACATGAACGTGGGAAGCCCTGAGAAATGGAGTGTTTTGTGTGTGACGTCTGAGGCTGCTCTGTGAGGAGAGGCATGGCCATCCTGGGAGATGTCCTTCCAGGCTGGGGCGCCCCTGGACAGCCCCTGGAAGGGCCCATTAACCTGCAGGCAGCTGACCACCCTTAGACCAGTGCTCCCACCTGCAGGAAGAGGCCCATCTCCTTCCCAAGGAGGGGTCAGCACAGAGCCTGCACTCACCCCCCACACAGCAGGCCCGACACCCTCCCCAGGGAGTAGCATGGATGGTCTATGCAGCACTGTCTGACGAAGCCAGACACTGTACAAGAAGCAGTGCCTGTTTCCCACCGCGACCTGCTTAATTTCACCCTTCATTTCATAAACAGAGTCCCCAAAACAGCTGTTCTCCCAACTCCGGATGGGAAGAGAAGGGCCTGGGGCAGACGGCACCGTTTCCACAAACTGAGATCATTCCATGAGCTGATATGCGTGAAGGAGAACTAGCATGTGAGGTGTAAAACACCTACGACAGCCAGTTCCCTTGCGGTGTCCTTACGTCAGGCAGGTGAGAGGGTGGGGCCTGGCGCTGACCGCAGCAGGCGTGGCTTCCCCGCCGGTTCAGTGGCCTTACTGTCAAAGCACATCTTAAAGGTCTCATTTCAATATCACCAACAATACATCAGAGGTGGAAATAAAGATGTGTGGGCGTCTCAGAATGTGTAGCGTTTTCATCTCCTGATTGGACCGTGCGTGAGGATGTTTGTAATCATTATGGAAGGCCGGCAGAGAGGACGGGAGGGGGGGAGGGGCAGGGAGGGGAGCTCCGCTATGTTAGGGAGCTAGAGTCTCAGCTGGACCCCTACAGCCATTTCATGGCTGCCTGTCCTCCCTCAGGTCAATATGTGCTTACTGACAAGTGGAGGGGTGATTGGGCAGCCCCTGGGCCCACGTTAATTCCCGCTGTGTGCTGTCAGCACTATTAGCATCCAGCGGCCATCAGTGGGCAGAGGCCCGGCCCCCTTACCAATACATGGCCCCTGTAAGGTGAGAGGCAAGCTTGCCAGGCTCTGGCTACAGCTGCTCCATTCAAAGGCAGCTTCCCGCGAGGGCCTCTGCCCACAGCTGCCCAGTGGCCACTGTGCAACCTGTGCCTGGGCACGGCCTCTGGAGCTCCAGGCCCATGGGCAGAGCCTCAGGTGGCACAGGGCTCGTCCCAGGGCTCCGCCATCAGTCAGACTGAGCGTTCCCCCTTCCTGCCGGTCAGCCTGGAAACACCAAGCCCCCCCTCCTGCGTGAGCTACGTCTTTGCAGGGTAGGTGCTCAGGCTTCCCCTGAAGGAGGCTGGTTTGTCCCGAGGGCTGGGGGGTGGACAGAACGCTGCTCCTCCTTTAGGGACACCCCTCACTCCCCTCCCCCAGCCCTGCCCTGGCTGCCCAAGGCCTTAGACCCCAGCATATTGGTGTCCGGTCCTTGTGGTCCGTGGCGGAGTGGCTGGCATTGTCCTCCATGGTCTGTCTTGTCCGAGTCTGGACCCCAAATTTGGGGCTTTCAGACAGCATCACCGTGGTGGGGGGCACACTATTTGGCTATGGCTGGATGGTGAAGAGAGGTCTGCCTGGTTGGGGGTGGACAGAGCAGCTGTCCCACAGGCCTTACTAATCAGGGACTCCCCCACCCTCCCCCCTCCAAAAATAAGACAAGAAGAGCTGACTCTGGGGCACAGGAGTTTTCCACGCCAGCTGAGCCGATGTGCAAGGGCTGCCAGGTCCCGGCTGTGGCTGTGCCCTTCCCTTCCTCGGGCAGGGTCATTTGCATTCCTGAGTACAGCGTGTTCAGTTTCTGTCCTGCCTGGCCCTGTACTCAGCAGAACCAGTTCTGGAGGGTGTGGTTCTGGTCTGTGACAGCCCATCCCAGGGAGCCCCAGGAAGCCCGGCCCAGGGAGAGCATCAGGGACCAGGGCCCCCAGACCCGTGGGGGAGCTGGCCACCCTCCAGGGCTCAGCAAACGCCCCGGCCTCCCCAGCTGGGAGAGGAGGCCCTGGTAACCATGGCTCAAGGTCACCTTGGGTGCCAGCCGCCGCCCTGCACACCCAACCGGCACAATGCTTTTATTAATAACAATATGCATTCATTAGGCCCCTCCCTTCTCTGTGCCAGGCAGTTCGCAAGGAATCGGGCACGCTAGCATCTATTTTAAAGATGAGAACGCACTTTACACACACCCCTGTCTGGGAGCATCTCCCACTTGCCTTTGGTTTCCTAGGGGCGCATGTGCATGAGGTGCTGGAGCTGACCTCTGTGCTAGGAGCTCCCCAAGATGCTGTCAGGACTTCTCAGGGTCTGGAGATCCTTCTGGAAGGCCAAGCTGTCACCTCTGGAGTTGTGGTGCTGAGCTTGTGTTGGGTGATCGTCTGAGCCTGCCTTCAGGGGCCTTCACAGTGGCACTGGTGGGAGGGAGGAGGGAGGTGCCCTCGACGGCCTCACACACACTTCAGCGATGCAGTGCTCCCTGGGGAGTGAGCTTGCTTCAACTCCGCAGGTCCATCAGGCAGAACCTGACTGCCCAAGCAATGAAAGCCCACGCAGGGCCCAGTGGCAGGGACCTGGCTCTAGCCTTCCCTGTGGGGGGTTGGGATGGGGCTCCTGGTGAATGGGCTGTGAACACATGGGCAGAGTAGGCAGAGCCTCCACAGACAACAGGGCCTGACCTTGTTCACACTCACGGGGCAGGGTCCATGAGCTGGTGGAGGGTGCCGGGGCTGCCCCACGCCCCCTCCAGGTCTCCTCTTCTTCCGCTGTGAGAAAAGCCCGAGTTCGGCCCTCAGGAGTTCCGACTGGCTTCCCTAGGTTTATGCAGCTGCATTTGGAAGGTGTCCCTGGAAGCTCCAAGCAGCCTCCGCCTGGACTGGACCCCAGACCCCTCTGGCCAGGGTTCAAGTCTTGGCGTCTGTCCGCACAGAGGCTCACCAAGCAGTGCCTTTGCTCTTCTCTCAGGTCCCGGAACCTGCAGCAACCTGCACAGCAGACAGTCCCTCCATCCCCAACACCATGCCAACCCCTGCCCCTGGTCCTCAGACAGTCAGAGATGTGCGGCCTGTGTGGCACGGGGCTGGCACACCTGTGTTGACGTTCCGCTGGAGTGCTGCTGAAAAACGGCCAGCATAGGCCATGCCTGGGTGACTGGTCATCGAGGACCAAGCCACAGGCCACAACCCCGTGGCCCACTCTCTGCATTTTAGCCCAGTCTGGCTCCTAAAGGGAGGGGACCACTTTGCCATCTGTTGTGGGTTGAACCATATTCCCCCCAAAAGATATGTCCACATCCTAAGCTCTGGTACCTGTGACCTTATTTGGAAATAGGGTCGATTGGAGATGTAATGAGTAAGGATGAGGTCAGACTGGAGTAGAGTAAGTCCTAATCCAGTATGGCTGGTGTCCTTACAAGGAGAAGAGACAGAGAGACAGACAGGGAGAGGCAGCCATGCAGTGATGGAGCCAGAGGTCAGAGTGATATGTCTACAAGCCAAGGAGCCAGGAGATGTGGCTCAGACTGTCCCCCAGATCTTTCAGAGGGAGCACGGCCTGTTGACGCTTTGATTTAGAACTTCCAGCCTCCAGAACGGCGAGAGAACAATTCACGTTTTAAGCCCCCAGTCTGTGGTCCTGTATTACGGCAGCCCCAGGACACTAACATGCCATCATTTATGTCCAGTCCTGAGACCAGCTGGCCCTGGGAGGGCCCTCAGGAAGGACTCTCTATTCTTCCCTCCCTCCCTTTGCTTCCCTCCCCTCCCCTACCTACTCTCCCAAACTTCCCTGACAGGTCACAAGACCTCCAGCACCCATCAGTGCTCTCATGGAAACTTTCTGAGCCCTTGCCATGTAGGGCTGGGACACCTGAACCTCGTCCCCCCAGGCCTGGAGGGGACCACAAATGCCACAGAGCTTTCTAACAACAGGCTGCAACGGAGCCCTAAGCCAGGACTTGAGAGAGCCCAGCAGCTCTGTCCCAGACAACCCCCTCCTGCCTCCTCCTGCTGGTCTCCTGGCAGAGTTCACCATGGAGACCCTTTTAGAGGCCACCGCCCAGGGTGGTCTTCTCTGACCCTTCCCTCCACAGCTAGACCTCCCTCCTCTCTGCTCCCAGAACGCCACTCCACCCCTGCCACCACTCCTTTCTCACCCCGACCAGGTGCCCTATGCCATCCGTGGGACAGGGATTTGTAAGTGTCCCATGCCCCCATGGCATGAAAAGGGGACAGGACTCCCTGGGAGGAAAAAGCCAGGGACTAGCCAGGAGCTCAGTATGGAGACAACGACAGGGACGTGAGCCCTGACGGGCGGCTGCTGCCTGCGTGCGTCACCAGAGCAGGCAGATGAAAGGAGGAGAGTAAGCAGACCCACTCAGGAGACAGGAGGGAGAGGCCCGCAGGGAGGAAGGCATTCTCTGCCCCACCACCTGGCCCGGCACAGGCAGTTCTTGGGGCTGGAGGAAGGGGAGGGAGGATCCCTGGGTTAGAGAGGGACACCCAGGGGGGCCTCCTGCTGGGGCAGGCCCTTCCCTACCCACATGCCAGGCCCCCACCCTGCTGCACGCCCCCAGCAGACTCCCGAGGATGTGGGCCCTGTGCCCCCCAGGTCCACTGTGCACCTTCCAGGTTGTGCAGGATCTGCCCCCGCCCCCCGCCCACACACACACCGTTGATCGCCCAGCTCACCCCTCACACCCCTACAATCACGTTGGCTCAACCCATGCCTGGCTGGGCACCTGCTCTGCCCTCTGCTCAGAGGGTATCCGGGTGCCAGCTCACCTCCCAGCGCCATCCTGACCATCCCCACCTCATCACTCACTGTCCCCAACCCTGCACTTGCCCTCCCCTCTTATTACTTGACTGTGAGTACATGGCTGACGGTCTCTCTCCCTGGGATCTAAGCCCCATGAGGTTGGAGACAGCTGGGGTGCCTGGTGTGGCTCCAGGACCAGGCACATGGGGACCCTACTCAAAGCTTGTCGAGCAGACAAATGAATGGATAAGTACATGAATGAGCAAATCAGCCTCCAATGAAAACTGCCATCACAGGAAGCCCATCAACCAGCAGGCAAGAGCAGGCAGAGGCCACTCCCGTGAGCCCTCCTCTCCTCTCCCGGAAGAGGCCTGGATGAGAACCCTCCCAGGCCTCTGCACCCTGGGAAGGCCCAGTGAGGCCCTGAGGAGTCCCTCACCTGTAACGCTGGCCATTACCCCTGCCTACCCAACTAGAGTGGCCTTGGGGACACGGCCACCAGACCAGTAATGAGACACACCGTTCCGAGCACGTTTTCTGCAGCTCGCTGGGAACGGGTGATTACAGCTCTGCGCTAGTTACAATCCCTGTGCATGGAACCCCCATACCTGTGCCCAGTGAAGCCAGTGCTCCAGAGTGACTCATGGGCAAGTCCTTCAGATGGCTTTGCTTTTAACTTTCCATAATTCGGACTTTTGCTCATTCTGACGGGCCTTTCCCTCCACCGAGCCCAAATCCCTAACTGGCCCCGACACCAGAATGTGTACAGATGGACATGGCTTCACGTCATTCCTCCGTTTCCTGTTGCTCATCCTTCCTGACTTTCCCGAAAGCCCCCGGCAGGAACGCAGTCAGTCTGAACCATTTTTCCAGTGTCATCTGGCTTCTAATCTGCTGAAGGCAGAGCAGGTTGTGCTTGTGAGTTCCAGCTGACATTTGGACTGGCTTCTTCGAGGACCTGGCTAGCTCTCTTTTCCTGGTGTGGTTTCTCTTCCTCGCCCTACCTGCAGACCCTGTTCCTGGTCTCTGTTCCCCATGTGGCCAGAGAGTGTGTCACAGGGGACACAGCGAGGCCCTGTGAGCAGCCAGACTCTGGAACCAGAGCATCACCCACCTCTCCCACTCTCCGGGACACAGTGGGGACTCCCACAGAGGGTGGGGGCCAGCTCCCGAGTACTCAGTGCCGTTGGCAGAATTTTGTCTCTCGGCCCCCAGCTGGGGCCTCTCCTCAATGCTCAGGAACAGGGACCCCTGGTCCATTTAGCAACTGATGGAGACCACCCGGCTTCTCAGGGCACCCAGGCCAGGCTAGCTAAGGGACCAGGGCACGTGGACATCGCAGCCTCACAGTCAAAGAGCCCCACACACTGGCAGGAACAAACAAGCCCCTCTGTCTGCCCTTTGGCATATAAGATCCCAAAACATGTCTCACTGATATTGCCACTTGGTAACTGATTCCTAGGAAAAGCCGAATAAAATCCACTAACAAAGACACTGGGCTCATTCTGCCCCCAGCACAAACTAACCAGTGGCGCACGGGGACAAGTGGGAGGGAGGCAGGACCCCATGGTCACCTGATGCTGACTCTGCCTGTGGGACTCACCGGGGCTCTGCCAGCCGCTCCCCTGGGGCGATGGCTGGGACTGGCCATGCCCAGTGCTCCTGGAGCAGAACCACACACGTGTTTTCGAAACAGTTGCCACGGTACTTCTAACAGCAGCAAAACTTGCTCATATTTACCTTTCTAAAACACATTTTCAAATATGCACAAGAAAAGTTCTCAGCGTGTAGAAATGTGGTTCACGGCCCTTCAGAAATGGCGAGCCACACTTCAGGCACCAGAGTCCCACGGCAGTGGTGGCTCTCACTACTGAACACCTGCTGTCTTAGTCTGCTGGGTCCATCGTGACAAAGTGTCACAGGCTGGGGGCTCAAACCCCAGCGTCACGCTTTCACCGTCTGGAGGCCGGAGGCCCAGAGCTGCTTCCTCCCGCGGCCTCTCCTGGGTGTGCCGACGCCATCTCCTCCCTGTGTCCTCACGTGCTCGTCCCTCTGTGTGTGTCTGTGTCCTCACCTTCACCTCTTATAAGGACACCAGTCCTACTGGATCAGCACCCACCCTACTGACCTCATTTAACCTCAATCACCTCTGTGAAAGCTCCATCTCTAAATCCAGCCACTTTCTGAGGACTGGGCAGTGGGGGGAGGGTAAGGACTTCAGCATGGGGACTGGGGGGGTGGGCACAACTCTCCCACGACTCCTCCTGCGCTCCTGGGCCAAAGCTCTGCACCTATCAGCCTGTGGGGTGCTCTCAACGATCGGGCCCCCACTTACTGAGGCTGGGGCATCGCCATAGCTTTTCCAAATGCAGCTCGTGTTACCGCAAGTCTCTGTTCCACAGTCACTGCCCGTGAGAGGAATCTCCTCTCAGCTGCTGCGTCTCCTAACATTATTCACAACGATGGCCTGTTAGACATTGGCCGTGCTCAGACACTCCCCATGAGTCAGGGGAAGGACAGACCTGATGCAAAGCAGACATGGGGCCTGTCCCACGCTCTGATTCGAAAGGGGCCGTGTGTGCACAGGTGTGCCCCCGACAGGCTGCTCTGAATCTCACTCCTGTGTCCCTTGCCCTGTCCCAGGGTCTTCCAGCCTGGTTTCTGGGACCTTTCACCCCAACCTCAGGGAGAGTTTCAGAATTCTCCAAATGAAATGCTCTCTTGTTTGGGGAGAGGGTAGGGGTCAGGGGTGATGGATCGTTTGGCAAAATTATGAAGAGTTTGAGCAATGCAACATTTGGTCTATGCCAGTGTTTCCCGAACCTACCAGCAGTAGCTCAGAAATATCACACATGCACCAATTATAGTTGATGGCCCAAAACAATGGTGTCCATGAAAAACATTGCTGCAAGAAATGATCAAAATCAGATTAAACACAAAAATGTGTCTTTGGAGGTTAATAAAGGCCGACATACAGACACACACATGTACACATGTATGCACGTGCATACACAGGCACACACGCACACATACGTGCACACCCACCCCCTTGGACACCTGGTTTGTGTGTGAGCCACAGACATTGGGCAGATCCTGTCACCATTGGGGAGGTGGTGGATTCTCGGGGACCCCACGGCCAGCAGGCTAAGGTGGTGAGGCCCAGGAAGAGATTCCCAGTGGCAGAGCAGTGGAGCTGCCACAGCAACACGGCAGGCATGCCAGGGCAGAGACCACACTTCAACGTCAGCACCGGGCTGCACGGGTGAGTGGCCCTGGCAGGTGCGTGGAAACAGAAAGTGACACCATCAAGGGGCACGCACGTCCACTGAGCCGAGGGAGCAGCCGAGCCTGTGCCTTCCTCCCCAGGCTGCAGGACCGTGTGCCAAGCTGTGTTTGCACAGAAAACCCCCCGCAGGCAAGGCTGCAGCATCAAGCGACTTCCGGGTGGAATGGGAAGTCTGGGCATGGTCAGCCCCACATCCGTCACGCAATGACTCACCTCATCAATTCTCCGAGTCCAAACCAGAAACAGGTAAGGGACCCGCCTCCCACCCACAGCAGTCACCTGACAAAAGGTTCTTCCTGCCAACACAAAGCCATGTCCCCGGGAATGGGACATGGGAGTCGGGCCAAACCAAGAATCGGAACTCACTCTGGCCCAGTACAGCTTCGGGCTCCTCCCAGGACGAGCTGTCCCTGCCTGCCTCCCCAGTAGACACCGCTCTGCAGAATTATCGTGGCAGTAGCTGACTGACAAGGCTGTATCCACATCACGCGCTGTTGCCCACTGGTCCCTCCTCGTGGGCTGGAAGGCTCGGACAGACCCTGGCCCTGATGAAGTCTGCGGCCTTCCGTGGTTCTCCTCATTTGGTTTTCATTTCCCCAGGGACAAGGCCCTACTCACTTCCTGCTGAGTCCTCCTAGGGAAGAAAGTGCAGGCAAACTCCCTACATCGTGTGACTTGCCTTAAGCACCTCAAGTTCCAAAGCCTTCCAACATCAGCAGTTGTCATTGAAACCCCAAGTTTGAAAACAGTCCAAGCCACTGAAATCAGGTGGCTGAGTGCCAGGCTCTCTGGGGCAGCTCCCCTCCCCCCACCTGGGGACCCCTCTGCCACCGGCCAGGCTCCAAGGCAGGGGTTGTGCGTTGCAGACGTCAGCACGCTCAACCTCCCTCCACCAACTGGCAGGGGCCACAGCACCTGTGTCACTTCTCCAAGCTCTTGCTGCTCACAGGTTGTGAGGCTAAAAAAAGCAGCACGTTCTCCCCATACGGGCTGCACTGCCACCAGCTCTGACATCTCTGACTGCTGGTTTGTTTCAGATGACAAGTCCACAAAGCGTTGCTGCTATACTCCAGGCCCCCAGCCGCACAGTGACACACGGCCAGGCATATGCACACACGGGCAGTCACGTAGCAAGAGAAGGCAGCCGAGCCTTCGTGGGAAGGCAGCCGAGCCTGGAGATCCGGGGCCGTCTCCCCAGGGGCCTCTGGAATGTGCTGTCCACAGGGCAGTGACGGAACTTGGCTTCCTGTGGGACAGCCAGGCCTGTGCACTGGAATTTAGAACACCGCAGGAGCACCCGAGGGGCCCCGGATACGTGAGGAGCCTCAGGCAGCTGGGTCAGGAGGGGACCCGGTCCTCGGCCCTCAGGAGAGGGTCCCTCCTGCCACCTACACTCTCCTGCCCCTTTCCCTCCCTTACCAGTCACTGACTGATACACCACAGGCTGTCAGGGCCTCAGTTTCTGCACCAGCAAAATGGGATGACTCAGCACCCCTCCGAGACGTCAGGAAAGGAAGTAAGGAAACGGTGCAAGTGCCAGGCAGGTAGGAGGTTGTCCACGCGGCCCCCCCCCGGGGGTTTATGTTCCTGTCTACCTCTCGTCCTAGCACCGAACGCTTCCTCCCCACTAACCGTCAGCTGCCTCTGGGGTGGCAGTGATGGGAGGGAGGCACCCCTCAGGCCCTGGGACGTCACTCCAGGGTGCTGCACACCCACTCATGCCTCCAGGGGCCCTGAGAGGACCCAGGCCCTGAATGAGCGGCCCGCAGGCCAGGCTTACGACCTGGGGAAGAAGACAGTGTCAGGGGAGGAGGCCCCAGCTCCCACCGAGGGCCCAGCCACGTGGGCTCAGACTTCTGACGGCTGGAGGCCAGGGCCATGTTGGACCTGAAGCTGACATCCTTCTCGTGAACTAGGACGGGGGTTCAGCAGGATACAAGAAGCCAGGCCCCCATATCAGTGAACACCCACGAGGCTGGGACTTCCGACTTCCAAATTTCTTTCCTGTGAGAGGATAATAGACAATCTCGTTCTTTCAGAAGACAGATTTGCTAGCCGTCAGCCTCTGTGAACTTCTCATCACCGCACAGCAGTGGCCAGCATGGTCAGATCTGTGGGTGCGCCTGTAGGTTCACTGACACGTCTCTAAACACTGGGGTGCAGCTATGCCCACTGGGGTCACCCCACATGCCCGGAGGTGTGTGTGCGAACACTGCAAAAGGCCTATTTCCCTCAGACTCCAGGGTCTTACTTTCGATGTGAAACCACCATCCACCTGACATTGGGCCAAAAGTAAATATATTTCAAGAGTTTAAATAAAAACTCCTTCCAGTGCGGTAGATTTGTTGGAAAGAAGTATTTTTTAAAATAACAATAAACAGACATTAAGTAGGTTTAGGGGAGGAGGTCAAGCCCGAGGAGGAAGGAAGGGGTGCACAGGTTGGCCTGAGGGGTGGCAGCCAGGACGCCTTCCTTCCAACACCCTGGGGAGGTGACAAGACTTCTGGGGTGAGTTGGCCAAGGATCCGAAGGTCTGTTCACCAGGCTTTGGGGCCTAAAGCCACAGAGTGAGGTGACACGGGGGGTCCAGGGCTGTGCACACACCCGACATGCTACCCCCAAACTTGTGAGTGGATGTGAGACCTGCCCCTCCTCAGCGCGGCTCTGAAGACACCAGGAGAGGCAGGAAGCTGTGGCCAAAGCTGACGATCGGCCAGCACTGGCTTGCTGAGGTAGAGGAGGCCATCCCAGCTGGGAGCGCCTAGTGCCAGCCTCAGGGCATGATGCCCACGTCGGAACGGGGGACAAGTGCACCTGACTGAAGAAGCCGCCCGCCATGGGCACTTCTGAGGGCTATCACCCAGAACCGTCTGCTTCCCAGAACAGGTTGGCCTGAGCGGGGTGGGAGCGGGTCTGAGGGACCCTCACCTAGAAGGGTGGTGGGTGTGTTGGTGGTGGGTGTGTTGGTATGTAAAGGTCAGATATGAGAGCCTGCTGAAGGAGAGACAACAAATTTCAGATGATCAGAATCATCTTCTTTAACCGCAATACTGTGAAGCTGGAAATCAGTAACAAAAAAAGTCGGTAAAATCCCACGTGTAGAAATGAAGTCTGTAGAAGAAATCATAATAGAAATCAGATATTTTGAACTGAAAAATAAAAATATTAACATGTAAAAATGGTGAAATGCATCTAAGTCAGTATTTAGTAGAAAGTTTATTAGTTTGAATGTGTGTTTTAAAGAAAAAAAGGAGAAAGCAGGGCCGGCCCAGTGGCTCAGGAGGTTAGAGCTCCGTGCTCCTAACTCCAAAGGCTGCCGGTTCGATTCCCACATGGCCCAGTGAGCTCTCAACCACAAGGTTGCAGGTTGAACTCCTCAACTCCCGCAAGGGACGGTGGGCAGAGGCTCCTGCAACTAAAATTGAACAGGGCACCTTGAGCTGAGCTGCCGCTGAGCTCCCGGAGGCTCAGTTGGTTGGAGCGCGTCCTCTCAACCACAAGGTTGCTGGTTCGACTCCTGCAAGGGATGGTGGGCTGCGCCCCCTGCAACTGGACCTGGAGCTGAGCTGAGCCCTCCACTACTAAGACTGAAAGGACAACAACTTGAAGCTGAATGGCACCCTCCACAACTAAGATTGAAAGGACAACTTGGAAAAAAAGCCTGGAAGTGCACACTGTTCCCCAATAAAGTCCTGTTCCCCTCCCGCCCCCCAAAAAAGAAGAAAGCAGAAAATGAATGCGACACATAAGGCGAGGTCTGGGTGGGTCCTCAGAGACGCAGGACCCTTCCCAGCTCCAGGCACACCCACGTGTGACAATTCTGTGAGGACTCCAATCCCGATGCACATGGAGCTTCAGGGCCCAGAGTTTTTACCAGGTTTCCTTACGCAGGCGTGATCGAATCATTGCCCATGTGCTGAAACTCAGTGTCTCGCCCGCCCTCCGCTCGCCAGAGGATAGGCTGATAAAACTGGCTCTAATCACGTTTAGTCTTTCTCAAGTGGCCAGTCCCATCCTGAGTCACCTTGTTCGCACAAATTATCAGATATAGGACCCCTGGACCCCAGCAACTGGGACCCTCTCAGCCTCTCTGCGGCACCCAGAGGGTCCAGCATCCCCCCAACCCCGTCCTGAGGTCAGGAACACCTCAGCCATGAGGTGGGGGACACGGGCAGGGGCCTGAGGGTAGGGATGCCCAACTGGTCCTGGCAGTGTCCCTTCCCTGATGCATGGATGGCCCATGCTTTCTGTCCCCAAGCTGAGTCACTCTTTATGTACTTGGGAGTGGGGGTGGGGGTTAAAGGGTGTGGTATGCTGGAACAGTCCCACTAATCCTACAATGTTCCTCCCCTCCCCCTGTGGTGACACATACACTCACATCCCTGCCAAGCACACCGGTGGAGAGGCTGCTACCTGGTCTGCAAGCGGATTTCCTGCAGACATAGGCGTCCCTCCCCAGCACTGCCATCGCAAGCCACAGCCACCCCTGCTGCTCCCGCAGCCTGCTGCCTTTCCTGGGGATCTGGGCTCTCACGCCTGTTCTACCCTGGACCTCCGGACCCGATCTCAACTTCAGGGAGGGAGAGGCCCCCAGATGCCTCTGGGTGGGGCTGGGACGGATGGCTGTCCCCCTGGACCTGGGCTTGGGACCTCAGCAGAGGCGTGGGCAGGGCTCTGCCTTCCTGCAATGGCCCCTGCTTCTGTTCACCCTGGGACAGATCACTCTTGGGCGACTTTGGACCCTGTGGCTGAGGGGACAGGACTGAGGGCTCCAGGAGCCCCTGGGAGAAGCTGGCCCGGCTTCCACCACATGCCTGCTGGCTGATCCCAGCCTCCTCTCTGGTGTAGATGGTGCATAGTGGTCAGACGTGGCGAAGAGGAGCTGCCTGGGGACCAGCAGAGGCAGGAGGCTGGGGTCCCCTCTCTGTGCTTTGGGCTGGCCTTGCTGATTCTCAGGAACCTGGGCCCGCCCGGCCGGCCACCGAGGGGCTAGAAATTCTCCCAGTGGGAGTTGGGGGGACACAGACAAGTTTCTTTGTAAAAGCAGGAGAAATGCCCATCGGTGGAGATGGCATGGGAGCGTTCTGTTCAATGGCAGCTCTGGTGATGGGCTATGGACCCCAGGGGCTTTAGGGGGGCCCTTGGCCCTCGGTGTTGGGGGTGCAGGCTGCTGTCCACAGGACCAGCCGGCTAGAGGGTCAAGCTGGGCTGCAGGACAGCCTCTGTATCTGGGGAGAAGCATGCACACGCACACACGATATACATTCCTGCTCACACTCATACCAGCACACACTCACACACACCCTCACATGCTGTGGCTCATGTGTACCCCTGCACACCACTGACACACGCTGACTGACACATTTACACCCCACCCCCATGCTCGCATATAACCAGATATTTTTTTTGTTACTGATTTCCAGCTTCACAGTATTGCGGTTAAAGAAGATGATTCTGATCATCTGAAATTTGTTGTCTCTCCTTTGGCAGGCTCTCATATCTGACCTTTTGTTGTACTGGCTTTTCGCTCCAATCATAATTATAGCACTTCCCTTACTTCTGTGAGTTGTTCTGGTGAATTAAAAAGACTGAGAGTCACAGGGATGGGGACTCCTGAACTTGTAGCAGCCAGCTGCTCAGAAATGAGGGTGGCCCTGGAGACCCTGAACTGGTGTCTGAAGCAGGAGCAGTCTTGTAGAGGGCAGTGCCCTTAACCTTGAGTTTGGCCAACTTCAGGTCATACCAGCAAAAGACTTGTATCCAGAATAACAAACTCTCAGAAATCAACAAGGAAAAAAAAAAAAAACCCAACCCTGACAACCTAATTTTCAATAAATGAAGGAAAGACTTGAGAAACCACCTCCCCCAAAAGGCTATCCAAATGGCCAATAAACATATGAAAGAGTGCTCAAGGCCATCTGTCACCAGGGCCATGCCAATTATTATAAGGATACATGATTATAAGTACTACACCCCCTCCCCACCAGAATGGCTGAAATGTAAATAAAGGCCGTGGGGAAATGAAACTCCATTGCATTGCTGAGTGTAAAAATGGTGCACTTATTTTAGAAAATCGCTAGCCAGTATCTATCACAGCTTCACATACAAACATCCTATGACCCAGAAACCCCCTCCTGGGTAAATACCCGACAGAACTTTGTCCCATTGTCCGTGCAGAGTCGAAGGGACAAACTGCATATTCATACAGGAAACTGCTGCACAGCAAGGCACTGGGAAGAGCAAGGCACTGGGCTGTCAGTGTGCTCGGGCTCACGTGATAGGACACTGAGCACAGACCCCAGAGATACACGCCGTGTGGTTGCATGTGCATACCCACTGACACTCCAGATTAGGTGGAACTAACCTACATCATGGAGATCAGGGGAGTAATTACCTGCAGGGGCTGGTATGGACCGGAAGGCGCCCGGGGAGCCACAGGGTCACTGGAGATATTTGGCACATTGATCTGGGGGAGGCTACACAGAAGTGGCAGGCTGCATTTCACAAACACGGCTACATCTGTTCCTCCCATCCCACAAGGCTGCTACAATGTGACCTTGAGATGCCCTCCTCCCAGTGGCCAGCTCTACACCCCTTCCCTTTGAACATGAACGCACCTTGTGAGCCCTCTACCAACAGAGCAGCGTGGGTCCTTCCTTCGCGTGCACTTTCTTTGGGGGACCCAGCGCCACGCTGTGGGGAAGTCCAAGCCACCCCGAGGAAAGACCACGTGGAGTGGCCACAACCCAGCTGAGGTCCAGCCAGCATCAACCAAAAGACGGAGGGCGGTCTGCAATGGAGCACATCCTGCAAGGAGCACATGCAGCCACTGGTCTGTCCCAGCCTCCAGGTGCGTGCAGACTTCACGAAGCTGAGACAAGCTGTTCCGGATGTTCAGCCGGCCTGGGGACCCCCCGAGCCCCAAGCATTTGAAGGCTTGGAGAGGTTTGTGAGGCAGACTGGTGGCTGGTCTGGGGTACATATTTATTGTAACTAATTGAAACGTACCCTGAGGTCTGGGCACTTTGTTACGTGCATGTTACAACTCAATTAAAAAATAAAAACATCCAAACCCTTCTGAAGAATAAAAAGAAGGAGGTGGAGGTGCCTGGCAGTTGAAAAGGCTACTTGTAAAGCTGTAATCAAGTGTGAGTGTGGGATTGGCTCAGGAACAGTCAAACTGACCGATGGAACAGAATGTAGAAATACACCCACGCATGACGGACTTTGATAAGTAGGGAGGTGGGGCGCTGGGCCCCTGGGGAGAGTCATTCAATAAATGAGGCAGGAAAAGCACAGGACAAAGAACCAGGTCCTTTCTTCACACCACACCCACAGAGCATGTCCAAACGGATTAAGAAAAGAAACATCAAAAGCAAAAGTTTAAAACTGTCAAAGAAAATACAGGTGGATATCTCCGTGACCTCAGGATGAAAAAGGATTTCCAAATCGAGACCAATGGAAACCTTAACAGCATGAAAAGACTCCATTAAAATCATCCAACTCCACCTTCATGAAGGTGACAAGACACGCTGCAGACTGGGAGATAGCACTCACTGCACACAAGACCAACGAAGTGACAGAAGACTCTGGGGGCCCCACAAAGCAAACAGCCCAACAGAAAAATGCGCAGAGGTCACAAGCGGGCATTCCCAGAAGAGCAAACACGGCCTGCGACCACACAGCGACCTCGTTCTCAGGGACACGACTGAGGACGAGATACAATTTTGCACACATTGGATTGACCAAAAAAAATTTTTCTTAATAATCCCAAATGTTGGAGAGGATGTGGGTCAACAGAACTCTTACACTTTTTCCATCTTTTGCAAAACAGCCATTATCTTGTCAAGTTAAAATTTTACATTCCCATGATCTGAATGCCACTCTTAGGTATCCGTCCAAGAGGGACCCGGAAGGTCGTGCCAGGAGACCAGCTGCTGAGAGGGAAGGCTGGAGCAGCCCAAAGGCCCCACCACTTCTGGTCACGGGGACGTGTGCCCTGCCATGTGCAACACCCATGCATGCTTCCTCTAAAATGGGGACAGCAGCAAGCAGCAGCAGTGGCCTCAGGTGTCTGTGCTCAGGGGGACAGGGAGCAGGCCCTGTCTGGCTCCCACGGGAGAGCCCCCACACACAGTGAGGACACTGGGTAGAGGGGAGGCCAATGTCTGACTCCAAGAGGACAGATGAGCAGAGGATTAAGCTGGGAAAATGGACCACAGAGGAAGCAGCCAGCAGGAAGCCAGGTGGCTCTGTCTTGCACCAGCAGGTGGAAAACGCCTCCCTTTGCTTCCTCTCTCGCCTTTACAGATCAAAGGCAGGCTTGCCGGGTCTTGCTGCTGGGAGTGGGCGGGTGGGCAGGAAGAGGAACCGTGCTCTGAAAAGTGTCTTTTTTTTCAAAATTTAACTTCAATATATTTTTTAAATCACAAAATAAGACTATATACATTCCCTGATCAAAATGTAAGAAAGTTAAAAATCCATGTCAAATCAAATTTAAGCCCAATTGCTTACATAGTTGATAAGAAAATCCTCCTCAAACTACAATTGAGCCAACAGGAAATTGAAAGATATTTAATATGCAATTTCATACCATTTGTAAAATGAAATCCTACATATCAAAGCTTGGTGAATATGGCCAACATGATAGAGGGAAATTCGCAGCTATAAATGTTTGCGTTATTAAATAAGGAAGAATGAGAATAAATTACTATTATTATTTTTTATTAGCTTCAGGTGTATGAAACAATGTAATAGTTATACATTTATCATTTAGAACCTTCACAAAATGATAACCCTCATCCTCCAATCCACTATCCCTCTGACATCGCACACAGCCATTACATTTCTACTGTCTCTGTTCCTAATGCTGTACTCCGCTTCTTGTAAATACATATATACATATATATATATATATATACATATATATATATAATTATTGTTTACATTCATTACTGTTCAGCTTCAGCTTCAGGTGTACAGTGCAGTGGTCAGGCATCTACACCACCCACGAGATGGTCTCCCTACTAGGACAAGTGTCCATCAGATACTCTACAAAATCTTTACAACCTTGTTGATTATATTCCCCAAACTGACTTTTGTATCCCCGTGGCAAAATGGACAGGCAAGTCATGTTTGGAAAGCACCTTCTGCAAAAGATAGAACCTCTCAGCGAGTTGGACATCTGGGGTCGAGATGAAAGTCTTTTTGTGTGAATGCTACAGCTGCTGCCGACCTGGGTGTCTGTCCCTTCCCCCACCCACCCTTCCCCAGAGGCCTGGAAACTGAAAAAGGAACAACGGGGACGTCCCACCAGGAAGACATTGCCCTCCTCCTGACCAGGGCCAGCAAAGAAGTCCCTGCTTCCGGCCTGTTGCTGTGGGGCCCCCTCCCCAGGAAAGGACAGATGTTCCCAACCTGAGAGGTTCAGGTCAACACCCCAGAAATGATCCGCCTGAGGTTATGGAAGAGCTCCGGGGGAAGCTGCTTCCTCTGGGAGGAACACACGGTCAGAGGGAAGCAGGCAGAAATCAGCAGAAACCCCAGGGAGCGCGGCAGGGACCACTGCGTCTTCTCCAGATGTGATTTCTATGAACATGGCTCTGAGTTAAGGAAAGAATCTCTGCTTCAAAAGTGAGTGGACTTGGCCTGTCCGTACCCACACTCCAGACTCTGGTTGAATCATTTCTGAAAACTGGACAAATGCCCCGTATACATGGGCCTACACCTGAAATCCTGCATTTAGTTACATCTTTAAAGAGCCTTGCCATATCAATTTCTGTTTCGGTTATCTATTACTCAGTCAATAATGAATGACCCCAAAACTCAGTGACTTAGAATAAAATCCAACCATTTATTGTCTTTCACAATTCCATGGGCTTGTTTGGGGCTTCTCTTTATGGTGCCACTGGGGTGCAGAGATGGTCGAAAGGTCCAAAACAGCCTCACTTACATGGCAGCAAGTTGGGGCCGGCTGGCAGCCTGGGCAGGCCTGTTTGCTGGGGTCCCTGGCTCTCCACTGTGTGGGTCTCTCCACGTGGCTGCTTGCACTGCCTCACAGGATGGCAGCCTGGTTCGGAGAAGCCTTATTTGAAGCCAAAGCAGGTCCCTGGGGCGGCTGGAGTTCAGGGGGGGAATCAAGCTCTACCCCTTGATGTGAGAGCGGCATGTGTGCCCGGGAGGGAGGGGACTGTGGGGTTGCCGCGCCAACCAGCACTGTGCTCTTGTCAGGCAGTGGCCCGGTCTGTCCAGAGCCAACTGGCCCTTTTTAGGAACTTTGTTCTTTTGTGTGTTTTCAGTTGAGGTGTAGTTTTTGTACAATAAATGGCGCCCGCTTAAACCATACAAACTGGTGTGTTTGACAGATGTCTACACCTATAAAACCACCACCACAGTCAAGACACAGAGCATTTCTATCATCCCCAAAGTTTCCCTGTGCCCCTGTGCAGCCTATGAGCCCCCCCCACCACGCCACCATTGCCCCAGGCAACCACCGCTCTGCTTTTTGTTGGTGGGGATGTACATAATGTAAATGTTTTGGAGGCAATAAGCCAATCGCTATCAGACTCTCCATGACCCCCTCTCCTCTCCAGCTCACTGGCCTGCCCCTTGGGAACACCCAAACAGGCCCCTGCCCCAGGGCCTTTGCAGGTGCCGTCCCCTTTGCTGGATGGCTCTTCCTCCAGGTGGCTGCCTCCTCATTTCCCTCAGGTCTGTGCCCAAGTGTCACACTGGCAGGAGGCCTCCCCCATCCTATGTCAAATGGTCACCTGCCCTCTGGACACCACCGCCCTGTGCGTCACCTCATGTGTCTGGCATACCTGGTTTCACATTTGCTTGCCCTTGTGGAAAGCTCGGGGACAGTCAGCCCTGTCCCTGTCAGGCTTACTGCTCTGAAATAGCAACTCAGCTCCCCGCCTCCATCCCACAGGCAGGTGGGGGCTGGCGAATGCTTCAGGCAGCCAATCCGCATCTATCCCAGTGCCTGCCACGTGCATGGAAACAAAAACACCACAGAAGGAGCTGCACACAAAGAGCCTGGAGGGGAGCTGGAAGAGGCCGGTTGGCTGTTCACTCTCGCAGCCAACTGTGTCACAGCCGGCCTGAAGGCAGGGCTCCCAAGTCCAGGTTGCAGGTTCTCTGCCCCCAGACCCACACACTTCCCCAAGGGAGGGGCAGGACCAGACTCTCGACCAAGACTGCTTGGGCTCAAATCCAGCTCTGTGTGAGCCAGGGTGCCATGCTTAACCTCTCTGTGCCTCAGTGTCCCTGCCTGCAAAATGCAAACAGTAACGTGGCTACCTCATGAAGTGTGCAAGGGTCCAGAGGTCATAGCTGTGAGAGTTAGAAAGGGCCTGGATGTGTTGTCAGTGTGAGACAAGCCTGGTGGGAGTCAGGGGGACACAAAGCAGAAGGTGGCAGGAAGCTGAAGTCACCCCAAGGGGTGACTGGGGGGCTGGGGCCCACAGACCCACCCCACCGGCTGCCTTTGGGCCTGAACCGGAACCAATCAGTGCCCTCCCAACCTGTCGGCCTGTTCGTCCTGCACCTCTCTGCCCTGCACGCCCAAAGGGGCACAGGTTGATGGGTACACGGTGGCACCTGGATCAATAGACAGACAACACGGAACAGTGCTTACTGCTGAGAGCAATTACCAGCCCAGAGAGCAAGGCTGTAACAGAACTAGTGGATAGTGAAAGTGAATTCCCTTCCTGCGGGAGAGGGTGCCCGCAGTCTCCACACTCACTCCGCTAACTGCCATCCTTGGTGACCAGACTCCAAGGAGCTGGACCATGGCTGTCCTCAAGGGCACTTAGGACCCCCGGTGACAGAAGCCCTTCTATTTCATAAGGACCTTAGTTAGAGATTTCTCCTCCAACCCTTCACACAAATTTACACGTTAAGTCTATTTTTACATGAGTTACGAAGCTGTCTTCTCACGTTCATTGATGGTGAACATTTCCCTACAATTGGTATTTCTATTCAGGGCAGGGTCGAGTGCTGTCCTGCCTGGAATAAAGGGCACCACCTGAAGCCATAAACTGAGGCCTTGGGGTCTCCCTGGGATAAAGCCAGATAAGTGTGACATGGGCTCGGTTACTTCCACAGGCCACACCCCAATCTCGAAGGAACCTCGTCCTGCCGCTGGTGGGATGGCGGTGAGGACAGAGGCCGAGTTTTGGGTGCTGCACACCCAGCGCGGTGCTGGGATCACGGCACTCGTACCCTGCAGCCAGTGTCCCCGTCCACAGTGCTGGCGTCAGAAAGGGTGGCCCCGGCCGGCTAGGTCTGGAGGCCCGTTTTTATGTCTTCCTCATTTATAGTATGCTGAACACACACGTGAGGTTTCTGGGGGGCCACAGCAAGCAGTGGGCATGACATCTACGAGGACTTTATTCAGATTTCACCAGTGTCACGCAGACTCATGTTTGTGTGTGTGTGACTGGTTCCATGCAACTCGAGCACACCTGTAACCTCATGTGACCACACTGTCCCGTCACAGGGATCCCTCGTGCTGTCCCACTGCAGCCACAGCACACACCCCCACTCCTAACTCTTGGCAACCACTAACCTGTCCTCCAGCCTGTAATTTCCTCACTTCATAAGTGCAGTAGAAATGGAATCAGACAGCACATGAGCTTTGACATGGGCCATTTCCACTCAGCATGGTTCTCTGAAGACCCACGCACGTGGGTGTGTGGGTCGTGGGTCATTCCTGTTCCTGTTCCTGTGTCCCACGCTGTGCCTGGGCTACACTTAGTTCAGCCGTCGCCTGTGGAAGGACATCTGAGTTGTTTCCAATTTGGGGCGATGATGAATGAAGCTGCTAGAAACAGTCATGTACGTGCCTTTGTGTGAACAAACATCTCCATTTCCCAGGGACAAGTGCAGATATTTCGTTCTGTAACAAACACCGAACTCCTTCCCAGAGTGGCTGCTCCAGTCCCCCGGCCTTGTGGGAGGGATCCAGCGTTTGGGGGGGTCACTGCGGTGTCCCAGCCACTCTGCTGCTGTGTCGTGCTACCTCATGTGGCCTGCGTTCGCGTCTCCCTGATGGCTAAGGATGCAGCCCATCTCTTCATGGGCTGGCTTGCCCTCTGTGTCTCCTCGGTGAAATGTCTGCTCACGTCTTTTGCCTGTGTCCTAACGGGACAGTCTGCGTTTTTACCGTTAAGTTTGAAGCTCTTCGTGTAGCCCAGGCACTCGTGGTTTTAGGGCTTGCAACTGTGTTCTCCCCGTCTGTCTTTCCACCGCCTTCACAAGACCTTCCTCGAAGCATAAGTTTTTAATTAGGATGAACCGGTTTTATCGCTTTTCCCTTTTATGGGTATTGCTTTTGGAGTCAAGTCTAAGAGCTCGTCACCTAAACTCAGATCCTGAAGATTTTCCATTTTCTCCTGAAAGTTTTATCGTTTTGTGTTTTACATTTAATTCGTGATCCCTCAAGTTAATTTTTTGTTTAAGGTTCCTTTTCTGCCCAGGAGTACAGCTGGTCGGCGCCATTTGCTGAAAGGCTGTCCTCCATCCACTGAACTGCTTTGCACCTCTGCCTCCAATCAGTGGGTGGGTTTCTGGGGTGTCTGCGCGGTTCCATCGATCTGTGTGTCTGTCCCTCTGCCAACGCCTCTGTCTGGGTCACTGTCATTTCACAGCAAGCCTTAACACAGGGAGGCGTGCCTTCTGGATTTTGAACCCTATGTGTGTATTACCCATCCAAATGTGAGGAAATGAACATTTCTGATTAATAAAATCAAGATGTGGGGAATGTTCTATTCTTACAGCCTTTTCCTTCAACAGCTGCCAGCGAGGAGGGGTGTTCCCATGGAGAGTCGTATTTGAGGACGATTTGAGCCCAATGGCAAGTGTGCTTCTTAGGTTTACCTTTGGGAAGACAGATCACAGAGGGAGAAGGGAACAGGGCATTTTCCACTGAATTGACCAGGCAGACGGCAGCTCAGGAACCTGAAGCCTCCTAGGGACTCCGCCCTGTCTGCACGAGATGCACTTGGGGACAGGGGCAGCTCAGTCTGGTGTGTGGACAATGCTGGCTTCTCTGCCGAGGCAGGGCAGCCACCAAGGGGTAGCCTTGGGGCACAGAAGGCTATTCTGGGGTTCATGGTCTACCTGGCTGCCCCGTTCACAGCCTCTGTGGCGAGATGGGCAGGTTCCCCCATGAGCTGAGGTCTGGGGCTGACCACTCATAAATCAAAATGAGGGACCAGCTGGTTGCTAAGCTACGGCTTTGTTCCTGGCTCCATTCAATACTAGAGAACTTCAGCCATTATCTGTCCTCCTTTTCCATCAAACAATCATGCAAATGAGAATCCTTAAGTAAACGCAGATAGAGAAGACAGGGGCCTTTGATACCGTCTAAGGTTGGCTCAGCGGTATTTCAGAAAGTCCAGGAAAGTTAAGATGCAGGTGCTGAAAGCTTTGTTCATCACAGGTGCCCAGGCTCCCTGCCTGAGCTTGCTGTCTGACGAGTTACAGACGCTGTGCTAAACACCAGCCAAGGTGGGCCAGCACCTCTGCTCCCAGCTAAAGGGCCACCCACCTCGGACACACTGCTCCCACCAGTGCGGAAGCAACCTGGGCTTGGACCACCCAGGTAGGACCTGCAGGGGAGCTTTCAAAACCCCAGCACCCGGGCTGCACCCCAGACAAGTCCGTCAGAACTCCTGAGGTGCTCCCGGTGCAGCAAGCCTGATAGCCACTGCCCTAGGGTTCCAGGGAGAAAGGGGAGGTGTGAAAACGCTCTCAGCTCAGCCTGAGAGACTGCGCTGGGCCACGTGGGGAGAGATGAAGTCAACTCCATGTATGAAAATGACAAGAGCAAATGCACAAAGATGAGAATACCTGTATTCGTTTCCTAGGACTTCCAAAACAAGTTACTGCAACCTTGGCAGCTCAGAACAACAGAAATTGATTCTCTCCCAGTTTGGGAGGCCAAAAGCCTGAGGCCAAAGTGTCAGCAGGGCCGTGCTCCCTCAGAAGCTCTAAGGGAGGAGCCTTCTTGCCTCTTCCAGCTTCTGGGGGCTCTAGTGACCCAGTCTTCATATGGCCTTGTCCCCCTGGTGTCATCTGATCTCCCTCTGCTTCTCTCTTAGAAGGCACATGGCGTGGCACTGGGGGCCACCTGCTAATCCAGGATAAACTCCTCCTCTCTAGACCTGTAACTCAATCACCTCCTTTGCCACCTAAACTAATAGTTGTAGGGATTAGGACATGGACACACCTTTTGGGGACAAGGCCCAGCCCCTATAAGACTCAAACCGCTCTGGGGAGTATGACGGGTCAGAGAAGTCCAGCTGGCCAGCTTGTTCCAGGCAGGGTTGTGGGGGCCTTGAATTCTGGACTAAGGAACATGGGCTACTGTCCTGGTCGGGGACGGGAAGACAGAAGGTCAGGCCTAGGCCTGCCCCGGGGTGAGCAGGGGGTCCGGAGGGGGCTGGGTTTGTGCAGAGCCCAAGTGCTGGCCATCGGGACTGGCGGCATATGCACCATAAAGTAATTTTTAATAAATCCTGATATTATATTTTGAATAGCACAATTAGCTGGTATTTTTTTATGAGCTAACAGATGATTCCTTAAATATAAGCATATGCCACAATTTCAGAAACCTTGTTTCGGCGTTTATGTAATGGAGACTCATCCACTGGAAGCATCACCTCTGAGAGGCCCTGCCAGACCCCGCTCCAAGGGGTTTCTGTCACTGACGGTTCTAAAAGGCCCGTGGACGACAGCCGTCTGCAGAGATGACGAAGCCCAAGCCTCTCATTTCCTGACTGTCGGAAGACTTGAAACCTCTGCACTGTTTTAGCTCGAATTGTCTTCCTGCCCTGGGACATGATGGGACTTCGAGCTACATCATTGACTATTTACGGAGAGGAGCGGGAAAGCCATGCTCTCCCACTTACCAACTGATTGTATACAGGTGCAAACATAACACATCAACTGCTTGTTTAAGAGTCGCAGCTACGTAGTATGTACAGGGCCATGTGTGACATTCAGCATCTCTACGAACTTCAATTTGCAGCAAAAAGCTGAGTCCCTACCTGCCCTGGCAATCGCCCCAGCTTCCCACATGAACCACCACAAGGTGAGTTTTCAGCAGCAGGTGAGGGATGGGGAACCACACAGACCGAGGGAGGAGAGCAGCTGCCTGCTTCCCAGGTGAGGGGACCCCGCCATCCATCTCGTCTACTGCCACCCTCATCACATGACATTTATAGGAAGAGTATGGCAGGGGGAGGGGCCGGCAGAGTAAGTGAAGGCAGAACTGTGCAGAAAAACGTGTCCTTCCTTCTGTTCTGGTCTCCTGCCGGACATCCCCACGCCTGCCTGTCTTTAGCTGTCCAAAGCCCTTCCCCTCGGCCCACTTCCCCCTCACACCTTCTGCACCACATGTCTTCTCCTTTCCCTCGTCACCCAAACCCTCTTTCCTTCATTGTTAATGATGGGGGTGAGGAACTCGATCTGCTCGTGTGAAGGGTGTGGACCCAGTCCTGCCTCTACTTCCTGGGGATGGCGCTGCCCGCATGGTGATGGTCTCATGTGAAGTGTCGGGCTGAGGTGTGGGAAGAACTGCCTTTAACCCTGACGTCACGCTGCACTGAGGCCCCAGAAGGGAGGTGCTTTTAAAGGGATCCATTTGTGAGCAGAAGGATGAGAAGGGCTGGGGCCATGGGAGGAAGGCTCTCATCGTAAATAACCAAATGAACTGGCATCTCCAGGGGCCGCAGGCCTACGGGGTTTGGCAGGGCCTCCCTCTCGGAGGTGACATGTCCATTTCATGAGTCTCTAGTTTATAAAAAGCAAATGCAGATCGGAACTCTGATCCCGCTAATAATGACTGATGGAGCACTCATTGTCAGCACTGTTCTGAGGTCTTCATGGGTTCTGCCATTTAATACAATGAAACCAAAGGCAGTCTTTCATTCTCCAAATATTTACTGCACTCCTAGCAGGGCTGAGCATCAGTCCAGGTGCTGGCAGCACCGTTCTAATCAAACCAGAACGCCCGCAGCCTGTAGCTGGCGTGCCAGGGCAGCCCGACTAACAAGTGTAGTTGGCGGGGACCACGATGGCTGCCCTCTTTTGCAGACCCGTGAGGATCTCAGAAAGCACAGTTACACATGAGGCCCTCGGGAGACGTTTGCAGTCTGAGGCTAGAACAGGTTACGCGGGGCCCAAAACTGCATTTGGAGTCAACACACGTCTCTGAGGCTCAATTTTCTCATCTGTGAAGTGGGAACTGCAACAGAACCTGATTTATGTGTTGTGGTGAGCTAGTCAATGACATAGAGTAAACAAAACACTTTGCAGAGAAACCAAAGCAGGCGATGCCAGGACTGGGACTCTTAGGTCTGTGCTGGGCAGCATGTGGAAGGGCCGTCCAGAGCCTCAGTATCTGGGGAGAAAAATTTTTCCTAAAGTCACTCCACCCCAGCAGACATCAGCTTATGTCTCCTGGCCAAACTGCGGCCTCGGGACCACCTCCAGCTGCCAAAGAGGCAGGAAAGTGAGTAACTAGTTTCCAGCTCCTGTAGCTGGTGCTAGAGAGAAGGTGGTGATGGCTTTGGGGACTCACCCAACAGAAATGCCCCAAGTGCAAAACCATCTCTGCTGCAAATGTTCACCTTTCAGCCCCCAACTCACACAACCCAGGGTCCTTAGAAACTGGACGACAGTTGGGGTTTTGCCTTCCCCCCGTGCTAACATTAGCTGACACATAGTCGAATCCATGCAGCTGCAGCCAACACTGACCTTTGGCTCCCGGGGGAAGTTCAGGGTTAGCTTCCCGACAGCCCCTGGTCACAATATCTTTGCCAATCGATCGATGCATGACCTTGTACGGTGTGTACTTCTATATAAAGACACCTTGTTTCCTGTGTATTGTTGGTGCCTGCTCTTTAACTCGTGCCTGAAGGAAGCTGGTCTATCACGCGTGTTTTCTCTGCAAGGCACAGCCCCGCCTTCTCGCCCTTAGGACTCCCAGCCCTTCTGCGCTACGCTGAGGGCCATTTAATACAGCAAAATCACAGACAAAAAGCACAAAAATGCTAATTTAAAAAAAGCACCCAAGTGGCCCTGACTGGGAAGGACACTGTCTGCAGCATCAGAGCTGAGACCAGAAGGCAGAGTGTCAACCTGGGAATGGGGGCATCAATCAGTGACTCAAATTTGTCACCTCTGCACATACCCAAGAATGGCTGCAATTGGGTTTGGAGTTACAAATGAATTTTAGCAAATGGACGAATTCACAAACACGGAATTGACAAATAATGGGGGTCAACCGCCTGGCTCTCCCTCCCGTCAGACTCCCGCCTTCAGATCTCCTTACAGAGACAGCTGGAGGAGTCGGGGGGCAGAAGCCTGCACACAGAAGGGGCTCAGCCGAGGCCCCCATCCTCGCCAAGGAAGCAGTGGTGGGAGACAGGAGTTGTCTCTCCTGCTACGTGATCTCCACTCTCGATAAATAGTTTTCGTTCCCTGTGCTCTGCTTTACTAACTAGTGTGCGCTTATAGCTGGGGCTGGGTAGATGGCACTGGGGCGGTTTCTTCAACAGCTTGGTGCCTCTAGTAGGAAAGGGACCAGGATGGGCCCTGGGGAGCCACTTCCCTCCACCCTCAGCCCCGCCAGGCAGAGTCGTGGCGTGAAAGGGTAGAAAAGGATAAAGGGGGTCAAATATATGGTGATAGAAGGAGATTTGACTTTGGGTTACCCTCTGGTAACCATGACAATATGGATGGATATTGAAAATATGCTAAGCAAAATAAGTCAGACAGAAAAAGTTGAGAGCCATATGATTTCACGCTTCAGAACTGCAGGAGAGAGAAGTGACCTGCGTCGGAGAGCTGCATGTGTCCGCAACTACAAACCAACTTCGGGGAAACGCTCCATGTTCCAGTGAGGAAATGCGACGGAAGGAATGCCGAGCACACCTTTGGACTCAACAGAATGACGAGCAGCATGAACGCACCCTGGCCTGACCTGGGAAAGACGGACCCTCCTATTGGGGCTGAGAGAGGTGCCCATTTCTGTGACCACACGCCATGCTGACAGAGCTGGGGGGGCGGGACCCTTGCCCCTCTTGGACTTTACTCCAAGGAAACCTCCCCAAAGTCACAGGGTAGTCGGGAGGACTGCTTTAGACAGTCCCTCAGTGCAGGGGACAGTGCGAACGGCCCCAGGTGTCGGAGGGACAGCTAGACACACGAATTGGGGCACAGTCAGTCAGCATCTGCTGCAGCCAATACAACGAGGCTTCTAGAAACACTGGAGCAGCCACAAGGACCGAGTGAAGAATGGAGGGAGGGCTCACATTTGTGCCCACACCGTGACAGCAGTCGGGATCCCCACGGAGGCTCGGGTGAGGCCGCAGAGAAAAGCAGGGACTGTGCAAATGGAAGCTGGCATTGGTATTATTTTTAAAACCAAAACTGTTGGCGTAAACCTTTTGTTTGGGGGTTTGGGGCACGTGCGGCCGTTGTTCTGAGTTCAGCCTTGTGACATCCTCCCACGGCCCCTTCCAGTTACAGCGCGGGCAGTAATGCCCAGCTGTCAAGAAAGCAAGCTCCGTCCTAACTGGTCACAGGGCCACCTCGGTCTTGCCGACACCATTTCTTTGCTCTGCAAACCCCTTGCCACAGGCGGAAAAGAGCTTTGCCGGGTGTGTCACAAACCCCAAATGGGCTGTATCCCGCTGAACAGGGTGAGTTCCAGGCGGCGGATTCTTCCATTCAGGAAGACGGGGACAGTGGGGGAGGGCACCCCAGGGGAAGCCAAGTGCCGCCAGTTTGGGGACAGCTAGCCATCTGCCTGAGAGGGAGACAATGGAATTTCCCGGAATCTGCACAAACAATGCAACTTGAGGATAAGAGGAAAAGTACCTCTTCCCTTCCAGAGAATTCAAACTGTGACACTCTGGCCCAGCTGAGGGCTTTCCCCCATGGACTTGGAAGCATTTTTCAGGCTGCACCCTGTCAACTGAAGTGACCACAGGCCTGGGTGCTGGACACCAGAGTCGTCGGCCGTGGGATCCCAGCCCCGTGGATGACTGTGCCTAACGCCGTCTCCAGGAGCCGCCCCCAGCCTCCCCGTCTGCCCCTCCAGTGTGTGGTGTGGGGGGACTGCCAGCCTCAGGGCAGGGAGGACAGGAGGCCAATGGGGGTGGCATCTGCCGCAGGGAGCAGGGGACACGCATCTCACTTCTGGGGACAGCTGCCTCTGCCCCTCAGCTTTCGGTCACGGCACTGACCCAGACAGACCCTGCAGAGGGCATCCTGGGAGTGGAGCCGGCCCTGGAGGTTCTATTCCTGGGGTCTGACTGCGTGTGACTCACGTCATCGCGGCACCGATCATAAAACGGGACGTGACTCATCGACACTCATGCTGGCCCTGGGCTCCAGCCCCACCTGCTGGGCTCTCCATCCTGCACCCAGGCCCCCACTCAGGCCCCGGGTGCACAGAGAGGCCGACACGCTATTCCCAGGGCCAAAACAACACCATGGAGCTGCCGGAGGAAGGGCGTCCTCGTGATGCGGCAGAGACTGTCTTCTCCCTGTCTGTGGGGTGAGAAGGGGCTGTCCTTGCCATCACCCCCCACCACAAGTTTCAGCAGCCCTGCCCTCTGATTTCCAGCTGAAACGCCAGACTCCTACTTCTGGCAGAGGAGAGGGGGCGGGGCCAACCGCCCGGGGTCCTGCACCAAAGGGCCCAGCAGCTAACTGACGCCCTTCACTCCCTCTGCGAAGCTCCACACTCCCTCTGCCCCATGGAGTAATCGTTCTTGTCCTCCAAAGTCTGGTGCAGCCAAGGGGCACCCCGTCCCCAGGTGTGGGGTGCGTCCCCCCTGTACCATTGTCTGGGGTGGGCTGTGGTGCTCTCTGCTGCTAAAGTGTCGTCCCCGGAGGGCTCCAGACCCCACCTCCCCCAGGTGCACCACTGACAGTGGGCACTCCAGTCAGGAGCTCAGGATCTTGGGTGACGGATGGAACAGCCACGGGATTCATCCATTCACACATTTCTTGGTGACACCTCTGGAGCCTGCAGGGGGCTCTGGACAGCGTCCACTCTTCATTCCCTGAGGGGTGGGCCATGTGGGCCTGAGATCCTTTAGAGCTGATGTTTGCCGTACTGAATGTTGTTACCAACTCCTGACGGAGACCAACAGGGACTGCCACGCCTGCCAGGGGGCCCATGTCCTTTCCAAATCCTCTGGTCACCTCCCAAGTCCCATGGCCCAAACCAAGCTCCGAGAGAGCCAGCTACCACCCCACCAGGCCCCAGGCCGGACCCGAGACAGAACCCACAGCCAGCCCCAGCAGGCTCCAGAGCCCACCTGTTGCGCAGGACTCTCGCCACCCCAAGACTTTGCCCTCAGCCAAGGAAGTGTCTGCTGAGATCCCCTTTCTTCCTCCATCCACCCCTCCCTACTCATTAGCAGGTGGCCAGGTGCAGGGGCCTCACAGGGTGGGAGGTTAGGAGAGGCCAGTGTTACCTCCAGCTGTGGGAAGGAGGCCCCCTCTCTGCATAGACTGACATTTAAAATGGGCCCCTGGAGACCTCTCTGAGTTTGCTGAGCTGCTTGTACAGGGTCTCTGGCGCGACATGAGTCTGAAGGAAGCGTCACCCACAGACCGCATAGCCGATGAAGCAAGGAGAGAATTCCACTAATGAGACTTAGCCTGGGGAGGGGGTGGGGGTGGGAGCAAGCATCTTTCCCTTCTTCCCGCCACCCTCACTTCTTCCTGGAATTAAGTGTGAGGTGCCACTTAGCAAGAAACTATTTGATCAGCAGAAACGTCTGTAAGACGGGAATGGAGGTGGAAGGTGAGTGTACAATCAGGAGAAAACTCATTGAACTTAAATGTGGATTTGATTAAACTCAGCCTGGAGCGGAAATGCTAGAAAGTGAAAGAAAACAAAGCAGACCTAAGGCCTATAATGTTTAGGGGGAAAGTACGCAAAATAAAAGAAAGGCAATGACCCTTGGAATTTCTGGCTCATTCTCTAGATTCCAGGCCAACAGTGGTTTTCCCAACAAACAAACGGGGCACATCCGGGGCCCAGGGCCTCCACAGCCGAGTTCCCATGGCTGCTGGGATAGACACCCCACAACTTTGTTTTAAATGCATTCCCTGTGGGGAAGCCTTAGATTCCACAGAGCTGGGGAGTTATCAGACTGATATCAGCCCCTAGCTCTCAGAAAGAGAAGCCAAGAAACTAAGAAAGCAGAGGGAAAGAGGAGAAAGAATTTTTTAAGACAGGGGAGTACTGGGCAACGTAAATGTCATCTCTCATCAAGTGAGTAAATTCAACTGACAATAAAGTCATAAGCGAAGACTTTTAGAGTAACATTTGCCTTCAGGTGGGGTCACGGCTCATATGGGAAGAGGAGGGAGTGCTCGATGCCTGAAGGCACAGGTTGTGCTGCTGTAAGTAGAGACCCCAAGCCCAGTAGCATAATTAAGCAAGACAGAGATTTCTCCTTCAGAAGAAACACACGTCCTGGTGTTGCTGCCGTGCACAGAAGGCCTAGACTCCTTCCATCTTGTTGCTCTGCCATCCTCACAAAGCAGTTGCTACCTCACAGCCCAAGACGGCTACTGCAGCTCCTTTCTTCATGTCTAGTACTCAGGCAGCTGGAAGCAACAAAGGGGAGGGGAGGCCCCGTCTCCACCTTTACTGGCCCATTCTGGAAATTGGATTAACTCCTTCTACTCAGCCCGTGTGGCCATGCCTGGCTTCAAGAGACTGTGGGAGGTGTTGTGATTGGGGCGGCCATGCTCCAGAAAGTGAGGGTGGTCACTGGGTGCATGAGAAAGCTGCTTCCTGTGCCACTGGGCCCAGGTCAGCCCCCTGCAGGGTGGGTGCCCAGTATGTGGCCGTGTGACAGCTGTTCACTTCTGCTCACTTATGTTTAAGCAAACAGTATTTACCAAGAAGTAATTAATTCCTTTTCCCCTTAAGCAAAGATGATTAAACTCCTCTAGAAGCAAAGAATGTTGATGTTCTAACTGACCCTGGAAGCTTGTTGTCTGGGGAGTGGCCACTCTCAGGGTTTTCCCACGGACCCCGGCCCCGTGGTTTCCTATTCAGCTCCTCAGAAAGCAGGGTCCGCAGCCCCATCCCCAGGACCCCATGAGCGCCCAGAGCCCCGAACATGCCTGGAGGCCCCAAATGCTGCAGTGCGATGCAGCTGGCGTGTGGCCCTCTGGGACAGCTCTGGAAACCTATGTGCTCAAGCCTTCTGCCAAGTATAGCTCCTAATGACAGATACCGACAGGCTGGCTGCCTGGGAACGGGGGTCTCAAGGCACCTAACTGGCAGCAGCTGAAAAGAAATTAATGACAGTGTCTGAAAAGATGGCAGCCCATCCCCCACCTTGGCACGTTGCAGGAACTTGTCATTTTCTTTTACTTCTGAGCTGAAGGATCAATTTAGAAAATTGCAGCCCAAAAAATCTCACCATCAAGTCACTGAAAGTCGCCTCCCCTCTGAGAAGCCTCCTCCACATGGCCCAACAGCGTCACCCGCCCCCAGCCCACCGCCCTCGTGACGTGGGACCCTTGTTGTGGCAAGTGGTTTGCAAATAGCAGCCTAGCCATCCATGGGACCCAGAGGGAGGGAGCTGATGCCGCCTCCTCCAGGGTCACAGGACTCCAGGGCTTCCCCTACGTGGGTGGTTGCAACTTTAGGAGCCCAGGTGGCCCTGGACGTCCCCAAGCTGCCAAAGGCTTCTGAAACTGAGCAGCTTGGAGAGTGTGAAAATGAGCAGGCCCTGGAAGGAGTGCCCCCAAAAATGGTGCTTGTGGGATGGGGGCACTCTCATCCTGCTGGCCCCCTAGAAGCAAGTCTAAGAGTCCTGGGTGGGAACGAGAGGCCAGAACTGGGACTCCCAGGTAGCTAGCTGTGCTTGGAGAAGACTGGCCAAGCACTCACCCTGCAGGGAACAGATGGGTCACCTGCCCTGCAGAACATCTCAGCATTTCTCCCCAAGATCAAGTCTAATAGGCCTGTGTCTCCAGCACCACTCCTTGCTCCCCAAATTAAGTCTATGCACCTGTCTCATCTGAACAGATTTACTGGTCATGTCTGCAGGGAAATGAGGAGGCCATGACAAATAACACACCCAGGGCAGTAAAAAAATTCCAGAATATTCCAAAGTGAACCAATGTAACCTGAAGGCCCAGGGAGTGTCTTTCTCATCTAAGGGACCAGAGAATCACAATGGTCAGTAGGAGGGGGAAATAGTTGGCCGAAGGAGCGGTGAAGTGAGTTCTGGAAGGGCAAGGACCCCAGCCCAGCCCAGCCTTCTCGACTGCAGCTCCACCGGGCAACAGGGTTGTGGGAGAAGGGGGCGAGCGCTGCTGCAGAAAGAGCTGCGACGGTGCTCAGCATTGTTGGCTGCACACCTGCGATGGGCTGGCCTTTGGGGCATTAACTCAGTCATCCCACCAGGTGACATGGCAGGTGACACCCTCCCTACTCAGAGACAATGTCACAGGCATGAAGAAGGGACAGGCCATGTGGAGAGCTTGGGCAACTTGCAAAGTCCCATTAACCCGCACAAGAGGCAGGAAAAGAAAAACTTGACAAATGTGCTAAAATGGGCAGCTACATTTCCCTCTTCATCCATCTGAACTTTTTCTAACCCTTCTAAACTGGCAGGTGGCTTTTCTTCACCGGCCAAGCTTACGCCGCAAAGGGACAAAGGACACAGATGCTCCCTGAGCTCCCGGCTTCCCACCATGCGGCTGCTACGTGCTGCTTTCCTCCAGACCCACAGAAGACTTCTCCCCAACCACCCCACTCCCTCAGCTAATAATAAAGACCGACGGTAGGAGACAAAGTTGAACAAAAGACACTTGATTTCCTCAGGGAGCTCAGTCAGCCTGCTTGCAGGAGGGAGATGAAAGCACCTGCCTGTGACAAGCCCGTCAGCGAGCGTGAGGGCCCATGAGCTCCAGAGCATGTGAGGCGGCCTCCAGGGCAGGACGCCGGGCAGAGCCAAGCAGACAAGGCCTTTGGCACGGTTGCTGACACTGGTCACCTGAGTGCCACGCACAATCCCCTGAAGCTGACTTCGTCTGCCTTGGGGAGGCCCTGGACCCCAGCAGAGGGGCCCACGGGGTCGTGGCCTCTGAGGTCACCAACAGCGCCATCCTGCAGCCTGGAAGTCCCCCTATCTCACACACAGGTGCTATTTACAGTCGCCAGAATTGGGGTAGTAGTTGGATTTTGGGGTCTGTACCCCAACACCAGCATTCCTCTCCACCTGACGGCACGCAACCTGGACGCCACCTGAGCTCTGACTACTTTTGAAGATCCAGCTGCTGCTGAAGCTGAGTCCCCCTGGGTGACACCTGTGCCCCTTCCTGGGAACAACTCTGCCTGCTCTTTCCCAGGAGCCACCGCCTCGAGGGCACAGGAGACGGGTAGTAGCCATGGTCCCTGAAGCCCGAGCCTCCTCCACTGATTTGTTCAGTCATTTGGGGGTCAAATCAAAGGCCTACGGAAAAGTCGCAAGTCCCCAACACAAACGAGCATTTTAGAGGAGGTGCTGTCTGAGAGAGAGAGAGAGACAGAGAAAGAGAGAAAGGAAAGCAGAGTGAACTGAAATCGGGGAACTATCTCCCCATAGGAGAATTTGAAAACCCAAAGACAAAGAGTTATGTGCACACGAACTTAAGAAAAAGCTTTCTCCTTCAGAAGACAGAGAACTCAGCCCATCTTGCAGAGCCCAGGAAAAGCAAGTGTCCTTTCCCCCAAATAGTAAGTGCATTTGTAAAAGAGTTGCTTTCCCAATTTAATCATGCATTCTCAAGCTTATTCGAGGCCCTAATGGGCTCCCACCCTGGCCGGCCCTGCACTGGTCTGAGGCCAGCGTGAGAGTCCCCACCATGGCGGCTCTGTGGCCATCCTGTGGCTGTCCAGTGACTCACTGACAAGGTTTGATCAAGTGCCTCCCATTGGTCGATGATGATTTGATTTCATCTAAGTGAGGAAAGTTTTCCTGCCTCGTAAGTTCTCTTGGGTGCCATCGATACCACCCTGCCGTGTGATGGCCTTATTTTGCAGTAAAGATTGTTTTCCTGATAATTCCTAGACCTCAGAGTCTGCTGAGCGAGCAGTGGGTGTTCCTTTTTCTGAATGCACGTAGATTTTATGAACAACAGGGAGGGTGACGTGCCCAGACAAACAGATCTGTGAGTTAGGGGCCCAAGGCATGAAAACTCTACTGGGAGGAACAGAAATGATGAAGGGATTTGATTGATTGGAAATCACCACGGGCTGCACAAGATTTGACTTCTGGGTGGGTATTGACTTTCATTTGCTTCTTAAGAAAACCGCTCAGACTCAGCCTCTGCCTTCTCCCCAACATGGCTGTTTTTAAATCTCTGTTTTCCCCCTTAGCAGGGTCACAGGTGCTGAGGTTGAATGAAGACTCTGATCCATGGCTGTTCCCAACCCTGCCCCTGCCAGAGGCAGATCAGCTTCGTGATGGGGCTGACAGACCTGTCTGCCAAGGCAGAGCTGGTCGAGCCCTCCTCCCATTAATTGAATACACACTACTGAACATCGCCCTGTGCCAAACCCCAGGCACGGGAGGATAAACCCTGTTGCTCCGAGCTTTCAAGGGGAGTGAGACACATCAGGGCACCCCCTGCAGCATTGCTGGGGTAGGAGAATTGCTGCAGGGACACCCAGGTGGGGGGCTGAGCGAGACGCCCGAAACTCAGACACCAGGGAAGACACAGAGGGAAGAGTCCAGGTCAAGGAAGCTCTGGGCATGAAGAGAGTGGGCTGGAAGCGCCAGGACGGGGGACACAAAGGCCGCTGAGGGTCAGGGTTTTGTCTGGAGGGCGCCTGTGAGCCTCTCCACATTTTGAACAAGGCGTGGCCTTCTCACAACGTGAAGAATGGGTGGGCATGGACCAGCCTGGAGGTGGATAGAGGAGCGTGTTGCTAGCTCAGACAGGAGGTAACAGAGACCTGCGCTAAAGCAAAGGTGTTAGGGAGACCAGCGGCCAACAGAAAAGACCGGGGCCTCAAGCAGAGAGTGAAGAAAAGAGTCATGGAACTAACTGCCTGTTAGGTTCATGCTGGAGTCACCCCCACTCCAACTCCTGCTCATGGTAGATTTTTCATGTTTAAAAGGGCACCACTGAGCTCAAAAGTTAAACATGTTGGGGATCCTGAAAGAGAATAGAAATTCTCAACAGGAATCAGAAACTGAAGCCACGGGCTCAGCCAGTAGATAGGCAAAAAAGCAAAAAGGCAAGAAGCAGCCAGTGGATACCCCATCCCCAGCCAGGGGGCTGGGCAAGCCAGCCTTGCTACATGGACCAAGATGCTTACAGGGCTGGACAGCTGTGGGGCTTCTCTGCCAGGAAATGGGGGTCCAAAAGAAGCTGCTACCTGCAGGGGACAGAGATAGCTGTGCCACCAGAAGCACAGCCACCTTAGCCATGGCACTGCAACCCACCCAGGAGGAAATCCCAGCCTGGAGATGTCAGACCTGGTTGTGAATGTGAACCCATTATAGGTAGCTGCAAAAGTACCCCCACGGGGGTGAGCAAGGTGGTGGTGGGGGCAAGGTGGGGCCAAATAAAACAGAAAACACCTACTCAAGATGAACTTACAAAGTATACCCTCAGACACATTAGAGAAACTAATGCTATAAAGCCCAGACAATATGCTCAACAAATGGGAGAAATGAAGCCACAAAGCAGTCAAAAGACACATTACAACATTACATATGTTTGAAATCCTCAGAGATTACACAACAGCAAAGAAGACTATCAGTTAAGAACAAAAGAATATAGGGAAGAAGCAATTTAAAATACAAGTAATAAAAACTATAGCCACGAAATTTTTAAAAATCTCAATGGGTAAAATAAATGTTACACAGAAGCATAAATAATTAGTGAATTGCAAGTTAGCAGTGAGGAACTGACCAAGAAAACAATAGAGATGTTAAGAAAGGGAAATATGAAAGAAAAGTTAGAAGACATGGAAGCCAGAAGAGAAGATTCAGCACATGCCTACTGGAAAGTCCAATAGCAGAAAATACAGGAAATTGCAGCTGGCACTGAGATTCTGCGGCAAATTTTGAGGTAATGGCTCAGAACTTTTCAGAATTGAAGACATGAGTACTCAGATAGATGGTACATCAAGTGCCAGATAAAAAAGCACAACAAACAAAGATCTCGAAAGCTACTAAGGAGAAAGATTTCCTATGAAGAAGAAAACAGTTAAGCTTCCAACCGACTTGTCATAAAAAATAAGAGATGCCAGAAGACTTGGAAGTGACATCTCCAAAAGGCTGGGTGAAAAATAATGTCAATCTCAAGTTTTATGAGGTGTGACAATTAAGTTTGTAAACTCATCCTAGAAAAAGTGCTACATACTCCATTGCTGAATATCACTATGGTCACCTTCAAAGTACTCCCTTGGGAAGCTATGCACTAACGCCAGCACCTAGTCCACCCTTCAGAGCAATTTTAGAACTCTTTTTCTGGAATGGGCATCAGAGCTGTCTTCATATTACCCTTGATGTCCTGAATGTCATCAAAATGTCTTCCTTTCAATATTTCCTTTATCTTCAGGCAAAGAAGTCACAGGGGGCCAGATCAGGTGAGTAGGGAGGGTGTTCCAATACAGTGATTTGTTTACTGGCTAAAAACTCCCTCACAGACAGTGCCGTGTGAGCTGGGGCATTGTCATGACGCAAGAGCTCCTTCAGGACCATTTTTGCACACACCTTTCTCATGCCAAGATTTTCAGTTAAGATTTTCCTAACTGTTTCTCTATCAACGTTTACCTGGTCTACTATGCTTTTCACAGTCAGCCAATGGTTTTAACACAAAATTCAATGAATTTTTGCAATGTTTTTGTCAGTTGGCATGTTCTCCAACTTAATTGTCAGACCTCATATGCCCAGCTAACCTGTTCTTCACAATGAGGATATACAAAAGTCTTTCAGAAAAACAAAGATGAGACGTGTTTATTTTTCACAGATACTCAGTGAAAGTCCACAGGATGGTCTCCAAAACTCTAGAACAGCTCAAGCGTTGTATGTAGCAGTACCATGGAGGGTCGGGTGAGCTAATACAGGGCACTTGGTTGAAAGCGTGGAGGTCTCCTTCCAGGCCCCACACCAGGCATTTCCCCACAAGACTCTGCAGTTTCACTACGTGAAAGATTAAAGCATTAGCTCTCTGCACCCAGGAACATCAAGTACAGAGGATGTCAGGAGTGAGGTACAGGGCTGAAAATGGGGGGATTCAGTGGAAGCTTACATAGTAATGTGATGGTTAATTTTACGTGTCTCCTTGACTGCACTAAGAGATGCCCAGTGGCTGGTAAAATGATTCTGAGTGTGTCTGTGAGGGTGTTTCTGGAAGAGACTGGCATCTGGATGGGTAGACTGAGTAAAGCAGACACATTAGAAAAACTAATGCTATAAAGCCCAGACAATATGCTCAACAAATGGGAGAAATGAAGCCACAAAGCAGTCAAAAGACACATTACAACATTACATATGTTTGAAATCCTCAGAGATTTCCCCTATGTGGGGAATCCTCCCCTATGTGGGTGGGCATCACCCAGTATGTGAGAACACAGATAGAATAAAAAGGTGAAGGAAGGGTGAATTTGCTCTCTTTTTACTTGAGTTGGGACTTCCATCTTCTCTGACCATTAAGGCTGGCTGCAGAAATACTGAGAACTGTTTTCGGTGTTCTCCTTGGGAACCCTTAGAAAAGGAACTAGAGAAGCTTCAAGCAGATGATAAATTGACTACCACAGATATATAGTAAGCACCTGCCCACACCAGACCCCCGGGAAGGCCAATTGGTTTTAGCAAGAGTCCCTGAGTCCAGGAAGAGGGGAACACATCGGGGTATGGTCACCCGGGAATAGAGGCCAAGTCATGTCCAGAGCAGAACAAATGAGGGTGTGGGCCAGAGCTGCCTCTAACTCTAATTCAACCTGTGCTCTTGAGCTTTTTATGTGAACTTCTTTACTCCCTTTCAAAAACACAAGCGTCAAATGTGACTGCAAGCCCACGACTCAACTTACGTGGGATAAGTTGGGATTCCCAATGGATGATACTCCTGGATACGTCTCATTTCTGAATACAGTGACCTAGGTCCGTGGTCACCATACACCCACACAGTGCTTTTTATTTCTAGGATTAAAGAGCTTTCTTCGGAGGGAGTAGATCCTCGTAGAGCCACTTTCAGGAAAGTCGGACCAGCTGTGATGAGAACTGCTGGACATCAGCCTGCAGCCATGGCCCCGTCTAATGAAAGGTGACCGTGCACCAGCCCCGCCAAGGGGCCGAGCTTCAGCCCCATGTTCCTTGAGCTGACCCTCTCCAGTTGACTGGACTAGAGTGGACACCTGACCAGAATAATGTGTCTCCGTGCTGTCAGCGGCCAGTGCGATGGCCTACCAGGAAAATAACTCCTTTACTTAACAAATGTGAACTAATACACATCCAATGAACAAGACATTTAGTAGTGAGAGCTGAGACACCAATGTACTTAAAGACATGAGCCATGAGTTAAATCCGGGACCCTGAAGCACAGGGCCATGAGGGGCTATTGGCTGCTGAAGTTACAAGTAAGTGAGCACCATAAGACAGAAAAACGGGAAACACTATACGGTGAGTGGTGCCTGGAGACAGTGCAGCCCCATGGAGCTCATGCCAGCCTCGGTGATGGCAGCGCCTCACTGTGGAGTCCCCGGGGCTGCCCCAGGGCTGTGCACCATTCGGGCAGCTCCTCTCCCTCCTCCTCCTCCCTGACCACCCACTGCACCCCCAGCCAGGACGCCTGGCCTCTGTCTGCCTCCATGACCCACCCCCCAGTTTGCCCAGACACCCATTTCTTCATAGGGCGAGCAGTCTTCAGCAGGGAAGGAGCGTCAGCTTTCCCTGGAGCGGTAACCGAAGATGGCACAGAGGGACCAGAGCGCCGCTGAGCTCCACTGAAGTCAAGTCCATTTCCATCATCAAGGAGTTGTGATCCACCCCCTTTCCTTCACGCACGGAGGTTAAACCAAGGCTTGCCCCCAAGGTGAACTCAACAGAGGACGGTTCCCAAGGCCCTGGCCACCAGAAACCCCGACTCACCCGGGACAGACAGGCCTCAGCAACGAGCTCCATTTCAAGATGTTTGTTTTATTGGCATCAAGCTTCCAGAGTCCTGCCCTGACAAGCTACCCATGGGAGCCAGCCGGAGCCTGTCCCAGGGAATTAGCCATGGAGGGAAAGCAGCCTGAAAACAGTAAGCAGAACCAAACTGGAGGTCTGCAGGGGGAAGGCTGGCCTTGTGCAAATGCATAGATCCAGGGTGTCTAGCCCTCCCCATGGAAGCAGCAACCAGAAGCAGCCAGGCCCAGGCCCAGCACCCCCCTGCCGTGTCCCTCCGACTGGCATGACTGCTGCTATAGCTGAAGGGGCCCTCCTGGCCCTCGGCAGGTGGACAGGCTCCCTGCTCTCTTCCCCTCCTCCCCATAGCATGAATGCAAGCCCAAATCTCCCCAAAATTCATCAGCCTCAGGCTCCTGCTGAGACCCGAATGTCACTTCCAGTCACATGCAGCTTGACGAGGAGCTAGTTGGTCCCACCACCCCACCCTGAGCCAGATGAGGAGACCTGAGAAAGGGAGAGGGGGAGTCCCGGGTGCAGGGGTGTCAATCTGACCTCCAGAGGGGCAGGGGTTTGCATGAAAGGCAAGAACATATGGGTTCCTGAGTTCTTCAGGTGGCGCAGGGGACCCTGAGAAGAGCCAGCTCTGCATCGCCTGGGGCAGGGCCCAGGACAGGAGAAGGCCTTTGACAGGCGTCAAACAGAAAACAAACGTGGTAGACTTAGGTGAGGAGAGACCTTAGTCAAGGGTATTGCCGGGGTGGGCGGGGCACTATGGTGACAGGCAGACGCCCCCACCGTGGTACCTGCAAGCCCCATCTGAGGGGCTGGAGGAGGAGGGGTGACCAAGGCTAGAAGGAACCTGTGTGGATGGGGGAGCAGAGAGGGCCTGGACGGGTTTGGGTTTGGGTTAGCCTGGGCCTGTACATTTGGAGGTTCCTTGGGGCCAAATCATTGTGAGATCTTCTGGAAGGGATAGAAGCTTATACAAGCTGAGAAACTGAGCAAAGTGTGAGCAGCCTGGCTGCTCCCTGCAGGGCGGGTCCTGTGGGTTAAATGTGTCCTCAGATCCACACAGTGAAGCCCGACCTCCACCGTGACTGTGGAGGGGCCCAGGAGGGGGTGGTGAAGGTGAAATGAGTTTATAAGGCTGGAGCCCTCTGGAGAAGAGGAACAGAGCAGAGCCCTGGGCCATGTGAGCACACAGCCAGCCAGGAAGCAGGGGCCTTGATGTTGGACTCGCTGCCTCCAGAACTGGGAGAAATCGCTGTCTGGAGTTTGAGTCTGATAACCTGTTACTGAGGTCTGAGCTAAGACTGGGGGAGGGACAGGAGGGAGGGTCCCCAGCTGGCGATGGCAGCCCTCTTGGACGAGGGTCTGCAGCCCAGGACCCTTTCCCACACCACCACCATCACCACGGTTCTCGGAGGACCCCAGAGCCAAGTGGTGGCCCTGGCCACTGCAGGAAGGGGCAGAGGGCGTCAGGTCTGCAGCCTGAGCTCAGCGCCCATTCGCTCCCAGACGCCTGGATAATTCTCAGGAGACAGAGCTGTGATCTCTGTGTTGGGGGGGAGGCCAGTGCCCCCGGCAAGATGACTGATGGAGAGAGGAGCCGGGGCAGGACTTACTCCACAAGCAAGGCCTGAGTGCCCAGTCCTGCCCTCCGTACGCACCCACTTGCACAAAACGGAACTGGGTGGCAGGTTTATACAGTAGACAAATTAGCACTTCCCACATTAGCATAGAACTAATTGCTGTGGGGAGGGAATTTATGGCTAATGACTCAAAGGTGTAAAAGAAAACATTAAAGGCACTGCTAACGTTTTGCAAAGGCATAGCTCACCGACCCCCCCCCCCAACCTGCCATGCCAGCTTCCCTCGGCTGCTGGTAATTATGGGATAGAGCCCAAAGTGGGGGTCTCAGATGCTCCCTGTGATGAAGGGGAGGTCACCTCCTCCACCCACACGTGAACCAGCACACGGTGCCCTGGTGTCAACACCCCCCACCCTCCCTCCTGCCAACCCCGCCCCTGTTGCCCACTCCCCTTACACGTCATGACTCTTGCTGGACCTGACGTCAGTGTTCCTGCCACCACAGCCCCCTCCCTTTTTACTCAATGATGAGACGGTAAGCAAAGTGACATCTGAAAATCCAGGCTGCAAAGAAAACTCCTCCCACTTACCAAAGGTCTGTGACAGACGCCTCTCAACGACAAGCTCCCGCATCTCACATCTCACACTGACTGACAGGGGTTGTTTGGACAGCAGCCCCCATGGCACCTCCAAAACTCACAGCATCGTGCACGGCCTGCCCTGGGGCTCTGGGCAGTAACAGGGGTGTCGCCGTCCCGTGCACAGGTGCCACCTGCGTTCCGTGTTCACAAACCCCTTGGGAGGTGGTGTTGGGAACACCGTCCCAGGCCACAGGCAGCCCCCGGGTGTGCCAGCATTCCCGGAGATGCTGCATGGGGCGACATGGCAGGTCACAGTGGACCCCTTTTCTTGGGGGAGGAACACCAATGCATGAGCAGTGACCCCTAGCAGGCCCTCACTGCCCCGAGGGAGGGGCGGACAAGGTGACAGGTGGCCTGGCAGAGTTGCCTCTCCCAGATTCCACGCAGGCTGAGCTAGTCTGAGAATGGGGAAGGACATGTGACTCCCAACCCTTCCCTCTGTGACGAAGGATGAGAAGCCAGCAGAGAAAAGTTCGAGGAGAGGCAGCCTGACCAGCAGTGACCCAGGGCCAACCCCGAAACTCAGACGCACACGGGGACGGCAAGCTGGGCCCACTGCATGCATGGCAGCCACACTTGGGGGTGACAGCTGGACGTGTCAGCACTCATAAGAAAAGCTGCCACATGGGACCCAAAGGGGCGGGGACAGGGACTCCCACCAATGTCCCTCTGCCAAATGTCCCCTGGTGGGCACAACTGCCCCTGTTGCAAACTGCTAATATAAAAAATGCCTAGAAGTCAAAGAAAAAGGCAAAAACATGAAAAACATGGGCCAAGACTTCAAAAAGAACCCATGCAACACAAAAGACGCTTAGCTTCGCTTATAACCAGGGTCGTGCAAACCAGTGGACAGCTTCCCCGTGTCTAGGTCACCATGGACCCGAGTGCCATTATCTGGTGTGACAGTGACTCCATTCCTAGGATCAGGGAGACACGCAGAGCCGGGCTCACGGCAGTCTTTTCTGTGACAGCCACGAATCAGAGACCCCCCAGGCGTCCTTTCACAACAGACTGGGGTCATGGGCTTGGGGGTTTGGTTTGTGGTCACAGAGCGGGGCACTATGCAGGGCAGCATGCACACCAGCAAGTGACAGTCACACACATCAATGGGAACGGATGTCACAAACGAGGCGAGGGAGGGAAGCAAGACCAGCGGGAGTCACCACATCCGATGACCAGCCACCCACACAGCCCACCACACCCTCTGAGGGTCATTCAGGGGTGCACTCAGCCCCACCAACTACAGTGCTCTGAAGGCATGGCCACCACAAACGGTAAGGTGGCCTTTACCTGCAGGACCACGTCAGGGCCACGGGTGCGGGTCTGGGGTTCATTGCGTGTCCCACACACAGGACGATGCCTGGCACCAAGCAAGGACTCACAGAGGTGCGGGAGGAAGAAAGGAAGGAAGGAAGGAAGGAAGGAAGGAAGGAAGGAAGGAAGGAAGGAAAGAAGGAAGAAAGGATGGATGGATGGAAGGACGGAAGGAAAGATGGAAGAAAGGAAGGAAGGAAGAAAGGGAGGGAGGGAGGAAGGGAGGGAGGGAGGGAGGAAGGAAGGAAGGAAAGGAGGAAGGGAAGGAAAAGAGGAAGGGAAGGAAAGGAGGAAGGGAAGGAAAGGAGGAAGGGAAGGAAAGGAGGAAGGGAGGGAGGGAGGAAGGGAGGGAGGGAGGAAGGGAGGGAGGGAGGGAGGAAGGAAGGAAGGAAGGAAGGAAGGAAGGAAGGAAGGAAGGAAGGAAAGATGGAAGGAAGGAAGGAAGGAAGGAAGGAAGGAAGGAAGGAAGGGAGGAAGGAAGGAAGGAAGGAAGGAAGGAAGGAAGGAAGGAAGGAAGGAAGGAAAGATGGAAGGAAGGAAGGAAGGAAGGAAGGAAGGAAGGAAGGAAGGAAAGATGGAAGGAAGGAAGGAAGGAAGGAAGGAAGGAAGGGAGGGAGGGAGGGAGGGAGGGAGGGAGGGAGGGAGGGAGGGAAGGAGGAGGGGAGGAAGGAAGGAAGGACATATGACCACAGAGGGTGCACAGGCAGTTTCTAAGGTTCTGGTGAATGTTCTATTTCTTAATTTGGAGAGAGGCTGCATTGTCTTTTAAAAATACGTCTAGAATGTATATATTCCTCTTTATGTACAGGTGACTCTTGAACAACACGGCTTGGGGTGCCAACCCCCCCAACTGCAGTCAAAAATCCACCCAAAACTTAACTACTCATCCCTTGGTATCAAGGGGGATTGGTTCCAGGTCCCCGTGGATACCCAAATCCTTGGATGCTCAAGGACCTTATTTATGTAAAATGCTGTAGAGAAATGCACGCAGTCAGCCCTCCACATCCACGGGGGCAAACCCAGGGATAAGGAGGGCCGACTGTGTATTGAAAACGAATCCGTGTCTAAGTGGAGTCACGCAGTTCAAACCCGTGTTGTCCAAGGGTCAGCTATACTGCATATTTCACAATAAAAAATTTAAACTGTTTTAAATCACAAAAACATTTGGAAAAAACAGTAGTGAGGGGAGAATTTGTATTTACACACTATCTATGATGCAGAATAACTAAAGCACAGTGGTTTTTGTGCAGAAATGGACAAGTATACCAGAAGAAAAATGAGCACAGAAAGTTCCGGGGGGAAAATATGGCATGATTACTTTTTCTTTTATGGCCCAAAAGAGCTCAAGAAACAGAGCTGGGTTTTGCTCGATTTTTTGGCAAAAGTGGTGAAATGCCTTGGGCTCACTGAGGGAGGTTGGCACGCACCCTCTGTGAGGTTCAACACCCCCCCCCCCAGACCTGGCTGTGTCACGAGGAATTCTGCCAAGTTCCCCACAGGGACGGAAGCAAGTGATCTAATTCATTTGGTGACCAGAGAGGTTGGAAGGGCCCCTCTGGCCAACTTCTGCAGAGGGTGGGAGAGGTTAAGGGGTCGGGGGAAGAATAGGGGGGACACTGGCCACTCTCAAAAATAGCCTCCTTGAAAAAAACATAAAAAAGGAAGATGGTAAGACCGTGCCTTAAACATCAGGGAATGAAAGTACCTTTCCTCTTTGTTTGGTTCCCTGCCCCAGTGCTTAGTCCTACAGACAAGAATTTCCAAGCCCAGCATGAGCCTTGAGGAATTTGGTCGATGGCCAGGCTCCGTGTTTGCCAAACTCCAAGACCATGACCTGCAGGGAGAACTGCATTGTACACCATGATCCAGTCCGCGCTGCCTGTGTGTGACACTGAAATAACAGGGTCATGAAACAGTGCCACCATCACTCCACTCCACTTTTGTAAAGGAATGCTGGTGGCAGTCCACTAAATTCATTGCCTAACCCAGTCAATAGCATGTGACCACAGCTTGAAAACTATGGTCCATCTAAAGGTTTTCAATGGGAGGCCCATGGACGGGCTTCCAGCAGCTTATGAGCCTGCTGGAGAGTGCGTGTATTGTGTTTGTGTGTGTGTGTGTGTGCACATGAGTGTGCTGTGTGCATGTTGCATTTGTGTGTGAGCATGTGTGCATATGCATGTGTGTGTGTGTGTGTCTGTGTGTGTGCACATGTGCGTGTGTGTGCACTTCTCCTGGAAACGAGTGATCACATTATCACAGATACCCTTAGTCCTCTGAACCCGCCCAGGTCCATATGTCACAGACGAGGAAATAGGTCCAAGGAGGCTCACAGTGACTCGGGGCCAAGCCAAGGAAGAAATCCCACCTCTTGACTCCTACCCAAGGCTGAGCCCAGTCCCTTCTGAGGTGCCCAGTGAGTCCGTGGCTACCTGTGTCACCGGAAGGGGAGCCAGGACTGTTTTCTTTGTCCCTAGCAGACTGCACTTTGCTCCCCTGACCTGATGGTTGGTCGTGCACTGACCACATCTGCCAGGCTACTCCCACCCTGGGACCCTGCACAGCGGCAAGAACAGCAGCCCAGGTGGACCACAGGCTGGAGAGGGTCCTACAAGTGAGCCCTGACTCATGAAAGCGCTGAGAAACCGGCCCTGGGCCCAGCACCCTCTGTGACTTTAAGCGTCACTAGCGCTGTGAACACTGCAAGGACCCACAGTGACAGGAACAGCTCCCATCCCAGTGGGGGTCAGAGCAGGGCAGAAACAGAGCTAAAGACTGATGACGCAAAGGACTGAAGCAATAAATAAAGCACGAGGCGCTGGCAGGACCAAGGATGACAGTGTGGTCCCAGCTCAGAGAAGTAAGCACGTTGGCACAGGAGGCCCACAGTAAGGAACCCCCATGGGCAGAATTCACCAGGCCGTGAATATTTTAACAGGTCTTCACAGAAAACAGCACTGGTTACCTGAACCCTGAGTACCTGCTGCAGCAGGAGTGGCTGATTAATGATTAATGGACCACAGAGCACCGGGTCCTAGTCCCAAAAGAACTACTGGCTCCTAGTCGCAGAATTAAAGCTCTAAGTTGAATTCCAGCTTTGCCCTGGCCCACTGACCTTAGCCTCTGAGAACCCATTTCCTGGGATGTGGAATGGTGACAACGACACCTGTCTCCTCAGACTGTTCAAGGCCTGGCCAGCACTCAGGATCAATGTACATCATTCCCTTTTCCCCTCCACTGGGCCTCCTCCATGCAGGACCGCGGGGCATAGCAGAAGGCCCAGGCCTGCTACCTGGCTGGTCCCATTGAATTATTTTGATCCCACAGGAAAACCCTTCATAAAACCTGAGGTCAGGCCATCATAAGCACTAAATTTTATCTGCCTCTGGGTGACACAATCTATTACTTCATTTTCATACCTGTGTGCCAGGTGGGACACGGTCAGGTACAAGTAATAGAAAAGCTGACCCCACTGGCTCAGGCAGGACAGGGAGTCAGAGGGAGAGAAAAGGCAGGCGCAGCTCTGTCAAGGCCTGGCTCCATTTCTCTAAGGTGCCCCAGCTCAGCTCTCTCCACGTGTAGTTTCTATCCTCACAATGGACGTCAGGTGGCTATAGCAAGCCAGGTCCATATGTGATGATGCCCAAGGAAGAGGGAAAAAGGTGCCCTCTGGACGTGATCTTCAAGGGCAAGTTGGAACCCCAGCACACCCTCCCTGCAGCTCACAGGGCTGGACTGACGACCCTGTCCTGACCCAGCCCTTTATCCAGGGAAATGCCAGGTGCACCCCTAACTCCCTCCCTTGTTCCTGAGTGACACAAAAACCTGGCCCACTTCTGACCAATGTTCTAGGTCTTTTAAAAAAACATCACATAGAAAGTCCTTTGGTGAAATTCTGTTGTTTTTGTATCTGCAATGTCTTCATTTTGCTATTGGTCTTGAATGGTAGTTTAGCTGGATATAGTATTCTAGGTTAACAGTTTTTTTCTGTCAGTACAAATATAGTATTCTCTGTCTTTTGACTGTATAATTAACACTCACTTTATTTCAGCACATAGCACATTTCATTCCATTTCAGGGCTTTTGGTGAAAAGTCCAAGATGTTTACCAAGTTTCTCCCACCTGGTGAGACATAAACCCCAAATTTTGTCTTCCCATCACTAGCCAAATGCTAAACTTTGGCCAGCTCTTTCCACCCTCCAGCTGTCACTTTTTTCTGGTCTTTCTGTTGTCTTGCTCTGCAAATGCACACTTCAGGGATCAGGCCCAAAGGATCTGAGGGAAAATTATGTCATACTTAGGGGCATCTCTCTATGTGGCTTTACTGAGATTTCTTCCTAAATTTACAGACATTGCAGCAATTCTAAACTCTAGCCTCTGACCTCTTACCCCAACAAGACTACTGCCTTCTGCTTGAACTTCATCCTACTGTGGAGTCTGGAGAGGGCCCTCAGAAGAAAAGCAGGCTAAGTGGCGCTCCCTCCTTTCAAAGCTGATACACCTCTAGGGTTTTTTTTCTCCTGCTCTATGTCACTTTTCAATGCCTTCAAATACTTATTGTTTCTATTTAGTCTGAAGTATATAATCAGCAGAAAGTTTAGTGAAACAAAACTTTCTCTGAAACTAAACTTTCTCTGGAAGTCCTTGGTCAAGTTTATTTAACCTAAAGCGGTACCTTGTGTCACTTCATCAGAGTTGCATGGACTCTGTGATCTCGGGGCAGTGCCTGGCATGGCACACCTTCAAGACTCACATGATACCTTCCCTCATGTCTTTCCTTCCAGCTCCTGTTGTTTCCCTGTCAATGCCCAGTGCTTGGAAATGACCAGCATGTCTCCTGGGAAATGAGGAATGGGGCAAGAAGCATTTTATATAAAGAAAACATAACCCACGGAGACACAGATCTGGTAAAACATAGTCGCACGGCCGAAAGCTTCCAGGTCTTCCAAGAATAAAACATAGCGCCTAGCTACACATCCACAGGAGCACAAGGGACCCAGAGCAAGTGGGCAGCCATCCATCCCCAAAGGCAAATGAGAGTCTGCTCCGTGCAAAAGACACTGCCAACCATTTTCTCATCTCCGCTTATCAAGAACTTGGTATGTCTTGGGTCCGATCGCTCCAGGGTCCCAGGTTTCCCAATTTGTCTGTTCCAGTGTACATATGATACCATGGATCTCCACAGCCATGGCAGCAACCTGGGAGGACAACTTAGGACAGGATCCTATCTCAGCAGGTTCTGTGTTGTGTGGTGTTGTTATTACTATTGCTGCGCTTGTAACCTCTATGTACCTGCTACAGGATGACAGACACAGGAAATGATGAAAACTGTTCCTTGTATACTTGATAATTAGCTACAGTAACCTGTATATGTGGTGTTTTTTTTCCACCTCCAAATTCCATCCCAGGAAAAAATATTTTCTTGGATTCAGTCCCACCCTTCACTAGCGAGACGGTTAACATGGCCAATTCCCCAGCCATGCTTGAGGCAGGCGCACACAGGTGCAGGCCAAGGCACAGGGAGTTCCCAAAGACACCTGCTCTGGTGGCCCCTTCAGCCACAGGTGTGCACACCATTGGGGACTCAGAGACAGGCTGCTTGTTGAGTTATCTGGAAATAAGTGTGATCCATGGAACTTAGTTGAGTTCTGAGATCAGACATACATACATAGTGACACCATCACAGGGAGACTGAACACCCACAGCTCAGCTGGGCTTCTCATCCCTGTATCTACCCCAACTGGTGGGCACCAAGGATGTCTTGCTACCACTCTCGGACATTCAGAAAGCCATGGAGTCCTCATCTGAGAGACCACCTGAACTGCACAAAGGGGAGCTCACCCCTCCAGCACTGCTGTGTGCAGTGACCTTGAGGGCAGGAGAAGAGAAGGGAAAGTCAAAACACAGGAAGGCATGAAACAAAGCCCTTCCATCAGATGGAGGAAGTTAAGAAATAATACACTGAAACTATCAGGAAAGAAAACAAAAGGGCCACATCAGTCTGGGAATGGGGTGCTCCGGATGCCCGAAGGATGGGGTCACAGAGAACGGAGAAATGTGGGATGGGCCCTGTCCCTGTCCCAAATGACAACTGCCCTCTAGGCCTCCCAGACATGGCTTTGGTCTTGACAGTGACTCTAGGTCATAGGACCCAGGCAAGGAATTGGATGCCAGTTGCACAGCTGCACGTGGCCCCGTTCCACACGAGTGCCTCGTCTCATGTAATCACCGGGTCCTCTTTGCGGGTGTGTCCCCCACCTCTGGATTCTCCCAGATGGTTAACACCTAAAGCACCATCTGGATGCAATCTGTACCTTTAAGACTTCACCCAGCATTGCATCACACACGAACGGAGCCCAACAATTCTTCCCAAATATGGATGAGCATGGATTCAGGGCCCTGACCGCTCTATCTTCAGCAAGTTTAGCCAAAATAACCACCCCCAGTTTAAAACATTGTGGGGTTCTATATTCTGGTATCACTCAAAGCTGACCAAGGAAAATCTCCAGACTGGCAGTAAGAACACTTTTCCCCATTGGATTTGGGGAAAGAAAACAGCAGGGAAGTATCTTTTCTTGGTTTTTCTAAGCAACCTCAGAAAACTAGAAAATGTAGCTGAAATAATTCCCCCTTTTAAAAGTACATTCATGGAGAGCCCACTGTCTTCATCTGACTGCCTCAATAAGCTGTCAGCCGGGGTACGGGCGCTCCCCCCTTCCAAGTGGTCCTTACCTCTGCCATTTGCATCTAATTTGCCAAAAACCTCCAACTGCATTTGCATGTTTTTCCATCTAATTTAGCCTGGTCACAATTAGGAGCAGGTGCAGCTCCAGCAGGCAATTTGAAGTATCGGCCAGATCCCGCCAGGGGTGCACAGGATTCATTTAAAAGGTTTTGCCTGCCTGTGGTTGACATAAATCATGCAGCAAGTCTGTCCGCACACACAGAGTGAGAAAACAGCACGTGCACCGCCGTGGTTGTCCCCATCGTCATCTCGTCAGCGCACTGGGAGCCAAGAACCCCTGAGGAATGACTAGTATACCACGGGGATGTTTCTGCCCTCCATGAGTTCAGCGGGGGTCCCTAAATGCCACTGCTGGTCATGAAGCCATGTATGTATGCACGGAACCATCCCCAGGGCCCTGGGGCTGCTGCACTTACCTGGCACCAGAGCCGTCACTGCAAGGCCTGAAAGCACCTGCCAGCTGACCCAACATCCCACCAGGGCCCAAGGAGACCCCAGTGTCAGCAGCAGGACAAGCTGGGAGTTCAGCAAGCAGACTGAAGCTGGACGGAGGCGACAGTCAGACTCGGCTTTGGCACCTGTGATGTGACTGGTGGGGCAGCCACAGCCTGTGCTCACACCACCCTGCAGGCACCACTGCCAACGGAACCAGCTACAAAGAGCGTTTGTCATAGTGCCCCCACCGTGCCGGGGTCCCAGCCCCCTCCTGCTGCTCCACTCGCATCTGTCAGAGGAGACAGCCCCTGACAGCCTCCTTTCCACAAAGGTACCCTGATGGGGTCCTCACCACCTGGCAAGTGTGCATGTTCCAGTGGACCAGCAGAGGTCAAAGCCAGAACCCCTGGCTGACGCAGAAATGGGGGACCAGAGGGAGCACAGCCCAGAGGCACCTAGCTGCGCCACTGAGATGGGAGGCCTACTCCTGGATGCCTCCCACAGGGAAAGGGACCCACCATGGTGGGCCCTCAAATAAACCTTCCCAGATGGCTGCTGACACAGCTTGCCTTGGTCAGTGTTGGGTGTTTGCCATGAAAAAGCCCACAGACAGCGATTTCCTTGCAAAGACCAAGTGCCTGAGTTCAGGACCTGTGCCCACTTTCTATTCTGCAGTCCATTCACCCTCATACACACACACACAGACACACACACACACACACCCCTACATGCTGGTGAACATGAGCACACACTCCCATGCACAAACGACTGCACAGCTAGTCTTACTTTGGTGTGAGGGACCCACAGGCCCAGTTGAGAGAAAGCACAAATGCAGCCTCCTGTCATGCAGGCAGCTTGGTCACAGGGAGGGTCACTGGTGGACGAGGGCCAGTACCTGCACTGAGCACCAGCACACACTCCAGTGTCCACCCTCACAGACATGCTGTCCAGTTTCCTCTCGCCTCCTGGGCTTCTTGCCCATCCTGGCTCCGGCCATCCCTGCTGTGTTCAGGTTAGAATTCCTCAGGGACACTGCCCTCGCCCCTAGCTCTATCCACAGCCCTTGGGCCGTGGTGGGCCTGCCTCCTGCTGAGGGCACACAGCCCGAACCAGCCAGACACAGATCAGCCTCCTCACTCCCAACTGCCCTGCCTTCATCACAACCTTCCCTCCTTGCTGTCTGGGCTTCACCTGACACCCCAACCCTGAGACACACACAGATACACCACACACAACACACACACATACACACCACGCACACCTCACACCACACACACATGCACAGATACACACACACGGCCAGCTCCCTGTGCTCTGGTCTGATACTCTCTGCCTTGTGAGTCCTAATTATCCTTCTACCATCTCCAACACCCCTGGGCAGCCCAGTCCTTCCTGGTCCTCCTGACTCACTGTGTCCCACCTCAGGGAGCCACGGTTCTGACGGGCCTGCCCAGCATGTAGAATGCAGCCACCTAAACTTCAAGAAGCCCACACGATCCCTGCTGGGAGATGGAATTCAGAATCCACTCTCCATTCTACCACCACCTCCTTCTTCCTCATCTCCACCTACCCCACGCCCCATCCGCGATCGATCTGTGGTCAGATTTGGTAGAAATCAGTCTTTGGGCCTACTGTCTCTTTTGCACTCTCCTTTTTGTGCCCTGGCCTATGCATAGATCACCAAAGGAGTATTAAGCATTTAGGCAGTCTGACCCAGCAATCATGGCAAAGATGATTGTGGTGATCATGATGATGGTAATTGTGGTGATAATGATGGTGGTGATGGTGATGGTGGTGGTGACGGTGATGGTGGTGATGGTGATGGTGGTGGTGATAGTGATGGTGTGATGGTGTGATGGTGATGATGATGATGATGGTGATGGTGGTGATGGTGGTGATGGTGGTGATGGTGGTGATGGTGGTGATAGTGATGGTGATGGTGATGGTGATGATGGTGATGGTGGTGATGGTGGTGATGGTGGTGATGGTGGTGATGGTGGTGATGGTGGTGATGGTGATGGTGATGATGATGATGGTGGTGATGGTGGTGGTGGTGGTGGTGGTGATGGTGATGGTGGTGATGGTGGTGGTGATGGTGGTGGTGGTGGTGATGGTGGTCGTGGTGGTGATGGTGATGGTGGTGATGGTGGTGGTGGTGGTGGTGGTGGTGATGGTGATGGTGGTGGTGGTGGTGGTGGTGGTGGTGGTGATGGTGATGGTGGTGGTGGTGGTGGTGGTGGTGGTGATGGTGGTGATGGTGGTGGTGATAGTGATGGTGTGATGGTGTGATGGTGTGATGGTGATGATGATGATGATGGTGATGGTGGTGATGGTGGTGATGGTGGTGATAGTGATGGTGATGATGATGATGATGGTGATGGTGGTGATGGTGGTGATGGTGGTGATGGTGGTGATGGTGGTGATGGTGGTGATGGTGGTGATAGTGATGGTGATGATGATGATGGTGGTGATGGTGGTGGTGGTGGTGGTGGTGGTGATGGTGGTGGTGGTGGTGATGGTGATGGTGGTGATGGTGGTGGTGATGGTGGTGGTGGTGGTGATGGTGGTCGTGGTGGTGATGGTGATGGTGGTGATGGTGGTGGTGGTGGTGGTGGTGGTGATGGTGATGGTGGTGGTGATGGTGACGGTGATGGTGGTGGTGGTGGTGGTGGTGGTGGTGGTGATGGTGATGGTGTGATGGTGATGGTGATGGTGATGGTGATGATGATTGTGATGATGTTACTACAATTCATTGAGAACTTATTCTGGGCCAATAATAAGTACGCCAATTGTTTTACATCCTTTTTTAATCTTTAAAACAATTATATGAGATAGGCATTATTAAGCCCATTTTACAGAAAAGAAAATACAGACTTAGGAGAGCTTTGACAGCATTCCAGAGTCCTATACCTAGCAATGATGGAACACAGGCCTGTCTGCCCCAAAGTGCATGTTCATGCCACTACCCCCACTCAGCTAAATGGAAAGAGACCAGGAAATTTCCTTTAGGATCCAAAAGAGGGGAGCCCTGCAGCACGCTCCTGGGGAAAACGTGGATGACTGCAAGGTGGCCCCTCCATCAGTGCCCTCTAGTGCCCTGGGCCTTCCAGAATTCTCTGCAAGGAATCACATTCTTAGTTTCCCGTGGCTCCTCATCTGCCAATGCCCGTGGAACCATTTGATCCAGAGACCCTGCCCTGCCTGCCCCTGCCCTGCCCCCACTCCACGCTGCACTGGGCTCGCTTTCTTTTTCTTTTAATTAAGACACAATCGTCATATAACGCTGTGTAAGTGTAAGGTGTAAGGTGTTGATTTGACATTTACATGCTTCGATGTGATCACCACTGCGGTGTTAGCTAACACCTCCATCACGTCACATACTTATTATATTTTTGCAGTAAGACCTCGTCTCTTAGCAACTTTGAGTTTATAATCCAGTGTTGTAGACCACAACCATTGTGCTGAGCTTTCCATCTCCAGGGCTTATTTATCCACTATTTGCAAGTTTGTACCTGCTGGGCTTTCAAAGGCTGCAGCTCTGAACCCATGTTGGTCACCCCCTCGGAAGGGTGGGGGGATCAGAGCTGCCAGGGTGGAGCACAACAGCAGGCACGTTCTCTCTCACAGCTGGTTTCCTGGGCTCTCTCCTTCCTTTTTTTATTTATTTGTCTGTTCTTTTTATCTGAAGAGGACAGGAAAGCTTCAGGGGTGTCTGACCCAGCAGCCCCACCCCTTCCCCAAGTTCTGGGTGTCAGAGCCCAGAGGCACAGCCCTACCCTCTGCCTGCAGGCAGGACTGCAGGACCACCTGGAGAACCACGCCCTTCCCCTCGCCCCTCCATGCGTCCTGGGCATTACGAAGGGGATCCACCTGGTTAGATACAGGGCAGGTCCTGAGGGGAGTTCACACTACTGGGGGGGGGGGGCGGTGTCTGTGTGAAAGGGTGATGGGGCAGTCCACAGAGCAGAATGGCCATCCACAACCTCCTCACCAACCCCTAATACTGAGGGACCCCACCCATAACCCACTTCAGAGAAAAGAAGCTAGCAAGAACCTGAGGGTGCTGCCCTCATGGCAGCAGCCAGGGCTGAGCGCCCCAAACCCCCACAGCTGGGCATTTAGGGGCTGGGCCATCCTCTGCATATGGTGGTCTCCCCCAGTGAGGCAAGTCCAGGGGCCTGAGCCGTGGGTGGGGGGTATCAGCCATGTGCTGCACGGGGTCTCCCAAAGGGCAGGGACCAACAGGCCATGCCCCTCCCCCCTGACATGCACACTCAGCTCTGAGCCAGAGCAAGGCCCAGAAGGGGAGGCCTTGACCCAAGAACCCACCTTGAAAGCTGCCTCCAGGGCCTGCTGTGGGGGACCCCAGGGGTACTGAAGGCCCTGCCGGTGGGAGGTTGGGGGCAATCTCAGTAAGACCCAACGGGGTGGGGCTGGTGAGCCATCTGGGACGATGCTGCCCACTTCCCGCCGATGTGTTCAACTGTGCCCTCTTCTCCCCCACGCCCTGCCATCCACCATCTGCGCATGTTGTGGCCACACACAGATCATTGTGGGCAGAGCACCTGCAGGCCTCTGGCCAACAGTGACAAGCAGAGCGGAGATGCGGCATGCTGGAACCAGGCCACAGGCTTCTGAGCCCAGCCCAGCCAGGGTCCCAGCAGTGGCAAGCCCCTCCACCCAGCTGCACTCCAAGTCCACAGGTACCTTGAAAAGGAAAATCCACCAAACACAGTGCTCCCCGAACACAGAACTCTCCTGTTATAACCAGCATGGGGCAAGGCGGAGGGAGGGGGTGTCTGGAAAGTCCCAGACAAATGACTTCACGATATGGAGTCACAGTTGCAGCGCCCCATAAGCAGGGAGAAATGTCACGCATGGCTGGGCTACCAGCTCAGCTGTAAAAACGAAGGAGGGGGAGGTGATAAAGGCCCATCCCTCTGCATGGAGGGGTGAAAAGAGCCCAGCGGTGGTGGACTGAGGCCTCAGTGTCCCAGGCCTTCTTGTATCCAGACACTCTGCAGTGTCACTTTGCAGTTCCTCCATCAGGAGATGCAGTCTAGCCCCCTTCCCTTTGCTGGCATTGCAACTGCTTTGGCCAATAGGAGACAGTGACGGTGGCAAGCTCCAAGCCTAGACCTCCAGAGACCCTGAGCACTTCAGTCCCTCTCTTGGAACTGATCTGGACCATGAGAACCTGCCCGGGCTGGCTGCTAGAGGAAGAGAGACCAGGTGGAGCCAAGACAGGCAGAAGCACGTGAGGGAGCCCAGCCACGACCAGCAGAACCACCAAGCTGACTCCAAATGAACTCCTCCAAAATCATGGGCTAAATAAATTGTCTTCTTTGGACTGTTTAATTTGTTACACAGCAGTAGCTAACTGTTACAAGCAGCTTCCTGAGAGTCCATTCTGGGACCAAAGATGATCTAGGAAGGCAGCATAACAAAATGTCCAGCGATGGACTTGCCAGCCTGCCCTATGGACTCTACAGTCATATTTCCCAACAGAAAGGCTGGGGCTTTTACAAGTGTACTTGCTATGAGTGTGGGCACACAATCCTGAAGAGTGGCTGTGCCCAAGCCCTCAGCTCTGACCTAGAAATGATCGGAGCCGCCATTTACCAAGCCCCTTTTACATGCGCAGGCTACAGTGGGAACCCAATAAACATTTTGGAGTGAATGGCCGTTGGGGAGAGCAGGCCTAGTGGCTCAGTTCTTAGAGGAAAGGAGTTGGGACTCTGGGACAGGGTCCCCTCCCCTCTGCCTGATTACTGCAACGTGCAGGCTGCTGCATGTCCCCTTCGCTCCCTGAGGATAGAGAAGGGTGTCTAGAGACCACCAAGCACCCACTGCCACCTCTGGGAAACCCCCAGGGTGGGCCTGTGCATGGGGGTTCAGTCACGTTCCCTCAGCAGAAGTCACAAGGGCCCTGCTGTGCTTTTCCAGAGCCAATTCTTCAAGGGAGATCCCTCGACCCCACATGCCCCCTCCCCAAACAGTCACAGTGACCCCCACCTCCCAGGGCTGTGGCAGACCAACGAGATAATACAACCAAGCATCCCTCAGGGCACCGACCGGCAGGTGCTACTTTTCCTCTGCTTCAGGGCAGAGTCCCTTTCTTAGGAGGAGGCACTGAAAATGAAGGGATGTCTGTAAAGCCTACTGTGAGGTCAGACAGGGTCAACCAGAATTGAAGCCCTCCGCCCAGTGTCAGAGACAAGGCTACTACAAGCAGCTGAGATTTAGGGCACGCGTGTTATGCAGCACAAGCCAGTATTCCCTGACTGCTGCCAGAGTGGGTGCTGGGGAGGTCGCCTGTCCACCTGCACCCTGGGTCTGATTAAAGTATCGCTTTCCACATTGTAGTTGTATCTTTCCGTTTATGACCCACGGGCCCCCCTTCTCCCCCACCTCCTTCCCTGTCCCAGCAGAGCAGCTTCCAAGAACGAGGACCAGCCTTCCCACACCCAGGCCAGCCCACAGTGCAGTGAATGTTCAATAAATCACTGATGGATGACGCACAGGTGATAAGTGAACAGACCCACAGACTGCCCTCGGGCAGACCCCATTGTTCACAGCGTGGGCTGACTGACACACACGTTCCTCAGCGGCCCAAGCCTGTGTGTACTGAGCGTGCTGGGCCTTCTGCACACGGGCTCGCAGAACACGCACAAGCACAGCTTGACCTTGAGGGGGACTCACAGGCCAGGGACACTCCATGGGACACGCAGGCATCAGCCGTTCCTGGTACAGAGCTCAGAAGGAGGTCTGGTCATTGTCATTAGAAGAAGTGCATTTTAACTCAGGGGACGCACACATATCTATGCATTCACATGTGTGCACATGCACACGCACGTAGAGAGGCATGCTATGCACACACACACAACCATGTGTGCTCATGCATGCGTGTGCCCACACGGGCATCGAGGAGACACACACACGTGGCACATGACACAGACACGTGCGCACACACACAGGATCCCAGGCCCCGGGGACGGCGCCTCCGTGGACGTGAAGGTGTGGCACCATCTGCCCCTACTAAATGTTGCATGTGTCGGTGGCCTTCAGCCCCTGCTTTGGTAAACCAAAGGCAGATCTGTGACAACTCTGCTGAGCAACAATCAGCATGGATCTTGGCAACGTGGGGCTCAGGTGACCCTATCAGGTGACTTGGCTTTTTCTGCAGAGAGCTCCTCATGTGGCTGTTCAACATACAGTGCGTGCCTGTGTCCAGTGACAGACCCTCATTTGGGCCAGGCTGACGGGAGGAGGCTGAGTTCAGGACGTGAATAAGGGACTGAGTTCACAGCTCTTGCAGGACTGGTGTCTGCCCACTGTCTCCTTGAGTCCTGGATTACATGTATCTACACTGTGTCCTAGGGACACAGGAGTCTTGGGACTAGAGAAAGTGATGGAAAGGCCATGAAAGTTACACCAGCTCTGCCCCTGTGGCACGTGAAAGTGCGGGTGAGCCCAGAGAACTAAGCCTGGTCCCAGAACTTCCTGTCACCCCTATCTGCATTCCCACTGCAGGTCCGTGCCCCTTCCTTCCTGGCCTAAGGCACCCCCCATCCTAATCTATCACCACTGCCCTGTACAGTTCTATCCGGTCCCCCAACAACCCCAGACTGGGCATCGGGGTTCCCACTGGTCAAATGAAAGACTGGTGCCCAGAGAGCCTACACACGTGGCCATGTGCCAGTGCTGGGGTGGCTTGGCTGGGCTGTTTTCAGAGTCGCCCATCCTGGAACCAGGGTTATCATGTCTCTGTCACCGTGACATTCAGTGAAATCAGGCTCCGTGGGTAGGACCCCTTCCTCTGCGCAGGGTCATGACCTTACCAGGCAGTGGGTGACCTTGGAGTGGGTGAAAGGGGGGTACAGGGAAGAGGCTGCTTATGCCAGCAGGGAAGGACAGGATGTGGGAAATCCGCTGGGGGAGCGGGCGCGCGCCCCCTCCTTCCCCGGGGTTTGGAAACTCTACACAGGCCTGGGTATGGGACCCCTGGTGCCAGGAGCGCTGCGACAGGACCCGGACCGCCCCCGCCACCTGCCCCCGCAGGGATGTGCGTAAATGGAGTGTGGCTGACGCCGGCAGCCAGCGCAACCGCCCGCTGGGGAAGGCGATTTGCCGGAAAGGCGGGGGCAGGCGCCCCCACCCCCGCCCCTCTCAAGACCACTCGGAGCTCCAGTGCTGGCGAGAAAAGCCAGTCTCCGCAGAGGGCGCGGGGGAAATGTGCGTCCCTGCTTAGTCGCCACCCCCTCCAGACTTTCTCTTGTCCCCCACCCCCCAGGACTGCCTGGTTCCTGCGGTGCCTGTTTCTTGAGCTGTGAAATGGGTTATCAGTCCAGCTTGTCCGCGGGGTCATTAGTTCTAGCGTCAAAGCTGCTGTGGCTTGCTGTAAGCCGGTTCCCCGCTGGGGGCTCCTTGCCTTCTACCTTGCACCCCAACTTCCCACAGACAGGAGTGATTTTGGAAGGCGCACAGCTCAGGCGTCAGGGTGCCCTGTGATTACCCTCTTCATCTCTACTGGGGCATCTGCCCCACCCAGCACCCCCCCTTCCTCCTGGCCCCAGCCCTGCCTTGGCCTGGGCGCCCTGGGACCTGGGACCAGCTGCAGGAAAGAACTACAGAACCTTAGAGATCCGACCCCCAGGGGCTCTGGGTCCACAGCCAGCACCCCTGCTCAGTATGTGGAACCGGCGGGGTTCCAGCTCTGCCCACACAGAATATTCACCCTGCACCAGGCCCAAACTCAGGCTCTTTCTGATACCGGTCCAGATGCCCGGCCCCTGGCCACACCGCCTTCCTGAGCCCAGCGGGCAAGGCTCAAGCCCCAGCTGCCCCTCCACTCTACCAGCAGTGCAGGAGAGGGTCTGGCGCGCAGGAAGCTGTGTGCCAACTGCCAGGCTAGGTTAACACTAAGTTAAAGAACACATTAAAGAACATTTACTGAATTTTAAAATGATGAAATTCATTAAACTCACTGCTTTTGATTTGTCACTTTCAAACTCCATTTAAGTGTTGTCACCCTTCCCCCTTTTGAAGGACGAAGCAAGAGTGTTCACTCCTGAACAGCTTCTTTTCTTGAAAGGCCTCAGAGTTAGCCTTCCTACTGACAGTGACCTTGGATATGCTCAAGGTCACCCACTTCTAAGGCATGTGATCCCAGCTCTGAGATGGAATGTGGCTTGTCTGGTCCTAGGGAATCCCCTGGGAAAGGCTTTACCTGGGCAACAGATGGGGAGTGACGAGGAGGGCCTGGTGCCAGCATCTCAGTACTTGGGAGCCTTCGGCTGTGGGGACAAGTCATCTCTTTCAGCCTTTCTTTTCCTTTTCTGTGAAATGGGCTAGTAACACCCATTTCTTGGGCAGAGTTCTGAGACCAGCAAGTACAGTCACCTGGAGGGCTTGTTATAACCAGATTCAGAAACGACGGCTGGCGGTGAGAACCACAGCTGTAGCTCATTGGGAAGGTCAAATCACGTGTGATCAAGGGCCTTGTAGGCACAGCTTCAAGGCGGGGAATCAGTGTGGGTCCCATGGGCTAGGCAGGGACCATAATGGTCGTCAGCCTCAGCCCGGAGCACTTCAGATTCCTCCAATGAGCGGGGAGAGGGCAGCAGTGAAACCCAGACTTACCTTTGGGGGAGGAGGCTGCATCCTAAGTCTGGCCCTGAAAAACATCCAGAAAGCAGGATCCACCTCCTTCTATCTCCTAAATGCTGCCTCCTTTCCTTCTCAAATAATCCTCCTCCAACTCAAAGATGCCCCCAAAAACTGTCTGTCCTTAAACTACCTTCCACTTTTCTCTGTCACACCCAGAAAATGTTCTCTCCAACTCCCCCAGACCTGCCTAACCCAGCAAAGCGTTAGGGAAAAAAAATCAGGCTCCTCCTCTAATTCACACTCAAGAGTGAATGGTTGATGGGCATCGCCAGAACCTGCCAATTAACCTAAATGCCCCTCTGATTGGCAAAAAAGTGAAATTTCCACCAGCCAAACCGTGGTCCTTGATCTTGTCTGTACATTAAAATCACCTGAAGGTTTTACAACATACCTGCAAAGGCCCACCCAAACTATTTCCAGATGGGGAAGGAGTGATGTAGGATCAGCAGTTTTAAAAGCCCCCCAAGTATTTGATGTCCCTCCAAAGTTGAGAAGCACGGAGTTGGGGGAAAGTGTATGCAGTGGCGGGACAGGGGGAGACCTGGGGAAGGTGTTCTTGCAGGGCCAGTTACGAGAACTGTGCAGCTTCATGCACTGAGCCTGGCACCATCTCTAGTCACTACGACATCCACCCATGCAGGGTGGCAGGCGGGGTCTCTGGTCCCGCTCCCCACATAAGAACGCAGGATACGGCGAGGCCAAACAGGAACACCCACGGAGCCATAGGTAGGGGAGTCATCCCACTATAGTCTCACTGGCGGCGGGGTTGGAGACACAGGGAGCAAACATCTGCCTGTACCCCAATAAGGGGTCCTCCTGCACCCCAGCCCCACTGGCAGCCGGGTGAGACACAGGAAGTAGGATCCACATGATACGCAATCCGCCGTCCACTTCTCTGCCTGTCAACCACCCAACCAACGCAGCCACAGCAGCCACGGCAGTGGCCAATTGGCCAACCAGTCACAGCCGATGGCCAACCAGTCACAGCTGATGGCCAACCAGTCACAGCCGATGGCCATGCACCACCTGAGCCAGTACCTTCGCATGTGAGGCCAAGAGCCTGGAAACTGCTCTCTGGGCCTCTGTTCCCACACACCCATCCATCCATCCATCTACCTATCCATCCATCCACCCATCTATCCATCGATTCATCCATTCCACAATATTTATGGAGCACCTACTCCCCTACTCCATGCCAGGCTCTGTCCAAGGCCCTGGAGTAGACAGACCTACCTGAGGCCCTCATGGGGCTTATGTCCTACTGGGAGGGGCCTGATAAGCAGCTACACCTGGACGTAAAATCTGTCAGAGCACGTATCTGAGAAGGCTCCTGGGAGGGGTGCTGCCTCAGGGAAGGCCCCTCCAGCAAGCGGGCTGGGGCCAAGCAACAGGGAGCTGTGCATAAGAGCCAGAGGGAACTGCATGTGCAAAGGTCCTGGGGCAGGAACCTGACCGGGGCAGGGTGGCTGGAGCAGGGTGGCTGGGGCACAGTGCGAACAGTCTGAGCTAAGGTCACGAAGACCTTGCAAGCCCGAGCTGTGGCTTTCTTTCTCCTCAGACTCAGACGGGGCCATGGGACAATATTGGGCCCACTCGTGTTTAGCAAGACTCAATGGTTCCTTGAACAAACACTTGCACAGTGTTCGCAGTGTTCCAGCAGCTCTTCTAGGCATTTGGATCTGTTCTCGGATCTAAGAGCTTCTGTTGATCTGAGTTCTGACAGTGAGGCCATGGAGGGAGAGTTAGAAAGCAACCATCACTTCACTGCATTATGTGGCTGCCCACGTGTCAACACAGATTGACAGGGACCCTTCTTAGCTGGTGGGGAACCACTCCAGCTGCTGGGTGGAGACTGGGTGCCGGGAGGGCCAGGGTGAAGGAGGCTCCCCAGGGAGGTGTCATGGTCCCCCCTGACACATGCTAAACCTGAGGCAAGAAGGCCAACGCTCCAAGCTACAGCTTCGCCCAGACCCACCGGCCTCAAAGGCAAGGACCCCCACTCCCACCATGTCCTTACTGAGGGTGCCCCAGTCCCTGCCTCCAGCCCCCACCTCTCCTGTCACAAGGGCCAACGGCACACACTGACCCAGCAACTAACAGCCCATTGTCCCTTGGGTGACAGTCACCCCCCAACCATCCCCAGCCCCCCAGGCACAAAGCTCAGCTATGGAGCCAAGTCCCAGGAGAGCTGGGGGAGAGAGGGGAAGCCAGAGTGGGTGGGGCTGCCCAGCCAGGAAATGTGGAGGCTGCAGTGTAGCCACTGTCCGAAGTCTCCAGGGCCACAACTTCCGCCACCGCCTGCCCTGTCAGAGTGACCGGGGAGGGAGGCCACAGGAGTTGCTAAGTGAAGTCCCCAGCCCTTTCTTAGTCGGGGCTTTCCTGGCTGGCAGCTTTGGGGGTGTCCAGGGCACCTCCCTCCTTTCAGTCAGGCCCCCTCCCGCCACCCCTGCTGGGAGGGGCCACGGGGATTTCTCCGCAGACCCGGGCTGAGGTCATCTACCCCCATCAAGTTCAGAGAAGAGACCTGGCCTAACAGACCAGGCCACTCAGAAGGAGCCCCGTAGGGGCAGCAAGGGCCGCACAATGCTCCCCTCTGCCTCTTAGCAGCCAGATGTGACCCAGACGTTCCCGTCCTCTCCAAATGTCAACTGGGGTCTGTGAAGTGGGGCTGGTGAGAGCACTGGCCTCCCAGGCTGGAGCTTAGGGAATGGGGATCACAGGCATGTGAAGAGCTGGCCAGACGCAGGTCAGCCCAGGACCCCCAATCCCTGGCAGCCTCACCCCCGGCCCCACCCCACCCCACCCCCGTCTCCTGCTGGAGGATCACTGAGGTGGGGGCAGGGCTCCAGACAGGTGTGTGAGCCCCCACTTGCACAGCCCTCCCCCAGGGCCGCGCTGTCAGGCCCTGACAGCCCCACCCCCATTGCGTGGTGTGAGAAAACAGCACACTGGGGGCTGGAGCAGGGCTCACGAGGTGCTGCTTCACAAAGTCCAGCCCCGTGGACCTACCTGTGACTGTCCTCCACTGCAGCTGGCACCCCGGGGGCTGGTTAGGAAGGCGTGCGGCAGCCCCCACTCCGTCAGACCCTACAGTCACAGAAGGGCCCAGCCCACAGCACATTCGCCTGCATGTTTGAGCTGCTGCTCAAAGCTGAAGCAGCTTAAATCCAGAAGTACAAGCCCAGGGCCGAGGGTGAGGAAGGGGGCCCAGGCCCGAGAAGTTGCCGAGCAGCCTGGCGCCTTCATTCCAGGCGAGCGCGGCGCCACCTGGCCAATCACCTGCAGGCTCACTGGCCTGAACACAGGTGGATGCTCTGTGTTCAGATCCTCGTGACTCCCTCCCAAGGGGCCTCTTTTGAGCCCCTACCCAGCTGGACCAGCCTCTGCCTCCTCCTCAGGCAGAAAACCCACGCTGCAGGGACTTCCTGGCTCTGCTTTGCAGGGGGACGGTGACCGGCCATGCTCTCCGCCTGGCCCAGAACCTTCTGTCTGCACCCACAGGCTGAGCCCTCAGACAGAGGCCCCGGCTGCTGCCCCTGGAACCCAGGTGGGGCCACAGCAGAGTCCTGCCTGCCCTGCCTGGGCACACCAGGTCCAGGGTCCCAGCTTGGACCACGGTGCTGGGGGTCCCTCTGGCTCTATCACTCCCAGGTTTGTAGGCCTTCCCTGCTCAACTTCTGGGCCTCCCGTGATCCCTGGAGGGCTGGCGTGGTGCATGGCAATGAGCTTCATGGTTAAAACCAGCCAGCAAAGCCTCAGGGCCCAGCATGCAATGGTAGGGTCTCATCATGGGGCGGGTCCCACAGTGGGGAGGGACCCAGCACCAAGTCACCCCAGGATGGCACCCACGGTCTGAGAGTTTATGACCAGAGACTAAGGGTGGAGCATTTTGGGAAGCTGGGTGCTGTGCCCTGTCCCGGGTGGGGGGACCCAGAGGCCCCTTGGCCGGCCCTGACCCCCTCAGCCCCTGGCTGTCCCTCAGCCTCCCTGCCCTCCTGGTGCCCAGGGCCCGGTGGAGGCCTCCTTTGCACATGGCCCTGTGGGCTGGGTGCCCTGAGCAAGGTTCGCGGTCCAGGTCTGTCCCACTGGCAGGGTGGCATTCTGTTCCCCAAGTGGCACCCAGTGTCCTGGTTCTGGGGCAGCATGTGGGGCACTTCCAGGTCGGGTCAGCGGCTGCCCCATGAGTCTGTTAATAGGTGAATCATTGATGGACCTTGGATGTTGGGTCATCTGTGGGCGGCAACTGTGCATTGCCATAGAAACGTCTAGAACAGAAACACAGGTCTCTGAGTGTTTAGAATGCAGGCTCGGCGCTCAGAGCCAGGAGCTGGCCCCACCACCACCCCCAGTGGACGCCAGTGGATGTGTCCAAACCCAGCTTAAGCAGAGGTGCCACCACTCGCTGTGACCAAGCATGTGGGCCGGCCATTCCTGTCGGGGTTCATCAAATGCATCACAAACCACTCTCTTCCATTTATCACAAAACCCACGACTCCCACAGCTTCCCCATGAAGGGGCCGTAGGAACCTTGGCCTGCACCGCACGGGCAGTGATTTCCACCCCGGTGTACCTGGCCAGAGGCCACGCCACACTCCCAGCCCAGGCCTCCTCCCCTCTGGCTCTACGTTTCTGGGTCTCAGTTTCTTCATCTTTAAAATGACCTGGCGTCGGTCCTGCTGCCCTCTGAGGCTTCCTTCAAGGAACAAGCACAGTGGTGTGTATTTGCCGTCCTAGCAGGTGAAGGCGCGACACTGGTGACAGGCCTAGTGGGGGGTAGAGGACTGGCTCTCAAAGAACATGTCTAAGGTCCAAGCAACGGGACCTTTGAATGTGACTTTATTTGGAAAAAGTGTCTTTGCAGATTAAATTATGGTAAGGATGGAGCTCGTCACCCTGGATTATGCGAGGGGCCTACATTCAATGACTGGTGTCCTTACAAGACGAGAAGAGCCCCAGAGACACACAGAGGGCGAAGGAAGCCATGTGGCCGTGCAGCCACATGGGGAGGATTGCCTATGGCCCCAGGAGCTGGAAGAGGCAGGAAGGACCCACCCCCACCCCCACCCCAGCGCCCTCAGAGGGAGCACGGCCCTACCCACACCTGCTATCAGACTTCTGGCCTCTGACTCAATTTCTGTTGATGAAGTTGCCCAGTGTGTGGTCATCTGTTTCAGCCGCCCCAGGACACCAATGCTGCCTGCGGTCCACAGGCTGCCCATCCCAGGAAACACGTGTTACTACGGCCACAGAAACTGGCAGTCAGAGAGTGAGGGCCGGACTCAGGAGGAGACAGCTGGGATTCACATCCCGCTGCCCCTAGGAGGGCCACGTGTCCTCAGACCTCGCATTTAATTCGGTTTTTCACAGGAAACAGGCAGAAGCGCAGCAGTCTCCTGTGGGTCCCCACGAAGGAGCCCAGGCCTGGGCTCTCAGCACGGACCTCACCCTGAACCCCAAACATCAGCATGTCAGTGTCAGAAAGAAACCAGCCTCCAGCCCTCCAGGAACCACGCCCCTTCCGGCACCGTCTGAAAGCCGTTGCCAGGCCAGCATAGGGCGTCCACGGTCCTGAAGCCATGCGGGTGGGGTCTGAGGGGGTTCTGTCTCCCACCTGCGTCCTTCGAGTCTGGTAGGTCTCCCCACCCCGTGTCCCCAGTTAGTGATCTGCAAACTCGCCTTTAAATGCCAGCAGGGCCCCATCTGCTTTGGAAACCTGTGCTTTTGAGCCACATTTATTTATTTGTGTTGATTTCTGGCTCCTGGGGGTATAAAGGCAAAGTGCTCACCGACTTGGGCTCCGGGTAGCTGACAGCTCTGAGGAATAAGGAGCCGCCCCTGCTCCTCGCAGCACTTCTTCCCAATGACCTTGGGGTGCCCTTGAGCACAGGCCCCACACTGTCTCTTACCAGCCCTGAGCACCGGAAAGTAATCAGGGGCCCCCAGTAGCACAGAATGTCAGGTCTCCCTCAAAGCACACGATGTGAAGCTCTGCCCACCAGCACTCCGGGGAGGCTCCTCCTCGAGGTGGAGAAACGGGTAGGAAGCAAGCGTCTGTGTGACAGTGTCTTTCAAGTTCAAGTGCAGTAAGACACAGAAGGAAGCCAGTGCAAGGAGAGGCGGGAATGGCGCCTGGAGCTTGCCTGTGACTGCTGCAGAATACGTATGTGTATGTGAACACATGTGTATGTGTGCGGTGTGTGTGCGGGGGGATATTGTGCACATGTGTGTACAGCACTGTGTGCGTGTGTGCCATTGTGTGCGTGTGTTACTATACATGTGCACGTGTGTGCGTGTGTGTATTGTGTTGGGCATGTGCCTGTGTTTGAGTGTGTGTGTTGCACTGTGTGGGTGTCGTGTGTAAGCGTGTGTGGGTGTGTACGCGCGTGTGTGTGTGCGTGTGTGTTGTGTGTGCGTGCAGATGTTCCATTCTGTTCTGCACAAATGGGCCCGGAGGCTGGCGCCTCTCCTGCGCCTGCAAACTCAGTCCCCGATTGCGGAGGAAACCTCACAGCAGCAGAGCCTCCCAGCCTGGCACCCCAGAGGCTGGGGAGCTGTCCTGGCAGCTGCCACCTGGGGGCTGCAGCCCTTGACCCGGCCACCTCCTCTTTCCACCCCAAGCCCGTGGGGCTCCCTTTTCCATGCCCCTTCCATCCTGAAGGCTAGGCTGGTGTTGGGTGGCAGGCTTGCCCTGCCCTGCGCTCTGGAAGCCTCGTCCCGGCCTGTCCCTCAGCTCCTAGGCTCGTTGTGCCTTTCCCTTGAAACTTTGGTCTGACACGTGTGCATAATCCTCGGGGTCTCGGCCTGCTCCCAGGCAGTCACGTGTGGCGTCTGGATGGCAGGACCTTCCCCCCGTGACCTCGCCACCTGTGCCAGGCTCCAGGGCTGCCCGCCAGGGCCGCTTCCCCACCCCTCCCTGACCCACATAGGCCGCCACGGCCATGACAGGACAGGAAGCTGCTCTGGGAGCAGGGAGGCTGCTGGCCCGGGAGGGCTCATGGACTATGTCACTCTGCATGGGGTCTGCCAGAGCCACGGGACCCCCGCGCAGTGCTGACCTTCCCTGTAGTGATTTCTTCTTTTCCAAGTGATTTTACAAACAAGCAAATGAGACAAAAGCTGCTCATTGTAAAGAAATACCGCCGGCTCCCCGTGGGGCTTTTTGTGCCTCCCCATTCCAGTCTCCTGCGCTGGACAGACACTGCTGCCTGGGGTCAGCGTGGGTCGCACAGAGCTCCCGCCAGGCGCTCTGCAGGTGTGTGTTGCGGCTGCTTCCCGCGGGCTGGCCCGTGAAGGTGACCTTAGAAACAGGCGGGTGCCTCCTGCCTGCGTGCAAGGCCTCTGCTGCCCCCTGGTGGTGAGGCTGGAATCGCAGGGGACCCTGCGCCTGATGCTTCTGGGGAGCGGAGCCCGCACCCTCGTAAGCTGGTGAGGACGGGGATCGCGTCCTCAGAGGGGTGACTAAGTCTGCCTGCGGTCACACAGCACGTCTCCGGTGGGATAGGAGCCTCCTGACTCACAGGGGAGGGGTGACGCTGATGCCTAACAGAGGAGGACGCGCTCTGAACACACTGCATGTCCATTTCTCGTTCCGTAGGCACCGATGGGGCAGGACCCTTAACGGGCAGCCCAAGGGGGAGAAGACCCCCACGGAGGCCGGGTCAGGAGGCCAAGCCGCGCCTGGCACCCCAGTCCCCACTGGGCTGGAGGAGGGGGCCCGGTGGTCTCCTGCACGTCCCCACCCTCTTTCCTCCTCTCTCCATCCCCCCAAAACCCTCCCCTTCCTGCAAAGCCTGGTCAAGGGAGGCACTTGGGACTGGGGACACAGAAGTGACCCAGTCACTTAGAGATGGGACAGGAGCAGGCAGACCTTAGTGCCCTGCCCCCTTGCAGCCCAACATGAGCCACGTCACCCCTTCTGCACTGCTCTCCAGATGTCTCCGATGGAGACAGCACGGCCACCAGACAGCACGTTGCTTGTGTCACCTGCTCTTTATTGACTGCCACGGACTGCATTCTCATGGGTGACCAGACGCCCCAAGAGTGACACTACAGAGAGGAAAGTGGAGGGAGGGTGGTCTGAGAGAAGCAGGCCGCCAACGGCCGGAGCACATGGAGCCTCGTCAGGGTGCCACACACACGTGGGCAGGCATGCGCTCAGCCCTGAGACAGGCGCCCACGGCAGGGCCAGAGGCACCGGGCTGGCCTCGACACCCAGGGGTCACCCAGGGCTGGCTCAGTGGGCGTGTTCTTCTTCTGACCTCACACTCAGCTAACCCCAGGCTGCATCCCCCGGAGCACGAGACTGTTGTCTCGACAAGTTGGGGTGGCTGTCACTCCCACCAGCTGGCTGGTGTCGGGGTTCGGGTCACCCTGAGGTCACAGCACCTCGGGCTGAGGTCCCGAGCCCTCCAGGCTACTCTCTCAACCCTCACTCCCTCGGAGAAGAAGAAAAGGAAATGAAAAGGCAGAAAGCAAAGGAAGACGAATGCCCCACTTTCTCGGGGACCCCACGGATAGGTTGCAGGGGCAGCAGCGGGTGGCAGCCAAGGCTGGGGCCGAGCTTAGGACAAGGGTGCAGAGCTGGGCTTCTCCTCCCGAGACACGGGGATGTCTCGCTCGCTGTGGCCGGTATCCACACCGGACGGGACCTTGGGGCCAGAGAAGGTCAGCATGCCATCGGCAGACAGGGAGCAGGAGAGCGCCGACTGGTCCACGTTGGAAGGCAGGCGGTAGCGGCGATGAAACTCACGGGAGATGTAGCCGTGGTTGTCCTGGGCAGGGCGGGGGAGGGCGCTGTCAGAGACACACAGCCGCGCTGGCCCCACAAGGAGAAGGGCCACGATGCCCTCCCAGGGTGGTGAGGGCAGGAGGGCTGGGCCTGTCAGGGCTCCTGCCGAGGTTTCCCAGCGGGCCTCCCCCCTCTGCCTCCCTGCACAGCCGCCCTGGCCTGCCTGGGGCCACTCTGCCATGCAGTTGGCTCTTCCGTCTAATTTCACTCTGAAATCTCGTGAATGCTGCTGTTCCTGGCCCTGGGTCAGGGTTACTCTTTAACTGTGACCCCACAGACCACTCAGGCTTCAGTGAGGGTCCCTGCGGTCCATCTAAGGGGGTCAGAAGCCACACCTGAGCCCAAGAGCTCACACTTCTCCTGGAAGGTCCACTCTAGATTCAGCCCCTGGGCCAATCCTCTCCTTGTCCAGGAAGGGCCAAGATGGGGGGAGTGTCTGGGCTGAGTGGGCTAAAGCATCACGTGGCCTCTGTGTCTGCAGCTGCCTGGGTGGCAGGGCACAGGCACAGAGCTGGAGCCCCCCACCCCCACGCCACACCCGTGACTCCTCCAACCATTGAAGAAAGGCCTGGTGTCTGGCCACGGCCACAAAACTTCAGACTCTGCCAACACCGCACCCTTAGTCCCGTGGCCCATCCCATCACACGGGGACATCACACGCCGGCCGCCAGCCACGGGCTCTCCCCGGCTCTGCCTGACACCTGCCTCCACCAGCTCCAGTGCCCCGGCTCCCTCACAATCGCCGCCTGCCTTGTCCCAGCTGTGGTACCCTGAGCCTGGCCGTGCCACCTGCCAACTCGAGATAATGGGCCGCTGGTCGCAAAGGACCACTGAGAGGTGAATGTGTCAACACACCCAAAGTGTTTGGAGTGTCCATAAATGCCAGCTACACTGTCGTCACAGCCCACCCTCCAAAGCTGGACTCATGTGACAACCGGTGTGGGATTGGAGCTTGCCACCTGGTGCTCGGCGTTTCCAGGGCTCATCCCTAATCCCACCCGTCGCGCAGGTCATCTAGACGAGCGAGGGACAGCCCCAGCCATTCCCCATGCCGCCAGGCGGCCAGAGAGCTCAGGAGCGGCCTCCCTGTCGGTGGAAGGCAGCTACACTTAGGTGGACGTGGTGTCCATTCCAGGAGAAGCGCCTGGATCCGTCGGTGACCAGCGTCCTTCTCACTGGCTGAAGGGCCCGGGAAGGCGGCCGGCCCTCACCTGCCGCTCGTTATGCTTGCCGTGGATTTCCACGGAGTCCTCCAGCACCTTCACCGTCAGGTCCTCTGGAGAGAAGTGCTTCACGTCCAGGAAAATGACAAACTTGTCACGGTCGGATCGGACCTGAAACCCAGACACTCGTGTGGGTCTCCCGGAGCCATGGCTCAGGGCCTGAGGGAGCTGGCTGTGGTCCCTGCGGGGCTGACCAGAGTGCCCGTGTGGAGCACAGAAACTGAACAGAACCTGTGGTCTCTGCTCACACCTCTCCTTCACACACCCCGGGGACAGAGTCCCAGGGACCCTTGACTGAGGGCTGTGTGGACACTCAGCTGACAACCAGAACCTGGGGCTTCAAGGCAGTGGTGTCTGTTGATGCCTGGTTGGTGATGGTTTGACTGGCTGGTTATAAGTTAGGTGACTGGCTGTAGGTTGGTTGGCTCATTAGGCGTTGGTTACAGATTGGCTAGTTGGTTAGCGTTGGTTGACTGCTTGTTTATAGGGTGGCTCGTTGGTTAGGGGCTGGCTGGCCGGCTGCTGGACCTAGTTGGACTAAGCCCGCTGCCCTCGCTTCCCTTCATCTCTCCATCAACAGCCAGGCTGGCTGTGCCTGCATTGCACAGGAAGTGCTTTCCCACGCCTCTCCTCACTTCACTTGCTCCGAAACCGTTCGTTTAGGCCCTCTTGGCCCCTGGAGGGGATTGGCGTTGTGTCAGCTCTGGCCAGGCCTGTTTGTAGGCAGTGGGAACGACGTAGGCCCTCCAGAACTCTGGGCCTGGGGTCAGTCTCAGCGCAGGGAGGAAAGGCTGGAGGCTCCCGTTGCCTTCCCTTTGGCCTGGCCTTGGGCACCTGGGCAGACGTGGGACCCTCCACTCTCTGCAGCTCAGGGCAGAGGCTCTCCTCTGGGGACCTCGGGCAGCAAGCCCCCCACCCGCGCTTCTGCTGGAAGGGAAGGGGGACGGCTGTGGATACACAGCTCACGCCTGTTATTGAACTTGCCTTGGTGGGGTTGCTCTTGGGGCTTCCAGGATGTGGTTGGTGCTTTACAAACCACATATCGGTCATGAGCTGATAGGAGGAAAAGACAGCAGTCGGGCTCTGGCGGACTCCCTCCCCGACCCCTCCCCTGATGCGCGGGAGGGCTCTGCGTGGAGTTGGGAATGGTTGGGGTGAGGGGAGAGTGGTCCCGTGCTGTCACCATCTGCTCCATGAAATGAGATGAGAGCCCAGAGCATGGGGTGCCGCTCTGCCCTCAGAAAGCCTGCTGGCCCTCCAGCCACGCTTGGCCCTGTCTCTCACCAGTCGGCCTTACCTCGGAGATGCCAGAGTCCAGCACGGTGCGGAAGAGGGACTGGCGGTAGTGGGGGCTGATGGTGGACGTCAGGAAGGGCAGCAGGTCGTACTCAAAGAGGCCCTCGCCGAAAAACTGGTCAAACAGCCGGCTGGGGTAGAAGGGGCCCAGCGTGCGTCTGAACCAGGGGTGCTGGATGGCAATGTCCATGGTGGTGCTGCAGGGAGCCGGGCTGGCAGTGACTCAGGCGGGGCCTCTGGGCAGCGGGCTGGGCAGCTGGGGAGCTGAGGTGTGGGCCCTGCCTATATACGCCAAGGGCAGAATGCAGGCATTAGGGGATTCATCCGGAAAGCGTGCGCTCATGAGGGAGGCTGCCCAGTCAGCAGAAACGTGGCCAGGGCTGAGCGCCCGCCACTCCCACCCCAAGCACTGACCGGCACAGAGCGATGGACGCCAGAAGGACGGCATCCCCAAGGACCATCCCTCTGCATGGCTCTGTCCCCACTCGCCTAGGGGACGGTGAAGACTCATGCCCCAGATGCTGTGTGCAGGGATGGGGTCAGCTTTCTGCCGATGTGGTCTTATGTGACCCCACGGTCTCCCAACCAGTGGGCACTCCACTCACACCACAGGCGAGGAAACTGAGGCACAGAGGCTGGGCAAGTAGACCCCAAACCTCACAGCTATTAGGTGAGGGTGCACTGTTCTTCAGAACAGCATTGCCTCTATTACTTTTTCTGATAGTAAAAATTCTACGTATTTGTAAAAATCCCGGCAAAGACAGACGATACTAAGCAATAAAAAGCACCCATCATTTCAGGACCTGGGTCCCGGTTGCAGGGTCTGTGTGTGTCCAGACAAGCAGGCAGGTTTGGTTTTACAAGCACGGAACCCGCCCCCTGGGCTCTCCCTGTGAGCTCACCTGGCGTTGTCCCTCCTGGGCATGATGACAGCATGGTTCTTTAACCAGGCGCCCCTGTGGGACCTGCGACTCATCCAAGTGGTCACTGCTGTAAGCAAGGCCTGGCTCCTTCTCGGCTCCTCTCTCTGGGGCCCTGTCCAGTTATTGCTCGGCACGTATTCCCAGAGCGGACCTGCCACCCACCAGTTTTTAGGCTTTTGATGTTTTCCAGTAGCTTGGCCTCCGGGCAGCAGTGTACTTACACCCACCCACAGCGTCGGAAATGCCTGTTCGCACACCCCTAAAACAAGCTAGCTTCTTTTTAATGCACAATCCAGACAGTGAGAAGTTCCTTGTTCATCCTCGTACCTCCCCAGTGCATACCAGGTTTGTGGAATACGTGTACCCTCACAGCACCCAGGGGTCTTTGCACATTCATCTCCAGCCCCTGGACTTGGCTGGTCAGGAAAGAACACATTTATCTGGTATGTAAGCAAAATTTTATGTGACACATCTAAGATGGAATCGGTGTTAAAAGTGGGAATTTCAGAGTGTCCCTGACACACCTCCTCCCTAACCAGTGGTGCTTGGTAGCAAAGCCTCCCTCCTGCCTTTCTGAGCACCTACTGTGTGACTGGCACAGGCCAGGTGGTAAAGGGCCCTGGAAAACCTGGAAATGCCACCCTAGATGGCAGGTCGCAATGTCCTCCAGTTCATAGACCAGGAAAGTGGGGTTAGGACGTTTAACCCATGTGCCCAGGTCACTAGGCTTGGAGGAGGGGAGCAGGCTCCCAGGCTGGGGGTCAGCATGGGAGCAGCGGTGCGGGCTGCATGGTGGCTCGTCGCAGCCGGGCTGCCGGCTCCTGGGCTGGGTCCTCGGTGGAGAGGGTCCTGCAGGGCCAGGCATGTGACCAGCGCTGGGCAGAGCCACCCTGGAGCTCGAGACAGAAGGAAAGTCGGTGGTGCTGATCCTGTCTTTATTTTGATGTTTTGTTCATCGCAGATTTTTTTTTGCATTTGTTTTGATTTTTAAAAACATTGCATTAAGAGATGATTTAGCCTGATGACTGCATATGTCTGGTGTCCCCTGACATTTGGCACTGAGGGGAGTGCCTTGTTCTCCTCACCCTACACCTGGCCCCCATGAGGTCATTCAAACAGGCTGGGACCGCAGGCAGGGACCAAGGCTGAGGTGCCAACCTGGGGCTGGGCACAACATCGTCCTATGGGCTGACGGCTCGGGGGCCGAGGGTCTGCCGACGTCCGTCAGGCATGCACGGTGCGCAGGCTCTCACCCGCAGCCCTTTCACGCCCGCCCCCTCGTGGGTTTGGGACTCCATGTGCTGTGGGCTGGCAGGCACCTGCCACAGAGCTGGCCAAGCCTGCAGGGGCGGCCTCAGAGCGAGCCGCAGTGAGAGAGGCCGCACAGTGAACCGTGAGACCCGGATGAGGGGAGCGGATGGCCGCAGAGCCCTTGGCTGCCATTCAAACTGAGATGTATTCACTTGCAGTTTGGAGCTCAGAAATCTACACTGGGTCTCACTGGGCTCAAATTGAGGGGTCGTCAGGCTGGTTCCTTCTGGGGGTCCCAGGGGAAAATCCATTTCTGCCTCTTCTAGCTTCCGGGAGCTTCCTGCGTCCCTCGACTCTCGCGTTCCCTTCCTCCGCCTTCAAAGGCAGCAAAGGTGAGTGGAGTCTCTGTCGCATCATGTCCCTCTGGCTGTCCCCCTCCTGCCTCCCTCTACAAGCAGCCTGTGATTGTTGGGCCGAGCCGCACAACCCAGGACCTTCTCGCCCTCTTAAGTTCCACTATGTTAAGGAACCTGTTGTCCCCATTGCCACATAAGGAAACACACTCTCAGATTCTAGAATTGGGACACGGGAGGCTGTTATTCCTCAGGCCACAGGGAGGGGCCCTCCCTCGTGACACCTGGTAATTGGAGGGACCTTCAGCTTCCAGAAATGCCAGCTAGTCGTAACCAATAGCAGCTCACATTGCTCAAATGCATGACCTCATTCAGGTCAACTTACATCTCAGCCAGTTGTCCGAGGCCACCCCATCTCATCTCCGGGTTTGCTGACCTCTCCTGTAGGCCACACTGTAGGTCACTTTGCCCCAGAGGGTGCTGCATTGAAAAATGTCTTCCTTCACGGGTCGATCCTGGTAGCGTCCCGCTACGCGCCACACACTGAAGCGGTCCCTGCTTCTGTGGAGCTGACGTTCTAGCGGGTAGAGACAAAATGTGCCACAACAGGTGGCAAGGAGCACGTCAGAAAACAGATGCAGGATGGGGAGTGGCGGGGCCACAGAAGCCGGAACCAGCCTCCGCACAGCCAGCCCCCCCCAGCCTGGATTCTGGGAACACAAGGCCCTTTAGCTCGGGGCCTGCGTTCCTCCTTGAAGTCACCTTGAAGACGCCACTTCAAAGCCACAACTGTACCAAAGGTGAGGGAAGGAGCATGGCCACGCGCTAAGGGTGTGGTGTCTGCGGAGATTCAAAACAATCGTAAAACCAACTAAAGGTCCGGAGCCAACTAAAGTTCTGTGTACTTTTCGCTATCCCCGGCACTGTTGGTTCTGAATAATGCCCCTGCAAAACACCTCTCCTCCTTGTTAATCTAAGTTCTCAGCAATCGAAGTACAAAGAACATAACCCATTCTCCTTATTCTCAGTAGTTCTGTTCTATGAAGGTGCCATGGCCCCTGAATTAGGAAATATGGACCATCGCTCCCGAGGGAAATACAGGGTCAGGTCCCCGTAAGCCTCTGGTCCCAATAGTTGTGCCAACTGATCGATAAATAACCTCGGTGGGATGTGTGTTTCTGTTTAAAGACATCTAACTTAATAGAAGGTGTTGATTCATTAACCCTGAACTCACAGCCAACGGCATTCGCTCACAGCTGAGAGAAGTGGTGCTAACACACGTATGTGCTCCATGGGCCACGTCACAGCCTTTGAGCGCTTAGGGTACAAGACGGCATGTGAGCATTATGCTGTGGGGACATCTGAGACACGAAGTCACCACCACCAAAAATAAAAACACAGAAATGGGGAAACATGGCACTATACAGACCCTGGGAAGGACCCCGGCTGATAGTGAAACCGTGGCGGGATGTCCCCGGGGGGTGACAGTTTTTACCTCTCTGCCTCTCTGGTCGGTGCATGACTGAGAAAGGGCTGAGTATTGACTTGGGGTCACAAATAAATTTTAGAGAGTAGGTGTTATGGACTGAACTGAGACCCCAAAAAGTTCATATGTGGGCATCCTAATCCCCAGTGCCGCAGAATGTGGCCATCTTCGGAGAGTAATCCTTTAAAGAGGTGTTTAAGGTAAAACGAGGTCAGTAGGGTGGGGCCTGATCCAGTAGGACTGCTGTCCTTATGAGAAGAGGCGATCGGGACACACAGAGGGACGAGCACGTGAGGACGCAGGGAGGAGACGGCGTCTGCACGCCCAGGACACAGGCCGCAGGAGGTACCAGCCCTGGGACAGCTGGGTCTCGGCCTCCGGCCTCCAGGCTTGGAGAGAATAAATTCATGTTGTTGAAACCAGCCTGTGTGTTCGCTGTGCTGCAGCAGCCCGCACAGACCATGGGACAGACTAATGCCGTAAGCAAATTCGCCAACACGAGATGCACAAAGGATGACGGACAGCGGCATTTACGTACTCTTCAAGTTGGCAGAGCTTCCCTTCTCCTCCTTTTGGAAACACCGGTGATGTGGAGTCATCCAGAGAACTCCCGGGGGCTCGGCCCCAGGCGTTGGCGCTGGAGGAAGCTTCAGAGGCTGGGGACTGGTCAGGGTCACGGCAGGTCCTTGCCTCCCACCCTGTGGTCAGATGTGTTTCCTGCTTAAATAGGAGATTTCAAATCAACGATGGCAGCCCACGTGAAGACTCAGAGCTGGAGTTATTTCGGTTCTATAATTCTCTGTGACTTCCTGGTACTGTTATTGGGCGTTTAAAATGTAAAACTGTGACACCAAGTGCAAACTGTGAGGTGTCGCATTTCAGTGCAAACATTAGTTCATGTGTGAACTGTTTCACTGAATTCAAATAACTCTAAGATTGAGATGTGTTCTTCTTTTTCATTGTTAATTGTTTGCTTTAAAGAATAGGATTCGGTTTCGCACGATTATACTAGAAATAAGTTTGTCCTATGGAGGGGGGAGTATTCAAAAAGTGGTTGGTGGCCTGGTCCGGGTGTCAAATGCACGAGGGACACTGCTGGCCTTGGGTTCCTCCCTTCCTATTCTCTGGCATCCAGAGCTCCTTGCAATCCTACAAGAGTGGACGGGACCGCATGGCCCGAGGCAGGCGTCCCCACTGCAGGACCCGGGAGACAGAAGTGACAGGGCCGCCTTTGTGAACCACCCTGGGGCAGGCTCTGGCCCCGAGCCCTTGACCTTCTGTGTTGGCTTCAACGCTGAGCAGCACACAGCTCCAGGAACGCCCCTCGCTGCAGGCAGCCTCTCTGCTTCTTATTTCCAAATGGAAAAGCAGACTTTGATGAGTTTTTGTAAGAAGGTCTTTGTGAATTAAGGTTTTAAAAGAGGATGGATAGGAGCTTTGGAACCTGCCATTTTTATTTTATTTTAAATAACACTTTTATTGTAAAAGTGATACATCGTTGCAGAATTTGGACAATGCAAATAAATCTAAACGTGGGGGGGAAGTGCCCAGAACCCTCCCGCATCCTGGGTAGTCATTAACGGCTGTCTCAGGGGGTGTGGCGAGTCTTCACCCGTTGCTATTTCTTAGGATGCTGGGGGCCAATAAAAAGGTGGGTGCAAGAGAAGGCGGAGCCACAAAACCCCAGTGCACCAGGCACTGTGGAGGGCTGGGCCCAGCTGAGGACACACCGGGCGGCTGGGGTGCTGGCTGTCAGGCCCCAGGCTAGGCCACCTGTCCTCTCGGTGACAGGTGCCCCAGCCTCAGATTGGTGACAAGACCCCGCTGCCTTCACGCTGAGAGGTGAGTCCAATCATCCCAGGCCCTGTCACCCCCTCGGACTCCTGCTTTGTGCCAGTCCTAGTGGCCATGACAGGCTGTGCTCTGAAGGTCTGTCCCTCTGGCCTGTCCTAGAGACCCCAACAGAGGTCTTCACACCTGGCGCGGCATGGCACATGTAAGGCCCCAGAGCTAAGCCCTGGGCCACCTCCAGGGCAGACAGGGGAGCCGAGGAAGTGCACTGTGGACCTCTGACTTCTGGGCCGGGCCTGTGTGGGGAAAGGCAGGGGCACCCTGGAGGTCCCACCCCAGGATGGGGGCCAGGCCCAAGTTGGCTACTGAGTGAGGAGGGTGGCACTCACTCAGTCACAGAGCGGCCCCAGGCTGCTACTGTGGTGACTCTGAGCGGCTCTCTTCTCCCCAGGGACTGTGGGGTCGCAGCCAGCCTTGGCCCGCGTGTCATCGTCACTCGCCATGCCTTAGCCCCTGGCCAGTTTCCCTGGAGAGCAGCCATGACCCTCCACCTGTGCACCAGACAGAGACAGAGAGAGCTGTCTGTGTGTGTGGCTGGCCCCGAGGCCGGCCCCTACCCGACTGATCCTGCCGCCTTGGCCTGAGAAACAGGTTAGCTGGCCTGGGGTGGGGAGGGGCCTGCAAAGCCAGCTGCCCCTGGCAAGAGGTGAATGGGACACGCAACTGGGGTGACCATGAGGTGACCATGAGGCACCAGGCCTGGGGCTCTGTGAGGCCGAGGGGTTCCGTGCATGCAGACGGTTAATTCTCACGTGCCCTGAGGAGCCTCTGATGTCACCACCTCCACTGCTGCCCCAAGGAGACCAAGGCGCAGAGGCCAAGAGCTGCCCTGGCGGCAAAGGCACTGCGGCCCCTGACCCCACCCGGATGTCTGCAACCCAACGCATTTCCTTCAGCCCAGGGTGTGTGGCAGGCATTATAGGTTGAAGAGAAAAAGGATAAATTTCCTAAAAATCAAAGAAAAGAGTATATCTCTCCTATAGCCAAGAAAAGAAATTGAATCCAGAGGTGACCCCGTTTATTCAAGACACCTGTTGAGGTCCTGCCATGCCCATGAGAAGCACAGAGGCCACCCACAAATTGGAGGGACAGTGCTGCCTGTATGGCACCTTCATCCTGGAGAGATTCAGGCTGACACAAGTGCGTGACCCCGAGGCAGAGAGAGGAGGGTTCCCCAAGGGGATCAACGAGCTGGGCTCAAGACAGGGTCCTGGGGTGAAGGAACCAGACAGACAGGTGGGGGGAGTGGTGGCTGCCGAGGCAGGCCCTGGCTGGTTGTGTCTGTGTGTGTGGTGTGTACGTGTGTCTGTGTGTGTCTCTGTGTGCCGTGTGTGTGTTTGGGAAGTGTGAGCCACAGTTCCTGAGATCATCTCTCTCTACAATCTAGACAGATGGGGACCTGTCAGGAATTTTCGTCAAGCCCTTGCAAAGCCCTGGGTCGGCAGGAAATGCGGCCTTGAGGACGAGCTCCCAGACATACCATCCGCTCTCACATTGTTTCTGAGGCCCCACTTAAGCCTGTTGCCAGCAGTTTGGCATTCTGTTGGCGTGAGCTGAATGCCAGCCCTTTCTACACAAAGGCCAGTATTTGCTTCATCTGCAGGATTCCCAGGACGCTAGCAGCCTGCCAGCGAAGGCACAAAGCCCCGGCACCCCGACTTTCCACCCCACAGCCCAACAGGGCTAACCACAAATCCACACTATGTAGGCCTCCGGACATTGTTGTGGCTCAGCGGGAATGTGCCCAGCTAAGTCTGTGCCCTGACTCTCCGTGAGCTCGGGACGCTGCGTGTACAGCGCACTGCTGACCCCACCACAGCCCTCGGAAAGGAGCGGGCAGCCGGCCAGGCCACCCCAGCAGCAATGTGAAAGTACTTAATGCCACCGACTATACACTTTAAAAAGGGCACAAACACCAAATTTTATGTTTCATGTATTTTACCACAATTTTTTAAAAACTAACCATCATAGGCTGTGACTAGGGTAAATGTGGATGCCTGGAGATTATGCAGGAGGTGTGACAAATGTCACCTGGAGGCCGACAAGGTGCTCCGACCCTTCAGGGGTGGCTGTGGCCAAAGTCATTTCCAACTGGCAAACTGCGGAGCTGTTTTCAGGCACAGTGCCGTGTGCAGCAGCCCCAGGCTGTCCCTGTCTCCCTCTCCCAAGTGTAGCCACAGCTGCCACTCCAGCTGTAGAAACTGAAAGAATGGCACAAGGCTCATTTCCAGCTCTCCTTCCCGTTTTTAATTAGCTGTCGTGGTCGGCAGAGGGATGGCCCCTCCAAGACGTCAGTGCCCTAATCCTCAGAACCTGCAAATCTGCTACTTGATGAGGCAGAAGGGACACTGCAGCTCTGATTAAGCTTCGTAAGCTGGGTTCAGTGTTGTCCTGGGATCCTCATGAGGGAAAGAGGACGGCAGGAGGGCTGGAGAAAGGGATGTGACGAGGAAAACAGGCGGGAAGGGTGCAGGCCACGAGTTAAGGAATGTGGGTGCCTCTGGAAGCTGGAAATAGTGAAGATTCTCTTCTAGGGCCTTCGAAGGAAGGCAAACCTGTCAACACCTTGATTTGCACCTTGTGACACCCAAGCTCCACCGTAAGACAACACATTCGTGTTGTTCTAAGACATTAAGTTTGGGGCAATTTGTTACAGCAGCCACAGGAAACCAATGCCGTTGTGTGAGATAGAGTGTTAATTCAGACCCCACTCCACTTCGTGCATTTGGCCAACGTCCCTGTCTGCAGGGCTTAGGGGACCTCGGTCACGTTGAGGGTTCTGTCCCCAGAACCGTAAGAAGCACAGTCAGGAGTGGTCTCCACATACTTCATAAGAATATGTTAACTTTGAAAATCATCGAAGTAGATTTAAAAGGCAATCGGACCAAAATTCAGACTAAACTGAAGACAAGCAGAATTCACTGATACCATCTAAACTGGCGCCAACACAGTTGGTGAATGCTGTCGTACCCTGCTGATCGCCTCACCATTCTGTTGTGTCCAGCTCAGCAGCCATCGTGTTGTGCTGGGGACACAAAGGGGGGTTGCATGTGCCATACTCTGAAGGTTTGTGCCCCCAAACTTCATATGTTGAAATCCTGACCCCCAAAGGGGATGGTATTTGGAGGATTAGGCCGTGAGGGCGGAGCCCTCAGGAATGGGATCAGTGCCCTTGTAAAAAGGACTCCAAGGGGCTCCCTCGTCCCTTCTGTCACGTGAGGACACAGTGAGAAGACCTCCGAACTAGGAAGCAGGTTCTCACCAAACACTGGACCTGCCGGTACCTTGACCTGGATTTCCAGCCTCCATAACTGTGAGAAATCAATGTTTTCAGCATTATTTATACAACTAGCGAGTGTGTGTGATGCTGGAGGGGCCGCACCGCACGCGGCCTTTGTGGGAGTCCCCTCTGGCCCCACAGAGGGGACCGCAGCATGCAGAGCCCTGCTTTGCTACCACGTGCCTGGCCCTCTAACTGCCCATCGATCGAGACTGCGCTGCGCGTGCGTATAGAGTGCCCACACCTGGTCTCGCGAGCCCCCGGAGACGCCCCCAGCTGAGCTAATTACAGGTAATGTCCCAGCAGCTCTCCCTGCACACATGGGCCTGTGCACGCGCTTCTGTAGGTCAAATTCCTGGAAGCGAAATGGCTGAATCCAATCATCACAGTCCAGTCATACTGAGAACTGCAGCCTTCCCCTAGGCCTCGCTATAAATTCATAAAAGCAGTTGTGAAATGAACACATATGATGTTTACATTCTCTTGTTCCTCGTGGGCAAACTGTACAAGCAAATTTCTCTAAATCGAGGTAGATACTCGTGAGGAGTCCTTCACGTGTTGGACTAGATGAGACTACCCACGAGGCTTTCTGTGGATTTATCCGACATGCTCTCCTATTAGAAGGGAGAAAGGAGAAGCACCCTTGGTGGCCAGTGGCCAGAGCTGGTGCCTACATCCGGCTTTGGCAGCTCCCCGCTGAGACCCAGCCCGCTGGCAGGGGGCGGCCTGCCCTAGTGTTGGACCCTCTTTGGGACCTAGTTTAGGGCTATGTGAACAAAAAGGGCATCTTCTCCCTGTACCTTGAGTCTCTCTCAAAAACCAAGGGCCGCCCATCAAGGTGAGGGAGCAGGCGGCTGACCGTGGTGCAGGGTCCTCCCTGCTCCAGGCAACCTGTGCAGCAGGTGGGCCCACATCAGCATACATGCAGGTAGGGGTCTGGGCGCAGAAACTCAGCTAGCACAGTCCTGTTCACGTTTCTACCCCCAGGGACCAGCGCAGAGTACGTGGTCAGTACACCCATCATTGGTCAGTGCATGTGTTTTGAATTCCTCTCTGAGTGCATGTTCACCACTGAGGACCTTCCCATGAGACCTGGACAACGAGGGAGAGAAAGCTCTGGTCAGACGGACACGGGCAGGCGGTCACAGGGGGGCCAGTCCAGGACCATCGTTCCCAGTGTTTATCCACCTGCTCTCACTCTGCCCCAGGCTCACCCTTGGGGGCTGTGTGACCAGGGCCACCAGCACCTGTCAGTCCAGTAGCCAGAGGCCTCTGGGAAACCGAGCTCACAGCACCATCTTCTTTCTAACTTCGACGCCCGCCAGCGCCCATCATGGCCTGGGCCAGCCTCCCCCAGAACCTGTGAGCAGGGGCTTATGTGGAAATAGGGTCTTTACAAATGTCATCATGTTAAGATGAGGTCATATCGGGTAGGGTGGGCCCTAATCTAATGACTAGCGTTCTTTTAAAGAGAGAAATTGAACACGGGCACACGGGGAAAGAAGTCATGTGAAGACGGAGGCGGAGATCGCGGTGGAGCTGCCAGCAGCCAGCAGAAGCAGAGAGAGACAAAAGAGGCTCCCTCCAGGCTTCAGAGAGACCCAGCCCTGCCAACACCTTGACTTCAGGTTTCCAGCCTCCAAAACTGTGAGGGAGCAAATGCCTGTGGTTTGAGCCACCGCGGCGGCGGCACTTTGTTACAGCAGCCCCAGGACATGAACACAAGCCCCTTCTGCTGTCCTCTTTCAGACACCACCACCCCCATGCTCCCCGGGACTGGCTGTCCTGAGAGGCAGGCCCCGCACGGTAAGGGGACGGCTCTGCCAGGACAGCTGAGTCCGTACTCGGCCCCACACACGGCCAGCTGGCTGGCAGGCTCCATCTCCATTTCTGGGTCTCTTTCCTCATCCATAAAACAAGGGGTGAAACCACCAGCTGGAAGGTCCCTTCCATTCCAGCCCCGTTCTGAGCAGGTCCTGCTCCTCTGTGCACTCAGAGGTCAGCGTCCCTAGACACCCTCCCTGGTGACACACACAGACGTGTGTTCTTCACGGGGAGCACCCACATCACAGCGCAAGTTAGACAGAAAGACCCCCTGTCGGGGCTCAGCGCAGCACAGAGCTTGGCCCCACGCTGCCCAGGCGTCACATGGCTTCCCTGCAAGCGGTGCGTAGGAGCAGGTGCGTGGCTGGTGAGGGAGCGCAGCCAGGCTGGGTCAGCCGTGTGCCCGCCAATGGGCAGCACATCTGTGGGGCTCAGCTGAGAGTGACAGGGAGCCCTGGTGACGGGGCCACCAAACAGGCAGGCCTATGTGACAAGTTGCCCTCGTGAGGGAAGGACAAAAGCAAGTGCAGCTTGTCATCACCACATGCAAACCTGCTTGAAGACAGACCGTTCCAGTGCAGTGACTGGGGTCGTTTACGTGATGACCGGGGAGTCCTCGGAGGGAGGAGTGGAGACGTCCACTCTTGCTGGGGTGCTGGACAGAGGGCTGCGTGCCTGGGACCCATGCAAGAGGCAGTACGGTGGGTGAGGAGCTGCCCTGGGGGGCTGGTCAGTGGACTGAGCAGGTCTCCCTGTAAGCCCAGGAGCCCTGCCGCGTGGGACCCCTGCCAGCCTCCTAGCGGCCCCATCTCTTTGCCACTCACCCCCAGCAGCTCTGCTGGCAGCCCCCTGGCCCTCCCAGCTCCTCCTAACATGCTGAAACCTGGAAGCCCTGGACACCTGGGGTGGGAGGGCAGCCCCTACACTTATGTTGGCAGGTGGAAGGGAAGGGGAGACTGTACTGTCAGTGAAAACCCACATCATTGACCCCCGCTGATAACCAGGGAGCAAGGACCTGGACCTGCCTCTCTCACAGCCTCCCTGCAAGGCTATGGCCCCCAGCGACCATGCCCACCAGGTAGTTCCGAGCTCATCTCTGCGCCCGGGACAGCTGGCCGCCTGAGCTGAGCCAGAGGCCACCCAGCAGAAGCGAGGCCGGGGAAATGGCCAGTCCTGGGCAATGGAAGAGGAGGTGGGTGTTTAAAAGAACTACAAGTAGCAACCCCTGGGCCCTGTGTCCCTGGAGCCCTGGGAGAGGCTGAAGAGCAGGTGCTGGACAGAGGCAGGACAACGACAAGGGACCCTCAAGTCCCCCAAGTGGGTTTCCATCTCCCTACTTGTTCGCTACCCAAAATCTATACAACAAACCCTGTGTCGCGTCACTTGAGGAAAGGCAGAATTTTTCTCCATTCAAGGGTCGTAATAATCGTCGGCAGCCTGCCCTTTCCCGCTGCCCAGAGGAGAGACAATCGTGGCCCCAGTGTCCATCCCTCAGCAATCAGGGCATTTCTGCATCCAGTTTATGTTTTGACAATTCTGTCAGAGATGTAGCTCCAAGTGTTGCTGCAAAAGTCTGAAATCTGCAAAGTCGGTCCCTGACGATTGCCTGGTAAACACCCACGCCCTCACACCATCACTCACAAGAACTGGCTCGTCTGAAACCAGCTGCCAACAGCTGCCAGATGGAAATGATTTAAAGACACAGGGTTACCGAATGACAAAAGCACCTTCCAGAGGAAGCAGCCGTTCCAGCTGCAGAAATGTACCCTACAAACATGGAGTCGCGCGTGCGTGGCGTAGCCTGTGCATGGGGTTACTTGGCGCAGCTGCGTTTGTGACGGCAACACCGGTTACTAGCTAAGGGTCATCTCTAGAAGGCAGTGCACTGACTTCCCCGTGCTCTAGCAAATGAGGAAATTTGCACACACGTGTTCATGGCAGCGTTACTCAAACAGCCAAAGGTGGAACAACCCAGATATCTGTCAACGGATGCTGGATAAATAAAATGTGGAATATACACACAATGGAAAATTATTCAGCCCCAAAAAGGAAGGACATCTGACACATGCCACAACGTGGGTGGCCCTGGAGGACATGAGGCTCAGTGAAGTAAGCTGGTCACAAAAGGATAAACGCTGTATGATTCCACTTATATGTGACTAGGGTAGTCACATCCACAGAGACAGACGGAAGATGGGGGCCCGGGGCTGGGATGGGGGATGGGGAGTTAGAGTCTAATTGGAGCAGAGCTTCATTGTGAGGACATCAAAGTTCTGGAGATGGATGGTGGTGATGGTTGTACGACAGTGTGAGTGTCCCCAATGCCACTGAACCATGCGCTGACACATGGTTAGAACGGAAAGCTTCATTTTACTTGGATTTTACCACAATTTAAAATGCGGAAATTTTTTATGCTGTGATAAAGAAATACTTCCAAGTTATTACACAAAAAAGGTAAGGAACAACGCATATCGTGCTAACATTTATGCCAGAACAGGGCAAATACACATGCAGCTTCTGGTAGCTTCACAGATGGTCTCTGGGACCCGTAGGAAGCGGGTGACATGCCTGATCTGGGTGCGGGTGTGGGGGGGCTGGCACAGAGCCCGCAGAAGCATGAGACTGTATTGCTACACAGAAAGTATTAATTCAAGTGAAAATGCAAGGGGTAGAGACATAGGGCGCACGATGGAAAGTCATATGTGTTGCCCGCCTTTACTGCTGGAAATAAAGGCGTCCCAGGGGCCCAGAGCAGACCGCAAGCCTCCTTACATATTTAACCACATGGTCTGATCCTTGCACGTGTTTATAAAAGAAAACACAAATCCGGACTCTGTTGTTGGGAGCAGGTTAACTGGCCCCTGGTGAGAGTTCATGGTAACCCATCATGTGTCATCACATTACATCAGAGCAGCCTGGCAGGGGAGGGCGAGCAGGACCGTCCAAGCCCCTTGGCCCTACGTCCAGCGCCCTGAGGCCCGGCTCTGCTTCAGGGCCACCGGGGCACTGCACACTGTCTTCTATTTAAACCTCACTAGGGAGTGAGGTCACGGCTTTCCTCACACCAGGGCAGAGTGTTCTGTGCCACAAAATCACAGAGTCTGAGAAGGGACCTCAGGAATCGACGAGCCCCGTCCATGCACAGACCTCCAAACCAAGGCCCAGATGAAGGAATCGACTTTTTCAGAGCCCCCCCCATTTCCCAGCATAGTACTCCCCCCCACCCGCGGCTTTCACACGCCCAGGCCTGGCTCAGCACTGCACTGGCTTAATCCCAACCAAACCCTGGGACAGATGGGGACAGATGTTGTCCCCATTTAATCAGTGGGGACACTCACGTGAGCAATTGACTCTTGCCCACATCATGCCAGCTTTGGGATGGAAAACAACTCTGGCCAGCAGAAGCATGAAAGGCACAAAGCAGCCTGTTGGTTCTACCAGGAGGCCATTCCCACCCAGGGGACAGAACGTTTGGCTGCTGTGCCCAAGCCTGCACGTCACCAGGCGGTGCTGCACGGCCAGCTCTCAGGAACCTTTGGCTCTCCATCCATCCGTCTCTGCTGCATCAACTTGCTAATGGGTCTGCCATCAGCTCTGGCCCGGCTGACACACACTGTGGCATTGTCTCCTTGACAGTTCTAAGAGATGGCTGTCAAGCGGTCAGGGGTCAGCTGGACACCAGTCACTGGGTAGAACTATCGTTACCATGACGGAACTAGTGTTTATTCAGTTTGTAAAGCAAAACATGGTGCAGACACTGTGTCCCTTATCTATTGTCACATTCGAAGCTGCGTAACAGACCATCGTGAAACAACAACCCTTCTTTTAGATCACGATTCTGGGGGCCGGACATTGACGCTGGCCCCGCCGGGGTTGTCCACGCTCAGCTGGGCACCCTCGCATATCTGCAGTCGGCATGGGAGCCATGGGCTCTGAGCGCCTGCAGGGTGACCTCCACACGTGGGTAGTTCTGAGACAGGAAGTGTGATGTCCTCTGGGGACCTAGGCTTTGAACCGCCCTACAATCCTGTCTGCCACACTCTCCTGCTTAAAGCAACTCTCCTGGACATACCTAACTCAAGGAGCAAGAAGACAGACGCACCTCTCGATGAGAGGAGGGAGCTGCAAAGCCCTTTTCTAAGGGGCACAGAGTGAGCAAGTCTGCACAGAAGCTCCCATGGGACCAGCGTGCTGAAGCAGTGGGAGCAGCGGGAGAGGTATGTGCGCCCCAAGCTGCAAACTTCTCTCCCCAGTTCTAATTCAGTGGGGTGAGGCCTGGGCTGTTCCAACCTGAGGGGTCCTGACCACATGTCAAAAGACACAGATCCAGACTGATGGTCCTCAAGCCAGGTCCACAGTCCTCAGACGGGCAGGACGTTCACGAACCCCCGGGAAAGTCATGCAAACTTTCATCTCTAAGACCAAAGCCTTTACTCAGAATCGGAAAGGGCCCTGTGACCCAAGAAAGGTTAAGAGACTCACCAATACCCCAGCAGGACCGCTTTCACCCTGCTGCCACCCGTATTGGTGTCTCATGGGACGGCTGGGCTTGGTCTGCTGGGCTTGGCGGGGTCTGTGTGGCGGGCGTCGGTATGAAGTGGCATCATCTGTCTGCTTTGGTGGTGGCAGTCATGTGACTTCTGCAGCCACGCTTAGGAGCACGGGGTGTCAGAATCTGAAATAAAACTCAGTGTGACCAAATTGTGACCCTGTAACGTAAGTAGGACATCCATTTAAAGCCAGAAAACAAACCACCTGGAGAAGCTTTGAGACAAGTGTGACTGCAAAGAGCTTCCATTTGTCCAGACCCTGGAGTGGTTAACGGGCCAGGCAACGGCTGCTCCCAGGGGAGACTGCACTGAAGACACACATTCAGTCCCAGCAGACGAAGAATTAAGCTGCAGGGCGGTACACACTCCCCCAGGGTTGCTGGAGGCCCTGAAACCCTCCTAACTCCGCCTTACTGGAAGAAGCTCAGATCCTGGGTCTCGGAAGCCCCCTTCCAGCCACTGTGAGAGACAGGGACCTTCCCAGAAAAATGCCCATAGGGTTTGAGAGCCATCCCTAACGGTAACCCCGAGGGGCCCTGAGGCTCCGACTTCTCTGCTGACCAAACCAGGTCTCCTTCCAAGACCTTCTGGCTGACGAGGGACTCGGTCTCCTACTAGAGATCTGTGTGGGGACAGCACTGGCTGGCGACAGGTTTTATTTAAGGTTCTTGAAAGAAGACAGCCCCTCAGAGGGCCCCTGTCCCCTGGTCTAGTCACACCGCCCTCTGTATTTATTTTTTCTCCTGCATGAACCTGAGCCACTGGAGTCTGTGGACAACAACTGTCTCCCTGGGCCCAGCGACACCTCTGCTGCCCCAGGGAGGAGCACAGAGCTCCTGCAGGGCCCTTTTCAGCCGACTCCAAGCTCCTGAACCCTCCTCCGGGGAAGAATCTTGCATAAGTTCTCTGCGTGTCTTCACCCCCCAAACATCCCCACCCGCAGACTGCCCCAGCCGCTCTTCCTCAACCCAGAGGCCTGGCGCCCCGTCTCCTTCAGCCACGGGGGCTGGCGGTGCTAGCACAGGCTGCTACGTGAATGCCACTTCCAAGGAGGCAGACAGTGACCTAAGGGGCCTCCAGGAAGCCATTGGGCTGCACCTGGATACGCTGAACGAAGGGATGATTCACGTCCTGGCCGCAGCACAGCAGGACGGCTCAAGATTTCATCACATTACTCAAAACAGTACGTAACTGAAAATTTATGAATTGTTTGTTTCTGGAATTTTCCTTTTAATGTTTTCAGATTACCATTGGCCATGGATAACTGACACCATGGATAAGGGAGGGTAACCACACTTTCCAAAAGACATTCAGAAACGGAATGTGTGGAGCAGTTGGGCAGAAATGATAAATGTTAGTTTTCTTCCACTTCAGCTTCTCTGCAGTGAAGTCATGAAAGGGACTGTCCAACGGGGCAGAGAACGTTTCTTGGGTTACCAACATGTGTTTGTTTGCATCGTGGGACACAGGGACAGGCCATTCACCCTTCACACCTGGGGCTTCTTCCAGTCACAGCCAGCTTTGTCCTGACTCAGCCTGGGCTTTGCATCTTGAAACCCCTGCCTACACCGTCCTCGACCATTCTAATGCCTTTCTCGAAACAGAGCACAGTCCCCAGCTGCCTTGTCAGCACTGAAGGCTGCTTCAGACTAAGATCCACCAGGATCATCTTCAGATGTTTCCTGATCGGAGGTTTTTCCACCACAGAGATTCAGATTGTTTTAGACCATGACGCTTCTTAAATTGCCACAGCCAACCTTCTGAATATTCATACTCACCTTTAAAGAGAAAGCATGAAAGCATGTAACAGCCAGTAGTTGCTAACAGACACCTCTCAAGGTGATCCAGGCAACCTTCTGCTTTGTTTTTGTGGTTTGCTAAGAGGTAGTCCACAGACAGCAAAAGTTCCACAACCAAGAGCATACACTACAGTCTACACTCACCTGAGCTAGCACCAAATAAGACTTCAATTCTCTCATGCCCAGAATTATGGTGTGAAAGCGTGGCCATCAGGTTTGCCTTTTAAAAATGTATGGGTAGGATTTCCAGTCGAGATGGTGGAGTAGGTAAATGCTGTGCTCACCTCCTCTTATGACCACATCTAAATTACAACTAAATCACAAAACAACCATCATTGAGAATTGCCTGAAGTCTGGCTGAACTGAAGCCCTACAACTTAGGACATACAGAGGAAGCCACCTCAAGACTGGTAGGAGGTGCACAGATGCAGAACGGGCTGGTCCCACAACTGTGTGTGACCATTAAAAATCAGGACGGATATCTCAGCTGTGGAGATCATCCCACTGAGGAGTAAGGATGTCCCAGACCCTCCCCAACCCAGGGTTTCAGTGCTGGGGAGCGAAGTCCCATAATTTCTGGTTATAATAACCAGCAGAGATTGGGGCTGAGTGAGATGAGGGTGGCTGGAGTCCCAGGTGATTCTCTTAAAAGGCCCATGCAGAGACTTATCTGATGATGGACTCACTCGCTCTGAGCTCCAGTGCTGGGGTAGCAGCCTGAAAGGCGCCAGGTACACATGGAGAGGAACTGAGTTGTCTGGCTGCAGGCTGAGGGCTGAAGGGGCAGCATTCTCCCAGGCAGAGGCGCTGGTAGAAGCCATTGTTTCTTTGTTGAGCCCTCCGCTGCCCTGCGTGCAGATGCGGGCACACACACACACACACACAGACATCATATCTGAGTCTCCATCCAACTGGCTATCACTTTTCGTCTGCCCCGCCCTAGTGGTTCCCTGAGACCACACCCCACCCAACTTTCAGGCCCACCCAAGCCACTTCCAGAAGCTTTTTTGTACAAACTGCCTGCCTTGGCTCATGCTGCAGACTTTCCTAAAATCTCTCAAAGGTTCACAAACCCCAAATAAGCAGCATCTGGTTTGGGCATGTCCTGTGCCTTTAACTGAGCAGCCCTAAGACCGGCACTAGCGGCAGCCAGCCTTGGTTCATGGCTTGGCCTCTCAAGACACCTCCAAGCACAGTGCAGGCAGTGGTCATCTTTTGATTGTTTTGTGGCTCATGCCAGGTGGCCCCAGGCAGGGCACAGACTGCAGCACATCCTCTCCCAAGAGGCCCCAGGGCTGGCAGGCTCAGTGGCCAGCTTCAGACTGAGCCAAAGCATCACCTGGTCACCTCCAAGCACCACACACCCAATGGGAAGGCTGGGCAGGAACCAGAGCCCTGCTAAAGTAAGTCCTGCTCTGTAGGGTCAGCCCTCGCACCACAGCTCCTCCACTGTAGTCACGACCAGTCCTCACAACCAATCAGCCTGAGGGTCAGTCCCTCCTACTGAGATGCAAACAGCAATCAAGGCTCAACTACAGCAGGAGAACACACAACCCAAACAAAGAACACACCTGGGGCACCCAGCTCTGGTGACCAGGGAAACTGTACCACTGGGTCCCACAGCACCTACTACATAAGGCCACTCTACTAAGACCAGGAGGCATAGCAGCCCTACCTAATACATAGAAACAAACACAGGAAGACAGCCAAATGGGGAGACAAAGAAACATTTCCCGAATAGTAAAACAGAACAAAGCTCCAGAAAAAGAATTAAACAAAATGGAGACAAGCAATCTACCAGGTGCAGAGTTCCAAACACTGGTTATAAGGACGCTCAGTGATCTCAGGGAGAACTTCAACAAAGAGATAGGAAACATAAAAATGGAGATAGAAAACATTTAAAAAGAACCAGTCAGAAATAAATAACACAATAATTGAAATGAAGAATACATTACAGGAATCAACGTATTAGATGAAGCAGAGAATTGACTCAGTGATTTGGAAGATAAGGTAGCAGAAAACATCCAATCCTAACAGCAAAAAGAACCCCTGAAAATGAGGAGAGTTTAAGGGGCCTCTGGGACAACATCAAGCATACCAACATTCACATCAAAGGGGTGCCAGAAGGAGAAGAGAGAGAGCAAGGAATTAAAATCCTATTTGAAGAAATAGTGACTGAAAATTTCCCTAAACTGGCAGAGGAAATAGATATGCAAGCCCAGGAAGTGCAGAGAGTCCCAAACAACATGAACTCAAACAGGCCCACACCAAGACACATCACAATTAAAATGCCAAACGTTAAAGACAAAAAGAGAATCTTAGAAGCAGCAAAAGAAAAGCAGTTAGTTACTTACAATAGAGCCCCCATAAGTCAATAAGCTGATTTCTCAACAGAAACTTTGCAGGTCAGAAGAGATTGGCAGGAAATATTCAACATGATGAAAAGCAAGGACCTACAACCAAGATTACTCTACCCAGCAAAGCTATCATTTAGAATCAAAGGACATATAAAGAGCTTCCAGACAAGAAAAAGCTAAAGGAGTTCATCACGACCAACCCAGTATTACAAGGAATGTTAGAGAGACTTCTTTAAGACAAAAAATAAATAATAAAAAATATGACTAATAAAATGGCAACAACTACATATCTATCAACAATTACTTTCAATGTAAATGGATTAAATGCTCCAATCGAAAACATAGAGTGGCTGAATGATAAGAAAACAAGACTTTAACATATGCTGCCTACAAGAGACTCACTTCAGATCAAAAGACACACAAAGACTAAAAGTAAAGCAATGGAGAAAAGATGTTTCATGAAAATTGACAACAAACAAAAAAAGCTGTGGTAGCAATACTTATACCAGACAAAATAAACTTTAAAACAAAGGCTATAACAAGAGACAAGAGACCCAGTAATCCCACTTCTGGGTATTTATCTGAGGAAACCCAAAACGCTACTTCGAGGGGCCGTGTGCACCCTTATGTTCACTGCAGCACTGTTTGCAATGACCAGGATGTGGAGGCAGCCTGGGTGTCCCCGAATGGATAAAGAGGAGCTGGTACATATGTACAGGGGAATATTGCTCGGCCAGGGAAGGGAATGGGTTCTTACCATCTGCAGCGGCATGGATGGACCTGGAAGGTGTTGTGCTGAGTGGGGTGTCAGACACAGAAAGACAGATACAATGTGATTTCGCTTATACATGGAATCTAAAGAAAAAACAAACAAACAAAACAGAAACAAACTCACAGAAACAGATAACATTTTGATGGTTACCAGACAGGAGGGGGCTGGGAATGGGTGAAAGGGGAAAGGTTAAGAAGTACAAACTGGTTGTTACAAAGTAGTTGTGGAGTGTAAGGAAGACGTTGAAGAAAATTTGCCCTCATTGGTTGATGTGAGCTTTTGTCTGTTAGCTTTTGTCTGTTCCTGTATGTGAGGTGATTTCTGTGCTGTGATCAGGGGTTGAGTAAATTCCCCCTCTGGTTTCATTCTCCCGAGCAGGGGAGACATGAGATGAGGTTTGCTGTTCTGTCTGTGCTGTGAGGTGATGGTTAACTTAGGGTTAAAGGAATTCTTGATCAGGGATTGAGAGAATTGCCTCTTTGTTCTGTCTGTTTCGCCCACATCAGCAGGTAAAGTGAAGAAGTAGCTAAGTTATATCAGGACGACGTGACAGGCACGTTGCCAGGCTTTGGAGGAACTTGGGCTGATGGTCCCAAGCAAGAACAGTAGATATTGCTTGTCCGGATGAACTAGCCCTTCAGCCGGATATATTTTCTTTTTATTTTTATCATTGACTGCTGGACCCTCCCAGAACTGGCTATTCTTTGAGAGGGGAGGCAGGAACACAAAAAAACTTGGCTCTGGGGTGCATCTAAAGAGATATATAAGACAAACCTCAGGTGGATTGATTGATTGATTGCTGTTTCAAGACGATGCTATTCAGAAGATTTACTGTTTCAGAACTGCTTTTCAGGATTGGATTGTTTCAGAGTAAGAGATCAGAACTTGTCTCAATGGACAGTAGAGACTTTCATTGGTGAATTGTCATCATTCTAGCATCTTTGGGAACTTATATGCAGTTTGCAGTTATCAAAAGACTTCCTAACTTCTAACAACAACAGCAGCAGCATTCTTGGGAACTAGCGAGCAGCGGTGGGAGACGCCTGAGTGTCTCTCAGCTACAGACCTGGTAAGGTTTTGCTTTATGACTTTTCCAGAGCTGCTCCCCCCACCCCCGTCCACATTTTTGTGAGCTTTTGGCATTTACTGTAATAGTTACTATCCTATAAAGCTTATTACTGCTTTTGGATCCTCCTTACTGATGTTATTTGTATATTTAGCCAAGTGACTTTTGATCAATAGTAAACATGTGTTGGGATCTCTTAAACTTATACGTATGTGTACTCCTTTGACATGACGTTATCAATGTATATAGTTTAGCCTTAACCACCTTTACTTTTTGTCATTAGCACATTCTATTAATTGCCTTTTACTATTGCATATTGCTAAATAGATTACATATTGCCAAATAAATTCATTAGAGCTCCACTCTAGCGTGTGTCCCACCCCGTTTTCCCCCCCGCTCGTCATTACATGGGGATGTAGGGTACAGCATAAAGAATATAGTCAATGAAATTGTAATAACTATGATGTCAGATGGGGACTAGATCTATTGGGGTGACAGAGGGAGGGAGTTGGGGGACAGAGTGAAAAGGTGAAGTCATTAATACAAATTGGTAGTTACAACATAGTCATGTGAATGTAAAGCACAGGGAATATGGTCAATAACATGGTAGTAACTGTGTCTAGTGCCAGGTGGGTACTAGCCAGGGGATCACGTCTTAAATTATATAATGTCTAACCATTATACTGTACACCTGAAATTAATATAAAATAATATTGAATGTCAACTATAATTGAAAAATTAAAAGGGGAGGTGAGATAAAGAATAAGAGGTTCAAAGTTCCAGATATAAAACAAGTCATGGGGATGTAATGTACAGCACGGGGAATATAGTCAACAATATTGTGACGGCTGGTACAGTGTCAGATGGCTGCTGGACTTCTCATGGTGATCACTTCTTTAGTTACATGTGTTGAATAACTATTGTATGGACCCCTGAAACTAATATTGTATGCTAGCCATATTTTAATAAAAATCTTTTTTAAATGTATGGATAATTAAAACCTGAGAATAAATAATATTGCTTCCTAAAGTGTTGCCCTAAAAAAAAAAGATCAGTCCTTCCTGCTATACCTGAGCTGTGAGCTGTTTCAGGACCAACAAACGACTCCTTGGCATGTGCCAGCGTGTTCACCACCAAGACCACTCAATCCTGGGGGGCAGCTCCTTTTTCCTCTCCCCCAGCAGCGTTTTCCATTTTCCAATGGGTCGTGCTCATCACCAATACAGTAAAACTTCAACTGCTTGTTTGATTTCCTGAGTCATGTGTCACGGTGTTTCCAAGTTCACTGACTTTCCACTCTTACTGAGGACAGTTTCAATGTGCCTCAGTCACAGCAAGCCATGGGGTGTCTTTAACTATGTTTGGTGCATTCGTAGTGCAATTGAACCCAAAGTCACAGATGGAAAAATAAATTTTAGAAGTTAAACCACACACATTGTAGGCGACCAGCAGAGGTGCCTGTACCATTGGGAGCCCTTGGACACAACACCTCAGGTCAGGTCGCATTTTACAGCAACTGGAATCTTGGCACCAAACTTATAGAAAAAAACCTTTCCGTTTTCAGAGATATTTTGCATTTCCAAATTATAGATAAGGGACTGTGGGTCTTTTCTACCAGAGAATCAAAGAAAAGATAAAACCAGGCTCTTCAAAGACCCCACAGTCTAATAGGAGAGAGATGTGAACATCCAGTTAGGGTGCAGTTGAACAATGAAAGCAGCTATCGTTTAGTGAGCACCTACTAAGTACCAAGCTCTGCACCACTCTCCAACCACTACTACTGATCCCATTAACAAATAGAAATTGAGTCCAGAGTTCATAACCAAGTGCTATAAACTGAATGCTTACGGTCCCCCGAAAATGTATGTGTTAAATTCTACCTCCCAGTGTGGTGGTGTTGGAGGTAGGCCTTTGGGAGATGAGTAGGTCATGAGGGCAGAGGCCTCGTGAATGGGGTTAGTGCCCTTGTAAGAGACCCCGGAGGGGCATTGCTCCTTTCTCCAGGTGATGACACACGAGAAGACAGCTGCCTATGAATCAGGAAGCAGACAGCAGACCTGCCAGCACCTTGATCTGGGACTTCCAGCCACCAGGATTGTGAAAAATAAATGTCTGTTGTTTACAAGCCACCCAGTCTGTGGTGTTTTGTTACAGCAGCCTGAGCTCAGACAATAGTGCAAGGACTGCTGCAGGGATGCAGGGCCTCAAGGCCAGGCCCAGAGCGGGAAGGACGCAGAGATGGTTGAGAGAAGCCAGGAATTAGAATGTATGTGAGTAAGAGAGTCAGAAACCCAAGGACAACCCACATGGGCAGATGGTATGGATGACTGATATTCACTAAATGCTGGAGCAGGAGGTCTGGAGGTAAGATGAGAAAATGAGATCAGCTGGAGGCACATTTCCTCAAGGTGGCTGGCAGACTTCTAAGCAGAGACCTGTCTTCCCAGTTTGTGTCTGTGCACCTGCCTCAGTCTGGCATATCAGATATGCCCCCAAAATAACGAATGGATGAATGGATGGATAGATGGATGGATGGATGGATGGATGGATGGATGGATGGATGGATGGATGGATGATGGATGATTAATGGATGGATTGGATGATGGATGGATGGATTGGATGATGGATGGATGGATGGATGGATGGATGGATGGTTGATGAATGATGGATAGATGGATGGGTGGATGGTGGATGGATGGATGATAGATGGATGGATTGGATGATGGATGATGGATGGACTGGATGATGGATGGATGGATTAAATGATGGATGATGGATGCTTGATGGATGGATGAAAGGATGGATGGATGGATGGATGGATGGATGGATGGATGGATGGATGGAAGGATGGATGGACTGGATGATGGATGGATGGATTGGATGGATGGATGGATGGATGGGTGGATGGATGGATGGATGGATGGATGGATAGATGGATGGATGGATGGGTGGATGGATGAATGGACTGGATGATTGATGGATGGATGGATGGATTGGATGATGGATGGGTGGAATGGATGATGGATGGATGGATGGATGGATGGATGGATGGATGGATGGATGGATGGGTGGATGGATGAATGGACTGGATGATTGATGGATGGATGGATGGATTGGATGATGGATGGGTGGAATGGATGATGGATGGATGGATGGATGGATGGATGGATGGATGGATGGATAGATGATGGATGGGTTGATGGATAGATGGATGGGTGGTTGGCTGGGTAGGTGGGTGGATGGATGGATGGATGGATGGTTGATGGATGATGGATAGATGGATGGGTGGATGGTGGACAGATGGATGATGGATGGATGGATGGATGGATGGATGGGTGTACAGATGGAGGAATGATTCTAGTGGGCCTGGCTCTAGTAACCACATTAATTCCTTCTGGTGGACCTCAGTTCAGGTCCCATACATAGATTCATCCCTGCTTTCTGCCACTGCTCCCAGGGACGCCACAGCTGACACACGATTTTCAGCTTCCAATTCTTCAGCAGTCATCCTCCCTGGACCATGTCCTGATGCTGTACCCTCCAGACATGATACCACCTGCAGGGCTGGCTTCTGTCTTGTCACTTATCTGGTCTCACCTCAGAATCCCGGCTCTTCCTAAGAGATGTTTCTTGCTTGCTGACCCGGCACTTCCACAGGTGGGGGATGCTGTGTTGTCAAGAGATGCTGTTCTAACAGGTGAATTCATCCCAATGCTGGCCCTCAGCATACGGCCCCATCCTGCCCAAGGTGAGCCTGGTCCTGCCCTGTGGCCCATTTCTCAGCCACATCTTGCTGCCCTCTCTGCTGTGACCGCTACTGTTGAGACTGTCTGCTCCCTGGGCTTCCCGAATCCGGCTCTCTTCCTCCAGATGGCATTGTCCAGTCTCCTCTGGGGAATCCTGCTGCAGCCCCACATGCTGCTGCCCCGAGGGGCTCTGGCCCTTGATATGCTCCCTCAATTCTTGGAGTTTGTTGTGTGTAGGTTTAATATGATTTCAAAGCCACTTGTCTATGACTTAAGTGAAGGTGTTTTAATCCTCTTATTTATGACAAGAACCAAAAAACATTGCTTTGATACAAGTATAAAGTAAGATGTCCTCATTCTACATCTGTTGTCATTGATAAGCAGTCAGCAGCCCAGCTGCTGGGGGCCCCCGCTGGGGGTCCATTGATAAGAGCAAGTGGAGAAGCCACTATGGCCAGGGGACATTGCCACTGTAAATACTGTGAGTCTGTGAGGGCCATTGGCAAGTTTCGGTTTGGGTGAAGGGACCCCTCCCTAGTAATCTAAAAACTCTCCGAAGACCTTTGGGGCATTGCTCCTGGACAGTGCTGATAAACCACATAGGAGCCCCGTGAAAGAGATCAGCTACTTACCAACACTGGCGTCTTTGTTCCCTAGCAACGTGCTCTACCAACAGGGGACTTTTGCGCTGGCAGCTGGAAATCAGCTTCTGGTTGGTCGCTGACTCCCTGAGCATTTCCTCCTATAAAAGGGTACACCTGACATGAAATTTGCACTTTATTCCTTCAACGCCCCTTGCCTGAAACAGACTCAGTTTCTGGGCATAACTTTTACTGCCTCCCAAAACAAAAGCAAAGCAGGGGTCTTAACTATCAGGCAATATCCAGGACCCTGGAGGACCTAGGGGTCCTCTTAACTTTGGAGGCTAAGACCCCTTTGGGAATCTGACAAAATGATGGGCTATCCACCCCCAGGAAAACACCTGTGCCAGGGTTCCACACATATTTATACGTGTTAACTCTGTACTTATTAATGAATCCAAATATGCCACTCCGCCAGGGGCCCATCCCCTGAACTTAAATGCATACACACTTGTGTTGTCCAATCCAGGGGCCACTGGCCACGTGTGGCTACCTAAGTTTAAATCTAAATTAATTAAAATAAAATAAAACTCGGTGCCTTCATCATACTAGCCGCATTTCAATGCTCACTAGCCATGTGCCAGTAGCCACCCTATCATTGGACAGTGCAGACATAGAGCATACCCGCCATCACGGAACCTTCCAGACTATCACTGGACAGTGCAGACATAGAGCGTACCCGCGCCATCACGGAACCTTCTAGCCTATCATTGACAGTGCAGACATAGAGCATACCCGCCGTCACGGAACCTTCTAGCCTATCATTGGACAGTGCAGACATAGAGCATACCCGCCATCACGGAACCTTCTAGCCTATCATTGACAGTGCAGACATAGAGCATACCCGCCGTCACGGAACCTTCTAGCCTATCATTGGACAGTGCAGACATAGAGCGTACCCGCCATCACGGAACCTTCCAGACTATCACTGGACAGTGCAGACATAGAGCGTACCCGCGCCATCACGGAACCTTCTAGCCTATCATTGACAGTGCAGACATAGAGCATACCCGCCGTCACGGAACCTTCTAGCCTATCATTGGACAGTGCAGACATAGAGCGTACCCGCCATCACGGAACCTTCCAGACTATCACTGGACAGTGCAGACATAGAGCGTACCCGCGCCATCACGGAACCTTCTAGCCTATCATTGACAGTGCAGACATAGAGCATACCCGCCGTCACGGAACCTTCTAGCCTATCATTGGACAGTGCAGACATAGAGCGTACCCGCCATCACGGAACCTTCCAGACTATCACTGGACAGTGCAGACATAGAACGTACCCGCGCCATCACGGAACCTTCTAGCCTATCATTGACAGTGCAGACATAGAGCATACCCGCCATCACGGAACCTTCTAGCCTATCATTGGACAGTGCAGACATAGAGCATACCCGCCATCACGGAACCTTCTAGCCTATCATTGGACAGTGCAGACATGGAGCATACCCGCCGTCACGGAACCTTCTATTGCACAGTCTGATATATACAAATGGTGGCCGCTCACTCCACTCGAATGTCTGACAGGCGTTCACACCATGCTGTATTAGTCAGCACTGCTACTGTGACCACCCTCAAGTCTCAGTGGCTTACAAACGTGTGTCTTCCCGGCCCCCTTGCCTGCAGGGCAGCTGGGCTGGCTGATTTGGGCTGCTTGGGCCCCAGGCTTCTCATTCAGGCCCAGACTGCAGGGCGGCAGACGCTTGGAACCTGCTCTTTCAGGAGAGGCTTACGTTACCCGCTCACATTGCATGGGTCAAAGTGAGGTGCAGGGCCAGCCCAAGCAGTGGATGGGTCACGACACGTCCTCTGACCATGGTGACCCAGGGGCAGGCGGAAGGGCAATCTGTGAACAAATAACACCATCGCCCAGGGGCCAGAACTACCCTCAGAGCAGCTCCTCCTCAGCCATTTCCTGCCTTAGCAGGTGCCAAAGCTCCCCTTGGCCACTCAGGGAACAGTCTAGAAGCACATGCCATGCCCTTGAGGATCCACGTCACTGCCCCGCCAGGAACACACAGAGGCAACAACGGTGACCCCCCACTCAGGCAGCAGAGGGGTACAGCAACATGGAGTGAGGCGTCACTGGGGGGGGGGGGCTCAGCGTGCAGCCACAGCTAGGGGGGCGGGCTCCTCCCCAGACCCGTGTCACCGCGCCACCTCGGAGCCTGGCTCTCCGGCCCCCCCAGCAATGGGATGCATTATCCAATTTCCTCGTAAATCCCCTTTCAAAAGAAACGTATCCCTCACGGTCCTGGAGGCTGGACGTCTGAGATCAAGGGGTCCCCGGTGACTTCTGCGGCCTCTGTCCTTGGCATGCAGATGGCACCCTGTCCCCGTGCCCTCACATGGCGCCCCTCTGTGTGTCGGTGCCCTGCTGTCCCCTTCTCACAAGGACGCCAGTCAGAGGGGACGAGGCCCGTGCTAACAGCCGCGTTTTAGCCAAAAGTCCTCTATGGAGGCCGTACCTCCAACTGCAGCCACGTGCGGAGGTGCTGGCAGCCAGGGCGTCCACACGTGAACAGGGGACACAGCTCAGCCATCACAGTGGCCGGTGTGTGCGGCCTGCCGCCGGGGCTCGGGGCACCACCTCTGCCCCCGCAGCCCGCAGCCCGGCCCCGTCACCTGTCACCTGTCACCCACAGAAGTGCTCCTGTAAGCACCCTGTCCCCTCCGGTCTGGTCACCCTGAAATTCAAGCAGGGCTGCAGTGACGTCCCCACACACGCGCCAAGATTCTCGTCTCTGATTGTTGCGCCTCTGGGCTCCGGGCTGCGGGAGGAGCCGGTGCCGGTGTGAATAGGGCTGCAGACCAGCAGCCGGTGTGAATAGGGCGGCTTTCCCGGGGCGCCCAGGGGGGCCCCGCGCAGGGACCGCAGCCCTTACAACGGCCGCGCCCCGCGCTGCGCTCCTCCTGAGACCGGGGGCAGCCAGGGGCGCCGCACACACACTGTGTACAAAACCCGCCACCCGCCGCCCCCGCTCGCGGCCGCGCTGTGCGCGCTCCGCTTCCCCGGGCGGGGGCCGGGGCCGGGGGCGGGCGCGGGGGCGCGGGGGCGCGGAGCCTGGACCCGCCGGCAGAGGGCGCGGGCCGCAGGCGCGCGGGCCGCGAACGGAGGGGGCGGAGCCGCCCGCGCGCGCCAATCCCCGCCCACCAGCAGGCAACGTGTCGCCCGATTGGGCAGCGCCGACACGCCGTCGGGGCGGGACGAGCGTCGTCGCGTCCGGGTGACGTCTCTCGCGGGCGTCGGGCAGGGTCGGCGGCGTCGGCAGCACTGGCGGCGGCGGCGGCGGCGGCGGGTGGGAAATGGCGGAGTACTTGGCCTCCATCTTCGGCACCGAGAAAGACAAGTGAGTGCGCGCCTCCCGCCGGGGCTCGGGCCGGGGAGGCGGCGGGCGCGGCGTCCGGCCCCGGGAGGCCGCGGAAGCCCGCGCGTGGGGGGAGGGGCGCGGCGGCCTTCCGGCCTCGGCAGCCGCGCGCCGCCGCCGCCTCGTGGGCGCCCGGGCGGGCGGGCGATGGGCCCCGGGCGGGCGCGGGCCCCGCGGCTGTCGGGAGCCGCCTTGAGTCGCGCTGCGTTGTCAGCGCTCACCGGTCCCCTCCGAGTCGCAGCCTCCGATCGGCGGGGAAGCTGTGACCCCAGGGTCGCCCGCGTTACGTCGTCGGATGACGTCGGGTCCCGGTCGTCGGGGTTTCTGCCTTTCGCGCGCCCTGCGTGTTTCATGGTGGTCGCGCCGGTCACGGGGACGCTCGGTGGGAGCACGTGTCGTGAGACGGCGGAGTCCCCTCCCCAGACGCGTCCGCGTCCGGGGGCCCTTCGCGCCGAGGTGCGCGCCCCCCATCGAGTCTTAGGCTGCGAGCCAGAGGTTTGGTTGTGCCGCCCCCGCCGCGCGTGGAGCCGCCCCGCCGCGCGTGGAGCCGCCCCCGCCGCGCGTGGTGCCGCCCCGCCCCGCGTGGAGCCGCCCCGCCCCGCGTGGAGCCGCCCCGCCGCGCGTGGAGCCGCCCCCGCCGCGCGTGGAGCCGCCCCGCCCCGCGTGGAGCCGCCCCCGCCGCGCCGACACGGGGTCCGCGGCCACGCCGTCGGGCAGTTAGAGCGCGGGTCGCACCCTGCAGACGGAGGCCCGCGCGCCGGCTTCACTCCGCGCTCGGAACAGGCGTGGTCTCGGGTCCTCGGGCCGGGCGCCCGCGCGCGGACACGTGGGCGTGGTGAGGGTCTCCCCGCTCGTCCGGCACGGTGTCCACCACTTGTTCAGACGCTGTTTCAATTGTTTCTCTTCCAGGAGGCAGCCTGTCTTGCAAAACGCCCTCCTTTACCCGGGGGCGTCTCCTGTGGTGCGGGGGGTCCTTTCCTTCCCGGCAAAACGCACCGGGTGAAATTATCAGCCCGAGTCACGTGGGCGTCAACCCAAAGCCAGCCCCTGGGGACTCGAAGGCGGATAAGACCTGGGTCTTGTCCTCGAGGAGCGGGGGGCGCGTGTCCCGGAAAGGGTAACTGGCACATACAGCATGTCACGGGCTGCGGGACGGGGGCGCCCGACGCTGTCGCCGCGGGGGCGATGCTGTAGGTCGCGGGGGCGACGTGCCGGTGACACGGTCTTGAAGGGCGGGCGGCTCTGCCGGAGGAGGAGGCCTCTGGGAGCGGGGGCATCCTGCACTGGCGTCCGGCGGTGTCCGCCTCGCTCACTGTTGTTTCCTGGTTCTTGTAAAAAGTTCCATCGGTGGTGACTTCTCTGTGACTCTGCAAATAACTTACCGCCCGTATTGTAAACGTCATGGGTTTAATTCAAGAAATTTGCTTGTTTTGTTTACGTTATTCATAACATCATTTCAGGAAGACTTGGGGTTTTAGTTTCCAGGAAACAAAATCAACTCGTAAAAAATGAAGACGATTTCTACTTTTCTTTTTCTCAATTTGAACTACAAATAAAATGTAGGTCTCTACCATTCTAAGATATTTAACTATGATACATTTGAAGTTACGAACATTGTCTAAATCCAAGCGTAGGGTTAGCCTTTCTGATATCTTCTGTGATAGTAAGTCACCTTTTCTTTCACATTTTTTCATTTTAGTTGGCTACTTTAAACAGCAGATCACCAAAGTTTACTGCTAGATAAGTTCCAACTAATATACTAAACTCTAACTGGGCACCATGAAATAAAAGCTGCCTCTGGAAGGATAGGAATAAGGATTTGAATTATATGGAATACTTGAGTATTCATTGTTTAGACCAGGGTTTTGCCCGTTCTTAGATTTTTATAATAAGCTCTTCCGTTTTCAGGTGACTCTGAAGGTAAAATGTTATATACTCAAGTTAGAGGATCTAAGACCTGTAAGTTTGCAGACATATGTGGTAGTATAACCACTTTCCTCCTCTAAGTTCAGACTTTAATAACTATCGCTACCTAATAATACATCAGTGGCTAGTCAGTCTTCATGGTCCATCAGATTCCACTGAGGCCCTTCGACCTTAACTCTGGATTGGGGTTCACTGTCTAAATATATGGCACTTGCTAAGAATAATGTACCTACAGGGTAACCTTCCTTCCACCTCTGCATGTCTAAATTTGAATGAGACCCATCTAGTAAGATTTCATAGTTCATCACAGCTCTGCTCAGCTTCCTAGCATTGCTGTCACGCTGGCTGGATTGCTGGTTTTGATTTGATCGGGACCATCCAAGTATTTGAACAGTATTGAGGGGAGGGTTTTGCGATCGGCACTGGACGTACAGGTTGAGTTCCCCCAGTAGCTTATCTTCAGGGCATTGAAGCCAGAATTATTTACTTCAGACTTGTGTTTGGAAATTTCCTTGTTGGTCTGGTTTGGTGGGTGAGAGAACCTGGACTTCGTTTTCTGTTTTATTTAGATAATGGTTGTGTGGAATGAGTAGTGTGTATAAAGCACACATGCCTTATATCTGATTCTCGGGACAGTGCCAGCTTGGCATTTTCCTCCTGTTTCATGTGGTCCCGGAGACACTGGGAGGTAGGTAGGGGCACATGTCCGAGCGCGGGCAGCTACAGTCAGAATCTTGACCCTCACTATACTCTGTTGTCGACCAAGAGCATTTCATCGCAGAAGGCTGAAGAACAGATACGTTTTAAGTTATAGTTAGACTGATATTTCACTAAAAGAAAACACTAGAGCCAGAGAAAGAAGAGGAGATTTGAATCAGGAGAGTTAGCGTGCCCTTCATTGAAAGAGTCATATATTTATAGAGGGGCAAATTGAGCCTAAGTCATCCTAAAATATTGTCAGGAAGGGGACGGTAAGTGCCACCAATAAAAAACAACGTGCCTGTGTTTTTGCGAAATGAAAGAAAAGTAGTTTGATAGCATGGATCGTGTTTTTCCATCTGTTTGATCTTTTCTCATCAAAATAATCCACTCTTATTTTCCGTTACAGAGTCAACTGTTCATTTTATTTCAAAATTGGAGCATGTCGTCATGGGGACAGATGCTCTCGGTTGCACAATAAACCGACCTTTAGCCAGGTTTGTTTGTTTTTTTTCTTTTTTTCTGCTTTCACGTAAATTGTCAAAATTTGATGTACTTTACAGAAGCAATTTCCATGTATTAGGCAGGTTATTTTGTTCTCTCTTTGTTGCATTTTCCATTTGTGTTCATAAGTGAGTGTGTTCTTTCGTTCCAGTGAGGATGAGGCAGGTCTGAGAGCACCACCATTCCCTGTTGTCACTAAAGAATCCTGTTAAAGCTTTTCGTGTTTGCCCGTGGCTGTGGCCAGTCTTTGCTGCCTCGCCACCGCTCTGCATTCTAACAGACGTGGGTCCAGGGGGCAGCCTCTTCCAGGCACGGCATGTGCAGAGTGGGCTTTCCACTCTTGGCCCTCTCCAGACAGTATTGGTGCACGGAGCCCTCTTACGGGAGAGGCTGGGGTGACTGCCCACAGACCCATGGTGCCGGGCGTTCGGGTTCTCCAACCCTGGTTGTGCCCCTTCTGTTAGAGCCCCAGTCAGGGAAGCGGCAGGTTGCCTCAGGCACAAACATCAAACATGAAACTTAACATTAGAAGATGGGCATTTACTTCAATTATTCGTAGTCAGTCTAGTCGATTAATTGAGAGAGGCCTGTTATCTTGGGCGTGGGTCTGCTTCAGTTCAATCAAAAATTAGGATTTTTGATAGTTTATTTTTGGTTAATTGAAGAAAAGGCAAGGGTTGGCACCCTGTGCCTCAGTGATCACTGATGGTTTAAAGGGAGAAAGACTTCTAAGAGGAACAGAAAACACCCCCATGTTGACCAGAATGTTTGGAATTTGAAAAATCTATATTTCAGTCTTTCCAGACTGAGGGCTGTTGAGATCCTTCTAACCGCCCATGAAGTCTGAACGTGCAGCCTCTGAACCATTGGGTAACTATTGTGTCTGGCCTCTGGAAGCTGCCAGACTCTGCTTTGAGCTCATCTTTCTGTTCACATGTTTTAAACTTCTAACACAACAGACATTTATGTTTTCTACAAGTTTTTAGGGAAGTCAGTCCTTTGGTATAAGAAACAGACATTATTATTTTCTAATTTAAGCCAATAAAAAAACCCACAATTTAATTTGTTTTCAGAAGTGGGGTGACAGCTTCCTTTCCCCCATTATTCCTGATCACCAAGTGGTTAGTATAACAAAAATATCTTTGAATACCTTTGAGCATGCCTCGAATTTCAGAATATTGGAGAACTTGCTTTAAATTTTGTTTATTGTAATGTTTTAAGTGCTTTCATTTATTAAGTAAATCTCGCCACTAGGCCAGTGGCCATAGGTCGGGCAGTAACCAAACATCTTAAGTGTCCACTGCGTTTTTTGATTTTGGGTGGTTACTTACAGATGCACCAAGTGTTGGGCTGAGAGGGGAATTGTCCAATTACACAGTTTTCTTAAAGCTACTCAGCCACACATGGCGATTTTCTTTCTGAATTATTGATTACCTCAGAAGGCTAATGTGAAGCTTAGTTTGAGTACTCTGGATCAAAGCAAGACAATGATTCCGTTAAAGTTTGGAGGGGTCGGTTATATGTGTTAACTTGAGCATCTTGTTTTAATTTAATTGGCTGGTTTTTGGTAATCTTAACCACCCCTGATTTTAATGGAACTGCATTGCCCACTTTAAGTGGAGCCTGTTTCACTAAACAGCCATGCCAGATTACCTGAGTGAGACCTAACATGAATTTTCCTGCTGCGTAATTGGGCTTCATATAGCTTTTCGTCAGAGTATTCACACACTGGTAGTTCCAGTGGAGAATAGATAGGCCAGCTTTGGGAAACATCAGCCCCGAGATGAGTTGACTCAGGGCAGTGCTCGGTGGCTTGGCGAAAGTGCTGGGCCTTGAGTGGAGGGTCTGCGTGTCTGTGTGGTCTGGCTGTTGGACGTTCTCCCAGGTGGGTGGCCCGGCAGCAGGCCTTGGACTGGGGAGTGTCACACAGCCACTCCCCTTGAAACGTAACTAGAAGTGGAACTGGCTGGTTTTGTAAAACCACTTACAAAACTGTTTTGGATACATGTTGAAACTGAACATTTATTTTTCTAAATCAGGTGTTTTATTGGTTCAGCTTGTAAATAATCTAGCATAATTGAGTGTGGGTTTCTTTTTAAGCTTCTTACAGTGATGTGGACATTTAAGATTCATGTAATATATTAGCCTACTAACTTAAACATGGTTTGTTTTTTCAGACAACTTGATTTTAAGAAGAACGGTACAATGTAAGGTTTCAAGTCTGCCTGATCCAGTTTAAAGCACAAGGGCTAAAAGGATTTTTTTTTCCCTTAAAAGAAGGATCGGAAAAGAGCAAATGTTTTAAGCTATTGTATTATGTAAACAGAGATCCCACCAAGAAAATGTAACTGTGATAGGTGTCTGTGACAGTTAGGAAACCCATTTGGTGTGCCTGTTTCCTACGAGACCAGAGAGCTGATGGACTGCATACAGTTGGGTTATGCATTCGGTTTAAAAAGTGATTTTGTATGGACAATGTGACTATAATGTGAATTTTTTGACTTCTTAGTGTCTGCTAGCTTGAAGTGTGAGAAAATGTTAATGTTTTATTATTTATCTTGCATAAAACACTTTGATAATGTGGGTTACGCAGAATAACTGTAATTTCTTCTTGGTTGCTGGCTGACTTGACCTAAGTCACTGCTCAAACTCTGTTTTCATAATATGATGGTTTGGGTGTACTCCTCGGAAAAACTAGTGTCTGACTTGCGGGGAGCAAACAAGCGTTGAGCCATTTGCAAACAAGTTGTCTCTTTGCAATTGTCTGATATATGCACAGCAGCCAGTAGAATTCCCCTTTTTATTTTTTTTTCCCCGCAGACCATCTTGATTCAAAACATCTATCGTAACCCCCAAAACAGTGCACAGACGGCTGACGGCTCACACTGTAAGTCCCACAGTTGGAGAAATTCTTTTAAAACAATGGTGCTAAAGAGCCCACTCTTAATTGAGACAAACAATGTTGGCTTCTGAGCTGCTGACATAGAGCTGTTGCAAACAGGACAAGGTGGTGGAACTCCTTGGCATATACAGCAAGCACATAATACTTGCCTGCGTTCCAGCGGCTGTCCTGGGGAAGGTCGCGGGCTGGCTCTCTTCCCTTGGTTGACACTTGTTAACGAGAGAGGGTCCATCCCTGTGACATTCGCATGTTACCAGCCGATCACTGGCCTTTGTAGTGACGGAACCCCGGGCACTTATTACGTTCTTTCTGTAAGATCCATCTTAGGAGTATTTAGGAATCGGTACGGTAAGTTGCCCGATAAGTGTGGGTTTTATTTCACCATTATAATTTTTCCTCTAGGAAGTGGAGATTTCATGATATGTAATTATTGTATTTCTGTAATACAATAATTTTGTCATCGTTTACACAGGTGCTTTTCTTTCTCAGTTGTCCATTAAAAGTTTTCCGTAACATCTGAGAATGTTTTGGTGGTAGCCCGCCAAGCTGTTTGCACTCTTAGCTGGCTTGGAACTTGGAAATGGAGTCTTGACGTTCTGTGAGCAGAAATACAATGCTGGCATATCATGGGATCTCTGCGCTGCAGCGTAGGGCTCCGAGACAGCCATCAGCTAAGGAAACGTCTCTGCTCGAAGGAAATAACTCCCTCTTTTTTCAGCACTGAGGCTTGGCTGAAGCGACCACACAGGAAGCCGGTTAAGTGTTTACGTTCAATCTTCCGTAATATAAAGTTGTTGCGTTTTGTATTTCAGACCATTGCCCTCTTGAACATTTACCGTAACCCTCAAAACTCTTCCCAGTCTGCTGACGGTTTGCGCTGTAAGTTCATCCAAGTTCCCTCCCCGTGCCCTGGGCTTGCGTGTCAGAGCTCAGCATCCACTCCGCCCGGTCTGCCGCTGCAGTGTCCAGCACCGCCTCCACCACAGCTGGCGGGGGCTTCTGGCCCTCTGCCCCATGGGGACCTCTGCTGGACGCTGGAACCCCTGCCCACTTGTTTTAAGAGGAAGCAAATGAGTGCACAGGGCGCCCTTTGCAGTCGCTTGGAGCGCTGCTCTTGCTCTGGACGGCTGCCGTCACCCCCAGGGAGCGCACGCCACTTAAATGCCCAGTGTGTGCTTCTCTTGTGAGAGCAGCAGCGTTGGAAAGTTTCTCCCCCTTCAAAAACTAAACTCCCGAAATTACTTTTCAGATTTTATTTGTAAGGCTTTCCCCCTTAAACGCCATTCTTGAGCTCATGCTTTAATTGTGAGAGCGTTGTCCTGAGAATGTTTCCCAGGTGCGGGTCCTCCGAGTTGCGTGGACCCCCACGTTTCCCCAGAACCAGCCTATGCCGACTCAGGTTTTAACCAGGGTACTTGACGTAAATACCTCCACCTTCAGGAGCTAGCTCCCTCCGTTTGGGAAATACTGGGTGCTTGGTGGGAAGTAGATCCAGTCGGGCATTCAGTAGACAGTACCAATTCTTCCTGTATTGGCAAATAGATATGAGTTACGAATATTGTATTTGCTGCGGGGTAGAGAACAGGATACATGTTAGTATCATGGGGAAGTTCACAACTAAAATTGAAATTTCAGAGCCCTTGAGCTGTAGAATCCATGTAGTCACCTGTGGATAAATTGGCTGTCCTGGACTCTTAAGTAGACTCGAGGGCCTGAACCACAGGGCTTGTGCTTCTCACCCACCAGTCTGTTTGAAAGCCGGAAGCACAGACAGAAGGCGCAATCAGACCTACATCCAGTGCACCGTTGGCCCGGAGCCCCTCGATTTGTGGGTGACCTGCACAGGGTGGAATGGTCGTGGCAGCCACTGCCCTCGTCCTGGCCCCACCCGCGGAGGCCTCCCGGTTCCCGCCCATGCCCTCAGGGAGGATTAAATAATTTCTGTACCAACCCTGCCCTGGGGTGAATAAATGAAAAGTGGGTGACGGAGTAACAACAGTTCGTAATTCTTTGCCCTGCTTGTTTACTTGCGGACTGCGGGTGCTTTATTGGCAAAAGAATGTTGTGTAGTTTTCTTTGTGTCTTTATTTGCGATTCATAGTGCTGTTATGCGTATACTACAAAAGAAAAGTCTGGCTATACTGAATATTCCAATTCTGGGGTCCAGATTGCACAAATCAAAGGAAATTCTGATTCTGCATTTTAAGAAGAAAACCAATTTAAGTTCATAAACCTGACATATTTGACAACAGACCCTTCCAATAAAATTTTAACCGGCTAGGTTCATCAGTTTCCTAAAATAAATGGTTCTTTTGAACATGACCCTTCCATCTGTAGAAAAAGAAACTTTCTATGCTTGGGTTAAACTTAAATAATGAATCCCAGTTTAAGAATGTTTCTATTAGAAAACTGGGTGTTTTTTAAGTTGTGTTTAAAATATATTAAGTCATGTAAATAATTTTTTAGTTGATTAGTTTTTAATCACTCATCTCTGCCTTTCAAGTAGTTTTGATTGACTCAAAATATTTTAAACAGAGAAGGTAAAACACGCCCACTATCAAGCATTTTCAAAGGCGAGCTTGCCAGAAATTACTGAAATGTAATACTCCGTGTTATATGTAACACTGGGAATGCCATGAATGCAGCTTGTATTTTAACCTCCACCCAACTCAGCTCTCAGTTCTGCTCCGACTTTGAGCGTGTAGGTATGTTCTGTCTGTCCTCACTGTTCTGACGGGGAGCGCAAGTGAGTTTAAACACTGCGACGTGCCCTTTGCAATGGGCCTCGCTCTTCTGGTTTCTCCTTGGGGGGAGACCTGCTCACACTAGCTTTTCAGCTGGGGCGGGCTCTCAAGAGCAATCGTTGTTGCTGCATTCATTAAGTTTGGGGTTCTAAAGTGAGGTGGATTCCTGGGAAGTCAAAAATAACTAAAATGCAGGGAGGGCGCCCCACCACCATGCACATGGGTTAGAAAGTGAACTGAAATCACCCTCAGAATCAAAAGATTGAAGGTCTTGTCCTTAAAGATAAAAATGCTTTCAAGGGAGCTTAGAAACTGCTGAAAGGCAGCCATCTGCACAGAGCCCTGCGCCACAGCTCAGATGCCCTCAGTGGGTGGCACCAGATGAGGCCACCAGCCCAAGAGCGTGGCTTGTGGAAATGATGAGTGAAGACTGAGCTGGCCCTCCTGGAAGCTTCTCGGGCCTTCCTGGGCTCCCTGGTCTAGCCATTTGGAACATCAGCTTATTGACACGCCAGCTTTGTGATTGCCCAGATTTAGGTTAAGGAAACTCTACAATTGGGTGGAGACGATAATGTGTACGGCATGTCAACTTGCGAAATTACCACAGAAGGGACGTGATTTCACGTAGTGCATGTGAATTAACAGAAGAAACTTGAAGAAAATAGTTCAGGAATGTGAAATAAGAATGCTTCCTTCAACAAAGCGTTGAACTTTCCTGGGATCCAAGGAGCATTCAAAATACTGTAATTGAACTTGGTGACTATCCTACTGAGTATGGTCATTTGGGTTTTAATTGCATCAGAATTTTATAGAATTCTTCGTGGCTGATAATCTGAAAGAGTAGTCAGGACATAGGCTTTTAATCGCCTGCCCTCATGCAGCTTTCATTTTAATAAAGGGGAAAATACCAGTGTGATTACTTGGCCTCTATTTTAAACCTTAAAAGGAAGAAATTTTTCACTTAAAAAATTTTTGAGAGTCAACCTTTTTCTCACTTTCTGAAAATGTGGCCCTTGGATGCCAATTAAAAGCTGTTGTGATTTTCGTAGCCAGAGTTGAGGCTCATCAGGGCATTTAAGTCTCGCCACACTTGAAGATTGTACCAGTTGACTGTGGTGCAGTCTGGTCAGTGCTTCGGTAGGACACAGCCTTGTCGGGTTCTCTAGATAAGCTGGTGTGTCACGGTGGCAGGTTGATGTAAGCACGAGAGTTCGCGGTCGCCGTCCCTGCGCTAACCAGCGAGGTCTCTGTTGTTGACAGGTGCTGTGAGCGACGTGGAGATGCAGGAACACTATGATGAGTTTTTTGAGGTGAGATACTGAGTATTTGAAACTGATAGGCATGGTCACCTCTGTTTGGGAGGAATGAAAACTCCTCCATTGATTAAAAACACTCCAGCGTGAGTTCTGGAGTTACTCTGTCACCTTTCGTGTATCATGACCCTTACACCACTGTCCCTCCGTCAGGAGGTCTTTACAGAAATGGAGGAGAAGTACGGCGAGGTTGAGGAGATGAATGTCTGTGATAACCTTGGAGACCACCTGGTCGGAAACGTGTACGTGAAGGTAGGCGCGAGACGCCAGTGGGGTTCTCCCGACTGGCTACGAGCGAGGGATGAGGAAAGCTCGCCTGTTGTTTTAGCCGTTAACCTTGAACTTGCTACTGCTTGGTGTACTGTTTGAATTCTGGTGCTCCGGCTGTAGCTTGAGTGTGGGAGCAGGAGGGCTGGGTGGGTTTTAATGAAACTGGCTGCCTGCACAAAGCATTACATTTACTCTTTTACCAATTGAATTGCAAAACCAAGGCAACATTTGGCATGACCTTGGACCATGACAAAGTTATCTAATGGTTAAATTGCTGTACAACTTATTCCGCCTTAATTACCTTACCTGCATGAGCACACAACATATTTGGATCAGTAATTGGAAAGGTGCGGTGAAGGTGGGTGGCAAGCATTTTTGTTGCGTCTCCTCAGTTTCGCCGTGAAGAAGATGCGGAGAAGGCCGTGATTGACTTGAACAACCGCTGGTTCAACGGACAGCCCATCCATGCTGAGCTGTCCCCGGTGACCGACTTCCGAGAAGCCTGCTGCCGCCAGTATGAAATGGGGTAGGTGTGGGCAGCCTGGCTGCTGGGGGCGCGTGTGGAGAAAGAGCTGTGCGCACGCGCAGGATGACAGTCGTCCGGTTCTTTCCCCAGGGAGTGTACGCGGGGTGGCTTCTGCAACTTCATGCACCTGAAGCCAATCTCCAGAGAGCTCCGGCGGGAGCTGTACGGGCGCCGGCGCAAGAAGTGAGTGTTCAAGTGTCCGCCCTGACTCTCGGGTCTGGGTGGTGTGTATTTTTTGTTCCAGACTATTTTGCAAGCAAAACTTGGCGTACATGTCATTTCTGTTCTCTCCAAGGCGCTGCTTGGAATGTAGTGCCTGATTGAAATAGAAAACGTGCTCTTTGAAGAATATTCGTGTGCCTACCTCGCTACTTAAGCAGAGGTCCAACCTCAGTAACTCAGCGAGGGAACGGCCGAGTGGGAAACCGGCAACTCGTTCGTGTGTGCAGTTTTACTCTCTCAGCTGGGGGTTGTAACCTCCTTTGTATACTGCATTTCCACTGGCGCTGCTTGGGTTTTGTTGGTTTGGGCGCGTTTCTTGGCATTGCCCCTGCAGACCACCGGCAGAATGGAGCATAGTCATAGCTGGTTGTGGTGTTTAAATGCATCCAGTCGTGTCACAGGACAGAGAGAGGCCAGATACCGGAGGGTGGAATGTGGCGCTTTTCCTCCAGAGATGGAGTTTCGCCCCCAGAGGGGCTCGCATCCCTCTCCTATTAAACATACAGTAGGAAAGGCAGACGTGCTTGGTTGGTATTCTGTCCTGTTGGCAACAAAAAGAAGCGTGGGAGGCAGAGTCCTGCCGCCCCCTGAAATCACCCTGATGGACACCATCCCTCAGTTGTAAGGTGCCCTTTGCCCTGGCACTAATGTCTGGAGTCAGGGCACAGCCTACAGTGCGGCTTGCAGTTACATGGGCGACTCCTGTCTCTGTGTTAGTGTCATCAGTTGGAGGAGGCACAGTTTTGGAAAGTGTTGGTCGCTGTGGTTTCATGTCACATGTTTGGGTTTGGATGCCAAGGTGTTGTTTTTTTTCCTTTGTTGCAGGCATCGATCGAGGTCCCGGTCCCGCGAGCGTCGCTCTCGGTCTAGAGACCGTGGCCGCGGTGGTGGTGGTGGCGGCGGCGGTGGGGGACGGGAGCGTGACAGGAGGCGCTCCAGAGACCGGGAACGATCAGGGCGATTCTGAGCCGTGCCGTTTTTACCGTATGTCTGCTAGAAAGTGTTGTAGTTGATTGACCAAACAAGTTCATAATGGGAATTTTTTTTAAAAAACAACAAAAAAAAACAAAGATGGGTTTCTGAATAAAATTTGTAGTGATACAGTAGTTTTGGTGTGACTTTTTTCTTGTGGAATGTCTTTACATCTCTCTTGCTTTACAGACCTGCACGTCTTCAGTGCTGAAGTGAGGCTCAATGTCCATCAGTCACTTTGGGTAGAAATGAAGCCATATTAAAACTTAAGGATCTGAAATAAAACACCTGCCAGTTGCAGGAAAATTCACAAAGGAAAAGTTTAAATCTGTTTCTTAGCTGCACATTAACAGGTAATGCAGACTTTCTCTCCTGAGGCTGAGTAGACGGGGGTTGATGGCCTGTGAGGTCCCTTTACTTACTAGTCTGTAATAAGTGCTTACGTGTCATTCTAGACACTGCACCCTCCTCTCCTGGGGGAGGGGATGGGCGTACGGCGTGGGTGCCGCTTTGTCGCAGAAGTGCAGCACTGGATTTAGAGGGTCCCCCGTACCCCAGTATCCCTCGGTGTTCTGTCTCAGTACCCTGCGTGGAAGCTGGGAGTGGCCCATACTGGGCCGGGGAGGGTACCAGCCCTCATCTGCTCCTCCATGGCCCCTCCTAGTTCATGGCGGACAGCTGGCTGCCACCCAAGAAGGTATTGAACAGTTGACAAGCATGCGAAAACTAAGCCCCGGGCCGCCCTGCAGCCAAGGCCGAGCCTTCACACCCCTCCATCCTGTCTCCCGTGATGGTCGGTCCCACTGTCCAGGCACGCGCCCGCAGCAGCTAGCCAGATCAAATGGGAACAGAGCCAGCAGGAACTGCACCTGTCCTCCCACGTCAAATTCAAAGTTCAGAGACGAAGCCCAAGGTCTCTTCTTACATAATGGAAGCTTCTCCATCACACAGTCCTGAGGCCAACCAGCTGGCTGCCTTCCCATGCCAGGTTTCAGGAGGGGAACGTGGACAGGCCTGAAAACGTGGCCACTGAAGTCCATGTGGCCCGTCAGGAGAGGTCCCCAGCTCAGGTCTGCCAGCCAGCAGGTGAGGTCGCCCACTACCCGTCCCTGGTGGTGGGGTCTGTCTGGCTGGATGACTCATGCAGGTGGCTCAGTATGGCTCTTAGGGAGGGGACCTACCCTCTGTCCCTGGGGGTCTGAGGCAAGCACAGGAGCTCTCACCCCCCCAGGTGGGCCCTGTCTCAGGACAGACTTGCTCGGAAGACTCCGGGCATATCCAGTGCACTTGGCCCACTTGCAGCCGGAGAGCCCTGGGGGAGCACGCTGGAACCTTAGGCTCAGAAAACCCCCACCCGAGTCAGGAGGCAAAGATTGAGGCACCTGCTTCAAATCCCAGGCTTTTTTTTTGTTTAACAAGGTGAATCATATGAAATTGCCGTTTTTTATAGGTCAGTAAAGATCAAACAGCAAGTGCATGTGGTTCAACCTACCCCAAGACTGGCCGGTTGCCACTGCAGGAGGGGCAGGTGGGGAGAGCAGAGGCAGGAGTCGAGTCCTGCCTGAGTCCTGGCCCTGCCGTTCACTAGCTGCAGACTCGGCCTTTGTGCGTCGTCTTCTAAGGAGCACCCACCTTTTTTAAGAGACTCCATTCGGTAGTACAGGTGGTGCTTAGGACAGTGTCTGGCATGCGCACAGTGAGTGCTCAGTAAAGGTGACTTGTTAGGAGGAAAAGTACTAGGAACTGCTGCTAAGATGGGTGGTGAGGACAGCAGAGGGATAAGTAGCCACCCTAATAGGTCTGTTTTACAGAGAAGATTTGACACAGTGTGTGAAGTTACCGACTGCAAACCTGATACTCTAAAGGTGAGGAAGTAAAGTAGACCTAAACAGATAGACCCCACGTTCGTGGCCTGGAGTCTTACCCCCGAATCAAAAAGAATCAAATACTGAGGAATAAGTGTACTTGAGGAAGTGCGCGGCTGTGCACCGAAAACTACGAGGCATTGCCGAGAGAAATCCAAGACCCAAATAGTGGGATGACTGCCCGAGTCACGGAGTAGAGGACGTGACGTTGTTAGGATGGCACTTGCCCACGGCAGTCTGCTGGCTCGGTGCCCCCGTCACAGTCCTAACAGCCTGTCTGCAGAAATGGAAAAGCGGACCCTAAAATTTGTGTGGAATCGCAGGGACCCCAAATAGCCAACACAATCTTTTAAAAGAACAAAGGTGGAAGAGTTGCACTTCCTCATTTCAAAACTTCGTGCCAAGTTAACTTAGTGCAACGTGAAAGCAGTAACTGCATCACTGGCACAAGGAAAGCGTGTAGATCAATGGAGTCAAACTGAGGGTCCAGACGGTACCAAGACCAGTCAAAGGGAAGAGAAGGGTGTCTCCAACTAATGTGCTGGTCACCTGCAAGCAAAAGGGTGAGGGTGGATTCGTACCGCACACCATATACAAAACTACCTCAAAATGGATCAAAAATAGAATTAAAACCATAAAACTCATTGAAGAAAAATGGGGGTAAACCTTAGTGACCTTGGATTTGGCAATGGTTTGTTTTATATATATATATATATATATAGCACAAGCAACAAAAGAAAAATAAATGCTAGTTCATCAAAGTTGAAAGTGTTTTGCACCAAAGCCACTATCAAGAAAGCGAAAAGACACTCCACCCAATGGGAGAAAATATCTGCAAATCCTCTCTCTTGAGAAGGGTCTAGTATCCAGAATATATAAAGAACTCGAATTCAGCAACAAAAAGACAAATGCCCGATTTCAAACCGGGGAAAGGACTGGAATTGACATTTCTCCAAAGACACAAATGACCAGCAAGCTCATGAAAAACACTCAGCATCATTTGTCACCAGGGAGCTGCAAATCCAAACCACAGTCAGCTCCCGCTTGGCCCCCACACGGATGGCTGTGATGGAAGCAAGTGGTGGGGTGCCTGCAGACAAACGAACTGTCCTGTGTTGCTGGGGGGGTGCAGTGGGGCAGTCTGGTTCCTCCACAAGTTAAACACCGTGTGACCCCGCAGTTCCACTCCCAGTGGTGCACCCAAAAGCACCGACGACATGTCCACACAGAAACTATACCTGTGTCTTCATCCACAGAAACATTCACAATGGCCAAAAGGTGGAAACAACATAAATGTCCATCGCTGATGATGGATAAGTAAAATGTGGTGTGCCCACACGATAACACATTCGACAGTGAACAATGAAGGTGCCGACACACGGTACAACATGGATGAACCTTAAAACCCACCAAGTGAAGGAAGCCAGTCAAAGGGCACCACGTGATAGGATTTCATTTACACGCACTTTCCAGAACAGGCAACCTGGAGAGACAGAAAGTAGACCAGTGGTTGCCAGAGCTGGGAGTGGGGAAGGATCGATGTGGGGGTGATGGCTAAGGGGTGTGGGGTTTCTATGGTGATGAGAATCTTCTAAAACTGACTCTGGTGGTGTCACTTTAGTACTCTGGACGTACTAAAACCACTGAAATGTACACTTGAGTGGGTGAGTTGTGTGGTATGTGGATTGCGTCCACACACCTGAGATTGCCTGAGACCTAGAACGGGGTGGGAAGGGGTGGCAGGCTGCACCACCTGGCTGCTGCTTTGTCACCTGTGGCTGCGGGGCATTGCCGCCCACTGTCCTCACCTGGGAGACCCAGCCGCCAGCCCTGCATCTCCCAGGCGCCTGCCAATTCCTGAGCTGCAGACCCGCCCGCTGGCCCCGGGGACTCAGTGCAGCGGCAGCCGTCTCCTCCACAGCCGAAATTAATTCCCTCCCAGTCCTGGAGACCGGAAGTCCTCAGCGCTGGTGTCTCCTGAGGCCTCTGTCCTTGGCTTGCAGAGGGCAGCCTTCTTCCTGAGTCTTCATGCTCTTCCTTCAGTTCAAGCTTCTAAGGACACGATGTGAGGTGCAGCCAGAGGAATGAGTCGCGGGAGACCAAGATTGGTCTATTAGAATTTATTGGGCATGTCTGAGCGGCGGGAGGTCAGGCGAGAGCAGAGGGAAAAGATCATCACCTCCCCGAGCAAAGAGGGATGGAGGTTTATAGGAGGGTGTAAGCAAGGCTGTTCCCCCTTCAGTGCTTCGGGGGGTTCTCGTTGCATTGTCCAAGCCCTCTGGCCCCACGCTCAAGCCCCCAGGCCACCATCTGGACTGCCCAGACCCACTGATCTTAAACCTCTGGGAGACAAACACAAGGCAGCAGGTGCAAAGTACAAAGCAAGACAAGATGGCTTTTAGCATAAGATGGTTTCTACATTCCAGGCGGCTTCTCCAGGCCTAAGACAAATACAAGCCGGCAGGTACAAGGTACAAGATGGCTTTTAGGATAAGGTTTCTGCTCCGGGCTTCAATATGCCCTAACACACGAGTCATACTGGCCTTGGCCTGCTAGGGACTGAATATTTGTGGCCACTCCCCTACACACAAAACCTTGTGTGTTGAAATCTTACCCTTCCCCTCCCCCCCAGGGTGATGGTGTTTGGAGGTGGGGCCTTTGGGAGGTGAGCGTTCATGAGATGGAGCTGTCTGGTAGATTCGTGCCCTTATAGACAGGACAGGAAAGAGCTTGCCCTCCCCCATCTGACAATTGTTAAATAAGGACAGTTTAAGACTATTGACCGGAATAGGGCAGGGAGATGGGGCTTGACAACAAAGACAGCTGGGAATTCACAGCTAAGGAGCAGAGTGGGTGTCATCAAGACTGGACAGTCTTACTAAAATGACCTGACAGGATTCTTGCTAAGGAGGTGGGGGTGGGGTGGGGGCTTATTTCTAAACGACTTAGCAGGATTCTTGCTAAAACTGAACTAGGCCGTCCCAAGACAAGTGGGGGTGGGGGTGGGAGAGCTAGTGGAGAGGAGGGCTCAGAGGAACCTGCCCCCAGTTTGGTCCAGGAGAGTCTGGGTCGCCCTAATGGCCTCGTTCTCACTTAGTCACCTCTCTAAAGCCTTTACCTACAAACATAGTTACATTTGTAGGTATGGGGGTTGGGACTTCCGCATGTGCCTTTTGGGAGGATGCAATCCAGCCCATAATAAGGACCCATTGGAAAAATGTCTGCTGCCAAGATGGGCAGAGAAAATCAAGAGGAGCCTGAAACAGCTTGTGCCAAAAGCAGGTGTGCAAAGAACAACACAGAAATGACAAAAAGATGCAGCATCCAGTTGGAGTCCTGACCTGGAGCCATGTGGGCATCAAAACAATGGCAGTAAAAGAGTATAATCTGTTTGGTGTGGCAAGACTCCAGGAATCGGGGACGCCGGCTGGCTCAATTGGTTAGAGCGCAAGCTCTTAACAAGTTTGCTGCTTCGATTCCCCCATGGGATGGTGGGCTGCGACCCCTGCAACTCAAGATTGAAAATGACAACTGGACTTGGAGCTGAGCTGTGCCCTCCACAACTAGATTGAAGGACAACTACTTGGAGCCGATGGACCCTGGAGAAACACACCGTTCCCCAATAAAAATTTAATATTTTTATTAAAATATTCTCCAATAAAAATTTAAAAATTAAAAAAAAAAACCTCCATGAATCCACATGACATAAATAAAAGCATCAAGTAGTGATTTATCTAGGGCTGGAGGGGTCAGGGGCAGTGACTGCTAATGGGCACCGGGTTTCTTTTTGGAGGGACAAACATGTTTAAATTGTGATGGTTGCACAACTCCATGAATACTAAATATTGTGTGCATACTAAAAAACATTGGATTGTGTGCTTTTTAATGGTAAAATGTGTGTGCTTCTTATACAAGGATCAGTGAATGCACACTGGTATATTATTTATGAATAAGGGAATAAATGGGGGGAGAAAAAAAAACTCTGTCATAGTGGAATGCCAAATAATAAATACAGAAGGAATGATGGGATTAGAAAAATCGCCTCTTGACCACCATTTCAGTGGAAATTGATTCAGATACAAGTCGTCAATGGAAGCTGGAAGTAGAGTGAGAGTTTGAGAATAGGGTATTTATGCAGTTTCAGAGTATCTCCACACAAGACACTTATCAATTATAAAGAGCAAACATAGTAACTTTATAGTAGAGAGACCAAGTGTTCAAAGTTAACAATGCCAGAGAAGCGACCAGACTAGACATGTCCCTGAGGGAGCAAATGTAACAAAAGTGTTACAGTTGCCAAATCTGGATGAAGGGCCTCTGGGAAGTCTTTGTACTATTCTTGCCACTTTTCTGACAGTCTGAAATTGAGTCAAATTTTTAAAAAAATTTTAGTACTTGGGCTGCTGTAACGAAGTACCACAAACTTGGCTGCCTTAAAACCACACAAATTGACTGTCTCCCACAGTTCTTGAGGCCAGAGTCCAAAATCAAGGTGTCTCAGGGCCTTGCTCCCTCTGAGGGCTGGGGGCCAGGGGGTGAGGGGTCTTTCCTGCCTCTTCCAGCTTCTCTGGGTCTTGTGCCTGCATGAGTCCAGTCTCTGCCTCTGTGGGCCCACAGCCTTCTCCTCTCTGTCTGTCTGTCCAAATTTCCCTTTTTGTATGAGGACACCGGTATAACTTCATGTGAAGTTGATTATATCCTCCAAGACCCTATTTCTAAATAAGGTCACACCAATTCCAGAGGTTAGTAAAAGTTTAACATTTAGGAATCCGGGTGAGTAGCGGGGAATTCTTTGCCACTTTTGTGACAGTCTAACATTATGCCGACATAAAATAATGCGGAGCACAATCAGAAACTCCTTGCCGAGGGCCCATGTCACTGAGGCTGACGTCCAGACGCTGGCCCACAGCCCTGAGGCCCCTGCGCCCCCTCCCACCCTCTCTGACCGCAGGGGCTCCTGGCTGCAGCCACGCAGACCTGCTGTCAACCTTCGGGGCTCTTGGATGCCCTAAGCTGGTTGCTTCCCCGGCCATTAGCAGTGGCTGTTTCAGGCCAGAACATGTCCTGCCCCAGAACAAGAGGCAGCTCCTCAGATTTCTGCCCCACGTCACCTGTCCCGATTTCCAACAAGGTGATCTAAGACTAGCTCCCGTTGGCGTCCCTACTCATTATTATAAATTGCTGTGTGGTTGAGCCCCCTTCCCTAGAATAGAAACACTGCGGGGGGCAGAGGCATTGCTCCCTGGCGTTGAGCTCTGTTTCCGGGGCCTGGGACAAGTGCCAGCAGGTGGCCACCGCTTGCTAACTAATTGTGGCCGGAGGGAGCCCAGGCACAGGTGTCAGCAGAGTCACCGAATGAGTCCACCTGTGTCCAAAGCTGACGCACGGCCCTTGACTAGTGGGCCCGGGGAAACTCAGGGTGCGAGGCTCTCCACTCAGCCCGCGCGGCCCCAGAGCACACTCTTGGGAATTTTGTCAGCTGTGGCCCCCCCGTGGCCGCCTTGGGCCCCTCCTGGCCCGCAGCCCCTGCGTCCCTTGATGAAGACAGCCTGCGTGACATCTGTTCTAGGCAGCTTTTGTGACTTCTGGCCAAGGCTCACGCGAGCTCGGGTGCCCCGCCCGGCCAGTGGAAGCGCCCCCGGCTCCGCACTTCGACGACGAGGGCAGGAAATACACGTCCCGAGAGCCCCGCCCGCCGGGGTCCGTCCAGAGCCCGGGTACCCGCCCCAGCTTTAGGCTCCTGGGTCCCGCTACCAGAGGACGCGAGCGCAGAGTCCCCATGGCCAGCGTGAGGGGACCCGGTGGGCACGACATCTGCTGAGGGTCATCTTCAGGGCCTTACCAGTCCTTCCGTCTCCAGACTGCACGTTTTAAAACGCAACAAATGTTTACAACACCGCGCGAGCGGGCAATTAACCGAGTAAAAGGGCGTCTGGACCTCGGGGAGCGAGCTCCGCCCAAGCCCTGGCGGCCAGGCTCCTGCGGGGGGGCCGGGATCGGGGCCGGAGGGCCGGGGCCCCAGTTGCGTCCACGGGGAGTGGGGGATGGGAACGGGGCAGCGCGGGGGCGGGGGTCCGTCCTAACGCCGGACAGTGCGGGGGGGGGCAGGTTCCGGGATGGATGGGGGCGGGGGGGCAGGTTCCGGGACCCGCGCGGGGCGGGCTCCAGACGCGCGGGCGGCTGTTAGGGTGGGACGGGAGGGGCGGGGCCAGCCCACGGCCGGGGGGCGGGGCGGGGCGGGGCGGGGCGCGCCTCGGGATTGGCCAGGTGCCGGCCTCCGCCCCCGCCTCTCAGCCAATCGCCTTCCAGCCCCTCGCCGCCGCGGGGTCCCCCCGAGCTGCGTGTTCGCCCCGCAGCTGTGCGGCCGCCACTCGCCGCCCCGGGACGCGCCCCGTCCAGGTGAGCCCGCGGGCCCGGGCCGCCCACCCTACGCCGCGGTGGCGTCAGCCGCACCTGCACGCGGGGAGCGGGGCGGGCGCCGGGACCCTTCCCCCACCCGCAGGGCCAGACCCCCGAGAAGCCGGGCTTTCGGTCCACGTGGCCCCGGCCCCGCACCCCGACTCCCGCGGCTGCGGAGCGGACGCGGGGCCGCGCGCCTGGGAGCGCGGAGCCGGGACCGGGGGGGCATTTGGGGGAGGTGCGCTGTAATGGTGGCGATGGTTGACTTTTCACTGCATTTTGGATGGAAAATGGCTGTTTCTTAAATGGCTCTCTTCCGCCATGGTGTGGGGTGTGGGTAAATATTGAGACAGCTGCGGGGACCGCCTGCGAAGCGGGTGCCCGCCGGGCAGGGTGCCCAGGGCACGCGAGTCCCTGCCCCGGGCACGGTCTCCGGTGGGGGAGGGGGACACGCAAAACTTTTAGCCTCAGGATTACGTCGCAGTGTTTATCCCAAACTGTGTCCCCAAGTGCCCTCCCGAAGGCCGGGGACCGGGCGGTGCCCGCACTCACTGTAGGGTTTCCGTCTCCCCCGTGGAAGCTCCCACTTTAAAAGGAGTTTACTGCCGTTCGCACGCGTGACCCTGGCCCCCTCCGGGCGACTGGTGCAGCGAGCAGGGTGCAGGGTGCAGGGCTGCCCTTGGGGGCGTCGTGACCCCGGCGGGTCTTGCGGTTTAAGGTGCGGCGGGCGGGGCCAGGTGAGCCCCCTCCCCGGGATGGACGGGCGTGGGCCCGCGGGGCGCTCGGGGGGCGGCCACAGCCGGCGGGTTCCGAACTGTCGCCAAGCGAGAGGCCCAGAGAGAGCCTTTGGGTTCCGCAGACCAGGGCGGTTCCATCCATGTGCCCAGCAGCCCCTTACCTTGTCGGCGTGGGTCCCGCGCGCAGAAAGCCACCGAGAGGGGCGCCCGGCTGCCTGTGTTCAGCGGCAGGACCGCGGTGGCGCAACCCGGCGCGTGCCCACCCCCAGGGCGTTGCCTGGGGGTCCAAGTCTGATGGGGAGGGAGGTCCACGACCCGGGAGCTTCTGCACGATGGAAGAATCACCCCTCCACCGGCCACTTTGGGGGCGCATGACAGAGGGAAGGCTTTGCTCCCCGTACAGCGGGGGCTTGACAGAATAATATTCCATTGTATGGAGAGACCACGTTTTGTGTATTCGTCCTCTGATGGACACTTGTGTTTCCACCGTTTGGCTGTTGTGACTAGTGCTGCTGAGAATGTGATATGCAAATACCTGCTTCCGTTTTTCTGGATAGATGTGAGGCAGTGGGGTTGCGGGGTCACGTGGTAGTTGTACGGTTCACCTTTTGAGAAACCAGCAAACTCGTCCACAGCTGCTGGTGCCTGCGTGTCTGTGCCTGTACTTGCTGAGCTGTCTGGATGCGTGGAGTCCCACCCCCGGAGGGGCCTACTGGCAGACCTTCCCCTGCAGTGTTTGGAAAGGGCCTGAGCCACATCTCTTCTCCATCCCTGACAGATCACAGCATGCCTTCCGAGACCCCCCAAGCAGAAGGGCTGGCACGGTGCCCCCACCTGTCAGAGGCTAACTCCCAGAAAGGGAGCATGCAGCAGGTGCCCCCCGGGGCCAAGGATGCCAGGGAGCGCCTGTGGATCAGCCCCGATGTGCCGAGCAGGTGCTCCTGGAAGCTGGGCAGGCCCATCACCGACTCGCCTCATCACCACACTGCCTTGTAAGTCCCTGCTCACCGTCACAGGACCCTCCATGCTTACCTGAGGGGAGGACCGTGGTACCTGGAGGGCATCGAGCCATGTGGCTGTGACCCTCCCCCTTGTAAGCGCTGTGATGGGTGGTGAGCTGCAGGGTGGGGGTGGAGGGGCCTTTTTAGATGAGCCACCAAGGCTCAGAGAGGCCAAGGCTTGTCGGTGCTGCTGCCCAGCACCTAGGTCAGTGCCCAAAAAGGGTAGATGCTGAATACATCAGTGGAGGTGCCCCCGTCACACTCTGAGTGAGCGGTAGAGGGGAGCTTTCTAACGCGGGTCCTGCTTGCACACTCGTGTTTGAGGTGAAGGTATATTTTTTCAGCAACCAGGATCATACCTGCACCTTTCCACTTAACTGAGCTGTAAACATTTCTCCCAGTCATGAAATATTTTTCTATAGTGGGTTCGTTTGTGGTTGGATAGAGACTGTTGGACGAATAAACCATACTTTTTTAAGCCCTCTAGGGGGTATTTAGATGTTTGCAATTATCTCATTATGAATAACTGCAGTAGAAAACACTATGCATTCATATAGTCAATGCATTTTTGTTGAGCACCTACTGTATTTTGTGCCCTGGTCTAGGTGTAGGAGATTTAGCAGGTGCAAAGAAAAGACACAGAAACCCTTGACCTGCGGAGAAACTTAAATCAAGCTAACTGAATTTTAGGATTATCTTTATTTCCTGAGTATAATCTCCCGGAAGTAGAATAAGTGAGTGGGAGACTCTTGTCTTTTAGATGCTTGATTCTTATTTCATGTACACGTTTCTGATTATTGATTTTTACACGAGAACTGGGGAGTGAGAAGGGGGTACGCTCCTTAAGTGGGGCCAGTCGATAGATAGAAATGGAAAGTTACAAACCCAGAAGCTCCAAGCATTAGATTGATCTCAGTGCTGGAGGTCAGTTGCTCACTGGCCAAACAGGATAACCTTCAGTGCCAAAACAAACCAGAGCAGTGGGTAGAAGCTGGGGTGTGGCTGCTGGGGGTGGGGGTGGGGTGGGGGCTGGCAGGGAAGAGACCAGCCTCCCTCACTCTGTGTCCTGAGTGGAGAGAACGCTCTCCTTTCCTGGTTGTCAGACAGAACACATGAGCACCTCATCTCCTGGCCTGATTACCCCTCTTTAAAAGCCCCGAAGGGACACCTGGCCCTTCCTGAGCCCTGTGCTACTCGTCCCAGTTACGAGGGAGGACACTAGACCAAGGTCCCCTGGAGGAGACAGGCCTAGAGGGTTCTGGTGGTGAGAACACATGGGCTGATGAGAGAGAGGGTGACCTGGGGGGTGGCTGGGGGCAAACCTTGGAGCCGGTACCTGCGTAAGCAGAAGGTGCTACAAGTGGGTGTCTGGGGAAGGGGGTTCCAAATGGATCTAAGGTGGGGTGAGCTTAGAAAGAGGGCCAGAGTGGGAGCAGCAGAGTAAGAGGAGGGCTTGAGGGGCAGGCAGGGATTGGGGTTTATTCTGAGGTGCTGTGGGGTGGTCCTCCTGGAGGCCTCTTGTGCTGTCAGAGTGAAAACAATTAAGAGGAGGTGAGTCCAGGGCCATCCCTAGTCAATTCTTTCCCTGGGCTCCTGTCCTGACCTCAGGCAGAATTCTCAGGTGACTGAGTCCGGAACCCCGAGTTCTCTGCCTGCCCCGGTGGGGGTGGGCCTTGGCCTGCTCTGGCTGCCACAACCACTGCTGGGCCAGGGCCACCCAGCCACCCGCCAGCCCTCTAGTACTCCCCCACGTGAGGGTGCAGGTGTTTCCTCTGTGTGGCCTTGGCTTTAACTAGTGAATGAATCAACCCCCCCCCCCCCCGTGTGGCCCCGAGGACCTAACCTGCAAGGCGGGGTCAGGAGCTCTTTGCCCCCAGCCCCGGCTCTCCTCCCCGTCATCCAGCCTCCAGTGTGGTTAGGGGTGATCCTTTTAGCTCCTTGCCACTTTGGAAGGAGCTCGTCTCTGTGGCCGAGTCTTCTCCCCTTCCCCCCTAGAATGCAGCATTCCTTATCTGTCCCAGGACCCCTGGGGGGGGGGCGCAGAGCCACCAGGGGGCAGGCGGGGTGTCTAACGGTCTCCTGCGGTGGTGACAGGCTCACTAAAGATTAAGGACCACAGAGTGGTATGTTAAGGGCACGGGAAGCTGTTGCATGTCTTGAAGCTCAGGTCAGTTGTGGGTGGATATTCCTGGGTGGATATTTGGGGAGCATGTCCTTGGCACATGGCACTGGTCCCCGAGGGTGAGGGGAGGAAACACCCCGGCGGCCACACAGGGAATGCCTGTTGCGTGGTTTGCACCCACCCTAGTGCTGCCTGTCACCAGCTTGTCAAGAGGAGAATTGCTGGGGAAAGGGGGCCAGTCACTGAAGGGAGTGAAGGGAGACAGTGACCCATGAAAAGGAAACCCCACTCTGGGCCTGGAGGTCCTCTGGGGGAATCGGGACCCTGGTCTCAAGGACAAAATGGCCACTCCGAGGTCTGTTCTTTTGTCTTGAGCATTGCGCTTCGCACCACCTGTGCCTGACACTTTGGGGTGATGCCAGGGGCTGTTCGCAGTCACTGTCACTGCCTGCTGGTGACGCAGCCCGAGGGGTCTCTGCTCTGGGGTTGGCACCCGTTTTTTGATCAAAGAGGAAAGGAGGAGGCACCCCAGGTGTCAGAGGCTGAGCGATGACAGAAATTGAAGTCCCCAGTAAAGCCTTTTTGAAAGGATGGACCAGACCTGTTTCGAAGTCAGTGTTTGTTTATTTTAACTTTATTTGGAAATTAACATTGGCAAGTTGCAAAAACAGTACAAAGAGGTCCTGTGTCCCCTCTACCCCGCTGTCCATTGATGACGTGTTCTGTTATCACAGTGCATTTTCAAACCCAGCCCGTGACGTTGGTGCAGCTATTCACTCAACTGCAGACATTCATGTCGTGGGTTTTTAGGGGTGGGTGTGTGACTTTAGATCCTGCGTGTACATTTGTGTGATCACCACCCAGGGCCCTCGTCAAAGCCAGTCCTTTTATTTATTTTTTGATTTATTTAAAACAATGTGCTGAATTGCCAAGGCTGGTACTATTTCATTTTCTTTTGCTGAATACTTGTGGGCTCCTCTATTTTAGGGCAAAGTCTCCCAAAATCTTGCCAGATATCCTGAAGAAAATTGGGGATACCCCCATGGTGAGAATCAACAAGATCGGGAAGAACTTCGGCCTGAAGTGTGAGCTCCGTGAGTACCTCCATGCTGCGCTCGGCCCAGCTCGGCTCAGTGTGTCTGGGGGTGCGGGTGGTCCCCTGAAACCTTTGTGGGGGACTAAGGAATGACTAAGACCTTGTCAGATACAATCAGGAAGAATAGATGAGAGGGTCATGTGCTCCAGGGTGACCGAGAGGGCCGCTCTGGGGCTGGTGGGCAAGGAGGTGACCTGAGAGCGAAGCAGGCAGCGAATGGCACCCCAGGAAGCGTGTGCAGGTAGAGGTCGCAGGAAGGAGAGCGACCTCATCCAGCCCTTACAGGGGTGGCCCAGCTCCCAGGAGCAGAGTGCAGTCATTTGTCTTAGGTTTTTCTGGGGAGGAGTAGACACACTGCCCGCTGGGCCATGTGACAACAGGACAGTTTTTGTAATGAGGGTCTCAGTCACCAGCTGGGCAGGAAGTGGTTGTCTCATTGTTTAGCTGGTTTTGTAGGGACAGACAAGTGGGAATGGGGGTCTGTGTCTGACCTTGTCCTAGGTAAACACGGGGGTCCTCCAAGAGTCTTATCTGTCATTTGGGGACGGGGCTGCTTTGCAGGAAGGTTTCCAGCAATATGAGAGGGTGGGGGATTTCTTCCCTATCACAGTCTCCCAGGCAGAGCCCAAGTAGACTGTCACCTTGTCTCGGAGGAAACAGCAGCTGCAGAGGCCCTCAGGGGGTTTCTGGGGGGGGGGCTGTGAGCCGAGGGAGCAGGGGGCGGGGCTTGAGGTGGGACAGGCAGCACGTGGCCGCATCACCTTGGGGACAGCAGAACCTTCCGCTCTCCTCCCCTCTGGGGAAAGACTTCTCTAAGAAATGCAAGGTCAGTGCACACTCCCGGGCTCTGCAGAGGTGCTGGGGTCACCTCGGAACGGCCAGGATAGTGGAGGCCACTGACCAGTACCCAGCAGATACAGGCCTGCCTCGTCTCAGTGACCCCACTGTACTTTCTCATGTGTCTGTTTTACTGATGGACAAACGGGCTGGTCTTCCCGTGGGGCTAGTTAGATTTATCTAATGAAACAATTCAAGTGTGAGACCCGGAAGGGTCCTGGGGTTCTGGCCTGCTCAGCGGTCAGGCGTTTGGGGGCCCCTGCCTACCACGCACGTGCACATGGACACACCACATATACGGGCCCAGCAGGGGCCTCTCCTGGCTCTAGGGACAGCGTTAGAGCAGAAGTGGGATTTCAGAAACCAGGACACACTAGGTTGGAGGTGATTCTTGGGGTGTCGTAGGTTGGCCTGGGGTCCTCAGATCCCGTTTGGTACAGCGCCTGCCCTTTCTACAAACACCATGTATTTTTAAGAGATGGGCGGGTGTCCTCCCATCAGGAAAGAGCTGCCCCGAGGGCGGGTACAGCCAAGGACAGCATGTTGGGTGGAGAGAGCCCTGGGAGACATGTGTCTGCGGGGAGGAGGACAGGTGAGGCCACGGTGGGGGTTGCAGGTCTGTCAGCTGGGGGGTGATTGGGGGTGGCTGGCAGGGCCTGTGCGTGTGGCCGGGCATTAGGGTAGTTAGCTGCCCGCTGCACGCCCAGCAAGTCGCCGCGGGACTGGCGGCCTGTGGGAGGGGATGTGGCTCCGGCCCATCCACCCAGGGGCTCCTGGGCGTGACTCTGTCTCGCCCCCCCCCCCCCCGTGGGAGGAGCATGTCCTCCAGCTGTGCTGGCGGGTGGGCGCCAAGGGGGCGGCTTACAGCGCCAGCAAAGGTCTGTCCCACGGCTGCGTTGGGCGGGTCAGGTTGTGGGGGCCTCGCCGCCTCCTGACGCGCCTCTCGCTGCCAGTGGCCAAGTGCGAGTTCTTCAACGCGGGCGGCAGCGTGAAGGACCGGATCAGCCTGCGCATGGTGGAGGAGGCCGAGCGCTCGGGCACGCTGAAGCCGGGGGACACCATCATCGAGCCCACATCCGGGAACACAGGTGCGTGCTGCGGTGGGCCAGGCCCCCTGGCCGCGGTGGCCGGCCGCTGCCCTGGCCGTGTGCTCGCCCGGATGCCCGCGTGCAGCTGCGTGTTGCACCCCACTTGCCGACCCCTGGCCCTCGGGCCTGCACTGATGACGTGGGTCGCTCACACGAGCAGGGCCACCTGGCAGTAAGATTTTGGTGGCCGCGCGCTGCAGTGACAAACAGCACAGACGGCAGCTGAATCAACACACATTTATTCCCTCACTGTCTGGAGCGTAAAGTCCAGGGCTGGGCACAGTGCTGCTTCCTGCAGCCTCCTGGGTGTGTGGACGCCATCTGCTCTCTGTGTCCTCAGGTGGCCGTCCCTCTGTGAGTGTCTGTGTCCCCATCTCCTCTTCTCAGAAGGACACCAGTCAGAAGGGAGCAGGGCCCACCCCAGGGACCTCACTTTACCTTAACACCTCTTTAAAGACCCCGTCTCCACATACACTCACACTCTGAGGTGATGTCAGTTAACACTGTTAATTTGGGGAAAACAGGTCAGCCCCTAACGTTGCCATCTGTCCCCCCAAAATGCACATCCTTCTCGAATGCAAAGCACCCGCACTCATCCCAACAGCCCCCAGGGGCTTCACTCTCCCGGCATCCTCTCTACAGTCTAAAGCCCGAGGCCACATCGAAACCAGACAGGGGTGGGACTGGGCACATCCCTCCTGAGGCGACGCCTCTCCAGCTGGGAACCTGTGAGACCTGCCCAGCCACGTGCTTCCCAAATACGAGGTGGGACAGGCGTAGGACAGAATCCCCACTGCTCAGGTGGGACAGGCGTAGGACAGAATCCCCACTGCTCAGGTGGGGCTGGTGTAGGACAGAATCCCCACTGCTCAGGTGGGGCGGGCGTAGGACAGAATCCCCACTGCTCAGGTGGGACGGGCGTAGGACAGAATCCCCACTGCTCAGGTGGGACGGGCGTAGGACAGAATCCCCACTGCTCAGGTGGGACGGGCGTAGGACAGAATCCCCACTGCTCAGGTGGGACGGGCGTAGGACAGAATCCCCACTGCTCAGGTGGGACGGGCGTAGGACAGAATCCCCACTGCTCAGGTGGGACGGGCGTAGGACAGAATCCCCACTGCTCAGGTGGGACGGGCGTAGGACAGAATCCCCACTGCTCAGGTGGGGCGGGCGTAGGACAGAATCCCCACTGCTCAGGTGGGGCGGGTGTAGGATAGAATCCCCACTGCTCAGGTGGGACGGGCGTAGGACAGAATCCCCACTGCTCAGGTGGGACAGGCGTAGGACAGAATCCCCACTGCTCAGGTGGGGCGGGTGTAGGACAGAATCCCCACTGCTCAGGTGGGACGGGCGTAGGACAGAATCCCCACTGCTCAGGTGGGACGGGCGTAGGACAGAATCCCCACTGCTCAGGTGGGACGGGCGTAGGACAGAATCCCCACTGCTCAGGGAGGCGTCGGGAAGGAGCAGGGGTCACTGTCCCAGCAAGCCTGAAACCCAGCAAGGCAAATGCCATGGGTCTGGGGCTCAGGGTAATTCTCTGCGGCCAGATGCTGTGTCCTCAGGACAGTGGCCCTGACCCCGTGGGAACCAGGGACGAGGCCGCCTTGCCCCCAGGCCTGTGCCCTTGGGGCTGTGGTGGGAGTGGCCGCCCTGCCCACCTCTCACCGCCCTCAGGGCCTTTCTCCCTCCTGGGAAGGTCCCCTGTGCTCAGTGAGCTCCATCGCTTTTGCTCTCAGTGCTGCGGTTGTTACTGTCACCTCCCTTGGCGCCCAGGACGTGGTGTGGGTGCCCAGTGAAAGCTGGAGGCATTGGGGTTTGTGTTTGTGCCCCACTTTTCCTTGCCTTTCGTTTCGGCCTCCTCGTTCTCTCGCCCCGAGGGCCCAGCCCGGCTGCAGGGCGAGGGACTGAGCCGAGTGCTATCCCCGGCTGCAGGGATTGGGCTGGCCCTGGCCGCCGCGGTGAAGGGCTACCGCTGCATCATCGTCATGCCGGAGAAGATGAGCTCGGAGAAGGTAGGCCGGCAGGTGGCGCGGGGGGGGGGGGGGGGCCTGTGCCCCGGGACCCCCGCCCGCCCGCCCAGGGCCAGAGGCCTGGCGGTGGGTGAAGGCACCTGTCCTCTGCAGGTGGATGTCCTGCGGGCCCTGGGGGCTGAGATTGTGAGGACGCCCACCAACGCCAGGTTCGACTCCCCAGAGTCGCATGTGGGTGTGGCGTGGAGGCTGAGGAATGAGATCCCCAATTCTCACATCCTGGACCAGGTGAGGCTCAGGGTGTGTGGGCTGACGTGGGATGCTCCTGGGTCTCTTGGGGTGTGGGGTGGTGCCGCACATGCAGCAGGAGTGGGGGCTACAAAGGCGACTGACTCTCTGGCATGTGGCCGCTGGCTTCTCCCAGCCGGTAGGACCTCCAGCGGGCAGCTGGCTGATGGGCCGAGCCTTGGTCTCTGCTGACCGTACCAGCTTCAGGCTCAGCGTGGCACACTGGGTGGGAATGCCCCGTGCTGAGGATCTAGAAGCTCTGTGCAGGCGTCAAACGCATAAAAACCTTTTTGTGGGAAGCTCTTCTGTCTCACTCATTTCGCTTCTTGGTTAAATTCAGGAATTGCATCTTCTGAAGAGCTGAGGTGACTATTTTGGGTCTGTTGAGGCTCCTAAAATTGCCTGTGCCATTGGCCCCCCTTCCCTATGCCACTGGCATTCTCTGTTTGCACTGATCTGTTTGCCTGATGCCTTCTGGCTGCCGCCATTTTGGTGCCGTTGACCTTCACTCATACGCCCTTTGTGCTCCCACCATGCAGTACCGCAATGCCAACAACCCCCTTGCTCACTACGACAGCACCGCCGAGGAGATCCTGCAGCAGTGTGATGGTGGGTACCTCATCGTAACCTGTCCACCTGCACCACCTCTCTCCCTGGTGGCCTGGGAATGCACAGGTCATTTACCAGCTCCTTGGTAAACTCCTATTCATCCTTTAAAACCCAGACCAAATGTCCCCTCTGAAATACTTTCCAGAGTATTTCCTTAGAGTGGTTTCCTCCCTCTGTTGTGCTTTCTTGGATTTTGTGTGTGCCTCTTCTAAACACCAAATATATCATGCAATTGTATTTGTCTACCCAGTGGTCTGTCCTCCAGAGCTGCAGGACCTGAGTGTAGGGAGTGAGTGTCCTGGCTGGTGGTGCTGGCTCACAGCTGGGGTTTCACGTTGCTCAGTGGCACTGGGCATGAGACCCCAACTTGGTGTTGAATTCCACGTTCTCTGTGCCTGGGGTGGTGATGCCAGTGATTAGCTTGCTGTCTGTATGGAGGGAGGCTCCCTGGAACCCTTCCACGCAGCCAGAGCCAAGGCCCACAGGGCTCTGGTGTTTTCTGATGGGCTGAGGTTTTAGGGGGGTGCTGCTGGGCAGCTGGCACCCTGGCTTCCTGTTTGGAGGTGGTGTTGGCCGTGGCTTCAGTGCCCGCTCATTCAGTGCCCAGAAGCCAGGCAGCGAAGTCCAGGCATTTGCTCGCCAGGTTTTCGGGGGTGAGAATTCTATCACTCGGCAAAAGCGGTGCCTCGGCTCGGTGGCCCGCTCGGACTTGTCTGCAGGAGGCCTGGGCTGGCGCTCGGCAGCGGGCGAGCCCAGCGGGTTTCTGAGCACAGCCCGAGTGCTTGACTCTGCTTTATCACTCAGTTCACTTACATCGTCCAAAACCAACAGCATATTAGGTGCGTCGTGGAGAGCACCTGGGCCCCGTCCGCCCAGGCAGCCAGCACGTCTGTCCTGCCCACACTTCCAGACGGGCTTATGGAGCTGTACCAAGGAGGGCTTCGGTGGCCACGTGCCCTTTGGCAAAGACTTAGCTGAAGCTCACTGCATCCCTGTGACCAAATGCTTCTTAAAGATGAAGGGCGGTGATGAGAGGCTGTGGAAATTGGAGAATAGTTTCTCTTTTGACCGTTTTGATAGCCTGCCTTCATTTTGGTTGAGTGTGTTTTCACTTACTCTCAGAATGGTCTCCCTGATGCGGCTTCTCCCCTCTTAGGGAAGCTGGACATGCTGGTGGCTTCAGCGGGCACAGGCGGCACCATCACGGGCATTGCCAGGAAGCTAAAGGAGAAGTGCCCTGGGTGCAAAGTGAGTGAGCAGGGCTGTGGGCCCTTGGGCCAAACCCAGCGACCCACCACCTAGGTGCTCAAATGAGCTGGAGGTGGGAGTGGATTTGCGTGGCCCCCAAGGACCATTAAGAAGCTCTGAGCTCTTGTGTTCGGATCCTGTGACCACCCCGCCTGGGCAGGGCCTGGATTTGGAGCTGCAAGTGGGCCGGGGTGGGCTTGTGGGGAGAGCCGGCTGGTCACGCTGAGCCCACTCCCTCTGATTCTTCCCTGACGTCCAGAGGTCACTGCCCAGCACCTGGGGCTGCGCAGGAGGGGCTTCCCTGGGAAACTCCTTCCCCAGCCATGCCCTTGAGTAGTGACCTCCCCTGCGGGCATTCTGCGGGCACCTCAGTAGGGTGGTCTGGGCCACTCGGCAAGCCAGGCACGTCCACGTGAGGTTTGCCAGACGCCAGCGCTCACATGGCTCCTCTGCAGATTGTCGGGGTGGACCCTGAAGGCTCCATCCTCGCAGAGCCCGAGGAGCTGAACCGGACGGAGCTGACCGCCTACGAGGTGGAAGGCATCGGCTACGACTTCCTCCCCACGGTGCTGGACCGGACGGTAGGTGGGGCCGCGGTGATGTTGGCAGCCCCTGGGTCTCGCCCGTTAGCCGCTCGCCCGCTGAGCACAGGAGCCGGCCTGGCTTTCCTCCGGCGCCTGTACAAGCAGGGAGAGACTGCGTAGTCATGAAGTCAAGACTGGCCACCACAGGGCACAGTACCCCACTGCGCTGTGACCCCGCTGGGCTGGGCCGGGCCGCACAGGCCCAGCTCTGGGTGGTATTCACAGACCAGGCCCCTGCCAGGGTCGGGGGAGCCGGAGAACAAGGCCAAGGCCGTCTGCAGCTGACACGCCGTGGGGCCCTCACCCACACTGCGCACCATCCGTCCTCCTCAGGTGGTGGACAAGTGGTTCAAGAGCAACGATGAGGAGTCCTTCGCTTTCGCACGCATGCTGATCGCACAGGAGGGGCTGCTGTGTGGTGAGTGGCGGGCAGGCTGCCCGGGCACCTGGGCTCCCAGTGCAGACGCATGGCGCCGTCCTCCACTGAGGCTGTGTGGCGGCTGTGGCCGCGCTTCTCCCGGCGCCGTCCGCCTGCTGGGCTGTTAGGAGGTCGCCTGCCTGCTTCCCGATGGGCCTGCCACTCCGCACTGGCCGGAGCTCTGGGTCAGTGTCCGGGGTCTGGGCTCCCTGTGGCCCACGTGTCTTGTTTTCTGTGTGATGGCCTCACTGAGAACCCGGAAGGGGAGGAGCTTGAGATGCGAGGGGTGGGGACACAGGAGCCCCGAGAGCATGACCAGCAGAGTTGGCCGTGGGGGCCGGTGGCCTGCAGCACTGTTGTGCACTTGTGTTTGGGGCCAGAGCTCTGAGGCCCCTTGGGGTTTTCAGTCAAGACCAGCATTGTCCTTGGGGTGGGGGCTCCCCATCGATGGGGGTCTGAGACGGGACAAGGCTCCTGCCAGCTCACTTTCCACTGGAGGCCTGAGGCCTGTCCAGGCTCCCTTAGGTCTCAGGGGACTTACCGTGCAGAGAAGGGACACCCGCACCCACGTTAGAACTCCTATGTGGGGAAACAACATGCAGTCATTTGAAATGTGCCTGCCCTGTGTTGCGTCACCTTGGGGCTGGGACAGAGGAAATGGGAGGAAATAGGCCCCCGCTTAGAGATTGGAAGCAAGCCGCTTTTGATTGAAAAGGAATTTCCAAAATGTCCTGTGAAGGAAGTTTCTCTTCAGAATCGTTGGACTTAGTGTCAGGCCTCCCCTGGTCCCCATTTTCAGTGGGTGACAAGTGAGCATTCGATGCTGGAAGGGGGGCCCCCTCCGTGGCCACATGGCACTTCCATGAGCTCAGCCCAGCGGGGCCATGGGGGCCACCTCTCAGCACCCACCCTCTGGCTCTAACTCGGCGGCTCTTTGTAAAGCGGGAACTGCGGCACCGGCCTAGTGGGTGGCTCTGCGTGGTCAGTGGCGTGAGACCGTGCTGGGGCGCCCTCAGCAAGGCTGTCCCTGTGCTTGGCCTCGGTCTCTGGGGCATTTGCCTGGGGGCTCAGGCCCATGGTGGCACTTTCCCCAGCACAGCCCCACCCTGGCTCAGAGGAACCCCGCTTGCTCGGGGTCCTTGTGTTTCCATGATCAGGGTTCAGTTGTGAAACCCTGAGCAGGTAGGATACTCAGTGGTGCAAGAGAGTGGGGGTGGACAGTGAGAAGTGGGGACGCTGCCAGCACCCTGGATGGAGCTCCTCTCCCCAGAGGCAGCCACTGCTGATGGCTTCCCACAGATCCTTGCAGAACGTTTTGTGTGCGCTCGTGCTCCGTCTCTCCCCCTCGCTCATCTCTCCCTCTCCCCTCCCTCTCCCCCCACTTCCTCCCATCACTGACACACGGTCTGACTCTGGCCCTCGGCAGGTGGCAGCTCGGGCAGTGCGATGTCGGTGGCTGTGAAGGCCGCCCAGGAGCTGCAGGAGGGCCAGCGCTGCGTGGTGATTCTGCCCGACTCTGTCCGGAACTACATGTGAGAACCTCCTTCCTCCTGTCCCCCCCGTTGGCACCTTGTTTCCCGCTGGGCGTCCCCTGCCCGCTGACAGCAGGGAGGTGGGGGGGTCCCAGGGGCACTGAGCTCTGCTCCACCTCCTGGGCCAGGGCTCCGCCCACGTGTCACGAGCTCATGTTTTCTCGGCCTCACTGCCTCATCTGGGTCTTCTAGACGCGTTTAAAGTCCACGCAGGTCCCCGGCAGCCACCAAGGCCTGGTGTGGAGGCTTGGACGCTGGGTGGGTTGGAGACGTCGCCCAGGGAGCTTCAGGGGGGCTGACAGCAGGGGCCCCGGGGAGAACCTTCTGTGCTCTGAGCGCCTTCGGCCCTGGTGGGCCAGGTGCCCCAGCGACACGCAGTCCCCTGCGGTCTTTCCCAGCTTGTCCCTGGAGCTGCAGCCACGTGGGGTCTGTGCTGGTCCCGCAGGGCCTGGGGGTGGCACTGGCTGCGAGAAGCAAGCCCTCGGTGTGGGCAGAGGCAGTGCTGACACCCTCTCCCTGGTGCTGCCGGCCCCCTGATGCCCGCAGGTCCAAGTTCCTGAGTGACAAGTGGATGCTGCAGAAGGGCTTCCTGAAGGAGGACCTCGCAGTGAAGAAGCCCTGGTGAGAGGTCCCGGCCACCCGTGCCGCCCGCGTTTGGCTGGCGTCCCCGTGGTCTCCCTGTGTGGTGCTGCCCTTTGCGAGCGTGTGTTCTCAGCTCCTGCCGCCCAGCTCACGGCCGTCGCTGCCCCCTCCTCCCGCAGGTGGTGGCACCACAGGGTCCAGGAGCTGAGCCTGTCGGCCCCGCTGACTGTACTGCCCACGGTTACCTGTGAGCACACCATCCAGATTCTCCGGGAGAAGGGCTTCGACCAGGCGCCCGTCGTCGATGAATCAGGGTCAGTCTCAGCCACTCCCCAGGACAGGGCCACCGAGTGGGCCCCACTGCTGGCCAGCTGGCCTTGGCCACTTTGCATAGAAACGTCCAGAGCATTGGACCGCTGGAGCAGGGGGCTGGCCGCAGCGACCCTTAGGGTCTTACCGCTGTGTCCTTCACCTCCCCCGCAGTGTGAGCACGGGAGGCAGGGGACAGATGTGGCCTTGCTCTGAGGACATGTCTAACAGTGGAAGGCATGGCACACATGCCCCAGTGGGCACACCAACCGTCCAGTTCTCCTGGGAATGTCCCATTTCTAGCACCCAAAGTCCCATGTCCCAGGACACCGCTGCTGCTCACCCATGACTCCTCTCAGACAGAAAGTACCCAGTGGGCTCATTGCTTTATTGTCTGCCCAGGTGGGATGGGCACATCCAGGGCAGGGCATTTGGTCACCGCTGTCTTCCTGCCACGTGTGGGCACTCAGCACATTTGGCCAAAATTCCGCATGGATGGTGAGGGCGAGGCGGGCATGCTCTGTACTGACCCGCCCCTCCCCCGCTGCCCAGGGTGGTCGTCGGGATGGTGACCCTGGGGAACATGCTGTCGTACCTGCTCGCTGGGAAGGTTCAGCCGTCCGACCAGGTTCACCGAGTCCTCTACAAGCAGTTCAAGCAGGTATGGGCTCTGCAGCTGGAGCAGTGGGTGCTGACACCCAGCTCTGTTCTGGAAAGCGGGGTATGGAGTGAGGGGCTGCTTCGGCTGTCAGCTGGCTGCACCCCATCGAACCGTACATCCGGGAATTCACCCCAGCTTCGCAAACGGCAAAGCCCAGGTGGGGCGACGCCCTGTTGGCGAGGGCGCGTCAGTGCCCACTGAGTTTTGGCCACTGGGGTCAGCAGCCAGCGCAGAGACCTTCGTCTCAGCGGACTTGAGCATCTGCCAGTCTGCTCCGTCTCCCGCCTTCGGGCCCTCAGTTTTTCCTGTGCAGCATTTGTTTAAGAATGCCTGGCACGCTTAGTGATGTGCTAAGAACCAGAATGTTCTGGGAGAAATACCGCGTTGCCCCTTATGTGCTGGGGCTGGTCGTCCTGAGACAAAGGTGGCCACTGTCTGACGGGTCTGGGCAGAGCTGACTGGACGCGCTTTCAATGTCCCTGAGGGCCGTGCCGTCGGGTCAGCCCCTATCCCTGGGTCAGGTTCCATCCCTGCTTTGTCCGACTGCCCGGTGAGGGGGACTAACCCCAACCTAGGAATGAACTTGACCTTCCTCTTTACGCGTCACACTGTCACAGACACACAGCTGAAATGTCACCAGAATCTGTATATTCTCACCATTTGCAGCCCTGTGGCCATTGCCTGTGCCTCACCCCCTCTCCCGTAACTCCCCAAAAGTGGAGAGGCCGCAGGGGACTGGGCCACCCAAATCTTGCAGGTCGCTGGCACTTTTTAAAAAGCTAAGGGGGTGTGTAGTGAGCTTGCTCCGTTTTCTCTGCTCTTCCCTTAACCTTGTCTTTGAAATTTCTGAACGTGTAAAAACCAGAAAAGACCTTTGAAAATGGAATTATGGCCTCACATGAGTTCAACCTGTTGCCCCAAGCCAGATTCCCCAAGGAAAGGCGTTTCTGTCCTCACCTGAGTGCAGCTGCCGGCCGCGCCCTCTGACACGTGGGGTGCCTGCCAGCAGTGACTTTGCCCAGTCCCCCCGGGGCCAGGGAGCCACAGCGTGACTTCTGAAAGAACAGGGAAACAGCGATTGGGGCCATTTTAGGCCTCCTGCCCATAGCAAACGTCCCCTTTCCAGCTCCGGGCTGAGAGAGGGGCCCCGCGGTCGTCCCCACCCATTTCTAGGGTCTTCCCTGAGACGAGCTGTGCCAGGTGCCACTGCAGGCCGGTCACTGGTGATGTGGTGGGAGGGGGTCCAGGCATCCTTTCTCAAGTGGGGGGGCTACACGTGGACCCACCTAGACTGGGCGGAAGGGAGCAGGGCAGGGTCTGACACGCGGGGCCTCTGGGTCAGCTGGTGGCGACTTGACCAAGTGGGGTGACGACCGGGAGAGGAGCCACCATGGTCACCCTCGCCCCTCCTCCACCCGGGGAGGACCGAGGTCTGTGCATCGGCTGTTGTCCCTGACTGCCACTTAACTGATTCCTGGGCCTTCGCCTTTCCGCATCCCCCAAACTCCCTTCCCATGGCACTGCGGGCGAGTGCAGTTGTACTCATCCTTGAAAGCAGGACCCTCAGTGCCTTCTTTCCTTTTTATTAGGAGGCCCCATGATTTGTCTGTGGAGCAGGTAGCACAGAGCCGGTCCTCCATTCCCCTCCCCCTCCCAGGTGATGGCGTTTGGTGGTTGCATTTAACATTGGTGGCCACCATTACCGGGTCACTAGTGAAGTCCCACGTTTACGAGGGATTGACCTGTGTTCTAAAGCCCTGTGGCTGTTACAAGTGTAGTGACATGTGCCCATGACAGCGTCTGGGTGACACTTTGTATGGCCCTGTGTCCTGTGTTCTGCCTGTTTCTCTCTCCCTACCCCCCACCAACCCTGGCAGCCTCTGATCTCTGAGTTTCACCTTTTCCAGAATGTCCCGGAGTTGGATTTGGTGGCTGCCTTTCCTTCACTTAGCGATATGTAGGGAGCCTTCTTCCATGTCTTTCCGTGGGTAGATAGCTCATCCGAGTGTCTTTCTCTGGGTGTCACGTCGCCCTCCGATTTCTGCATTGTTTCTAAATCAGCAAATGGCTACAGAAGAACCTCCTTTAGCGATGCCAGGCCCCTCTCCTGTTGCCTCACGCGCCTTTCCACGGAGGGCCTGCTGGGATGCCCAGTGGGCACTGATCGTGGCTTCCCTTCTAGATCCGCCTGACCGACCCGCTGGGCAAGCTGTCCCACATCCTGGAGATGGACCACTTCGCCCTGGTGATCCACGAGCAGATCCAGTGTAAGTGGGCGGGGCCGGGGCGAAGCAGGAGACCCGCCCCAGGCTTCCTTCCATGTGCACTTTGCTCGGGTTTGCAGCGAGGCCCTTCTCCCCCATACGCGCTGGGGAGTCCTGGCGCCGACTGTCAGCCACCCCTAGGCTTGGGCACAGCTCTCAGAGCTACCCCTGTGTGGGTCGACCCAGGTGCCCAGCAGGGCGAGGGTTGTAGAAATGAGAATTGGGAGCACCCTGGAACCGTCCTCTCCCCCCACAGCTGAGGGCCGAGTCTAACCCCTCTCCCGTCCTTGGCTCCACAGCGCAGGACCAGGCCTTGGCAGGAGTGGTTGGGGGGCCTGCAGGTATGTACGCCCACTGTCCCATCTCAGAAATGGCTCTGCAGTCAGAACTGTGGCTCCGAGGGCCGTGGAGAGTGTCCAGGGTCCCAGATCCCCAGACCCCCAAGCGCAGGTGGGAGGGTCCCTCTGCTTCCTCCCACATTTACTCCTATTTGAACATTTCCAAAATAGGGGTATGAGTTCCAATTTCAGGGTCTATAAATAAAGTGTCCTTGGACAGAGCTACGCCTGACACTGCTGTTGTCAGAGCCACAGGGTTGTGACAGACGGGTCCTGGCTATGCCCAAACCGAACCTCCCAGGGGTCTGCAGGGCCACGTGGCAGAGGCTGTGGGGGTCACTCTTCTCCAAAGTGCCTCTGTGCCTAGAAGTCCCTTAAATGCTGGTAGCTGGTCTCCAGGCTCCCCTTGATTTTTTGAGGTGCTCAGAGTAGGCCACCATGGTGCCCAGCCCCGTGTCCCCCACCCCTACCCTAGGGACAGATGGCTGTGGAGGTGCTGAGAGGGGGCCTGGAGGATGAAATGTAACCTGGGCCCCTCAGCTCTGCCTGGCCCTCTGTGCACTTTACAGCAGCGGTGGGGCCTCCAGATAACTGACAGGATGTGTGTAGAGAGAAAGATGTGCCGTAGGAAGTGGCTCCCGTGATTAGCTGGCGAGTCCCAGCACCTGTAGGGTGCTGGGCAGTCTTGAGACCTGGGAAGAGCCAATGTTTCAGTTTAAGTCCAAAGACAGGAAAGGTCCCCTTTTACTCGGGGAGCATCAACCTTTTTGTTCTATTCAGGCCTTCAACTGATTGGACGAGGCCCACCCACACTGGGGAGGGCAATCTGCTTTCCTCAGTGGGCCGATTCAAATGATCTCATCCAGAAGCACCCAGAGGAATTTCTCAGTGCGTGTGGGCTCTCTGTGGCCCAGTCAAGTTGACACATGTATTTAACCTCAACGTCCTTGTCTGCCCTTAGCAGGCCAGGGCCAGCTCTCATTCTAAGCCTGAGAGCAAAGCGTGGGTTTGAAGACGATCACAAGCCAGAGGTGTGAGCCAGTGCAGCTCGTGGGTGTGAGTGGTGTTGGAATGTCCTTCTTTGGGCACCTAGGCAGACCCACAGGCTGCTGTGAACTGGCAAGGCCCTTGGGCGTCTGACCACTGGACACGGTTGAGAGGTCAGCAGCTGTTCTCTGTGGCTTCGCCCAGACGACTCCTGTGGGGAGAAAATGGCATCTGTTGTTTGGCTCCCACAGCACACAGGTGCCTGTAGGCACTGGGACAGGCTGAGGGCTGTGGTTTGGGGCTCAGCCCCCACCGGCCCGTGTGGCCATGCCTTTAGCCTGCTGCTTTCTTCCCTCCTCAGACCACAGTCATGGGAAATCCAGTCAGAAGCAAACGGTGTTCGGGGTTGTCACTGCCATTGACCTGCTGAACTTCGTGGCTGCCCAGGAGCGGGACCAGAAGACGAGCAAGTCAGCAAGTGCCTTGGAACCCAGAGCCGGCGGGGCCGCGGCCCAGCTCTGAGGCCCCTGCCACCTGCCGTCGTGCTTTCGCGAACACTGGCAAACAAGCACAGTGCTGCTTCACCACCTGACGCTGGGCATTGCTCGGTCCTGCAGGGAGCAGGGAGCAGGTGTAGGGTGCTTAGCCTGGGGCCAGCGGCAGTGGTGCAGCTTCCCTTTTAGAAACACCTGGGACCTAAAGGAATCTGATTTAGTAGATTAGATGTGCTTTTCTTTAACTTTCTCTTAAAATGTTTCTACAAGACAATCTTATTAAAAGAGAACTCGCCAGGTGATGAACCCATGCAATGACTGGGGCAGAGGGGACATTAGCAGAAGGAAGTGCCTTTTCCAGAGAAGAATCCAGAATGGGAGCAGCAGGAAGGAGTTCGGGCAGCGTGGGGCAGTACAGGGACCCGCTCGCAGCAGTGTTGTCTGCTTGGGGTTGGGCTGGTTACAGTGGCTTGAGTGTCTGGGGGTTTTTAAATTGTGGTGAAATTCACATTCCTAAAGTGAACACATTTGAAAGGTCCAGTTCAGTGGCATTTATGACATTGACAATGTTGCAGCCACCACGTCCATCGAGCTCCAAATTCTTGTCATTCATCACCCCTAGGCAGCCACCCCCTCCTCATCCCTCCTCTCCTGGCAAACTCTCATCTGCTTTCTGTCCATGGATCTTACCTATTGGGGTTATTTCAGATAAATGGGAATCATACAAACTGTGACCTTTGTGTCTGGTTTATTTCACTTAACTAAATGTTTTCAAGGTTCGTTTACATTGTAGCAGGTAACAGATTCCACTCCTCTACGGCTGAATACTGTTCCATTGCGTGGATGGACCTCATTTTGTTTGTCCATCACCAGGTGATGGACATTTAGGTTGTTTCCACTCTGGCTATTGTGAATTGTGATGCTGTACTTGTTTGAGTGACTGTTAGTTTGTGTATAACAATCATTCGTTATTTTGTGTATATCCCCAGGACTGGAATTGCTGGGTCATGTGGTAATTCTATGGTTAATTTTTTAAGGACCTGCCAAACTGGAACAGTGGTTGTACCATTTTACATTCCCACCAGTAATGCATGAAGATTCCGATTTCTCTGTGTCCTCACCAACACTTATTTTCCTTTTCTATTTTTTGCCATGATAGTGGGTGTGACCTAGGATCTGGTGGTTTTCATTTGTGTTTCCCTAATGACCAGTGATATTGGGCTTCCTTTCATGAGCTTCTTGGGCATTTGTATGTTTTCTTTGGAGAAAAGTCTATTCAAGTTCTTTGCCCATTTTAAAATTGGGTTTTTGTTGTTCAGTTGTAAGGGCTCTTTATGTATTCTGGATGCTCGAGCCTCATAGAATTATGATTTGCAAATATCTTCTCCCATTCTGTTGGGTGTCTTTTCCCTTTCTTGATAATGAACTTTGGTGCACAACAGTTTTTGATTTTGATGAAGTCCAATTTATCTATTTTTTTTCTTTTGTTATGTTTTTGGAATTATATCTACGAACTCCTTGCCAAATCTGAAGTCATGAAAATTTGCCCCTATTTTTTTCTAAGAGTCGTATACTTTTTGTTCGCTCACAGATCCATTTTGAGGTCCCTTTTATACGTGCTGTGAGGTGGGGGGTTCAACGTCATTCTTTTCTAGGTAGATGTCCGTTTGTGGAAGAGACATTCTCTCCCTGTTGACTGGTCTTGGCACTCTTGCTGGAGATCAGTTGGCCGTAGACGCACAGATTTATTTCTGGACTCACAGCTCTGTTCCGTGGGTCTGTATGTGTGCCCTACGCCAGGGCCTCACTAGTTTGATCACTGCAGCTCTGTAGTAAGTTTTGAAATCAGGGAGTGCAAATCCTCCGTCTTCATTCACTTTCAATATGTTTCTTATGCTTGGAATTCTTTGAGCTTCAATATTTGATTAGTAATAGCTCCAGAAAGAAAAAAAGGAACTAATTCAAAAAGTTCGCAAAAGACATGATTTTGCAAACTGAGAGAGCCCACCCAGTTCCCAGCACAATGGATGGAGAAAGACCCACAGGGCAACGTCATCATGAAATGTTAGATGACTTGGGACAAGAAGACCCCACAGAAGCTTCCAGAGGTGCCTGGGGAAACCCAGCTCACGTGGAAAGTCTCGGGAATGAGAGGCTGGGAGATGAGAGAGGAGCCTGAGAACATCCAAGGGGAGAAGGGGTGCCGTCCAGAACCCTAGACAAGGCACATTCCCTTACCAGTGGAGGGGGTGTGGACGTCTACACTGAGGCAAGTGGCCTCCTTGCCCAGGAAAGCACTGGAAGGTGCACCCCACCTAAATGAGGGAGTAAAATAAGGAAAAGGTCATGGACGGCACTCCCCAGAAGGAGGGGGAAGGGAGATCCCAGGATAACAGCGTTAGGCAGACAGAATGCAATAGAAAGAGCTGAGGAGTAATGCCCTGAAGGGGGAGGAAACATCAGAGGTCTGCAGAGGCGCTGAGACTCAAGTCTGGTAGACTTGGGGGCTGTGTTAGGACCTAGAAAACGATGATGACAATTGGAAGGCTATATGAGAAAAGTGGTTACGTAACAAGCGAGGAGTGACAGTTGCTTCATCATAACCGTCTAAAGTGAATATCGATGTACCTCAAATTATTGCAAAACTATTGGGAGGATCGGACAAAAAAGTATATTCACACAGTGGGAAGGGGCACGTGAGCAAGACGAATGTCATCTTCCACAAAAGGACCTTACTACATAATAGCTACACTTGAAAAAAGCAGCATAGGCATGTTTGGGGAAATATGCCCATTTCTGGGCATGTGGACTCTACTTTGGTCTCCACTGTGCTACCAAAAAAAAAAAAAAAATCACAAATTATGAGACACAGAACAAGGGGAAAACAACCCACTGTCAAAAGAGATGTGCTGCCCCAGACATCTCTGTGGGGACCCCACGTGACCCTGAGTGCTCTGGCCGAGGCCGCAGGACCAGAGCACAGCGCGATTTCCTTACGCGCCGTCAGCTGGGACTCCACGGTGGTTGTGCCAGTGACAGCCACCAGCAGCAACAGGCTCCCACTTCCACAAATATGCAGTGCTCCTTCCCAACTTTTGCCTGAGGAAGTGGTTTTAATTTATGCATCTGATTATGGGGACGCAGCACTTCTTCAAGTGCTTGTTGGCCTTTTGGGTTTTTCTCACATCCAGTGAAGATCATGTCAGTTTTCTCTTGATATCCAGTCTTTTTCTTGTTGATGTGCAGGAATCCCCCCTAATCCTTAGTATGAACTCCCTGTCAGCTTTTGCTGTTAAAAAAGGGAAAAGGACTTCTCAGGTTGTCACCCATTGTACAGTCCATGGCGTCCTTCACTGAACAGGAACCCATCCTCTGGGTCTGGCCAAACCCACCAAAGTTTTCCCTCTCACCTACGCACGTGGGGTCTTCAAAGGTCGTCCTCACCCCAAGCAACAAAGGCAAGCTCCCACATCATCTCCTTCTGTCACCCGATAGCCGGCCTCTGTCCTTACCCCACTTCTCTGCACTGCTCTTATCAAAGCCACCAGGTGCCTCCAGCCACGGCTTCTCCTGCACACGCAGCTTTCCTGGCTTTTCTGGCTCGATTCAGTGGAGCATTTCCTCCAGCCCCTGGCTGTTCTGTGGCACAACCTCGTTTGCCAGCTCGGGGCTACACTGACACGGCCAGAGCATAAACCATTAGGAGTCACAGCTTACTCTGACATGGGTGCTGTGTAGAGATCATATCAGAAAACGAGCTGACATACAGCAAAATGTTTTAAAAATACACCTGATTCTATCTACCAGCCATTTCCTAAATACGCCTAAGCAACTAAAGCCATCAACATCATTAAAAGGTTCCTTTCAAACGCGGTGGGATAAGAGAATTCCTGGTTTGTACTAAAGCCATCATTGGCTTTTACAGGCTCAAGTCTTGGGTTCATTTAAATCATGAGAGAAAAAACAAACCTCTGTGCAGGATAATGCCTTCCACATACTATCTGCATGTAAAATACCTACTAAGTTGTTCAGTTAACAACACTAGTCCTCTGTAGACTAACGAGGGTAGAGCCGGACGAGACCTTGCTGGGACCCTCGTGCAGAGCCAGCCCGCCCAGGACCACGGGCCCACCTCCCAGGCCAGCACGCATTGTGTTAAGTCACGTGTATCTAGACGATACAGTTTCGCAAATTTCAGTTAGAAAATAGCACACCCATCTTAGGTCTCAATGAAGGTTTAAGAGGATCTAATCGTAAAAAGGGCGCAAATTGTTTATGCTAAGAATTTCTTAGAGTGTATCCGGCAATGCATGTAGGCCTAACATAATCTGCGTTATTAAGGACATCTGCAAAATGCAACAAAATGTGAACACTAAACATTTAATCCAAATATATTTCTTATTTTCAGGATTTGCTGGATCATTACTTATTTACTCATCTCTCTCTCTAGAGACCAGAATTCCACTACTCATAAATAGAACTGGAATAAACCGTAGAAACCAATTTCTTCCCTTTTATTAAACAAAGCACAGGAAGCCTGGAGGTGCCTGTCAAGGGCTGGGCCGAGGTCTCACATGCTTAAAATTCATGCCCACCCTCTCACCTCTGACCTACAGAGTTGGAGAGAGAACATAGGGACTCACTTTCTATCAAATCAATCAGCACTTTTCCTGAAACAATACACTTCACAGCTGGGAGCCAAACCTCCAGCAAGATTGACAATTTTAGGTGCACTTTTAAAACCAGTGAGTCTGCTGACTCACGGCCTCGAAGCATAGTTTGGAGCACAAAGTCCATACAATGGGCCACAAAGAAGACACCGCTCTGGACTGGTGCCAGCGCCCCTCTCCAGGGCGCCCAGCGACAGCCTCGCTTACAACATGACCCATGAAAGGCGATGCCTCACTGATGAATCATTCTCATTAATGTCAAAGAAATTAGATTTATGATAAAATACAATAAAAAAGCAAATAAAAACGTTCCAATTTTTCCCTGGAAAACCAAGGACTAACTGAAGTAATCTACGATTCTTGAAAAACGAATGGCTCTGGCGGCCGCCGTGCAGTGCAATCCTCATTTTTAAAATGTACAGGGGTCACTATGGACCCTAAGTGTCACCAGCAAAACACATCAACAATCCGAATGTTTTACTTGAAACAGAAAAGTAGCTTGCGGTGACATGAGCTTTAGAAAATAAAACATCCATAAGGCTTGTTTCTATTTTTAATTTTTCTGCTTTGATAAACCAATTGCTTCACAAAAATCCCTTTTAAAGACAACAATCCAAGAAAACATATTGTTACAGTATTCACATTTTAAAGATTGTCAGTTCATAGACCAAACAACTAAAACAAAGGAAGATTGCTGAGTAATTTCTGTCACTAACTGCCAGAGATGGACCTTTCACACCTTCCGAGTATGTGTAGTTTGTCTAAAAGAAAAAAGTGCTCCAACACTTTGTCACACAGGTCAGAGTCGGGTCACCCGGCAGGTGACACAGAACAGACTCCCGAAGCCCCAGGGGTGCGATTTGAGCTTCACTGCTCTGTGGTCTGAACAAGCTGGCGCCACGCTCACTCTCCTTTACACGTGGAGAGATGCTTAAACCTGCTGTGCTACCTGGAACCAAAAGACAGAGCTGGGTGTGTTCTTCAGGGGGCTCGCTGGGCTTGGCAAAGCCGGTCCTGCTACCTGCGGTCCGCTGAGCAGCGCACACACCAGTGTGCTGCCCCCGGGGCTCAAAACACATTCAAAAGCGTCCTTCATGATCAGGAAAGAACCTAACAAGAACGAAGTCCGATCAGATCTGCTTGGTGACAATGAAAGCACAGTGGGCTGTACTCGACAGATTCTCTCAGATGTCCGAGGGCAGGAAAATGGGTATTCATAAGGTGCAAACTGACAGCAAATGTGCTAGGCGGCGGTTTAGCAACCTTGACAGCTTGCTGCGTCAGGTGGTCAGGCAGGTGGTTACTGGGGAGAGGTTAAAGGAACCTCAGGCTACGTGAACAGGTGTCCTCTCTCTAAATGACCTTTACCGTAGTCTGAATGCAGCAGCACCCTGGAGCTTAAGGACACCCACTTGGGCTGCAGGGCACATGCCAATGCCACCAGGCACAGAAGATGGAGTCTCAGGCCAGCGCGGGGGGCAACCCCGCCATGGCCCTGCACCCAAACTGACACGGATTGTGCAGCCTCAGCTGACCACTGGCTGCTCCAGTGGGCTTGGCTTCTGCTGGGGGAAGGCCTGTGAGGAGCCATGTTCTGACACTGTTTTCACGAACCTGAAGGGAGGGGAGGGAGGAGAGAAGGGGAGGGCTGGCTGGCTTCCACAGCTTCTACTCTTAAGAAATCCAACAGTCTGAAGTAAAGCTAAAATGATCTTTCACACTTGTGTAGACTTAAAATATTAAAAACTTTTATAAATAAGGAATTCAATAGCCGTTTAAGAATGTTATTCTTTCCCTAAAAGAGTTGATAGTCAAGTTTTTCTTTTTAAAGCTGAAATGGTTTTAAAATAAATGTCTATTATTCTTGCTGTCTTTTACGTTATCGAGGAAGGACTTTCCTAGGATTAACTTTAATTAATAAATTTTGAAGGAGAAGTCAGTCCCAGAAAAAATTCTGCACTAGCTCAAAATATCCCTCAAAGTAACCTGGGTCCAGAACTCATTACTATTGTTGAATCGCAAGAACTGGTGACCTTCCCAACCATGAAACCATCCGTTAGAGACACGCCGAGCATCGGGCACCCCAGTTAAGATTATATAAAGCCCTTCTCTATGAAACAAGGTGCCCCGTTTCCTCAGAGAAAAAGCCCCACCCACAAGTGAACAGATGAAAACCAACCAACCCAAGCAAACAAAACCAGTCTGCGCTTTTGGTTCCTCTTGTCACCAGGAAATAGAAGTCCTAACACTATTCCGAATCTCGTGTGACCGAGTCAGAGGGGCGGGCGCCGGGAATTCCAGAGCAACGTGTATGAGGAGAAAGCGTGGACCGCGGGACTGAGAGCCACGAGTGTAGCCCGCACACGAGAATCCGTGTCACTCCGTCAGCACCATCCCGTGCGTTTGTCACTTCATGGACATCTGTCAATTATGTGACGAACTGAATGTTGGTTATACCCTAGCTCTGAGTCAATGGGATAGAGAACATTTTATATTAGTTTATAATAAACATTCTATGCATAACATGGCTGACTAAAAAATTCTAAAACAATACACAGCTGAATTGGTGTAGTCACCATTGAACTGTACTCAAATTTAACTCAGACTGAAATATGTGCGGTAAGAGCTCTTCACTGATCATTGGCTACCATTCCACTTAACTTACCTAAGTCCTATTTAGCAAATGCCTTTAGATACACGTTTAGGTCAAGTGTAAAATGCAATCTGAGCATTTACTTAGAAACCAAAATTTGAAGATACAAAATTTCATTAAATAGTTGTTTCTTTTATAGTAGTAAATGCAAAGTGCTACGCTAGCTAACTTGGGGCAAGTTCATTAAATTTGGTCAATTCAGAACACTCCAAATGGAAATAGTAAGCATGTATGGTTTCTTCTCTAGAAATTTCATCCTCAATATAGTCATAGTCCAATTCATAACGAATTTATAAAAATAGCTTTTTATCCAATAATTCCAGCAAGGTAAAAATAGGAGTTTTTTTTTTTATAGATAGCAAACGAAACAGGCTCACTGAATAGGAGAGAACTTGGACGTGTTTAGATTGCTGTACATTTGCCACGAAGTCACTCAGTTTGTTGTCATGTTGTGTCATCCACCTCGCACCGGCAGCAGCTTCTTTCAAATCCAGGGGCTACACAAACAGATCAGCCCACTGAGACCTGCTTTCACCACGGAACTCAATGAAAACTGCATAATTTTTTAGAAAATGGCAACACTATTCCTTCAGCTAATGAGGGGCTCACGGGGTGTTTGTCATTCATCACATTTTTAGCGTTAAACCTTTAAAGACTTTCCTTGAAGCCCCCCGCCCCCCACGCACGCACACACACACACAGTGTGAGAGAACTCGCCACTCTGCACAGACGCTCCCGAAGCTCACCGTGAAATACAAAAGTGCACGCTTCTATATCTACATATAAAACAGGGTAGAAACAAAACCGTGTAAAATGTTTGCTGTGCAAACTGTCGAAAGCCAGGCCCGCCGCCGGGTCCTGGCCGCCGGTCCTACTGCAGGGAGTCGCTGTTCTCCAGGACCAGCCCGCTGATGTGGGCGGGGGTGAGCGCGGCCCCGCCGGCCCCCGGGCTGTCGACCGACTCGTCCTCGCTCTGCTCCGCCATCATGACGTGCTGCACCGCCAGGGTGGCCCCGTCCGAGGACAGGGACTGGAGGCTGTCCACATTCATGCTCACAGGCGTGCTGATCGTCACGACGGCGCCTGCGGCAGAGTGGGGTGGTCAGGAATCAGGGGTGCTCCTGCAGGAAGATGCCTGTCCCCCAGCTGAGTGCTGTTTGCTCATCTGACCTCACGTTAAGACCCCGTGTGGCTTTGGGATGCGGCCTCCGCCCTCGGAAACCAAGTGCCTCAAGGGGAACAAGAGAGACCAAAGAAGGCGGGAGAAAGGCTGAGATGGACGTAACTGGGGAAGCAAAGCAGAGGGAACACAATCGGAGCAGGGAAGACCAGTCTGAAAGGGGAAACGAGAAAGCGGGATATGCCAAGCCCTGTCCATCTTGGGAACTAGGGGCGGCAGGTGTCCACCTGTAAAAATCTCCAGATGTATTAACGAGTGGTGAAAGCAAGAGCAGACACCGTTACAGGATGTGCTCATGTCTGGGAACAAGGCTCACTCGTGTCTGTGCAGAGTACCACATCACACGTGCGCTGGGGGCGTGGGCCAGACACGGCGCTAAGGGTCGTTCGTCTCTGGAGAAAAACACACATCGGGATGAGGAAAGATCTGTTTTCACTGCATATTCTTATTTGAACTTCTTCCCTAGTAGACACATACTGCCTTTTCCGAAGGAGGTGGAAGGGAGGAGAGAGAGACAGAGAGAGAGAAATAATACCGTTCTAATTATTGGATGAAAAGAGAAAACAAAAAGTTATATGAATATGAATGTAGGATCACTACATATCAAAACCCACACGATGAAGCCAAAGCTTTAAACGCACAGGCCACAACTTGAGGGATTAGGTAGAAATAAAATAAGCATGATTCACGGCCCACTGTGAGGGGCCCATCCCAAGCCCCGGGCCAGCACGGCTGGGGAAGGACCGAGCACAGCATCCAGGGCTGAGAGCCGCACTGGACACAGCCAGTGCATGGGCCCCGGGGGCCTCTCAAGATCTTGCTCGATTGTGGAGGGCAAAGAGCCTGGAACAAGCACTGCTGGGCCCAGAGAACAAGAGGAACCTGAAAGGCCCAAGAGGATCAGACTGCCCTGACGGACTGAGCGCCAGAACAGAGCTCAGGAAGACCTGTGGTCGCTCCCAGTACCTGGCCCCAGCCAGAGATCCCCGGGCACAGCGACGGGCAGGAGAACAGCCCAGAATGAGGAGAAAACGCATTGGTGGGAACCGACCAGAACTGACGGGACAGAATCAACAGGCAGGCCCCAAGGAGGTATTACGACTGTTCTCTCTGTGCTCAGCACTTAAGGAGACCCATGAGAGACATCCAAGACTCACATGGAACTCTTAGAAACAAAAACTACATGTGTAACATGAGAAGCCCGCTGGGGGGGGGCTAGAGAAGATTCAACACAGCACGAGAAACACAGCACGAGAAAGAGACTGCTGACAGGTGGGAACAGGAACGGCCCATGGAGAAACGGAAAAAGAATCCAGAACCTGAAAGAACATCTGTAACTGTGTGACTTTTAACCACCTAACATACAGGCAGCCGGGGTCCTGAAAGGGTAGGGCGATAGGGGGGAAGACAAAATATATTTGAAGAAATAATGGCCCAAACTTCCCTAACTTAGTAACAGCGTGCTGCTGAGTGGAAAAAAAGACGGAGAATTAAAAAGTGAGAATGAGATAGTAACACCGTTGGTATACGTTTTAAAATCCATGCACACAAACCAGAAAGATGCACATTAAACTTGTCGGAGGGGTGACTTGTGACGGGGAGAGAGGGACGGGTCAAAGCGGACAAGCAAAAGCGAGACACAGGCTGAGGGGACTAAAAGGGAAAGAAGCAAAGGGGCAGGTGTGAAAATGCAACGATGCCACACTCTGCCCGGAGTGCGAGGGAAGAGGAAGGTGGGAAGGAGCCAGGCCAGGGCAGGCGCCGCTGGCTCTTGGGTGTGAATCGTGTCTCATGCTGTGAGTGTCATCTGGTCCCTAGCACTGGTGCCCCTTGCACACTGGCACCCAGAACAACGCGTCCACAGCTAAGGCCTTTGTCACGCCTCAGATACAAAACCAGGCAACTGCACACACGTCACGTTCCCTACACTCCCAGGAGCAGCGCTCAATCGCAGCCTTTCGTGCCGCCATCTCAGGACCGACCTGCAGTGTTACCGCGCGCACGCCCTGGGTCGGCCGTACCTTCTGACATGGCGAGGTCACCGGACGGTGGCTGTGCGGCTCCTGATGCAATGGAGTCGGGCCAAAACCTCTGAACCGGCCTGTTCTGAGCAGTTTTCTTCTTTGTTTTTGGAGTTTCGGAACAACTCGAATCCAACATGGGCTGAAGAATCCGTCTTCTAGCGTTGATGAACCTACATATCGGGGCCAACAAAGGAACAGCCGTCAGCACAGCGGCCTCTGGGAAGGCCTGTGAGGGAGCGACAAGGGCCTTAGGGAACGAGCTACTTTAGGACCGTCTGTGCCGGTCGGAAAAGCTCAGCCTCCAGCCCAGCAGACACTCACGCCAGGCACACGTACATTAGCCACGTGTCCAGAAAAAGAGGGCGAGCTGGTTTTAAAACCACTCACTGGTCTAAGACCACCTCCTTCCTGTCACCCCTTCTCCACTTTGATTTAGTCCACATTTGTGAAGGTGACATTCATCATGCAATGCAGACACTGTCAGGTGTGCCTGTGACATTACTTTCTCTCAGGGAGAGACAGGTTACGACGGCACTGCCCGTCCCACGTGGCCTCGCTGTGTGTCCTTGAGGACAAGGCCCAAGCTTGGAGCATGCACTAGCTGGCTCCATCCTGACCACTGAGCGTGGTCTCAGGCAGGAGTCCATCTTTTCCAAAGACTATTCTGAGTGGGAGCTACTTTTTAGACGCCGAAGTCACGAGTCACCAAACTGCCCTAGACACGCGGCTAGCACCGGGATAAAATCCGCCGCTCTGAGACTGAGGGCCACATAGAGAGCCACAAAAGCGCTCAAGCAGTAAGCAAGGCAGGATGTGCTTTCACAGAAACAGATCCGGCAGTAAGTTTTAAAGATGGGGAGAGAAAGACTGCTTTCTTTAATTCCCAGCACTCCCAGGACCCGGGCTGTTGCCTCCCAATGTGGGAAAGCAGGAGGGCGAGGCAGTGACTCGCCCGCAGTCTCTGGAGGGCCCAGAAAACGGCCCCTGTGCCCATCCATCTACATCTACACCCCAAGACCTGTGATGGCAGGAGAGCCACAGCTGTCCCGCAGAGCCGACTCACGCGTCAGCCTGACCCAGGACAGAAAACCACACCTGCCAAGCCTGGGGAGCTGTTCTGTCGTTTGGTCTCAGGATTCTGAGGGACAGACAGAGGGAACCAACCTCTTTGTAGTCACTTGTGCTAACCCACTGAAAGCTGACCTCGGGGTGGCCGGGCAGCACGTCCTGCGTGGAGCAGAGGCCAAATCGGTCTGTCAGGGTGTGGCAGTTTCTCTTTTGAGGCCCACATGCAAAACGACAGACTTGAAGTAGACTGACTCTAAGGCTGCTTCGCGTTAAAATCTGAAGACTCGAGAACATGTAAAACTGCGTGTGGACACATCTGATAACAATGACAGCCGCACCAGAGCTTCACTCAGAGTGTATCTTCGGTCCCTGTGGCACAAGCATGACCTGAACCAGAAGACCTCACGACAGCCCGCAGTGCCCCTGGCTCCAGTAGCACCTTGGACGGAAGCCTGCTGCTGCTTCAGCCTTCTTCTTCAAAGCTGCCACGAGGCAGAGGCATAAGCTAACGAGGGCTGCTCTGGTCAGCCTCAGTCCCAGATGTAACTTTTGCGAATATAAGAGTAAAGAAAAAGTCACAAAGAGTAAAAGTAGCTACAAATAGTAATTAAAAGATTTTGGAAATTTCAGAATTTATGAAAGTCATGTTATTAAACTGTTAGTAATTTTAAAAGGTAAAAGTTGATGTTAAACCTTCTAGATAAGACAATCCCGTGAACCACATAGAGTAGCAAGTCAGGGAACATGAGGAAGTCAATAAACAAAGAAAAGTAAGGTGAGGGCTGAATGGTGACAAAAGCATCAGAAGACCAAAGAAGTAACCGTGTCTGCATTCACCCTCCAATCAATCAATCAACCAATCAATCACTGTCATGACTAAACCAAAACACAAGTGTCAACACAAGACCACACGAGAGAACTACTGGGACACACTAGGACGTCACAACAGCACGGCAGCAATAACGTGCAGCTTAGGTTTCTGTTACTAGTTTACTTAAAAAGATTTATCAAGTATATGGTGATGGCAGGAGAACTGACTCTGGGTGGTGAACACACAGTGTGACATACAGATGATGTAATACAGAATTGTACACCTGAAATCATCTATGTAACTACTAACAATTGTCGCCCCAATAAACTTAAAAAAAGAGAGAGAGAGATTTCGCAGGAAATAATTCAAATAGCATGGTCTATTGTTGCTTCCCAAAGCAAAACTGATGGCCCGGCGGCAGGACAACAGAACTGTTTAGCACAGTGCCAAAGCATGCCTCCTGTGTGTGTATCTGCGTGACTCGGGAGGCTTACCAGTTATACGGGGACTTCCCTGACCTTCGATGTTACATTTTACCAGTTAAAATAAGATAACCATGTTCACAAGTGGTAGAATTCGTGCTTTCTTTTCTTTTACGCGTGCCAACTGCATTAAGCTAAAATCATTTCCTACGCCTGAATCATAAGTAAATAAAAATGAAAGGAAGGGAAAAGCCGTGGTCAGGGTCCGGGCGTCCTCAGTCATGTGTGCCACAGAGCTAGGCCAGGAGGTGTCCTCTATAAAGGAACACCATCCTGGGAGGCTCCCTCCTAGCACGCTGGCATGGGGAAGGCCACACATGGGCGGCTGAGGGTTGTCGCCCCCAATCATAGCTGACGAAGGGATACAGGGTTTGAAAGGTGGGAGACTGCCGAGGGGCCACCAGAGGTCAGGACAGCTCATCCCGGCCGTCCAGCACCCTTCTAGAGAAGCTCAGTCACGAACACATCCCATTTCTGACTGACAGTGGGGGGCTGGGGTTAGTAAGGCAACAGAGAAGCACAGTTCTAATCAGGCACGTAGGACGGACGCAGGCAAGAAGCAGCGCGGTGCTGGTCATTCAACCTGCAAGTTCAAAGTGTGTGCTGGTTTGCTCTGAAGTGGCTTGCCACGGATCCCAGCACGCTGCCAAGTCTTGCTGGGGAAAGAACTCATCTATGTGCAGCCAAATGTCACTGTTTCCACGTGTTCTGTGAGGTGCACCGGCACTTCTGGAAAGCGAGCCGTCTTACCAGTTGTTCACTTGCAGCAGTGTCAAACTGGTCTGCGCAGCGATCTGCTTCTTCTCATCTTCCGTGGGGTAGGGATGCTAGAAATAAAAAGCGTCACCAAGAACTTCAGTTTTTAAAGAGGGACTGAGATTGTCAGATAAAACAGGCACATAGTAATCATTTGGAAATAACTGACAAGTATCCATGCTGCTTTTGGTGAAAATCTAACTGCAGTCTTGTGACTTTTTAGAAATGCCCCAAACAGCATGAAGCCTTTCTCCTGGCTGCCCAGGACCGCCCGGGAGTTGTGGCAGCAGCTGGGGAAAGCACAGGGGGTGTGGTCAGAGTTAGGCTCTGACGAGGACAATGGTCCAGCACCGCCAACTGGGCTGTCACGTCCGGGCGCTGTCCGGGCACCCGAGACGGTCCAGGGTTTCTGTGTCTATTTATTGACGCATAACTCATGAACCATAAACTGCATCCATTTAAAGTGGACAAATGGTTGAGTCTGACCCACGAAACCTCTGCCCCACCAAGGCCAGCCCTGCACATTCTACAGTAAAACCCTGATTCCTCACAAGCATGCTCTGAGACAGACATTATCGTCACCTCAGTGTTACTGATGAGGAAACCGAGGCACAGAGTTTATAAGCTCCCCCGACCTTACAGCTGATTAAACAGGGGTGGCAGGAAAGGGGCCAGGCAAGCCGCTCCAGGCCCATCACTTGGGGTGACACGTCTCTATTATGGGTACCTCGAGAGGAAACAGACACTGGGATGGACTCGTGTCCTCTACAGCTTTCAGGGACAGTCTCTGCTAGGCTAACACGAGGCCTGGGGTCGGGGTGGGGGGCATCTGTTATATTCCTCTTCCTTTTACATATGATTAAAACATTTTACTTTAAAAAACAGAATGAAACCAGAAGTAAATCTCAGAATTCACAAAAGTACCGAAGGAAACTAATTTATGTCTATAGTAATAAACAATTTCTCCACAGCTGATTATTGCCCCCGTGTAGAAACCAGCAAGACATTTACTCTAAAACCTACACGCACTGACGTCTCTTATAGTCGGGCCAACCCGGACCCCAGAGTGTGAGGAAACAAAGTCAGGAGCGGGGTTATCTGGCCTTTATCTGAAGAGACCACTCGGGACGCTGGCAGTCACTGCCTGTGACAGTGATCGGGGAACAGTGTCAGGCGGTCGCGGGAGCTTCTGTACCCCGGAACCCACTGGCAGTAACTCAGCTGATTCCACACACGAGCATGTGGCCCCGAGGTACAGGTTTTGGAAACAGGAACATTGTCATTGCCCTTTAAAAAGCCCAGGAACTAAAGAGGGGCAGCAAACCTAAGTCCACAAATGGGAAAACAAACAGAAAACCCCAAAATGCTGCCCCAGAGTATCAGGAAAGCTACAAGGAGAGGACAGTATTTCAGAGAAATGAGGGCACGAGGAGATAGAAAATGCTTCTCAGGAGGAAAAGTGGTATTTTAACCGAGACTACTAGCAGGGTTACTGTTTCAGAAATTATTAAAACGTTAAAGGAAACATAACGGGAAACTACCCAATCCCACCACTGATTTGTGCATGTTCCAGTCATTACATTACAGGTTTATTTACAGCTTGTAACAATCACAACATATTTAAAAGCACGTCTGTCCTACTGCTCACTTCCTTCCATCTACCCGAGGCCTCTGATGCTCACAGCCCCATCTACCACGTTAACTAGCTGTATGTATGATATTCCATCCAACTGATACGTTCTAATCCACACCCCAACTCCTTTCTCGTTAGTAAATGAACACCACTGTACCATTTTATTCGTCAAATCTTTCACTGTCTGGTGAATCTTTTCAGGACAAATTTCTAGACACGACTACACTGTTCCCTGTGCAGACATATCACCAGCCCTGCTGGCAGGAGCAGCTTCGTAGACAATGGACAGCAGAGGAGGGAGAAGCTGGGGGCTCCTTCAGGGTCACCCCCTCAGGACTGCTCAGTGACATCACCTGCCAAATCAAAGCTGGGAGCCAGTCTCCCCGGGTTCCTACTCCTCAGAGGAGCCCAATGCCAACTAGAGGACGGGGGGCAAGCAACAGTGACAAGGGCCAAACCCAAAGGGAGGTGAGATGGCTGAGCCAGGGTGTTGGGGCTCACACTCAGGGTGAGGATGGAGACAAAGATGGGCCCGGAGAGGACGCGGCCAGCAGCCAAAGGCAGGAGCGGATAACGAGGGCAGGGAGGAGAGGGGCCAGCCCCGCTCTCAGGGGCAGCCCGGGGGCAGGGCCGCTGAAGGAGCGGGCGGCCACATGCACGCAGAGAAAACCTCAGGGAAGCGCTGGCTGAACAGCTGGTTCTCATGCACCGCGCACGGGGCAGCCTCCTGCTGGACTCCTTTCCTGTGTCCCCCGGACCTCAGGAACGGCCTCGGCACCTGCGCCCCCGCAGGGTCTTCCCATGGCCCCGACACGCCTGTCACGCAGCAGTCCCTGTCCCCGCCCGCTGCTCACAGCTGCCCTGGTCAGTCCCGACCCTGGCCGCTAGGCCGAATGGCACTGCCGGAAGCCGCTCTGGGTCACACACTTCCCCTGAGGTTAGTAGCCTGAGGCTTGAGGGACTCAACTTGGTAATGAGCTCTCTGTCCCACTAACTCCATCAGCAAGTGTGTGCTTCCCAAGACAGGGGTCTTCACGGAGAGGACGGCCCGGAGCCCGCTGAGGAAGTGAGGTGCTCAGACAGAATGGGGTGTGGCAGCGCTGCTGCTGGCAGTGCCATCTCATGGTCAGCAGGCCGTCTGCAGCCCTGGCCACGCTCCCAGCTCCACCTCCGACCTTAGCACACCGTCCTTAAAAATCCAACATAGGAAATAGCGCTCTTTTCTGAGGTTTTGCCCAAAAGCCTCGTCTTCCCCCTTGCCCCCAACCTCCCTCCCCCACCAGTCCCCCACGGGAGCCGCCCCCTCATGCGCGCAGATGGCTCACACAAGCCCAATGAGCCCCTTTTCACCAGGAGCCCCCTCGTTTAAGTTTCTTGAAGCGACATCCCCCATTGTTTGGTCCCCTCCCTTCTGTCCCACGCTGAAGCCACTACGGACAGCTAAAATAATACAGACACTTAAAACCAGGCCTCCTGTCCCAGACAGGTCCTGGAGGGTCTGGCTACCTGCGAAGGCACTGCCCTTACCCCAATGTGCTGAAAGAGCCAGGACCTCATCACGCTGGTGGCGTGCTTCGGCAGGACCCCCCTCTTATTCTTCGAGGAGCCATCATCTTGATGCAAGATGCTCAGGTCTTGGTTTAACTGTAACTGAAGCTTTTAAACAATTGAAAAATCATGTTAGAAAGTACAGACAATTATGATGCATCCTAGCAGTTCATGACCTCAGGCGCAGCAAATAGCCAAGGACCGCAGGAATGAGTGACTGATTTCCAGCAGAGCCATAGTTTCTAGGCTACGGGTCCTTCCGCTCTGGAACTACTGCCTCTAGTATCTCAGCTGTGCAGGGCCCTGTTCCGCTGGGCAGATGCGATGGACGCCAAGACGGCCTGAGGCATGCACCCTCAGACAGGGGAGCCCCACGCCCTCGCTTGCACCACCAGTGCTCATCTCGCATCTCGCTTCCTCTAGAAATGGACATGATAAAATCTGAGCTTCTAGCCTAAAAGAGATTTCAGGCAGCTCCTGAGAACGTCTTCAATATGAATAAGGATTGCAGAAATAAGACTGCTGGGGAAAGGGGAGGGAGAAATCAACGAAATATCACTCCCCCGTTACTTCTCGTTTCCTCAAATAAATGTTTTTAAGTGGGTCTGCCCTAGAAGTATAATTAAAGATGCTTCTGTACAAATGCCATAGGAAGAGAGTCCAAACCCTCCCACTTCTGACAGACCGCTACCAGGTCAGAACGTGCCCCACAATGGCAGGGACGGTCCTGGGGGCAGGCCGGACGGCACCCACCGCCCTCCCACCGGCCCCCACACTGCCGCGGTTCACCCGTGATGCCAACCACCACAGTGACAACAGGAGTCGTTCTCATCACCAACTTGCTTGATACAACCAACCCTGAGGCTTCTGACCCAACCACACAGCAGTTCTCACTGGTAAGCTACTCACCCTAATTACGGAAGCACGAGAACCCAAACTCTGGCCAAAAAGGAGGAAAAACAGCCCAGAGCTGCCCTCATAGCTATGACAGGATCGTCATTGTCACGGACAGGCATGAGAGCTTTATAAGGACACCCCAGCTCTGGCAGGTCTAGTTACTCTCAGGGACCCAGCTCCTTTCTCTGGCTTCCCAGCCCCGCCACTCTGGAAGCAGTAACAACAGGGAGGACAGGCCAGGAGGACAAGGCCATCGTAAGCCACCGCGGACCAGCGCAGAGGCAGCTCACAAGCCCAGGAAGCGAGGGCGTCGTGCTCACCAGCCTGCCGAAGAGCTGCTGTTCTACTGAAATAATTCAAACTTGGTCTGTTTGCAATTTAAACCAGTAATCTTCGCAAGAAAACTCAGTTAAGTAGAAAACTTCCTTCTCCAACAACAGGACGAGTGAAGCTCTAATGGTGAGTAAGGCATCTGATGAAAATGTTTCCCTCTCACAACAGCTCACTTTACTCCTGGGTAGCGCTGCAAACGGGGCCCTGCTTTACGTTCTCAGCGACTATAGATGAGAAGCTACCGGGACAGGAAGGCAGCTGGGGACCCAGGGACAGCGCAGGGGGCCTAGCCCCACCCCCACCGCTGTGTTCGAGGCCGTGTGTGCCCAGGTGACCTCTGCCCCCCGCCCCGTCGGCAGCCACTGCCCCACCCCAGCGAGACTTTGTCCAGTGAAACCTTTTCTGAAGTTAAAAGTAGAAAGCCCGGCTTCACACGCCAGCTCTCTCATATCTGCTGTCTGAAGCAAGAAAACACCCCCATCCCCAAGGTGGGACCCCAAAGTTGCTAATAAGGATACAGAAAACATCTATGCAGACCAGACAAGCAACTAACAGACAGAGGAATCAATGCTCTCAAACAAGAACCGACAACAGAAACACTGTCACTGATTTAAACCCAGCTACGGGTGACGCACACGTGTGTGTGTGTGTGTGTGTGTGTGTGTGTGTGTGTGTGTGTGTGTCCCCACGACTTAGAGGGTTCTGGCAGGCCATCGAGTCTGTCTTATTTTCCCAAAGACTTAGGGACCCTGAGCAGAGAGGTCACGATGTGTCATAGCATTTGCAGCTCTGTGGCTTCTGCCTGCAAAGCTGCCCCCATGCTCTGGCAGATGGTGTCCCCAGCAGGTGGCGGGCTGTGGGGGGACAGCAGACGAGCCTTCTTGGAGCAGGGCCCCACTGGGCAGTGAGGAGAGGGGAAGGGGAACCCTCTCTCAAGGGTCTCCCCGGGGTGTGGCAGGACCTCACCCACGTGGCTGCACACCGTGAGAACCAGCCCTCCTCTGGCTCAGCAGGGGCACAGCAGAAAAGTCAGAGGCCAACACACACCAGAGGTGCGGGCAGCTGGGTGTGGTCTGAGAAGCCGCTGTGGCCCCGCTGTGACACAGAGGGAGCCCGTCTACGCGGCCCCACATTTCCTGCCATGGAGACAGCTACACAATCCAACGTCAAACCAGACAACACTGCTTGCTTGAGGGGAGGTATAATGGACGGCTTTTTTCCCACTTCTTTAGACTTCTCTGAACTTCACAACTTTTCTACAATGAAGGTGATGAGGAGTTAAAAAGAAAACCAAAACAGTGCCATACGGATTAACTGAAGACGGCTACATGAGAGCAAGTCTGGGACAAGTGTCTTCACGCAGAGGGGATGGCTCAAGTCTGGCTCGACCTGCGTCCCCATCTGTGCGACACCCCCCCACGCCTCCCCCCGAACACTTCCAAAGGAAGTGTACACGCACCTGGGAGTTCTGGATCCTTATTGTACCAGGCGACAGCGCCTGTGTCACTACTTGACCTTGAGGAGTCACAACTGTGACAGGCTGATAAACTGTGCCACCTCGAAAAGGAAGAAAAAAATTAAATGACATTCAAATGTCAGTGATTTAAAAACCAATCTTTTCAATATACAATGGAAGGAATAAAATCTGTAGTTTGAGAAGCTTTTTACTTCATTTCAAATAACCAACACTTTGCTCGCCGACCTGTGCTCAGGCCCGTGGGTGGGGGGGGCACTGTGCCCATGGGCAGCCCTGTGCCCCTTACAGGCAGACAGACAGCATAGGGCACGGTCGGCTCTGAGGTTTGCACCCCCTTCCTCTGCTTGCCTCTGTTTTCTACTCTCCCCAGTTAGCACGTATCAAAGGACCTGGCCAAAGGCATTAAATGGCAACTTACTACAGTTATTTTTTGGATCAAATGTGCTTTATTTCCGGTGGAGGATTCCCTTTTGCTGTCCTGTGGGACTTTTTCACGTAACTCTCTCTCCCTCCTTACATGCCCTATCCCATTTTCATGGTGGTCGTGTGCCAGGGCTCGAGTGTGTCCCCTTCCTGGGGTGGTTATTACACAAGTAACACCGAGACTAAGACTGCATTTTTATCGGCTTGTCATCAATTAAGGGCACAACTTAAGATTTTCCAGGTGCTGCTAAGAGCACAATTGAAAAACATTCTTTGAAAATTAGAATTGGGTTTTGCTCTATAGTTCCAGCTCCTATATAAAACCTTGCGTCCCAGTATTTTTCGGCAGGGAACACAATGTGCATCAAGTGTTTGTTACTGAGAATTAACAAGAAACAAGCACTCAGAGAGCTGTCGATGTTGGCACTCCTCTTAGGGAACTGTTATTGACTAAAAATTATACAGAAGGAAGCAGAAAATGTACACACATTTTAAGAAAGGGAAAAACTGTATTAAAATTGGAATAATATATACCGATAACAAAAGATGAATACAAGTCATGTTTGACTTCTGCAATGACCAGAGGTGCTCAAAGTAGTTACTATCAGCGTCCAGACACTGACTTGAGCAACACTGACCAGAGTGTCCACGTGTATACATGTTCGGCACCCCCGGTATTTATACACGTCTCTGTTCTACTGTAAAGGACTTCTGCAAAAGCTCCAGGACAAGGTGTCCCTTTTCCCATTGCCATACCTGCCACGGTTGCCATGGTTACGTTTCCCTGTTGCAGTGCGGAAGCTGGCACGACGATTCCCTGGGGGCTGAGGGTGCCTGTGATGGCACTTTGAATCTGCTGTAGGTCAGAAACACACCAGGAAGGGAGTCTTAGAAAACAGAACACCTGTGTTCACAACTTCAGAACAAGCAGCTTAACGGCCTCAGAAGTAAAGGAAAGATGCTTGAGGCAAAGAGCACAGTCAGATGACAAGCCTCCCACAAAGCACGCTTTGTGTATCTGGAAACCGAGAGATGCCAAGCTGGCTGAATATTAAACATGACGATCAGTACCGAGACGTTAGCTTCAGTTTGGCTTCCAACTTACTATCTTTCATCTCACGACATGCTAACCACACCTTAAGGTCCCGGAGGGATGACTAAGAGACCAGAACTAATACCGTAACACACCGTTCCATTCGGTGTGGCTCAGACTCTTGATTTCCCAAGAACCGAAGCCTCCTGGACAGGATGAGCATTTTCAGAAGATGATGCCACAGGATGGGGAGGTTCAGGGCAGTGCAGGGTCAGCCCCGCGCCCACGCGGCCCCGTGCCCACACGGCCCCGCGTCCACGCGGCCCCGCACCCACACAGCTCCGCACTGCCCCAGCTCTGCGCCCATCTGAGCCCCGCCGCCCTGTGTGCTCATGTGTGTGGAGTGCTGGGGCTGGGCCTGGCTTGCAGCACACTCCATGCAAATGCTTGTAAACACCACGTCAAAGATTCTACTCATCGGAAGTTAGATCGAATGGGCAAATTCACCCACTGACTGTGATGGCTGGATTGGTGGTTGGCAAGGGAAGAGATCTCCACACCTGGCATCTAGCATGGGGTCTGGCACATGCAGGCACCCATATATTTGAGCAGTTACATAGCATAAGTGCTTATCATCCAGAGACGACTACTCTGTGGGCTAGCAGTAAGCTTACAATGTGCATGTGTAAGTATTGGCAGGTACACGTAAAGTCTGCCACATCAACTTGGTCAAAGTAAAAGAAGAGCCATCCAAATTAATAATCCAAGCTCCCATATCAAGAACCTAGACAGGTGGCCGGTTAGCTGAGCTGGCTAGAGCGTGGTGCTGGTAGCACCAAGGTTGCTGGTTCAATCCCTTCCTGGGTCACTGCGAGCTGTTCCCTCCAAAAAAAAAAAAAGAACCTAGAGAAACAGGAACAAGATAAAACCAAAGCAAGCAAAAGGAAGGAAATAATAAAGATCAAAGCAGATAACAATAAACTAAAAAAACGAGAGGAAAAGAAAATCAATGAAAAAAGAGCAGCATTCTTTGAAAAGATCGATACATTGATAAACCTCTAGTAAGACTAACAGAAAAGAAGACTAGTAAGACTAACAGAGAAGACAAACTACCAATATCAGGAATGAAATAGGAGAGATCACTACAGACCCCACAGACATCAAAAGGCAAAAAGATAATACTTTGAAGAACTCGACACACATAAATTTGACATTATAGACAAAATCCAACATGAAGTAGATAATATGACTAGCCCTGTAACTATTAAGGAAACTGAATTCGTAATTTAGAAACCTTCAAAAAAGAAATCTCCAGGTCGAGGTAGTGTCACTGAAGAATTCCATCAAGTAATTAGAGAAAAATTAATACCGATTCTGATAATCTCTCCCAGAAAATGGAAGAGGGGGAACTATTCTCCAAATTGTTTTTTGAAGCTTGTATTATCTTGACATCAAACCTAGACAAAGACTGTTCCAGAAAAGATAACTACAGGCCAATATCCCTCAATATAGACATAAAAATTGCTTCACAAAATATTGCCAAACAGAATTCAGGAATCCATACGAAAAGAATTATGTGCCCTGACCAAGCGAGGTTTATTACAGGAATGCAAGGATTGTTCAATATTCAAAAAAAAAAATCAAGTAATGTAATCTAACTTATTAACAGGCAAAAAAAGAAAAATCACATAATCATCAGGGGCAGCTGGATGGCCCAGTGGTTAGAGCGCGAGCTCTCAACAACAAGGTTGCCAGTTCAATTCCCACATGGGAGGGTGGGCTGCACCCCCCCGCAACTAAGGCTGAACTTGGAGCTGAGCTGCGCCCTCCACAACTAGACTGAAGGACAACGACTTTACTTGGTGCTGATGGGCCCTGGAGAAACACACTGTTTCCCAAAACTCCCCAAATAAATAAATAAATAAATAAATAAATAAATAAATAAATAAATGAAAATCAAGTGTGTTTCTATATACTGGCAAAGTTAACACCACTTACAATTGCTCAAAAAATGAAATACTTGGGGTATAATGCTAAACCACATGTGTAAAACTTATCTGTTGAAAATTAAAACTCTGATGAAAGAAATCATAGAATAAATAAACGGTGTAAATAAACATACCATGTTTGTGAACTGGAAGTTAACATAGTAAAGATGTCAAGTCTCCCCAAAATAATACATAGGTTTAATGCAATTCCTACCAAAATCTCGCTAACATTTTTTTTAGACAAGATTATTCTAAAAGTTATATGAAAAGGCAAAGGGACTAGAAAAAGCTAAAATATTTTGAAAAAAATAAAGTGGGAGGAATCAGTCTATCCAATTTTGAGATTTATTATGCAGCTACAGTAATCAAGACTATATGGTATAAATACATAGATCAATGGAACAGAACAAAGGACACAGAAATAGACCCTATAAATATGCCCAACTGATTTGTGACAAAGGTGCGAAAGCAGTTTAACGGAAGAAGGACAGCCTTTTAAACAAATGATGCTACAGCAACTGGCCATCCAGAGGCACACAAATGAAACTCAGCCTCAACCCTCACACTTTATACAAAGGTTAACTCACAATGAGTCATGGATTTAAAAATGTAAACCATACAACTTTCAGAAAAAATATAAGAAAATCTTGGGGATCTCGGGGGCTAGGCAAAGAGCTCTTATAATTGACACGGAAAGTATGACTCATCAAAGGAAAAGTTAATAAACAGGATTGTCAATATTTAAAAATGTTGAATAGAGTCTAGAAATAAATCCTCACTGATACGATCACTTAATGTACAACAAAGGAGGCAAGAATAAAGAATGGGGTAAAGACAGTCTCTTCAATAAACAGTACTGGGAAAACTGAACAGATACATGCAAAAACATGACACTGGACCGCTTTCTTACACCATCAACAAAAATAAACTCAAAATGGGTTAAAGACTTATATGTAAGACCCGAAACCATAAAGTCCCTAGAAGCAAACATAGGCAGTAAACTCTCTGACATCACTTTTAGCAATATCTTTTTGGAGCTGTCTCCTCAGGCAAAGGAAACAAAAGAAAAAATAAACAAATGGGACGACAGCAAATTAAAACATTTTTGCAAAGCAAAGGAAACCATCAACAAAATGAAAAGACGACCTACTAAGTGGGAGAAGATAGTAATTAGAAAATGGGCAAAAGACATGAGCAGACAGTCTACCAAAGAGGATGTACAGATGGTAAATAAGCCCGTAAAAAGATGGTCAGTATCATTAGCCATCAGGGAGGTGCAAACTACACCCACAACGAAATGTGACTACACACGATCAGAATGGCTAAAATGTAATAGTAGTTCAACATGAGGGAACCTTGAGGACATTACAATGAGTGAAACAAGCCAAACACAAAAGGACAAATGTGGTATGATGGCCCTTAGACATGGTCTCTAGTCGTCAAATCCAAAGAGACAGTCAATGGTGGCGCCAGGGGTTGGTGGAGGGGAGAATGGGGAGCCAGTGTTTTAGTTTGGGAAGATGGAAAGCTCTGGAGATAAATGGTTGGTGATGGCTGCACAACAGTGTGAATGTGCTTACAACCACTGAACGGGGCACTTAAAAAACAGTTAGGATGGTAAATTTTATGATATGTGCATATTACCATCATTTTTAAAAATATATGCTAAAAAAAGAAAAAAGGCCAGAAATGGCTGGAACTTATCCTCCAGAAACATGGGGTCCAGGGCACAGATCGGGGCCTTGCTGCATTCAGTACACAAAGCCAGGTGAGCTGTCTGTCTGTCTGTCTGTCTGGAGAGACCTCTCTCAGCCCGGGCCAAGGTCAGAGATCAAGAGGACCCTTGAGCAGGAAGGCAGCCCCGAGGGTTGCCTTCTGAAAGGGTTGGTGGCCTTGGGAACCAACTGCTGAAAGGGTTGGTGGCCTTGGGAACCAACACCTTCCACCCTCACTGGTGTTACAATAACCAGGAAGGAGAGCGGGACCCAAACATAAATACCTGGGACTGGACAGGGGAGTACGGGCTTCCAGGTTCTCCACTCAGGAGAGTCTCACTGTTCATTTTCGTTTTTAGACAAGCAATGTATCGACTGCAGAAATCTTTGCAGAGTTCATTAACCTTTTCCAGCTCAAGCAGATGAATACGCAAAACCTGGATTGCTTTTACCATCTAGAAGCGGAGAAAATGAAGACTTTCAGAGGAGAAAAAGGCAGCATCGTGTTAAGTTACAATGATCATCATATAACAGCTCTTAGTTATCAGCCTGCACACTGTGCAGCCACTGCCATCTGTGCTGCCAGTAACAGACGTGGAATAACATCAGACAGCACACAAAATGGCAAATCCTTCCAGCCCCCCGACCCGTGGTTTGGCATTTCGACTCCATCTGCTGTGCAGACAAGAGAGAGGGACATTTCCGGTGCCGACCTCGGCAAGTCCAGTGCTAGGACCAGCCAGGCCTCAGCCAGGCTCACCGACTCACACCTACCCCTCACTCTGCTCCTGGTTCTTCCTCCATGAACGAGGATGAATCTGTACCCACCTCATGGCAGGTCTTAACTTTGATGAAGTTCATCTTATCACCTCTGCCTTTTATGGACATGCTTTTGCTGTCAAGCCTAAGAACCCTTTGCCTAGGCCTAGATTAGCCCTAGACATTGAAGATTTTCTCCTACGATTTTTCTCAGTGTTCTACATTCAGTCACTGAGTCTGGGGTAGTTTGTCCCACAGCAGTAGGTAACTGACAGTGATAACCTGCCTGCAAATCCCCAACCCAAAGCTCAGCGCCTTCCCGTGACCTTGGTGTGGCAATTCCCACGAATCTGTGGGATGAACCACTATTAACAAGGATTGCCGAGCATCAAGCTTCGCTGTGACAGCAGTCAGGAGAGCCTTGTCCCTGCCAGCCTGGGACCACTCTGGCTGCTCTCGCTCCTGCTCCCCACTCACTGATGGCAGAGAGAGCTTCTGATCCTCAGCCCAAAGTGGCAGGCGCTATTAGCCCCATTCGAAGATGAGGAAACAGACTCAAAGTTAGACAACTCACCTACCAAATCTGTAAGGGCTGACTATGTAATAACACATTTTTAAAAAACAACTAAGACCTGGACAATGTATTCAGGAAAGGTCCCAAGACCCCAGCCTGCTGAGAAGGGCCCTGAGGGGGTTTGGTTTGGAAGCCGGCAGGCTCTAGCAGAAACCCAGCGAGGTGCGTGCCCCAGACCCGGCTGACCGTGCTCCAGGAGACGGAGAGGCACCACTCCCGGGGGTTCAACAGTGATGGTAATTCCACGGAGATTAGAGCCCGGGACCAGGAGGAGGGCACTCACAGAAGGACCTCGGAGGCAGTGGGGGCCTCATGCCCTTCGGTAAGCCTGTCCCTGCTGTGTGCCTGTGGGCCTCTCCATCTCATAAGCTTGTCACCCCCACAAAACAGTGTGAACCTCCACACAGAGCCGTCTTGGAAAACTGTCATGGGTCCATGATCAGGGGAAAGCCAGGTGCTGAAGCTGGGCAGACATGCTGCCTGAGAAGGAAAGCAGGGACCACGCCAGCCCTAAGACACCTGTACCAACGTTTAGGGGAGAAGTGAACCCCCGTCCACGAGGACACAGACTCAAACCAGCTTCTCTGCTTATCACAGCAAAGGGCAACTAGAGAAGGCCAGAAGCCATTTGTCACACACACGCTAAAGGAAGTCAGTTCATGAACTAGACGGTTCTCCCCTTCAGCAGACCTACAAACGGTCTGCAGCTCTAACCAGAAGTTTAAAATTTGTTGAACAGAATTTAAGTTGAGAAGAAATAAAAAATAAAAACAAAACATTTATTTTACTCACTAAATTGTCAGTTTCCGGGTCTTCACAAAAGAAGGGTTTTCCTTCCTTCTCTTGCTTCCTTACAAAATTTTCAATATCCACATCGAAACTGGCAGAAGTTGTGCCTTCCGAGCCCTGAGTGGATTGTTCACATTTTTCAAACAACAAAGCTAATAATGGAAATAGTGGATGCCTGGGGGAAAGAAAAACAGAAAACCCGGACATTGTATATTTGCATGAGAATGTTTTGGGATGTATGTAACGTATTTGTTGAGATATAATTCACTCAAAGTGTACAGTTCAATGGGTTTTAGCACACCCACAGTCAGTGTCAGAACACTGCCATCACCCCAGAAGAAACCAGGTGCCATGAGCAGTCACTCTCCACTTTAGCCCCAAGCCCCAGCCCCAGGCCACCACGAATCTACTTTCTGTCTCTACAGATTTGCCGTTAGAATGGGACATTTCATATAAACAGAAATCATACAACATGTAGCCTTTCGTGTCTGGCTTCTTTCACTTAACATGATGTTTTCAAGGCTCATCAATGCTGTAACAATCATCAGTACCTCATTCCTTTTTAAGGCCAAATAATATTCCACTGTATGGATATACCAGTTTTACAGTTTTAAATCCTACATTTAGGTCTATAACACGTTTTGAGTATTTTTTTTTAAACTTTTATTTACTTCAAGAGTAAGTTTTTCCAGGACCCATCAGCTCCAAGACAAGTAGTTGTTTCAATCTAGTTGTGGAGGGCGCAGCTCACAGTGGCCCGTATGGGGATGGAACCGGCAACCTTGTTAAGAGCACCATGCTCTGACCAGCTGAGCTAACCTGGCCGCCCCTTGAGTAAATTTTTGTATAAAATGTGAGAGTAGGTCAAGACTCTTTTTTCTGCCTGTAGATGTCTGATTATTCCAACACCATTTGTCAGAAAGTCTACCTTTTCTCCACTGAAGTGTTTCTGCACCTTTGCCAAAGGTCAAATGAATGACATTTGTGTAGATTTATTTCTGGGCTCTATCTGTGGCATTGATCCACATGTCTAACCCTTTAATAATACCACAATGTCTTAATTACTGTAAGACAGCGATTCTTAAAATCAAATAGGCTGATTCCATACAAAATTTAGAATTAACTTGTATATATGTACAAAAATATCTTGCTAAAACTTAATTAGAACTACATTAGTCTGTACAGGAGGATTCTAGAACTGCCGTCTTCACTATGTTAGTCTTCCAATTCATGAACATGGTATGTCCTGCCATTTATTTAGGTTTACTGTCTGCTTGCAGCAGCATTTTATAGTTTTCAACATAAAGGTTCTGCATGTGTTTTGTGAGGTTTACACCTAAATTTTTTTTTGGAGCTCTTATAAATGTATTTTATTTTTAATTTCGGTTTCCAATTGTATCTTACTGGTATAGAAACAGAATTTGTTTCTGTGTGTTGCACTTGTAACCTGTGACCTTATTAAAGTCATTTATTTAGTCCTGGAAGTTTTCTGGTAGCTATTGGGATCTTCTATGTAGACAATCATGTCTTCTGTACATAGAGCCAGTTCTGTTTCTGTTATTGAGCTCTGAATAGTGAACTAGTCTTGCATTCCCGGGATAAATTCCACTTGGTCACTACATACCATGTTTCCCCGAAAATAAGACCTAGCTGGACAATCAGCTCTAATGTGTCTTTAAGCAAAAATTAATATAAGACCCAGTCCTGTTATTTTTTGTTGTTGGATTCAATTTGCTAATATTTTTATGTCTAAATTCATGAGGGATAGTTATCCATACTTTCGTTTGTATGGCTTTGTTATCAGTGATGCTCAGTTTGTAAAATGAATTGGGAAGCATTCCCTCATCTCTTTTCTGTAAGAGATTGTATAGACTTGCTGCTTTTTGCTTCTTTATAATTTTGGTAAAATTCTCCAGGAAAACCACCTGGGCCTGAAGATTTTTTGTAAGGTCAACTAAAATGCAGATTTATATTCCAAGACTTTCTAAAAAGATATTAGGACTAACATCTTAAACGGGGAAACTCCTCAGCACAGTAGTGACTACATCACACCTCACCACGCTGCCTAGCTATCAGCTCTAATGCCCCATTTAACAAGGTTTTCTGCTCTTGCTATTCCTCTTAAACCCCACAGGCTTTACGACTCCCTTACCTATAAATGGCCTGCTTGTCTGCATCCATGGGCGTCTGGGACCCCACAGGCGGAGGGCTCACTCCTTCCACATCAGGTTCAGAGCAGTTGGGGTCTTGCTCTGTTTTTAACTCTGTTACTACTTGCATCTGTGAAAGGAGGAGGAGAATTTGTTACTAAACAGGAAACAAACTGCTACTAAGTATTCCATTCTCAAACAGGAATACAGTGGCGATGGTCAACTGCCATCTCCCCAACTGGCAACAATACAAGCTCCTTTGAATTTCATGTTTATGAAATGGCTCAAACAGAGATCAAATTTCCAAACCATTTAAACACGAGGATTGACACCTGTGAAATGCTTATGATTTTCCAAATCACACTTACTGTCCACCGCTGAAGGGAACTGGGACATATGCAGTCTGGCTGCCTGTCTCTACCTTATCACACCACACTGATAACGTGACAATAAGACAAGGATAAGCAAGCCGCCCAAGCCCTTCTTATCTTATTACAAGCCACTCAGACCCAATATGCTACATGTGCGTGTGCGTGCGTGTGCGACAGGGCTGAAATTCTCCCATGCACCCTTAAACTTCGGGAATACATAACCATAAAGCTTTTTTTAAATCACTGTATTCAGAAAGCAAAGACCAGCTGTGTTTAAAGAGACAGTATTAAACATAAAAGGAAGTCTTCAAGATGTTATCATTTAAATTGCTTTAAACTTGCTATGTTATTTGTAAGTTAGGTAAAAAGTATTTAAATCCTTAAACATAAGGAATTCTCTTTACAAAAAAAAACAAAATTGCTGCAGTAAACTTGCAATTACCCATGAGCAGATAATCCCCCTCCTGTCGCTCCCAGCTGCCATGCCTCTGGCCCTCGAGGAAGCAGCATGTTGGGGGGGATCCTCAGGTGACACAAGAGCCTGCTGTGGCCCTGCCATGAGCCCCCCTTGACACCCAGGGCTGTGGGAGGCCGAGGAAAGTCCTGCAGGCCTGCACTTGGGCCTTGGGGAACTCCCAAGAAAATATGATTTGGAGCAGGCAAAAACTACTGTCAATCTGGGTATCACTGAGGAAATAATGTGAACAGTTCTCAGTGGAGTCTCTGAGAGCAGCAACATACAGTAGATAATTTAGCATGACACACTAAATCTGAACCTGTGACCTCCCGGAAGAGAATTAGTACTATACGAGCAGCAGGATGACGGATGGTAGCGAAAGTGCAGAATGAAACTCCAGCTCTCACTTGTTGCCCATCTTGGTAGCTGTCGATGCTCAATGTCTGTGTTGCCATCATGGTCAATGAGTTTTATTGTAAAGCATCAAATCATCTTGACTCAAAAGCAAGTGGTGTCTGCAAAACAAGCAGGAAAGCATGAGTTACTCTTCGTACTGCAGGTTTTGGCCCCCAACACCCAGCACCCATATAATTTTTTAAATACGTATTTTTACACGGAGAGAAAAACCCATCCTAACCGTGCTACCGGCCAAATCCCACTCGGGGACCGCGGATTTGTCCTTGCACCCTGGCCTCATGTGCTGTCACATTTTCCAGCCATTTGGATTTATTCATTCCCTCACCCAACAAGTGTCCAGTGCGTGTCCACACATGCGACACTGTTCTGGGGGCGGGGGGGGCCTGCTTTCCAGGGCAGACAGGCCAGGAGGAGTGGGACCATAAGTAAGAGGAAAGTCAGAGAGTGACAGGCTCCCCTGCTGGGTGACAATGGCCCCTGGCAGTGAGACCTCAAGGACGTGACCCAAGGACTGCTGAGCCCGGGAGACTGGACTTTCAGCAGGAGACAGAGACATGCCCCAGGAAGGAGCAGGCACCCTTTTAGCATGTTTATGTAATACAAAGATGGGAACCATGGCTTGTTTACCTGTCAACACACAAACAGGTAAATGTCCGAAGGTGATGAAAGGAGGGAACCAGGCGGGGACAGAGAATGACTCAGGGAGACACGGGACCGGGAAGAAGCAAGCCGCCTGTGACAGCTGAGGCAGAGGGCTGGCAGAGCCAGTTGCGTGGCTGAGCAGAGGGGTGCAGGAGGGGGGTAGGGTGAGGGCCGGGAGACATGGGACCAGGTCACACAGACTCTCACGGGCCGCAGTGAGCACTGGGGGTGTTCCTGGGAGGGTGCAAGCAGAAGGGTGACATGGCTCATGCCTGAGGAGGGTCCCTGTGGTTGTGCAAAGGGTTGGCTATGTGACTGGGGCACATGCAGAGGCAGGGGTCGTGTGGACGAGGGGAGCCAGGAGCACAGGGTTTGCAGATGGCCTGGGGCGGGTGAGGGAGCGGGCTCAGGGTTCCCACCTGAGCCACTAGCAGTGCAGAGCCACATGTCCCGGTGAGAGGCAGACAGTGAGGAGCCCGTCCTGTGGCCTGGGAGGAGAAAGCAAGAGTCAGGACATTTTTGGTTTAAGAGCTTCTCTGAAATCCAAGAGGGAATTCTGAACCAATGAGTCTGGTTCAAAAATACACATTCAGTAATCATCAGGGGGTGGTTAGTACATGTAGAGGGGCGAACTGTGTCCCCCAAGATATGCCCAAGTCCTAACCCCAGTCCCTGTGAACGGGACCTTATCTGGAACAGGGTCTTTACAGATGTAATTATTACGGATGGCGGGATGAGGCCTTCCTGGACTGAGGGAGGTCCTGGAGTCCATGACGGGTGTCCTTTCAGAGCGGGGAGGGTAAGATCTGACAGAGGGGCGGCTGTGAATCAGGCAGACGGGGGCACGCCCAGAGCCAGCAGGTGGCAGAAGGCCTGAGCCTCCAGAGCGTGGTCCCCACACCAAGGTGTGGCCACTGGGACCCGAGAGAATCCATTCCTGTTGTGCCTGTCCACCCCGTGAGTGGCACTTGGTTACGACAGTCCCAAGACCCTAAAGCAGTCGGCAAAGCCACCAGATGGGGGAGACCACCCAAGAAGAGAGAGGAGGTGGGCCATGCAAGAAGGCTGGGAAGACGGGGACCCACACAGAATGAGGGGCAGCCAGCGGGACAGGAGTAGGAAGAACCAAGTGACGCCACCCACGCCAGGGGAGGAGAAGGGCAGAGGGCGTGTCAGCCGCGTTCAGGCCGCTGAGGGTGCAGGAGGAGAGAGGCTGAGCCCTGCCAGGAGGGGAGAGGAAAGCCTGCGGGGTGGGGCGGGAGAGAACTGGTGTCAGATGTAAGTGTGAACAAAACCGCCTCCATCTCCGCGTCCTGTCCCTGCTGTGACTTTGACCAACCCCACCATCCTTAGTAAACTTATCAAACGACGATCTCTGTTCCCTAAAACGTAACCTAAGTACTTCTGTTAGTAATGGTGGGGGTGACAACCGAGCTGAATATCCCACTGTGACACTGGTCAGACCAGCAGGAGGTCTGGCCCCTGCTGTTCCGGCATTCTTTGTCCTTTGTCTTGTCAATCCTTAATACCTAATATGACATAGGACAAAAACAGGACCGCAACAGTCGTCCTGGATAGGGAACAATTTGTGCGGAACCGACGGGTCTGCTCTGGAGGATCTTCCCACCGGTAGATCACCCCGTTCTAAACTCTGTTATATTCTGTGGAGTTGCCTGCTTTGTCCTTCGCTCGGAGAGTGCCTTCTCCCTACGGGGCCCGTCACACCTTTGCCCCACTTGGGACAGGACTCGGCAACCCCAGTGCTGGGAAGCAGCTCACGTACAGTCATGACGTTGCTTTCTGTCCCCGGAACCCCCAATCTTGAGACAGAGGCCCCACACACCTGCAGACCTGCCGTGAGCATATCGCAATGGTCTCCACCTTGACCGAGCCCTGCCCTGCTCCCTGCGCCCTGACCTGCCCAGCCTCCCAGCAGCACCCACACCTTGCCCACAACAGGAGCTCGTGTGCGCCTAGTCTTGCCCTCCTTTCCTCCATCCTCCACCTTTCCAAAGTGCAAAGCTGGTCCAAACCACCCGGCCAATCAAGTCCCTGGGTCGACACCGCCCTCCCACAGCATCCTTCACCACCACCCCTCGCCCTCTCCAAGTGTGGACACAAAGGATGGCCACCTGTAGTTGTTCCGCAGGTCACCTTGTCACCCAGCCTGGTCGTTCTGCCCAAACACTCTGGCCTTCTCTGTGCACAGCCACCTGCTGACCACGAGTCACCACCCATACCACCTTCCCCAAGGTCTTCCCAGGGGTCAACCCACCCACGGGTACATCTCTCCCGGGCCCCACACACACCCTACTCAGCTCTGTGCTGTCTCAGTGGTTTATTTCCACTACTAGTTCCTTAAGGCCTGAGGGCCTGTCCTGCTGTGTCCCCAGCACAGTTGGATACAAAGCAGGTGCCACGTGAAGACCGGCGTCTAAAGGAAGGACTCCTAAGCTCGGCCTGGTGCTTGCCACCAGCGCAGCACATGTCGGACTCAGGGGACACACCAGCTCGCTCACCCTCCTGCCAGAGAGGTGCCAGAATCTCCTGCTGCACTCTGGGCCACCGCTAGTTTTTACCACTGGTATTCACATACCGTGTTTCCCTGAAAATAAGACCGGGTCTTATATTCATTTTTGCTCCAAAAGACACATTAGGGCTTACGTTCAGGGGATGTCATCCTGAGAAATCATGCTAGGGCTTATTTTCCGGTGAGGTCTTATTTTCAGGGAAACACGGAAGTTGCTGGAAGGAAAGCTGACTCAGGCTCTGCCGGCAGACAGAGCAGACGCTGGCTGCCAGCCCTGGTCCAACTGACAGGTGCTGAGGAGCGGAAGAGGCTTTGCGGGGTGATCCGAGTTCCCAGGCTACATACACACTCACACACACGTGTGTACGTGTGAATGCACACGTGTGGGTGCACACATGTGTGTCACATGTCTGCACACACATGCACACATAGTGTGCGCATATACACACATGCACAGCCACGCACACCCATGGCCACAAATGCATGTGCATTGCATGTGCATACACACGTGTGCATGCATGCACTGCACGCACACACAAACGCACACATACATACACGTAAATAGAGAAAGCCTTCCTCCGCGTTCAGTGACTATCTGTATAAAAGGCGGACCTTGACAGTAACTCCCTGACATCACAGCTTTCTCTCCAGGCCGCAGACACAGAGCGGCGCGCGTGGGAGGAAAGGTGCATGTGTTGGGGTCTCTTCCACCCGTGCTATTGGTCTAACCCCCACCGCAGTAAGGACGTGACAGCCTCACCTACTGCGAAGACACCCAAGGCGGCAGACCACCTGGGAAATGGGGGGGTCAACACAGCAGCTGGCACTCGGCTCATGGGAGCAGTTTTCTCGGGGCTGCACAGGGAGGACGGCGGCTTCTCTCCACCAGCCGTCTGTGCACTCTGACAATCTCAGACCATTCAAAATGCAAAAGAAACTGTTTTCCAAAACTCCTTTCAAACAACAGCTACACTAAAGGAAAAGACACGGCCCACCTCTCCGTGGACGAGCCCCTTCCTGACCAGGCCGGACAGTCAGCCGGAGCCTCCGCTGCCAGCCCCACGGGGGACGTCCTCTAGGGCACGGCCCCACGCCAACTGCGACGCTGCAGTGGATAGTTAGTTCTGCATCAAGGTCACGCAGGGCACGAGCACTGGTGTTGGGAGGGGTCTGCATGCATGCACCCACGGGTGTCACACCTACACTGGTGTCTGCAGACACACTACATTCCAAACAGCTGCAACTAAACCAACGACAGCACAAGCGCAGAGCGGCGCAGACGACAGGACAGCCACCGCGAGGGCCGTCTCTCAGCTGGGAGGCCCTTCTCCATGGCTATTTTCAAGGTCTCACCATGCGGGCTCTCTGAGCTAACCTGGCTGAAGGAGGAGGGACAACGAGCAGGTGTGGGAGGGAGGTCAGCACCCTGCTGGGGGGGGACACTCACGGACACTAGATACCTGCCCTTCATTCCATCGCCCGCAGGGACTCAGGTGTGAAACTGGCACTGATCAGATGCTTCGAGTCTCCTACGGGTACCAGCATTCTGGAACAGATGTGACATTCCAGGGAGAAGCAGAAGCACAGAGGAGACACGGCAGCACTGAGCCCAGGCGGCCTTCCTGCCCCTACACGTGAAGAGCCCATTACCTGGAAGTCAAGTCCGAAACCGCTCTTCCTGCCACTGAGGGCCAGGACAGCTCTCACTTTGCTTAAGCACGAGGTCACAAACACGCCTGCTGGACGGGACACTGGCAAGGACATCAACCTAGAGCTTCCTGCAATAATCAAGTGACTTTAAATTGGAGAAATTACTTCCTTGGGTTCTTTTTTAGTTAAAGGTTAAATGTGCAGATTTTTTTAAAGATTGGGAGAGTGCTCTAGTGTGAGAAGAAACATAAATATGTGGTAGAGAAATTTAGGGCTCTTAGTCACAGAGGATAGAACAAGAAATAGGGAAAGGGAAAGGCTAGAATGAATCCTTGCTGCTGTTGGATGGAAGCAAGAGGTGTCAGTATGAGTTCATGGTTTTTAATATACACAGACATTTGGAAAGATATATAGATGTGTGTGTCTCACACATATGCATGCATGTATAGGCACACATGTATAGACACACATGTAAAGACACACACACATGAAAACACATACTTTCCTGGCTCTGTCTACTGAGAGGGCCTCGACGCAATGATGCCCAGTAGCAACAGGCACTAAACACCTATATTTTGGTGATAAATATTCTCAATAAAAAGAATCAGGATTCCTCAGAGAAATGGCTGATCTGATTCCAGGGCTGGGTCACATAAAATATAAGGTGAGCCCGAAAGGTGCTCCACAAATGATGGGAATATGTCGAAAGGACAGACAAACCAGCTTCCAGGAGCTCTCAGTGGCCAAATCTGGGACAATCTGAGCAACAAAATGATGGTAACTGGGAATGAAATAAGAATCCACAAGTCCATACTTATATAAATTCATAAGCAAATAAACAAATGGGGGGAGGGAAAGCTCCAAAGATCAGTAGAGTTCCAACGATGCGGAGGTGAGGGTGGAATTCCAGCCACCAGCACGTAATCACTGCTTCCGGCAGGAAGCTCCTGGATGGCACTACTGGCCAGTGGAAGCGGATGAGAGATGGAAAGGCACGTGGTGCCACAGATCCTGTTAATTACAGGGGAGAACAGTGACGTCACAGTGGAGAGTGCGGGCAGAAAACACCTTACCCGAAAGGTGAAAAACCACATCATCGGTCCTGAGACAAGCGGACGCGATGGGCCTCCCAAAAAGGGCCAGAACGGAACTTCTGCCCAATCCTGAGGCCGAGCCCAGAAACCAAAACAGAAAAGGTGAGGGAAGTGTCCTGGGTTAAGAGACTGAAGAGCAACCATCAAATGCAGTGCGTGGTCCTGGTTAGGAAAACCCGCCATTAAAGACAGTTTCGGCAGCTCTGGGCCGAAGTGTGGGGCCGGAGGCGCTGACGGCGTGTGGGGGGGCCGGGGCCGAGCCGCTGCGGGTGTGGCCCTGGCACCGTGTCCTGTGAACGGACAGAGCCCACACACCTAACCCGACCGCGGCCCGGTCGGCAGCTGTGGGGTGCAGGGGGGCCCAGTCCTGCTCTTTCAACTTGTTTCAAAATGCCCATCACACAGAGTGGGGGTAGATCAGAATGTTATTTCAAACCCGGACAGGCTTGCATTCCTTCTCCGTCAAAACCAGTCACAAGGTCAGTATGTGGTGGAAACCGATACGGCTGTCCTCAGGGAAGGTTTTTGCGTTGGCGTCAAACCCTCTGAAAACACCTGCTCTCTCTGCGAGGGCGACCACGGGCGGCACGCCGGAAGGCAGCGCCACGTGACTGCGCGCGCCGTGGGCGCCGAGCAGCGCGGGCCCGTGCCCCGTGTCCCAGGGGCCGCCCGCAGGTGGCGCCGTGGCCCCGGCGCGGAGCGCGGACGCGGGGCCACCCGGCGCCTCCTGTCGGCCCCCCCAGCGCCGGGCGCCGCACCCCCGAGCTCCGCGCCGCTCCCGCAGGGTCCCGGCCCAGCCCGCCCCGCCCGGCTTTGGGAGGGGGCCTTCTGCCCCGGCCGGTCCGGCCAGCGCTCGGGGACGGCCCCACCCAGGACCCCGGGCTGGGCGCTGCCGGGAACAAGTGAAAGGACCCCACCCACGGGCGATGGGCGGCAGGCTCGCCCTTCATTTGGACAATCCGTGTTTAGCAGGCGTTACACGAAGACCAAAGGCGATCTTGAGATCTAGAAACAACCGCCATTACACAAAACAGTCCCGTGACACAAAAAGTAAACATTCCGTTCAAACTCAAACGAGTGTCTGAATTCTCAACGTCACCTGGGGCTCTGAAATCGACCTCCAAGGACTGCCAACCCGACCTACTTCCAATACCGTGGAGTTCAAGGGTTACACACAGTTGCTGTCCACTTTATTTCTACAAGTTTCACCCAATAAAAAAAGGACACATCATTTAATGATGTTGTCATTTGGTGCCCTTTCAAGAGTTCCAGCCAGACTAATACAAATGAGAACACACAACTTTCCAATCTTCACGTACAGAAATATTAACTCACTAGTAATTAAATACTAATTTTAAAAGAATACCTTTTCATCTAGAATTATCACATTTAAAGCAACAGTCCTACACATTGCCCGCAAAGGTTGAGTACGACTTGGGATTCTGAAGGAAACCGAGGACTCTCAAACTGCGTGATTGGTTTGGAAGCCACGGGGCCATATGTACAGTTAGCCATGCAGAAATGTCCTATTCTTCTCACAGCGTCCTAACGACATATGCAGCATTCCTGGCGTGGCCTAAAGCAGACAGAGACATGAACTGCAGGCCTAATCTAAGAGGCCCGTGTGTTACCATTTCCCAGCCTTCCATAGAGTCCAGGCTGACTGGAAGAAGGGATGTTTTCCAGAAAAGAACCAGATACAAAGGGATTGGCTGAATCCCTCCCAGTGGTAAAATCTTTGCTGCTCAGGCCAGATGGGTGAATCTGGGATGGTTCCAGCTGGGGAAGAAGTCAGTAGAGACCAGAAAAGAAGACCCCCTATGTGTGGCTCAGAGGACAGGTCAGAGGGCGGAGGAAGGCCTGCCTGCGGGTTAGAGGGCAAAGGAGGGGGGGCTCGTCAGCAGCCCCTCATGGCTCCTTCCAGCCACAACTGTCCAGCCAACGCAGGGCCCCAAGTGAGAACCCATAGTTGTCTGAGATGATTTAATTATTGCCTAAGTGCTACCTTTAAGCCCTGTAGGAAGATTTAGATTTTAATAGTTTTGTATTCAGCTTCAGAATAATCTATGTATTTGACATTTAAGGTGTCTGTAGTATTTAATTTGGCAAGTTAATCTTAGGTTTTAACTTTGATTCTAATTTAAACTGTATAACTGAATTACTGATTTGATTTTATTTTATTAGTTTCAGGAGTACAAAACAGTACACTAGTTATACATTTCACCCCTCATAAAGTGATAACCCCCCATCCCCCATCTACTACCCCTCTGACATCGTATATGGCTGTTACAATTCCACTGACTACATTCCCTACATTATTCTCCACATCCTGTGACTATACAGATATTTAATTATAGTTGACATTCAATATTATTCAGTTTCAGCTTTTGGTGTGCAGTGCAGTGGTCAGGCAGAGTAACTGATTTTAGACATGATTTCCTTCTTAGTGAAAAGGTGGAGAGAAATATACGAAGACTAAACTTCTCTTTATTTATGCGAGTGTATCGAATGCTGGGCACTATTCTAGGTACTGGGATTACAGCAGTGAACAGAACCAGCTGCTGACCACAAAGCTCACTCCCGGGCAGGCAGGGCTGGAAGTTGGAGAACATGAGATTCACTGTGTGCACAGTTTTTAATTATTAGACCTATGTGAGAAGGTTCTACTTGTTTGGTCTGGTGCTTAAATGAAAATCAAATCTAAACTTAAAACGATGGTTCAAATGTGTTAAGGGAATTAAGTTGTGAAAGGGACTGATTCAAAATGGTATATTTAGTCGGGTCATCTTGAGTTGATCGAAGTCTGTCTTAAAGGTAAAGGTTAAAATTTACTGTATTTATAAAGAGAATAAAATCTGTAAATTCTACATGAAAGCGTAAAGGAGAAAAAAAAACAGGCCTGTATCTTTGTAGCCTTAATAAATGTTGATTTTAAAATAACCTCAAATAATCTTTCCTGTGCTCAAAAGCCTCATTTGAAAGAGCATTAAAAACTCATGGCAATTATTATCCACATTAATACAAATGGAAACAGAATTACATGTCATCCGTAGGGGACAGTGAAAGCAGTTACAGTTACCCATCACCAATCACCCACGTGATGCTTCAATCCAAGAGGGTGTGGGAAAGGCTGGCAGTGCCTGGGGAGAGAGGCGGGGCACAGTTTGCTGCTCTTTTGACCTGCCCTCCATTCAGTCCACAGATTTACTGAAGGTCTTCTCCGGGCAGAACTCTCAGTGCTGGGCTGGGGGTGGAGCAGCAAACAAAACCAGAAACAGCTTTGTAACAAGCTGGGTAAGTCGGATGGATTCATTTAGGCAGGAGACACTCTGTGGTACCAGTCCTGCCAGCCAGAGCCAGGGTCCTCTCCGACCTCGTTCATTAAGTTTAATGGCTTCTCTGTGAAGGTCTCCTGTACTCGTTTGTGGTTAGATTGATTCCCAAACATTTTATGGCTTTTCTTGCTACTGTCAGAAAATAGCTCCTTGTCATTGGACTTTCTGGTGGCCGGCTGGATAAGAATTGCCCCCAGTCTGTGAGGAATAAGCCATACCCGCCAACGCTGCTGGGCCTGTCTATCATCCTAGCAGTTTACGGAGAGTTTACCGGTTTTCCGTGGTACATGTCATTATCTATAAATCTTGCAGCTGCAATCTCAATCAAGATTCCTGTTGTTTTTGAGAAACCCAAAAAACCTATTCTAAAATGTATATGGAGGAATCAAGGTCCACAAAAAGCTAAATAACCTTAAAAGATTTCCAACTGTTCTACAAGACCACAGTAACAACAAAAAAGTAGTAATGACACAAGAACAGGTTAACAGGCCCACAGAAGAAATAGAACATTAGACGTGCCAGGGCTTGAAGAAAAGCTGCCAAAAAGTCATCAAGTGTTGGGATTTGATGCTTTTAGCAAGACTGCTCTGAACTCACGTTCTGCGAGGTGCTGGCAGAATGCATGTGGGTGCCGCTCCCCAAGCCCCCTGCACACACGCACGCATGGTCAACTGTGTGTCCCCTTGTGGCCTGGGCTGGGTGAAGCAGAAGCACTTGCAAGCTACAGTCTCTAGAGGTTTGGGAGAACGCGGTGGCAGAGCTCTGCATCACTGTCCTGTTTACAGAGCCCACGTCAGTGCACAGATGCAGAGAATTTATTCCGGGAGGCCCAGCCTTCCTTGCGTCCTGTCAGTATCACAACAGGGCTGCGAGCGCAGGGAGGGAAATGAGGGAAGAAGTCTCTTCTGAGTCTCCCACGGCAAGACCACCACGAAGCACTTTGAAAAATCTGAGCTGAGCCTAGTGACTCCCTTAGAACCTTGAGAACGCAGCAGAAGGGAGTGCGGGACTCCAGGGCTGGGCCCTCAGTGTCAGGCAGCTCCCGCCTTGTTTGCTGGAACACTCCCTCCTGAAGCCCCGAGCCCCATGGAAGACGCCTGACTGCCCACAAGTGCCCGGTGCTGTGAGGAAGCCCAGGTCACGTGGAGAGTCCACACGGGGAGGCTGCTCACACTCCCGCCCACAGGCAGCAGCGACTTCCAGGTGTGAGAACACTCTTCCCAAAGACTTCGCCCTCCCCCATCAGGCCACCCCAACCACGCATCTTCTCAGCCCATCTTCTCAGCCGAGGACCCACACATTGCAGAGCAGACACGGGTCATTTCCACCGCCCTCTTTCCAAATTTCTGGCTGACAAATCCGTGAGCGTCATAAAAGGGTTGTTTCATGCCACTAACAGGGTAACCGGGTTTCCACTGGCCTCGTCGTATCCAGAACTCTCCAGCAGAGGCTTCCTAACACTATCCTCTAATTACGGACGAGGAAACAGAGGCATAGAGGGGTAAATGTGTTGTGAGAGCACACGGCCTGGCTCTGACGCCCGGCCATGTCTTCTACACACGATCCCTGACAATACAAGAACCGACTCTAAGATACCTGCAGAACTCACAAGAAAATCAGGGCAGTATTTGATGATGTTACATTTTGATGCCTACAGATGTTAATTCCATCCATTCAAGCTACGAATGATGGTGTCATTCAAAATGGGCAACACTAATGAAGAGGACAGATGAAGAAGGGGATTAAGGCATCTGGTGAACCCGACAAAGGTCGTGGCCCGGACGTAACGTCCCCACCGCACGCATGTGCCTCTGCTCTGCAAACGTTACTGAGTCTCAAGATGACAGCAGGTGCTTGTGAGTAGAAGGGGCATCTCCCGTAACAGTCAAGGTTGGGAAGTCAGGCATCTCCAAAGCACAATAACACAAATTACTGAAAAGGAATGGCTCCCTCGTGCGCAGTCAACACGCACAAGAAATACAGAATGTAGCAAATGTGTCTTGATAGGATATGAACGACTCTGGACCGTCCCCCGGAGCACGTAAGGGTTAAACGCTGGGCAATGAAGACCCAGACTGCAAGTGTGAAGATAATTTTCCAGAATTTCCCTCGGAAAAGAGTCACTAGCTTTGATTCAACAACTAAGTTTACAGAAACAATCGGCTCACTTACTGAAGAGGGGGTGTCTCCATCTTCTGAGCCCCCAGCAGTGCCCCCGGACTGGTCTCTCGTGGTCATTCTTCGTACCCCACACCACCCCCAAGTCCATTCCCCATGCTGCAGCCCCAGTGATGGGCTTTCTTAAGGCTCACTCTGTGCTGGGTCCCTAGCTTCTCCAATAGTGACCAGTGAGGCTGTTTTAGTACATTATGATCTCATGGGTTTGAACATGTTAAAAATAAAGAGGGTTTATATGTATATGTATTTTTTGATGTTCCAAATTATCCCGCCTTGGCCAATGCAAGCCCCTCCAGTTAGCCCTGGAGCCTTTCACACTAGTGATTCTTTTTTTTTTTTTTATTAGTTTCAGGTGCACAAGACAAAGTAATACTTAGACGTTTATCATTTGTATCCCTCACACTGTGTGAACCCCCCTCGCCCCCTCCACTATCCCTCTGACATTGCACCAAGCCATTACATTTCCACACAATAGTAATTCTTGAAGCTTTCTTGCTATCAGAACCAAGACACTCCAGGCTCACCTTGTTCATTTTACGCACCTAACCCAGACCTGGCCATTCATCCAGGCGGCTCCGATTCCTTATGGCAGGTAAGGCCAAGTAGACCACAATCTGGGTGCTATGTGTGCTCACTGCTACTGGCAGGTCACTGTTGCTAGGCCTTTCCAATGGACAGAGACAGGAAATATTTTTTCATAAACATTGTTTAAAAACAAGTTAACTGACATCTGCGATTCAAACTTGGGATTACAGGGTATTTACTTAAGTGCTTTGATTTCATATTTGCGTATCTTTTCTCTTGCCCTGAAAATCTTGTTTCCTAATGACAGTAACATAACGACTTACTTACCACACAAGATTATTTATATACACAGTTTCAAAATGACAATATGAACATTATTACTGAGTTCTAAAAACTGTTTTAAGATTTCTTTGCAGTTCCTTTTTTTGGATTTATCCCCCTAGGATGGATGTACCATTCCATTTGTTTTGCAGTCATTTGAGATAATTCTTCTCTGTGTAGTTAAGCCACAAAATTAATATCTAGAATTAGAGTCCTCTGATTTATTTTGCTTGTAATATTTAGATACTACTGTCCTCCCACCCCATTTTGACTTAATTTAAAGTATATGAAACATTCACATGGTTCCATGAATCAAAACTATGTATCTTTGGAGCGGCCGGTCAGCTCAGTTGGTCAGAGCGCGGTGCTCTTAACAAGAAGGTTTCCAGTTGGATCCCCACCTGGGCCACTGCGAGCTGCGCCCTCCACAGCTAGACTGAAACAACTACTTGACTTGGAGCGGGTGGGGCCTGGAAACACACACTTAAAAACAAACACAGCTATGTATGTTCAAAAACCCAATTATAACCCTGCTCCCTCCTCCTTAACACGGAACTGCATTTTTGCTAGTCTGGGATTTAATCTTTCTTTTTTTATAGTCATACACCTCTCATACACAGACAGAAGTGCACGGAGCCTTACTTTTTTCATTAACTGTATCCTGCAGCTGCTTCACAGCAGGCTAGCGATCACTCTCCCTGCTGTTTAAAGCTGCAGAGTAATGCTCTAAGGTGTAGGCTTACCACAGTTGACTTAACCAGTCCCCTACTGTGGACATGGGCACGTTTCCAAGTCCTCCAAGGGATCTTCTGGAAACCTAGATCTGATCATGACACACCCACTCCAAGCCCTTCAGGGATTCCTAGTGCCTGCAAGATACAGATCAGACATCTTACCCGCCAATGACAGCCGGGCGTGGCTGGGGCCGGCCCTCCCGGGCTCCCTCCTTCCCGCCCCCATCCCCCACATCACTCCATTCTTTACACTGTAGTTATACTAGGCCCTTCCACGGTCTTTGGAGCCCATGTCTCCCCCCCACACACACACACACACAGCCTCTGAACATACTGCCCCATCTCCACCTGGAGCGGGCTTCCTATTCCAGCCCTCACCCACCCCTGCTCCTGACTCTTCCCGTCAGCCATCCATCCCCATCTTAGGAGAGGCGTCCCTGACCTCTGACCTACGTCTCAGAGCCAGACAGGCTCCCTCTTACAGTCCTTACTATGGTCGGAGCTTTTCATTGTTTTGGACGGACCTTTGGCGACCTTGTTGCCTCTAGGACTCCCTGGCAGGCAGGAACGCGGCTGGTTCTGTTCACCAGTACATTCTCAGCCCCTATCCCGACGTTTGGTGAACAGCAGGCGCTCAATCATTTTCTGTTTAGTGAATGGTTGTTACAGTTTATACAGCACAGGAATCGTCTGATCCATGACCTAACTCACCCATTGGTGCCTTTTTAAAGAGAGAAAATTTTGACTGCTTTCTCAATTTCATCCAAAGCTGCTGGTCTGTGCAGGTTTTCGACCTTCCAGGTAAATTCTGGTCATTTATGTCTTCTGTATAAACCATCCACAGCTCTTCAAATTTATTGCCATTAAATTGAACATGGTGTGTTATTTGTAAAATCTTCATATCTGCCATTACCTCTCGTTTGTAAATACTGTGTTCTCATTTTTTCTTAATCAGATTTGCAAAAAGCAAAACCATTAGCCTCTATTTTGTTTAACTTTCTTTTCCTGGTTTCTTGAGCTGGACACTGAATTCACTTTTCTTGCTCTCTAATAAATGCATTTAAGGCACGCACTTTCTCCTAAGAACAGCTCATGCTTCATCCCAGGAGTTGCGGTATGTGGTACCGTCATTCATTTATAGTGTCTGAAAAGCTTTCCATCTCCTCTAACGCAAGAGATATAAAGAAAGGGGTCTTAACATTTGCAGGTAGGTATTTTTACCTATGCACTCACTCTTTGGTTCTAATTAGGTTGCACTGTTGCCTGAGAATGTGGTCAATAGGATTTATTTTTCAAAACTTGGGTTTTTATAAGTGGCCTATTGTGTGGCCAGTTTCTGTTAAATGTCTTTGAAGAGTGTCTATTTGTTAGGCACAAATTTCTGTACATATTAATTAAATCTTTTATATCAGTGGTTCAGCTGGAGATGATTTGGCCCCAGGAGACACTGGCATTCAATGTCCACAAACACTCCTGGTTATCCCCACGAGGGAGAGGGGCTGCTACTGGCGTCTGGTGCAGTAGCGTCCAGGAAGGCTGCCAACACGTCCAGTGGCCAGGACAGCTTCCGAACGAGTGATCTGGGCCCGTCGACAGGGCCACGCCCTTTCTTCTCTTACTCTGCATATGAACAGTTACTCCAGCTACTCCCCTAACCCCGTCCCCAGCCCCCCTATGGGTGCAACTGTCAACTTCTGTTTCTATCAACCTTTATTTTATATATTTCCACAATTTGTTATGTTAGTTCATGATTATTAACGGTACCTTTGAGTGGTAAGAATTGCTCCTGCAGTGCTTTTCACTTCACTTAGTTGTGTCTGGTATTAACACGGCTAAGCCTGCTCTTTGGTAGGGCTGATCTTTTCCCATCCCTTTGTTTCCCACCTTACTGTGTTAGATGTATCACTTATATACAGAACTGAGCTAGATTTCATTCTTTCCCTAAATATGGAGTGTTTATCACCTGGGAGATTTAACCCTTTTGCATTGTGGTCACTGATACATGTGGGCTTGCTGGTCCTTGTCACCCTCTATTAGTTGTTGTTTTTCAATACACTCAGCCAGCTCCCTTGTTTTCTTCTTTCTCCTCCCATGTGGAAATGGTGATCTTCTTCATGGCTCTATTTTGCCCTCTGGCTTTGGGAGTTACCATCCCATATTCAGGCTTCTGCTTGTTACCCTCACACTACCTGAAACCAACCCTGACACCCACACTCCACCCGTGTCCACAGTCCTTGCTCTGTCGGTGACACGGAAAGGCACGTCCAGTGGACACTTGAACGTGCGCCCTTGAGTGGCAGAGCTGGGACTTCTCTGTCTTTGTAGGCTCAGGCTAGTGAGTGCACAACAATCTGGGAAGGCAAATACATCTGGAATCGTTTTAGAACTTGTTTTTAAACCCTAAATTTCAGGGCATTTAAAGGTTACACTTTCTCGTCTGTGAGTTTCACTTAGCTGTGATGCTTCATTCCCAATTAATGCCACAGAACCTATGTAATACCAGAAAGAAGCACACAGACACGCATACGTAAGACTCCACAGTCCTCAATATGTGCTGTGCAGCCTATTTTCAGTGGGGACCTTCTGAAACTTAGCAAAGCATCTTAGAGCAACTGTTTTTGAACATCTGATTATTTTGATTCGTCAAGAATTCAGATACTTTTAATGACATCCTATCAAGGATACAGCTACAAAGAGAAAATATTTAAATGTTTTGTTTATACTATAATTGCCACTTTCAAAAGAGATGTGAAGACCAAAAGAAAAAGTGGGGGGATTCTAGAAAGAAAAACGAGGCCTGATAAGCCATAGACCAGAGAGGAGTCCCAGCCCAGTCCCCTTCCCTGGCCCCTGCCCCCCACCCCCCGCCCCACGAGCACCGACCAGCACCCCGCACTCCCCTCCCCGGAGCGCGGCCTACAGGAGGGGCCGTGCCAAAGGAGCCCTCCTGTTTTCCCAGTGGCATCTGGTCTCAGCACAAGTGCTCCTGGACAAGGTGGCACCCATAAAGAAGAGCTGGGCTTGACACCCTGTCTTCACCAGCAAAGCCGGGCTCCCAGTGCTCAGATGCCAAACACAGGGGGAAACAATGGAGCAATGGGGAAAAGGGAACTGGTCTCTAAAGCAAAGATTTCTAGATTGAGCTTTCAGCGTTATTCACATGTATTCCTTTACGATTCTAATTACCATTGAAGAGCTATTTACATGGGCTATTTTTACACAGATGAGGCTACAATCCGGTCATAGAAAGGTACAGTCCACTGAGGGAAGTACCCTCCCTACCCCTTTTATCATCCCGATTTTTCCAACAGTCATGCTGTTTGATTCCAGACCCACGTGGATGGTTTTAGCTGAGACTGAGGGACGAGGCCTGCAAATTTTTCTGTCAAGGGCTAGCTGGTAAAGACTTTAGGCTTTGTGGCCACATGCTGTCTCTATCAGTCTCTTTTTCCCTTTACAACGCGTCACATATGGCTCTCGGGCCACACAAGAGCTGGCCGCAGTGGCACGTGGCCCACAGGCCTTGAGTTCGCCACCTCCTGGCCCACAGCAGAGCTGTCCAGATAGGTTCAGACCTCCTTTCAACCCAAAGTTTGCTCCCAGTAACTCCGTTGTGGGACATCAAGTCTGGTGTTTTCCATCTACCACCCAGCCCAGCGAGCAGTGGGCAGCTCCACCCTCGCAAGCTGCCACTCCCAGCAGCGGGCTTGCTTTCCCAGGGGCAGCGCCCGCTCTCCAAAGCGGTTGCAATGAGGAGCGTGATCAATCCCACCACAGAAATGCGGGCAACGTGAGGGTGATGCCAGCTTCCGTGTCTGATGCGGAGTAAGAACTGGAGAGACAGCAGGGGCCACGAGACACTTACTTGCAAAGTGTGTCTATCTCCAGATGTTCCTTTTAGTTACTAGTCTCCCCAAAACATTTCATTTGTGATCTTTTTGCAAAGTAAACACGCTTACTAACAAAGAAGGCTGTCAAGGAATCTAAGAAAACTGTCAAAAATTCTGTATTCAAAAAAAGAGAGCTTTTCCAGGACGCCTTTTAGGACACTCCCTGTCATCACTAGAGTTCCATGAAGTGTCATTCACCCACCCACCCCCATCCCCCCTCCCATTTTCTGCCCTGGCTTCACATCCCCTACTCCAGCCAAGGCTTCTGACAATAACACTTCTGAACAAAACATTTGTCAAGAAACCACTTTATTTTTCAAACAAGGTTTGGGAGGTACTATTGGAAGCTACATATTCAAATAAAATCATAGATACTACATTTTGTTAAAACAAAGTCTGTTCAGAAAATATATTTCCAAGCCAAAAGTCCCCCTATCTTTTCCACTAAAGACACAGCAAGATTCTAACCACCAAGGTGTTTTAATGGATTTAGAATCTCATCTAGTAAACGCTGAGCTGGATGGTCTCTTACAGCTGGTAGAATGTAAATTCACAGCACAGCTTTGTTTTTAAGACCACGAATATCACTGGCTTATTTAAAAACTGACACTCCAAACTTTCATGATGTACTTGTTATTAAGGGTCAATAAGTGTGTTGTATGAAAAATAGGAACCCCAACCCTTTGAGGCAAGGGCCCTTCTATGGAGACCATCTTTCTTCCCAGGGCACTGTCTGCGCTGGGACAGAGCACCCTAGAAATGGGCCCAGCAGCAGTACTGACTAAGCTTGTGCGCCCTGAGGATGATAAAATACAGAAAACATTAAAACCACAATGCTCAAAAGGCTCTCAAACAGCAGGCATGGACATAAAATAGTTAGAAAAATGGAATCACAGAACTGAAGTGATCTTAAATTTTTTAAATGAGAAATATGTGGATTATGTAAATACAGGAAAGCATACATAATAATGCTGTTTAAAAATACAACACAAAATAGCTTAACTGATTAATAAAAATGTATGCATATCCCATTAAACTGGGGTTCCACACAATACATTTCGGGAACTGCTGCTCTAGAGCAGTAGTTCTGAACCAGGGTGATTTTTGTGCCCTGGGGGACATTTGGCAGTATCTGGCTTTTACAAGCAGGGGTGGAGGTCCCACTAGCATCTAGTAGGAAGGGCCCAGAATGCTGCAAAACCTTAGGACAGCCTCTGGGCACAGAAGTGTCTAGTCAGACGTCAACAGTGCTGCAGCTTGAAGCTACTGTCCTGGAGGATCCCGGGGTATTTCCACTTATGCTGCAGCAAATTTTGCTGATGTGTGTGTGTAAACATATAACTAAATTTAGAAGAACACAAAGTCAAATTCCTAATTTTCTAATGCAAAAAAAATGCAAACCTTGACAAAATGTCTCAGACAACATGTAACACATTGAGCTTACCAAGGTTTCCGTAAGGCATTATTTTTGCAAAAATCTAGTAAGTCTGTTCTGGAAACTCTGATCACAGTACCTACCAATCAACAGTCCCTTCTGAGTGACCCAACCCCACTGCACACACTGCTGAAAGGGGGCGGCTGTGCAGATGGCAGGAGCCCACCCCTCCCTGGGGGAAGGACAAGGCAGTCCCTAGACTGGGGTCAGTGACAGGGAGGGGTGGAGGGGGAGACCTCACTCAGTCTCCCTGGGGTGTGCTCTGGGAAACAAGATAGGAGGCCCAAACTGTGAGAAGGGAACATGCGATGGCCAGTGTTTAGGAGGACCCGGTGGGGAGAAATGGTCAAGGGCGCTACTGGGAGGGACAAGAGCCCAGGTGGGCAGCCCGACCCCACCAGGGCCACACCGCAGCCCTGCTGGTCCCTGAAATCCCACTAGATTCCGATTCTCCTTCCTGGGGAACCCCAAACCCCTGGACTTGAAGTCAACCTGCTCCCTGCTATCCTGAGGCCTGACTGAAACAGCCCATGGTTCTGGAAGCACGAGTCACAGACAGCAAACAAGCATTTCTATCAAACACGCCGGCAGCCTCCGCACCTCTTTACTTGGCCAGAGGCTGCCTTTGGGCCATGGGGTCACCCTGAGCAGAAACAGTCTCCCAGGACTGGAGCCCCATCAATCCCCACTGGGCGGCTTCCCCTAAGGGCACAGAAGGCCAGGCCTGGGGCCTGGGGGCTGGACCTGCGTGCATGACCCCATCCTATCATTTGAGACCCAAGGCGGGAAAATGAAGCCCTCAGCCTCCCAACCTGGTCCATCAGTAGTTTTCAAGGTTTTGAAAAAGCTGTAGAACCTTTTCTCCAAGGAATCCTAGACAGTTAAGGACACAGCCCTGCTGTGTCCCCTCCGCTCCCCTCCCCTGGACGGTGCTTGAAACCATCTTGTCAGGCAAGATGTGTGCTGTGACAGGACTGGCCCTGCGGAGCGAGGTCCCCAGACAGTGACCAGACACGGGGCGGCCAGCACTCTGCACACTCCGGTGGGAGGACACAGGAGCCTCATGTGACAGACACCTTTGCAGCCAGGCCTTCCCACCAAATGACATGCCAACCAGCCCTCGGACGTTTATTGTAAGGATTTCCAGACTGAACATTTTCTACACTGAATTTCCACTTTCTGTGTTGAAGCTGAGCAGAGTTTGCAACCCCAAAATACGCCCCTTTGGGATACTGATTATTTTACGTTGGTTAACTTGAGGAAACGGCAGCCCTGGGAGCGGCTCTGAAAACCCAGAAGTCCCGTTGGTAAAGGACAATGACAGCTGTAAGGGCGTCTCTATCTGTAAGGGCGGTGGGGAAGGCTCCACCCAACCCTACCTGACAATCTTACCTGCCTCCTCTGCTTTTCCTGGTCACCTCCCCTAACCCTCCCCCCCAACACCGGCTTCTGTCTTTAGCAGAAGGTGGCATTTAAGACGACTGGCTTCTGCCATTTTGCCCCCTCAGTGTTCCTGGGTCTCTCCCATGCATACAGGAGGTACACGTTACTCAACTGTCCTTTTTCTCCCGCTAACTTGTCCTGTGTCAACTTGATCGCTAGCCCGGCCAGGAGAGCCTGAGGGTGGAGGAGAATTTTCCCTCCCCAACCGCTCGCACCGGACAGAAGGGCCACCTGTCCAGCTACGAGTGACCACCCGGTGTGAGCAGCAGCAGTGGCCCTGGCGGCTTCCCTCGCCCTCAGCGACCCCAGACGGCCAAGCTTTGAGTCCCCTGATCTGCACTGTTTTCATTTCCTCGTCCCCCTGCGCTATGGGGACAATCATTTGAGGAAGGAAAGGAAGGGCGCGCACACATTCCTACCAGCGGGCAGGCTGAGAGCAAGTCGACTTCTAGCGCAGAGGCGAACCCGGTCTCTGGACCCGACAGAGAAAATGTCGCGTTTCCGTCTGTAACGCCCGCAGGCTGCCTTAGCACCCTCCAGCGAAGGGAGCCGTTACGCTGCGGAGCTGGCAGTGTCTGTGGCGTCTTCACCCAGAAGCCACACATTTGCTCACAGAGCGGTCGAGGTGCTCACCGCCCAGGGGACGCCTGGACGCGGGGAGCTGGGGACGGGCACGGGGACTTCTCGGCCAGGCTGCGCCAGCGTTTTGGTAACTCGTCCAGCGTCAGGGGTTCCTGATGCTGCTGCGGCGGAAACGTTTTCCCGGGGCCGGCGGCCGGGCGGAGCACAGGGCGCCTAGGGCGCACGTCTCCTCGGCACCTGCACGTTTTCTTCTGAAAGGCTCAAAAGCTTACCAATTTGGCACGAAATGGGAGCTGTAAGTACCAAGTCACTCCTTGACTAGTGCTTTAGTAGTTACAACGCACTGACACGAGTGTCAGCCGCGTGAACCGGAGGACCGGGACCCGACACGAGGCCGCTGCACCCGCGCCAGGGCCACGCGAGCTGCCGACACGCGCGCCACGGGCACGAGACGCTGGTCTTTCCGGTCCCGGCTCACCCACGCCACGCCCCACTTTCAAGTTTCCGACGCGGGGCGCCCGCTTCCCCCGAGACGGGAAGAAAGCGGCGTCCGCGTCTGGCGGCCGGACCGCAGGGCGGCTCCTCGCGGGGCCAACCAAGTATTGTGGGTGGACGGGCCACGGACCGCTGTCCACTCCGCCAACGCAGGACCACGGGAGCAAACGCAGGCTGGGGTCTGCCGTGCTCCCCCCGACACGGACTCCCGGGCCTCGCCTTTGCACCGCAGCCCGAGTCCTCCTCCTAACGTCTAAGACACGTGTATAAAGCGCAGCGTCACTCACTACCCTGTGCTGTGCAAACACACGTGACACGTCCCTCGTGTCAGTGTCGCCCCCGCTGCAGGGGAGGCCCTCGCCCCGCGCGGAGAGGCGGCTGCTCCCGGCCCCGCGCCCACCGCCCGCCCGCGGCGACCCGTCCTCACGCGCAGCTCGGGGCCGCCTCGCAGGGAAGCGGGCCCGGCCGGCTCTCGCCCCACGCGGCGTCTCACGAGCCGCGGATGAGCCGGGACGAAATGAAGCCGACCCAACTTCTCCCGATTTTTCGGAAGCGACGCACGACGTCCTCCTAAAGGAACGTGCCACCCCGACCGCGCTCACCGGGCCCGACCCTCCCAGGCCCGAGCTCCAAGCAGCCGTTATCACGCGCGACATCCTCCGAATCCAACCAACTCCGGAAAACGGGCCCGGCCGAGGCTCGCGCAGCCCAAACCCCGTGGGCGCCGGCCCCGCTTTCCCCCACGCCCGCCCCCAGGGGGCTCCGGGGCCCCGCCCGGCTGACCCCGCGGCCACCGGCGGCCAGCGGGACCCGCACGGCCCGCGGCGCCCGGGGCACGCCCCCCCGCAGCCCCGCCCGCCGCCTTCCCGCCTCCGGGCCCGCGGGGCTCCCCCGGCGGCCGCCGCACCAACCGCGGGCCAGCGCGCCCCTCACGCCTGGCCCCGCCCCCACGCCCCTCACGCCGGCCCCGCCCCGCCCGCGCGCCCCCGCGCCCTGGCCCCGCACCGCCCCCGCCCGCGCGCCCCCGCGCCCTCACGCCCGCCCCCGCCCGCGCAGGGGCGCGCGCCTCGCTCTGTGAGGGACGGTTAGGAGCGCGCGCCTCACAGCGGGCCCCGCGCGGCGACGGAGGCGGCGGCGGCGGCAGCGGCGGCGCCTTCCAGAAATTTCCGCGTCCGTAAACCCACACTGAGAAACAAACTGGGCGCGCCCCCGCGGCGGCCCGGCGGACAGCGCCCCTCCCCGCGGCCTTGCTTCCCCTCCCCCACCCGCGCCCCCTCCCCGCCCCCTGCCCTGGGCGGCGGGTCTGGCGCGGCCCTCCCGGGCGGCGGCGGCGGCCCACTGAGACCCGGGCGGTGGCGGCGGGGCGGCGGCCACGGCGCCGGCGGGCCTGCGTGATTGATAGGGACGGGGCGGCGGAGCGGCGGCGGCGGCGGAGCGGTTGAGTGACAGCTTACCTGGGTGCCAATCTTCATCACACTGACAAGCGGCTGCAGCAATCGGGACCCGCAGTGCCGCGCCCGCGTCCAACCGTCACGCCGACGCTGGGCCACGCGACACAGCCTCGCTCAATGGGAGGAGGGCGACGCCGACGCGCGCCGCATCAATATTCAGAGCGGGGGCGGGGCCTGCGGGGCCCGTGCCCCGCCCAGTCCCTGCGCCTCAGCGGCGCGGGGCGGAGCCTGCGCTCTGGGGGTGGGGAGCGGGGCGGGGGCGGCTGGCAGCCGGCCCCGCCTCCGCCTCGCGCCCGCCCCAGGCCCCGCCCCTAGCCGACTGAGATTCCCGCCTCTTGACTGTGCAGCTGAAGGCGTAACCTGGGCGCGCGCCACGCCCCCTCCGCTCGCTCGGGCGGCGGGGAGAGCCTCGCGGAGCCGGCTCGGGGGGGCGGAACCATCCGGCGCTGCGCTGTGGGGAAGGCGGGCCGTACCATCGCGGGAGGAGGGCCGGCACCTCTCCGCGCGCCGGGCGGCTGGCGGGCCCGGGACCGTCTCGGCCGCGCTGGGAGGCCCCCGGGGCCGGGCCGCGTGGGCGTCCGGCCGCGTGTCCGCCCAGCCTGCGCGCGCCGCCTTTGTGTGCAGGCCCCGCGGCCCCCGCCGTCTCCCGCTGGGAGCGAGCCGGCCGCACGGCGGTGCTCACGGGGGCCCCGCGCCGCGGCGGCAGGTGTGTTCGGCGCCCGCGGTGTCTGCCGTGCGCCGGGCCTCGCCCCGGGCGCGTGTGTCCCGGGTGGGGTTCCAGCCATCGCTGCAGGCGCCGCCCTTAGACACCTGTCCCCCAGGTAACGCACGCGGGCCTGTCGGCAGGGAAGGGCCTTCCCTGGGGAAACACGGGAAATGCGGTGTGTTTTTCAAGGTGGACTTTCTGAGACGGTCGCTTCGCACCCGCAGGTGTGGGTGGCCCTCGCTCCGAGTCGTTACGGCCGAGGTACCGCTTTCCCTCGTGGAGACACGGGCGTCTGTCCGCCTGGCCGTTCACTTTTGCAGAAACCTGCCCGCCGGCTGCTCGCTGTACGGAGTCCTCCGTGTGCTCCTTGGAAAAGGGCCGCGTGGCAGGCTCCCCGGGTCGGGCACGCGTGGCTGGAGGGCGCCTGCGGTCCCTCCTGTCGTGAACAGCCTGGGAGGACATTGCTCTACTCTCAGGGCTGCACAAACGCCATGAAGCCACAAGCAGAGGCTGTGTGGCCCTGCAGAACTACGTTTTCCAGAGAGTTGTAGCAGGCACTGGGTGTGGGGAGACCAGCGAGTGACGAACGGGGGTGGGAACACGGAGGGGGACACCAAAAACTTGGAAATGGAAATGCAAGGTCCTTATTCAAAAGTTAGTAAGAGTTTTAAGACGGGGACGACAGGAACTTAAACCACGTGTGGGCCCTCGGAGCCTGGGAGCCAGTGTGGCTGCCCTGGTCCCAGTGACCAGCGCCCCAGGCCATGGTCTGAAGCTTTCATGTGGTTCCCATCCAGTGTGTAAGGCAGCAGGGGTTTCGGAACTGGGAGGACCTGGGTGTACGAGGTCACCTGAGAGCCCTGTTCAAGTCACAAGGCAGACTGGGCGGAGGCCCTGCCGCCACCAGAGGATTGGGCCTCTGTGCTCGGGTCTGCCCTGCCTGTCTATACCCCCTGATACGTCGCCCATCCTTCCCTTCTTTTCACCGGACTAGCTCCAGAAAAAAAAAGAGAAAGGGCTTGCAGCACCATCAGTAATCACTCCAGGTTTTGTGGCCCTGAGGCTCACACATTTGGGGTCCTCTTTAGGAAAAATAATTCAAAATTAGGTAGGTGTGGGGCCTTTGCCTCCACCTCGTGTTGCCCACCAGGTGGCTTCTTAACAGAAAAAGAACATTTGTATGTAAACAGCATTCCGTTTTCAATTTCTTTCCTAAAGAGTTATTACTATTTACCCAAGAACCGTGTTTAGGTGTGTGAAATAAAAAAACCACATGTAGCTATTCATAGATGTACCCGGATGACAGCAGGTACCATCAGGCGGGAGGTGCGGGAGGAGGGCACCTGGGTGGGGACAGTCAGGCAGGTGGAGTTGTGTTTTGAGAGAAGCCACAAGGAAAGGCAGAAAAGTCTGCTAAGGTGCTAGCCAGCCTGATAGCCAGCTAGACGCAGCCTGTCTCAGGATCGTGGGGGGTGTAAAAGAAAGATAAACTTGGACCCTGCCTGGCAGAGCTTCCTATCCGGTGTGCAGTGGAAGATGGACGGAGCTCTCGGCCACTGGCTGGCTGTTGGCTGGAGGTCACGTTCACTTTCTGGCCACTGGGATCTCTCTATAGAGGAGCTCACTGCATGGCAGCTTGCTCTATCCAAGCAGCCAAGGGTTAGCGTCTGCTAGGAAGACACAAGTTACCATCTTATATGAAGTAGCCCCAGAGGTGACATGTCACCACCTTTGCCTGTTCTGTTAGTTAGAAGCAAGCCACAGGTCCAGCCACTGAAAGAAAGGCAGGGGATCCCAGGAAGACCGGAACACCAGGAGAGGGTCACTAGGGACCATCTCAGAGCCTGCCCACACGAGGCATTTTCTTTTTCTGTGTAGAAGAGACCACTGTGTAGTCAAGAGCCCTGGGCCCGTGGCCCGGAGTCCTGGGTGTAAAGCCTGGCTTTGCCCCGTAGCAGGTGAATTTAAATGAGGCCATTTCATCTCCCTGAGATCCAGCGTCCTTTGTCTTCAGTGGGGACACTGGTACATCTCTGGGGGGGGGTGCTATGCAGAGGAGGAAATGAGGAAGCACCCGCACACAGTAGGAGCCTGTGCCAACATCAGGCCAGGGAGAGGGGGACCCACAATTCTTCATATTTAAGCCTGGGTTTTCTCAAGAGAAGAATGCCAACAGTGACGTCCCTGAAGTTCAAGATCAGGGTGAGACTGCCCCACCGGCCACACTTCCCGCTCAAGGACGGCAGCAGAAATGCAGCCAGGAAACAGCAGCCCCCGCCAAGTTCAGGTTCACCAATATAAAATCATTATAGACAGAGTCCCGACCAAAGACAGAGTCCTGTCTCACCCTGACAGGCAATCGACATGTGGCAGGTATCCTACTGAACTAGCTCACTAAATGGGGGAACTGGAAAGATGCTGCAACCAGTTCAAAGGAAAACGTGAACAGATACGTTTGTGGGTCAAGAGTATGGGAATGAGCTGGCAAAATGCTCTGGGTGGGAGCACAGGGGGCATGGGGGGAGGGTTGTCCCTCACCACGCGTTTCATGTTCATGTCCATAAAAGTGATTTGCATCATCACCCGTTCTCTACAACTTCGACTGTAAAATAGAGGCAGTGAAGAGCTAGAATCAGGTGGCCCAGCAGGGTGAGCCCTAAGAAATGCAGTTTCCCACTGGGAACACCCAATAATCCTTTCTGTGTATTCCAAGTCTCCTTACACCAGATATATTACATTGCTAGAGCTGCCAGAACAAAGCACCACAAACTGAGCAGCTTAAACAGCAGAGATTCATTCTTGTCTGGAGGCCTGAAGTACAAGATCAAGCTGGTCCCTTCTGAGGCTGAGGGAGGACCTTTCCCTAGCACCTGGTGGTTGGCTGGCCATCTTTGGCATTCCTTGGCCGTCCCTTGGCCGGTAGAAGCCTCACCCCAATCTCTGCCTTTATCGTCACATGGTGTCTTGTCTCCCTGTGTTCCTCTCTGTGTCCACATTTCCCATTTTTATAAGGACACCAGTCATACTGGGTAGGGTCCATGCCAATGACCTCATTGCAACTTGTCTCCAAATACAGTCACATTCTGAGGTCCTAAGGGTTAGGACTCAACATATGAATTTGGGGGAGACACAATTTGGGGGTGACCTAACATGAGGAAATCCGAACCCCAAAACGCAGCTGGCCAGGCAGGATTGTGAGGGGGAGCCCGGAGCTTGAGCTCTGGTGGCAGTGATCACAGTGCACCAGGTCCTTGCAGCATGAGAGTTAGGGGGTCCCCTCCCCATACACAGGTCAGCAGAGTCCGGCAGTCATGATTGCTCACTGCACATTCATACAAGGCCTCTCCTGGCAGCGGGCTCCCACCAAGAGATGCGGCTTACTTGGGGTGTCTCTCCATGAGCTGCTCATTAGTAAAATGTTTATTGCAGATTCACTCGGGAGGGCACGGGGCTGGGCCCCTGGGCTGCAATGCTTGCCTGCTAGCCAGGCATGCCCACCAGAAAAAACAGCTAATAATATAAACACTGCAGTGGTCGAACACCTGGTCCTGGCTTTACCCTGAAGCACTGGCTTCAGATAAGTTTCCCAGTGAAAGCTTTCGTCCCAACCACCTACCCCAGGACAGTTGTGTCCATGGCAGAAGCTTCTCTCTGGCTCTCCCATTTCATGCAGTTCCATCTTCCTGGTCTCAGTTGCAAGGTCACACCACAGAGCTGCCCAGACGTCAGGTAGATGACAAGGCCCTGAAGCTGGCTTGTGACACTTGTGTGGCTCCTGAGGAAAGACGAAGGGTTTAGTTCTGCAAGTGGCAGAGTGACTGTGACGCTTTCTTGCTGCCAACAACTTTCCAAAACAAACTGCTGCCTTCATTGCCCGTGTGACTGGGCGAAGTTTCTAAATTAGGTTCATAGTCAAGAGGCATTGTCTGTGATGTCATTTTTGTAAAAATCTGTTTCTCATTGAAGTTACAAAAGTGACAACAAAAGCCTCAGAGAGCCTCACTGACTGTGTTGGTTTGCCCTATACACTGCCGCCCGGTGTGGGAGGTCCTGGGAGCTGTGGTGGACGGAGCCCACCTCTGCCTGAAGCTTCCAGTCAGGTGTGCACCACTTACTGGTCTGAGAACTGGGACCAAGGAGCAGTATTGAACCTCTCTTTGTAGTGTGTTATGAAGAGGGATCCAATTCCTCGAAGGCTCCTGGCTTTCCTCACTTAGCATGACGTCCTCCAGGTTCCTCCATGTTGTAGCAGGTGGCAGGATTTCCTTCCTATTTACGGCTGAGTAATATTCCATGGTTGGAATTACATTGCTGGCTATATTCCAGTTTGCTTAATTATTCATCTGTAGACAGACACTTCGGTTATTTCCACCCCTTGGCTACTGTGAATAAGGCGGCCGTGAACACGGGCACACACATTCCAGTGCCCGCTTTCAATGCTTTTAGCTATGTGCTGAATCACATGGTGATTTTTAAGTTGGGGGGTGGGGAACCGTCACATCATCTTCCACAGCGGCTCTGGCTCTACCAGCTCACATTCCCACCAGCAGTGCCCGAGGGCTTTGGTTTCTCCCCGCTCTCGCCCACACTTGTTGTTTTCTATTGTTTAGGTCGTACTCATCCCAGTGGAGGTGAGGCTGTTGTCAATGATTTTTAAGACCCCTTCGGCTCCAAGTTTCCTTAGCTACGTCCCCCCCCCCCCCGCTACCTTCTGAAATACTCAAGAGTAAATTTGTAAGGTAAGGAATTTATAAGGTAAGGAATTTACCTTAAATTTATAAGGTAAGGAATTTTCTAAACATGAAGAATTGGGAAGTTTAGACTTACATCCCCCCAGAGCTCTTGGAATGAGTCCCTTTGCACCACCATGAACTGTCCCGATGGAGACGGCCGTGTCACACTTCACTGCTGGCTTTGGGTTCATGAAAGCTTACGGTATTAGGAAAGAAAACTAAGAGATTGTTTTAAAAGATGTTTATTAATTTATTTAAAGTTATGGTAAGATACCTATTCCGTGTTATTCTACGACAACATAAATAACATTTTATGAAAAAGAAAATTAGAAGAGTGGACTTGTTTCCCATGGGGGGGGAGCTCTTTAATATCTACGTAGCTTGCTAGAAAACACCTATGTTCTTATACCTGCTCCTGTGCTCAGTCTGTTGTGATCTGTTGTTTTAGTTGGCGTGTGTGAAGAACATTTGGCCTGGCCGAGATATGTAGTAGGAAAATGGAAGAGCATTTACACAGACACTCCACCCAAACTGACCTGTGGCTGTTTCTCAAAGGTCCTTTGCAGTGTGGACTCTGACACCACATCAGTGTCACCATCAGGGAACTTTTTGTACTGCTGTACCAAATCCCACTGCTCTCCCGGGCACTTCAAGTGGGCCTATTACCCACACGTGACTTTGTAACATGGCCATTTGGTCGTTTGGAAAATATCAATTCACTGAATTATGCAGATATTCTAAATGTTGACACATTTCACTAGACAATATTCAAAAATCACAGTTGCGAATATCACCACCTGCCTCATCAGAGACGTCTTTTAGGGTTGGGTGGAGATCAAGTTCGTGACAAGTCCAGGACTTCCAGAATTCTAATTTTCACTGGAAAGCTCAAATGTCATCACTGAAAGCAAATACTGTCCACTGGTTTCTTTGAAGTGACTAACTCACTTTGTTCATTTTTGAGAAAATACCTGTCAAGCACTGCGAAGCCTGTCCCTTGTTCTTTCAGGTCAAAAAGGTGTTCCACGAGAGACAACACGTAAGTCAGCTCAGTCGTAGCAGGGCTCTTCCTCCCGGCAGCTGCTGGACTTGGGTCTGCAGAGAAGAACTGCATGTGTCCTTTCCGTTTACTTGCATAGAATATTAAAAAGTTGCATACTCAGTAGTCAAGGCTTCATCAGATTAATAAATGCTGCTCCGTCAAGGACACTCGTAGCGAAACTCCTTTTTTACGGCAAGTGCCTGGTGATGGAGGGCAGTGACAAGCAGTAGAATTGGGTATCATGGCCTTGATTCAGACAGGCAGAGGGCCCCACGGTTCTGCCCACTGTTGTGTTTTTGCCAGCACTGCAAATGCCACTGAAAAGCCAAGTAACGCCTTCGTATTGTTATAAAATGGTTTTGACCAGACAGACTCCCTGAATGGGTCTTGGGGGTCTTCAGACCCATGGACCACGCTTTGAGAGTCCCTCGTTAGATTTTAATGTCACACAGAAGACCGCAGTTCTTCGAATTGATTTCTAATTAGTTATTCTGCAAGGTCTCTTTGTATGGTTTTCTTTTCCTCATTTACATCTCTCGTTTGCTTATTACTTTGTCATTGAGAGCCGACAGGGTGCCAGCTCCCGTGCTGGGTTTCCATGCTAAGTGCAAGCTCACCTACTTTTTGTTCTGATTGGAGTTCGTTTTTATACACTCCTCCAAGGTCTTGCACACCTCAAGCCAGGAACTGTTCAAATGTTGTCATATAGTGCATGCTCCAAGAATTCTCCAAATTACTCAATTCTATAATCCGATAAAAAGCCTTCAGAGACACCATTTCTTGATGAGGTCAATGAGCCATGGAAACATGATAACCCCCATCTGGACAGAGCAAGCCAGCAAGTACATTCAAGAACCAAGGAATTTAAAAGGATTTGTCACACAAAGCATGTCCTCCCACCACAGAGAATTAATCAATAACAGAAAGATAAATCAATAAATCAATAACAGAAAGATAACTGGAAAATCCCCAAATATTTGGAAGCAATAAAACACACTTGTAAAATACACCTATCGTGAAGTTTGCCATTTTGACCATTTGTGAGCGTACAACCCCATGACCTTGAACTCAGTGACAGAGCTGTGCTGCATCCCCACCATCCATCCGTCCACAGAGCTCTCTCGTCTGGGAAGCAGGGGCTCTGTGCCCTTCGGACATCACTCCCCACTGCCTGTCCCCCAGCCCCTGGGAGTCACCGTTCTGCCCTCTGTCTCTGTGAATCCTCTAGGCACGTCATCTGAGTGGAATCATGCACTGTTTGTCCTTTTGTGACCGGCTTATTTCCCTTGGCATGCTGTCCTGAGGGTTCATCCATGTTGTGACATGGGTCAGAATTTCCTTTCCTTTTAAGGCTGAATGATAACTCTGTTGAGAGAGAGAGAGAGAGAGAGAGAGAGAGAGAGAGAGAGAGAGAGAGAGAGAGAGAGAATATTTCTTGACTAGGCCAATGAACAGTTGAAGCCGATAGACAGCGGGCTGGCGTTGAGCTCCCCTTGGGGGGGGGGGGTTGCTAACATGCTCAGACAGGTTAAGGAAGCGCAGGAAGCTATGCAGCACCATGAAGGAGTGCCGCAGCCCTGGGAGCGGTCTCAGCTGTGTGGGGCAGATGTGTCTCCTGAGCTTTGGCACCTCGATGGTTCGTTCTATGTGTCAGCTGGCTGAGCTAGCACACCCAGTGCTGTTGCTAAACACAAGTCTAGATGTTGCTGGGAGGGTGGTTTCCTAGATGTGATTAACCTTCGGATCAGTGGGCTCTTGAGGAAAGCAGGTTGTCCTCCACACCGTGGGTGGGCCTCACCCAGTCCGCTGAAGGCCGGGGAAGAGACTGAGGTCCCTGGAAGAGGCAGGGCTTCCACCAGCAGACACACCACTGCAACATCAGCTCTTACCAGTATATCCCGCCTGCCCGCCCCCCAGCCAATTTCAGCCTCGACAGCACCCTCAATGGCACAACGCAGTCCCTAAAACTCAATCTCTCTCTCTCTCTCTCTCTCTCTCTGTCTCTCTCTCTCCATCTATATATATGTTTCTTCACTCTACTGGTTCTGTTTCTCTGGAGAACCCTAAGACAATACCCCTTTCCATCTCTATTTAGACCCTTATAATGGCATATTGAGGCCATCAGAAGAGCAGACGTGCTTCATTGATTTACTGCACCGTTTCCTCCTTCCCTGCTGTGGATGGCCAAGGCCTCCATGGATGACGCTGGAAGGCCAGGTTAGGTACTCGGCCCACAGTTCCCCTAGGGGATTATGCAGCTGAGGGAGCCACTGAAAAACGTGCTGTCAAGTCCTGTCCTGCTTCCTAGCTGTCCACAGCAGTCAGAGTCCTTGGGAAGGTTGCCCTCTTGCCCTCTCAGGCCCCCCGGGGGCTTGGACACTCCCACCTGGAGGGCCTCCAGCCATGCGTGGCTGAGGAGGAGTGGGGGGATGGAGAGGCAGTGGTTTGGCTGCGGGCCCCTGTCCCACCTCCTTGCCGGCCAGCTGGCCATTACTGGCCTTTGTAAGGCCTCAGATCTGCTGTGGCCCCATATGGAGAGACCCACCCAAAATAACGCCCAAGAGAGAGGGGCAGAGGTGGCACACTGCCCTCCTGCCCTCGAGACAGCACAAAGTTAGCACCAAAAGGAGCATCAAGCTAAAAAAAAATTCTTTTTCTTCTTGGTCCCTCATTCTTCACTGTTTTCCTAAACTTGCTGAAACGAATGTTTACCATCTTTTGAGACGTCAGAGAATAGTTTCATTTTCTGCGGCATATTTTCAATGAGGAAAGAGTTTCGTTTTCTGCAGCAGCTATTTTCAGAGAGAGAGAGAGAACAAAGCCTGGGCTGGACCTGTGGGCTTGGTCGGATAGCAGACTTCTGGGCGGCTGCGTCATCTCTCTCGCTGCCTATTAGACTGGACGGTACTTTTGTTCTGCTGAGTCAACATATATTTGTCTACAAATAAATGCACTTTTGTTATGTGCAGATATTAATCAGGATCACTGGAAAGATTAAAGAATAAACTAGTTACCAGGAAACAGAATGTGCTCACAAATTCCAGAGCCAGAAGGAATCTCCCCAGGTCCTTGTACGGGGAGAAAATTGTCCGGACAAGTTTAAGGCTCCCTTCAGCCCCACTGTGCCTTGAAGACAAATCATGGCTGTCCTCCCAGCACTGGGTGTCTCCTTTTCCTACTTTCAGTATGAACAAGGAACACAAACTCTTGCCTAATAAGGATCTTTAGAAGGCTTGTTTAGCAACGAGATGGAATCACTTATAATTAGCTTAAGTTTGGGTAATTATGTACAAAAGTTTTCCAAGTTTTCTTTTAAAAGTATTTCTTACTCCAAGATTTCCCTGTGAGCTTTCTTTACACCATCTGGTTATCCCATGACCAAAGGGTTTGCTAACAAAGATAAGCTCCCCCTTCTGTCTCGTTTCCATCACCAGCCACCCTGAATTCCTGAAGACTTCTCTGTATACTCATGTTCTACATCTTACAAAAATTAGGGAGTCCTTGAACTACAGAATAATTTGGGACACTTTTTTTTTTACTTTCAGAAAGATCCACATTGCCTTTTTTTCATGATTTTCACCCCTTGAGTTGTGTATGCCATCTGTGAGGCACAAGGAGTGAAACTCTGTACACCCTCCCCCAGCCGGCACCATTGTCTGTGAGACAAAAAAAAAGTCCAGATCTTTGAGGCATGTTATTGACATAATGATGAGGCATTCTGTTCCTTTCTGAGGTTTTTACACCAGATCTATTACTAGTCTTTAGCTAATTTTCTTTACACCATTATAGAAAGCTCAAGGGTTTGTGGGAAGCCACCAATATGTCTTCTCAAATGCACGTCTTCCAGACGGGGCCAAGTGTGTTGATGACTTCCACGGCTCATACTTCTATGCTCTGTCATCATTCTATGTAACTCCCACTGCATTTCCCATAACATAGACTTCGTGCTGCGATTGGCAGTTTCCTCAACATACTGGCGTCTCCCATTGGCTCACTGATACCCCAAACTCAATAAACCACCCCGTTACCGGGTGTTGGGCTGGTGGAAACTAACCAGCTTCTGCAGCAGCTTATTTTTGTTTTGTGTACTCATCTGCCTCTGGGAACTAGTGATTTATAAATAAAAATGTATTATCTATCATTTAGGAGACTGGAAATGTTGTGCATCTGGAACTCCAGAAATAAATTGTCAGCCACCGAGCAATATACTTTTGATACATTGTAGATTTATTTGATACATCACCAGTTTGCCCAGATGGGCCTCCAGTTGTCATATGAAGACTGACTCCTCTGGGGAGGATTTGATGCTCTGAAAGTTTTATCTCCCTCTTTCAAGGCCATTCTTCCCCTGGGTCCCCATCTATTTTCTGTCTCCTTGTCAACAACACTTAAGTGTGATGCAATAATTTGAGGGCTACAGGGTAGTAACTCAGGCTTGTGTTTACGTAGCATCTCCAAGGAGCCAGAGGTGCTCTAAGGACAGTGCTCGGGTCGCCGCATTCTGGTGCGGGAGACCAGGGCGGGTGTCATTATTTTTTAACTTTTTTATTTTGGACATTTTCACATGCACAGAAGTAGAGAGAAGAGTATAATGAATCTCCGTGTACCTATCACTCAGCTTTAAAACTATTAACATTTTGCCAATTTTATTTCATCTGTTTTCCATCCTTTTTTCGCCCCTTAAGTAGTTTAAACAAATCCCAGGCATCATGTTATTTCACTGCAGTGTGAGCAAGTGTTATTAATTCTGTTTTATGAGAAAGTAGAGATGCTGAAAAGTTAAGAATCTCACCCAAAAGGACACACCGAGCCTGTGGGGAAGGAAGCTACCAGAAGTGGATTTTTTCCATCCCAACACTGCTCTTGCAAGCAAAAGCAGACGATGCCCCCAAATGGTTTCTTTAGTCACAGAGAGAGCATGCCAGCAACCACACAATGTCAGTGGTGGGAACAACATGCAAACAGACTAATCACATCCATAGATTTGTCTCAGCCTGTAACTATTTAAGTTAAAAGAATTTACTGCCTGAAACTGCAAGTCACAGTCCCTTTAAAGAATAACTAGGAAGCTAAATCCCCAAAGTGACATCGACTCAGAAGAATGCTATTTAAAATCAAAACATATGGTGTCAGAGTGAATCCGTGCGCAACCTTTGGTCAACTGTGATTCTAGCAATACTTGCTTTTGTTATTGCGGAGGCGATACTGGCATTCCTGCGAGGAGAATTTGCAGCAAATGCTGCCTCCCGCTAAGATGTCCTGAATGTCTGGGGTCTCCTCCTGAGAACTTTTTGAGCTTTGGGTACCTGGTCTGCCAAGAGAACATTGCCACACAGGTTACCACCCTCTGCTGTTCCCCCAAAGGATGGCTCTTGGGGCAGCTCTCAGAGATGATTTGGAGTTTCCTTTGGTCCCTTATGGTGCTGCTGGGAAGCTGTTGTACATCAAAGAATTTGGAGAGTCTCTGCGCCGCCCCCAAAGGAGGCCTCTAACTCCTCCCACCACACCTGAGCTTATACTGACCAGGTGTCATGGCGGCCTCCAGGTAGCTTCTGGTGGGGGCCCATCATACCAGAAAGACCATGCAAGGGTTCAGAGGATTGGAACTTTCAGCCAAGAGGTATCAGGCTGACCCCTTGACCTCTGGGGGGGAGGGTACAGAGATTGAGTTCAATCCCGAGACCAGTGATTCAGTCATGTCTCTGTAACAAACCCCGATAAGAATGCAGACACTGGAAGCCCATGAGCTTCCTGGTTGGGGTGGCACATGAGGGCACGGAGGCTGTGCATTCGAGGCCGACCCTGTTTGTCCCTTCTTTGGGCGGGTCCTGATTTCATCCTTTATTTATTTATTTTTTTTAAAGATTTCATTGGGGAACAGGATTTTATTGGGGAACAGTGTGTACTTCCAGGACTTTTTTCCAAGTCAAGTTGTTGTCCTTTCAATCTTAGGTGTGAAGGGTGCAGCTCAGCTCCAGTTGCCCGTTGTTAGTTGCAGGGGGCGCAGCCCACCATCCCCTGCGGGAGTCGAACTCCGGCAACCTTGTGATTGAGAGCCAGTGCTCCTACCAACTGAGCCTCTGGGAGCTGAGCGGCAGCTCAGCTCAAGGTGCCCTGTTCAATCTTAGTTGCAGGGGGCGGAGCCCACCATCCGTTGTTGTACTCAAGGAGTTGAACTGGCAACCTTGTGGTTGAGAGCCCACTGGCCCATGTGGGAATCAAACTGGCAGCCTTCGGAGTTAGGAGCATGAAGCTCCCACCAGTTGAGTCACCAGGCCAGCCCTTGTATCCTTTATGATAGAACTATAAATTTCAGTATAGTGCTCTCCTGAGTTCTGTGAGTCATTCTAGCAAATGATTATACTGGAGGAGTTGTTGGAACCCTTGAATTTGTAGCCAGTCGGTCAGAAGCACCCGTGGCCTGGAACCCCTAAAATTTGGCTGGTGCATGGAGTGAGGGCAGTCTTTTGGGGTGCCGTGCCCTCCACGTATGGGTCTGTACTAACCCTGGGAGCTGCTGTCAGGATGGCATGGCTCAGCCAGCACACTCACCTTGGAGCTGTACGTACCTGGTGTCGGTCGGTCCTGCACCCACCCCCAGATCTCAGCACAGCACCTGGATTCTGCGGGCCTCTCCCCTTGGCCACACAGGTGATGCAGAGTCCCAGGCCACTCTCCCAGGGACAGGTCACAAATAGTCAGCTGCTCTAGCGTTTTTCTGTGTCACCGCTTATGTTTTAAAACAGTTGTATTAGATTTTATTATCAAATCACACACACATTGCTACAAGCACAAATATAGAAGCAAATAAATAAAAATAGAGAAGCCAATGAATGAAAACACGCTCAGTGTCGTCAGAGGCACCCACTGTCCCCGGGAAGAGGTGTTCCCTGGCAGACTCTTTTCAAGGAGTTCCTACCATTTTAAGGAAAAAGCTGGCCCTTCCCATAGGGAAGGCAGAGGTGCTGCCCCCTCCAGGTCCCCTTCCCTCCTTCCTCCTGCTCTGTGCCCTGAGGGGCATCTGCAGGGGTGGCTCCAGCAGCTCCCTTCTTCTTTCTGGCTTCCAGGTGGGAATTCAGAGGGTAGGAGGAGAGTGGGGGGTGTCATGTTTGGGTCACCATGGGTCAGGTCCCTCCCACCACTGCCAGTTTCATGCAGTCCCCTGTCTCCCAGTTTCTGGGAACCGCTCCCTCTCTTGCCCTGCAGCGTCCCTTGGCCATAGCTTGGAGCCAGCACCCACGTAGTGTCCTCAGATCGCTGGTCTGTGTGCTTTGTGTATTCCGCTGGCCCTGGAATGGGGAGGAGGCAGCAGGAAGCACCTGTGACCTCTGGGAGCAGTCACCACCTGCCTAGCACCAAGGGTTGTCTTGGGGACACCCAGGTGGTTCTGCTCAGACCCAGTCCAGGTGAGAAGGGACAGGCCAGTCAGGGTCACTGAAGAGAGAAGGCAGAGGCTGATACCTTGGCCAGGCGGGTCAGGCCATCCACGCTACAGACCGGCTGTGCGCCAGGGATGGTGAGGCCCTTTGTTCCTGTGGGAACAGCTTTTGGTGGCCCGAGGTCTCCCACGTTTAAGACCTAGAAAAGCCACATCATGAGCAGAAGTAACAGTGAATGCTGGCGAGGGCTTAGGTGACTCGCCACGCTCGGACACCTCAGGTTATCACAGCACAGGCGACGCTAAGCGAGGAATGACACAGTGTTACCGCGGTGACACGGGCTGCACCTGCATCACTGCGATGCCCCAAAACAGTTTCTCAAAGTCTGGTCCCGTGCCACCTGTCTCCGAGTCACTGGCATTCGTCCAAAATACAGACCATTGGCACCGACAACCATGACCTTACCTGGGCTCCAAGAAATGGCGACCTTGAGAATGCCCCACTTTCCCATGCAATTTAAATAAGATTTGCTGTCTGCTCTTTCCCACGACTCCCATAGGACTCACAGAAGATACCTTTTATACACAGACCCTCCTCCCCCAATTTCCTGTTCTTTGTCTCACCACTGCCTAGCTGAGCATAGAGCTGTCCCCTGAAATCAGCTAGACACAGAGATGAGCATATTCCATTCAGCTAACTCACCAAGACAGCGCTTGGCGAATGACACTGAAGTCAAAAGTACCCTGCCTGTGATTACTCTGTCACCTCCCTGTAAGAGTCCAAGATGAGACCACCCTGGCGAGGCCCTGGTCTTTGGGTGGGGCCTCTCCTTCCTGCAGCGTGAATAAAATCAGTCTCCTCACTTGTTTCTTTGGTCCTGAGCTCCCACCCAAGGCCACTAAGTCAGGAGTCAGCATATTTGCTAACACTCTTGGTGATTCCTATAGGGTCAAGTTTGAGCAGCTGGGCCCTGGCAGCTCATGTGATGGGGGACATCACAGGGGCTGCGTGGTCGAACTCTGACAAACACTCCCCGCACTAGCAGGTGAAGGTGTGGAGGGAGCTTGGTGGGTGCCCGGTGGGGGCTTGGTGGGGGAATTCGCTCTTCCAATTGCACTTCTGTCCTCGAGCTTGTGTTCCCAGCCGCTCTGCTTTGACCTGGGGGGAAAAAGCAGATTTTGTCAATAGAAATAGATTTGCGTAAATCAACGAGAATTTTGAGATCAATCCATTGCTTTTTGAAAGCAGCTCCAAAACAGCTTTCTTAACATGCAGGGGTCCAGCCTCCTTCCTTCACCAGCCTGCCCCATTCAGCCTTTTGTTGGTTTGTCATCATCACGCCTGCTGACAATGAATGATCTCCTCCCAGGGAGTCTCACAAGAGCCGGAGTCCTCGCCAAAATCCTTTGGCTCAGACTCCCCTCTGAGTCAGAGCCTTGGGCCATTAGTGAGGAAGGAACAGCTGCAAGCGCTGTGCATCTGAGAGTCATTTGAAAATTTTATGATGAATAAAAATTCTCCACTACACAGACTTATCCATTATGTATTAACCTAATACCTCTACAATTACACCGCCACCCAGCTCCTTTGGTTGAGTACATTTTTCCTGATGACACTCTAACTGCAATAATAAATCCAAATATCTAAAATGTTGACTATCCAGTAACACAACATAAAATTCCCTACTTTCTACGTGGTCAGATCCTCAATGGCAATAATAATAAATACAGCCTGCATGGAAAGCAGAAGAGAGACGTGGAAACCCCCAGCATGCGAAGAGCACAGAAAGAGAATTAGAGGTTTTAGATTAAACAACCAAAAGATTGAAACAAACAAAAGACAGAGTACATTAAAGATGCTGAAAAATAAGCCTATTAAAAATAGTTCAAGCACCATAAGCTGTTTAAGCTGTCCCCTGCGGGTAGATGACCTTAGTTTGCAACTGTGTATCTGGCAGTGCAATCAGGTTGCTTTAAAGGACCCAGTGGCACAATGAAAAGGGAGGAAGGTGGAAACTGAAAGCCAGAAGAAAGAAAAGGAACTGCGTTAAGTACCATTTAGGCCGCGCAGCAGGGCTCCTCCCTGCTAGGAACCTTGCGGAGAGTGGTGGCGGCCTGTAAATGTTCAATGACACCCTAAAATACTTTGTAGTATGGGGGTGCTGCCTCCCCTCTCCTTCCTGTGCCTGTTCTCAGACAGGGCAGCCAGCTCCCCAGTGTCTAGGTCAGCTCTGGGGAATGCCCTTCCCCCTTTACTTCTTTTTCCTCTTTTCCATCAACTCCGTAGTGTAAAAATTCTCTCAGAAAACAGCTTTTGGTGTCATGAAGCTTTGCCCATTTCCATGCACTAAATTCGCATTTTTATTTCGTATCAGAACATCCTTTCTCTTCTGATTTCTTCTCATTCCGGCGGCAGTGACTCGCCATATGTTCGAAGGAAGACAGTGCATTGCTTTGGCTTCCCTTGCTGGCTGGGAGCTGCGGGTGATATATTTTAAGCCCCACATTTAAAAATAAAAACCTTGGCAAGGCTTCGGATGAACGAAAAACAGCAAGATATACTTGTAACCTAGGCTCCGATTTGGATTTTGTAAGATTTCAAAGCCAGGGCTTAAAAGAAAGGAAGAAACAAAGGCTGGCGGGTGCCAAGGTGGAGAGGCTGGACCTGACTCCTGAGTGTGGGTCCCGGTCCCGCGTGGGGCCAGTCTCCTAGGACAGAGCATGGCCGGCCCGGGAGTTGCAACGTGACCCCAGGGCTCTGGGCGGCTCTCACCAAGGAGTCCAGGTGGTCGCTCAGGCCTCCACTACCCAGGGATGCAAAGAGGCTGCCCTCCTTTCTCTTTTCTGCGTCTGCAAGCTGGTTGCCTGTTTTGGATGTTCGACTGGCACGGCTGTCCCTGGCTGTGTCCTGTCCCCTGGTTTCTAGGCTGGGGGTTCAGTAGGCAGGGATAACAGAAGAGACATTTTTAATCCCATTTGCTAAGAAGAGTTGCTTCTTAACTGAAGCCCAAACAGCCCACTTTCTGGGACTGCCCTTTCACGGTCTCCACCCTCCACTGGCCCCCAACCCAGCCCTCCACCCGCCATGGCCCAGGAGGGCGACTCGGTTTCCCTGTCTCACTCCCAGCATCACTCAGGTGGTACTTGATTTGTGAGAGTCCAGCCTTGCCTAAAAGAAAAATGTTTAGGGGTGGCCGCTTAGCTCAGTTGGACAGAGCGTGGTGCTAATAACACCAAGGTTGCCGATTCGATCGCCGCAAGGGCCACTGAGCTGTGCCCTCCTTGTAAAAAAAAAAGGTGTTTATTGTAGGCTGTGGGTGGCAGACACTGCCCAGACCCCGTGCTCTTGGGCACAGCTGGTGCTGGGGGAAGCTGGCAGTCACGGAAGGAATTGCTCGTGTCTCACCTACCCTGGAGCCTCCGTGTGCACCGTCTCAGGAATGCATCCTGCAAAGGACCACTCTCACGTTGGAGGAAGCCCTGCTAATCCAGGTACAAGACCCCATGGGCGAGCTTTCATCTTCCCTGGGCTTGTGGCTCTACCTCTGTGTAGAACAAACTGGGGCGCACATGACAACTTGGCCCACGTTGGCACGCTGCACATTTGGGGAAGGACTGAGAGCGGGTTACCAGGGGCTCTGCCTTTTCCACCTCCGAAGGGAGGAAGCGGGGGGTCCTCAGATAGCAGAGTAGAGAGAGGTAAGAACCCTGAGGGGGGGCACCCTGTTTCATCCAGGGGACAACTTTTTTTTTTTTTTTTTAAGATTTTACTGGGGAAGGGGAACAGGACTTTATTGGGGAACAGTGTGTACTTCCAGGACTTTTTCCAAGTCAAGTTGTTGTCCTTTCAATCCTAGTTGTGGAGGGTGCCGTTCAGCTTCAAATTGTTGTCCTTTCAGTCTTAGTTGTGGAGGGCGCAGCTCAGCTCCAGGTCCAGTTGCCGTTGTTAGTTGCAGGGGGCGCAGCCCACCATCCTTTGCGGGACTCGAGGAATTGAACTGGCAACCTTGTGGTTGAGAGCCCACTGGCCCATATGGGAATCGAACCGGCAGCCTTCAGAGTTAGGAGCACAGAGCTCTACCTGCCTGAGCCACCGGGCCGGCCCCAGGGGACAACTTTTGGCAAGTCCAAGACCTCACCTCGCTGTCTGTCTCTCACGTAACTCGAATACTCAGTATTTGCAGGAAGCATGCTGGGAATGCCAGCCCTGAGGTGTCTTCTGCTCTTGTTGCCACAAGGAAGCATGTGGCGTGTGGCCAGTGCTTTCACTGACGAGTGTCAGTTGCAGATTTTGTGTGATTTCAGGAAGACACGGAGAAGTCCACACTCACTTCCAACCAAGGTAACACCCTCAAGTAAAAGGAACAGTATTGGAGACAGTTGGATGTTTGTGAGTTCCTCCACTTGTGGGAAAAACAGCCACTGGTTTTTGCCAAAATGATACTATAAATCTATACTCTATTTTCACATGGGGCAATCTCACCTGCTGTCACTTGTCAACCGTGTCACTCATTCCTTCTACCTGTACAAATTAGATTTAGATGAACTTACTGGGAAGTGCTGTGGCTTTTAGTGTAAAGATGCACTTGGCCATCATCAAGGCACGTGTGCAAGCCCGACACCACTGCCCAGAGCTGGAGTCCCCATGTAACCCAGGAGACAGGCTTCAGGCACACACACCCTGCCCCCGGGGCTGGTGGGGGTCCAGCCAAGTCTTCACAGGATCACGTGTTGTCAAATTTGCAAACGGCAGTTATTTTCATCACAAGCACTTACGATCACAGCCTCTTTCGGCTCCGGCGCCCCGAGTCCTATCTCCGTCCTGTCGGGCGTTGCCAGCTGGGGGCATGTTGGGACCTGGCAGGAGGACACTAAGTTTGGGTTTAGTGGGACGCATTTATGGCTTCACACTGACTCCCTGTGTGACCAGGCTACTGATCGCTGTCTCTGTGGAAATGGCTTCCAGCCACATGCCTACCTCCCACTGGGCTGACCCCAGGCACGCTGTCCCGAAGGTGCTGACCAGAGGGTACGGACATGAACATGTAACACGATCACAAACATGTGCCGTGCCCATGTGACACGACCAGGAACATGTGACACGACGGAACACGTGACATGACTGGACATGAGACATGACAATGAATATGTGATATGATGAAGAAACTCTGAGATGACCTGGAACGTGTCACATGACCTGGAACGTGTCACATGACCACAAATGTATGTATGAACGTGAGCTATGGCCACAAACGTGACCTGGCCACAAACGTGACGTGACAATGGACATGAAACACGACCACGGCCTGAGACACTGGGCACCAGAAGGCGGCGGAGGAGGGGCAGGAGGGGTTGGGATTCACAAAGCCGGAGCCAGTGGGTGGGAAATCCTTTCAATCATGAGAAGTGGTACACACAGGATTTGGTTCCCACGTGTACCTACACAGATGGAATTGCTCTCCTGTCAGGCACGTACCCCACCACACAGCATGTGATATTAAACAGAGGCTTGACTTTTTCTTTTGTAATGGGAGTCATGTGAAATAAAGTTCACCAGAATTTCTGTGTTTGAAGCAGTAGTGTGAACAGCAAGGACATCTGTGGGTGAAGTCACATATTTTATGTATCTAAACTATCAAAGAACAAATTTTGACCAACCATGCAGGAGGAAAGACTGAATTATCTTTATAGTCTAGCAAAATAATAATAAAAAATTGTCAAGTGAAAAAGTAATGGAAAATTTTGCAGCCAAAAGTTATTACTATTTTTTTATTAATTGCCTGACACATATGGAGTTCAAGCAGTTAATAAAAATATCATGTTATTTTCTGGATCTGTGAGGTTTATTAGGTATGTACCAGCTTTTGTAATTTGTAAACTTTTTCTTCTCCTTCTAAATAATATGCACTTTCATATCTAACTTTGAATTAATAATCCTGTATTATTTTTTTTGTGAAAAAGAGCTCTTCTAATTCTATAAGCCCCACAAAACTTAAATTCATCCCCAATAATGCTCTGTACTTTCTCTTTTTCTTTTTTGTAGCTGTTAATTCTCATCGAACTTTTCTAGCCTTAAATAACATTCATTCATGGCTATAGAAACTAATTGAAAAGAATAGTTCCAACACATCTCACTAATAGATGCATGTCCAAGAAAATTTTACTTTTTAAGTTTAGAAGTGATCGTAAAAATATGACTAAATAGATTAATAAGGGCGGCCGGATTGCTCAGTTGGTTAGAGCACGAGCTCTGAACAGCAGGGTTGCTGGTTCGATTCCTACATGGGCCAGTGAGCTGCGCCCTCCACAACTAGATTGAAGGACAATGACTTGGAGCTGATGGACCCTGGAGAAACACACTGTTCCCCAATATTCCTCAATTTAAAAAAGAAAAAAAAAGAACTGGGACAGGAAATATACAAATTGAACCAGGAGCATCTTGTAGTGCTAGAAAGTTAAAAAGTGGTAAAAAAAAAAAAAGTAAATAGATTAATAAGATTTGTAAAGAAAGGCTTTAAGAAAAATTAGATTAAATAAAATAGAATATTAAACATGTTTTCAAGTTTTGATTTAAAAAATTTTGTTTAAACTTCCCCCCTTCTCTTTACCCCCCCACCCCTTCAAGCCATTGTTTCTTAGTCTAGTTGTGTAGGACACAGCTCCCTGGCCCGTGCTGGTGTCATGAGCCTTGCGCTCCCCCAGGCTGAGGCAGTCGGTCGCAGGTAGTTGGTGGGCCGCTCACAGCAGCTCAGTGCAGCCCAGCTCCAGGGAGAGCCATTGTTCACAGTCTCAGCTGCAGAGGGCGCAGCTCACTGGCCCAGGTGGGAATCACCTGGGCGACCTCGGTGTTAGGAGCACAGCGCTCCCACCACCTGAGCCACCGGGCCGGCCCTACATTTTAAAATAAGTTAAAACACTTTTTAAAATATCAACTTAAAAAAAGTCTTTTCTGTACGAGAATCTGTCCGACATAAAGGAACTTAATTTGACACTAAAAATACAAAGCATTACATTATACATCAAATTATTAAATTTGACAGATAAAAAGAAATTGAAGTAAAAAATGAAGGGATTTCTAAACTTCAGATAAACTTTTTTTCCCCAAAGACACCGGTTCCTAGTAAATTCCACTAGAATCAAGCAGCAGACTGAGAACAGTGGGGGCATCACAGCTCTCGGAGTCCAGCTTCCATTTTCGACAGCGCCTCCCACTTGTTCTGAAAGATGAGCTGGGTCCCTCTCGGCTGCCTCCCGGCCCCTGGCGCCTGGCTCCAGAGACTGGGCTTGGATGATTTTTACGGTTTTTACTTCGTCGTTCTGTCTCGGTTCCATATGCAAATACTCCATTCTGTGGCCTCTTACTGGGGCTCTTCAACTCCTGAGTTGAACGTTAACTATTAACGTTAATTATTTCCTAGTTGGCAGGGTTGCATTGGCTAGCTTTTCTCCCACGAAGGGCTCGTAGGTGATACATTCTCTCAGAAAGGCAGGTAGAAGACAGACAAAAGTGAGATCACCAAGGTGAGATGTCCTAACAAACGGGAAAGAGAGACACGTGGTTATCAGAGCACCTTGCTCTTATGCTTCTAAGCCTGAAGAGAATATATACTCACCCACACTCGGGACAAAAGTTATTTATCAGATGAGCAAACGCCAGAAACAGATACTTCCTGTTGGCAAGGGTGTGAGGGGGTAGGTGCATTCCTAAACTGCTGGAGAGACTAATCTGGATTGACCTTTCAGGACGGCGGGCAGCTGTCTGAGAGAATCTCCAAGAGCTGCCTGCCGCCCAGCCCGGGAGCCCCCTCGAGTGCAGCGCAATGCTCTGCCTGGGGGAGGTGCAGTGACCTGCTGCCTCGTCTCCAGTGTCTTCCTTCCCAATTTTATTCTCCATAGGATTGGTGTCAACAATTCTTGTTATTTCCCAAGCACTTGACAAGTTAGAGCAGGTTCGTGAACTTCCACGTGCCCTTCATCCAGTCTCAACGATTACCCACACTTCATCACCTCTCATGCTGCTAGCCCCTTCAGCCCTTTTTTTGTCAGAGTATTCCAAACAAATTATGTTTGGTTGTTTTTGTAAAACAGAATAGCTAAATTCTCTTCCTGTGGGGTAGAGCCTGTCACAGACTAAAGATTTGTGTCCCCAGAATTCATATATTGAGGCCCTAGTCCCCATTGCAATGGTATTAGGAGAAAGCAGCCGTCTGCAAGCCAGGAAGATCGTCCTCACCAGGAAACTAATCGCCAGCACCTTGATCTTGGACTTCCAGCCTCGACTGGGAGACGGTAGATTTGTTGTTTAAGCCACTGACTGTGTATTTTGATTGGCAGCCTGAGCTGACTGACACAAGCCACAGGATTCAGCCCGACACTTACTCAGTCTAGTGGGTCCCCTCTCACACGGAGCCCCCAGCGACGTCAAAAGACTTAGTTTCCTATAAACCAACTGCCATTTCAGAGTCCAGGCCTTGCACGTACCCATCCTGATGCCCTGAAGACCTCCAGGGCCCCTCCACCTTCCCACTGTATGCCTGGTGAATGCCTGGTCACCTTTCAAACCCGGTGAGACATCACGTCCCACACAGCTTTCTCTGACGACCACGCACCTTCACCTCTTCCCCAGTCAGTGCACTTCTGCTATTACCCTTCTCTCAGGGGACGCAGCATGCTACCTTGCGATGCTTTTCGCATACCTCTCCTTTCCTTCCTTGGGAGAGGCTGCCTTCATCGGCTTTGAAGCCACGGCTCCAGCGTAGGCCTGGCATTCAGGAAACATTTACAGTGTTTACCACAGGCCTGTGAGAGTGAAAATTGCTCTGGAACGAACATCATTTTAGCTGTTAATTTTTTATTCCTGGCATTGTTTCAGATCCTTCTAGAATAAAGGCAAGAAGAAGGAACAGGGAAGAAGGGTCAGGGAAGGAAGGCGGTAGAACCCGCGGACCTCACACCTAAAATACGTCACTTCCTTAGTCTTCTCTCTGGTCAGCCTGTTCACGGAATTCAGTGATCTGTGGCAACCTCTTTAATACTGGGGTCAACAACCTGCACCCCTCAGATAAACCCTGCTCTCTATTTTGTAAGACCCACAAGCTCAGAATGATTTTAACGTTTTTAAAGGGTTAATAAAAACTGTGCAATACTGACTGTATGTGGCAAAGCCAAAAGTATTTCCTATCTGGCCCCTTACAGGAAAAGTTCACCTCCTCCTGCTGTCACAGAGCACGTGGGTTCTAGCATTTAGCTGCCCTGCACCATCCCGCAGGGCACAGTCAAGTCCGTGGTCGCTGAACTCATTGCACAGCCCTTGGATCATGTCCTGGTCCTCGTGCGACGTGTGGGGCAGGGTTACGTAGCGCTGGGTGGCAAGCTGGGAACTGCCGAGCAGTCCCAGGTGCTGAGCGTAGGTTGAGAGACCGGTAGGACAGAAACTGTTAAATACAAAGCACGTGCCTGGCAGCAGCATCAGAAAACCCTCCAAGCGTCTGCTGATTTTCAGTTATTAGCCAGCTGCCAGTAAACCTCAGGGCCAGAACCTGTAGTAAGCAGGGGCTGGACTTACAGTTTATACACACTCTCCTCCTGTCCCCAGGGATTTACGTGACAGGGGTAAGAGAACACACACACCCAGGGAGATGTTCGGGTGACAGGAAAAATATAAAAGGACATAACTGTGTACCTTATTTAACTCAAATCTTGCGGCAATGAAAGCAAGTGTTCATGTGTCACACGTGATTCGTCAGATTTGCTTCTCGAAAGCCATCGTGAGGAGACAATACGAAATACAGAATGAGTTATAGTCACACAGCTGTTTCTGGTAGCACTCCTCAGGAGAACATGGGAAATAACAGACCCAAAAATGGTGCGGTGGGCAGCCATTGTGTTGCCACCAGATGGGGACAAGGAGTCATGAACGACTACGGGCCCAGAACGCAGAACGCCTGGCACCGCCCATTGTTGCTTCTCAGACTTCTTCAGTGGGCAGAGGAGAGGGGACCCAAGTCCCAGGAAAAACGTCACACAAATTATATTCATGTCAGTTTTTATACCGAAAGAATTTCAACTCTGTGGCATTAGCAGTCCAGAGAAAAGCACCGTGTGGCTTCATATTCTATTTCCCCTGCTACCCGGCCCATGTACCATCACACATCACAGGGGTTCTGTGGGCCACAGTTTGACAAACAGGCTATTGAATGGAAAGAACCCAGCAGGATAAAACAGTGTCATGTATGTTATACGATGTGTAAAACCACCACCCCTGGGGAAACACGTAAAATGTCAGTGGTAGCTGGGTTACCACGGTGGGCTTTAGGTAATCACTATTCTCCATTTTCTTCCTGGTAATGTGGTCTCAGTAGTTTTCTAATAAAAATGTGATTTAGAAGAATCTTGCTGAGTCCCTAAGCCTCCTGGGTGGTAAGAAAAATCTGAGGCAATCGCAATGCTCACAATGTTTTCAACTTTGGTATTCTTACTTGGATTAATTTTAATAAATGTAGGATAACAGAAGTGGGGAATCATGTTACAAATCCAGTGTACTGTTTGCTGCAAGTGGACTGGAGGCCAAAGACCAGAATTCACATGAAATGAAATAAAGCCCATGAAGAAGGGAAGCGTGAGGACAAAGCCAAACATGAAACTGTCCTGTATGCACAGATGTCCTTTCAGGCTGGGACGTGTGGCCTGAACGGATGGCCCAAATCTCACCTCTGGATTTCTTCAGAGTTCCCGGAATCTGTAGCAGTCTCATCTAGATTTGTTTTTTCTCTGAGGGGCCTGCTTTCTTCGTCCCCACAGGGTGCCCGGTGCACAGACCCGACCCGCCTACGCCCAGGTGCCTAATATTTTCAGTGATGGAAGCTCATTCGGCCACATCTGCTGCGGCCATCTAGAAACAAAATGCTATAGCTGGACCCTAAAAAATTTCCACCATCCCCAATCCCACCAGTGACAAGTTCTGAATTTACATCCAATACCTCATTCAAGTGCACAATTGTTCCTTCTCTGATAATAAAATGCTAATTTATTAGAACTTCTTTGCAAAGCAGTAGTTAAAATTAACAAAACTCCTAATTTATCAAGAACTAGGTCTATAAAATTAAAAGTCACTGTTCCATTTGTCAGCACCTAGCTGGGAACCCACATTAATGCTGAAATGACCAGGGGCTCAACACAGAACCACTGCGAGAAAGCCCCTACCTTCCCTCATTTTATGGGTGTCAGTGAGCCCTAACTTTGAAGAAAAACTCCTTGCACACAGATGTTTTCCTAAACCCAGGCTGAATAAATGCCCAGCAGTAGTGTTGCTAGTTCACCATTCGCTGTGAGGGTGTAAAGGGAAAGCAGCTGCACACGCCAGGCCTCGAGGCTGGAGCGGACTTTATTTTCGCAGGCAAGGGTGCAGCAGACGACGTGAGGGTCGCCTGTAAGCCGAGCTCTCAGTGGCGAGGTGACTCTCGTCCAGAAGAGGGCTGAGGCAACCTGAACTTGGAGAGGTTCAGGTTTAGGTCTGTGAAGGTGTACGGGGTGTAGTCATGATGCTGCAGGTTCTTGTAGGAGGTGTTGTCGAATGGCTCGGCGGGCGCGGCGGCCTGCGCAGGCTCTGTGGGGGAAGACATGCATGAGCTCTTGGAACAAGAACGGCCTTCTGCACAACCCACACCCCAGGCACTCTCGGTCCCCCGACCTGGCATGAGGAAGGTTCTAACCAGAAAAGAAAAGCCGCGGAAGCAACAGCATCTTCAAAAGCAAAAGGAAGGAATTAGCTGAAAGTTTCTTCTAAAACATGCAGCCCGCATGATGTAGGGAATGGAATGGTTGTTACAACGCGTCTTAACATCATCCTTTGTAGATTCTTTCCAATTTCAGCCCTGGAGCTGCCGGAACTTTGAATGCTCCCAGAACATTATGGAGGGACTTTCGGGTTACGTACAGATGCAGAAAAGAAATGAGATCTATTAGAATCTGTCTAAGACAGAAACAAACATTTTATAGAAGAAAAATTTCAAAAGCAGAGATTAAGTCTCTGAATACAAAAAAGTTAGATAAACTCCAACTGTTTTAATAATAACAACACAGTTAAGGGGAGCTGGAAATGAGATGCATAGTTTTTAACTCTTTTGAAAAAGTTGTTGCTATACTTTAGACTAAAAAATACTACTTTAGCTTTATTTCTTTAAGTGGGAAAAAGAATTGAGATCCATATACCTAGACATTTGGTACTGAAAACTGAAGTGTGTGGTTGAAGCATAAGAAAAACTGTTCTCCTGTAGTGGGGTGCCACATAAAATGACGGCGGAATAAAGGTCGCGTGGGATGACGGCTAAGGTTTGGGTTAAGTCCCTACTGACTCTAAATTGTCATTGGAGCTCTCTCAACTTCTACTCAGGCTGCACAAGAGAGAACTTAAATGCATTTCCCGCTATTTGAATTCATACCAAAAGTTTTTGTTGCTGTTGTATTACACAAAAACGATCTCTTATTTAAAGAGCTGCCATCTTTCCAATCTCAGTGAGTGGAGTGTCTCCGATGTGTGTGAGGACATCACAGCGCAGGAATTATTAAGTCGGTACAGAAGGCGACACAGGGAAGGGACATGTGGTCTAGAGAACTTATCAAAAACCGGTCCACCAGGAAGGCACGGAGCCGCCTGGACGAGGTGACACTCAGTCCCCCACGGACACAGCCCCTGCACTCCTGGGACCCTCTTTAGCCTCCCAAGGGCAAGGAGAATACTGGAAAAATCCCACATTCATGAAAAATTGGAAGCACATTGTTTTCAAGAGGGTCTGCGATCTGAAGCCCCAATTCTTTGTTTTTTCCTGGAGGCTCTGGTATTCCTCTCCCATGTCCAGCAGCATGACTGAAACAGGTCAGTAAGGCACTTGTCGAGGTCTTGAGGAGTCTGGTAAGCACTGGCACTTGTGTGTTAACGACAGATGGAGAAAATGGAGGGGAGAAAACACACAAATACTGTCAACATAACACAAACAGTGACAATAATCGCCAGGTAACATCAATCGGGTACAGGGGTGACTTTAAAAGAATGAAGAGCGGACAGGAAGGGGCTGGGTTAGTAATGCATTTGAAAGACGTCTTGGAGAGCCACAGATCCTGAAACTGGGGACCTCCTTTACCGTTCTGCCATGACCTTCCTAAAACACGTTGGATTTTATAAAGTTCACTGCACAAGAAAATGGTAACATAAAAGGAATAAATGTTTCCCTTTAAAACTCTGAGATAGCCAAAAAGCCCTTCATAAAAATTCAGAACAGAAAAATAAAGCGGCCCACCGTGTTTGCCAGGTAAGGGAGAAGGAAGCATCCAGAGAGGACTTGGCCAGTCCACGCTGCCTCCGGCCACTTCTGACTAAGTCCTAAAATGCGGGTTTCCCTTAGGCATGAGGATGCTCAGAGCAATCAGGTGAGCTCACCTGAGGGCATGAGACCAATGTGGCTACTGCCCTTCCCCCACGGGACTCAGACAGAACCCCCTCCGCTCAGTGCGCTGCAAGTTCAGGAAGTGGACACTGGCACACCCCATAAAGTTAAGGGTGATGCTGTTACACCGCCAGTTTTCAGGATTATCCTGCTTCCGGGACAGCCAAGAGGGCCAATAAATCACAGCATAATACACTGTGCATGTTACAGGGGTCTGTGTAGGAAGCGTGTACTACTCGTAATTAGGACAGCCGCCTCTGCTTAGCGCAGGGGGTCCTGGGCTGCTCTGACTAACGGTAACACTTGCTGGTACCCTACAGGTGTCCAGTGCAACCACCCCAAGGACCAGGAGAGTGCTCGACAGTCAAGGTATGTACCCTGGGCGCCGGCCCGTTCGTCCACCGTGCTTGCCGAGTCTTCTGTGGTTTCGCTCTTGGCCTCAAGCTTTAGTGCTGCCGTCTTTTCCTCCAAAGTGTCTTTATTATGAACAGGAACTGGCTTCAGATTTTTTATTGGTACCTGATCTTCCAAAATCTCTTCTTTAGCCTTCAAGATTCCTTCTGTTACCTGCTTCCCCAAGCTCCCTTTTTGGAACAGGGGAAAAGCCACGTCCCCATCAGGCTCCGGGATGTGGACTTCCGGACGTCTCTCCCTGGTGACAGCTTGCAGCTGTCTTGCTGCGGTGGTTTTTTCTGTCGGTCGAGGGGACACTGGGCTGCCAGTCAGTTGTGCAGATAATCCCGACTTTGTATGGTCAGATGAGATTTTTTTAACTTCAAATGGCTCTTGGCTTTCTTTCTCTATTTTACTTAACCTAACTATTTGCTGCTGCTTTTTTTCCTTTACATTTTGCATCAGAAACTCTTCATGTACTTGTGACTTGGGTACCACGGGTTTTGGTTCAGCATCTTTTCTGTCCTTTAATGGCTTGGTGGGGGTCACCTTCTTCTTCGTCTGACGGGGCTTCTCTGGAGAGCTGAGGTCCAGATGTGGCTGTGGCGACGAGGTCTTCTCTTCTGTTGATATCGAAACTTGGGACGCTTTGTTTTCAAAGGCACGGGAGGCCCCTGGTTTTGGAACCTTTCCTCTGCCTTTGCTCGTCACCTGAGAATCAACTTCAGAGCTAGCCGCCTCCTCGTCAGACTCTGAATCTGAGGAGCTGGATGAGGACGAGGACGAAGACGAGCTGCCCGGCCCTCTCCTGCTCTTCTCAAGAGCTTCGGAACCGGAGCCCTGCTTTCTGAAGGAAGGTGGAACTTTCTGAGGAAACTCTACCAAAGTCTTTCTTGACAAAACCGTTGGAACCCCTGCATCTGTGAACTGCAGGCTGTCACTGGGGTTAGGGCCAGCTACCGTCCCACCGCGATTCACCAGTGACGAGTAAGAACTGGGTGAAGTTAAGTTTTTAGATAATTCGGCAGCTGCTGGGGTGGTTAGTAGCTTGCCCCTCTTGTTTGGTTCCACTACATCTAGGAAATGGCATAAAGAGGAATATGATTTTTAACATTTAGTAAAACAATCTAAATTCATCAGTCACAGACATTTCATCATATACCGACTTGTTATTTATATCTTCAACGTAATCATCCTCAGAAACGTTCTATGGAAACCCACTCTTTAGGGAAAGCCACGCCACAAGAGAACAGGAAGAAATGGAGATGATTTTCTCTGGAACTGGAAAATTTAAAAACGGGGACTTTTAACAACAGAAGTGACAAACTTGTTTCTATTTTTCACTAGAGAGCTTCTTTGATGATAATTATTTTTAAACTATTATTTCATCCAAATTTAAGATCAAGTATGATAAAAGACATTTTCAGATGACTATTGGAGTCATCTGGTTACAAATGTATAATTTGAAAATTACAAATGTATGTTTTAGATCTCTCAAAAAGTGGTGCTTCTCAAATATTAAAAAAGTTATCCATATCGTATGAAGTTGAGCTTTCTGAACAAAGCAGCAAAGCAAAAGCAGAGACAAGAGCCTGGTGGGCTGGGTGTGCACATACACGTATTTGGGGATCGGGGATGATGGGGTGCAAGTGTACCCGCTCTGAGAGGAAGAAAGGCTTCCACATCACAAGCCACCAGGGGATTTCTTCAACCAAAGAAAGCAAAAGGATTGCAAGGCCAAAAATGTCTAAAATAATTTAATGTCACATACACATCGTTGACACAACAGGTTTTAAACTGTAAAAAATAAATAAATAGAATAGCGCTAACACAAAAGCCTTATGTTTTGTCGTCAATTAGGAAAACATGAAATCATATAGCACATTGATTAGAGCTAATTTCAATTTTCTCAGGTGGTAAATCTTCTCTAATCATACAGATTAGAAGAAAAATAAAGGACAAGTTTGTATAAATTAAAATTACTTTTCAAATCTAAAGCAAAATTTTAAAAAATATTACAAATGAGCAAACTCTAAACCCAATTTTCATTAAGTGTAGGAGTCTATTTTCTGCTATTTTACACTAAAGAGATTTCAGTCCTACGTCTCTAAAGTGGAAAAAAATGCATCCCTAGCTTTACTTTCTTAACAGTCCAAAAACGTTTTAATTGTTTAATGAACTCAGGGACTTGCATAAAACAGAATGACAGAAAATGATCAAAGAAAATGGAGGAATAGCCAAAAAGCGGGTATGGCCCAGAGAGGTTCACGAGCAATGTGCGAGGGCAGGACTGAACAGCTAGAGCGTGGAAGACTTCCAAACCGTCACCTCTCCACCTTCCCCACCACCTCATCCCGCCAATGCCTGGTCCTATGGCTCCGCGCCAGCCCAGACTCAGCACTCTGACCCCCCAAGCGGGTGCTGATGCAGGTAACTCTCAGAACCTACAGAGCTCCAGGACATGGTGAACAGAACAATGAGGTAAAGAAGCGCATACACACTTGAACGCTCCCTTCTGTCTCTCTAAACCATACTTGATACACCTCAGAAACTCCGACGGCAATGTGTAAGATGTGCTGGCCTCAAAACCCCAACGGCCTCTCACCTGGGTCATTAATCCACTTTTATGTTGAGCATAAACTTCCCAAGTATGAAAAATTAACTTAGCAACTCAACATCAAAAACCCGAAACAATCCAATGAAAAAATGGGCAGAGGACCTGAATAGGCATTTCTCCAAAGAGGATATGCAGATGGCCAATAGGTACATGAAAAGAGCTCAATGTCATTTATTACCTGAGAATGCAATCAAAACCACACCGAGACATCACTCGTCAGAATTGCTGTTATCAAAAGAGAATAACAAGTGTTGGTGAGACTGTGCAGAGAAGGGACCCCTTGTGCACTGTTGATGGGAATGTAAATTGGAGCAGCCACTGTGGAAAACAGTGTGGAGGGTCCTCAAAAAATTAAAAACAGAGCTGCCATATGACCCAGCAATTCCACTTCTGGGTATTTATCCAAAGAAAAGTGAAAACACTAATTTGAAAAGCTATCTGCACCCCTGCATTCATTCAGCATTATGTACAATAGCCAAGATATGGAAGCAACCTAAGTGTCCATTGATACACGACTGGATACGAAGGTGTGGTATATACACAAAACTGAACATTACTCAGCCATAAAAAAGAATGAAATCTTGCCATTTGCAACATGGACGGACATAGAGGACATTATGCGAAGTGAAATAAGTCAGACAAAGACCAATACTGTGTAATTTCACTTATATGAGGACTCTAAAAAAGAAAACAAACAAAATGAAACAAACTCATAGACACTGAGAACAAACTGATGGTTGCCAGAGGGGAGCAGGGTAGGGTGCAAGGCGGAAAAGGAGTTAAAAAAAGGCAAAACTTAACATAAGGCTTAACTTAGGAAAGGCTGCTTTGAATGGAAAATTTTCCTGAATCTTCCAAAATTTGTTGTGCAGATTTTTAAGATTGTAAATAAGTTATTCAAACCACATTATAGGATGATGTATCACCTACTGAAAATGGAAAGAAAATTTCAGATGGGATTAGCAATAACATAATTTAGAAATTCGGTCTGGAAAAGAAACTTCAGGCACACGAAGTAAGAACGTTGTGCAGTTGCCCATCGCACTAAGCTGCTGGCCACGCCCCCGGGGAGGCCAGCACACTGACCCACAGTTGCGCACGCTGCTTTTCAGCGAGAGCCAATCTCTGGCCTGCTGCAGCTCAGGCCCAGCGAGCGTCCTCCGTGTGACTCAGAGGAAGCTTGCCACCATGACCTGTAGCTGCCACCAATAAGTAATTGCTGCCCTGAAGTGCCAGCTCCCAGGCCAAGTCTGCCCTCAGTAGTGCGGAAAGACGTCCCCGGAAGATGGCACTGATACGTCGAAGAGCAATGGCTCTCACTTTGAACGTCAGCATGACTTTACCTGCTTTTTTCCTGAAATCTCCTACGTCTGTCTGGAGGCAGCATGCTGATCTCCTCTGACAAAGCTGTAGTTTGGTACTGACTTTCCTTGAAAGGACAATATAGCAAAACACACCCACCACTGGCAGGTTCAACCGGGCAACGTGCCCCTGCGGGCACAGAGCATTTGTGTCTTGCGCTTACCAATCCCTGACACTTTGGGGGAAATGCTGACGCCTGCACACATCAATGCAGAAGTAGTCTATCTTTTTCTTCACACGGGTTACTATTTTTTAACTCTGAGATACACATGTAACGTGCATTATAGAGAGTGTAGTTCTGAAAACCACACATCTGACAGCACCTGTGATTTGCAGGCACGTGCACACACCACACCTCTCACTCCGTCTCACATGGACCCAGTGAGGTGGGAACGAGGGAACCAGGACCCAGGTGGCCTGCAGGGCCTGTCATGTCCAGAGGCCGAAGCTACATGACCCCAAGGCTACCTCCCGGCTCAGTGTCCCCTCCACATAACTGCACCCATAACTGTCACGGGATGAAGCGGCCATTTCCACTAACACACATGAGCATGTTTCTGAAAAGGGGAACCTTTGGCTCTGCCCTGGTATTTTAAAATCCGTTAATCCAATTTCATAAACCTATGAAGTATGATTGCAGATATAAGACAAAAACTCACAAGAGCAAGGATAATACTAGCAACAAAACTCAACTGCTCATTCATCAATAAACACTGAAAGAATATCAGAAACATGCCAGACACAATACAAAATTTTACTGACATTCTTGTAAACATGCTTTAGGGGTGATAATGGTATTGTTTATGTCAAAAAAAAGAAAAGAAAAGAAAAGAAAAATCCTTGTGTTTAAGATACCTATTTAAAAACTCATGGATTAAAAGAAAAAAGAGAACCCTACATTTAAAAATGAGGCAGATACAGGACAGAATTAAATGTTTCTGTCGAAATCAAGCCTCCCGTCCAAGAACATTCCTGTCCAAGGGGCCGAAGACACCACCAGGAAGGTGTGTCTCCTAGTGGGGACCCATGGCAAGTGAAGACAGGGCTGGCACTCTCAAGCGAGTGCCAACTTCTTATAACCCTCCAATGTTTTTGTGTATAGACCAAAGAGGGACAAAACAAAAGAATCTAAACACTTTCAAACTGAGGAAATGGTGTTAAGATAAAAATAAGACAAATTCAAATGATCACTCTAAACCCCCTATGAAGCTTATACATTTGCAACTAGACTGTACATGTTACGTATGTTAAATTTTAAGTTATCTAAGGCTTCATCAATTAAGACTAAATGCAATGGAGCTGTATTATAATCCATTATTAATAATGAGCGTGGAGTAAAAGGAAACTTGCATTTCCTATTTTCCTTCAATGGGGATATGCTACATTGGTATTCAGGGAGGGAAAGTAAAGCACAAACTCGAGAAAAGTCAAAATGACTATGGAAAGAGTTGGAAACAGATCAGACATCGTGCTCCATTAAAGTGAGTAAGAACGAGAAATGGTGCCTGCTCTTAACGCTCTGCAGTCACAAAATGACGCTTGCAATCCTGGACTGTGGCTGGGCAAAGCCTGGGAAACCACAGATGAGTCTCAAAACACTGAAAAAAGTCACAATCACAGGAAGAAAAATAAGGTGGGGTTCACAGCTACCTCCCAGGAGTACAGGGTCTGCCGTAGGGTCTGTCGTAGGACCGAGCCTTTATACTCTGCATCCCTTTCTACAAATCAGCGTTTGGCATTTAGAAAATACAGACAGAACCAGTTCAGGGCTAAATGTTGAGTCAAAGACTGTTACAGTACTGACGTGTTTGGTCTAAACTCTGTTACAGATCTTATGTCTGATTACAATCTGGATGCTGCTGGAAAGGACGAACCCTAAATTAGGTTGTTAGTAAAACTTCTTTTTATGTGTGGGAAGCTGACTGATTTATTTTACTTTGCGTTCTTCTCCCCTAGCGACTACCATTAAATCTTACTTTTTGGTGGACTTTGCTTCTTAGGATTTGGTGGCTGTTCCTTGTCACTCTTTCCTGATTCTGTGGAGAGAGAAACTGCAGGAGCAAGTCCTCGAAACATTCGTCCTTCTAGGAGCATAGTCTGACAACAAAAGGAACAAATATGGGTATTTTAGAATAACACCATTTACAATAGCTATTACTACATACAAATACCATATATTATTATCACATACGAATGTTTTGGATTCTTCTGGCATATTTCTAACGGTTGTTACAATTTCACAACACGTGCATTACGGAAATTGTGGAAAATACAAAAAAGCTGCAAGGAAAAAACACCTGAGCTCAAGGACAGTCGCTATGGACATCTGGGTACTTCTCCAACCAGACCTTGTCCTGTGCATACTTCTTTGTCGTCTCCAATTACCTATTAACCTACAAAATACTAGGATTCTTTACAAAATGTTTTCGGATACTTAGAAAGTAGGTTAGAATAAATACCATCTGGCCATTAAAAACGACGTAGATAAAAAAAAATTCATTGCTTGACAATTGTTTACAGTCTACGGTAAGAGGCGAACATTGTAGAAACTTAATTCTCTCGGCATATATTTACGACCACCTACTGTGTGCCGAGCACTGTTCCAGATGTTCCACCGAGAACAGACGGGCTCTCGTGAAGGTGAAAACAGTTATTTTTTACGTCAACAGGTTTCCCCGCTGCACTTTGTTTTGCAATGAACAGCTACCGCCTGTGTAATAAGAGCCCCGGTTAATGTTAAATATAGTGAAGTGGCCTTCGCGCTCACAAACGGAGAGAGAAAGCGCTTCTTCCTTCCCCGTTCACAGACCAGGTAACAGTCACCGCCTAGCAGGTCACGGGCCAACCAGGTCCCCAGACGCCCCCGGTCGCCCCTCTGGCTCAGTAAGAAGATGCTGTGCACGGCGTCCGCAGAGCACGGGGCCCACGACGCCTGAGCCCCACGCCCGTCCGTGGCCCCAGCGCCCACAGCGCAGGCCCGCCAGGAGATTCGGTCCCGCGGGCCCGTCCGGGCGCGGGTCTGCTCGCCGGCCGCCCGGCCCCGCCCGGAGCCCCCTCCTCCGCCCGGGAGCCGGGTCAGTGGCCCCGCTCCAGGACGGCCGGAGCTGGCCGTCAGGGCCGCGCTCGTCGTCCGGGCTCTAAGCCTCCTCCCTGCCGCTGGCCCGGCTCCCCTTTACCTTCAGAAACCAGGCTCGTCCTTGCCGCAGCAGGAGGGCCGCCATCGCGGTGACTCCGGGGCGGGCCGGGCGAGGAATGGGCGGAGCGAAGGGCCGGCAGGGCAGAGGTCGCACCCGGGCAGACGCGACCGCTGCGCGCGCACCACCGCCTGAAGGCCCGCCCCCCTGGGCGTAGGGCACCAATCACAGTCTGGGACAGGAGCAGGCGGGGGAAGCGGCCGCTGCGCGCGCACCACCACCTGAAGGCCCGCCCCCCTGAGCGTAGGGCACCAATCACAGTCTGGGACAGGAGCAGGCGGGGGAAGCGGCCGCTGCGCGCGCACCACCACCTGAAGGCCCGCCCCCCTGAGCGTAGGGCACCAATCACAGTCTGGGACAGGAGCAGGCGGGGGAAGAGGCCGCTGCGCGCGCACCACCGCCTGAGCACCCGCCGTCTGGGCCCAGGGCGCCAGGCGGGGGTCCTGCGCACGCGCCCCAGTCTCCCCCGGCTCTGCGCCCCTCGGGGCCACGTGGGGGGTAGGGCCGCCAGTCCCTGGCGGGTGGTTCGCGCCGTCCAGGGTGCTCAGACGGTGCCCCGGGCTTTTCTGGCCCCGGCTGAGTCCTGATGGCCGGTGGCCCGACGGCCCTGTGCACGGTGTGAGGTTCGCACCCAGCGCCGGCCGCCCTCGCCGCCACCCTGCAGCCTGAGGTCAGGCCCCACCTCCGAGCTGCCAGGTTCCCCGCGGTCAGCCCTGTCCGCTGCCCCCTGCGGCGCGCGGGCGGGAGGGTGCGCTCTGGGCCTTGACCACCTGACCACACTGATGCCGGGAGACAGGGACGCAGGCTCTTCCTTCCTCACCTGGCGTCCACAGCGGCAGTGCCGGGGTGTCCCGTTAGGCACAGTCTGGACTGGACGTTCTCGGTGATGGCTCCCTGCTGACCCCCTCCCAGCCGCGTCCCTGCCGCGCCCAGGGCCCTTCTCCTCCTGTGGGACCGTCGCCACGCCTCCAACTTCACGGTCTGACAGCTGGACCCTCGTTCGGAGGAAGATGAACAGGCTCCCCAGACCCTTACCCAAGGGGGTGAAGGGAGTGCAACGGGGCAGGCAGAGGTAACAGCCTCGGGTCTTGGGTGATAGTGAGAAAAGAGCCCTTCGTCCTGCAGGGAGAAGGAAGGAAACCTGCCAATAGAATTATCCTTTGCCCAAATTAACTGTTGTCCCAGGGGAAACTCACTTGTTTTGTGAGTGTGCTTGCTTTGCAGGTGATTAAGAAAAGTGCAGGTGATGAGCCGCAGCCCACGTGCGGAGCCTGACGTGGACCTGGGGTGTCTCCGTGGCTCCCTGGAGCCCCCCGTGTTGCCTGCCTCCTCCCCCCCAAAGCAGGGCACAGTCGGCTAACGGTGGCCATCTGGCTAGAGTCTTAGGACTCAAGAACAAACACGATGCCGTGGGGTATGGTCACCAGCCAGAGGGGTTTAGGAGGGGCAGGTGTGGTTGAGGGAGCCCTGGGGAGGAAGAGACCCTGTGAGAAGGGGGGAGTCCTCTTAGTGGTTGTCAAAGAAGCACCATAAGGTTATACGTGTGAAGGTAACTATGGCAACCCGTACGACTAATGCCTAACCCTGGCCCGCTCGAGACCTACTAGGAAGCCACTGCAGTCAGGCGGGAGGTGACTCCAGGCCGCACGCACTATTCCTTGTTAGCCAAAGGGAATAGGAACCTCAGGGTCAATTACAAGAGGGAAATATAAAGTGCTACAGAAAAATCAAAGAAGCAGAGGCCAAAGAAAGGCCCAGTGGTTTCCGGAGTATTTGAAGAGAGGGGTTTGTATTGTATTTTCCACTCAGCTAAAAAACTAGATTGTGCCAGAAGCAGGGCTTGGTCCTTTAATCACTAATGCTCTGTTCAGAGTCTTTCCGCCAGCTACCATCATCTCTGCCTGGAGCTCTAACAAGTACCAACGCAGCATTTTTCAACAAAAGCTTGTAGGAAGTTGGCATAAGTGGAGCCATTTTAAAATGGAGTCAGGGCAACCATTCCAGAGGAGCTGCTTTGCATAACGGTATCCTTGAACCTTTGAAATATTTGAACTGGGCAAAATACCTTCAGACAGGGTCAGAGCAGCATTGTCTTCCAAACCGCTGTGTGTAAAGCTAACAGGAAAGCAGACCTCCTGACCAGGGGACTGCAAATTAAGGACATTCTTTAGAATCAGTAAACAGCCACTCGTGGCTAAAGAATAACTGAGCTTATACAAATTCCACTACAGACTCCTTCCTTCTATTCAGGCCATTATTTCCCTTCCTTTTCTTGTAAAAACCCCTTGACTTCAGCCCCATAATCAGAACACTTTGGGCTTTTGCCTGAATCATTGCTTCACGAATAACTATTCTTTGATCTCAAATAAACATTTGTTGCCTCTCACTTTGGCTTTTTATTTTCAGGTTAACATAAATCTCAAAAACTTGTATTTGTCTATATTCTTTTATTAATCACCTAAAGTTTTATATAAACTACCAGAAATCCTCCCTTACGTCTCCCAAGGGTGCATTAAACTTCTTTTTAAGATAACTAGATAACTGGAACACAACTTGGACCCCAACCATGAACTTCAAGGTGTTTGGGTCAAAGAAGAAAATAAAAATACCTGGATCATATCATCTGAACGCACGCCCGCCCTAGCTCTGTATTTTTGTCTAATGTGTATATCCTTTTTAAGCCCCAAAGGGAATGTATTACGCCATTATCCTATGTAAATTAATACAATTTAATTATGTGTTTTAAATTAAGATATTCTTTTTTACAAAGCTTTCAATAACATTGGCTTTAAAATGTTGTTTAGGACAACCATATATAGTATGCTTTACTAAGTCAGATAACTTTTAATAAAAGAATAAAAACTGGTAGCTCAGCATACAGGAAAAGTAAATTTAAAGCTTTTTAAATTTTGTCAAGAAGAAATAAGGAAAGTTAAAGGGAAATTGGGTGTACCTAAAACTGTTTTAAAACACACGTAATGACTTCTCTTTCTGGCAGTGTTTGCCCCCTAGTTACAAAAAACTCTTGGGCTACAGCACATTAGGCAGTTCTGGGCAAAATATGACAAGAACAATTTCAATGACCGATTCTGTCCACTTGTCCAGTTCTGTTTTCTGTTGTCTGCTGGCTCTTGTTCATGACCGCTGCGCAGTGGGACTCCTGAAGCTCATGTACATCTGGGCTCTTAGCTGTGGGAATTCCCAAGCCTGGGTTGAGTGGACATTTCCTTCTGAGTGGATTTGCTTTTCGTGTCCGCCAGGATCTTCTGAGTCCTTCCCATCTTGGTCTAGTGTGATCATTTTTTTTCCCATAGTTTGGAATGTCCTGGACCATAGGAAGTGTGAGTCCCTAGGGACCAAACAACGGAAACAAGAAACCACAAGAAGCTCCACCTGCCCTGCAAGCATTCAAAGCCTTGGTTTAATCGACGTCTGGAGAACAGGAGACAAGACAGTGGACCCACAAACCTTTGAGAGTGGGCTGGAGAGCACCAGAGGAAGCCCACACAGAGCTTCCGCTCACTGACACCGTGAACCCGGGCAAAGCCACCTGCTACCAAAGAAAGGCCCCAGGAAATGCGTCCATCTCAGCTGGGCACTGTGTGGGGGAAGGTTTCAAGGCCTACTGTCTCTCGAGTTTGGGGTTAAACCCACACACACCACATACACCCCCCACCACACACACACACACACACACACACACACACACACACACCACATACACACCTCTTCCCATGACCCAGAACATTCCAAGCATTTCCATTAAAATTAAAATTTCTGTTTAGTCAAAGGTACTATAAAAGTTAAAAGACAAACCACAAACTGAGAAGTCACTTAATTTGCAAAGAATTAGTTTCCAGAGTACACCGTTTCCTACTCATTAAACAAGAACAAGCTGCCCAAAAGAATAGATAGTAGCTGCCTCTGGAGGGGGGGGGGGGCTGGAATATCGCTGACACTGAGGGGAGTCCCAAGGCTTCAGTTCTATCAGTAATTTGTATTTCTTCAGGTGTATTGTAGGTACACGAGGGTTTGCTATCTTATTTGTAAATTTTTTAAGTATGAAGTACTTCGTAGTACATTTTGATGAGTAAAAAAGCTACAAATATTTCATTTAGTCCCTCTCAAAGTTATATGATCATTTTAGATGCCCACTTTTTAATGGAAAGATGGAGATTCCAATAACACTACCAGAAATCTATCTTCTGTGCACTGAAATAACGAACAGGTTTATCCAGCAGGATCGTGTGCACATGAGCCTTGCATATATAACCCAGCTGTACATTTCGGATGGTCCGCCTGGTGGTGGCACAAAACTGGCACCCAGCTTTGAAGATCTGCCTTCATGTGTGTCCCACCTCGCCAGGTGGATTGTTGTTGGAGACTTTCCAACTCCCTAATGGCCAAATGTCATTACCAAGCAAGGGCGAGCAGAGTGGCTGAGCGCTGCCACTGAGTAGGCCGTCAGTTGTTAGAACACCACTGTCCTCAAAATGAAAAGGTATGTTGTCTTAGTTTGCTAGGTCTGCCATAACAAAGTGCCACTACCGGGCAGCTTAAGACAACAGGAAAGTATTGAGCTGCAGTTCTGGTCTCCTACATCAGTCACGGTGTCAGGAGGGCCACTAGACTCTGGGTAGAACCATTCCTGCCTGGTCTCTGCCAGCTTTCGTGGTGGCCAGCCATCTTTGGCGCTCCTTCGTTCGTCGCTGCATCAGTCCACAGCTTGCATTGTGGTTACTGTGTCAAGCCCTCCATTGGTTCTCCCTTGCGATGATTTCTATGTGACTGTCCTGCTTTGCTCCTGCCCCTCTTCCCCTCCCTTCCCCCAACCTTGTGTCCTTCATTCTGTGATACAGACTCTCCTCCATATTCTGCTTCCACGAAAGCTTCTTTTACCTCACTGCCTTATGGAAGCCCAGCTATGCCCCAAGCATTCTGTTTTGCCAGCTGCCTTTAAGTCTTGGTGTAAATTCATCCTTGATTCAAACAGGAAGTGGGGTTCCAATGTCTCCTGCCTATCATCATCCCTCTACTCTTAGGTAAAAAGAGCTGCTCATTTAAGACAGTCGATTAGTTATTCCATGTGTTTTCTTAGCAAATGTTGACTGAGCACTCACTGACATAATTTAAGTTAGGTATTGTACTGCAAGCTGGGGCAACAGTGACCTGCAAAATTAGGCATCAGTCCCTGTCCTCATGGCATTTGTCGTCCGGAGACAGACATGAAACAAATAGTGCTGTGAATGCAGATAATGGAAGGTCAGGAAAGCCTGGCCTGATTAAGTGATGACTCCACTGGGGTGAAACTGGGTGATTGGAAGTAATGAGGGACAGTAGAGAGATGGGGTTGTGGGGAGAACATTTCAGGCAGGAAGGCGAGCATGTGCCAAGGTCCTGTGGTCAGTAAGCGCATTGTGCAATTAACCGGCGGGGCAGTGCCGGCTAGAACCGAGGAGGAACTGGGCCTGGCAGGGGACGGGCTGCGAGCAGGCGGGAGCCAGGCCACAGGTCGTTTCCTAGCGCAGGACGAGGCGTCGGTCTTTGTCTGGAGAGCAGTGCGCAGCCACTTGGTTTCGATATGGGGGTGACACGACCAGATTTGTGCACCGGAAAGATCTCTCCGGCTTTCGCGTGGAAAGTGGATCCGCGGGGAACAGGGAGATGCGGACAGCGGCGCGCGGTGGGGTGGCTGTGCTCGGGCTCGTGGCAGAGCCCACGGAGGTGGAGAGAAGGGGTGTCCGCGCGGGGGTTACGCGGGTGGATGACGGTGCGTCACGGGGGGCCGCGGTCCCGAGGAACCGCGTGTCTGTGTCGCTGGTGACCGGCCGGGCCGGGTCTGGACCCCGAGCCTCTGGTTTCCCGCGGGAACAGCCCCCGAGCCCCCGGCCCGGACGCCCCCGGCCGACCGAGGGAGCAGCTGCGGCGCGAGAAGGTCCCGAGCCGCCCGCGAGGCCCGGAGGGAAGGACCGCGGCCGAGCGGGAGCCGCCGCGGCGCCCCACGTGGGACCGGCCCCCGCGGCGACCGCGCGTGACGTCACTGCCGCGCGCCGGCCGAGTGGCTGGGCGGTGCACGTGGGCGCGGCCGGCTGATGGCGAGCTCCGCGGGGCTGGCGCTGTGCGGGCGCGCGCTGGTGGTGCGGGGCGGCGGCCGCTTCCTGGTGGCCTCCACGGCGAGCAGGTGAGGGGCCGGGCGCGGGCGCGCGTGGGGCCGGGGCCCGTCCGCGTGGGGCCGCCCGGGAGCCCCCGCTGCCTCCCGCCCGCGGCGCCGCCTGCCCCGGGCCCGGCCTGGCCTGGCGGCGTGTGCGGCGCTCGGGCTCCCACTGTGCGGCCGGGCGGGGGCCACGCAGGCAGGGGGGGGGGCACGCAGGCAGGGGGGGGGCACGCAGGCGGGGGGGGCACGCAGGCAGGGGGGGGCACGCAGGCAGGGGGGGGGCACGCAGGCAGGGGGGGGCCACGCAGGCAGGGGGGGGGCACGCAGGCAGGGGGGGGCACGCAGGCAGGGGGGGGCACGCAGGCAGGGGGGGGGCACGCAGGCAGGGGGGGGCCACGCAGGCAGGGGGGGGGCACGCAGGCAGGGGGGGGCACGCAGGCAGGGGGGGGCACGCAGGCAGGGGGGGGCACGCAGGCAGGGGGGGGCACGCAGGCAGGGGGGGGGCACGCAGGCAGGGGGGGGGGCACGCAGGCAGGGGGGGGGCACGCAGGCAGGGGGGGCCGGGGCCACGCAGGCAGGGGGGGCCGGGGCCACGCAGGCCAGGGGGGGGCCACGTGTCCCAGTGCGGGTCAGGCGCGGGCTAAGGCGCGGGCTTGCTGTACCTGGAAGGCGGTAAAAGGGCCTGTGCGGCCGTACTGTGCAAGTGTTTTGTGGCTAGAATGTTTTATTTGGATTCATTTTCTTTAACTATAAATCTATTTGGGTTTTCTATTTCTTTTTTTAAATGAAAGTTTATTGGGGTGACAATTGTTAGTAAATTTACATAGATTTCAGGTGTACAATTCCGTATTACATCATCTATAAATCCCATTGTGTGTTCACCACCCAGAGTCAGTTCTCCTTCCATCACCATATATTTGATCCCCCTTACCCTCATCTCCCACCCCCCACCCCCCTTACCCTGTGGTAACCACTAAATTACTGTCTGTGTCTATGAGTTTTTGTTTCTCATTTGTTTGTCTTGTTCTTTGGTGGTTTTTGGTTCATATACCGCATATCAGTGCAATCATAGGGTTCTCTGCTGGGTTTTCTATTTCTTGAACAATTTCTGGTAATTGGTATCCTTTTCCAGGTAACTGTCTGTCTCATTTTTCAAATGTATAGTTTAATATACAGATTAATATACAGATTTCAAAGCTTTAGACGGAGAGCCAGGCGTCTGTCTCAGGTGTACGGTCCTCACCTGCCCTGGGGCACAGGGAGGGAGACGTCCCTGGCCTTCCTGGTGAGACGGTTTTACTCTGGGGAGCTTGCTGGGACTGACTGAGCTCCCGGTGGCACCTGACCCCTCTTCCTTGTTTGCATCTACCGACCTTGCCCTCCCTGCCCTTGAGGCTTCTTGGTCTTACATGGCCGTGCCCACCATTCCCCAGAGTCTGCAGCGTGTACCTCCCTGGTGGCCCTTCACACGGTTCTGCCTTTGCTTTTCCTAATGTCCTGCTCTTTCCTTATTGTTTCCCAGTGTGTACACAGTGCCTGGGATTTTGAAATCAGGAAATGTTTGTTGCTCGGGTCGTCTTGACCCAGGAGCCCCATGAATGTTAGTACTGGTCAGGCTGGGCTCCAAGTCATCGTCCTTCAATCTAGTTGTGGAGGGCGCAGCTCACTGGCCCACGTGGGAATCGAACCCACAGCCCTGTTGTTCAGAGCTTGCGCTCTAACCAACTGAGCCAACTGGCCACCTCCTCCCCAGGGTTTTGATTCCCTCACAGTTGAAACAGAGGCCGTGCCGGACAAGTGTGCTAGTACTCTTCGTTAGCATTTCGTTTCAGAAATCCAGTTTGATGTAAAATTTAGATTTCATAAAACCTCTCATCCCAGGTTGTTTTAGATGCCCCGGTGTCTAACACATGCCACAGGGAGACATGATCTGCTCGCTTCTGTCTTGCCTTTTGAGGAAATCTAGTGGCAGGCACAGTTTCTGACTGGGAGGACGACGCCTCTTTCTACACTACAGTGTTCAGTGCGAAAAGAGTTTAGAGTACAGTCACTTGAGAGGTTGCAAATTTGTACAAGATGCCTTCTCCAGGCCAGGCACCGGAGGTGGGTGGGAGATAGAGAGCTAAGAGAGCTTAGGGTCTGATGGGGAAGGTGGGTGATTCCTGTTTTGGTAAATGCTTCGCAGCCATGGGAGCTTTTTTGGGTAGATGAGATGTTTATAAACAGGAAATGGCAGTTTTAAATTTGGGTGCAAAAATCCACTGAAAACAATATCAGAACACAATTTCTTTTTACAATCATCTTGCATTGATATTCTAGTGCCTGAAGGAATAATATACGCATATTACTTCCTGTTGAGTTTGTGTCCTCGTTTATTTTACTTAGCTGATTTTTTTTGTACAGAACCATGCCAGTGTGTATGGCAAATCTAAATAGGAGATTAAGCAAATAAAGCTCCCTGAGACTGTGCCCATAAATATTGTACCTAGACAATTTCTTGTCGGGGCCAGGACGCTTAATTTAATGAGTATGCAGATATTTTTCTGCTCCAGGAAAAAAAGGAAATGAGCATTTTTATTAACAAAGTGCTTCTTTAAAACAATCTGTTGTTTTTCTTTAGTGATGATGACATCCTCTTCACATATGATTGCAGCTCTGCAGAAAAGAAGCCACAAGAAAATAAAGGGTAAGATGATGGGGAGGCCTCTTGAGGTCCCGATCTTGGTTTGAATAATGGGACTTGCCAGCCTAAGATGGAAATCGTTGCCTTCCCACTGAATTCTTCATTTCTTTTTACCTTGCTGTGTGGATGAACCAGGTACCACCTGAGAAAAGAAGTGTGGAACTCATTTTCAAGTTAGGCATAGGAGCATCAGGTCTTTTCTAAGTATTTTGAATTAGTTTCTGTCATTAGTTTCTGTCTGTACTTTTATTGGCACCTTTAAGTAATGCAATCAATTTTAAATTCGTTGGGGGCAGTTGTATGAAATTAACTTTCCCTAATCGAAAGGTAAGAAAAGCAGAGTGCGATAATTTTGTGTGGTGGGTTTCTTTAGTAGAGCTGGTCTTGTGGCTCAGTTTATTTTTTAAAATATGATGTAATCCCTACCTCTGGTGTTCGTTCATGTCTGTGGGGGATTTGGCCGTGTGGGCTCTGAGGGGTCTTTCCGCTTAGCTCTGGATTCTGGTGTGCATATTGAGAGATTTCTGTTAGATTTTATCCTTAAAAATTAGGCTGTTTTGATCCTCCCCTTAACATGTCTTATATTTTGGCTACTTGAACCTCATGCCATGTTCTATTTCTTCTTGCAATATAACTGAACAAGGCTGGCCTGGAATCCCACAGCCTCAATTTCTCAGGTAAGTCCTAACCGTTCTCTCTTCCTCAGGGAGGACGGGCAGCCCGTGGACAAGGGGAGTGACACGATCCTGGCGTCCACCTTCTCCCAGTCGGGCAGCTATTTTGCTTTAACCGATGACAGTAAGCGTCTGATTCTTTTCCGTACAAAACCATGGCAATGTCTGAGTGTCAGGTATGAAATGCTAACGTTGAATAATTACGATGTTGAACGCACAGCTTATACTTGCTTGCCAATAACAATAGTGACAGTAACTGTCAAGCAACTAACACGTAGCGCTGCTTACGTGCCTGGCACTGTTTTTAGCGCTTTCCGTGTGTGTGACCTGCTTTAATCCTCATGATGGGCCTGTCACGGGACAGGGGCCTTGTTCTCCCCACACCCTCTGGCCAGGAGTCCAGAAATCGAGCCAGTCAGTCAGCTTGGAAAGGGTTGAACTGGGTCCCGAACTGGTCACTCTGGCTCCAGAGGCAGTGCCCTGGCCACTGCGCCAGCCTGCTTTCCAAACAGTGTCCCTCCCGCCTTGCGGTGGTGGCAGAAATAAAGGTCGGTGTGTACCCTGAGAGTGTGGGGATTTGTGTAAGTGAAGGCATCTGTGCCACAGCTGTAACTGAGATTTCGTGTGAGTGAGTGCACTTGTCTAAGTATCTGAGAACAGACGGGAGCGCAGCGTGGCTCGGGGAGGACGGTAGTGACACAGCAAGAGCACAGCTCCGGGGCGTCGGCGGCCCTCTTCCCCACCACAGCCCTGGAGCACAGCTCCTCTGCCTGACGCAGTCCTGGTCTGACGCTGCCACCTCCTGACAGGAGATTTGGGGAGCCTCGCTTCCCGAGAGCCCCCGTGTCCCCTCAGCCCCATTTAGGCGAGGACATGGGTGATGCTGACACAGGCGCCGGGCAGATGTCAGTGTCTGTCGGGTCTGGCAGTGTCCTCTGTGCAAGTGCTCTTGTTTCCTGAAGAGGGTGAAGAGCTCTGCGGTGACACTGATGGCAACACCGCACGGGCTGCCCGTCCCCTCATTCCCGCCTCCCTGAGGCTGCAGGGTTTAACGGTCCCCGATAAGCAGAGACAAACACGCGCGGGTGGTAATGTTTGAGCTTCTAAGCAACCTGCTTAAGGAATTCCTCTTTGTAGCTCGCTCACACCTGTTTGGGGACAGCTATGCTCTTTAGAGATTTACTTCATCTTGTTTTCTAAGAGAAGAGTAAAATGCCAAATTCCCGGAGGCATCAAAAGCAAGGAAGACCCACTCCGTCCTCTGCCGCAGTCAGCTTAAAACTAAAGTCTTAAAAATATTTTTATATTATGTGCGTTTTTATATATCCAATAGGCAATGGATGCCCGTGACTTAAGAGCGGAAAAGACAAAATAACGAAAAGGTTATGCAGTGAAGTGTAAATCGCCCTCCACGCCCCCTCCAGGTCCCTCCCCACAGGCACTTAGGTGTCCCAGGAGAAGGACTTAGTGTGTGTTGCCACGCGTACAGGTCATAACTGATGACAAATGGCTTCTGGCAGCTGACCACAGTGAAGTCACCTCATCCTCAGCTTGGAAGGCCCGTTAGGCAGCACCTTTTTGCCAGAATAGCCTGAACATTAGCAGCTAGTTAGAACACAGAAGATGCTGAGTGCTTCCTGGGTGTGGGGTCTTGAGGGTTCTGCCTGGAGCTTCTCTGAGCCTGAGGGGTCCTTGCAGTTGGCCTTGCCTTTGAGTTGCTTCCACAAGCTGTGGGGAAGAGGTAGGGACATGAGTACAGGAAGTGAGCTGGTGACAGCAGGAACAGAGATGGCAGCTGTCCTAGTCTGCTCAGGCGTCCATAACAAACTCCACAGGGTGAAACACGTATTTATTTTGTACAGTTCTGGAGCTGGGCGTCTGAGATCAAGCTGTCGGCAGGGCTGGTTTGTCTGGAGGCCTCGCCCTTGGTTTGTAAATGGCTGTCCTGTTGCTGCCGGTCACATGGCCGTCCCTCTGTGCCATGCCCCTGGTGTCTCTGTACCCCCAAATTTCCTCCTATAAGGACACCAGTTGTCCTGGATTAGGGCCAAACAGCCTCATTTAACCATAATATACCGTCAAGGCCCTCTCTCCAAATACAGCCACATTCTGAGGTATGCGGAGGGATCAAATTCCAGCATAGGCATTTTGGGGACATAGTTTGGTCCATAATAGTTAATCTTACCTTTCTGACACTGGCTGCTGAGTTTGTCTCTAGAGCTTCCATAGCTTCTATCGGATTCTTAAAGGAGAGTTGACCCCAACAGATGGAAATCAAATGATCTGAAGGAATCTGGTGGGAGTTCTGTGGCTCAAGTGAAGGCTGCCTGGCCAGACACATGCTTCTAGAATGTACACGTGCCCAGGAGCCAGCGGGTACCTGGGGGAGGCGCAGACGGGGGCGGGGCTGGAGTCTGCGATGGTGACCAGCTACCAGGCTGTGGTAGTGCCGCCGGCTGGGGATGGCCACACGATGCCATAGAGCTGATTGTCCCCCAGGATGTCGTGGATCTGAAGGTCACAGTCAGGTTGGCGGGGCACTTAGGCTGGAGCAGAGGAGACCTGGTGACATCGGGCCTGAAGGGTGTGTTGGAGGCCATTTGATAGAATCTTCAGCGCTAAGGGACTGACACGTTAGACACCGGAGAGGGCACGTATCTGCAGCTCCATGTTGTGGCCGCAGTGCTTTCAGCCGGCGCCGTGGAGGGACATTTTTCACCTGCATTTCACTTGTTTCGCTATTTTAAAAAGCGCTTCAGTGAATTGTCATATAGATGTCATAAATGTCACTTATCGGTAGAAGTCCCCAAAATGGGTTGCCAGGTCCAAGGTAAGGGCACTAGCCAAGGTGGAGACTCAGGCTGCCTTCCGAGGGGCTCGCTGTCTGCCTCCCCCCTCCACCCCCAGCACAGGGTGGTGTCACACCTGACGGTTTCTGAGTCTGATAGAAGGAAGTTGGTATGCTGTATATTTCATCACGAGCGAGGGCCAGTGACCTTTATCCTTCAGATCCCCGTGTCTTGTGAGCTGGCTGCCCCATGTGGGTCCCTTTCTCGTTTGGTCACGATTAGGGAACGTACGCTCCTCCATGTGTTGTGCTCCTCCATCCACACCAGTTACTTTCACACGGCCTTGGCCTTCAGTAAGGAGCACAGTGTGTACAGAAGCCTCTCAGGGCCGCCGCACTCGCCTCGCAGGCAGCTTTTCAAAGACCTGTGGTCTCTGTCCACGTAACGATGTACTGGGTGGGGCCTGACCTACTCCCCGGTGTCCCAGTGTCTGCTGAGATCAGTCAATGAGATTGGAGAAATTGTGGGCAGGTCTTTGTATCCCCCTGGAGTATAGTGTGTCCTACGGGAATTTACAGCTCTCTCCAGCCACTGCCTCCTTAGTGCGGCTGCTTTTAAAACTTCACCTTGGAGGGTTTGGAGGAAAAACTGAGATGGAAATTGGGGGCAGCAACGGTTCTTTTTAAGGTAACAGTTTGGAATGACACAGGGCAGAGAACCAGTGAACTGAGCAGGTCAGAGAGACTTCAGGCTTGGAACCAAAGCTAAAACGAGGTTTTCTGAACCAAAAATGAGGATACTGGGGTGACGTGATGTTTTCTATTTTGATGTGCGCATTTATTAATGAGTAACCTTGCACACAAAGTCGCACCATTTCATAAAATGTGTGTATTAAAATAACAGAAGCCTCTGGAAAAGGCAGAGCCCCTGGAAATCAGGTGTGGTTTGTTTTACCTGCAGGGTCTGGAGAGGGGGAGCCTGGTGTCAGGGCCTGGCGGGGGGCGGGGCCCCCATATGCTCAGTCTTGTTGAACAAATGGGGCTCTCTGGAGGTGGGCATGGGGCACCAGCTGGGGGCGTGTTTCAGGGCTCACCTTCTCTGGAGGGTTCCCCTCACTGGCAGAGGGGAGGGTCAGGCCGGCCCTGGGGGCCTGAGGACCCACTGGGCTATGAACCCCATCACTGTGGAGGGAGGGGACAGTGCTGAGACCCTGCAGAGGCGGAAGATTGGGGGGCCTCTGCCTTTGCCCCTGGGACAACATGGCTGCCCACTAGCCTATGACCTGCCCCCCTTCTGCAGCCTGTCTCTCCAGACCTTAACCCCCAAACCTGTTCTGTACTGAGCCCCATCCTAGAATCGTTGCCAGGCTGAATTTAGCCTGAGCAGCTGAAAGTCCCCAGCTGGCACAAGACAAAGGGACGAGATCTGAGTGCCATTTCTGTGCCAAGCTGGGTGGCAGGAGTGCTGCAGGGTAGGCAATGGGTGAGCTCCTTGGAACCGAGGCCCAGTGCTCCTAGAGGAGTGTCCTGGCGGCTCCCGCAGGGCCTTGTGGCCTGTTGTCACAGCTGCTTTGCTAGCACGGTAGAGCACTTGCGTGTGTGCCTGTGGCTGGTGCCACACAGGCCGCTCGCTGTTGAAAGCAGGGCGCTTGGGGAATTCTGTGAACCTTACCCCAGCTTGATGGTCTCTTGTCATTGTTTTCTCCATTTTTATGCTTCTCTCTGCAGCTTCACTGGCTCGGAGTGGAGGAGGTTCAGCCGCGACCTGCTCGCTGATGCCTGGGAGGCCTCCCCCCTGGCCTTTTCTGTCCTTTTGTCCTTTTGCTCCTGAGTAGTGCTGGGTCCTGTTTGGTCTTCGTGTGGGGATATACTTGCTACAAGCGTTAGTTTCTATGTCGAGCTGACATGTGGAGTTCCAGCTGGCCTGAGCTGGGCGCTGTCTGCACAGATATTAGTTCTTTAGTGGGAAAGGGGGTCCACTGCCACCCCCTTGGGGGACAGAGGAAAGCAGGGACTGCCTGTCTTCCATGAGCATGCCTAAGTGTAGATACATGGGACGTATGTGTGTGAGGCGATGGCACAGCTTGAATCTGACACAGAACGGAAAGTCCAGGCACCTGCCTGTAAGAGCACACCTGCTACTTGGAAGGGATTGCAGTAGAACTGAGGGGTGGGGACCAGAGGCGGCAGCATGAATCCTGCCCCCTGGAGGAGCCGCTGTGGCCGTGGGCCTGCCTCGGTGCACTCTGGGCCTGAGCTGGGCTCTGTTTCTTGCTCTGGTACCGTTCCTGAACCAGCTGCAGAGGTGACAGACCTGAGTCCAGATCAAGGACTTGAACTTGTGAGCCTGCCCATTGAGACCGAGCTGGGACTCAGCCCTCTGGCGGGCTGAGAGGCCTCCAGGGAGGCCCGACAGGAGTGCCGTGCGTCTCGCCCCAGCTCTCAGTATCGGGGACCCCCATCTCGGGTGTCGTGCACGCGCCGCATGTGGGGTTCCTGGCCCACCTCGGCACAGCCGGGCGTGGGTTGTCCCTGAGGGTGGGGGTGCAGTGTGGCTCGCACGTACTGGATGGGAAGCTGCCAGGAGGCCCGGGGTGGGGGTGCCTGTGGCTTTGGTGCTTTATGCGGCCGCTGTCGTCACCCCCAGATGTGCCGTAGAGGTGCTGGGGCCAGGAGCAACTCCCCTGACGTTGTATTATGACAGTCTTCGCACATACGAGAAGGTTGAGGGGATTTCGTTTGGAACGTGTAGACCCCCCCCCCAGAGTCCGCTGTGAGGAGCACAGTTTTTGAATCTCTCCCGCCTCTTAGGACCGTGGTGAGGAGGTGCACGGCCCTGACATTCACAGCCTCCGAGGAGAAGGTCTTGGTGGCAGACAAGTCTGGGGACGTTTACTCCTTTTCGGTGCTCGAGCCCCACGGACGTGGCAAGCTTGAACTTGGGCACCTGTCCATGTTGCTGGATGTGGTAGGTGCACGGAGTGCTGAGCTCGGGGGACAGGGCAGGGGTCGCACGAGGGCCCGGGTGGGTGTGGGGTCTCCGGAAGCAGGGTTGTGAGCAGGAAGGCTGGAATTCGGTAGGTGAAGCCGACGGCATGGTGAGTTAGGAGGGGGCTGGCTGGTTCCGGACTGGAGGGTCAGCCCAGGTCTGGGACACGGTGGAGGGGGTGGGAAGAGCAGGCACAGTCGTCCCCCGTGCTCATGGGCATCACCCCCGCCTCCTCCCGCCCCGGAGCCAGAAGCTGTCCCACCGGAGGCACCGAGAGGCCCAGTGGAGGCTGGGCTGCAGCCACTGGCTGCTGGGGTTGGGGTGGATCCCCTTGGGGACACTTAGGAACAAGAGGGGAAAGACACGTCCCCCAGACTTGGTGACTGGCTGGACACGTGGAATGGGGGGGGATCCGGCGTGCAGCGGGGGGGAGGTGTGGCAGTAAGGAGACGTGTGTAGGAGCCGCGGCATCAGTGTGGGCGAGGCTGCAGTGCAGACGAGCGGGCGGGAGGCGGGGAGCTGGCTCTGGCCGTCCCACGAGCGCCCTGCTCTCTCTCGCCCCGGCACACAGGCCGTGAGCCCGGATGACTGCTTCGTCCTCACCGCTGACCGGGACGAGAAGATCCGCGTGAGCTGGGCCCTGGCCCCGCACAGCATCGAGTCCTTCTGCCTGGGGCACACCGAGTGAGTCTCCTGCCCGCCCGCCCGCTCTCCGGCCTTCCAGGGAGGAAGTTCAGGCTGAAAGCACAGGGGTGGCCCCTTCACTGGGGAAGCTGGCGTCTGCGTGACCCCTGGGCCTCGGGGAGTGGGCACCGTCCTGTGTGCAGCTTCCCTTCGAGGCCAGGGCTCACAGCTGGCCAGCCCCATTGCACACAGCCGTCAGAACCTCCTTCCTCTGTGTGTTGGGGACAGTCTCATTGGCCCTGAGGTCTCTGTGTGGCGTGTGCCTGGAGGAGCCCCTGTGCACACAGCTGAGAGGCCTGTCAGCCCCATCCACGGTGCCCAGGGGCTTGTCTGGAATACCCCCTCTTTCTCGGGGGAGACACCTGGCAGTGCCCAGCAGTGCTCAGCTGTCTCTAGGTGCTGTGCTGAGGACGAGGGACATACTTCACCTGCCCGGGAATTAAATAGCCTCCGGCCCCAGGCAGTTGGCACTTACTCTGTGATCTCTGACTTCTGTGAGTGAGCTGTGTCAGCAGCTGGATTTTGATGCTCGGAAGGGAGGGATTTCTGAGGGATACCCTCTCCTCGGGCAGAAGCCTGATGATCATGTGCACAGGGGAAAAGCACTTTGAGCGGCTGAAATGTGTTCAGATACATTCATTGTTTGAGGCCTTGGAAGACATTGGAGGGATTTCATTGAATTCTGGGATTGCTTCTGTTTCCTTGTTTTGAATGGAATATAAAAATTGGCCTTTAAGAAGGTCACTCAGCCTGTACCTGTGACGGCTTATTTCGGCTTTCTTCAGTTCTCTGGCAGTCCAGTACCTCTTACAGCCTGCAAGCCCTCGGCCCCGTGGCCCTGTCTCGCTGGGGTCTTTACTGCTCTGGACCCCACCTGGCACACTCCTGTCTCAGGGCCTTTGCACGTGCCGTTTCCGCTGATGGGCACTTCCCCACAGGACCCCACAGCTCTGGGCATTCCTTCACTCCCTCGGCTTTCTGCCACCTGCCTTCTCAGGAAGCACCCCCGCCTCCGTCCCCTCTGTTCTGTGCTTTTCTTCAGCCTGCCGCTGGTCAGTCGGAAGTGAGGCCTGCCCTTTGTAAAACACCTGACTTCAGAGACTTAGAATAAAAAAGGACGTCAAAATGGCTCATTATTTGTTGCACAGATTGCAGATTGCAATGATACCGTGGATGTGTTAAGTAAAAACATGGTATGGAAGTTCGTTGCACCCATCTGTTTAGTTTTTTGACCTGGTCACCAGTAGCAAATCTGAGCAGACACCGGTGCTGAGCTGCTGCGGGCCACCCGAGCCTCGGGCCAGGCGTGGCGCGTAGCCGGTGCTCGGGGGATGTGTCAGTGAGTGAGAGGCAAATGATCAGTGGCTCGCAGGAATCTCCAACCCCTGGGGGAGGCCTGGTTTCCGCCTTCTTCCTGCCGAGAGCTTGAGGTGACTGGCACTCCGGCTGCATCGCCCTACAATGTGGGCTTGTCCCTTTCTGAGCTCCTGAGATTAGAGCCCTGAGCGCCCTCGGGAAGGCTGCCTGGTGGGGGCCCCAGGAGCCTGTGTGTTAGTCCCCCCCTTGGGGCTGAGAGTGCGTGACGAGTCCCCGAGCCTAGCCGGGTGTCTGAGGACAGGTGGTTGCTCGGGCTGCCTGGGGCTAAGGGACAGCAGGGAAGACTCTGGCTGCGGGCAGCGCTGTGCTCTCCTCCTCCCCGGGGAGCCCACCATCATGGACCTACGGGGAGGGTCTCCAGGCAGCTCAGCGGCACAGACACTCCTTGATCTTTCTGGCAGCTGTGGCTGGGGAGCGCATCTGGGCCTGGGGGCTGCGCTTGCTTGGAGGCTCTTGTGTTGTTGGGGCCCCGAGAATGGCTTCCTATGGCATCCACGAGGACATACCAGTGACACGGGTCATGCGGTGCCGTGTTTGTTGCAGGGCGGGTTTGGGCCCCGCTCACTGAGCTCCTCCTGTGCTGTAGGTTTGTGAGCCGCATCTGTGTGGTGCCCGAACATCCCGAGCTGCTTCTGTCCTCGTCCGGGGTAAGTGTGTGGCCCCCCATGCGCCCTTCCAGGTCCCTCAGCAGGTGGGTCCCCCGCAAGGAGCTTGTCTTGTGCCCTGTGGTGGCTCAGAAGTCAGCGTGTCCCTTTTTACCAGCGGTCCTCCACTAGATGGTGCTTGTTTTCTGAGCTGTGGAGCTGGGTGTGTGTGTGTGTGTGTGTGTGTGTGTGTGTGTGTGTGTGTGTGTGTCGCTACAACACATGTGCAGGGAGTCCATTCTGAGGGCCGCCGTTACATCGGTAATCGTGATCCCAATGAAAGCAGCTGATAAGACGCCCTTTCTGAGTCCTAGACGGACCTGGGTTCCATCACCACTGCTATGACACACTCAGAAACCCCACGTTTCCCCTTGTGCGAATGTACGATCACCTGTGTGCACGTATATGTATACATGTGTATGCGTGTGCACGTGTACACGTACATGTGTGCATATTTGGCCTGAGTGCAGCAATGTCTGACCTGGTGGTGACATCAGGTTGTCTGGTGCCCTTTGCCCATTTCTCCGTGCTGGGGTCACCCGTTTTCATGCATGATTTGCATGAGCTCTTCAGAGCAGAGAGCTGCGTTGGGGAAGGTGCTCTGGTCATTGCTGAGTCCTGTCCCGACGAGCTGGTGGAAGCCTGGATCCTGGGGCGGGGGCGTCGTGTTCCCTGCGAGGCGTGCTGACTGGTCTTTGTTTGCAGGATTGCACTCTGAGGCTCTGGGAATACAGACACGGCCGAGAGCTGCACTGCTGTCACCTGCCCAGCCTGCAGGAGCCGGCGGAGCCCTGGGGCGACAAGGTAACCCGAGTTGGTCTCTGCTTTGTGGGAAGGCTGGCAGGGCTCCTGGGATCCTGTGGAAAAAACAGTCTTACATTGGCAGTGTTTCTTTGCTTGGTACAGACTTTATTTTAGCTTGGGGGAAACTGTGTATTTCAGATTCTGAAGGCACCTAGTCTTGTAAGGGGAAATAATTTATATCTTAACCACATTTGCATTCGAGCGACTAATTTACAGAAAGGCCTCTAATCCGCTTAGAAATGGAAAAAACAGTGGAGCTGGAGCCAAGAGCTTTGCTGTGGATTTATGAGCCAGGCAGCAGGCTGAGCGCCCACCCCAGCGTTCTCTGTTGTCCGTCCTGCATTAATTTCATGACCCCCCAGGTCAGGTCACTTGGGCCTTCAGTTGGCAAGGGGATTTTTGGGGGGAAGGTATGGGTGGCCTTTCAGGGCACACGGGATTCTGTGCTTGTGGGCACCCAGCTCTGAGGTATCCTGCGAGGTCAGCGTCTGGGTTAGTCACACGTGGACGGCCCCACCGGCTTCCCCGGGCCTGCTAGGGGGGGCAGGGTCTGGCATCATGTCTACTCGGGCCCGCAGAGCTGGCCCCAGGGTTGGTGATGACCAGGATGGCCTCTGCCTGTCCCCAGGGGCGCTGTGCACTTTCCCCTGCAGTCCCCATGTGGCACCTGCCAACCCTCAGGAACTCGGCTCTCCCATGTGTGTCACAAGACCTGGGTGTGAAGTGAAGGGCTTGTTTGCCTGGTCCTCAGCTTGGCTTCTCGTTTCCCTGGTCCACCCGGAGACCACCCTGGGCAGCCGCCCTCATGGGGCCTCAAAGCAGGCAGGCCAGGCCTGATTCAGGCCAGGGCCCCAAGGAACCAGCTGAGCCGCTGCAGGGGGCTCCTGGTGCCCTGCCTGGAGGTCGTAACCAACCTGATTTTTCTGGTAACTTCTTTGCTTCCTTGTGCCTTTACTTAACCCGATGCCCGGGGGTGGCGAAATTCATAGGAGCGTCTTCTAAGGGTGAGGGGAGCACATGGGGGCGAGGGGCCACGTCCAGCCTCTCGGTGCCTTGCTCCCCACCCTGGATCCCCGCGTGGGACGGGCTGGGTGAGTGGCAGGCCCTTCCCTCTGCACTTCTCTGGACTGGTGTCCAATGTTTCCGCCGCTGGGTGTGTGGGTGCCACAGGTAACCTGAAGTCTCCTGCTTCCCCTGGTGTTCTCTGTTCCCTCTTGTCCTTGCTTTTTGACCAAGTCTGATGGCTTTGGAGACATTCCATGTCTGGCGGCAGGGCCAGAGCCATGGAGGGCTTTTACCTTCTGCCCAGCACCTTGGAGCTCCTGTGACATGGGCGGCCAGCCCTCTCCTTCCTGTTCCCTCACTGGTTTCCAGAATGTGCAGGCTCTGCCTTTTTTCTCCCTGGAGCACATGTGAGGACTGTCAGTCTTGCAGCGTTTGCTCTCAGTTGGAACAGAATGGTCCTGCGTCGCGTCCCTGACGTGCTGTTAGCTGTGCTTTTCCTTTCAGAGGTTTGCCGCATCTAGGATCACTTACTGGGGCCAGGAGAGCTGCGTGGCGCTGCTGTGTGACTGGTAAGCTCACAGCTTCCGGTGCCCGCAAGCCCGGGAGGGAGGGAGCGACTACAGAGATGGTTCCACTGGCCACATGGTCTGTCTTCTGAATCGGGAGGCGTTCGCGACGCTGTTGGGGTTCGCTTTCTGAGGTTGCTGTGGCGTGTGGGTGAGGGTTCCTTTATGCTGGCATTCTCTTGCATGCCGTGTAAATCCACCAGCTTAAGGGATCAACGTGACCTCCAACTGGTCTTCTGTGTGTCATCGAATCCCACCCCAGGGCACTGCCTCAGTCGGTGCCACCCGAGGCCTGGTGGTTGATGGGATAGACTCAGGCGCATGTACCATCCAGCTGCCCCCCCCGAGCACCTGTTGTGCTCTCTAAACTTCTCACTTGCCCTCGTGACCAGTCTTAGGAGGGAGTCTTAGTTTGTCTTGGAAAGAGGATGCAGGTTCAGGGAGGGTGAAAGTGCTGGCTGCTGCCCCGCACGCGGGTGGGACACTCGGCTTCTCTGCACTCTTCCCGTTTGCCCTGTACTGCTTGTCTTTGCTGCATAAGCAGCTGCCCCAGTTTAGTGACGCGAATGCTCCATATCCCAGCCTGTGGCTCAGGCAGCCGGAGCCACTCGGCTGGGAGCTCCTGGTGCAGTGACCCTGTGGTGACAGCCAGCACGTTGGTGAGGGGACACCCCCGGGCCTGTGGCAGTGGTAACGAGTCTGCTTTCTTTCCTTCTGGGAAGTATTCCTGTGGTCTACATCTTCCAGCTTGATGTCCCCAGACAGCAGCTGGTTTACAAGCAGCAGCTGTCCTTCCAGCACAGAGTGTGGGACATTGCTTTCGAGGAGACCCAGGGGCTGTGGGTGCTGCAGAACTGCCGGGAAGCCCCCCTCGTGCTCTGCAGGCCCGAGGATGGCCAGTGGCAGGTGAGACGTGTGTCCCCTGAGCCGGGGGTGGGGGTGGGGGCGTGGGGCAATAGCTGTCTCCCCTTTCAGCTTGATCATGTGTTGGTGCCAGAGGTGTGTCCTGGGATGTGCTTGTGGGGCTTGTGACCTGGGAGAAGGGAGCTGGGGTGCCTGGCCAGATTGTCCAGTGTCGTGAAGCCTGGACTTTTGGGGGATTGCTGTCGTTGGCAGGTGTTGTCCATGACTGTCCCAGTCAGCCTGGTTTTTTAGTAGAGAAGCCGACACTTGGTGTGCGCGCCTAACCTTTACAGGTTTAGCATGGCCTCCCGGGGCCGTGGTCCCATGGTCAGGAGACCCAGGTGCACTGGAAGGCGTGTGGGCTATGGGCAGACCCCGCACCTGCTCTGAGGTGGCTTGCTCACCTGTAAAGTGGGGACGTCATCTCCTTCCTGTTCCATGAGGCAGCCTTAGGGAGAACCCACGCAGAGCACGCCAAAGCCCTTTGCAGACTGTCCTGTCCTTCACAGACGCTCACCTGACTGAGTGCTCTGCAGATACCCCTGAACCTTTCAGGACTTTTATCGGAAAAGTGGCATGAATGCCACCAGCTGGTACCTATCAGGTGTGCCGGGCTCCTTCGATAAAGTCCCACGTGATGAGCCAGCGCCTGAAACGCCGGCAGCCCTTGGGTCATGGCCTTTTCTCCTGACGAGATGTGGTGGGAACAGCATGCAGCTTCCCCTGGTCTTCACGTAGAGATTTATGGGGCCCCTTCCCCGGCCCCATAGCCTGGGCGCCTCAGCACGTCTGCCCATTATTGTGCCAGCAGCCCCCTCTGATCCCAGTTTTCCATTTGCCTCTCAGCCTGTTCCTGAAAATGCCACAGTGAAGAAAGTCTGCGCTCACCTTCTCGGGAACTGGGCCATGCTTGAAGGTGAGCACGTGCGGCCCGCCTTTCGGGGTGACCTCTGACCACGGCCATGCACAGGAGATTCTAGAATGAGACGCACAATAGGAAGCTGTGAGGACATAGGATGTGTGGGAGGGGCGTGTCCCTGTTAGGGGCACCCAGGAGGTAACCCACACTGGGCACAAAGGCTGGGTGTGACTTGGTGTCAGGACTCTGTGTCGGGGACCCGTGTCGGGAACCCGTGTCAGGGTTCCGTGTCAGGGATCCGTGTCGGGGCAGTTGAGCTGCGTGGGAACCAGGGTCTCAGTCGCCTCTGCCTTCAGGGCTGGGTGTTAGAAGTTCCCAGATGGGGTGGGAGCCACTCCCAGTCCCCAACTGGTGGCGCTGAGCAACTCCATAGTGTGTGCAGTTTCCCGGCCAGGAGATCAGGCGTGAGGACAACCCATGGGGCCACCCAGGGTCACCCGGCACAATGGGGTCCTAATAGGAACACCAGGCTGAGGGAAGGGGGAGAGCAGAGGAAAGAAGGCAGGTCACCCCACGAGCTGCCATGTTCCACCAGGAGGGAGCGGAGTCCCATCAGTCAGGGCCACGTGAGCACTGAGTGGGGCTCCAGTAGGGAGTCGCGTCGGATGTTAGGGCGGTGAGACCCCACTGTCTGCGCTGGTGACAGGGCAGGCCCTGATTCCCAGCCCCTGGCGGTTCCCTCACGCTTCTCTTGGGCAGAGACTTGAACCAACAGTGTCTGGAGGGGTGTTTGTAACCTGGCACTGGGATTCCGGTGCCTTCGTCCAAAGCAATCATTGCCCAGCACACTGCTGAGGGCCGGACTGCACCCCCTCCGCCGTGAGGTCGGTTCCTCGGGGCTCTGGAGAGATTCCAGCATGAGCATTTTGTTCACGGGAGCAGCGAAGCAGCATTGGGGGAAAGGGTCCTTGTGGGGACGCATTGGCTTTGTGTCCCAGGGATAACTTCCATCCAACTTCCTTTTAAAAGTGGCTCTATGGCAGGACTGTTGGGGCCAGGGGTGCGGGGGTGGGGGACACACAACGGCACTAACAGGCCGCTCCCTGCCTGGCATGTGCCGTCCTCGCCGCCTGGGCTTGGGGCCTGCACGTCCTGAGGGTCACGTCATTCAGGGCCAGGCCCTTACTGTGCTTGGTTTCCTAAGAAGTTTATGGTGCAGGTGGGGGCAGAGAGCACAGAGGAAGCCAGCTGACCTTGACAGTCACAGGAGGGCGGGAGAGCTGAGGGAGTGGGGACGGCATGGCACGCGTGTGGGCACAAGTGTTTGTCACTGATGGGCCTGTGGCATTTCCCACAGGGGTGAGGTGGTCTCAGGCACAGCCGACTTTTGTTGTTGGTTAGAGGCGAGTCCAAGGTCCAGCCAGTGTGGCCACCTTGAAGAAGGTGCCACCAGTCCACAGAGAACTCCAGGTGGTCACGGGGTCACTTCCCTGTTGCAGGGGGGTCTCAGGGTCCTAGCAGATCCGCCAGAGGCAGCTTCCCAAGTCACCATCCAGCTGGCATGTGTTCTTGTCCCTCCCGCACAGGCTCTGCTGGCGCGGACGACGGCTTCAGCAGTCTCTACAAGGCCACCTTCGACCACATGACCACTTACCTGAAGAAGAAGGAGGAGAGGCTGCAGCAGCAGCAGCAGAAGCGACGCAGGGATTTGCCGTCTGGGCCCAATGGGCAGACCAAGAGGGTGAGGGCCGGCCAGGCGTCCCGCAGCTGCCCGTCCTAGGCACAGACAGCTCCTGGCCTCGGAAAGCAAAGCAGACTCAACTCATCCCCTCCCTGCCAGCAGCTGCCTATAAGAAGAAAATGGGACATCACTGTTCACTTACACTTGGTGGCGTGGAGTCCAGACCAGCTCAGTGGACAGTGGCCTCCTGGGGTTGTCCCCACAACTGGATGGTGCCGGGCTCCAGAACATTCTGTTGCTGAGCAGAGGCTCTTCTGCTGGCGTTCTGAGCAGCTTTCTGGTTGAAGGGAAGCTGGATGGCGTGTCAGCTTAATGGAGGCCCCCGGCGAGCCACTCGGTGCCTAGAAGCACTTGACCTTCAGACTGGAGGACACCACATACTCTGGACGTTGTCCTCCAGGGGAAATCCCTGAGCAGACGTTTCTACGCCAGTGAGATAGACGTTTTCTTCTTCTTCCTGTCGTCTCGCCCTTTCAGCTGCCGCTCACCACGCCACGCGGGGCCCTTGAAACCTACAGAATTAAGCGCTCAGCTCCTTCCTCAGCCCTGGCCTTGTGCCGTGTCCCCGTCCCCATGCCACAAGTGGCCCCGTCTGGTTGGCACAGCTGCAGGCGACCTGGCGTGGAGCCCTCGTGGACAGCGCTGGTGAGAGGGACATTCTGGGTGGGGATGTCGCCGACAGGACTGAATCGTGCAGGGAAGTGTCTGGGACATTATGTGTATTTATTATCTTAGTTTCAGCTTCGGGCACGTGTCACACAGAGCAGGGGTGTCAGCCGAATTCTAATCACCGATCAATAAAGGTGAGCTTTTAGTACCTTCTGGAAATGTTTATCAGCAACACGTGGAACTAATTTGAAAGTACACTGAGCAAAACCGTTTTGATGAGTGTACTGTTTGTGCCCGAAATGTTCGCTTTTTGATGAGAAGAGTTGTTTGGTGTGGGGTTTCATGGGGACCTGGAAGGAAACCATTTCGTGTATCAAAAGCTGGAGACTTAAAATTGTTCTAAGTGCCTTGTTTTAAACACTGGTCTGAAAACTGCTGTTTGTGATGTGCTGCGAGTCGGGTTTAAGAGCAAAGGGGGGTGCTTGGGGCGGAATGGCGATGCCCAGAACGGAGGGAGAGCTGGGGTACGGGGCGGGGGGGTGACACCCGGGGCATGTGCCAGGGCCTGGTCCTATGGGAGGAACCTGACCTTGCTGGTACTGGCCCCGGGAGTGTTCTCATCAATAATTTGCTTTCAAATTCTTGGTTTTCGGAGAAGTTTAGGTTTGGTCTTGTCAATGTCTTGGCTTAAGACGGCTCAGCAAACTGTCCTGCAGGCCAAATTGCCAAATCCTGTGACTTAATGGTTTTTACAGTTTTGAATGGTTGAAGAAAACCAAAGGAAAAATAGTACTTCATGATACATGAAAATCATATGCAATTCAAATTCCAGTGTCCATAAAATGTTGGCACAGCCACGCCTGTTCGTTCTGGTCTGTGGCCCGTGCCCGCCTGTGCTACCACAGCACAGGGTAGCTGACGGGAGTCCGTGGGCTTGCACCGTCTGAGATGCGTGTTATCTGGCCCTTAGAGAAAAGTTTGTCGACCCCTATTTAAGATCCCTTTTAAATTAGTGTATTTTAAAACGTAACTGGTTCATTTGTTTGGGAAAAAAACGCAAAACCCTGTTCTTCCTGTGATCATATCGACCTTTCCCACCACTCACTGTGTTCCCTGGGGCAGGCGGAGCATGTGTCCTGGTCATTCCAGCCCACGCTGAGAGGGAGCCCCGGGGGAGCTGGGTGCCTAAGGTGGGTCCTTTTCACCCGATCAGCAGGCCCACACACCAGTACACGGGGTGCCCAGAGCCACGGCCCGGAGACCAGAGCGGAGAGGAGTCCGGAGGGGCCACAGTCAAATTCCTCATGCTTACCAAGGTCATGCGACAGAGACCAAGTTCTATTGGCCAAGTGACAGTGACAGTTGTCCACTCTGCCCCTTTCTCCCACATCCCCCCTTCCTTCTCCCTGGCTGGGCAAGTCAGTCTCCATTGGCCACTCAGATGCGTGTGTTCCCCTTCTGCCCAAGACAAGGGGCTCCCGGAGGGTGTGGCCAGGGGAGCCAAGCAGCACTGGGGGGATTGGAAAAGGGGGTACAGTGCCCCCCGCCTCTGCAGTGTCCTTCCTGCGGGTGCGTCCCACAGGGCTGCAGACTCCTGGGGCTCTGGCCCCACTGGTCCCAGGGGCGTAATGGCTTCCTCCTTGGCTCTGAAGTCCTGTCCACGCCCTGGGGTTAGTCCTTCCATTAAAGGCTCTGACAAATCTCAGGTGATATGAGCCGTATTCTTGGGGGACCCTGACTGATTAAATTAGTCCTTACATGCCCTCAGTTGTCTCAGAAATTTCTTTTCCGGTTGTTTTGCACCCAGACCCACATAAAGGGTTTTGCAGCCCTTAACTCTTCCCCTAGAACAGTAGCGTCCCCACTTCCTTCCGTGACTTTGACTTGTTGAGAAAAATGGGTCCACTTCTATCTCCTGATTCACAAAGCAGTTTATTGATTGGTCAGTTTCGCCTGTGGACCTACTGTGGGAGCTGAGGACTTGGTTTTCTTACACACACCCCTAATTTTATTTTTCTCCCATTTTTCTTTTTTTTTGTGGGGAGGGTTCTAAATGTTTACTTTGGGGGAGAGTCCTTGGGCTTTGTTCCAAATCACTGATTTTTAAAAATTTGGTTATCATTATTTCTTAATTCTAAGCATTTTAGTTCTTATTTTGATTTCCACTGCAGTATACAACTGGAATGTCACCAACTGAACACTTGGGTAACTCCCCACCAGAAACAGGACATTTACCGGCAGTTGAGAGGTCCCCCAAGTGCCTTCCAGTCGTTGACACCCCCTCCCAGGTGAAGGCGGCTGACAACACGTTAGCTTTCCTCTTGTGGCTTGTGGCCTCCTTGGCTCCGCTCTTTGGGTGAGATTCGTCTACATTGTTGCATTGGTTGTAGAGTCATTGTCATTGCTACATAGTATTGCTTTAGGTGGCAACCCTGCGGTGTATCCAGTGTGTATCCCTCCTATTGTCAGCTGGCCTTTGAGTCTTTCCCAACTGGCTGCCACTGAACATTCTGCCCCTGCCTTTTGGAACACGTGGAAACATTTCAGCTGTATCCTGAGCAGTGGAGTTGCTGGCTCACGGTCATGTTTAGTTTGGATGGTGCTGCCTGTCCTTGTGAATTCTAGCCCCACCACAGGACGTCAAATTTGGTACATTCCCATGCTCAGCAGTTGAGGTTTTGATAATGTTTCATTTTGCAAAGACACAAATTTGGAGAAATGGGCTGGTGTGTGGGAGCCAGTGAACTGTCCACTTGGCGTCCAGACTTAAACATGATCCTGCTTTCGGAAGGTCACCTTAGAAACAGCGTGGATCACCCACTCTAGGGGAGGCCAGCCACAAGGCCATGCAGCCACTCAAGCAGCCTGAGAAGAGGGCGCCTCCTGCCAAAAGCCAGTGACTGACGGCCTGGACGGAGCTGTCTTGGGTTGGCAGAGCTGCTTTCTAATACAAATGCAGAACGCTCCAGAGTCTTTCCTGCATCACCATTTGCCTCAAGCCTGTACGTGTTGACGTGTATTTCTTTGTAACTTCCCTTGTGATTTCTTTGATCTATGGGCTATTTGGAAACGTGGTGTAAGTTCCAGACATTTGCCTTTTTTTCTTCAGATTTCTTGTGTCACTGGGTTTAATTCCATTGTGGTCTCAGAATATACATTGATTTCATTCCTTTTAGATTTGTTGAGCTTTAATGCTCCACAAATCCCATGGTTATTTCACGTGCCCCAGAAAAGGGTGTGTGTGTTCTGAGTTGTTGGCTGGAGGAGTGCCCTAAGGGTTAGGTTAGGTCAGCGACCCTGTTGGCCATGTTGGCTCAAACACTACCGTCCTCCTTCTTTTCGTGCACGTCCATCATATGAGCCAATCTATTAGTATCATATATCTTATTAACACATTTCAGGGAAAAACTCATATACTCATCACTGGAGATACCAGTCTTTTACAAAACTCAATATCCGTCATAAAAATAAGAAAATGGGAAATGAGGGATACTTTCTTTTTAAAAAGTGGTGGTAAAAAGTACAGCACATAAAATTGACCATTTTGGCCATTTTTAAGTGTACAGTTCAGTGGCATTAAGTACATTCAGTTGTTTGCAGCCACCTGAGGGCTCCATTCTTTTTTTTTTTTTAAATTTTATTGGGGACTATTGGAGAACAGTGTGTTTCTCCAGGGCCCATCAGCTCCAAGTTGTCCTTCAATGTTAGCTGTGGAGGGCGCAGCTCAGCTCCAAGTCCTGTTGCCATTTTCAGTCTTTAGTTGCAGGGGGCACAGCCCTCCATACCATGGCGGGAATGGAACCTGCAACCTTGTTGAGAGCTCGCGCTCTAACCAACTGAGCCATCCAGCCGCCCCTCCAGAAGCTCAGCAGCAGCTCGTTGTCTTCAATCTAGTTGTGGAGGGTGCAGCTCACTGGCCCATGTGGGAATCAAACTGGCAGCCCTATTGTTCAGACCTCGCACTCCAACCAACGGAACCACCCGGCCTCCCCCTCATCCATCTTGACCTGATAAAAGCTATATCCCTCGGTACCCAAGCCCAGGTCTTCCTTGACGAAGAGACCATGGCGTTGCCACGGAGATCAGCAACAAGGCACTCCTGCCTCTGTACCCTCCCCCACGGCACCAGAGGTATGAGCCAGGGTGGCCACACAAGAGGAACCAGCTAAGATGACAGGGCGGAGACGCAAAGCCATCCTATTTGCAGGGGACCTGATAGCATATCTGGGAAACGCGAGCGAATCGATGCTCAGACTCAAGAAAGGAAATACCGGATCTGGAGACCAGTTACCGTCACGTCAGTAACATCCCTCTGTACAGACAACACACAGACGACGGAGTAGTGGAGACAGTTCCATTTACAGCCGCGACAAATACCGCTTAGGAACACACTGAACGAGAAATGGCACACGTCTACAATGGAAAGTTTAAAACAGTCTTGAAAGATACAAAAGTAGACGAACAAATGGAAGGACATCTCTGTCTTGGATGGACCACTAAACTCTAGTTACAGCAGGTCCCCCTAATTGATAAATTCAAAGCAGCACCAATAAAAATATTGTCTATTTTATGGAGTTAGGCAATTTGATACTGAAGTTCATATGGAAAAACAAACATAATAAACAGCCAGGAAGACACACAATAACTGAGGGGGTTCTCCTCCGAGAAGCAGTAACACACTGTCAATCCCTGTGATTAAAACCATGGTACAGGCCTGTGAATAGATAGAGCGGTGGAATAGAAAAGAAAATGCAGAGCAGCCCCGAGTATATATGGAAGCTTACCATATAACAAGGTGTGTCTCAAATAACTGGACACAGATGAATTCCACACACACACACACACACACACACACACACAACGGTGATGGGACAATTGGGTTGCCACTTGGAAAAAGTTAAAATTAGATCCATATCTCACTTCATACAAGAATGAAATCTAAATACATTAAGAAGTAAAAAATGAAACCACGAGTACTAAGAGAAAATACAGATGGGTTCCTTGTTAACTTCCGTGTAGGGAGTCTATTACTCAAAATCCAGAGACAATAAGAAAAAGATAATACATTTGCCTATAGACAAATAAAATTGTTTTGCACGACAGAAAGCACCATGAACAAAATAAAAACAGGGCTGACAAACGGGGAGGAAATATTTGCAAAATATAACACAGGAAAGAGCTGCCTCTTTGTCTATCCCTCTGTAATATCCCGAACATACAAAGAGCTCTTTTAAAAAACTGGAGACAGGGTGGCCGGATGGCTCAGCTGGTTAGAGCACAAGCTCTGAACAACAGGCTTGCTGGTTCGATTCTCACATTGGCCAGTGAGCTGCGCCTTCCATAACTAAATTGAAGACAACGAGTTGCCGCTGAGCTGCCAGAGGGGCGGCTGGATGGCTCAGTTGGTTAGAGCGCGAGCTCTCAACAAGATTGCCGGTTCAATTCCCGCATGGGATGGTGGGCTGCGTCCCCTGCAACTAAGGATTGAAAATGGCGACTGGACTTGGAGCTGAGCTGCGCCCTCCACAGCTTCATTGAGATTGAAGGACAAAGACTTGGAGTTGAGGGGCCTTGGAGAAACACACTGTTTCCCCAATATTCCCCAATAAAAAAAAAAACAACCAAACAAAAAACAACAACTGAGAGACAAAGGACCAAAAAACCAAACCATATGGAGAAAAGGGAAAAAGACATGAATAGATAATTCTCAAAAATGACCCTCAAGTGTATGAAAAAATTTTCAAACTTGCTCATAGCTAGAGAACTGCAAATTAAAATGACAATAAAAAACTATTTCTCACTTAGCAGATTGCCAAAAATTTAAATAAAATGACGACACGCTCAGTGGGTGAGGCTGTGGGGAAGCAGGCCCTCGCATACATTGCTGGAGGGGAATTTGGCAATACCTCTCAAAACTGAACATGCACTCATCTTTTGTCCCTCCCTCCCACCTTTGGGGTCCACCCTGAAGACATATCCCACAATATGAAAATGCACACCCGTAAGTTTAATTACTGAGCATGATTTGTCATTGGAAATTGTTGGCAACCACGTGAATGCCCACATGGGTAAGGGTTAAGTGAACTCGGTTACACTGCACGATGGGGCACCTGGAGCACCCTGCAGCTGTGACGATGGCCGGAGGGTCTGTGCACCCACACACAGTGATGCAGGACCTACTGTTACGTGTCAGGCCAACGTGCACAAGTGTCTATAGCATGTTACCTCCATGTAGGAAAGATGGGGATAGAAGGAAACACACAGGCATCTGCTCATTTGTGCAAAAGAAATACAGGAAGAAAAATCAGACACAAGACAGTGGTCGGTTTCCTGCAGGGTGTGGGTGGGACTGGGATGGGAAGAAGGGGGCATAGAAGTGGAGAAGCAGGGATGGGGGGGCAATGTTTTCCCAAGGGTACTGTTTTTGTAAAGCTCCCATTTTTGGAACCACAGTAACATACCCCGAAATCAACCAACAAACCAGGACGTGGGGGAAATCCCAAATGCAATACAGACCGTATCAAACGAACCTAAGTCTCTTATACATGAGAAACTGAACCCCTCCTAAAGGGGGTGGGGAAGAAAAGAACCCACTTAAGTCACTTTGAAAATGATACTTTGACTGGGTCCTCTAAGGACAAAAGAACCAGACAAAATACTGTCCTTTAGATAGTAAACGTGTTTCCCACGGGGTGTGGGTGAGCAATACAGAAATTGCTTTATGTGCACTTTGGGATTGAATAAGTAAGTACCCAGGGTACAAGGAGGCCAGGGTCCTCACTGTCAGAGAAGGAAGTCAGGACAAGGAAAGAGAAGGGTTATCAGGAACCGGTAACGTGGGAACAGGATTGGAGGACTCAGTGTGAAGCTACGGTTTTCATACATGTATACACAGATAGACACAGAAAGCAATACACCGGTGTGTGTATGCTTGGGTTCGTCTAGACACATATATGTTCCAGCTCTTTTTGCTCAAAGATAATGACACCCAGTCACAATGAGCTCACGTGTCACCCAAATTTTGGTTGTTAAGCACCACTCTCCAATATGGGCAATACCTTGTTTTATGGTGCTCCACAGATGTTGTGTTTTTCACAAATGGAAGGCAGGACTCTCTACCAGGGAAAAAGGTTCTGACTCACTTTTGCAGTCCTCGCTGTATTGGGTGGTGTGGAACGGAAGCTGCAGCGTCTCTGAGGCATGCGTGCCTGAGACACCGGGGGTCCTCGGAGAAGTGGGCGGTTCCAGGGCTGGAGCAGGAAAACTACAAGCTGAGCCTAGGGCATTGTGTGGAGCCAGAAAGTAAGGATGTGCTCAGAAAAGATGGGATACTTGTTGAAAGAACGGGGAACCATCCTAACCTGAAGGGGCTCTCAAGGGCCAGAGCTGGAGCAATCTGAGCAAGAAAATAAGTGAGGGTACAATTGGATGAGCATAACATAAACACCCACCTATATAAATAAATCGCTGAATGAATGAATGAATGAATGAATGAATGAATGGTGGAGAAGGGACGGTTCTTCCTTACTCAGGAATCCCGATTAATAACTGTAAAAGGGGGGATTGAAATACAAAATCACCACTAGGTCACAGATGTAATTGTCACTGGCAAGACCCACTGACATTTGGGGAGCCACAGGATATCTGCGCAGCTTCGGGGCAACTCCGCGACGATACTCGGTACTTGCAAAGAGAAAACAACGCCTTTACATGGGAAAACCCAGCAGACACTATGTAGCCCAGAGACCAAGGTCGGTCTCCCCAGTGACCTGACTTGCGGACACCACGTCCCCCTGATGAGCACTGAGGGGCCTCGCCATCATGGCTGTGGGGCTCCTGCTGACGCGCGGACAGAACCCCACGAGATGACGTCACACAAACCCACATGGAGACAGCCCATTGTACTCACCCTTCGAAGGCGTCAGGGCCACGAAGAAAGGACAGACTGAGGGACTGTCTCAGCGTGCGGGAGGCCGGGACCCGCGACTCGGGGCGTGTGGGAGCCTGGGCTGGGTCCTGGAGCAGGAAGAGGATGTCGGTGGGAGCGCTTTTTGAATCATGAGCAACACCTGGCCTGTTAGTGTGTTTGTGGGAATGGCTGGCGGAGGGAGCCATTGATAAGCTAGGGGAGGGGAGGGTGGCAGGAGGCCAGTCCAGGGGATAGTGAGGGGTGGGGCTGCACTTGGGGTGGGGGCTTACGTACACGCAGTAAGATGGAGGGTCCAAGATGCTGGGGTGAGCACGACAGGTGTGTGCGCCACCACCATCATTCTAATCCAGAAACACAGTTGTGGGGACAAAGCCCCAACAAAACAGTTTCCAGGCTCTCAGTCTCACATAGAAAGGTGCTGGCTCGGGTAGTAAGTGGCCATTAACTGTGATCAGATGCCAGCAGCTGTGGCTAGTCAGCTGTAACCCGTAGGCCATTGGCCACTAATATAACGGCTGTGGCTACGCTAGCAGAAAGGAATGGGGGCTAGCAAGAAGATGGTGGCTGGCAAGCGCGGACTGCTGTTAGGCAGATTATGTAGATCCTGCTTCCTGTGTCTCCAGCCCAGCTGCCAGCGAGAATATATTGGTTTGACTCCCCTACTTATGGCTCCGTGGGTGTTCCTTTTTGGCCTTACCGTGTCCTGCGTTCTTGGGCGGGGAGCGGGAGCTGAGACCCTGCATGACAACAGTGTATCCACACCCCCGAGACTTACCTTGGGCTCCTGACAATCAGCGCCCCTAGCGCTGTGCCTGGACCAGGACGAGCGGGTCCCCATGCCTCAGGGGCAGGTCGACAGGTTTAGCAAAGGAAGATGCTTCAGTGACTCTGCCCACTCTTTGAAGTGCCCTCCTTAGAATTTTCTACCTCCCTCTGGTGCGTGGGAAAGGCTGAGCCCAGTCTCCTGTTTCAGGGCACTCTCTGACTCTGGACCCCTACTTGCAAGGGTCCTTCAGCTGTGTGCGTGTGTGTGTGTACACGAGTGCGTGCTTCTGCTCACCCCTCCGTGTCCCAGCTGCTCTCCCAATCAGACTCACCATCCTGCCTGTTCCTCTGACCTTCTCTTACTGAGCATGCCCCTGGCAATGGGGTCGGGCCATGCCCAGGTCATCATGGGGAACCTGCAAAGGGGGAGCCGGGGCCCTGGCCCAGAGCTCCTTTTATTTAGGCCGCGCAGCAGCCTGAAGAGGAGGAGAGCCCCTGAGAACTGGCTCTGTGCTGCATCTGCTTCAGAGCTTCTCGTGCCTGCGAGGTTTGTTCCCTACCTGCCTCCTGAGCCCCTGGCACTTCCCACATCTGTGGGCACCCTGTCCCCCTCTCATGGCAGAGCCAGCGGCACCTGAGGACATCCCCCAGGACGCCTGGGGCTGTGGGCAGCAGGTCAGCGGGTGTCGGCTGGGAAGCCTGTGCGTGCCCTCGCTGAGTGACCTGCTCCTGGCTTCTCACTCAGAACAGCCTGTGCCCACAAAATCCTGCTCACCAACTCTTTCCATTTTTGTTTGTTAACCTGGAAATGTAGATTTACCGTCTGCTGGGGAGACAGACTGCCTGTCAGCCAGGGGGCCCACATCACAAGTGTGCAGCCCACCTTTGTGACATAGAGCTCATCCCATCTCTCATTGTCTAACGGGGAGACAGACGTCAGCAGCAGCGGGAACCCCTCCCCTCGGGCCCCTGTGCCTGCTCCCTGCACCCCCGTGACCAGCCCTCCTCTGACACCAGCGATTGTTTGCTTTTGCCTGTTTTGACCTTGATATGTGAAGAATCACTCAGTATCTTCTCTTTGTGTCGGCTTCTCCGGTTTACATCTCCATGTGACAGTCAGTAGGCTGTTGTGTTTTCAGCTTTGGCGTCTGTGCTGCTATTCTCGTGTGTGTCATGCTTGACGAGCGCCTATGCATGTCTTTCCAAGTGTGAGTTTCAGTCACAGCGTGAATGAATGAATGAGTGATCTGGAATCAGAATTTCAAGCGGAAAAGTTTGGGAACTTCTGTTCAGTTCCTAAGTTTCACGTGATGTTGGGCTGATTTGGCTTGTCCCTGTGACCGGCACAGGGCACAGCTATCATCCATCGACCCTGGTCCTCGGCAGGGGGACCATAGTGGGCTGGTGCCATCAGTTGTGACAGGTAACGCTTTTGAAAACAGCTCTGAGGGCTTCAGATTTGGGGGAGAGTGATTCTGCGGCTTTGAGGGCTGTTTCCATGGAGATAGGAAGACAAGCAGTATTTCCCGAGGACTGCTGACCGGCTGATCGCCATGGGAGGTGTTTTCATGGCTCGTTCTGCTGAGTTTTCACAACACTTGTCCTTATCACACTCTGCAGCTCAGGCGCTGGCTCTGGGACTTGCCTGGTGACGCCGCAGGTGCCACTTGTTTGTTCACCGCCAAGTTCTATTCTTCCCACGGGCCAGATCGCTGTCTCCTGGAGATAAAACACTTTTCTTTGACTTTCCATCCCTGAGCCTGCAGCCACCCCCACAGCAGGCGTTCAGTCATGTGGGGGCACGGGAGAGGTTGCTGCAGGAAGCACCCTGCCCCAGTGTGGGTGCCGCCCCTCCCGCAGCGCCTCACACGGGGTCCAACTGAATTAGTCAGGCGAGGGGCGGGGGGAGCTGAGGCTTTATGAATGTCCTCCTGTATTTGGGCTTTACATATTCTGAAAACATTTACTTAGCGGCTCATGGGTTCAAAGTTTGTCTGTCTTTCCTAAGAAACTGTTCCTTCACTACTAACCAAGGACGTTCACTGTCCTCCGTGATGCTCTTTGCCTCCATGCTTTTTTACTTGGTATAAAAATGGCAGCATCAGCTGGCTTTTGGCTGACACTTTCTTGGTGTATTTCCCCCAACCCTTTCCTGAAACCTCCCCACTTTACTATATTTTAGGTATGTCTTTTGTCAATGGCAAATGGCTGGATTTTTTTCCTTCTAGTCTGAGAAATCTGCCTTCTAACCGACAAGCCCAATACATTTCTGTGACGTCTCATTGCTGGAACCTCTGCCCGAGGGGTACGTGTCCTGTCTGGTGCTTTCTTTCTGTTGACTGCATCCTTTTGTGCCGTGTCTCCACCCACCGTCTTCCCTTCGGATCCATTGCATTTCTTACCCACCTCCCTCCACGGTTTTGTGAGTGGTATACCCTCTCCTCTTTTGGTGTCACAGCCTGGTAAAACAGAGGACATTTGTGATGGAAGGGCACTGTGCTGGAATAACTAACTCTCTGCCGGTGACTCATCGCTCGATCACGCCGAGCCTGGGTTCAAACCTGGATGAGGAGGGATGACAGCCCTCTGGAGAGGCTGTGGTGATGATATGGACGAGTGTGGCCGGGCGCAGCTTCCACCAGCTTCTCCCGCCTCCCAGCTAGGACAGGGAGGTTTCGTCTGCTTCCCCTAGAGTCAGCCCTGATCTCTGGGCTGGGGTGGGCCGGTCTGGGGAGCCCACGGGAGTATGTGCATGTGAATGAACCCACTTGGTGACTGTTTCTCCAGCACAATCTCCCTGGGGGAGGGAACAAATGGCTCAGGTGGCAAGATCATGATAAAATGAAGACGGGAGTTTATAGTTAAAGAAAATTGGCACAGTTTAGTGAGATGAATGCACAGCAGCATGTAGAAAGACGGATGTTTCTCCTTGGTAACGGAATCCTGAAGGGCTGTGCACATTGCTGCTCAGTCGGAGGATGGTGTTTCCCAAACGCTAGAGGAAATGTCGCATTCTGCCCTTTTTCCTGGAATGCAGTCACGATGGCTGGTGCTCCAGCAGTCATATTGGCCCATGAGGATGGTGGCACAGGAAGATGCTTGTTTAATAAACACGTACGAAAACTTGTTGTGGGTCAGGTCTTGCTTTGAATATTTTACAAATATTAACTCATGTCATCCTCATAGCAACCTCTGCTTCTCAGGTTCACTTCCCCTCAGCCCCAAAGCAGCTGACCAAGCCACAGGTAAGAGGAATGTGGCAGGTAGAAGACATGCACCATGCACCCCACACTGGTGTCCCCTTGTCATGTTGGCTGTCCCCATACCACCTTCTGTCTTCATCTTTTCTGCTCCTGCCTATCTTCAGATGTGAAATTTAAGTTCATTTGATACTTAAGTTCATCTTCATTTTTTTTCTCTTGCCTGATCTCTGCCCTAGTCCCCTGTTTGTGGCTTTCCCAATTCTCCCATTTACTGTTGAAAGACAAAAATAAAATCTTAAAAGTATGTAGAGAGAAATGCTAAGTGACCCACCTGGCAATTATAGACTAACAGCTGACATCGCAAAAGCAATAAAGGCAGCTACAAGGTAGTGGAAAACTCAAAATGCTGAGAAAAAGAAATAACTGCCAACCCAGGCTTGGTTAAATTGGTTAAACTTGGTTAAATTATTTTTCCTAAAGTAGGATGAAATAAAGACATTTTCAAACAAGCAAACAAAAGGCATTTGCCATGAAAGGAACCTTACAGCCAGAGGAAGGAAGCTGAGAGACAAAGGAATTGGAACATGTGGGTGAATAGAAACAAGTATTGACTGTGAATATGTAATAATAATAATAATAATAATAATAATAATAATAGTAAAAGACATCTAATTTGGGCTATTAACTCACCAAGGTAGACCCCAAAATGCTGGGTAACAATGACACACAAACAAAAGGGCACAATTGGAGTTAAATCCTAAGATATTTGCATTTTGTAGTATGTAGAGTTAGAACTTTAGACTTTGTTAATCTAAATATACAGTTGAAAATGTAAATGGCACCAGTAATAGACTAGAAATAGAATAAGTATATAATTCTCAAATATAGACAGGGAAAAAAATGAAATGAAAAAATCTTAATCTAGAAAATGAGGAAAACGCGCAGAGAGGCATTGGGAAAGCCTGAGACTGGTGCTGTGGGGGCCATTGCCCCGCCCTCACCCAGCGCCCTCCTCACGAGGCCCCTTCTCATCTAGTCAGCAGCTTCCCAATGAAACCACCACCAGCTGAGTGAAGACATGCAGTTCTGACCCTTCCTGGCAGATGCGGTGCTTGTTTCACGTTGATAGATGTTACCAGAGAACTAATTCCCATTACATTGTCAATGATGTGTTTGCTCGTCAACCTTTTTTTTTTAACCATTAAAAAGCTTCCAATCCAATACTTTCCTATTCTGTTTCTAATTTTTCTTGCTTCCAACTATGCAGTGAAAGCAGGACCAGGCAAACTTTCCTTGCTTCCTGGGGTTTTCAATTTCCCCGCTTCCCAGAAGGATTAGAAGGCGCTTTGTGTTTTCTTGGTAAGTTGGAAGTCGCCACTGGAAGTGGCTCTCTCCCTCCCGTTTGCATTTTAGTAATGGACTCATCCTTAATGGAGAGAAGTGACTTTCTGGTGGAGGAATTTCTGTGGGAGACGGTGGCAGGAGGACTCGGCTGGTCAGGTGGGGAGTGGGATCTCATTGGGGGGGCAGCTGTGCAGATGGGCTGTAGGGTAAGGCCCCTGCTCAGTGAAGATGAGAGCATCTCCTCACCCATTCCCAGAGGCTGCGAAAACCCCAGGGAATGCAAGGCAAGGCGAGTGTATGTGTGTGCACAGCGTGTGGACTCGTCTGCATGCATGTGCGCCCAGCTGTTTACAGCATCTGGACCCTTCGCCAGGGATGGAATTACACCTAATGGTCGCTCTCATTTCCTGAGCACTTTGCATGCGTTTGGTGGAAAGCTAGCGCATTCCCCTCCACCACCCATGCTGGAAAGGCTCTGAAGCCATGTCTTTGTCCCTTTCTTGCCCCAGCAAGGCAACTGGCTGCCAAGAGCCCTGTCTTAAAAGCACGCTCAGTCTCAAATGTGCAAAAAGAACCTGCTTCCATGCACTTGTTCAGAACGTCCTCTCTCTCCTGAACTCAGTGATTTTTCAGCTCGTGTTCCATTTCTCCGTGTCCAGAGGATATAACTTACCCACTTCAAAGTGAGCAATTCCCGTGAAGTGTGGTCAATGCTCCAGCCCTTGAGACCTCTCCAGGCTTGGCCGAGGGCTGGCCAACCCCGCAGGAAAGCCGCCTTCCACCCGATGGGCTTTTGATGGAGCTCTCCTTGCTCTCAGGCAGTCACTAAAAGCCAGTTCTCTGAAGAGCTAATTTGCCAAGTGACCGACTCCAAAGAATTGATTGTTTCTTGGCACTAATTCGTTTTAGTTGAACAGTTTTCAATTTGTGTTCCTATCGGTGTATGCAGCCTGCTCTTTCTTTCAGCCTCAGCACCCTGGGGGTGGAGGAACTTGGGGGGTCGGGTGAGGAGGCACTGGCAGGACATTTTATGCCTTGACTGAAGAGCTCTCATCAACCAGTTCTTCGTCAAAGTAATGGTCATAAAACAAATACTTCATACTGAAGAACAAATTCAAGATGATAGTCAGTGTTGTGTTTTCTATAAATATGCTTACTTTTTTCTTACGGATTTATTCTTCCACTTTTTCAATCTGAAGGTGTGAGAGAGGTTGCCGGTTGCCTGTCCAGTATCCATGCTCCCTTTTCTCTTTAACAGAAGGCCTTAATTTTTTTTGTGGGGGTGGGGGCTCATTGTACCCAGTAAAAATCACATTTCCCTGCCTCCCTGAAGATAAGAAGGGCTGGAGGCATGTAAGCAAATTTATCTGGGTGAAGCCTCATTTAAAAAGTCTTGTAAAGAGACTCATCTGGGAGGCATGCTCTTTGCCCTTTTCTGCTCACTTTCTTCTTTGTGCCGGCAATGTGGTCACAATGGCTGGACCTGCAGTCGCCGTATTGGGATCATGAGGTGACCTTAATGATGAAAGCTGAGTAACTAAATATGCAAATAGACAATGGCCAGACCATATATAAAACTAGAACTCTGTCCCACAAGCTGCAGCCACCTGCCCAGGAAGAAAGCCATTATCTCTGTTAACCAGCCCACGGAGCCAGCCTGTTGTTAGTCAGCCGTGTAGGAATTCAGACCGCTGGCTCTAGTGTCCAGTTCAGGAAGCCAAATGATAACCCCGTAACAGCTCGAGACGTCCACGCTGCTTTCTCAGTAATCAACAGAACGTGTAGATGGAACTCCTTGGGCCTGGAAATCAGTGCTTGTCGTCTTTTGCAGGCCTAGCATGGGGGGCTGGACCATCTGGTCAGGAGCCGGCTGTTTTGGGTTTGTTGTTGCCATGGTTATCTCAATGCCACAGACTTCTAATTCCTCCAGCTGTGGGTTGCAGTGGTCTCATGGTTAGAGTGGGGACTGAGTGCTTGAGGGTTCTTCTCAGGGTTCCTGTGCCCCTCCGCTTTTAGCTGTCCCTGCATGTCTGCCCCGCGGAGGGGGTCCCTCTCCAAGCTCTTACCCGTCCCTGAGAACCACAAGGATCTTTGCTGATGCCCCTCACTCAGCAGTTCAGTCTTTTGCTAGTAAAGAGGGTTTGGGAAGCCTGTGGGGATTCTTTTCTCAGGAGCTGCTGATCACTTCATGCCCACCTGTGTCACCCAGGGCTCTCTCAGGCCTCTTCTCTGTTCCTAGTCTTTCTTGTCAGCAGACAGGAGGGGCCCATGGCAGAAAGCTTGCAAGTAGGTTCAAACTTCCCTTACTTATGGGACCCTTAGCTTTTCTCAATTGTCATACTTAGTCTTTAAGAATTTCTTAAAATTTAGCTGAATCTTTCTTGTCCATTTGTCTGGTGACCACCTCTTTGTTCTGTGCCATGTCAGAGATGAAACAGTTCTCTCTCTCTCCCTCTCTCACTCTCCTTAAAGGGACTTGTTCCTTTTTGGAATTCAGATTGCTTTGTGACTCATCTCTCCGATGGTTTTGAGGATTATTCAACTTTTATTGTTGTTAGTGTGGGAGAGATATGTTCTTTGAAGCTTTCTGCATTCTAAGTGGAAATGGAAGTGTCTGTTATTTTATTTTTTTTTTTTTGCAGCCCAATCTTAACTAATTCATTCTGTGAGCTCATTTTCAGTGGGAATTTCCACCGTAGAAGTCCTGGGTAATGGAAGTAGCCCTCGGGTCTGTACATAATATGATGAGGCCACAGTAGGAAAGAGAAGACACAGAATATTGGGTCACTGAGGAAAGTCCCAATGTTGGGGGCAGGGTTACAGCACCCAGTATCCTAGAACTAGCAAGGACAGGCAGCTGTGGCAGCCCTGAGGTCGGGAAGGGTAAGGGAGGAAACCTTCTGGGATCCAGAGAGAGTGGTTGCATGTAGAACATTGGTGGGAATTGTGGCTCTCAGTGAAAGATCTCAGCTAATTTGTGAAACTTAAAACAAGCAAGGATATTGAAGAACTCAACATCACCACCAACCAACTAATCAACATTCATGGAACATTCCACCCAACAACAGCACAGAACTCATGCTTTTCAAATGTCCATGAGACACACCAAGAGAGATGGCATCACAAAGCCTAAAATACATCTCAACACATTAAATACAACTGAGATCGTGCTGAGTATATTCTTTGACCACAGTGGAATCAAACTTGGTATCAAATAACAGAAAGCTAACAGGAAAATCTCCCAACAGTTGGAACTAAACAACACACTTTCAAGACAATCCATGGATCAAAGAGGAAGGCTAAAGGGAAATAGAAAATATGTTGGACTGAATGAAAATATGACATATCAAATTTAGCTATGAAACACAGCTAAAGCAGGGTTGAGAGGGAAATTCATAGCACCAAATGCTTATATTAGAAGACAGGAGGGAACAAATCTCAAATCAATAATCTAGGCTCTATCCTCAACAAAAAGAAGAACAAAATAAACCCAACACAAACAGAAGGCAGAAAATAATCAACAGAAGAGATCAATGAAATTGAAAACAGAAAAATAAAAGAGATGGTTAATGAAACAAAGGTCTGGTTCTTTGAAAAGATCAGTAAACCTCTAACAAGACTGACAAAGATGCAAAGAGAGATACAAAAATTACCAAAATCAGAGATGAAAGAGGGAACATCCTGCAGACCTTGCAGACATAAAAAGACTAATAAGAGAATACTTCAAGTAATTCCACATATATACATTTTACAACTTAGATGAAATGGACAAATTCTTTGAAAAGTACAAACTAGCAAACTCACCTATTACGAAATAGATAATTTGAATCGCTCTATGACTATTAAGGAAATTGAATCAGTAATTAAAACACTCTCCCCCCTTACTTAAAATACTCCCCCTCCCAAAAGAGATTCCCAGGCCCAGATGTTTTCACTGGAGAATTCTTCTAGGCTTTTAAAGAAGAATTAACACCATTTCTACACAACCTCTTGCAGAAAGTAGAAGAGAAGGGAGCACTTTCCAATTCATTTTATGAAGTCAGTATAACTCTCATACCAAAATCAGGCGAAGTTGCCAAAAACACTACCTTTTGTTTTCCAAAAAAGAAAAACTACATATGAATATTCCTTATGAATATAGATGCAAAAGTCCTTAACAAAATATTAGCAAACAGAATTCAGCAATCTATAGAAAGAATTAATCACTGTGACAAAGTGGAATTTATTTCAGGGGTGCAAAGCTGGTTCAATATTTAAAAACTTGGGGCAGCCTATTTGCTCAGTGGTTAGAGTGCAGTGCTCATAACACCAACATTGCCTGTTCGATCCCCACATGGCCTGTGAGCTGTGCACTCCACAACTAGACTGAAAACAAAGACTTGACTTGGAGCTGATGGGTCCTGGAAAAACACAGTGTTTCCCAATATCCCCCAATAAAAATTAACAAAGGAAAACAAAAACAACAACAAAACTAATCAATGTAAACCTGCCATTTTAAAGAAAAAAATCCTATGATTATATCAATCAATTCATAAAAAGGATTTGACAAAATATAACATCCGTTCATTGTAAAATTTCTCAGAAACACAAAAATAGAGGGGAACCTCCTCAAGCTGATAAAGAACATCTGCAAAACTTACACTTCATAGTGAAAGACTGAGTGATTTCCCCCCTAAGATCAAGGACAAGGCCGGACGTTCGTTCTCACCTCTCTTATTCAAAATCATGCTGGACATTCTAGACAGTGCAATAAGGCAAGAAAAGGAAATAGAAGGCATACAGGTCAGGAGGAAGAATTAAAACTGCCCCTGTTTGCTATGAGATGATTGTTTACATGAGAAACACCCCCCAAAAATTCCTAGAACTAGTAAAGGAGTTAATCAAGGTCATAGGATACAAGATCAATATACAAAAATTATATTTCTATGGACTAGCAACACACATATGGACACTAATTAAAAATACAATGCCATTTATAATCACTAAAACAAAAAGAAATACTTCATTGTAAATCTAATAAAATAGGACTTGTATGCTGAAAACTACAAAATACTGATGAAAGAAATACAGATCTGAATAAATGGAGAGATTTACCATGTTCATGGATTGGAAGACTCCACATAGTAAAGATGTCGATTCTCCCAAAATTGAAATACATGTTTAAGGTCATTTCTGTTAAAACCCCAGCAAGATTTTATAGATACAGAAAAGATTGTTCTGAAATGTATATGGAAAGGTAAAGAAACTAGAATAGCTAACTATTTCTTGAAAAAAAAAGATAAAATAGGAGAAATCAGTCAACCTGATTTTACGAACTATTATGTAGCTACAGTGATTAAAACTGTGTGATATCATAGAAGGACAGACAGAGAGATCAGTGAAGAGCACAACAGGGAACCCAGAAATAGACCCACGCAACTATGTCCAACTGATTTTTGACCAATGTGCAAAAGCAGTTCAATGGAGGAAGGACAGCCTTTTCAACACATGGTACATCCAGAGGCAAAAAGCTGAACCTCATCCTAGACCTCACACTTTGTATAAAAGTTAACTCAAGGTGGACTGTGGATTAAAATGCGAAACTATAAGATTTTTAAAAAAGAAAAGAAAAGGAAAGAAAATCTTCAGGATCTAGAGCTAGGCAGATAGTTTTTAGACCTGACACCATAAGTAAGATTGTTAAAAGGAAAAGTTGATACAATGGATTTTATCAAAATTAAAAATGTTTGCTCAGTGAAAGATGCCATAAGAGAACGAAAAGACAAGCTACAGACTGGGAGAAAATATTTGCAAACCACACATCTGACAGAGGACTGGTACCTAAAATATACAAAGAACTTCCAAAACTGAGCAGTAAAAAAAGTAAAACAACAAGAAAAAACCCCAAACACACATTTTACCACTGAGGATATGTAGATTACATCCTTTCAGCCGTTCAACATCTTAGTCACCATGCAAATCAAAACCACATGGGCCATTATGGCACACCTATCAGAATGGCTAAAATAAAACAGCTGTGCCCTCCACAGTGAAAACACCAAAAACGAATGAAAGTGTGGAGAAACTGGATCATTCATACATTGCTGGTGGGAAAGTAAAGTGGCATAGCCACTCTGGAAAATAGTTTGACAGCTTCTTTAGAAAGTAAACAGACAATTGCCATGCCACCTGGTGAGTACACGGGTGGGCATGCATCCAGAGAGATGAGAGGTCGTATTCATAGATACTCCTTGGCGACCGTTCATAGCAGCCTTATCCAGAACAGCCCCAAACTGGAACCAGCTCAGATGCCCTTCAGCTGGTAAGTGGTGAACCCCATGGTCCACCCACACTGTGGAACACTACGCAGCAATAAAACGGAAGAGATTCCTGATCCACCGGCAGTTCCAGAGAATGATGCTGAAGGAAAAAGCCAATCACCCAAAGGTCACATACTGTGTGACTCCATTAATGGAACGTTCCTGAAATGACGAAATTACAGAATGGAGACGAGAGTAGTGGTTGGTGGGGGTTCAGGTGGGGCTGGGTGGGAGGAGAGAGGGTGTGGCCATAAGAGGGCAGCTGAGGGGCCGTGCGCAGATGGCACGGTCTGTGTCTGCACGTATCAGTGCCCACGTCCTCCATGTGATAACTAAACCGGAGGAGTGCGAGATGTCACCACTGGGGGTCTGGGCAGAGGCCACATAGGATCTCTCTGACTGCTCCCAGGGAAGCTACAATTATTCAAAATAAAAAGTTTAATTTAAAAAAAATGGTCATTTTCTTGGTTGTAACATGAGACCCATCGAAGAGAGTTTACTTTCTTAGACTTCCATATGTTTCCTGAGTGTCCCGGGGCTGTGAGAACTCTCCTGTTCGGCAAACCACTTCCGAACCCTTTTGGCCCTTCCAGGTACTGCTGACCCAGCCCAGCCGTGGCAGCCCAGGCAGGTCTCAGACTTGCGCATGAAAACGGGAGTCTGACAAGGGTCACTCCGGAGAAAACAGTTCTCTTGTTGGCCCTGCACGGTGCTTTCTAGATTTAGGCATGGCGGGAACATTCTATGAGCCGGGAGGGTGTCCCAGGGTAGGGATTTAAAAGAACAGCTCCCCAAGAAGCAGTGCTTGTTAGATGTGATCAATTGCCCTGGGAGCAAGCAGTCTCTCCTCATCCTCCTTGTGGGCACAGCAGGTGATAAATGGTTTCACCGACCAGGCAGCGGTCAGCGAGGATTCTACCGCTGATAGATAAGATATGCAGACCTCATGGGTTTGCGTGACCGCACACCTCTCCCCAGGGGCCGCTTCACACCACCAGCTCGTCTGTCAGCAGCGGTTGGTGACAACTGTGCAAGGACAGGTGACAACAGTTTCTGATAGAACTGCTTGCAGCAGCAAAGGGCTGCTTTTGCCACTGAAAGGACCCTTGCTGATCAGGAAAAAAAGAATACCCCTTTCCCTTTCTGCAATAATGTTAATATTCGCCCTCCCCCATCTCTTTCTTTATGCCCATTGATTTCTTAACAAAGCAGATGCATTTTTCCTAAAGAAATACTCTGAGAATCTACGTAGTTGAAGTGGTGGACAGTGGTTCGACACAGCGGATCATAGAACCCCACAGGCTTTCTCCCTGGGGGCGCTTGTCAAATCCTATCAGAAGTGAGAGGTGTGTGTGTGTGGGGGAGCTGCCACTCCCTGCGTCTTACTTCCTAATTCTCTTTGTCACTCAGGGTGTCATGAGGGGTGTCAGCTCCTGCTCCCCACATAAGAACGCAGGACATGGCTAGTCCAAAAAGGAACACCCACGGAGCCATAGATAGGGGAGTCATACCACTATAGTCTCGCTGGCGGCTGGGTTGGAGACACAGGAAGCAGGAACCACACGATCCACAATCTGCCGTCTGCTTCTCTGCCAACCAACCTCACTTGCTAACTGCAAGCCCCGCTTGCTAGCTCAGCCACGGCAGTTCTATCAGTGGCTAATGGCTAACTAGTCACAGCTGATGGCCATCTACTACCTGAGCCAGCACCTTTCCACGCGAGGCCGAGAGCCTGGAAACTGCTCTGTGGGACTCTGTCCCCACACTCTTCCAAGCTTCCTTTAAGTCAATGGTAATGCAATGCTAACGGTCGTAACCCTTTCAGCTGAAAACGAGCACTAAACCCACTAATTTCATTAGGTTAGTTGTATAAACAGTCCAAGTATTTGCCATTTAATACTTCATTCACTCGTCCACTCATTCATTCATTCATTCATTCATTCATTCATTCACTCGTCCACTCATTCATTCATTCATTCATTCATTCATTCACTCGTCCACTCATTCATTCATTCACTCATTCATTCACTCATTCATTCATTCCTTCTGCGTTCATCAAGCATGCTTGAGCACTTCTTGCTCACACCACCAGGCTGGGCACCAAGAAAGCAGAGAATTTTAGTTTGCAGGTGCCCATCCTTACCCACCCCAGCCTGCTCAGGTACTTTCTTGCAATCCCGATGGAGCTCATCTGTCAGAGGTCAGCTGTTTAAATGAAGATTTAAAAAAATTTTTGTTTTGGGGGTATACTGGGGAACAGTGTGTTTTTCCAGGACCCATCAGCTCCAGGTCAAGTCATTATTTTCAGTCTAGTTGTGGAGGGCGCAGCTCACTGGCCCGTGTGGGAATTGAACTGGCAACCTCGGTGTTATGAGCACTGCACTCTAACCACTGAGCAAACCAGCTGCCCCAAGGAGATTTTTTTTTAAGGCTTCCTAATCCTTACTGGATGTTTTGCAATTATAACTCATGTGCTGACGTGACCCTGGTGGAATGTCTGTCTGACACATTTGTGCCTATCAGGTAGGTGGGCGGAGGCTGCTAGGTTCATGGGCAACGTTAGGTTTTGCAGGTGCCCAATAGAAGGAAAAGATCAGGCTGTTATCTAATAGACAAGTTCAACCACCAGGGTGATTCCCACAAACTCCTCACTTAATCTCACCCGGTTCAAGTGGCACGATTGATTCTGAGTAATAAAATACCTAATTATGACCATCAGTGGCTGATTCAATCAAGCCCCAAACACCTACCCCCTAATCATTCAGGTCAGCCCAGAAGGACCCCAGATGTCCCCAGTCCCTGGGGAGCATTAGGACAGCAGAGGAGCCTGGGGTCTCCAGGAGTGACTGCGGGATGAACCAAAGTATGACTGCTTTTTCCTTTATGGGGTGGGGTTTCTCCGACAATAAATATAAAGAAAAACAGTGTCGCCTGCTTGTAGGTTAGAAACATGACTGTCCCACTGGCATGGCCTATGTGGCAGTGGAGGCAGAGATTGGGGGGAGGTTGCCACAAGCCAAGGAACCCCAGGGATTGCTGCAGTCACCAGGATTGGGAAGAGGTGAGGAAGGACCCTCCCCGGGGGCCCTCAGAGGGCCCTGCTGACACTTTGATTTTGGATTTCTGGCCTCCAGAACTGGGAGAGGATAAAGTTCTGTTGTCTGAGGCCACCAAGGTTGTGGTACTTTATTATGGCAGCCACAGGACATTAATACAGAAAGTGTGTGCTCACACAATCGGCGAGGAGAGAAATCCAGAAGCATTCAACCCCCGTCCTGCTAGACTCTTTCCAGAACAGGTGGCCTCTGGATGACCCTCCTTTCTTGTGGTAGAAACTGGGCAGCACAGGAGGAAAGGAGCAGCCTTGCCTGGAGGCCGGTCGACGGGATGCCTGCCAGGGTCCCCATTCAGGATGGATGGGTCTGCCCAGGCGAGCAGGCCATACATGAACAGGAGGAACATTTCTATGAGGTCCTTCCCCACTGGTAAACGGTGGTCGGCATACTACATATGGTAGCTTGGTGGGCAGGCTTGGTGCATGGAGCTGGCGGACGACTCCATAGCACTGGGCGCCGTGTGCCATGCTGCCAGCCCCTTCCTCCTGGTTGATTAGCACCCAGGGGACACAGCTACTTCCCAGGTGTCCAGGCACCCACGGCAGCAGTGAGAACAGGCAGACCGGTCAGCACACCACACGGCTTAACCTTTCCTTCCGTCCCATTGTAACTGGCACGCTGGATGCACTTTCAATGTTTGTAAAATTACTTTTCAGGGAACGGCAGACATTCCTGCAAAGCTCTCGTGGCCACGAGAAATGGCCAGCTGCTGGATGCCCTGTCTCGCTCGCTGCTCCCCGAGGGACCCGCTGTCCACCTCTGCCACCTCTCCCTCACACCTGTCACTTTGTTCCTTAGCGAAGCCCAAGTGTTCCTTGTTTTTTCCATTCGCTGCCAGGTCTGAGGAACCAAGCCAAAGATGAATGCCTGCCACCTTGTCATCCTTTTAACTTCCTTTCTCTCGGCGGGCAGGGAGGCTTGATGAGTCATAAAGGTACACACACACACTCAGTGTTCCTATCCCCCTGTCCCCACCACACAGTCTGCAGGATGTTTTTTTTTCTCTGACGTGCTTCTTTGGGTTAGTGACCAAAACTCAGATGCATTCATTTGGCAAATGTCTGAGCTCCTAATACGTGCCAGTCACCAGGGCCTGGGAAGTTACTTTTTGCTGGGTGCCCAGCTATACCAAGGAAAAGCTGGGTACAGCCTCCCTTTGTGGGCTCAGTGCCACCCAGAAAGTCCCCCTAAAACAAAGGCAGGAAGAAAAGGGCAGCTTTCTCCCCTGAGGCAGATGCCCTCAACGGCACTGAGCCACCCGCTCCTTTTCTCAACTGCGAGGTAAATGTTCAGTTCCCACCCCCCAGGAAATGGGCGCCCTGCGGTAAGTCTGTGTCCCGCGGGGACACGCGCTGCCTCTAGGGTGACCGGGCGGCCTCAGCTCCCACCAATGGTCCCCTCGCAGCTCACAAACACAGGACACGCACGTCCTCGCGCCCCGGGCACTGGTCTGACATTTAATGTGGAATTTACACGGATGCCCGTATCATGTCCCACTGGGCAGGCGCCCTGGAGTACATCTGTGAAAAAGCAGAGCGTCGCTGTCTCCACGCAAGGAGGGATGGGGACGTCTGGGGTTTAGCACATGCACAAGTCTACCAAAGAAAAAGTACAGTACCCATTTCTGTATAAGAATATATTATTTAAAAGGCAGTTTAAAAATAAAAATTATGTACACATCATGAATTCGTTTTTTTTTTGTATCACTGAACAAAACGATTGTTAGAAAACGTGGTTGTGTGGTGCCAGGGGCTGCGGGCAGCTCATCCCCTCATGGCTTTCACAACATCCGACTGGCGCCGGGTCCAGGACACCCGCGGACGCTCCGCTTCCTTCAGGCATGGTCTGCTGGGAACGCAAAATGACAACTGGTTTGTCTCTGTTGGGGTTGAAATGTGCAGGCGATATTACAAATGTCATAGGATTAGACTGTGTGAAAAATGAGGCATTGGACATATTGTTGGACACGTGTAGGCAAAAGGACACCATTTTGATCCCTCTTCCACACCATTCAAAAATATGAGGTGACTTCAAAATGAAAAGCCAGCATTTTCTAAGCGCTTCTTACATACAAGCCCTCTGCTCATTCACGGGCTGAAACCACCACAGAAATGGTCTCACTGCCTCTGCGTCAGAGATGACGGCTGAGGCTCAGAGAGGTTGGGACGCCTGCACCCATCACTCAGCTGGTAATCAGCAAAGCTGGCATCAGAGCTTGGTTTGTGGGATTCGGCTGCCTCTGTGCCTCTTACACAACCCAGCCGTTTCTCGTGCTGGGCACCTGGAATGTGAAAGAAACTGAGACTCTCTCTAGTGGCCCGTCAGACTCGTGTGTGGTGAAACCTTATTATTCGGGGCGGATTGGCTGGTCTGCCTTCTGCACGGGCCGAAGGAATGGCTCAAGCCAGCAAGCGGGCAGGGACGTGCTTACAGACATGCAGGCAAACGCTTTCTTGGTGAAAAGCTTTAAAAACCTGCTCTCCCTTTTAAGTGGTACACGTGCTAATTATTGACCTTTTCCTATTAACTAATGCATGTCCCTATTCCTTCAGAGCCTAATTCTAATTATTACAAGCAAGGAATAGAAGTTTCACTTATTTAAAAATATTCCGTATTCAGATTTCCTCCTTCCCTCTCTCCCCCCCCAGATCCCTATTTTAGCCGGAATTACTGTATCACCGAGACTCAAGGTGGAAGATCGTTACCTTCACTTTTCTTCCCATCTTGGCTTTTCTCCCTGGACTTGTCGGAGCCCCCACGTGTCAGGCCCTTAGTCTTCTTCTGCAATCAGGAGCATAAAGAAGAGCATAAAGAAGACACACGTCAGGCTTCAGGGGACAGGAGGGAGTGCCTGCGTATCTGCTCAAGAGCTCCCTGTTGACCGCACATGTTAAAATGTGGAGTCGAGACTGCCGCCTCCAACCTTGGCGCGCCCAAGCACACGCGTGTGAGCTTTGCAGACACAGCTGTACACACGCCCACCTGCCCTGTCATGCGGGGCCTCACCCCCGAGGCAGCTGTCTGGCACACGGGCTGCAGTGGACACAGCCCCCGGTGGGTGCCCTGGCGGTGGTGAGCATGGACTCCAGGGCCCCTGCACCTTTGCTGGTCTGTCCTTTCTGGGGTCAGGATGGCACCTGGAGGACCCCAGTGGCCCCCACTGGGCAGCGGGGCTGGGACTAGGACACATAACGCCTTTATCACGATGGCTCGCAGACAGCCAAGGACAGTCAGGGCCCCACAGCTCTCCTGGTGGGGACCCGGCCAGGGGGACACCTCTTCTTATCTCTGTAGTATTTGCTCTTAGGCTGATGGAGTTTCAGGACCTGTCTGTGACCTTCTGGGAGAATCTAAGTAGAGGGACTGGGATTTCCAGTCTGGACTGTCACTGGGCTCGTAGCATACATCAAGCACCTACAGTGTGTTGGGCAGTGTACACAAAGTAGGCGGAGGGAGATGAGGGTAGCACGATGTACCTGGAAGACAGCACAGGGCTCAGGGTACGGTGGGAGTGAAGATGGGTAAGGACACCGCACGGGGAGGCCCTGGATAAAGTGAGCGGTGAACAAGCAGTATTGTGGGGCACTGCAGGTTGGGGATGGTGGGACCAGCCAAGGCCACATGGGGCGCAGCGTGTGGCAGCAGGGCGATGGCTGCAGCTGCATGGGGCCCCCGGAGACAGGGGGGTGGGAGAGTGGACCCAGGGGAGGCCAAATTCCAGGTGGCTGGAGGTCAGGCCAGCGAGGTCCTCAGGGGCCCCAAGAGGCAGGGGCCACACTCTGGGGTCCTGCCAGACCAGCTCGTGGGGCTTTGCAGAAAGCCTCTACCCTAGTTCTGAGCCTGTGAACTGCACCTTCTGAGAACAGTATCCGTCCCCAAAGCACCTGAAAGCCAGGCCCGGTCTGTCTCCCTGACCCCTGGGAGGGGCTGAGCAGCCACGGGTCAGGGTCTGTAGCCCGGAGCTAGGACGCGGGTGGAGGCTTCATCCATGCTGGGGGATCGTCTCTTTCTAACACCCTAATTGCTGAACAAGGTCAGCCCCGGGGCAGGAGGGCGAGAGGACCATCGTGGGGCCTGGGTGCTGCTCGGAGGGCTCGGGAGGCTGTGGGTGCTGACACCCTCGGTCACATCTGGGCGGCACCCCTATCACACATCTAACTATATCACATGCCTAATTGGATTGACCTGGTCTGGCTTTGGGCTGGGAACGAGCCCCTGTCCAGAGGGGCCGCCAGAGTGGTGCCCGCGTGCGGCGCGAGTCTGCCCGTGTCCCCTGCTCACCCTCGGAAGGTCACACTCTCTTGGCCGCACAGCCATTTACCTCTTTCATGGCGTCATCTATTTGCTTCAGTTCCTCATAACGGTCCCTGGATTCCCAAAGGGGCTGCAGCATGATTTCCTCAACCACAGGGAAGAGCTGGAGAGAGACAGATTCATTTAAACAGCCCCCAATTGAAGGCGATGGAAAACGTTTGGGAAAACGGGTGTCAGGTCCTGTGTCTCAGAGATCCCACAGGAAATCTGCCTCCATCCCAGTGGCGCTTCTGGAGCCCCCAGGGTCACGGCCTGCAGCCAAATCCAAGGTGACCGAGGTTCTGAAGTCCTTTGGTCAATGACTCCTGGAGCCCCTTGTATCTGCCACCCGCCCACCCATCCCCAGGGTCCCTGCTGTCTCACGCTTTTCACAGGGACCTGAGAGAAGCCGCTGCCTTCCCTCTGCCTCTCACGTCCTTCTGGCTGTCCATGCTGCAGTTTCCCACTGTCCAAATGCCAAGCTCACCCACTAGGCCCCTGACAGTCCCAGAGGCCGGAGCAGGGAGGCCATTCTCGAGGCGTGGCTGCGTGCCCTTGATCTGACTCACACCGCCCGGCAGCCCGGTGGTGCAGCTCTGCCCTCCCTCCTGTCCACCTAGCGGACAGTCACTTGTCTCTGAGACTTGGCTCATCGGGGCCCCTCCCCGTGAAGCCTGGTGAACACCACCCTCCAACACCCCCACTGCAGGGGCGGCCAGAGCCCTGGAGTAGCCCCCACTGGCCTGCAGTAAAGGCACCGCAGTTTGTGGAGGGAGGGAATGCTATGTGCAGGAAGGCAGCTCCCTATGTGCAGAGAAGGAACAGCGCTACGGGGTTTCAGGAAGGGTGTGCTGAGGGTTCTGGGAGGTTGGTGGAAGGCATAGAGTGGAGGCCGGCACCCCAGGAGAAGGAAGGGCTCGGAGGGGAAGGGTGGAAGAAAGGCGAGAGCCAGGAGCTGTGGGCTGTCCTGCAAGACAGAAGTGCCAGGGAGGGCGGGGACCAGGGCCCGGTGTTGGAGCAGTGGGGAGCCATGGAAGGTTCCGGAGAGAGGTGGGGACAGTCTGCTTCCTGGAGATGAACCTGGCTGTGTGCTGGGTGGAGTGGGGCGAGACAGGTGGGCACCGGTTTGCAGGTTCTCTGAAGGTGAAGGTGAGAGGAGCTGGCTGTGACCTGGGAGTGAGCGCAGGGGTGGCTCCGAGAGACACTGTGGAAGGAGGTCTCCACGGGAGGCAGCAGCAGGCTGGCCGGGGGGCCAAGGAAGGGGACGCTGAAGGCTCTGTGGCCGTGCTGCTGGGTGACAGCTTGGAGGAGTAGGAGGGGACAACATGCCGCTGTGAAGGTGGAGAGGGACTTCCGGCAGGGTGTCGGGCAGGCAGCACCGCTCAAGGGCGTGCTTGTGTGAGCGTGTGCACGCACGTGTGCACATGTGTATTTCTCACTGTTGTGTCACCCAGGTGGGGTGACGGTCACTCACCTTGGTCACTGTTTCAAACATGGGGATCAGGACAAACTTGATGAACCCAATTTGGGCCGTGGCTTTGGTCACTTTGTCCCTGTCCATGAAAGGGGCCACGGGAAGGCCTTCTGACTTCTCGCGGTCGCTCTGTGGGGATGCAGCAGAGGGCAACGTTAACGACAGAGAGAGCCATGGAAGCTGGGGGACTTTGAGGGGCACTGTCCTTAGAGGAAGAGAAACATGAGCTAATATGCCACAACCCACCAAACCACTCTGCATTACGTAAATTAGGATTAACAAGGAAGGATGATAATACCTTACGTGCTAACTGGGGCGTCTGCTGGGCATGCAGGGCCATGCAGTGAGGACAGAGTGGAGGGGACAGGCAGAGGCTAATTAAGTGTGTCACAGGGATGCCCAGTGACAGAGGCGGCTTGTAGAGCACCTCCCGCCCGTGTTCTCTTGGGGCTCATGAAGCCGTGGAGGTGAGTGGCTTATCATCCTTTCTAGCATTTTCGTTAGGCTGGCCTGGCTTTCTATCTCCACGCTTCCACAGGCTACAACTGTAGGCTGACCTGCGTGGTCCCCCCACCTGGGGGCCCCGCCTGCAGTTCTGTTTCTTGACCTTCAGGCATTGGCCTGCTGCCTCTGCCTCGAATAGTGGCTGAATTAGTGGTAACAGGTGGCAGATTTACAACCTCAGTGTTCCCAGGTTGTAACTCTTTCACGCCTCAGATTACAATCTATTTCACTTTTTATTTTATTACTTTTGCTTTATTTTATTTTATTTACTTTTTATTTTATTAAGGAGGGTGCAGCTCACAGTGGCCTATGTGGGGATCGAACCGGCAACCTTTGTATTATTAGCACCGCGCTCTAACCAACTGAGCTAACGGGCCATCCCCCCTATTTCACTTTTGATGTGCACCTGCTCTGAAGGCTTTCTGGACGTTGGAGAAACTTCGATGGCCCTATGCTAGTCCCTCTTGGGACGTTCTGCAAGGTTCAGACATGGACCCTGTTTATGGGACTAAGAAGAGCGCTAGGAGGCTTGACTGCTGTGCATAAAATACTCTTACCTGCATAAAATACTCTTCTAATAAGCAGTCTACCCAAGGCTCTGCGACTTCCATCGGGCGTACCTCGTTAGAGATGTCACAGCATTTTATCAAAATCATCTTCAGCTGGAAGAAGATGCGTGGGGTCAGCCAGCTGAACACGGACCAGAACCCGGGTGGGCGGGGCCGACCCTCCACGGTGGGGCAGGGTCACCTGTGGTGGGTGCCCTGGCGGTGTGCTGCTAGGCCCTCAGCCTCACTGGGGAGAATGGCAGCGTCACTGCACCCCACAGGCTCAGCACCTTTCCTTGGAGGGGCCACGAGTTGTCGAATAGCCCATTTAACACACAGACGTCTGTCACACGAACTACACATTGTAAAATTCAAAAGTATCACCTTGATTATGGAAGATACACAAAAGGCACAGAGCAGCACCGTGAGTGAGAGAGAGAGTGTGAAGAAATAAAGTGGAGTCATTACAGTCAAGCTGCTAAATTACTAAAAATCAAATAGGTTGAGGCAGGAGGACACGGTTCTATTCCTGTTCTCACGAGCCTGGAACTTACACTTGTGCACATTCCAGTCCCATGTCGATGCCGGGACACACACCAGAGCCCCACATAACCCTCCTGCTCCGAGGGTGCGCAATGTTCATGCATGTGGACCACTGGACGCGACCAGGCCGCCTGGCACCATCCTCCAGACCACCTAGCACCCATCCTCCAGACCGCCTGGCACCCATCCTCCAGACCGCCTGACACCCACCCTCCAGACCGCCTGGCACCCACCCTCCAGACCGCCTGGCACCCACCCTCCAGACCGCCTGGCACCCACCCTCCAGACCGCCTGGCACCCACCCTCCAGACCGCCTGGCACCCACCCTCCAGACCGCCTGGCACCCACCCTCCAGACCGCCTGGCACCCACCCTCCAGACCGCCTGGCACCCATCCTCCAGACCGCCTGGCACCCATCCTCCAGACCGCCTGGCACCCATCCTCCAGACCGCCTGGCACCATCCTCCAGACCGCCTGGCACCCATCCTCCAGACCGCCTGGCATCTGACAGATACCGTTAGGACTGATTCTGGGCTAAGAAGGCAGGACTGATTCTTCTTGAGAATGTGCCTTTTGCTGCCAGAACTCAGCTTTTCTTTCTTCTTTGGGACACTTCTGGGTTTTTGCTTAGCTGTGTTTCTGGTTTGCAAACCCTAAGACCCTTGAGTAAATATCATTTATTTGTAGCCAAAGCTTTCAGATACCTTTTGAGTTTGACACAGAAGCAGAGATTAAAAGGGTAATGAAGGTGGATAGTGCTGGGATCCCCTGAGCGACATGTTAGAAATACAAGGTGAAGGGGACCCTCATGTGAAAGTAAGGAGGACATGGCTTCGGCACCCCAGCCCTCAAATGGGAATGGAACCGCAGTGTTGCCTGTTGCCATGGGAGTCCACTGGGCAGAACTCGGACTCCTCCTGCCCCCTCCAGCCCAGAGTTAGAAAACTACACAAATGTGAGAAGTGGCATTGGCTTCTGCCGCCTGCTCCCAAGCCCGGTGGCTTCTCTGAGTCAGCCAGGGCTCTCTGCCAGGTCCCCGTGCACCTTCTGCCTGTGTCCCCGGCCCACCCACTGTCTGCAGAGGCCTCCTCTTCCCTGCTTCTGATGCATGAGTGTGAGTCCTTCCAGGGCCTGCTCTGTCCCTCCTCTAGCTTCCTGGCTACCCCAGCCCCAGATGGTGGCCCCCACAGCACCTCCTGTGTGTGCTGTGTCCCAGCTGGGTGCATTTCTCGTCCTCCCAGGAGACCGACTCCCTCTCAGCCTGGAGAGGTTGGGCACATAGTGGGTCTTTCAGATGGCAACTTGTCAGGCCAGAGTGCTTCTACCTGAACAAGCCAGGTGAGTGCCTTCGGGACTGGCTATAGAGGGCTGGCACCAGGCAGCCTTGCCTCGCTCCAGGCGGCCTTGCCTCACTCCAGGCGGCCTTGCCTCGCTCCAGGCGGCCTTGCCTCGCTCCAGGCGGCCTTGCCTCGCTCCAGGCACAAATGACTTCCACCTGCAGTTGCCAGTGTTTGGGGTCAAGGTGTTGGCTGCCATCAGGGTCTAGGGCTGACTCAGCATGGAGGTCCCTCTGGACACATGGACTGTGAGCCCCCAGTATGCCTGGGCTGGTCCTCCAGCGGGGAGGGGCTGGGGAACGTGACTTGGCAAAGGACGGCTGTATTCAGCTCAATGTCTGGCACATTAGCCGAAACTCCAGGAGACGGCTGCCCTTTAGTCCTTCCCTCCTTGCCCTGCCCTATTGCTTCCTGGGAACTGAGCCAGGCCTGTCGCGTCTCTTCTGAGGAGTTGGGCAATTCAGGGCTCTGCCTGGCAGGCCTCTCGGGGACGTTGCCCCCAACACCGGGTGTGGGGCCAGCCAGCACACCACCGTCCTGGAGGCAGCTTTAGCAAGGCCTCAGGCCCCGGCCACTCGGTCCCTAGGTTGCCCTCCCAGAGGCTGGTATTCAGTGTGTTTTTCGGGGCTGTGGTATTAAGGAAGAGACCATTTTATTCTTAGGAAACCAGACAAGATGAATTTCTTTCACCCACTTATCACCTTCAAATAGAATGAGAAGGAGAATGGAAAAGGAAGGAGAGTTTTAGCAGCACAGGGCCTGCCAGGCAGCTTTCCCAGAAGACCAGTGACTGAAAACCAGCTCCAGCGACACCTCGCTCCAAGGCCAGGCTAGGAATTTTGGATTTTTGGTTTGCAGTCGGAGCTGGAGGGGAGGATTCATTCACCGCACACCCCTCTCCACCAAAAGAGGTAAAACCAACCTACTTACAAGGGTCATGTGCTCCTCGTTGCTATAGTCAAAATTCTCCATTTTTCCTTTGAAGGAATCCACAATCTCTGCGTGCCTCGCCATGTCAGTGGCCAGAATCAACGTGATTATCCCCTGAGCAGTGAGAGAGCAAAGTGTTAACACTGGGCAGCACCCCAACAATTACTCAGCGAGCCCCGACTGTGTCCTGAGTCCTCTGCACATATCACTTCATTTCGTTCTCGTGTCAACGCTGTGTGTGTGCCTCAAAATCACTGCCCTCACTTTTAAGACAGAAACTGAGACTTGAAGAGGCTGGGAACCTGCCCAGGCCACTGTGACAGTGGATGGCTGGGGTTCCAGCCCAGGTGGGTGCCGTGCTGTGTCCGTGGGGGAGCAGCAGCCACGCCCAGGCCTGTCAGGACAAGTCACCTGTGGACGCAGGCTCGGCCAAGGACAAATCTTTCCCTCAAGCCATAATCTGGATAGATATATGGTTGGTTCCTTCCAGATCTTGTTGGAGGTCAATGACCGCTTTTCCATGGGTATTTTTTCCTATTATCTAATCTGTATGTAATTATATGTGCATATACTTCTTGGGAATGATCAAAGTCTGATTATATATAATAGAGTTCTTTTATTAACAATGTTGTAAAATGACGATACAATGAGTTTTTAAATATAAATGTTTTATTACCTTGCTAATTGAATATTGGTTTAGAAGAAGTAACATAATTCAAAACCATAACTAAATCTCCGTCCGTCCACTCATCCACCCATCAATTTATCTATTCATCTGTCTATCCATCCATCCATCCATCCATCCATCCATCCATCCATCCACAACTCATCCACCCACCCACCAATTCCACAAACATTTATGGAACACACCTCTGGGCTGGGTTTGATGTTCGACCTTTCCAAGAAAATAAAGCCACAAGCATCAAATGCAGAACTCAAATCAGTCAACAAACATAATCTCAAATGTATTTTGGGGGGCGGGGAGCCATGACTGGCATTTTGAATCGGGCAGTTTCCTTGTAATGATTTAACTGTAACAGCGAAGGATATATGCCCATAAAGAGTTCACCCCCTAAATATTCAAGGACAAAACATTATTAAAAATTGGGACACCTGATTTTACCCTCAGAAAAAGTCACATTTTAGTGTTAAAATGGGTGAGGCAGGACAAGTGCTGGGTGACCCATGGCAGACAGCACAAGGACAATCCCGTCTGTGGGGTGGCTGCTCCTCCCGGTAGGCACCTCCTTCCCGGTGGGGAGTGCTGGGAGGTGCTCCACCAGGCGGGCAAGTCACACACGAAGGGGGCATCAACTGCTTTGAGTCTCCAGGCCGTATTCCTGGTCACTGGGCAGCCACTGCTTGTCGGGATGTACCCCCTTCCCTACGTGAGGGAAAAGTTCCTGAGGGTATATCAGAACAATCATGGTGGTGATGGTGGGGTTCCATAAACACGGGAGAGGCCAGAAAGCCTGAGATAAGGGAGAAGATTGCATCGGGAATCGGTGATTCAGTAATGACAGTGATTAAGCATTTCGCTCGGAACTTCCTGGAAGCCTGGACAAGTGATGCTTTATGAAGCTGCTCTCTGATAAAGAGAAGCTTATCAGTTCTCCGGGGGGAGATGAGTTTTCCCAGCACTGGATTCTGGACGCTTTATGAGGTACATCTTGAAGCAAGACCACGGAGACATCCAATGGGGGAGGTCTTCGCCCGAGAAGCGGCCGGATATGGGTCCCCAGACACTGCGATGGCTCCTGTCCGAGTGCCCTCAGTGCCACACACAGACTAGGTGACACAGGAGAACACAGAGGTGTTCTCTCACGGTTCTGGAGTCTGAAACCAAGGTGTCGCAGGGCCTGCTCCCTCTATGGGCTTCAGGGGAGGGTCCCTCCTGCCTCTGCCCGCTTCTCATGGCCCCAGTTGGTCCTTGGCTTGTGGCCACATCACTCCAGTCTCTGCCTCTGCCATTACCTGGCCTCCTCCTCCCTGTGTCTGCGTCTCTGCCTCTTCTGTCTCTTACAGGGACACTTGTCATTGGATGGAGGGCCCAGCTGCACAGTCCAAGCTAATCTTATCTAAGAGATCATATTTAAGTGTGACTGCAAAGACCCTTTCTCCAAATAAGGTCCTATTCACAGGGTCTGGGGCAGGAGGTGGATATACTTTGTTGGAGGGACTACCATTTAGCCCGCTACATTCTTCCAAGAGATCACCCTGATATCTTTCCTCCCCTGAAAACATCAGGGGTGGAGCAGAGTCGTGTTCAGTGGGACCTCCTGTGTGGAAGGAGGGCATTAGTTCTGGTGACTTGTAAGTGTCTGCCTCAGGACAGATGGCCGCTCTCACCTCTCCCAACATGCCCCGAGAAGCAGTCAGGTTTCTTATGTGAAGTGAGCAAGTGGGGCCGACTGGGTCATGTTGACAGGGGACAGCAGCTGGGGGCTCAGGGACAGTGGTCAGGGCTGTTAGGTTGGATACAGCAGATGTGTCTGCGTGCCCTGAGCAGTCACTTAACCTCTGGAAGCCTCTCCCCCTGGGCCTCAAGACGGAGAAAAGACTGATCTCAAAGGTTAAGTTCAAGTGAGCGTGTGAAGTGCTGGGCAGTGGGGTCCCACGTACTCACGCCGAGGGCGAGCATCTCTTCCTGGGGTGCTACTCGGCCTTGGAGGAGGTGGGAAGGAGGACTGGTTCCCAGGACCCCTGGTGGGCACTGCTGTGACCGGAGCTGCTGGGAGCCTCAGCCCCAGAGAGGGGGTGCTCTGGCGGCCGTGCTGCCCGACACCCTCCCTGCGCAGTCAGAATGCCCTCACCCCGCACACCTGTCTGATCTGCTTGAAGCCGTCTGCCTGCAGGTTGGAGAGGATGTTGCACTCGGGCTGCGCAAGGATCTGGAAGGCCACGGCGCAGTGGTGGTTCTCCAGGGGTGAGATGTCATTGTAGCGGATGGCCAGCTCCGTGCGTGCGTTGATCTGGTACCTGGATGGGGGGAGGAGGGGAGCCTCAGGAGCCCAAGCGCGGGGCACCAATGCCGAGGTGTACGGGGTGCCTGCAGGGCAGGAGGACAAGTTGCCGTGGGGCTGGTGGAGCGACTGCACTGCCCGTTCCAGACACTCACTGCTCCTGGCTCCCTGCTGCCCCTCTAACTAGATAATGCCAAGTTTTCACAACCCTACCAGGTACATAACTCCAGTAAATCTCCACTTCTCCCTGTTACGGCACCCTGAAGGTGGTCAGGCCTTCCGTTACGGCACCATGGAAACAATTTCAGTATGTGCAAAAGGCAGGCCCTCAGGAGGGAAATCAGAGTGCATTTCCATGTCAGACGCTGTGGTCAGGGTCCCTTTGCTGCACGTCACCGTGACTGTGCAATGAGGGAACAGGTGCCCTTGGGCTGCCACAGCTTGGAATCCACTCTGGTCCCGACACGTGGTGGTAAGGTTCTCGGGGCTATTTCAGGTCATGACGCATACAGTAAAACTTGATACACAAATACACAAGTTGGGTAGAGAGAAGTGGTGCATCACTAGGCACACAAACCAATGCCACACAGCGGGACCTCGGCAGTTAGGTGCGGTGGAACGCTGTGCCTTCGCCACCTCCCCGTACCCCCTCCAGTGGGAGTGGGTCAGCCTTCCAGCAAAGTCCCAGGGCTGGCTGTGGGCCTTTCCCACCCCTGCTCAGCCCCAGCCCTCTGACCCGCTCCTGTTGGGCACAGGCTGGGGAGGCTGTCTGCTGACCTGTCCACATGCAGGCACCACGCCCTGTCTTGGGGACAGGGAGGCTTTAGTGGCCCAGGGCTCTGCCTGCAGAGGTGCAGCCTGGAGCCAGGCAGATGAGGGCATGATTATGTTGAAGGGTCCTGGCCTGTGGAGGCCGGAGGCCCTGGATAGAGCCCCAAAGTGGGGAGCTGTGTCCTAGGAGGTGGTGCTGGGGGCTCGGCAGCGTCTGCTGACAGCTCCGACGTGGGGCTGGGCTGGGTGTTGAGTTGAACCGAGTGCCGTTTACAAGGAAAAAACACGGTGCACGTACGTGTTGTTGTACCCTGGATGGTCCAGGTCATGGCAGATGGCTGCAGTCATTAGGATTAAGATATCCATCTGGGAAAACTTCTCCTGGGTCAGAGAGAGGGTGGGGTGGTGGCAGATGAGTGACATGGGCAGGGCGACGCCCCTCCAGCCACCTGCCTGGTGGGAGACGACCCGCGCTCTCTGGGGTTGGGGGAGGAGGAGCCTGGCCTATGAGGGAGGGCACAGACTACACAGGCTCGGGTGGTTTCCCTGGGAGGGTGGGGAGTCCCAAGGCTGTCCCCTTGGGGGTGGGGGCTGCGTCGCTGAGTGGAGACCCACCTGGAGCCCGCAGAGCCAGATCATGCTGTACATCATCTGGGTCACACAGAAGCAGTGCCGGAAGTTGTGGAAAGGGTTGTGCCTGTAATTGTCATGCACGCACAGCTGCGAGAGAGAGGGTTGCCGGTGTTGGCGCTGCTCTCACCCCCCTCTCCAACCTCCCAGGATACCTTGCTAGCTGTTTCGGACGCTCCCTGCCCCATTCTCGTCCAAACCCGAGGCCAAGAACACTTTTGTGTTACTGCAGGTCAGGATGGGTGGCTGCACTGTGGCCCAGGGGGCAGGTGTGGGAAAAGACCTCCTCCAGGCTCCAGCCTGGGCTCGAGGACTTAGGTGTCCCCAGAAGGCGTCTGAGGAGCCACACTGGGACATGAAGCTGGGGGATGAGCTGGGGGGCATTACGTGAGGGGTCCTGTGCCCCCAGTCACCACCAAACCTTCTACAGGCTTTTAATGTTTGGTTCTGAGCAATATTTTGTTAAGACAAAAGATCTGCTGCTAAACACACACTCGCACACACACTCATATACATACACCTCCCCACATGCACACACTCATGTACACTCGTACACGCTCACACATGTACACCCCGCACACATGTACACCCCCCACACTCATACACCTCCCCACATGCACACACTCATGTACACTCGTACACGCTCACACATGTACACCCCGCACACATGTACACCCCCCACACTCATACACCTCCCCACATGCACACTCATGTACACTCATACACGCTCACACATGTACACCCCGCACACATGTACACCCCCCACACTCATACACCTCCCCACATGCACACTCACACTCATACACGCTCACACATGTACACCACGCACACATGTACACCCCCCACACTCATACACCTCCCCACATGCACACACACATGTACACTCGTACATGCTCACACATGTACACCCCGCACACATGTACACCCCCCACACTCATACACCTCCCCACATGCACACTCATGTACACTCATACACGCTCACACATGTACACCCCCACATGTACACCCCCCATACTCATACACCTCCCCACATGCACACTCACACTCATACACGCTCACATGTACACCCCACACACATGTACACCCCCCACACTCATACACCTCCCCACATGCACACTCACACTCATACACGCTCACACATGTACACCCCGCACACATGTACACCCCCCACACTCATACACCTCCCCGCATGCACACTCATGTACACTCATACACGCTCACACATGTACACCCCGCACACATGTACACCCCCCACACTCATACACCTCCCCACATGCACACACACATGTACACTCGTACATGCTCACACATGTACACCCCGCACACATGTACACCCCCCACACTCATACACCTCCCCACATGCACACTCACACACACACGCTCACACATGTACACCCCGCACACATGTACACCCCCCACACTCATACACCTCCCCACATGCACACTCATGTACACTCATACACGCTCACACATGTACACCCCGCACACATGTACACCCCCCCAGACTCATACACCTCCCCACATGCACACTCACACTCATACACGCTCACACATGTACACCCCGCACACATGTACACCCCCCACACTCATACACCTCCCCACATGCACACTCATGTACACTCATACACGCTCACACATGTACACCCCCACAAACACGCACATGTACACACACATACACACATGCACCTCCCACATGCACACACTCATGTACATATATGCACAGACACATACACACCGACACGCACACATGAACACACATGCACACACATGTACACCCAAACACGCACACTTGCACTCATACATGCATGCACACACACACGCACACAGATACATGCTTACACACGCTGCTGCTTTAGAGCACACTGCTTCACTTGTCCCTCCCTGGTCCTCATCATTTTCTCGCTCACCAGAGCAGGGGCGCAGGGGCGGAGTGTGTGGTGGGGACACAGACGGGCTGCCAGTCCCGGTGGACCTCTCATGGAGGCCCAGCACCATCAGGGAGGCGCCCAGGTGGTCACTCCCCTGTAACTGGATGGAAGTGTGTTTGACGGGGGCCAGCGGGGCCTGCACTTACCAGCCACCGCTTGAGCGTGATGGGGTTCATGCCGAAGTCCCTGACCAGGCCGAGGTCGTGGTACATGTGCTCCAGGCAGCTCAGCATCTGCGGGCATAGGAGCAGGGCATGAGCAACAGTGCGTGGCTCACGGGCCACCGCCGTCCCGGAGATGCCCACAGTGCAGCTTTACGGGCCAGTCCCCAGAGGATGAGCTTCCCCTCCCAGAGGTCCCTGAGAGTGAAGCCTGTTGCCTGGAGGATTCAGGATGTGGGGCCTGAAAGAGCAGCAGGGGTTCAGAAGGCAACGGAATTCTGGGCAAGGCACAGTGAGCCACTGGGTGAGAAGGGACACTGTGCCCAAAGGACGGCGTCAGGAATGGTTTATTTACACACACGAGACAGCCTCAGTGGGTCAGCATCACAGCTGAGGTTCTGGGACACGGTCCCTCTAACGCAGACCTGAGAAAGGCCGGCCCCCACTTCCCTGAGCCCAGGGCACGAATGGGCTCTGACAATTAACCTCCCAGACTTGCCTCACTGTGCCCCTGTGGGGCCTGCTGGGACCCGAGACACCTTTTAATGTGTTACCTGTGGTGTCCCGAAGATCCACCCGTTCTGGTTTCCCAAACCTGATTTCACCGACTGTCTTCTAAAGAAACCCCTGCTCAACTTGAAATAGATTTTTGTTTTCAGTCTCAGGGAGGATTTATTGTCACTGCTGTGATCTATTTAAATATTGCTCAGAGCTTTGGAGCTAATTAAGCTAGGGAAGAAAGATTAAATGATTTTTAATCGACGAGAGCTTGACAAAGTTTTGCTTTCTGGGAAAGCATGTCTTGGAGAGAGCGCCCAGAAGCACGAAGATCTGCAAAGCAGGGACAATTGAGATGTCCCCTGGCCGTGCCGGGCATGACACCAGCGAGTGCCGCTCCCCCCGGGGCCACACCCCCGTGCCCACCTCTGGCACCTCCACCAGCTGTCTAGTGCCTGCCAGGCAGGGCAGCTTCTCAGGACCAGAGGGCTGCAGCCTGTCAGCCCCGCTCCCCGCCACACCAGCCATGTGCTACTGCTCAGAGCAACACCGATGAGCTGAATGAAATGTTTGCTGTGAAACCGGAGTCAAGAGCTGGAGATGGCAGGCAGACGAAACCATCTGGTGCCACTTCTGCGACGTTGGTGCCAGGTCTGGAGCAGGGCTGATGTGTGTGTGTGCCTGTGTTCCCACACTGGCCGCCCTGACACTGCCGCGGGTCCCTGCTCGGGCGGCAGGATGATGGGGAGTGTGGAGGATGCAGGTGGAGAGCAGGAGGCCCAGCCTGCACGGAGAGCGGCTCTTCCCAGCCCCGGGGCGGGCTCTGACGGGACGAGGGCAGCGTGAAGTCATCGACTCCTGGCCTGGGGGGGACGCGGGGCTGGGCCCCGTGATGCTGGGCACGCAGCACCGCTGCTGGGAGGGAGAGAAGGGAACCACCACCATGGGGGGGGGGGCAACGGCTTCAGGGAGTGCGCTGCTTCGTGGGCGGCCACATGCTGTTTTGGGGGCCAGGCTGGCTATTGCAGTTTTCAGGTGTGACCTTCATTGTTCATCTTTTCCGTCCATGGTCTACAATTCGTGGCACCCCCAGATTTGCCAGAGCCCGGTTTCCTGGCTCTTATCTGTCACCTCAAGCAGCTGGATACTTTCTGGAGCAACAGGACCCCTCCCCAGTTTGTCGGTGCCATTGAGATGTGCTGGGAAGAAGCCCCAGGCCAGCAGACAGCCACCCAGAGGCCGACTCCGCCTGCAGGGAGTGGTTGCTCCTCTCCCACTGGCCCTGACGGCTGTGCCACCTACACCCCGTGTGGTGGAGGGCAGGGAGGCGGCCTTCTCACCGTGAATGCACGAGGCCTCCAACGTTTCAACGTGAGGGCACAAAGCCCAGTGCCCAGAGGAGACAGCAACGGCAGGGGGTGCCCGCCGCCAAGTAGGGGCTTTGTCACCAGGGGGCTGAAGTCAAAATGAAGTTGGGGAGTGTGATTTTTCCAGATGTCTCCAGTGGTGGTGCTTGTCCACTTGCTGGAAGCAGAAAGTTCTAAGCCACTCTGTTGTGTCCACTTGCCCGTGGACAGGCCAGCCTAGGTCCCGTGTCCAGTGGGGCTGCTGAGACCAGAGGTCCTCATGTGTTTGGAAGCGCTACCTCTCGTCCATCCGGGTCACGCTGCCTCCCACACCCCGTCCTTTACCGACCGTGCGTCGATCTGCAGGTGACGGCTGCACTGCAATGCCTCCTGCTCCGCAGTGTCCACGCTCCTGTCCTGCACTCTACTTGGTGGCTGGAGCTTTTGGAACACACGTGTCCTCTGGTTCACTGCTGACCATGGAACAATCCCTCAGACACAGGCCAGCTCTTCTCAGGGTGGCGGGGGAGGGGTGGACGCAGGATTGATGCTTTCCCTCGCTGGAGAGCATGAATGACAGCATGACACTGCTGTCCCCAGATGCCCATGACCGTGACCTTGCCGGTGGATTCTCAGAGTGCACAGTCCCCACTCCCGCCATCTGCAGGGATGTCACTGCTCTCCTCTCGTCCAGGTGGGTGGGCAGCCTTGTTGCATGTCTGTGTTTCCAAAAAGCTGGAAAGAGTCTGTAGATTTTGGTGGTCTGATGTCCACGATGAGGGACCTTTTGTTTTCTTGGGGTTCGGATAGACAGGGTTACGACTGATACAATTAGGTCACTAGACCAAACAAACAAATAGAATTTCCTTTTTTGTGTTTTCTCAGCAAGGTGGAAATTTTACAGCAGTCGCTGGCTGCAGGAAATGCCTCGCAGCCCCAGATCCTGTGCGTGTGGGGCCACGCAGCTGCCTTTCCCAGCACGACTCTCCATCAAAGCCCATTTCTGGGGAGATATTTTTCCACAGTATGGGGGTGTCTGTGGGCACAGCAGCTGGCCACCTGAGAGGGTATGTTTGGGGTCCACAGACGCCCCCTGAGGACTCACCACTCTCTGCAGAGGGTGCTCCATGGGGGCTAGCGCCAACCAGGGTTCCCAGCCCCAACACTTGGCCGCCTGCCCCTGACAAGCCCTTCCTGAATTACGTCTCCTGGGCCGCCCTGAGCCTACCAAGAGCCAGTTTAAGGTTTAAAACACCGGAAAGAACAGAGAGGAAAAAGGCAAGGGAAAGGGTGACAGGGACACTCTCATCAGTTTCAGCGGTGCTGGAGTGGGGGAGGGCCCTTCACTCACCTCGTTGGGCTCCCAAAGCCACACATCGAAGGTCGGCTTGCGCAGGGCCTCTATGGTCTCCGGCGAGAGAAGGTACTGGATGGAAAGGGCGGGAGGCAGCGTGAGCCAGGCCCTGGGGCGGGGCCTCTGTGCTGAGACAGAGCTGGCAACTTCACGTGCTCGGTGGAGGTTCTCTCCACTTTCCCCTATCTCCTCTCAAGGACACCTCCAGACTCCAAGAGTTCTGGAAAGGGCAAACTCTAGGGATGGGCATCCATCCATGGTTGCCCGAGGCAGGTGAGAACACAGGCATGAGGAAAGGTTCTGGGGTAACAGAAGAGCCCCACCTCTTCCTTGTGTCATCTGTTACGTGACTATACACATTTGCCAAAGTTCACAGCACTCTGACCTACAGAAGCTGAACTTCCCCATGTAAATTACATCGAGAACAAATACAGAGAAGTGAAGTCAAGGGAAAAATTTAACTTGGTATAAATGCAAATACTGCTTCAGAAACGATGGGGAGTTTCTTTTTTGGGGAACCCATCCCTGGCTTGGCTGTGGGCGCAAACAGCACAGCTTGCTGAGGGGGCTGAAGGGCCCAGGCAGGTTCGAGGGGGCAGCAGAGTTTGAGTTAAATCCTGACAGGAAACAGGCTGCGGTTTTAGGCATAAGACAGTCACGATGTTTCGGGATTAGATATTGTCACCGCCCAGGTCTTTCTGTGTATTCTTTAGAAAGGAATTGCAATAGAGGACTGACACCTGTTATTTTGGACCTAGGCTGGGCCTTGTGACTCCTGGGGCCCAATCAAGAGATACTTGGGCCACGTTTTCCTACGGGAAAGGCACGAGTGTCCATCTGAAAACCTTAGGCAAAGTGTGGGACCCTGGCCACTGGGGTTTCATTCAAGAGTGCTGCAAATCAGCAGACCAGGGTTCTGCTCACTCGCCAAGTGACAGCACAGTCCAGGCAGGCGGCCCTTTTTCTGTAGTTGTTTGAGGACCCCCCCACCCCCGAATTCCCAGGGCATTGCTGCTTTCAAAAACGGCCCGGAGTCTCTTGTAACAAATCTTTTGTGACAGAAAAGAAAAATGTCTCATAATTATTGTGTACTGCTCAGGGACAGGAGAGCTAATGAAGCAGATTGTTAAACATTTACTTTAAAGTGTAGCTATTATCTCCTGGCCCAGTAAGCTATGTTCTGGGACCACTTTTGCTAAACAAACGTCAAAGAGAAAAATATTCTGCCTAAGAATAACAGGGAAGAGTAAGAGGCTGGTTCCACAGCCCAGGGCTGGGGTGGGAGCAGTTTCTGCAAACACGCAGACAGCAGGGGCCCTGCCAGGAGGTGGGGCGGGAAGGGGCCGTGCCCTGGGGGTGTGGACAAGGAGCTGCTGTTTCTTTGGAGGCCCAATTTCATCTCACCTTGGGGTATGTGGGGACATCCCGTCGAGGAGTCAACTTCTTGTTGTTATCCAAAAAACTGTACTTACAGGGACAGCTGGTCCTACAGGAGAAAAGCAAAAATTAGTCTGGCGCTGCCACTTCAGACTTGGTGTCCACGTGGGCAGGGGACTGTGGGGACCTCCGCAGAGAAAAACAAACGAACAAAAAACCCCAAGCCAAACCCACACACTCCTTTGGTCTTATCTGTAATGGGAGAATAAGTCATAAAGCCGGTGATGTCTCATTGCTAACCCCCCAGGGACCCTGCTGCACCTTTGAAGATAATATTCAGATCTTGGAAACATGCCATCTTCAGTACAGATAAGCGTCTAAAAATCTTTTGTTTTTTTAATGATACAAGTAAAACATTTTCATTCTAAAAAAAATTCAAATAGCACCGAAGTAGATAAAGTAAAAAAAAAAAAAATAAAGTCCCGACTACCACTTCTTTCCCTTAAATCTCAGACCCTGGAAATAGCTCCTGTTAAGTCTGGGGAATCTTCCAGAATTTCCTGGGCGAGGACATACACAAACGGCCCCCTCGTACTTTTAAACAAAGATGGAATTGTACGAACTCATTCTGTTGTAACTTGTTTTGTTCACTTAATACACCCCAACTCACTGGGTGTAGCTTCCCAGAGATCAGTTTCATTAAAAACAAACCCTCCTCCAGTGCTCCTGGGTATGGCTGCAGCATATCAGCCATCTGCTCACCAGGATGGGCTTTCGGGGTGTCCCCCATGTTCCCCATTGCATACGTGTTGACAGATGCATTTGCTATCTGGCTCTATTTCCATCACCACTCAATGTCAAGGTGTCTCACGTAAGAACAGACCCAAAGGAGCCAGGTGTGTTCTGGCGGGAAAGCCACCTTCTGATACTGGGCAGAGTGTGCTGGCTGTGGGGTCGTACCTGGGGCCCGGCGTAGGGGGCTGTCCCAGGAGATCTGGCCATTCCACGATCCCCTCCCGACTGGGGATCATAACTTTCTTGGATGTGAACATTCTCTCCATCCTCCCTGTGATGGGGAGCACGATGGAGGGGTCTGCACCCCCTTGTTTGAGATTCCCTGGCTGGTGCGCAGAAGAAGCTCGTGTGGTTTTGTTAATGATGCTCCGTCTTCTGGGAGAGCCATTTAATACCATCTATAGTAACAGCCATAAAGAATTCATATTCTTTAAGCCCGGGTATCTACTCTGGGGAATTTAAGATAAGAATCAGGCACGAGCAAACAGCTCAATGCACAAAAGTATTCACCGCTGCGTTATCTGTCGTTGCAGAAACACCGAACCAAAGGAGAAGCCACCTAAATGTCCCCAAGTGGGAACTAATTTAAACCATTATGATTCATTGACAAGCTACACTGCTGTGTGATCGTGAGGATAATGAACAATATTATGTGAAGTGAGGGAATTTTAGGGGAAAGGGGAAAAAGAAACGTTGCATTCAGCATGTACTGAAAAGGAATGCTGAAATATTTACCAAAGCACTAGGTAAAAAGAACACATGTGGTGGGTGAAAAGTGAGTGCTGGACTGGCCTTCTGGAAAAAGCTGGATGTGGGTTAAAGTTCGATCCATTTATGGCTCAGAATATTGTAAGTGAAAAAAGATGACACCACAGTATTTCTTCGTTGTTTTTCAAAACTAGACACCTACACACAAAGAACCACCTGGAAAGCTCCGTGTCCACATTTCACCTGGGGGTGCTCTGCGGCTGCCATTACTGACGATTCAGTACCGTCTGATGGTTTTACAAGGAGGCTGTGCTACCCGCAGACTCAGAATAATAAGTCGATTTCCTTTTTGAAGAGAGCCTTCAGCCTTATTTTCGGGGCACGCTGCTATTCCTCCCTCAGCCAGACACTTGTCAAAACCATCAGAGTTGCTAGGGACAGCTTCCCATATGTGTGGGGATTTAACAAAACAGTCCAAAACGGACCAATAAAAGGTACCAACCGAATGACTGCCACTGTCACCCTGTCACTGAGAAATCCCATTGACACATTTCTGAGCGACGATGAACTTAGTCTGTGCACTTAAGACAACAGATGGCATCATCACGACCTCTTTTCTGCTTTTAACCTCTTCTGCAGAAACATCCACGCACGTGCTGGCTAGGTAAGCTGTGTGCCTTTCCCAGGAGGGCTGTGGAAGCCTTCACCACGCAGAAGGGTTGGAGTGCTGGAACCCAGCGGCTTCCTCCAAAATCCCAGTGTTGGGAGCATGTGCTGGGTGCCCGGCGACTCCTGCCAGGGCCTCCCCACCTCAGCGAGGCGCCCCGCCTGCTCCCTCTGCACCCCGTTGCCATGGGAACCAGCACCCTCCTGCTGACAGAGCAGCTGGCATGGCGCCTTTTCTTTTCCTTCTATTTAGGGCTCATTTTTGCTTCAGTTTCCTGGGCTCCCAGCCTCCCCTCCCCTGACTCAGTCCAGCGGTCAAGGCCATTTGTTTTGGATGAAGTGGAGGCTATGGACCCCCAGAGCCCTCAGATGCCAGCACATTCCTGCAGCCGCCCCGCCAGGGGTCAGCCAGCAAGCTCCACCCTGTGCGCTCAATTCGAGCAGGAAACTGGACCTCTTTCCTCCTGGGAGAAAAAAATCTGTCTCAGCAGAGCGCAGCCTGTCCTGGGGGTGTCTCTCAGCGCCCCCACGCCTGATGGCTATCCGCTTTAGCTACTCCTGGAGAGGCAAAGGCTGTCTGGGGCATGCAAACGCCTGGCCGGGGCTGCCGGGGTGCTGTTGGTGGGTGGTGTGCTCGCTCATTAGCCATTGGGGGGGTACATGGTGGGGCTCAACCGTCCAGGCGCCTTTGTTCTCTCTGCGTGCCCAAGGCCTTGACACCTCTGGAAAAACTGCCCACAGGTGCCGCTTCTCCAGGCACTCCAGGGAAGTCCCATGGAGCAAGCCTGGCCCCCGGGGCCTAAATGCTACATGGAGCTCCTGTATGATTACAGTGGGACCCTCCGTCAACACAGACAGAAGGGGCAGCGCACAGGGCTCTTGTTCTCCATCTGGGTTTATTTCCCCACAAAGACAAGGGAAGGGCTGTCCTTTGGGCACAGAAGGGGCTGCTGGGCTCCTGGACCAGGGCCCTGTGGAGACTGGGACAGGGGTCCTCTCTGTGCTGCCAGCGATGCTGGAGACTTTCTTCCTGTTCTGTTTGTGACTGAAGAGCCACAGTTACCCGTCTCTCACCTACATGGGATGCTGTGAAAACTGTCTGCTGAGAATGTCGCCTCTAAGACTGGTTAGGGCATCGGGAGCCTTCCTTTTGGATTATGGCGCCGTGAGCTCTCAAACGTGCTTTTGGGGGAGCACAGAAGAGACCTGAATTACTCAGAGGAGCCTGGGGGCTCACCCTGCCCCACAGGGGTGTCTGTAGATGATGGCTTGTCTTTCAGGCCTGGTTGGCTTCCTCCCATGTGCTCTAAAATCGGGATGTGTTGTGGGTTGAGTTGTGTCCCCCAAAGTCAGATGTTGAAGTCCCAGCCCCCTGTACCTGTGAAGGTGACTTCATTTGTAAATAGGGTTGTTACAGGTGTAATGAGTTAAGGTGAGGTCATACTGGAGTAGGGTGGCGCTGGTCCACTATGACCTGCGTCCTTTTAAAAAGGGGACATGTGGACACACACATGGGGGTTGGGGTGTGGGGAAGACGGAGGCAGAGATCAGGGCGATGTCACTACAATCTAGGGAACCCCAAGGACAGCCAGCAGCCAGCTGAGGCTGGGAGAGGCCGGGGACACATTTCCCCCCAGAGCCTTTGGCGGGGTGGCCTTACCAACACCTTGATTTCAGACTCGTGGCCTCCAGAACTGTGACAGACTAAGTTTCTATCGTTTTCAGCCCCTCAGTTTGTGGTGCTTTGTTATAAGAAACTAATACAACTTGGACAACATTTTGTTTTGTCCTTTGAGCTGGACCAGAGGACCAGGGCACGCCAGAAAGCCCAGCAGGGCCTCATGTTCTCAGCATTCCCACTGCCACCTGCCTGGACTACAGACCAGGAAGGAGGTGGAGCAGCGAGGGTGCCTGAGACATGCAAGCAGGTGGCAGTTAGCCATTTGAGAAGGGACGACAGGCTGCAAATGCCTCCTGCCCATGCTCTGTGGGTTCCGTGAAGGCAGCCTGTTTGCGGGTGAGGTGACACCATTCCAGCCAAGGGACATACCCTGTGGGCTGAGAGGTTTCGCTCGGGAGCCCTCAGTGTCAGGCTGGGGACTAGAACTTGAGGTTAATCCTCTTCCCCCCGATGATGATGGGTGAAGCTGGACCCACACCCCTTCTGAGACAGCATGCCCCACCTGGCTCTGGGCTGAGGGCAACTGTGTCAGGGGCACCTGGGGTACGTAACCCAGTGGGCACCACGCCCGGCCACCACCCTCGCCACAGCGGACGTGGCCCATGGCCATGGCAGCCACTCTGAGGCCAGCAGCTAAGCACAGCCAGCATAGCCTGGATAACTGGGCAACAGGACTGGCCACAGGGTGGAGGCCCAGCAGGTGTCAGCTGGGCACAGGGACAGCCAGAGGGCTGAGCTGAGCCCTGCAGGTCCTGAGCCGAGAGTGTCACCATGACAAGGGTCACTTCAGGTCTGAGTGTCCTTCCAGATGCCGAGCCAGGTCTCAGGCCTGGGTGCCCAGCTCCTCAGCTGGCCCAGGGCAACTCCAGGACTCTTACTAGGTCACATGGAGGACTGTCCCCTGTCCCATATGGAAAGCACCTCCCACCATAAATGACAAAGGTGAATTATTCACTCAGTTTTCTGTGGTCACAAACTCCTCTGCCCTAACCTCCCCAAATCAAATGGAACGAGACACCCCAAAATCCAAATTAGCTGCTGTGAGTGTGACATAAACGTGGCTTGCTCCTGACGGACACGTGAATGGGGCTCTGAGCCCCTCAGCCTCTCCCCGAGCCCACCCCGAGGCTGGCCAGCCCGGCCGGACCCTGAGGGGACTGACCCGCGACCGCCAGCTTCCCGTTGCCCCCTGCCCTGGAGGACCCTCCATCACAACCTGTGGAGCCGTACCCCTCACTCCGCAGGTTGCGCTGTGTTTTAAAACTGGGGAGAGATCGCCTAGCTGTTAGGTGTCTCTTCGTAAGACAGTTGAGTACATTTACACAGGACAGTCCTCAGGTTCGTTCGACCCCACTGAATGCTGTGAGGCCCTGCTGCAACCCCAGCAGCATGTGGGGGGCATGGGGCTCGGGGGTGACGGGCCACATTGTAACCACATGTCTCCTGGGTGGGACTCTGGCGTGAAGAGAGCAGGAGCAGGCGGGGGTGGGGCTGGGCCCTATCAGCAGAGCCCTCGGCCCGTCCCGCACAGGGTTACAGCTCAGCCGTGTGGTCCCTCAGCCTCCACAACTGCTGTGACCCTGGCTTCGGTAGAGGGGCCTACGGTCGAGGGGGTGTGAAGAAGCCTGTGTGTCTTTTTCATGAATGTCGGCTCCCCAGGGGCACGTGTGGACAGACCCCTAGTTCCCCAGTTCAAGTGAGTTCTGTATCCGGTGGGCCACAGGCCTTTCTCCCCGACCTGCTGCTCTGGTTGTGGGGCCGTCCACCGGGCAGCGGGACCTGTGGGGGACCAGGACGCTTGTCCCATGAAAGCCAAGCACATTTTCCTTCTAGCATCCCCTTTGTTTAAAAACTACAGTCACCTTCTTTCAGTCTGGCTAAGCTATTCCTAACACTTGCTCTGCAGGAGGACTACTCCCCTTGAGATGCAGTCAGCCTCCTAACCTCCATCTGCCAGGACCTCTCCCCTATAACGAGTGAGCTTTGCAATTAAAAGCAAATCCCAAGCAGAGCAGGGCTGCCTCCAGACTGCGCCCACCCTGCCGGGGCAGCCGGATCACAGGGCTCCAGACTTCAGACTTGCTTTTGGATCACAGGGTCCAAACTTCAGACTTGCTTTTGGGAAAACAAAGCCCATACCGCCACCCCCAGCCCCATGGCTCCTCTGAGCTCTCCCCTGGCCCGACTCCCCGGCTCACTCAGTTCAGACCTTACCTGTTGCTTCTGGCTGCCAGCTCCTCTCTCATCTTTTTAATGTCACTCTTGCATTTCTCAATCTCCACCACTTTTAGTCCTTCCACTGGCGACAAAGAGAAACAAGGGGGTTACCATGGATAGACAGGGATGACCCCGCAGGGCTGGTACCAGGGGGGCTAGTTGGAGGCTGCCCACGGTGCTGGGAGGACAGCTGGCTCAGTGCAGTGGTTCCCCCTCCTGCCCAGGCTGCCGACATTCAGGTCCTGCCAACCCCTCCCCCATTCAGCTCAGCCACAACCCATGCTGACATCTCGGGCCTGTTCTAAGCGTGAGCTGTCGCCTGCACCTGTGTGTTTCTTTAGGGCAAGCCCCTTCTCCCTGCTCCTTGAATCTTGACTTTTCTTGCACCCACTCTCTCTCTCCATACCCCTAAACACCAGCTGAGGACACGGAACAAAGAAGTCTGTTATCCAAAAGAAAAGAAAAGGGGGCAAATGTGGCCCCAGGGTATTAAAATGCAAGGGAAGGCTCAGTGGGCAAAATGACAGCCTTGCCAGCAAGGACGACAATTTCATTAGCCTGAAAGCTTTGCACTTGAAGGTCCTCCCTGGAGCCCCTAACCAGGAGGAAGTGTGGATTTGAAATGGATGAGAAGTAAGCAGGCCGCTTCGGGGATGAGTAGGACCTGGGCTGTGTGGCATTCCTGGAGAGCCACGGCACAAGCGTGCCCGGAAAGCCAGGTCTCAGCTTTCATCAAAGGATCAACTGGGGCTTACACCTCCAAGCCGTAAGCTGGCTGGCTGCACAGGGGCCCGGAGACGCTGCCACCAGGCAGGCAGCCTGGGAAAGGCTTTCAGATTTGACTCATTCATCAGAAATAAAAAGATTGGCTTTGTCACTTTGCAATCACACCTCAATTTTTGTGCAAAAAGATACGCCTTGAAGTGCTACTCAATTCCCCTTTTCATCAGGCGTGGCTCTGAATTTGGCTAAAAATAAATGCGGATGACTTCCACGGAAAACGAAGTGACTCAGTGACGTCAGCAGTTCTTCCCACCCCGCCAGAGCACATGCTGGGGGACACTGGCGAAGGGCAGCGCCCCAGGCAGGCGGGCTGGAACCATAACCTCCCTGCGAGGTTTCCCAAATACCCCAGGGTCAGGGGCCAAGTGGGACCAAGGCTACGCAAAAACATCACTTCTTTCTGCCCAAAGTGAGCAGACTCTGGAGGATCTGATACTCACATCTGGTCCTGGTGACATGCTTCTATGCCATACCGGGGACACCGTCCCTGCTACCAGGACTGGGGACCGAAACACAGGGTCTTAAGTGCACGTGGCCGGAGCCTGCGAGGTGGCTCTCAGTGGCCGATGCCACATGCATTGCCACTAGGGAAACTTGGAACCTGACGCCGGTGCGTTTCTGCACCCTCCCTAGGAGCCCATTGTAATGTGGAGTGGGCTGTTCTCAGCTGGTTCTTGTGTCACAGACACCATGAAGAAGTCACTACTGAAAGCCACAGGTCCTCTTCCAGGAAAAGGCACACGGGCACACACCGTTCGCGGTTTGTATTTGGACGGGACCTCGGTCCACACTGCAGGACCTCACCCCAGGCAGGAGAGGACCACAGCGGGTCTGCCAGGAGGACGCTGTCATCAGCAAACGGTAGTTTTACTGACACAAGGAGGGCAGAAAATTCCAGAAAGTGAACAGATCTGGAGGACAGCCCTGGCATGTGGTGTAGACTTTGATCCAAGAGCAGATTGGGGAAGAGATGAAGAGGGTGGTGTAGCGTCCACAGGGGAGCGTGCCCTGCCATTCAAGGTCCATGGTTACGTTATTATGTTTCAAACATCATTTTATACAAAGTAACATATGACCATTGTAGAAAACAGAGGGAATAAGGAGCATCTTAAAGAAGAGTATTTGACAATTTATCTATGATCCCATTGGGCCAGACACAGCCCATTTCACATTATATACACCGGCAGGTTTCCTTGTAGGCATTTCTCTCCCACCGCCTTGCATTCTAAATATCTGCCTATCTACCTATCCGTGCTTAATTTTCAAAAGACAAAGTGGGGATCCTGTTCCTTTTCCTGTTTTCTCGCCTGCGTCTTTTCCATTCCCGGTAAGCCCAGGGCACTGGGTGTGTTAGCGGCCGCCTCCTGGCTCGCGGTGCTTGGTGAATGTGTGAGGTTTGTATTGCTCTGGGACTTGGCTCAGACTCCCTAGCCATTTACTGAGCGTGATATTAATATTAAGTCTTTCGGGAGACACAATATAATATCACTAATTTGCATCCCAGGGATTCAGAATTCATGGCAATTATGTTTATGAAGAGCTTGGTTGCTAAGGAACTTGCTAGTGTGTAATGAGATGGCAAAAGTCATGCATTCATCCGTGGATGAGAAAAACCACTCTTCCTGGGATTAAGGAGGAGGATGCAGGGCAGCAGCGCCCAGACGGTGGCTGAGCGGCTCCTGCTTCCCATTCCTTTCCTGGACGGGGCTGCTTTTAGACGAGATTCCACAGCCCACATCCTGGGCCGGTTCCAGCCCCGCCTGCCCCCCCACCCCCAGAGGAGGGAGAACAACCCCGCCCCCTACTCCCTCCTCGAGGGGGAGGGGGACTCTGGAGTTGAGACTGGGTGTCAGTTTCATACATGCGCCCTCCTACTCGTCCATTTTGAACTTCAAATGTAGGTGGGCACAGATCAGGACTCCCAATGAAAGCAGAGGCACCCTAACCCCTCCCAGCACCGGGGGCCCTGGTTCACCCTCCCCGACCAGGCGGCCCAGGCAGGCTGACTGGCCACATGAGCACATCTGGAAACCCAGCTGTCTCCTCTCGAACTTTAGAGGTGGTTCTATGGGCCTCTGCAAGTTAGAGGCCCCCATGAGGGAGAACCCTTAAGAATGAGGGACAGTGGCTTTGGGGACAGGCAGGAGCAGCAGAACAGGGCCCCAGGGCAGCTGTTTGCCTGGCCTCCACTGGCCTGTCTGGGGTCACGTAAGAGGCCGCAGTGGGCCGGGCCGGGGAGGCCCTCCTTTGGCTGCCGAGTGAATGCAAGATGTTTAAAGACACGTGAGCCGTGTTTCAACACTTCCTCCAAGGACTTTGGTAAAGAATTTGCATAAAGCACATTTCCCAAGTGACAAAGAAAAGTGAGCTTTGGTTTCAGCTTTGCGTCTCATGAATTGTTTGCATGACCCACAGGGCCAGTTCTCCTTGTGTTTAGGGTTTGGTCCAGGCTCTGGGCACAGGACAAAGGCTGGATGGGAGCAGGATGTGTGCTGTTTGTGTGTGTGTGTGCTTTGTGTGTATGTGTTTATATGTGTGTGTATGTGTTTATATGTGTGTGTATGTGTTTATATGTGTGTATGTGTTTATATGTGTGTGCTGTGTGTGTGTGCGAGTTTGTGCTGTGTGTGGGTGCTTTGTGTGTATGTGTTTATGTGTGTGTTTATATGTGGGTGTGTTTACATGTGTGTGCATGTTTATGTGTGTATGTGTTTATATGGGTGTGTACGTGTTTACATGTGTGTACGTGTTTGTGTGTGCACGTTTACACGTGTGTGTTTATGTGTGTATGTGATTATATGTGTGTACGTGTTTACATGTGTGTACGTGTTTATATGTGTGTATGAGTGTCTATATCTGGCCTGGGGTCAGGGGGCAGTCATGCTCCTGGCAGCCTCCCCGGCCACCGGCCCAGGCCAGCTTGCTCTGGCAGCCGGCGTGACCTTTTCCCCAAGTGATATGCATGAGAGGTCCAGCTGCAGGACCCCTGTCCTCAAAAGGACTCCCCTCTGCTCTTCCACATCTTTGGGGTAAGGCACTGCTCTCTCCGGGTGGTGGCTCTCTGGAACTCATACCCCCTGGGACTTAGCACAGGACAGGCAACCCTGCCACCTCCGTGCCAGTATGGAGGCTGCTGGAGACTGCAGGCGGCAGCCACATACACCAGGAGGGGGCCAGTCCAAAGCCAGGTGGAGTCAAGGAGGATGAGAGCCCATCTGAATTGTGCGACCTCCTGGGGGTGTGAACCGACACGGCCATGTTCCTGCAGGGAGGGGGGCAGCTAGGAGGGGGATAGCTGGGGCTGGTGGGGGCAGAAGCCCCAAAGTAGGGCTGTGGGGCGAACCCACCGCCAGGCCCACAGCTTGCGGACTGTTCCTTTCTCCCTCCTATTCCCAAGAAAGGTAAGTCCCCTGCACCTCATTCCTGCGTGCCGGGTCCCAGTGCTAGAAATGGGCACAACTCCTGAAAACACTGGTAATTTTGAATATGCATCCAGCCTGAGCTCGGAGGGCAAAACGGTGGTACCTCTTCCAGGGAACCTGTGTGCATGTGCAGGATTTCTGGGATTTACCCACAGACCCGGTGGGGAGATGCCTTCCTCTGAGGAGCAAGCAGTTCCAGAGAATTCCGGGCTCAAGGAGGCCAGGGGAGAGGATCACATGGGCTGCGTCGTTCAACGGCCCTCAATTCACACACCACGTGAAGGCAAAACAAAGTCTCCATGGCCAGACGCGGGAAACCACTCAAACTGAGGTCACCAGAGTTCTCTGTGGGAGTTCTGAAAATCCCTTCCTGGCCTCTGCAACTTGCCTGTTTGCAAGCAACGGTGGGCGGTGGGCGTTGGAGCTGGCTTCTGTGTGGGCAGAGGGTGGGAGGAAGCAGAGGGACCTGGAGGAGAGGGGGCAATGCTGAGGTACCCACTGGCTCCGGGGCATCACACATAGGTGGTGACTGTGACCTTCCTCTGTGTAAATACAGGCCGGGACTCGACAGTGAACGTTTTGCATTTTCTACGTTCTTTTCCACGTCTGGAGAAGTCCCTGCTCTGTGGGGCTTGGTGGGAAGTTGAGCTCGCCTCCCAAATGCTCACTGTAGTGGCTTGAACTGCGTCTCCCCAAAGGATGTGTTCACATCCTAAGCCCCAGAACCTGTGAGTGGGGCCTTATTTAGAAAAAGATTTTCGGCAGACATCTCAAGACAAAAGCATTCTGGATTAGGGGGGACCCTGAACCCAAAGATAGACGTCCCTCTAAGAGATAGGCAGATGGGACTGGGGACGAGACACTGGGGAGAAGACCCCGTGAAGATGGAGGCAGTTTGGAGCGATTTGGCCACAAGCCAAGGGCGCCTGGCAACCACCAGAAGCTAGAAGAGGCCTGGAGCAGATTCCCCCTCAGAGCTTCCAGAAGAAACTGACCCTGCAGACATCTTCATCGAAGACTCCGGCCTCCGGAACTGTGGGAAAACACATTTCTGTTGTTTTAAGCCCCCCCAGTTTGTGGTACTTGTCACGGCAGCCACAGGACACATGCATTTCTCTGGCCTCCCTTGCAGCCAGGGTGTGGGCACACAGCCCCTCTCTGTCCAGACTTTGCACCTGCACCAGTAGCTGGCTGTGTGCAGCAGTGCCCATGGGGCTGTGGGCGGCTGGGCACAGAGTGCCAGGTGCTGGGGGAGGCCCCGCACATCTGGGGCTCACGTGCACAGCCTGCCACGCTCACGGCGTCAGCTCTGCGTGGGGTGTGGAGCATTGTCCCTGCTGCAGACACCGAGCCCCGTTCCTGAGTCCTCCTGGTGACCCTGGGAGCTCCCCCAAAACCTTTAGGAAAAACCCCTTGTCTGTTCAATGCGGCCACAACCAGTGTCTGTGGCTGTAGTTGCGAGGCCTGCTTTCTAACCTACATTCTCAGGTCTCCTGGTGGGGGCCCCCAGCCAGGCGTGGAGAAAGGTGACACGTCACAGAAGGGCAGGCAGCAGCAGCGAGAGCAGCCCCTCAGGATCCTGGCCCTGGTCCCAATTTTATCCATATTTCTAATTTGCTGAATGAACTTGGCAGATCACTTAATCTCTTTGTGGCTTCTCCATCATCACTGGGGAAAACAAAACTGTTCTGAAGGTCAAATGATGACAAGGATTTTAAAAAAGTCAACGTGCTTTGTAAAGCATGACTGTATGAACCACGTGCCAGGTGACTTAGGAGAACTGGCTTTTGTATGATCCTGATTTTCATCCTTGAAAAAAATCCAAGCAATTCAAACAAGACATGAGAAGTGACATTCAGTGAGTCCTTATGGACAGCAATCGGCCGCATGGTGTTTGGTGACGCCCCAGCCCTGCCGGCCTCAGGTCTGGATTTGGTTTACTCATCCCTCAAGTTAATGAACATGGTGCCGTGGACCGTTACCCTTTGCCCTGACAGTGACAGAGGGCCTTTTGCCTTGTGAGCCGGATGGGAAGTTGTAACACACGTGGGTTCAAGCACTCGCCTTATTTGCAGATGGGGACACAGAGGACGCGTGACTAGATGCCGTCCTCCGCCCAGAAGTTTAGCTGGGGGGTCACTGAATCAAGTGAATCGATTGTCCTATGCTCATTAGAGTTTTTCTGCTCTCCTTTACGGAGACTGGAAACCACAGAGAATGGTTTAGTAGACGTGTTCCCAAAAAACAGACCACAGCATGCGGTCGCGTGTCCTCATTTATGTACGAAGAGACACACACTTATTACTCAGCAGGAGCTCCTGTCCAGAGAGGTGGAAATCTGGGGGGCCTCCGTTTGTATTCTGTGCCCTCCTGCTCGGAAAGGCTGTTTCCAGGCGCTGTTCTGTGGAACGTGTCACCCTGTACGTGCAGTGCTCCTTTGAAAGCGCCTGGGTGAGGCCCCCTAGCCTTTGTCAGCATTAAAGTTTAGGCATTTCACAAAGAAAACACATCACACTTCCCTTCCCTCTGCACCACTAGCTTATGAGGTAATTTACACAGAGGTAAGAAGACATCTAAGCAGAAAGAAAACACAAGATTCACTCACATTCGACGCGTTTCTCCAGCATTGCCAAGTGACTGGCAACCTCTGCTTTCAGTTCATTGATTTTAAATGCTCTAGGAGTGAAAAAAAAGAGGAGACAAGAAGTAACTCATAAGATTCTCAAACTTAAAGTGGGTCCATCAAACAGCTGTTGAGCCGCTGCCATGGGGGAGGTGTGCTGGTGAGGGCGGACATGAGGACGCTCCCAGTTGCTTTTAAGGAACTCACAGTGTGTGGGGGTGGGAGGAGGAAAGAGACACACCCTCAGACTATCTAGAGGGTGTGGTTTCCAAGCCTGAGCTGCCGCTAGGGACGTTTCCTCCCCTTACCTGGGAGTGAGCAGTACCTGGGAGTGAACAGCTGGGTCCTCTGCTCACAGCCCTGCCCCCTGCCCCTCCTGGGCACACACCACCTTTAGGGGACCTGGTGTGACCTCTCCAGGCTCCAACCCATTCAAGCAAGCAATTCTTAGGCTTTAAGAAAATGCCATCATATGCCGATCCCTCACCGGAGTTACCCTGGGGCAGTGAAATGTCACAGCGAAATAAGTGAGAAGAGGCAAGTAAGGCCAGATGACCCGGAATGAAAAGGCCCCATATCTACACAGGATCTCTGTGACAAGGCTTATTTCAAACGGTGTCAATTCTTATAGGTTGAATTTGGAGTCCCAGAAGAGCCAGCCAGTTGAGAAAACTCTTGGCAAACAAGAGCCCTCATTCTAATGCGCCCACCTTCCATGGTCTTTGGTATAAGGTGAGTGTTTCCTGGACCCCACCCGGCTGGCTCAGTTATAGAAGTCACAGAAGGATCGCGTGGGGAAGGCAGCCCCTCCAGGGTAAGTGTCTGCGACCAAGATACCTCAAAGGAAGGGGCACCGCTGTCAGAAGAACAAGCACCTGTCTCTGGAGATTACGTATTTAGAAGATTCTGTACCTTGAGAACTGCTCTGCAACCTGGGTCAGCACGGTCTGGACTAATTCTTCTTTCTCTACAGACCAAAAAAGAAAGACAGATGGAAAAAGGGAAGGGTCTCCAGATCCCTTTGGGCCTGAATCCACCGCAATGGCTGTGTGGCACTGAGGTCGCGGCGAGGAGTGGCCTGGGTACTGGACGCAAGCTCTGGCCCCGTCAGCACACCAAGGCCTCTCCTGCCCGCCTGCAAGGGCGCTTTCCCTCCTGGACTGCCCCAGGCCACCAACCTGTCTTGTCTCTCTCTCTCTCAGACGCCTGATTCGTTTTACGGGCCAATTACTACGACAAAGTGAGTCCAGGGCATATTTCAAGTGCACAACAGAGTGTTCTCACGGGGGGTCCAGAGAGGGGAAGCAGGCCGAGGCCTGTCCCTTTGTCGCCTGGCACGCACACCGGGCTGGGCGGCTGGTTGTACAAGGTGCAGGTCTAGGCTGCGTGCGACCTGCCTGATTTCCTGTTTCCTGACTGGCCCAGTGCCGGGTACCTCGGGGAAGGTGTGGATACTCACTGACTTGTCCTTTCCTGCAGGACTGTGCTCCTGGGAGGGGGTGGCCCCAGCCGGCCAGTAGACCCCCCCTGAAACACTAAGGACTTAGTGCTGATTTCATGTCACCAGTACTACGCGTAACCCTCCACTAAAACCAAAGGAAACCTGCCCGAACGCACACAGTCTCAACAATCCAATTGGGCAAAAGGGCTCAAAAGCTAGAAATGTTCATATGCTCTGAGTTAGTGTCTGCGTGTCTAGGAGACACTCATGTATGTACACAGAGGTGGTCACCACAATATTTTTTCACATAGTGAAAACTGCAACAACCTATATATCCATCACATGGTTATAAATAAGTGACGGCATATCTGTACTGTGGAATCATATTCTGCTGTTAGAATATATTGGAAAATGTTCACATCTATTGTTAAAGCAATAAAATAGATTGTAAAACAGTAATACAGTGTGATCCTATTTTTGAAAACATTACAGGGTACACTCCAATATAATAACAGTAGTTATTTTTAGTTGTAAGATGATATGGAAATTTTATTTTCTTATATTTGCTTCTCTATATCTTACACATTTCTATAATGAATATATTAATTTGTTTAAAAAATTAATCAATCTAAATTAAACTTTTTAGACCTCATCCCTTCACCTGCCAAATGAAAGGCAAAACCGGATGACCCAAGATTCCCTCTGGCTTTAGCATTCTGTGATTTGATGAGAAGAAAAATGCCATTTCATTATATCTTTTGAAGTTATAAGAGTAAAAAATGTCACCAGGAAACTTTCACAGAACTGTGTTGACCCGAGGCTCTAGGTTTCAGAGAGGCCCATACCTATGAGGGAAGAAAAATGGGGACCCCAATGACAACCCTCAGGGAGAAGGCTTCACAGACCTTCCTTGGTGAATTGGCAGGATTTTACATCACTTCTTCTGAAATCTTTCGCAAAGGAATGTATCACATAGCCTTCAAGAGTTAATGATCTCAAAGTCTTGAGATAAATTTAGAAGGCCATCAAACAGTTGACATATATAGACTAGCCCACTGAATAACAGCAGAACACACATTTCTTTCAGGTGTCTATGAAGCATGTACCAAGACAGACCACATCCTGGACTATACAGAAAATCTCAACAAATTTTTAAAAATTGAAACCATACAGCATATGTTTTCTGACCATAAGAGAATCAAACAGTCATCAATAACAGAACTACAGAAGGAAAATCTCCAAACACTTGGAACTAAACAGAACACTTGTAAGCAAGCCATGGATCAAAGAGGAAGTCTCAAGGGAAATTTAAAAAGATGTTAAACTAAGTGAAAATGAAAATATAACACATCAAAATTTAGCCATAGGACACAGCTGAAGTAATGCTGAGAGGGACATTTATAGCACTGAATGCTTACTGTAGAAGAGAGAAAAAAAACGTCATCACAGTAATCTAAGAAAAAGAAGAACACAATAAACCCACAACAACCACAGAAGGAAGGAAGCAAATGATGAAAAGCAGAAATCAATGAAATAGAAAATGGAAAAACAATGTAGAAAATCAATGAAAGAAATAGTTGGTTATTTAAAAATATAAATAAGTTGACACACCTCTAACAAGACTGTCACAGAAACACAAAGAGAAGACACAGATCACCAGTATCGGAAAGAAAAGAAGAAACATCACTACAGACCCAGCAGTTATCGAAAGGATAGTAAGGAAACACTACAAACAACTTTATACACATGAATTTGACATCTTAGATGAAAATGGACCACTTCTTAGGAAAGCATGACCTACTGTATCCATTCGATAGGAAATAGTTAATGTGAGCAGCCTATAAGTATGAAGGAAATTGAGTTTCTAATTTAAAAAAAGAAATTTCCAGGTGCACATGGTATCACTGGAGAATTCCACCAAACATTTGAAGAAGAATTAACACAATTCTAAACGATTACTTCCAGAAAATAGAAGAGGAGGAAACACTTCCTGACTCATCTTATAAAGAGAATATTAACTTGATACCACATCCAAAGGAAACAAAAAAAGCACTACAGACCAACGTTCTTCATGACTATAGATGAAGAAGTCCTTAACGAAATAGGAGCAAAAAGAATTCAGCAATACACAAAAATAATTATACCTAGCGATCGAGTGGGGTTTATTCAAGGGACGCAAGGCTCATTCACTATTCAAAAACCGATCCATGGAATCTACTATAATAACAGGCTAAACCTAAAGAATAAAAAAGCTCATCTGATCATATCAATGAATTCATAAAAAGCACTTGAAAAAAATTCCACACCTGTTCCTGATAAACCCTCAGGAAAATAGGAATGGAGGGGCACGTCTTCAAGCTGACAAAGAACAACCACAAAAAACCCACAGCTAGCATTATACTTACTGGTGAATGACTGGCTGCTTCTTGCCTGAGATTGTGACAGAGCAAGGATCTGCCCTCGCTATTCTCCTCCGACACAGTGCTGGAAGGTCTAGCCAGTGCAACAAGGCAAGAAAAGGAAGTAAAAGGCATGCGGACCAGGAAGGAAGAAATAAACTCTCCCTGTTTGCAGATGACATAATTGTCTACATAGAAAATTCCAAGGGATGCATAAAAACCCTTTTAGACTAGTGAGTTCAGCAAGGTCACATGATACAAGATAAACAGACACGATTGTATTTACATATAGTAGCAATGACCATCCAGACACTGAAATTAAAATCACAATACCATTGACAAACACTTAAACAAAACTCAGGCATAAATATAGCAAAGCATATACTGAAGCTGTATGCTGAAAACCACAAAACACTGATTGAAGACATCAAAGAAGGTATACATAAATGCAGAGACATACCCTATTCACGGTTTGGAAGACTCAACATAGGAAAGATGTCAGTTCTCCCAAACTGATAGACAGGTTTAACTCAGTTCCTATGAAAACCCCAGAAGGATTTTTTTGTACAAACAGACAAGATTTTCTAACATTTATGTGAAAATGCAAAGAAACTAGAATAGCTAAAACAGTTTTAAAAAAGAAGATGAGATGGGAAGACTCAGTCTCTCTGATTTTAAGACCTATTATGTAGCTACAGTGATTAATATGGAGTGACATTGGCAGAGGGACGGACACAGAGACCAGTGGAATACAACAGAGAACTTGGAATCATCCCCACATAAACGGCCTGATTTTTAAAAAAATAAATTTTCTTGGGGAATATTGGGGCACAGTGTGTTTCTCCAGGGCCCACCAGCTCCAAGTCGTCCTTCAGTCTAGTTGTGGAGGGCACAGCTCAGCTCCAAGTCCAGTTGCCATTTTCCACCAGCAACCTTGTTGTTGAGAGCTCGCCCTCTAACCAACTGAGCCATCCGCTCGCCCCTCCAGAAGCTCAGCAGCATCTCATTGTCTTCAATCTAGTTGTGGAGGACACAGCTCACTGGTCCATGTGGGAATCGAACCGGCAACCTGTTGTTCAGAGCTCACGCTCTAACTAACTGAGCCATCCGGCCACCTCTGCACTACTGATTTTTGACCAACGTGCACAAGCAGTTCAATGGAGGAAGGGCAGCACCTTTTCAACAAACGGTGCTGAAGCAATTGAATATTCAGAAGTAGAAAAATGAGCCTTGACCTAAACTTCACAGTTTATGTAAAAATTAATGCAAAATATAAAACCATAGCACTTTTAGAAAAAATAGGAGAAAATCTGCAGGACCTAAGTCTGGGCAGGAAATTCTTAGACTTGACACCAAAACCACAATCCATACAAGGAAAAACTGATCCACTGGACTCCATCAAAATTAAAGCTTTTGCTCTGAGAAAGATCCTGTTAAAAGGATGAAAAAAATAAGCTCCAGTCGGGGAGAAACTGTTTGCCAACCACCTATCTGACAAAGACTTGAACGTAGAATATGAAGATAACTGTCAAAACCCAACAGCACCAAACAAAACAACCCATTTGAAAATGGGCGACACTAGCAGACATTTCACTGAAGAGAACAAACTGATGAAAAATATGGACACGAAAAGATACTGAGCATCATTGGCTATTAGGAAATGCAAAGTAAAACCACGGTGAGGTATCACGGCACATTTATCAAACAGGCTAAAATAAAAAACAGTGACAACCCCAACTGCTGGAAGAGATGTGTAGAAACTGGATCATCACACATCGCCAGGGGAAATGGCTTGGCAGCTTCGTTTTTAATCATTAAGTAGACTCCAGATTTATTTGGATTCTCCACTAATGACCTTTTCTGTTCCAGGATGGTTTCGCAGCTTCTTAAAAAAAACTTAATATATAACTACCATATGACTTAGCAATTGTACTCCAGAGCAGAGAAATGAAAATGTATGTTCACAACACAAAAACCTGTACATGGTGTTCTGAGCAGCTTCATTTGCAATAGCCCCAAATTGGAGACAACCCAGACGCCCTTCAGTGGGGAACAGACAGCCAAACCGGTCCATCCACCCCCAGGGACATGACACAGCAATGAAAAAGTTCCATGGATACAGCACCCACCTGGGTGAATTTCCAGAGAATGAGGCTAAGTGATAAATGTCGTTCCCAAAGTTACCTAATGTATGACTGCATTTATGGACTGTTCTTGAAATGACCGAATTACAGAATGGAGACAAGAGCAGTGGTTGGTGGGAGGTAAGGTGGGGCTGGGGTGGGAGGAAAGAGGGTGTGGCCATAAGAGGGCAGCTGAGGGACCCCTGTGTGGATGGTACGGTCTGTGTCTGGACCGTATCCGTGCCAACAGTCGGGCTACGGTTTCTCGCCAGCAAAGATGTCACATTGTGGGGAAATTGGAAAAGCCTACATGGGCGCTCTCTGTATTTTTCCTTACAACTGTGTGTGAATCTGTAAGTATTATAAAATAAAGAGTTACATAAAACATTTCATTGGTAGAATGGGAGAAAGAAATTAAGGAGGAATTTTCCTTTGGACTTTTGAGGTGGTATCCTTTGAGCATTACAGGATTTTAATGCCTAAATGGAATGTCCAGCCCAAATAGTAAGCATGCTTTTTGTGACTTCATCTCATACCTTCTCCCCTCCCGGCTCAGGCCAAGGGGCAGACATTCGTATTCTGGCCCATGTCACAGCTACTCCTCAGCCTATGTGCCCCTTGTGCCAACCTACCCGCTATTCCCAGAAAGGGCCCAGGTGCAGAGCTGAGCTTCCAGCGAGAAGGACCCGGGCACCACTGCACAGGTCTTGGGCTCACACGCCTTCTTATAACACACCATCTGCATTCCTTTGCAAGGGGGCAGGAGCAAACATGCTTTTATCATAAGGCCACCCCCACCCCCCAGAGCCAGACCAGGAAAGAACCACCTCCCCTTCCACGCCTCACTGCAATTCCTGCATAGGCCACTGCTTCCTCCCAGGGGGTTCCAGAATTTAGAAATGAACTGTGCTTTTGTGCGCAAAGCACTAGGGACAGGGCCCAGTGAGCGCTGCCTGGCTTAGCTCTTGTCCTTCTATTACATTACTAAGGGTCGCCGACAGCGATTACATCACTAAGTCTCACCGACGTCACGAAGGGTGCCAGATACCCTTTCTTGCTTTTAGTACCTCCCTGCTCTGAGTTCCCAGTCCCTGGGTGACAGGCAGAGCTCTGGGGGCACCATCTCCAGGTGGAGAAGTGACAGCATCCTGCCTGCAATGTCTCAAATGTGCCCTTCACTCCCCCAGTGCCCCTGGAACCCTCAGATAGCCCTGAACCCCTGGATTTAGGGGCAACAAGCAGGTTTCAGTGGCACGTGTTAGTCATTCCCAACCTATCAGAAAAAACTGTTATTATGTAGGAAACCCTTTTCTCGAAGCTGCATGGTGCATATTGAATTTTTAAAATTAAAGCACATTCAAGTCATTTTGTTTTCAGAATTTCTTAATAGCTTTAAGGATAAAGCAGCAGCCAGGGGTGCTGGCAATTCAGGGTAAGACATGACTGGGTCCCTGGCGTCCCTCTGGACCTGGATGTGTATTAGGAAATAGGGAGAATGGAAATAAGATTCCGAGAGATGGGATGTCAGCATGAGCTACAGTGATCCACAGAGACGGAAGCCGAGCAAGGACCAGCCATGTTCTCGGGCACCCCCATGTTCTCGGGCACCCCCATGTTCTCCAGAGGAAACCGGGTCACAAGAACAGCTGGTGTGTGACCTAGTCACGGCCCCGAGCCGGGCCCTCAGCGGACTTCAGGTGCGCTGCTCCATGCTCAGTAAGCGCATGACGTACTCTTAGTACCGACAGCTTTAAATAAAGGCAAACGACTCGGCCCCCACAAATGATCCCAGATGACGACAGAGGGTTCCGGGGGCTGGTCGTCAGCCTCTTCGAGTCTGGGCTGCTGTTCACTTGCTTACACCTGGACTGGCCTAAGTTAGCTGGTGTGGGGTGCTCGTCCCCCGGCCTCTTGGGTGACAGGCGCCAACGGGCAAGTGCTGGGGCTGGCAGAGTCTCACACACTAGAGAAGTTTAGTTTAGCTCCAGGGCAGTCTCGGAGGCTGGCAGAGGCTGGGTCTAGTTTTTAGGGGCTGACACATCAGTCCAGCTTCAGGCCATGAGCCTGCACTTGAGTGGCCTTGGGACCTGGCCCCTGGGGCAGGACCAAGGGGGCTGGGACAACCTAAGGCCCGGAGGTGACTGTGGAGTTGTCCCCTGCGGTTGGTGGGCAGGATGGCCCCACCCCGGCGGTGTTTCCCCAGCTGCAATCCTCAGTGACGCAGCAGAGCACTCCTCCCTGCTGGCCAGAGGCTGTCAACCGACCCCACCTTTGGCCACTAAGAACAGTTCAAGGAACCCGCCTCTGCTTCTCCCACCCCTTCCGGGAATTGTTTACTTGTCTCAGACAAACCCTGAGTGTCCCCAGCACAGAAGGACATCAAAATCTGGCCCCACTGATCCACAGGACAGATCAGTTTAACGTGAGGCCCTACGGCGGCTGGCCGGCCAGCTGTTCCACACATCTCGTCAGTCTGTGCAGAACAGGTCGTAACCACGACACCATCCTTCCATCCTCTGCATCCAAGCTGCTTGGGGTGCCCTACCTTGCTCCCCCGGGGCACAGGAACGCAAGCTCAGTCCTAGCAGGACGCTGGGCCCCCCCTGCTCACTGAGGGATGATGGCAGAGATGTAGGCACGGACATCTGAACCCGAGCTTCTGGCCCCTCAGTGGTGCCACAAACAACACCCTGTGGGCACGCGTAGGGTGCCTGCCGTGGGGCTCCCCTTCACTCCCATCTCTCTTGATACGGGCAGCTGTGGCATGGCTCCACGGCGGTTCCCACGCTATTGAACGGTGCATGGAGCCACGTTTCACCGCAGTGCCACCTGAAGTGGAGATACTGAGCACCCCCCAAGAAATATGTACGTAACAGGTACTCTCCGAAAGCAGTAAAAAAAGCCCCAAGCTGTCCCTTCAGGAAGAGGTCCCTTACTTTGCATGAGGGAAAAGAACCCACATTGCTTGGCTCCAAAGACAGACACCCCTGAGGCCCTGAAGATTGGCGGTGTCGGGGGGAGTGCATTTATTTCTGCTTTTGTCCAGGGCTCTGACTAGGAAGGGCTGGGACACCCCATCTGACTTGCCCTCCCCTCCTTCCTATGGTATCACCACTTCTCTTCCAGGAAGTAAGAGGGGCAAACTCACCTGTGCCGCTTGCGCTCTCCCGGCCCCTCCAGCCGGTCGAGGACATTCTAGCCCAGGGTACAGTCATCGACAATTCTGTTTATGAACCTCATAAAACACACGCGGAATGAGGACGTCTCCTTTATAACCCAGGAGCACAATAAACCTATGTTATTAACAGTGACCTCACCTCACTCCTTAAAGGCACAGGGGCCCTTTCCATGGTCCGCCCTATGGAGAAATCACTCTATCGCAAGCCAAAGAGATGGATGTCCCAGGTGACCTGTGGTGTGACTATGGCTGGATGCTGTGAGCCTGTCAGGTGTAACCAAGAAAGCAAAGTAGACCGGAGGACGCCAGGAGCACGTCTGATGTTTTGGAGGGCATCTCACACCTGTGGGGGCTGAGCTGTGTGCGGGACCACCGCAGGGATCGGAGGGGGCTTTCCCTTTTGCGTTTAGGGGAAGGGAACTTCCTGTCTGCAATTTAAGTCTGATTTCAGAGGTTTGGGCACAGCTCTCCCTATGCCCTCCTCTCCTGCTCAGGTCTAGTTTGTAAGCAGAAAGTACCTGCCTGGAAGGAGAGTAGCTGCTGGGACAGCTGGTAAGGAGATTTTCCTTTATTGTTTTACAGATTGCAACAACCGTAACAACATTTATTGGGCTCTATTCCGTTCCAGGCACTGTTCTAAGTGGTTTGCATATGTGGATCATTTATTAAGGCCCAGAGCTCCCCGGAGTGGCTGTGTGAGCCAGAAAAAGCCACGTCACAGCACGGCCAAGTCAGGTTCCCACGTAGGGTCACAGAGACGGGCTGGTGGCACTCACCAGGGGAAAGGTATCCTGCACACACTCTTACCATGGTGACGAGGTGAACTTTCAGGGAGAAGGATGTGGGTACGACATGCTCCGAGAATGCCCTCTGGTGAATGTGAATTTGGGAACAAGCAGCTGATCGGACATGCTATTCGGACTTTGTCTGTTCTGACAGCCTGTGTACCTCACTGTGACCCCACAACCCCTGGGGAAGTTTAATTATGGTGATGACAAAGGGGCTCAGCTCTGGTTCACCACGTCTGGGCTTTGACAGTGTGTCCAGTGACCCCACAAGACTTGTTTTGGGGAGAATGGTGTCAGGATAAAATCCAACAAACAAATGGATTACGGGTATCAATGACAGGACTTTTGCAAAAATCTCTTAAAGGCTGAGACTTTTTTTGCAAATCTAGGTCTTATTCCATCTGTGGACTTAACATGTTGCACACAGTTGTAGAGGCTGTAGCAAGATAAATTAAAAAGTAAACCTCTAGATGACACAGATGTTGACAGTAGCAGAACGAGCCTTTAATGCCGCAATTATAAGTGCATCCAAGGACTAAAGAAAAATATGTTAGTAAATGGTAAACAGATGGGGGACCTCAAGAGAGAAATCTATGAAAAAGAATCAAATGAAAATTGGAGAATTTAAAAATACATCTGAAATAAAAAAAAATTCATGAAGGGGTTTAGAGCAGTTTGGAGTCAGCAGAAGAATCAGGTCAATAGAAACAATCTAATCTGAAGAGAAGAAAGAAAAAAGAAAAAATTGTTAAAAAACAATAGAAGCAGTCACGTGAAGACAATAGCAGACTTTCTAACACACGGGTAACTAGGGTCTCAGAATGAGAGGTGAGATAGGATGGTATATAAAATACATTTGAAAAAACAGTCGCTGAAAATTCTACAAATTTGGTGAAAACACAATTTGATGGACCACAAAAGCTCAATGACCACTGAGCTGAATAAATAAAAAGAAAACCAGGGCTACACACAGCGGAGTCAAACTGCTGAAACCCAACAATAAAGGAAAAACACCTTGAAAAAAGCCAGAGGAAAATGACACATTCCATGCAGGGGAATAATGATAAAGTAAAAGCTCATTTCATTAGAAACAGTGCAAGACAGAAAGAAATGAATCAACACCTTTAAACGTCTTTTAGGAAACAAAACTGTGAACGCAGAATTCTATTCCCTGAAAAACCATCTTTGAGAAGGAAGGCAAAATCCAGACATGCTCAGATAAGCCAACATGGAGGAATTAGTCACCAGCAATTCTGCGTGGCAAGAAGCGTTTAAAGAAAAAAGAAACTCTTCAGGCTGAAGGGACATAACACCAGTTAGAAGTTGGGGTCTACAAGGAGAAATAAAAGCACCGGAAAGGGCAAATGTGTCGGTAACTATAAAAAATTATTTTCAAGTTTCTTCTCATAATTTCTTCGAAAGACAAGTGGCTGCTTAAAGCAATTCTTAAAGCAAAAATTGTAATATTGTACGGTGGTGTTTATAATGTGTGCAGAGTGTCTTAGTCCGTTGGGGCTGGTCTAACAGAATCCCACAGACAGACTGGATTAAACAACACAGATGTATTTTCTCACAGTTCTGGAGGCTGAAGGTCCAAGGTCAAGGTGCCTGCAGATTCTGTGTCTGGTGAGGGCCCACTTCCAGGTGTCCCACATGACCGGGGCAAGGCGGGGGGGAGGAGCTCTCTGGGGCCTCTTTTATAATGGCACTAATCCCATTTATGAGGGCTCCACCCACATGCCATAATCACTTTCCAAAGTCCCACTCCCTCCAAATACCATGACATTGGGTGTTAGGAGTTTGACATTTGAATTTTGGGAGCACACAAACATTCACCCTATAGCACAGATATAAAACATATGGCACAACAGTTGTGGGGGAGGGGCAAGTGAAATTATATTGCTGGAAGTCCTTACTTTTAATGTGAAGTGGTACAACGTTAATTCTAAATAGACTCAAAATTTAAGGATGATTTTAAAATGGGGAAAAGATCTGAAAGACAGCTCAACAGAAGAATATATACAGATGGCAAATAAGCACATGCAAAGATCATGTCATTAAGGGAATTATAAATTAAAACAACGAGATACCACTGGACGCCTGTTAGAAAGATGAAATCCAAAACACTGACCACACCAGATGCTGGTGAGGACACAGAGCCGCAGGAACCCTCACGTACTGCCGGTGGGAGTGCAAAGGGGTACGGCTACTCTGGAAGACAGTCTGCTGGTTTCTTACAAAACCAGACGTACTCTGTCCTTAGGATCCAGGAATCATGCTCCGTGGTATTTACCCAACGGGAGTGAGAACTCACTTCCACACAAAAACTTCCACACAATATTTACAGCAGCTTTGCTCATAGCTGCCAAAACTTTGAAGCAACCAAGATGTCCTTCAGAAGGTAATAAAACGTGATGCAGCCAGACAGTGGAGTGTTATTCACCACTAAAAAGAAATGAGCTATGAAGCCATGAAGAGGAATGGGGGAATCTGAAAAGCATATGAATAAATGAAAGAAGCCAATCTGAAAAGGCTACATACTGTATGATTCCAACTGTATGCATTCTGGAAAAGGCAAAACTACGGAGACAGTAAAAAGATCAGGGGCTTGGGGGCAGGGAGGGAGGACCAGGTGGGTCACAGAGGACGTTTAGGGCAGTAAAACTATCATATTTGACATTACAGTGGGAGAAACATGTCATTACCCATAGACCGTACAGCACGAAGAGTGACCCTCCTGTCAACTGTGATCTTTGGCTAATAATATGTCAAGGTCATATAACAAGTGTATAATTCTAATGCAGGGTGTTGATGGTGGGAGAGGCTGAGCGAGTGCATGGGGAGGGAATATGTGGGAAATGTCTGTACGTTTTACTCAATTTTGCTGTGAACCTAAAATTGCTCTAAAACTAAAGTCTATAATTAAAGTAAAAGGGTGCATTGTGTAATACCTAGAACAATCAACTAAAACTAATGATAAAAAGTATAGCAGAAGAGCCTATAGAAGCAATAAAATGGAATATAAAAATGTATCTAATTAACCCAAGAGAAGGCAGAACAGAAGGAACAGGAAACAAAACCGAGATCAATAAAAAACAAATAGCAACATGGTAGACCTACCCTCAGCCATACCAATAAATATATCACATGTATATGGACACAGGAAGAAAAATTACATAACATAAAATTACATTACATAAACTCTTTCACGTAATATAAGATTATTTTATGTAATGTAACTGAAAACAGAAAAAAGGAGAACACCCAACATGTTTTACAAGGCCACCTTAACCCCAACATCAAAACATGACAAAGACATGACAACAAAAAATAGCTATAGACCAATATCCCACTTGAACACAGACACAATAATCCTTAACATGTTATTAGTGAATCAAATCTGGCAATGTATAAAAAGAGAATACATGATATCAGGGTAGAGGTACTGTATATTCTTGGTTAAATCTATTCCTAAGTGTTTTCCTAGGAATACTGCCCCAAAATACAAGTACAGTTATCCCAGGAAAGCAAAGTTGTTTTAACATTTCAAAATCAGTCAACACAATTCACTATCTTAACAGAATAAAGGGGGAAAATCATATGATCATTTCAGTAGATGCAGAAAGAACATATGACAAAACCCAACACTTATTTATGATAAAAACCATTAGAAAACTAGGAATAAAAAGAAACTCCTGAATCCATCTCAATAGAAGCACAAAAATAATCTGATACAATTTAACAAAGAATTTTGTCAAAGAACATTGCACAAAAAGCATTTACCAAATGAAGAGAAGAGGATTTCCTTAACCTGAGGAAAGTCACTGCCAAAGATACTGTTGGCCCACATCAGACTCCGTGGTGGAAGAGTGGGTGTATGTCCTCTAAGGCTGGAATGACATGAGGATGTCTGCTCGCCTTCATTTAATTGTATTGGAGGGTCAACTAGTACAGCGAGACAAGTAAAATAAATAAAAACCAAAGAGATTGGGATGCAAGAAGGAAAACTGTATTATCAGAAGACATGATCGTCTCTATGGAAAATCCTAGGAATCTACAAAATAAGTACCAGAACTAATAAATGAATGTCAGAAGATTCTATGTCAACATACAAAAATCTGTTGTATTTTCATAAACTAGCAGCAAACACATGGAAAATTAAATTAAGATCCCATTTACAATAACACCAGAAAACAGAAAATGCTGAGGAATAAATTTAACAAAAAATATATGCAGGACCTCGACTCTGAAAGCTGTAGAACTTTGCTGAGTGGAGGGGTGTATCATGTTCATGGATTGGAAAATTCCGTTTGTTGTTCCCATTAATTAATTAAATTAAATTAAATTAAATTAAATTAACATATTGAATATAATTCCAATCAATGCTATTTATAATTAAGAATCAACTTGTCAGTTTAAAAACATTGGCAAAGTGATTCTTAATTCTAAAATCTTTAGGGAAAAGAAAAGGACCCATATAAACCAAACAACTGAAAAAGAAGCACAAATGTGGAAGACTACCTGATTTCAAGCTCTAGCAATTACGCCAGTGTGGTACTGGTGTCGGGATAGACAAATAGATCAGTGAAAGAATAGGGTCTACAAAGAGATGTACATGTAGAGAAAAATAATTTTCAACAAAGGTGCCAAGGTGATTCAGTAGAAAATGAAAGTCTATTTAACAAGTGTTGCTATAACAGCTGGATATATGTGTGGGGGAAAAATAAAAGATTGTCAACCTCTACTTCACACCACACACAAAATTAATTTGAAAAGGACCACAGATTAAAATATAACAGCTATGAAATACAAAAACACAAAAAATAAAAAACACAAAAGAAAAACTTGTTAAGTTAGACTTCATCAAATTAAAAACTTCTGCTCATGAAATGTCCTCATTAAGAGCATGAAAAAGGTAAGTCATAAACCGGGAAATGCAATATTTGCCAAATATATACCCGACCAATGAATTATACCCAGAATATACAGAGTTTCCTGCAAACCAGTGATAAAAAAATAATGCAAACCAGTTTAAACAATGAGCAAAATACTTAGAACAGACACTTCCCAAAGTAAGATATTCAAGTAGCCAATAAGCACATTAAAAACATGCTCAACAACCATTGTCATCCAAAGAAATGCACATTAAAACCATAACGAAATATGATTTTATACCTACTTGAATGTCTCAGATTTGAAACACTGAGCATGCCTGGTTCTGGGGTGGCTGTGGGTCACTCACACATGCTGGTGGGAGTGTGGAATGGCACAGCCACTCAGGAAAGCAGTGTGGCAGTTTCTTATAAAGTTAAACATGCACTTATGAATCATAGGAACCAGCAGCATCCTTCTAGGTACTACCCAAGATAACTGATAAGACCATCATAAGACCCGACAATGCTTACAGTAGCTTACGGTAAGCCCACACTGGGAATGACCCAAATGTCCACCAACAGGAGAGTTAATGAACAAGCTATGGCACACTCACGAAATGGAAAAGTACTCGCAATACAGAAGTATATGAACAACACACATGAATCTTAAAAACATGATTCTGATTGGTACATTCCAGACAAGATGCCACAATAGGTAAATGTTGTGCTCACCTCCTCTCATGACCACATCAAAATTACAACTAACTACAGAACAACCATCATTAAGAATAGCCTGGAGTCTAGCTGAATGGAAGCCCTACAACTAAGGACATAGAGAAGAAGCCATGTCCCGACTGGTAAGAGAGGCAGAGGCGCCGAATGGGCTGGTCCCACACCTGTGTGTGACCATTAAAAATCCACAGGGATATCTCGGCTGCAGAGGTCTCCTCTCCAGAGGAGTAAGGGGTCCTAGTGCCACACCAGGCTCTCCAGCCCAGGCTTCCAGTGCTGGGGAGAGAAGTCCCCATAATTTCTGTCTGTGAAAACCAGCAGAGATTGTGGCTGAGTGAGACAGAGGCAGCTGCAGCCCCAGGCACTCCTCTTAAAGGGAGCACGCAAGGACTTACTCACTGATGGAATCACTGGCTGTGAGCTCCAGCGCTGGGCCAGCAGCTGGAGAGGTGACAGGGACATACTAGGGGATATTGAGTTGTCTGGCTCTGGGACAGGGGCTGGAGGGGCAGGTTTCTCCTGATGGAGATGCTGGCAGAAGACATTGTTCCTTTGTTGAGCCCTGCCCCTCCCAGCATGCAGATGTCTCCATCAAACTGGCTGACACCGTTGGCTCACCATGCACTGGTGATTTGAGAACACACCCCACCCAGCTTTTGGGCACACTCAAGCCGCTTCCAGTGGCTTTTTCATACAAACTGTCTGCCTTGGCTCATGCTGCATACTTTTCTAGGGTCTCTCAAAGGTTAGTGGAACCCAGACAAGCATCATCTGGTTTTGGCATATCCCGTACCTCTGGCTGAGCTGCCCTAAGCCTGGCACTAGTGGCAGCTGGCCTTGGTTCATGGCTTGGCCTCTCCAAGCATGGCATAGGAGGTGGCTATCTGTGCATTGCTTTGTGGCTCCTGTTGGGTGGCCCAGAGCAGGGCGGCAGGATGTGGCACGGGCTGTGGCTGAACATGGCCTGCAGCAGGTCCCCTCCCAGGTGGCTCTGGGGCTGGCATGCCCAGTGGCCAGCTTCAAAATGAACTGGAGCATCACCTAGTCACCTCCCAGGATGACACAGCCAAGGGTCAGATTGGGAAGATACCAGAGTCCTGCTGAGGCAGATCCTGCTCTGTAAGATCAGCCCCTGCACAACAACTTCTCCACTGTAGTGAAGGCCAGGCCTCACAACCAGGGAGCCTGAGGGTCAGTCCCTCACATTGCGTGCAAATAACAACCAAGGCTCAACTACAAGAGGAGGGCACGCACAACCCACACGAGGGACACATCTGGAGCACGTGGCTCAGGTGACCAGGGAGACTGTACCACTGGGTCCCACAACACACCTACTACATACGGCCACTCTACTAAGACCGGAAGACTAACATATAGAAATGAACACCTAATATATAGAAACAAACACAGGGAGGCAGCCAAAATGGGGAGACAAAGAAACATGCCCCAAATAAAAGAACAGAACAAAACTCCAGAAAAAGAACTCAACAAAATGGAGACAAGCAATCTACCAGTAGCAGACTTCAAAACACTGGTTATAAGGATGCTCAGTGATCTCAGGGAGAACAACAAAGAGATAGGAAACATCGAAATGGAGATAGAAAAAAAAACACCTACAACAGTCAGAAATGAAGAATACAATAACTGAAATGAAGACTACATTACAGGAAATCAATAGTAGATTAGATGAAGCATAAGATCAAATCAGTGAGTTTTGAATAGAAGGTAGCAGAAAATACCCAATCAGAACAGGAAAAACAAAACCAAAAAAATCCAAAAAAACAAGGAGAGCTTAAGGGGCCTCTGAGACAACCTCAAGCGTACCAGCATTCGCACCATAGGGGTACCGGCAGGAGGAGAGAGAGAATTCATGACTAATCAAATGGAAATAATTACACACCTATCCACAATTACTTTCAATATAAATGGATTAAATGCTCCAATCAAAAGATGAGGGGCTGAATGGATAAGAAAACAAGACCATTATATATGCTATCTATAAAAGACTCGCTTCAGATCAAAAGACAACACAGACTGATAATAAAAAGATAAGAAAAAGATATTTCATAAAAATGGAAACAAACAAACAAAAAGCTGGGGTAGCAATACTTATACCAGACAAAATAAACTTTAAAACAAAGAAGGACCCAGTAATCTCACTGCTGGGTATTTACCTGAAGAAACCCAAAATGCTGCTACAAGGGGACGTGTGCACCCATATGTTCATTGCAGCATTGTTTACAACGGCCAAGATATGGAGGCAGCCTGGGTGTCCGTCGATGGAAGAATGGATAAAGAGGAGGCGGTACATATGTACAGGGGAATATTACTCAGCCATAAAAAAGAATGAAATCTTGCCATCCGCAACAACATGGATGGACCTAGAGGATATTGTGCTGAGTGGAGTAAGTCAGATGGTGAAAGACAAATGTCATATGACTTCACTTATCAGTGGACTCTAAAGAACAAGACAAACAAACAAAACAGGAATAAACTCATAGATACATTTTGATAGTTGCCAGATGGGATGGGTGTTGGGGGTAAAAAAGGGGAAGGGATCAAGAAGTACAAATTGGTTGTTATACAGTAGTCATGGGATGTAGGGTATAGCATAAGGAATAGAGTCAATATTATTCTAATAACTACGTATGGTGTCAGATGGGTCTTAGATCTATTGGGATGATAGATGGTCGGGGGGTTGGAGGCAGGGTGAAGAAGGTGAAGGGGTTAAAAAATACAAATTGGTAGTTACAAAATAGTCATGAGGATATAAAGTAAAGCACAGGGACTATAGTCAATAATATGGTAATAACTATGTATAATGCCAGGTGGGTACTAGACTAATCAGGGGGAATCACTTCTTGTATTGTATAAATGTCTAACTACTATGCAGTGTACCTGAAGTTAATGTAAAATAATATTGAATGTCAACTTTAATTGAAAAATTAAAAGGGGGGTTGAGATAAAGAAGAATAAGACGTTCGAAGTTCCAGATATAAAACAAGTCATGGGGATGTAATGTACAGCACAGGGAATATAGTCAGTAATACTGTGATAACGTGCGACTGTCTCAGATGGTTGCTGGACTTACGGTGAGCACTTCTTTCTTTGGCACAGGGAATATAATCGATAATATGGTAATAACTATATAGCGCCAAGTGGGTACTGTTGAATAACTATTATATATACCTAATGAAACTAATATAATATTGTAGGTTAGCTATACTTTACTTTAAAAAATCTTTAAAAAGTAACCATGGCACTGAGCGAAAGAGTCCATTCACCCAGGAGCATACCTGATGATTCCTTCACGATTCCTTCTCATGAAAGTCAAGAACAGGAGAAAGCAACCTGTGGTAACGGAAGTCAAGGCCGGCTTCCGGGGGGTGTGTGCCGACTGACTGGAAAGGAGCACAGGGAACTTTCCTGGGGTGATGGGAATGCAATGCTCTCTCTCTCGATGTGGGGGAGGGCTTTACACGCATGCGCACTTTCATCAGAGCAGCCTGTGCCTTTCCCTGCACAGTTAGACCGGGCACCCACCCCCGACGAGAGTGGGGGTTCTATCGGGTCCTCCCTGGAGGCGGGGAGAGCACTTTGAATGCTTGCTTCCTGAAGGTGCTTACAGTAATGTTCTTCACTCTCCTAGCTTCTGCAGTCATGACACACAGATTCTGGTGTTACTGTCAGCCGCCCACGTCGCCGGCAGGGACAGGCTGGGTGCTGCTGGCTGTGGTGGCTCCAGCACCCCAAAGGGAGCATGAACACACAATTCCATGAAACTCCAGAAAGCAGAATGGAGTGAGCCCTCAGGCATCATGGGAGAATGGTTCATTTTCATTTTATGCTCTGCACCCTTTTTGTTTTAAAACTGAATGCAAGTCTGGATGACTAAGGCAATGATTATAAAGCTGTGTGCAATGGAACCGCACTAAAAATAGAGACTATTAAGAAGCAGTATTATTTCTCATAAACAACATGTTGATGCTCACATTTCAAGTTTAACGTGACTTGCAAATGAAAACACGGCTGGCAGGAGCCCTGCGGGTTCAGGCCCTGGGAAGGCATTCCTGTCCTATTCACATGGGCAATTCCAGGGACATAACTTCAGCCACTCAGAAATGCCCTGTGGGTTGGTTTGAATGACAGCTATCATTTGTTGTGTGCACTTACCACGTGGCAGGCACTGTGCTGAGCATTTTGCGTACATCACTTCACTTCTCCTCAGAAGAACCATGCGAGGTACGTGTTTCCGCTCCTATTCCAAGGGGAACTGAAGTGCAGTGGGGATTAGGGGCTGTCTGGGCCATTGCACTCACTGACAAGTGACTGAGGGCAGCGGGGTGGCCCTCGGTCCTTATCCCCCCAGCCCCCTAGTCTACGGCTCTTAGCCTGGGTCCCCAAAAGCAGACCCGGAGGCGAGGAGTCAGGTGCCAGCAGTTCTCAGGAAACCCTGGGAGGCCGTGGAATGGAGGCAAGGACGGGAAGAAAGCGTGCAGAGGGGAGGCAGTGAGAGAGTTACGCTGGGGCAGCTGCAGCTCATGGCTCTGGGGTCCCTCTGAGCAACCGCGTAGATGACACTGGAGAACTGTCCCACCACTGGGCAAGGACGCCTGCATCTGTCCATTAGTTCACTCTGTCGCCAGGACTGTCGTGGGGCAGACACCCTCCGCACAGGGAAGTGCTCAGGCAGGTGGGGGACTCAGCCTGGCACATTTAGAAGAAATGTTCTTTACTGTTCCTCCACTCAAAATGTCATGGCGCTGAGACATTAACAGGACCCTTTGTGCTCTGCAGTGCCGTTTGTCATCAAACCCCTTTGTGGCTCCTAGGATCTCAGGTTTGGGGGGTACTGCAGAGGCCCGAGGCTCCGCCCCCTGCTGGGCACCCCATGAGGATCTGAACACCTAGCCCTTCACCCCAAGTCCTGCGGGAGGTGGAGTTCAGTCCTCAAGACCGCCAGTTCTACTCACACTGGCTCCAGCTTTTAAGTTCTTCCCCTTAAAGGACCGCAAACCATCTTCCATTGGTCTTAGTTGGGCCCCCAAATTATACAGAATCCCCTTTATTCTTCCATCAGTGACAATCTTGTCAATATCTGAGCATGGGTGCCCCACTCCCAGCCTTCCTTTCCGGAAGCTCTTTGTGTTGCATCACCTATGCTCAAGGGCTTCCTATCCCAGCTCCTCTGTTCTGGACGGTGTCAGGTCACCAGCCACCATCTGGTCCCTCCTGCTTCCCTCCCACCTCCAGCTCATCAAGCCCCCAGGCTACAAACATGCTCCTTGCTGACTTGCCAAGTCACTCCCAAGCTGAGGGGGAGCTCCAGCTCCTCTCCACACGTCTATTCAACACTGATGTCGACAGCCAAACCATGGCCGATACATCCAAAACTGAGCTCCCCTTTCCTCCCTGCACTGGTGCCATCCTCAGCTCGCGTCCTCGTGCGGGTGCCATTCCATCCATTCCAAGCTGATGCTGGGCCCCAGAGGCTTCGTCCTCTCTTCTTTCTTTCCTGTCCCACATCTACTTGGGAAATAAGCTTGGCTCTTCCTGCAGAACATGCTAGAAGCTGACCATTCCTCACCACCTCCACTGCGCCCTCCTCCTCCTCCTACAGGAGCTACTGCGTGGCCTCCTCGTGGACCTTCAGGTCCCACGTGATCTGCCCCCAGAACCCCTGAACTCATCTCTCAATGTTTGAGCCCCAAATAGCCAGAGTGGGGAATGCTTGGGGGTCATCCAGGGGTCTAGTGGAGGCCCCTGAAGGATCACATCTTAGCAGTGGGACCTAACTATGTTGGAAGTAAGGGTCCTCTATAGCCATCCAAGCAAAGCTTAAAAACAGGTCTCAAAGGCATCAAACTGATTTGCAAGTAACTTAACTGCTTGCCAAGGACAGAATCCACGCTCTTTGTGGGAGACACGAAATTCAGATGACCAACAATATAACAAAAAATGCAAGCATGGATCTACACAAAGAAATGAAGAAAAAGGATAAGTGACTATTGAAAGCAAAAAGTGAAAACAGCGTCCTATGGAGGGTTCTACATATTTTGAAGTACGATGTATGACATCTAGCACAAAGAATGTGGTGGGGGAAAATGAAAGCACACAGTTCTAAAATTCTTACATTGCTGAGAAGTGCTGTAATATAATTTAAAGGTAGACTATGATAGTTGATGATGCACATTGTAAAACCCAGAGCAACCACAAGATATAAAACCAAAAAGTATAGCTCATAAACCAAGTATAGAGAAAAAATAGAATTTAAGAAATGCTCAGGATTCAAATGACATGAGAAAGGTATCAAAACAGAATGAATGAGACAAATAGAAAATGAGTAGCAAAGAAGTGGATTTAAACCCAACCATAGTTATAATTCTATTTAGTGTAAATGGCTTAAAAACTCCAATTAAAAAGGTGAAATTGCCAGACTTGATAAAAGCTGCCTGTAAGAAATCCACTTCAAACATGAAGACACAGATACACTAAAGGTAAAAGGATGGAGAGGGATAGAAGAGATGAGCATCACACATCAGGAAGCTGGAGAGGCTATATTGATATGAGATAACCTAGACTTTAAAAGAAGGATAGTACCTAGGACAAAGGGCAGACTTCACAAGGATAAAGGGGTTAATCCATCAAGAAGACACAACAGTTCTAAGTAAGTGTGTACCCAATAGTAGAGATTGAAAATGCATGAAGCCAAAACTGAGAGAACTGGAAAAAGAAGTACATGTGTCCACAATATGGTTGGATATTTCAACACTCATCTTTCAGTCATCGATAGAGCAAGTAGAAAAACAGTAAAGGCACAGGAAGCGTGAAGTACACTATCAACTAATTTGACCTAATTGACATTTACAGAACATTCCACCCAGTAACAGCAGAATACCCCATGTATTCTTTCCCCAAATCCACACCCCTTCCCACCCCGGGTGCTCACGAGAAAAACATCAGACAAAGCCAGATTGGGGAATGTTCTACAGACTTTTCTAGACTGTCAAGTTCATGACAAACAAGGAAAGTCTGAGAAACTGTAAGAGCAGAGAAGCCTGGGGAGACAGAACGAGTATATGCAATGTGGGAACGTGGATTGGATCCTGGTACAGAAAAGGTACATCAGGAGAAAACTGATAAAATCTGAATACAGTACAGGGTTTGGTTAATAACAATGTAAAATGTATATATATATTATTAAGTCAAGGGCTTAGTAAGCCTTTTATGTTAAAAAGGTATTTTTATACAAGAAAAAGTTAGAACTCATTTTTTATTCTAACATTTACTATCAAGAGAAATAAGGGTGTTCATAAAGAGCTATGCAAGCCTGAAACAGATTTAAAGCAATCAGTGCCCACGTGTAAACATTATCACTAAACATATGAAACCGAGGCACACAGATGCCGGAGCCTCACACCATCTAGCACGGCATGGTGGCTTCAAAATTCTATTCTGTAGCCACCAATCTTACAAAAATTAAAACTAAATTAACATTAAAATCCAAAAGGGAAAACAAACCTCAATTCTGCCTCACACCACACACAAAAAATTAATTCAAAATGGATCACAGATCTAAACGCAAAGGCTAACTCTATAAAACTGCTAGAAGAAAACATAGGAGAAAACCTCACAACTATGGGATTAACTAAGTCTTCTTAGAGAGGACGCACAGAGCACGAACCATAAAAGAACAAAATTGGCAAACTGGGCCTCATCCAAACTCAAAATTTCTGCTCCTTAAGAGACACCAATACAATAATGAAAAGGCAAGCTGCAGACTGGGAGAAAATATTTATAATATGATTCTGACAAAGGATGTGCTTCTCACATATATCAGGGACACTGACGACTCAATAATAAGAAGGGAAGCAAGCCACTGCCAGCAAAGCCACCAAATCAGAAAGGACGTGAACAGATACTGCATAAAAAAATAATTATGAATGGTCAGTAAGTATAGACTTCCCACCATTAATCACTAGGGAAACACACAGATTAAAACCGAACGCAATTCCGCTACACACCCATTAGCATGGAAAACAACACAAAAAAAGGCTGACACTAGCAAGTACTGGTGACGACGGTGGAGCAACTGGACCGCTCCTACACTGTGCCTGGAAGTGCAAAATGCTTGCCCGTGAACGCTCACAGCAGCCCCAAACTGGAGACAGCAGGTGATTGGATACACAAGCTGCGGTCCGGCCCCTCCACGGAACATGACTCAGCAATAGAGACGCTGACACACGCAACACACAGACCAGCCTCAGAGACAGAGCACACACACCACGTAACATGTAATTTCTTCTATCTGACACTCTTGAAAAGACACATCTCATCTACGGTGTGTGAAAGCAGGTCGGCTGCTGACAGCAGGAGGTGAGGAAGGGGAGATTAATGAAAAGGGGAATAAGAGAACTTTTCCAGGTGACATCAGTGTCCTGTGTCTTGGTTTCGGTGGTAATTACAAGGGTGTGTACATTTTCCAAAGCTCATCAAAATATAAACTCCAAAGGCAGCATTTTATTATGCATAAGTCACACATAAGGAAGAGTGAGAGAAGAGCTGGAGGAAGGAGGCTTTTAACCAAACAGCACCACGGGCTGTCTAAGGCATCCTGCGGCCGGGCGTTACAAATGGTCCACATTTGTGGCTCAGTCTGCAGAGGCAGGACAGGCACTGACCCCAGAAGACCAGAGTGGACTGTCGCCCGTGTCTGCTAAGTCCTTGGGGCTGGGGGGCTGAGCTGTCACAGGCTGAGTGTAAGGTTGTCTGTGCAGTGGCATGTGGCGTTAGAGCCTGTAATAAATAGTATGAGGCTTTTGATGCTAATGCTTAACTAATTTACACTCAATCACACCTGGAGCTTTCTTTTTTTTTTTTTTCTTTTAAGTTTTCAAATGACAGCAGGGACTTACCAGAGAGTTGCTTGATGGCCACAGGTCTCACTTTGTAGGGAGTGCTGCAAGAGAGAAGACAGTCCACTGTGAGACGCCGGCAAAGATGCTCGCGGCCTGTCTGCTCCGAGAGATAAGTGCCGGGCGAATTAGAATTCACAGGATTAGTTTCTTTGGCTGTTCTGATCTCCCTCGCGCAGAAGAATTCCAAACACTTTAACTCTATCATTTAAGCAATGAACTTCCTTACAATGTTCATGTTGGTCAATAACACAGATGTCATTGCTACCCCTGCTGCTCAGGTGTGGAATCCTGCTGGGAATGGCAGACTTCCGGGACGGCCGCGTCCATCCCAGACCTGACGGGGCAGGCATGCGCTCTTGCCTTTGCTTGGTTGGAGCTCCTGGTGGCTGCATCTTCCAGGTGCGCAAGAGAGGGTGGTGGCAATGATTCAGTCGAAAATGCACTGGCATCTCAGCAATGCCACCCACAGGAATCATGAGACCCAGAGAAGATGGGGAAAGGTACTGGTGACACTTAGGATGGATGAAAGGTTAGTCCCTGAGGTCCAAGGACCTCCAGTGAAGGGGCAGGAAAAGACAATTCAGCCAATGGAGAACAGGCGAAGAATAGGAGATAACAATGGAAGGAAAGATGGAAGGAAGGAAGGGTAGTGACACGCGTGCTGGCTCACTCTGGCCTTCCTCTCCTGCCCTGCCTCACACCCCATGTTTTCTCAGGTATGTGAGCGTCTCTGTCTCCTGCCCGATGAGCACCTGGAAGCAGTAGTGGCAGAAATGGATGGGTGGACTTGTCACGAGGGAAGGCCTCTGTCAGCTGGACACCGTGGGATCCAGAGCAGCCCCACCCAGAAAGGAGAGGTCGCAACAGGTGGCCCAAAGTCTCTCCGAGCGTTATCTGAACAAAGCTGTCTGTTCATATATTTGATCGGGGGGCTTGGTCATCAATCACCTTTCTTACCAGTCCCGAGAGCGGACGCCACTCGGCCCAGGGTTATGCCACAGCCCCCCAACGTGGGTCACTGTGTTGCAGGTTATTTAAAATGTGGGTCAGAATGTTCACTGACCAGACAGAACAGCAGGGAGGCCTGGGAAGAGTGCGGGAACCCCCAGTGGCCACCCGCCATCGGGAATTCAGCCGGCGCACAGAGGAGGGAAGCGCTCAGGTGTCTGTGCAAGAGGAGTGACACGTCCGTGCAAGGCGTGTGGGGACTCATGCAGTCAGTGGACCTGGAGACCAGTGTTCTAAGGTGGATTTGGGCCAGACATTCGGATGGCAGAGTCTGGACAAAGCCCTGTGTCTAACGGGCACTGGAGAACGCTGCGCCGGGCACGATGGGTGACAGCTGTGTTGGAAGCTGATTCTTCTGGAACGTGGAAAGGACTCGGCGAGGGGTAAGTGGAGGCCTAAGCCAGGAGTCTGTGCATCGGGAACCCAGACAGGAGATACAATGGTTTCAACTGGGGGTCGGCTGAGGCAAACAAAGGTGTTAAGGCAAGAGGTATCTTGAAGGAAGACTCAGAAGGGGCAGCCGGTGCCCCCATCTGATCAGTGTCTGATCAGTGTCAGGATGGTCACAGTCAAGGGCCCTCAGAATTTGAGGCGAGATCACGAAACCCCACCCAGTGAGCGGGGAGAATCTGAGCATGGCGGACAATGTCCATCACTGACAGGTCAGCCCTTCCCACCAAGTGGGGCCTACACCTGAGGCTGGGGGATAAGGCGATGACAAGGTCATGCTGAGAGGCTCCAAGTGTCTTCAGAAGTGGGGGAACACAAGAGGGACACAAGCTGGCTCACTGCTTGTTAGGAAGAAACAAACTTCATCTAGCACTTTTCAAGAGGGGAAACCCTGTGTCTGGGAGATGTGACTGGTCACGGGTGGGCTGAGCTCTTACCTGGGGTCAAGAGGAGTTTCTTGGGTTTTGCACACTTTACGTCAGGGGTTCTCGCCTGGACTGCATGGGGAGCTTTACAAATCCCTCAAAACTGAGCATTTAATTAGTCCCAACAGGGGTCTGGGCCCCTGTGCCTTTTTGAAGCTCCCTGGTGGTTTTAATCTGCTGCCAAGACTGAAAGTCACTGGGTTAGCTGGACTCATTTACGTTGCATGTTTACAGTGGACGGGACCTCCCATGGCAGCTGGAGATGGGGAACTGGAGAGAAAGGGAGCAGACGGCGAGGGCTCGCTGGGGCTCTCAGCCGTGACTCGCTAGCTCGCTCAGGGAGGAGAGATGAGCAGGCTGAGAAGGACACCACTGAGAGCACCGCCTGTTATAGGCTGAGAGTGGAAAGTAGACGGAGACGAGGGAGAGTCCAATGGAGGAGGCAGGACCCCAGATGGGAAAGGTCACACCTCAAATACAGGACAGAGCATGGGGCTGAGGGTGGAGAAAAAGCCCAGCGGTCACCATCCTGGAACCTGCAGAAATGCCAATTCTGGCCTCACCCCAGACCTCGAGGATCAGAGCGTGAGAGGCATTCTATTACAAGCCCTCCACCCCACCCAGTGGTGCTGACCACTTGCTGGCTTAGAGGCTGGTGACTTTTGAGGGGACAACCCATAGCTCTGTAAAGAGAAAGTGGTAGAATCCTCACAAAGCAGGGTTTCCCACCCTCTGACCACCACCATCGGGCAGGGATGTCTCTGTGGGGGCGTCGTCCTGTGCAGCACCCTGCTTACTGCCCACTGGGTGCCCGTACCACCCCCTTTCCCTGCTTGTGACAGCCAAAATGTCCCTAGACATCGCCAGATGTCCCCTGGGGAACAAAACTGCCCCCCATTGGGAAGTGCTGGCACGGAATCAAGTACCAAACCAGATATAATGAGTGACAAAGTTTGAATAGACAAACTCTTCAGACAGATAGTTTCAACTGAGTTCAGGAAAAAATCAGCTTCGTTCAACCAGAGACCAGCTCTGTCTGACAAGGCACTGGTTTGAGTGGGACCTCCCCTCTGATGAGATCATTCTAGTCTGTGGACAGCAGGGTGATAGGTCACTCGCGACTTTCCTTCTGAAGTGAGCGCTGGCGAAGTCTTTAGGGAGCCAATTAGCACAGCGCCTTCCAGGTAGCCGGGAGCCCATAATCAGAGTGAGAGTCTGGGGGCAGAAGCTCCTGACTGGGGGGAATTTGGGCCGACTGATGGGCTCAGCAGGAGGGGAGGCCTGGCTGAGACGGCCAGGTGCCGGAGAAGGACAGTGCCGGCCACATTCCCCGAGGACTGTACCTCCCCCAGGGCGTATCCAACCAGCTCCCTGCATCAACGCCTCCCCCATCCTGGGGCAGGGATTCTGCACCCTGCCTGGTGTGGATGGCTGGCAGGCTGGCTTCTGGGGCAGGAGGAAGAATAGGTGCTCACCCGTGGGCGCTCAGGTGTGCACGCACATGGGGTGGGGAGGTCCCAGGGCACCCGTCATGGGGAGCCCACATATTTCCCAGATGTCATTAGGTAGCCGTTGGTGCTCCAGTCTCTGGGGCATGTGAGGGTCTGCCTGGGGCCGGCTTTCTCCTGCGGACTCGGAATAGCTGACGTGGCTCAGTCAGTGGGACACCCTAATGACCAGATTAACACATGTTCCTGGGAGGAGGTGTTCAGGGAGAAACAGGAGCCACAGACAGGGGTCCCGAGGGGCACCCCCACACCCAATCAGGCTCCTGCTCCCCGGCCTCACAGAGACACAGAGAAATTCTGCCTCGCCCAGCTGAAAATACGAAGTGGGGACTGCAGGGGACGTTGCAGGCTGCTGGGTGAGGAGGCAGGTCAGGAGGGCAGGGGCCCGACTCAGAGTCTCGTCCTTCTTTCTTCCTGCCACACAGCCAGGCTTTACCCATTGCACTCATATTCACAAACGGTTTACTGCCGACCCGTTTGTTTTCCGGGTCTCTCTAGGTCACACCCCTCTAGGCCCCAGCTTCTTCCCTTGCCCTGGGCAGAGATGATTCCTGCGGGCAGCACTTATCAACACCAGCAGGTGGCAGTGGGTAAATGCCACCGTCCCCCAAGGGTCTGGTCAGGGGATGTCCTGCAGCCCTTCCTGAAGTGGACAGCGGGATGGTTAATGCAGGGTCCAGGTGCCTGGCTCCACTACTCGTCACTCAGCCTCTGTGTGTCAGTTTCCCCTCTGTGACTTGGTAATAATACCAGTACGTCCTCACAGGGTTCTTGCTGGGAACGGAGCATGGAGCCCTGGGCACCCTTATAACTGTCACTATCTTGGAAAGTGACTCGTTCTGCCTGCAAAGGAACCTGCCGACTCAAGCCTCCTTCACGGTCCCTCCTACCTCTACCTCCCATCTTTGATTTAAATTCAGATTTTCCTACAGCAGTAAACCATGAAAACAACCGCAGGGACCCTCACGTGGGTGTGGGAAGTGTCAGACATGAGAACAGGAGCGGACAAAGCGGCCAGCTGCTTACCGTTCAGAATTCGTGGGCATGGTGGGGTCGATGGACACCATGGCGTCGTCCGAGGTCAGCAGGGAGATGGTTGTGTTCCTGGAAGACACGCCAGGTCAGGGCCTTCCCCCATGACGGTCACGCACGAGTGCCCACAGCCAGGAGGACCCTCCCCCAGACACAACACTCATTTGTCAACCTGGTGGAATGGCCATCTAGTCCTAAATGCTTTGTAGACGGCTGAGTAATTTAAAACGGGAATTGGAGAAAGTCTAATTTATTGAGTGGGGAGTTTAAAAACTGGGGTAAAAGAGAAAGAAACATTTACATTGGCCGGTGATGAATTCAGTTTGCCTCCCTACTCCACTTCCTTTGGGAGACCCCTAAACGGGCATGCATCTCTCCTATGAAATAGTTTCAAATGGGTAAGTTGAGTTTTGCTCCAACTCTCACCTTAGGGGTCCCCCATGAGTGGTACTGCCTCGACCACGTTACGTAAGCTGTCTGTTCTTCAGTTGTGTATTTTAAAAACCTGTGCAATGGGGGTGACACCGAAATCCCAGGGTTGTTCTAAGAATAATATCAGTATTTAATAGAAGATTCCCCATATGTGGGCTCTTCTTGCTGCTACAAACAGCCATTTGCGGTGATGTCAGGCACGCCATTTCATCTCCTGCATCCTTCCTCTCACCAGTCTGTGAGACTATTGTCCTCATCCCTCACCTTCCTTCACCCGGATCCTGACTCTAAAGGTAACCGCCACGCCAAAGCAATTCTGGATCACGCTATAATCCGGAAGTTAGCACAGAAAATCAGCTTGCTCGAACAGACTCTTCATTTCGGAAAACAACTATTAAGGAATTCTGATGCTGTAAGATACATTACTGGTCTTGTCAACTCATTTGAGTCAGTGTTTTCTCAAACATTGATCTGTGATGACCCCCTAACCCCATGCCAAGATAGGAAGGACACTTGCTGGACCCTTTGGAGATGGGGTACCAAAGCCAAACACAGCCACCCTTCTTTATCCTTTCTCCAAAAGCAAATGAACATATGAAAGAAAAAGAAAAACGCTTAAGATGGTAGTGTCTGCCTACTTCTGGCCCTGGTGTTCCCACCGCGTACACACGTGGTCCCGGCGAGCGGGCAGCGGCAGGCTGTCGCGGAAACCTGCAGGGTTTATCCACCGATTTCAAAGAGCTCCCACGGCAAGGGCGCCTGCTGGCCCTTCCTCTCCTCTCATCCCTCCTCCTCGAGACCCGCCCTCCCCAGGTGCCTTCCTGTCCCACTGAACTAGAAAGCATGGAGGCAGAGTGGCGCCTTCCGGCAGGGACGGGCTACACCACTCACCGAGGCAGGCCGGTGGCAATGCAGAAGAGGTCCATGATGTCGCTGGAGTTGCAGTACTTACTAAAGACCACCTGCAAGACAGAAGAGACAGTCCATGGGAGGGGCAGGAGCGGGCAACTGGTTTCCATGGTGATGCAGGGCCTTGAGCTTCCTCTCTGACCCCAACCTGCAGGTTTATTTTAAGAGAAAAAAATGTCACCGCGGGCACTGGAATGTTACACATACATTGTTCCATTTAGACAGGTTGTGACAAACTTCATTTTCCTGTTCATTGAAAAGGGTTGTGAGAAACAAAGGTACCACCCACCTAAACACCCTTGCAGGGGACGTGGCTGCGACATGCCCATCATTGGTGATATTTCATGTACTGATTGACAACCTTGGTTAATGATGTCACATTGCAGGGAGTCCCCAATGACCTCATGGGGACCATTATTAAAAATTTTTTTAAAGGTCTTTAGCTTGAAAAAGAAAATTGCCTTTTAGGATTTGGGAGCTGAGGTGTGTGACTAAATCAAAGAAGGAATCATGGAGAAAAGGGCTCCGATGTGAGTCACCGTCTTTGCAGTAAAAGCAACTGCACACGACGTGCACACCACCTGGCTGCCTGCCCAGCCGACGGCAGAGGCCACACTGGCGTCAGTATCTTCTGTCCAAGGGGTCCCGAGTCCCTCCCTGGAGGGGCTTCAAGTACAGTGAGGAGGTGTCTCCAAGGCTGGACGGTGTATGGACAGTCCACGCAAAGCCCCTGTTTTCATCACAGTGGATGCTGTCCTTCCACGTTGCCCTCTTGGCTATCATCACGGGCCCCGGGGAACGCGCAAGCCTGAACCCGTGGTTACTTCAGTGCCCAGGGCACCATTTTCCCACGAAGATCAGTTTGCATCTTCCTGTATTGGAAACAGTTAAATATAGCACGCAGGTATTTCCCCCCTAAACTCAGCCTGTGACTAACACCACTTCCTGTGTGCTGCTGGCCTGGCAGCGCTGAGATGACATCACCCTCGGTGACAGGGCCATTAGTCCACACCATCCACCCGACTGCCGCTGTCCTGGCTCGGCCCTGGACCCTTGCAGCGGCCTCGGCATGGGTCCCCACTTCTGGTCTCGCCCCAGCGCTGAGCCTCGGTTTCTAGAACTCAGACCTGGTGGTGTCACAGGAAAAGGTCCGCTTTGTTGCCCGGGCACGTGAGGCTCCAGGGTTTGTGCCTTCTAGCCTGAGTCCTCTCCCAGCTCCGATGCCCGGCCTTCCTTCCAGTCCCCAGATGCCCTCACCCCTAGCCCTCTGCTCCTGCCACTGCTCTGAGGTCCCCCCTTTCCTATTGCCCTCTCCTTGTATCTGGCATCAGGACTCAGTGGCAGCCTTTCCCCAACGCCCCGACCCCACTGCCAGAGCAGTCTTGCCTTTGACTATGTGTCAGGCCTGCGTTTTCTGGAGGCACGCCCCCAGCAGCCTCTAGCACAGGCCCTGACGTCGCAGATCGCACCCGGCTTTTCTGGCTGTGCCTTGGGGAGGGACGTGTGGAACGGCTGGGCTGGGGTCCTGGCCACTCCCACTGACCTGGACCATTTCTGACTTTCCCATCTTGAACTTCGATGATGTTCATTTCCATTGCGTGGACTGAAGTCCTGCATCCTGGGTGGGCTGGGTGGCCTGCCTCAGCCCAGGAGAAAGGCTCTTTTGTAGTCCTTCAAGGCAGATGTGACACCTTTATAAAGGTCCCCACCCCTGGAGGGGCTCAAGTGCACACAGGCGCTACACGCCTAGTGGGGGACCTGTCTCAGCCCCTCAGAGTTCTGAGGGGGGGGCGCCTCAGAGGATTTCTTTCCAGTCTCATCTGGCAAGACAGCTTCTAACCATGGACTTTGGGGGGCTTGACTGAAGGGGACACATCAACAACAGCACCTCAAAAGGCAAGGGGGGCTCCTTATGGAGTCACAGCCTCTTATGACGGGGGGCTCCCTGACTTTGCCAGAGGGAAGGGACTGTGCCAAGAGCGCCCACCCTCAGGTGGGGCTTTCTCACCCCAGGAGCTGGGAAGACGTGGGAGGCAGGCTGCCCGGCGGGTCTTGGCACTCAGCCTTTGACCTCTGCGGCCTGAGTGAGCTACTCAGCTTCTTTGTTTCAATTTTATCTTCCTTGTTGCTGTCACTCAAGGTGGCTTGTTTTATTCAAACACTTGCCTGGAGGCTCTGCCATCAGCTGGAGGCCAGTTGGTGACTCCATTGAAGGACCACCTCAGACCCCCAGACGAAGGGACCCCTGGGGACAGGGCTTCCACGGCCTGCGTGGACAATGTTCAGACTGCTCCAGTGGGCTGATCGGGATTTCCAGAACTCTCTTAGTTGAAAAACAGCTTCATGAAATCACGCAGCCGAGACCCCGCGGCAGGTCGAGTCACACAGGACGGAACGGATGCAGGCGGCACGTGGTACCGGGCTCGTCTGCAGTGCTGCTGACAACGTTTTAATGTTCGATTTTCTGCATCGACAGGAAGCTCTCGCTTTCTTCTTAAGCTACCTGTAACTCTTAACAACCTACTAGATTCTTTTGTAAACTGAAATGAAACATTTGTAAATGACATCTGATTTTTACTGTCTTCCTCCCTTGATTCAGAAACTTTTGGTAAGTTTTTACTTTTCATGGCAATGTACCAATGTACCATGTTTCCATGAACATAAGACCTCGCCCGTCCATCAGCCCTAATGCGTCTTTTGGAGCAAAAATTAATATAAGACCCGGTCTTATTTTACTATAATGTAAAACCGGGTATTATATAATATAAGACCAAGTCTTATATTAATTTTTGCTCCAAAAGATGCATTAGAGCTGATGGTCGGGCGAGGTCTTATTTTCAGGGAAACACGGTAGTTATCTGCGAAGTTTCCATAAGAATCTGTCCTCCTTTTTACCAGGAAATAATCAGGGAAATAGGTTTGCAACTGATTTCCTCCCTGACTCTGGTGTGACCGGAATCTTGTAAGGATTGTAAGGAGCCCAATAGGACCACAGGCGCAGGTGTTTGCAGGACCCTCCCTGAGGGTCTGACCTGGAACCCGGCCCTCAGCCTCCCGCCTGCCAGGTGAGACGAAAGGCCACCCATTGGCAGCACGGGGAACTGGGAATACTCTGGGAACAAGAGAGGAGTTCACCCAAATTTGTAAGAGAATCTTGAGCTTGCCTTTCTAGCCTCAGGACAGCAGGTAATGGAAGCCTTAAAAAGTCCAATTACAAAGGCTTCCAGGGAGGCAAACTCAAGAGGGCCCCTATGACCGGTGACACACCTGCTGCCCTGTACAAACTACCCAGCTACACCCAGTGATGCCAGCCTTATTCTGTGGTCCAGAACAATTTTTCTTTGAGGATGTTTTGGACAACAGGCTGGGAAGCTGGGAGGCAATGTAGAATAAGCAGAAAGGATTAATTACGTGGAAACGCACATTCTGCATATAAATATGTGGATATTTGATTTCTCCTTTGAAGTGGTTGTAGCACCTTACCAGCAGGTGAAAGGGGTGAGAAGCACGTGGGCCCTTGTGGGGAAGTGACATCTTTGCAGAGGGTCAGGAGCTGCTTGGGACCAGACCAGCTATTGCGGCTGCGGGAAACCGGCCCCCATAGCTTGGTTGGCCCGGGAAGAGGCCCCACTCCCCAGGCAGTCTTACGAGGACGGCACAGGCTTTCTGTTCACATGTTGAATCATTCTGAAAATCCTTTAGTCTTATCCAGAAACAAAGAGCACCAAATAAGGAGGGAGGGGAGATGGACGGTCAAACAAATTTTAAAATGAGATCTGGAGGCAGCAATATTAATGAAAAACTAAAGAGTTTGTATTGCCATCCAACTTGAGGCAAATTGGGGCTGGAGATCATGAGTGAGGACGGCAGGTCACCCCAAATTCTTCTGTGGTTTGACTGACAGCCGTGGTATTGGAACAAGACCAGACAAACAAATGAGAATTCGGAGGCCGGATATTGCTCTTCCCTTCTATTCAGCTGGGCCTGTGACTGTCCAGGGAACCTCCTGCTGTCTCATCACAGAGTATATGACACTCACCGAGTGTGAACCCAGGCCCAGCCCCGTACTAAGGGCTCTCCCCAAGGAAACTGAGGCACACAGAGCTGTGCAAGCCGCCCCACCCCCGGCCCAGCCAGCGAGTGGCAGTCAGGATCACCCCCCAGGCACCACGGCTCAGGGCACACACCTGAGCTCCATGTCCACGACACCACGTGTCTGCATGCCTCTGGATGTCGGTACTAACCCAGCTCCCTTCTCGCCGCGGTGCTGTGGCAGGAGCGCGGGTCTGACGCTTGTCCCTGCCAGGCACTCCTGTCCACTGCCTTCTGTTTTCCCATGTCCCCCACCCACGGGCCACACGGAAACCACTTGCAGCCTCGGGCTGCCACTGTGTAAATGGGTTGCTGACCTCAGCGCCACCTGCCTCTCGGGCCGTGACGAACAACATGTGAGGGAGCGTGTTTGAAGGGAATCACTCGGAACATCGCTGCGTGAACATGAAGTGCAGTGCCATGCCGTCTCAGTTGGCCACGAATTCCTCGGTCCCTGCTGCCTCTAAAACGCTGATTCTGGATGCGAGTCTCCAGGGGTCTCTGAGTTGCCAAACGCACCCAGAATGACTTCTGGCCACATTTTGTTTGGTATCCAATTTTATTCTAGTACGAATTCAAATTTACAATCTACAGGGCTTCCAGAGCTAGAAGAAAGAATGTCTAACCCAGCTCCTCTATTTCCACTGCTTCCTGGGGGAGGGGCCGCCCTTGACTCTGGCAAGGCCGGAATGGAGGCCTGACCACCCCCCGCTGCCCAGCTGCACGCGCACACGGGCTCCGCTCAGGGTGGGGACTAGCCTGGATCTGTCCCTATCGGCCAATTATAGCTGTGGTCAGGGCTATCCTCCACCCGCTGCTGAGAGTAGACCTGCCCTTACAGGTGGGGTTCAGGAGCGAGACCCAGGGCACTGCAGCAGCCAGCGCAGACCCATGACAGCTTGGGGGTGCGTCCGGCAGTTGGCTGTCCAGCACACTCCCCCCAGCTGGACACAACCCTGTTCCTGGTGGTCATACCCCCCCGCCCCCCACGGCCTGACCAATGACTGACCAATACCCAGTCACCTTCCCTCACGGAACTTTTACTAAATAATTCAGAGCTGCTGGCAATTAGGGTCACAGGGAGTCCATCCTGGGCTGACCACACCAGGCCACCCAGAAAATGAGGAGCAGCCGCTGAGAAGGGACGAGGGGGAGGGCAGAAGGAGGGGAGCAAAGAGCGGTGAGCCCAGGACCCCCCCGCTTCCTGGCACCTGGATCCGGGGGCTTTGTCCTGGGGACTCGCAGTGGCCTTACCGCAGCCTCTCGGTGAGCCCCGACCCCACGTCCATCGAGACCCGCACAAACCCAGCCCTTCCTGAACTGGCATAAGAATGTTTCTGGGTATCAAAAGCACTTTGACCAAATACATTTAGAAAAACAGGCCTGGTAATTATGGAGCAGATGCCAGAGGGCTGCCAAACCCACGTCCAGCTGGGTTAAAGCGACTGGGCAGGGCAGTTTCTACAGGCCTGGGAGTGACTTCTTTTTGATTCTGAGTCCAGAGACCTGGCATGGGATTCTATCGATGAAGCGCCCAGAGAGTCTGTGTTCCTTTTCTCCCCTCTGGACACCTCATTCAGAGGCTCCTGAAGGGCAGGGTGCAGAAAGGGGCCCCTCCAGTCCCTGTTTTCCAGCCACACATTGTGCTGTTTCGAGCCAGAAGGCAGGAGGACGGACGGGTCTCCAGGCCGCCGGGCAGCTCCAGATAATCGAGTTTGCGTGTTATGAGGTTAGGCGGAAGAAGATGTGATCATCTCTGGGCAGGAGCATCTGAAGGGCGCTCTGTGGTCTTCCTATAAACCACCGCACAGAATTAAAGGACATCCAAGTTCCCTGGAAACTTTCCACTGGGAAATATGGCTGCGTCTTTCAGTATGAGATGTGCAGTGAGGTTTGGGAAGGGCACCGCAACGGGAGAGGAGACGGGAGTGAAGGATGAGCTGGCTGAACGTTCTGGAGAGGAAACAGGATTTCGATGATGTGAGCACTGACAGGGACAGAGGACACAGACCGAAGACAGCAAAGACATGGGGTGGGGGCGGGGCTCCCGGCCTCAGCAAGACCAACAGAGGCACTGAGGCGTTCACCCACAGATCAGCGGCTTCGCCTGTGCCAGACTTTCCCAAGGAGGTTCTTCTACCTATGGCACTGGGGCTTCTTCACATGACCCAGGACCTCTCCTGGGTCATCGCGCAGTGTTTGAGAATCTGAAACGTGTTGGAATAAAGCCCGACTCTCCAGTTTGGAGGGACTGGTCCAGTGAGATCCCTCTGGTGACCAGTCCTTCAACCCAGCAGCAGATTCTGCCGTGGGGAAGCTGGCCGGACTGTGACGCACGCAGGTGTCCCCAAGCTCAGGCTCCAGCCCTGCCTCTCGCGAGGGAAGGGGCCTCCGACTCCACTCCCAGCTCCTCTGTGCGTCCCTGACCTTGGAATGCAGCAGGCCCAGCGCCTGCTTTCACGTCCGTCCTGGCCCCACCACAGATGCTCGTGGCTGCCACACCGCCTGTTTTCAGACATGGAGGCTGCGTTGGTCCGGTGCGCCTGGGGCCAGGCTGGGTGCTGAGCAGCAGGCACTGTCTTCCATGTCTGCCAGACACCTGGTCTGGCTTTTGGAGCATGCATTTAGGATGCATTTTCCCGTACACGGCGACTTAAAATTCACACATGAATTCACATACGCCAAGACGTTTTAAAAGAAAGCTTTGAGAAGAGCTGGTCTTACGTCCACAATCTATTCTTTTTCTTCTTGCCTTCTCCTTTTTCAGGGTGGCTGACCAAGGAGCCGCTGTGGGGAGAATCGCCCAGAGCTGGGCTTCCGTGGTGCCAGGCGCACAGGGCAGGACCAGAGGTAAGGGGAGAGGGCAGCCCGCAGGGTGCTCAGCTGTAGAGGGACCGGGCAGGAGTGCCCGAGAAAGCAGGGGTGTGGGCTCCACATAGAAACGTGACTCTCATTCACCCTGCCTTTGGGGCATCTATTCAGTCTAAATGTGGTTGGCTGTGGCCACTGAGGACGTTATTCCTTCTTCAGAGCTGCAAGGCGTTAGGGGAAGAAGTTCGGGGAGGGGGGGTCGTGATCGCAGCAGAGGAACGCAGACAGCAGAGGGGTAGCCAAACATCCCCTCTGAGCACGCCAGGCTCTGTGTCCCCTATTCTTCCACACTGACTGGGGAGCAGACCCCCAGTGCAGTTTTCTATTTCTATTTGAATAGAAATTCTTTGCAGCTGCTGAGAACACTTCTTGCTGCATTTGTCAAATTCTACTTTGGATTGGCACGAAGTCAATGACCCCTAGAAGTTGTGGGTTTCTCTCACAGATATTTGTAGGGCTATGTTACGAAATGCTCCCAACCCAGACAAAGACAATAACTGAATGGTAGTTTAGGTTTGGGTTGAGTTTTGCAGGCTAGGAAAGATGAAAACCACAACTATCACAGAGGAGTTCATCACATGGGGCCGGGCAAGGTGGTTGGAGGTACCCGGCAAGGGAGCAGCAGCCTCTGAATTTTCTCAGGGAGCCCAGATACGACCTTCTTCACCAGAGAGACGATCTCACCAAACTGGTGTGGCTTGATTCCCTTTCAAAACCACAGACAACGTCTGTATTACTGTTCGAAATCATGAACAACTACCTGTGTCATGCTGTTGGGGGCTGTTGTAAAACACACAGTTCTGTTCATTGTCTCACTGGTATCGCTTACGCAAACTGTGAGATGTTCTATTCAATCACCTGAGCAACAATTCCACAGCGTTTCTTTGACTCCAGAGTAATGATTCTGGAGCAAAATGTTCCACCTTAGAAGTCTCCTACAGTCTTTCCCCAGGTGATTTTAAATGCTTACAGGGGAAGGTGACAGCCAGGTCCCAGAGGCAGATGCTGCCCCAAAGCACCTTAAACCTCAGCATCACACCTCCTCATACTTTTATTTACTCTTGTAATTTGACCACCATGTTGATTCATGATCAATGTCATCCCGACATCAGAAATCTCCACCCAACCCAAATAAGGGCATTGACTTCTACAAAGAGCCACACTGGCCTCCAAGAAACCGAAGGCCAATAATCAAATTGGTCCAACTGAAAAAGGGATGGATGGCCAAAATCTGGAAGCAACCCAGACGCCCTTCAGTGGGTGGCTGTTAAACACGCTGCAGTCGGTACTGGGTTGTGAAGCACTGCTCGGCAAGGAAGACGAAAGAACTACTGACCCACCCACCCACTGCCATGGGCCTCCAGGGGGCTAAGCTGGATGAATAAACACCAACCCCAAAAGGTTACACCCTGTTTGATTCCATTCATATGACACTCCTGCAATGACAAAATTATAGAGATGGAGAGCAGGTTTGTGTTTGCGGAGTTAGGGACGCATTGGTCGTGGGGGTGGGGAAGGTGGGTGTGGTTTCAAAAGGGACAGAACTGTTCTGTATCGAGATGGTGGTGGAGGACACGAGGACCTATGCCTGCGATGGAACCGTATAGAACTGAATCCACGCACTCACACGAGCACAGCACAGGAGACGTGAGGAGCGTGGTGGCTCGTCTCACCGGCAACATAACACCCTGGTCGGGACACTGCACTGTCGCTTGCAAGATGTCACCACCAGGGGAACCTGAGTGAAGGGACATAGGTCTCTCCATAGTATTTCTAACAACACATGAATCCACAATAATCCCCAAGAGCTGATTTGAAATAAGGTGACGGCACCAGCCTTTGAGGAATGTATGTCCACATAGCCCTGGAGGGTGGCGGGGTGGCAGTATGCGTGCCCTCTGACCCAGAATCCCATTTCTAGGTTCTTTTTTTCCCCCCTTCTTCTGCCTCCCCCACCCCCCACTCTGGTTCAAGCCGTTGTTTCTCGGTCTAGTTGTGCAGGCCACAGCTCCCTGGCTCATGCTGGTATTAGGAGCCTTGCACTTCCCTGGCTGAGGAAGTCGTTCGTTGGTTGTCAGTCAGCCGCTCACAGCAGCTCTTGCTAGCTGGCCGGCCACTCACGCTGGCCACCGGCAGCTCATGGCAGCACACGGCAGCCCACAGCAGCCCACGGCAGCCCACAGCAGCCCACAGCAGCTCACGGCAGCCCACAGCAGCCCACAGCAGCTCACGCTGACCTCCGGCTGCTCACAGCCGCCCAGCTCCAGGGAGAGCTGTTGTTCACAATCTTAGCTGTAGAGGGCGCAGCTCACTGGCCCATGTGGGACTCGAACTACGACCAAGGGTTTGGGAGCACAGAGCTCCAACCGCCTGAGCCACTGGGCCGGCCCAGGAATTGCTCTTAAGGAAATAATAACAGCAAACATAATAACAAGGCATTTATTAAGTGTCAGGCACCATTCTGGGTGCTTTCCGTAAATCAGCTTATCTTGATGGTAAGTCCGTGCCTTCCCAGCTTCCCGCCCAAACCACTGTCCTATGCTGTCACTCTGCCAGTAAAGACACATTGCTAGGGACGTGCCTCTTCTTTATTAATTGCATGGGATTAAGCTAAATATCTCACAAAGGATGAAATTATTACATTTTAGTAAGTCTCCATGATGGAACATTCTATAGGCATTAAAATCACGTTTCTGAAGACCATTTAATGCTATATGGGAAATGCTGCTGATGTAATGCTGAGTGAAAGTGATCAGGATAAAAAATTATGTAAAGAAAGAAACACACATACACGTGCACGCGCACACACACACGCTCACTCACAGGAGAAAACGGCAGTGGGACAGGTCCTGAAGTGTTAGCAGTCTCGTCTTCCTGGTGTGATAATGGGTTATTTCATTGCTGTTTTTATATTGCTCTGCATTTTTCAAATATTCTGCAATGAATACGCAGGGCTTTTATAACCAAGAGAGTATTTCTATGGACCCAGCTGTGGAGACTGGGGATCGATAACAGAGCTAGCTCAGGAAGGGTCCCTGCAAGGAACGCGCTGCACATCAATCCCGTCGAATTCTTCAGAGAGAAAAAAGGTGTTTACCATTTTTATTTGGAAAGAATACTATTTGGCATAAAGTCAAGCAGATGAGAAAATTAAACAACAGTTAACCAGAGGACAGAATTCAGAATTTAAATAGCACTTAGCTAGGAGTGGGGGGAATGTATGCGTGAAAGGGAGGCACCAGGAGTGAATCAGAGAAGAGGGGGATGGCCAAAGACAGTGGCAGAACCGGGTGGGAGGTGGGGAGGGGGCGAAATCACAAGATGGAGAGCAAAGTCCAAGCCAGGTGCTTCCTGGGATGGACCCAGGGGGGAGGTTCTGTGCTGGCCACAGGTACGGGCACGCAGGCCGAACAAAGACCAAGGGAACCTGAGGCCCTGCAGACAGAAGGGGGAAAGGGGAGACACTGCTCCCACTCCCACAGTCACTCTGGGTCCTGAGATGCAGCCCGGAGACAGGCCTCACTCCCCCTATTGTAAAAAGACTCCTATTAAATAATTTCTAAAGCTCCAGACCTTATCCCAATGTCCCTCAGATCCAGGCATCTTCAAAACCCCACTAAAGTGAGCTTTTTGAGGGGCTGCAGTGAGCTTGGGCCAGACAGCAGGGGGGAAGCCACACCTAGACTCTCAGAAGTGGGTTCTGGTAGACCAGTGCTGCCCTGGGGCACGTGAGCGGGTGAGGGTGGTCCTGGCAGCACTGGATTCAGACCGGCTTCCTTTACGTACATCTACTTAAACTCCTGTCCACACTAATTACAAAGCAACACTCAGCTGTAATAACTTAAATATCAACGCATTCTAGGAGGGACATGTTATCTTAGGGCTCAGGTCCATTCGGTCAGTACCCACAAGGCAGCCCACATCCACCCAAGTGTTTCATAGATGCCCGCTGGCTGGCGAGTCGTGGGGCTACACTGCCCAGGCATTCAAGCCCGTCCATGTTTCCAGAATGGTGCAGCCCAGGGCCCAACTCAGGCAGTGTTTGGGGGGTCGGCAAAACCAGCTGATGCTGATGGCAACGTGAGCCGTGGCTCTCGCCCGGAAGCGCCAATTCCAAGGGTGGTGCTCACACAAGGACACTCTGTTCCCGTTAATCCTCTAGTGGGTGCTCTGGATTTGAATTTATAGAATAAACGGGGACTGATGCATGTCACTTAACTGTTTAAATACACTTTATATATTAGAATTGCATGTAAAATGATGAGGAAAAAACAGTTCAGTTGCTAAAATGGTGCAAGTCACTGCACTAACTCTTTGGCCATCGCGGCAGAGAGGGGCCTGGAAATGAGGACAGTCAGCAGAGTGAGCTTGGTGAGTGGCTGCTCTTACTCTTAGCTGCTGTCTGCCGTTCCAGCTGTCTCACTCACACCATCAGGATCACCCCTAGCTGGATGTTGGTGCTGTGCACTGCTCCAGGCACAAGCAGGGAAGAGGGCTGGGGAGGGAGGAGTAGGAGATGTGAGTTCACTTTCAGCCCCTCCTGTTACCAGCTTGGCCCAGAGCAGATTGCTTAATCTTTCTGAGGCTCCGATTCTTCATCTGCAAAGTGAGGATAATCCCACGTCACCCACAGAGTGCTAGGATTCAGTGTGACATACAGAAGGCCTGGTATACATGAAGTGACAAGTTAATGGCAGCTGATTAGAGGAGGGGCCCCTCCTTCCTCGGGGTGGAAGACTCCTCCTTGACCCCTCCAAGGCCATTTGCACAAGTAAGATGCCCTGAGCATGTTCAGCCTTAGCTTCAACATGTGGGTGTTTCGGTAGAGTATGGGGTAGACGGGGATGGCGCCGCGAAGCAGGTTCTGGTTCTCTAACTGACCTTCCTGTATTGTCAACCACATCCAACTATATCCAAATGGCAGTGACAACCGGGTCATGTCAGTACAAGTGTGCATTAGTCACTAGGGTCACTAGGCAGGATTTAACAAAAAAAGCTGACAGGCTAAATGATCAATTTGACCTTACTCTGGTTAGTGTTAGTTTTCTCTTCCATTAAATATGGAAGGAAGTCTTTGGAAGATGAAGTCCTTGAGGGCAGGACTGGGTCAGTTCCTTCGCATCCCAACAGTGAGCAGAGGATGTATCAGATCAGAGACAGTATCCTCCTGTGTGAACCGTGTTGATGCTGAATTTTGTGTCTGCTGGTTTTATGTCCTACCACTAATAATGCCAATGCCACTGTGACCACTATCATCTGCACCCTCACTGCCATCATCACCATCACCACTGCCATCACCGCCATCACCACCATCACCACCATCACCATCAACAAACACACCATCATCACCACCACCATCGCCTCTACCACCATCACCACCATCAGTCACCACCACCACCACCACCTAACAGGATTCAGCCCACACGTGGGCCAGAACCTGAGCCAAGTGCCTTACAAGCCCTATGACCTTGGTCCTTGTAAGAACCTCATAAGCTTGGTGACATCATCATTCCATCACAGATGAGGACTCTGAGCCACAGTGAGAAAAGCAACTGGCTTGGCCTGGTCAGTGTGGTACAGGGTGCAACTCGGACCCACCTGGCTCCAAGCCCAGAGATTCGTGCTATACCTGAAATCAGACTTTTAGTGGAGGTCTGCATGGGAAGTAGAAGTGGTCTCTTAGCCTATTTGCCGCTGTCACTCCCTGCTAATGGCGTGTACATTCTCTGTTTGTCTCACTTTCAAATTACAGATACTTCCTTCTGATTGCATAGTTAGAATGACTATTGATTTGGGCCCTCCTCCCAGAGGAAAGCAAACCAATTCAAATTCCTTTTCTTTTGTCTATCAGACCATGGCTTGCTTTTTATAGCTTTTATAAACTATTAAGCTTTTATACAAGCTTCTATAAGCTTTCATAAGGCTTTGTCTGCCACAAACCAGAGCATTTCAGTCTGCCTCCTGGACCTCGTGCTCCAGCTCTAGGAATTAGAACCCAGGCAGACCAGCTCACAGAACAGCCAAACTCCAACCCAAAGTGATTTCACAACTTTTCTATCTTTGGGTGAGTTAAAAGTGAATTTCCCTTACCTTTTGGGCACTCGAGAATTCCAAGTGTTTAATATATAAAACAAGTTAAAAAGAGACCAAGATCAAAATCCCATATTTTTGTGTTATTATTCAAGAAATACATGTTCACTGAAGAAAACATTGCACACTATCTACCCAGCTACCTATGTATATCTGCAATTCATCTGCAACTCACCTCTGATTATAAATTACATATAATTGTCCACTGTGGTGCCCCTTATTTTTAGAACACTTAACAGTGATATCACGTTAAGAATGGATTATAGTTAAAAACCCAGCAAATGGTTTTTAGTGGAGTGTGACAGCTGTGGTGAATTCTGGCTGTGGGCACCTGGAGTCTCAGGACAGGGCATGTGTATGCAGCCCTGTGAAGAGCATTCTGTCAAGTCAAATACCCAGAGAGTGATTGCTAGCCTCATGGGTTATTCTGGACCTTTCACTCTCTTTGCTTCTTTTTTCACTTTTTCACCATTTACCTGTCCTTCATTTATTCCAAGAAGGGTGAGCCAGGAGGTATAAATAAGATAAGAAAACTGTTCTCTTTTTAAGCAACTGAAATGTCAAAATATAATTCAGGGAGAGGCAAACTGAAACTTTGGTTTTCAGGTTTATTATCTTTGCTCTCTGTCTCCTCTTACTGAATATGCTTGAGTCAGCTAGGAATTCGATGTGCTCATTCAGTTCACGTTAAAAGCCATGGAATGTACACAATATATATGTTAGTTTTGCATTTTTATCTATGTGTTATCTGATACAAATGTACTTTGTATTGTGGAACAGATATAAGTCTGTATAAATTGAATTTTTTTGGTAAATAAATCATTTGACAGATTTAAAAAAAAAAAAAAAAAAAAAAGAATGGATTATAGTTACAAGCAACTATACACCAACAAATTAAACATCATGGAAGAAATGGACAATTTTCTAGAGGCGTACAACCTTCCAAGGCTGAATCAAGAAGAAACAGAAAACCTGAATAGACTGATTACCACCAGGGAAATTGAATCAGTAATCAACAAGCTCCCAACAAACAAAAGCCTGAACCAGATGGCTTTACAGGTGAATTTTACCAAACATTCAAAAAAGAATTATCACCTATTCTCCTCAAACTATTCCAAAAAATCCAGAAAGAGGGAAGGCTCCCAAACTCTTTTTACGAGGCCAATATCATCCTGATCCCCCAAACAGACAAAGACATTACAAAAAAAGAAAACCACAGGCCAATATCCCTAATGAACATAGATGCAAAAATCCTCAACAAAATATTAGCAAACTGAATTCAGCAACACATTAAAAAGATCATACACCATGATCAAGTGGGACTCACTCCTGGTATGCAAGGGTGGTTCAACATCCGCAAATCAATTAATGTGATACACCACATTAACAAAATGAAAAATAAAAATCATATGGTCCTGTCAATAGATATAGAAAAAGCATTTGACAAAATCCAGCAGTCATTTATGATAAAAACTCTTAGCAAAGTGGGAATAGAGGGATCATATCTCAACATAATAAAGACTGTATATCATAAACCCACAGCTAACATCACACTCAATGGGGAAAAGATAAAACCATTCCTCTTAAGATCAGTAATCAGACAAGGTTGACCACTTTCACCACTTTTATTCAACATAGTGCTGGAAGTTCTAGTGACAGCAAAAAAACAAGAAAAGGAAATAAAAAGCATCCAAATTGGAAGGAGGAAGTAAAATTGTCATTATATGCAGATGTCATTATATGCAGATAGTATATATAGAGAACCCCAAAGACTCCACCAAAAACTATTAAAACTAATAAATGAATTTAGTAAAGTAGCGGGATACAAAATTAATATTCAGAAATCAGTTGCATTTGTGTACACCAATAACAAACAGAAAAAGAAATTAAGAAAACAATCCTATTTACAACTGCTTCAAAAACAATAAAATACTTAGGAATAAATTTAACCAAAGAAGTAAAAGGCCTGTACTCAGAAAATTATAAAACGCTGAAGAGAGAAATTAAAGAAGATACAAATAGATGGAAACACATACCATGCTCATGGATAGGAAGAATTAATATTGTTAAACGTCCATACTACCCAAGGCAATATATAGATTCAACGCAATCCCTATTAAATTACCAATGGCATTTTTCACAGAACTAGAACATATATCCTAAAATTTACACGGAATCATAAAAGACCCTGAATAGCCATGGCAATCTTGAGAAATAAGAACAAAGTGGGAGGTATCATCAAATCATACTACAATCAAAATAGCATGGCATTGGCATGAAAACAGACACACAGACCAACGGAACACAATAGACAGCCCAGAAATAATTCCATGTCTATGTGGTAATTTAATCTATGATAATGGAAGCAAGAATTTACATTGGGGTAAAGACAGTCTATTCAATAAAAGGTGCTGGGAAAACTGGACAGACACATGCAACAAAAATGAAACTGGACCACCTTCTTACACCATACACGAGAATAAATTCAAAATGGATTAAAGATTAAAATGTAAGATCCAAAACCATAAAACTCCTAGAAGAAAATATAGGAAGTAAATTTGCAGACATTACCCTTAGTAATATTTTTACTGATATATCCCCTTGGGCAAGGGAAGCAAAAGAAAAAATAAATATATGGGATTACATCAAACTAAAAAGTTTTGTTCACAGCAAAGGAAATCATCAATAAAACAAAAAGGCATCCTACTGAATGGGAGAAGATATTTGCCAATGATACATCTGACAAAGGGTTAATATCCAAAATTTATAGAAAACTCATACAACTCAACACCAAAAAACCCCAAACAACCCAATTAAAAAATGGGCAGAGGACATGGAGAGAAATTTCTCTAAAGAGGACATACAGATGGCCAACAGACATGAAAAAATGCTCAACATCACTAATCATTAGAGAAATGAAAATAAAAACCACAATGAGATATCACCTCACCCCAGTCAGAATGGCTATCATCAATAAATCAACAAACAAGTGCTGGAGAAGATGTGGAGAAAAGGGAACACTTGTGCACTGTTGGTGGCATTGCAGATTGGTGCAGCCACTATGGAAAATTGTACACAGAGGTGTCTCAAAAAATTGAAAATGGAACTACCTCACGACCCAACAATTCCACTCTTGGGTGTCTATCTAGAGAAATCCAAAACACTAATTCGAAAAAATGTATGTACCCCTATGTTTATTGCAGTGCTATTCACAAAAGCCAAGACATGGAAACAACAGAAATGGATTAAGAAGCTGTGGTACATTTATACAATGGAGTATTACTCGGCCATAAAAAAGAATGAAATCTTACCATTTGCAACGATATGGGTGGACCTAGAGAACATTATGCTAAGTGAAATAAGTCAGACAGAGAAAGGCAAATACTATATGATCTCACTTATATGTGGAATCTAAAGAATAGAATAAATGAGCAAACCACACAGAAATAGTCTCAGAGATATAGAGAAAAAACTGATAGTTGCTAGATGGGAGGGGGTTGGGGATGAGGGAGAAGGTGTAGGGATAAGAAGGTACAGATTGGTGGCCACAAGATTGCCACAGGGATATGAAAGACAGTTTGGGGAATATAATCAATAATGTTGTAAAGATTTTATACGGTGTCAGATGGGCACTTGTCTCATCAGGGAGACCACCTCATTGACTGTGTAGATGCCTGACCACTGCACTGTACTCCTGAAGCTGAATAATATTGAATGTCAACTACAATTAAATATGTAATAAATATAGTCACGGGATGTAAAGTACAGCATAGGGAATAGAGTCAAGGGAACTGTAACAGCTCTGTACAATGTCAGAGGGGTAGTAGATTGGGGGTGGGGGGTTGTCACTTTGTGAGGGGTGTAAATGTCTATTTCATTGTTTTGTACACCTGAAACTAATAAAAAAAAAGAAAAAAGAAAAAGAATGGATTATAGTTAACTACCAGGTAGGCAATCACTGCTTTTTTTGCTAAAACAATATCTGTATACAAGGCCTTATTTCCCTTTTCAATTTAGGAGGTGGTTTTCTGGTCATTGCACTTGAAAAGAATATAAAATAAAAACAGTAACTACCATTTATTACTATGAGCAGACACATGGCATAGTCTCTCTCTCTCTAAAAAAAAAAAAAAACACACCATAAAACTTTGCACAATGAAAACACTCAAACATGTACAAAAGCAGAAGACATGGCTCCGTGAAACCTCACTCCTCACCTCCCAGCTTCAAAAGCTATCAACACAAGACCCATCCTGCTTCGTCTGCACCCCAACTTCTCTCCACACCTGGGTTATTTTAAAGCTCGTTCTAGACATCATACTGTTGAATCTGTATGTATTTCAGTGTGGATCTCTAAAATATAACATCTCTTTCTTATGGCTTAAGATGGCCACAGTGTGATTATCACGTGGAAAGAAAATTAACATCCCTTATCTCAAGCTGATATATATACAGAGGGTGCCAAAAAATGTACACACATTTTAAGAAAGGAAAAGAACTATTAAAATTGTAATACTCAATGTACACTGATAACAAAAGAGGAATACAAGTCACATTTGACTGTTGCAATTACAAGAGGTGCTCAAAGTGGTTACCACCAGTGTCCAGACACTTCTGATTACAGCAAACTACTGCTTGGGCATAGACAACATTTCTTAAAATGTGTATACATTTTTTTGGCACCCCAGTATATATGTTTCAAAAATGAGAAGTAATAGGTGTTCTTCACAACTAAATTATATAACAATCAACCTGGAGAACCATCTGAAGTCTAGCCAAACAGAAGTCCTATAACCAAAAACATAAAGAAGAAGCCATATTGAGAATGGTAGGTGGGGTGGAGATGGGGAACTGGCCCCAAACTTCTGTGTGGTGGTTGAGAATAAGGAGAAATATCTTGGCCGTGGAGGTTCCCCTCCCTAGAGGAGGGAGGGACCCCAGCCCCCCACACCAAGCTCCCCAGCCCAGAATGCTGGTGCAGGGAAGAGGCGCCTCCACAACACCTGGCTGTAAAAAATAGTGGGGATTCTGACCGTTCAGAAGGCAGCAAGAAACCCAGCTGTCCTCTTAAAAAACCCGAGAACAGACTCACTCGCTTGCAGGCACTCAGCTTGGGCTCCAGCGGAGGACAGTGACTTGAGGGGCATCAGAGGCATATGGGGGCAGACTGAGGTGTGTGTCTTCAAGGCTGGAGGACAGTCCGTAGGCATTTTCCCTGTGAGGAGACTTCTTCCTGTGCGGCCGGCCGGCTGGCAGGCAGGCGCCATTTTTCCCGTGTTGAGCCCACCCCCTAAGCTTCCAGCCAAACCTGAATCTGATGGCCTGTTGAGCTCCAGGGCTCCACCCTGCTGACTCACCGGGACTCCGCCCGCCCAACTCTCACACGGCTAGGGGCTTTTTCTCCAGTGCCTCACACATTGCGATCTTTCTTGGAAAACTATCCAAGTCTGACAAACTCCAGGTGGGCAACAACCAGCCTCAATATGCTCTGAGACTTTTGCTGAGTCACTCCAGGCTCAGCACCGGTACCAAACCAGAGTCTATATTAACCTGGTGACCACAACTCTTCCCACTCTAGTGACTCCCTGAGACCCTGCCTCACCCAACTTGCATACTCCATGAGGCTCTATCACTGGATGAACCCTAAGGGAGCTGGCAGGTGGCAACAGGCCTCCAGGTGGCTTTTTGAGGGGTATGAGGACAGAGTCCCAGAGAGCAGTTCCCAGGCGCTTGGGCTCACATGGAGGGGTGCTGGCTCGGTTATTAGATGGCTGTCGGCTGTGGTCAGATGGCCATCAGCTGTAACTAGTTGGCCATTAACTGTAGCCGGTTAGCCATTAGCCACTAATATACCTGCCATGGCTATGCTGGCAAGTTGGTTGGTTGGCAGAAAGTCAGACTGCAGATTGCAGATTGTGTGGCTCCTTCCTGTGTCTCCAACCCAGCCATCAGCAAGAGTACAGTGGTATGACTTCCCTTTCTATGGCTCCGTGGGTGTTCCTTTTTGGCCTCACCATATTCTGTGTCCACCCACCAAGAGCGGGACCAGAGACCCTACATTACAAGGAGCTACCCCAGGCCGGGTACTGGTGGCAGCCTTCCTCAGTTCACAGCGTGGCCTCTTTCACATGCCTCCGGGTTTAGCACAGGCAGCAAACAACTGCAGATAGCTTTGTAGCCCCTCGTCAGTCACAAGCAGTGGGTGGCCTAGGCCTGCACTGGAGTCCCTCCCAAGAGGCCCCGGAAACAACATACTTGGAGGTTGGCTTCAGACCATAGCAGAGCACTGCCTAATTAGCCCCACAAGTGACATACACAAAGGATGGTCTGAACAGGCAACAGAACCCACTGGGGTGAATCCCACTCAGTGGGGTAAGCCCCGTACACATCTGCCCATAAGCTGCAGACGGGGCCAAACCTCATAGCCAGCCAGGCTGATGGTCAATGCCATGCACTGATGTGCCCATAGCAACCAAGGCTCAACTATAACAGGAGGACACACACAATACACACAAGGGACACTCCTGGAGCACCTGGCTCTGATGACCAGGAAGACTGTGCCACTCGTTCTCACAGGACACCACTACCTAAGGCCACCCAGACAAGACTGGGAAACATAGCTGATCTATCTAATACATAGAAACAAACACAGAGAGGCAATCTAAATGAGGAAACAAAAAAAATGTGTCCCAAATGAAAGCACAGGAGGAAATGGAGGCAAGCAACCTACCAGAGACAGAGTTCAAATCAAAGGTTATAAGAATGCTTAAGGAACTGAGTGGGAACTTCAACAAAGAGATTTCAAATATAAAAAAGGACATAGAAACCATAAAAAAAAGTCAGAAGTGAAGAATACAATAACTGAAATGAAGAATGCAGTAGAAGGAATCACCAGCAGATGAGATAAAGCAGAGGATCAAATCAGTGATTCAGAAGACAAGGTAGCAGAAAACACCCAACTGGAATAGCAAAAAAGAATTTAAAAAAAATGAGGGTAGTTTAAGAGACCTCTGGGACAACATCAAGCGTAACAACATTCACATCAGAGGGGTACCAGAAGGAGAAGAGTGAAAGCAAGAATTGAGAACCTATTTGAAGAAATAACAACTGAAAACTTTCCTAACCTGGCAAAGGAAATAGACATACAAGCCCAGGAAGCGCAGAGAGTCCCAAACAGGATGAACCCAAACAGGCCCACACTGAGGCACATTATAATTATAATGCGAAAGGTTAAAGACAAAGAGAGAATCCTAAAAGCAACAAGAGAAAAGCAACTAGTAACTTATGAGGGAGCTCCAACAAGACTGTCAGCTGATTTCTCAACAGAAACTTTGCAGTCCAGAAGGGATTGGCACAAAATATTCAATGTGATGAAAAGCAAGTACCTACAACCAAAACTATTCTACCCAGCAAGGCTACCATCTAAAATTGAAGGACAGATAAAGAGCTTCCCAGACAAGAAAAAGCTGAAGGAGTTCATCACCACCAAACCAGTATTACAAGGAATGTTAGAGGAACTTCTTTAAGACAAGGGGGAAAAAAATAAAGTTATGAATAATAAAATGGAAACAGCTATCATATCCATCAACAATTACTTTCTATGTAAATGGATTAAATGCTTCAATCAAAAGACATAGGAGAGCTGAATGGATAAGAAAAAAAACCCTACAACAGACTTACTTCAGAATAAAAGACACACAGGGATGGAAAAAGATATTTCATGAAAATGGAAAAAAAAAAAGCCCCCCAAAAAAGTTTGGGTAGCAATGCTTATATCAGGCAAAATAGACTTTAAAACAAAAGCTATAACAAGAGACAAAAGAAGGACCTAATAATACCACTTCTGGGTATTTATCTGAGGAAACCCAAAATGCTACTTCGAGGGAATGTGTACATCCATATGTCCATTGCAGCATTGTTTACAACGGCCAAGATGTGGAGGCAGCCTGGGTGTCCGCCCATGGAAGAATGGATAAAGAGGAGCTGGTACATATATGCAATGGAATATTGCTTGGCCAGGGAAGGGAATGGGTTCTTCATCTGCAGCGGCATGGATGGACCTGGAGGGAAATGTGTTGAGTGGGGTGTCAGACACAGACAGATGCAATGTGATTTCTCTTATATGTGGACTCTAAGAACAAAATTAACAAACAAATCAGAAACAAACTCACAGACACAGAGAACGTTTTGATGTTTGCCAGACAAGAGGAGGGTTGGGGTATGGGTGAAAGAAGGGAAGGGAATTAATAAGTACAAATAGGTTGGTACAAAGTAGTCACCCGGATGTGGGGTACAGCATAAGGGACATAGTCAATGATATGGTAACAACATATGGTGTCAGGTGGGGACCAGATTGTTGGGGTGATAGGTAGGAGGGGCTTGGGGGGCAGGGTGAAAAAGGTCAAGGAATGAAGTAGCACGGATTGGTAGTTACAAAATAGTCATGGGGATGTAAAGTACAGCACAGGGAATATAGTCAATGATATGGTAATAACTATGTATAGTGCCAGGTGGGTACTGGACTAGTCGGGGGGGGGGGGTGTCACATCTTAAATTATATAAATGTTTCACCACTATGCTGTACACCTGAAATTGATGTAAAATAATACTGAATGTCAAGTGTAATTGATAAATTTAAAAAGGGGGGGAAAGGGAAATAAGAGGTCCAAATTTCCAGGTATAAAACAAACAAGTCATGGGGATGTAATGTACAGCAGGGGGAATACAGTCCATAATATGGTGAGAGCTGGGACGGTGTCAGACGGCTGCTGGACTTATCATGGTGATCACTTCTTTAGGTGTGTAAGTGTTGAATAACTATGGTGTACCCCTGAAACTGAGATAATGTTATATGATAGCTATATTTTTAATACAAATCTTTTTTTTAAAAAAAGGAAGTAATATGTGTTCTTCAACAAATGGCAAAGAACATAAAGGGGACAAAACACATGGATAGAAAGAAACTTAAGGACACAGCAAACAAAAGCAATGCGTGAATCTTATTTGGATCCTGACTTGAAAACGTGTGTGTGTGTGTGTGTGTGTGTGACATACAGTCCCCGTTTCTTGTCATTTATTTGTTGGAGAACACACATCATCTTTGATCCTTAAAGCATGCCTGAAAGGTGGGTATTGTTATTTTTATTTTGAAGATATTAAGGCTCAGAATGTTAAGGAAGTTCACAGTCACACAGCAGCGAGTGGAAATAAGAAGAGGGGTGACTGCAAGTGTCCAGCAGAGACGTGATGGTCAGGAGACGGGGGAGGAGTTGGCAGCTCAGTGCGGTGCAGTGTTGTTAGATGAGGATGGGCACGGGGGGTGAACGTCTGGAATTACTGACAAAATTCAGATGCAGCACACGCAGAGCCTCCTGGAATTGTGGGAGAGTTAGTTTAGGGCAAATACAAAGAGAGGCTCCCAAATACCAACTTCACTGCCCTTGCACAGCTTATAGGTTATGATGAGATGGAAAAGAAGCCCAATAAGGCCTCTGGACCAGATGTTGGGAAGATTCTGAGCTGGGCTTCGAAGACCTGACTCTGCCTGTGGCTCTAGGCTAGTCAGTTCACATCTCTGAGTCTCAGATTCTCACCCGCAAAGTGGGGATAAGGCAGCTCTACCTGAGCTGCTATGGGGCGGTTTCTGTACCCAGCCCGAGAGATGCTCGCATGCCAAGCAAACCCGCGGGCAACTTCTTTCTCCAAGGAGAGGCTTGGCCACACAGTGTTTTGTGGCCTGACCTGAAGCTGGCCTCCCACTTGAACTCCCAGCTCTGTCTCTCATGGACTTGGGGACTGTGGGCAAATTCCTTACCCTCTTCACTGCATATTTTCCTAATCTGCAACACAGGGAAGATACCAGTAGCCTCTATAAAATACTTCAAAGATATCCTACGTGCTGAGCACTATACAAATGTCTGCTAGGCAGATGCTGCCCTTGTTTTACAGATGTGCAAACTGAAGCCCAAGGTCACGCAGCCAGCCCACAGCACCACAGAGGCAAACCCCAGCCTGCAGGTTCCAGGGCGGCTGGATGAGCTACGAAGGTGGTGGTGGGGGTTGGGTTCGTGTTCTGGAGGGTTCCATGGCCTCCCGAGGTTCATCTCTCTATCATGCACCTTCTCTGGGGTCCAGCACACAGGAGACCCTCAATAAAAGTCTGTTAGGTGAAAGGATTTAAGAAGCACATTTGCTTAACATAGATTAATTTAATCAAATTGTACAGCAAAATTTGGTGGGGAGTAGAGAACTATCTAACACCCCACCCAGAACATGCAGCCGGCAGGCAGGGGAGGCAGTGATGTCACCACACAGATGAAAATAAGGGCAGGTTTGACAGGTGGTTGTGAGAAGGCTGACAGGAGCAGGGGAGGCGACAGGAGCAGGGTGGCCTAAAGCAGGAGGGGACGGGAAGGTGTGGTCTCCTCGCTTTGCCCACCCACACTCCAGACTAATGCCCCTGCAGGGTGAGGACGCAGCGATCATGAGAGCCTGCATCATGCAGACCACAAGGAAATGTGGTCTGAGCTGAGGCTAGAAATGTATTTACAGGTAAATTGCTAAGAGCCCTGTGGCCCCTGAATAATGCCCCACCTACCAAAGATACCCAGGAGGTTGTGAACATCACCTTACAATCTCCAAAGTCTCTGCAGATGTGAGTAGATTGAGGGTCTTGAGATGAGCTTATCCTGGATTGTCTGGGTGGGCCCCTAAAGATGACCACAAATTCACCAGGGAGGCAAAGGGAAGGCAGACAACACACACACAGGAGAAGGCTAGGATCGTCTCTGCAGGTAATGGGAGTCCTTTAAGCTATGTGAGGCACCAGCGTATATTGGGACCACACTTCAGGAGGGGCCAGCAAAAGATGGATTGAAGGCTCAGGAGCAGGTCAGAGGCTGCACCCGCCACTCCCACCCAGAGCTCATGTGGGTCTGGGTGGGGGCAGGGAGACTGGAGGAGACAGCCTGGGAACTTGCGGGGAATTTCTGTCCTGGTTGAGGGTGTTCCTTAGAGGACGCAGCTACCCAGACCGTCTGCACATGCCCTCCGGCTCTCAGGGCTGGGCGGGACTTCTGGGCCCATTCCCTACCCCTTTCACTGTCTCCGGCCCCTCTGCACGGAACCCATTTGTCATGGCTGATCCATTCACCGCTCCTGTCATCTTTCTGGGTTGCTTTTTTATGTTGTTTTCACTTCTGGTGTCTGAGGCCAGTCTCCACTGTCATAAATAATGGATCACAGGGGATTGAAAAATGCAAAAAGCAAGAAGCCAAGAGCATAAGAAATGTGCTGAGCTGGAGCTCACTCCAGAGGACTGTGTTATGGGCAAAGGCTCTGAAGGGGTCTCTTGGGTTAAAATTTGCTTTACACCTTGAGCTCAGATTCCAACAGACAACTGTGGGTGCACGACCTTCACATTTCCCCTCATGGGGCTCTTGCCCTGCTCTTCTACTCACTTCTCCCCTGGGCCCGACATGGCTCTGTTGCATTAGGCTCCAGTGTGGTCCCTGGGGTCAGAGTCCCTTGCACCTGTGTGTGGGGGGGAGGGTGGAAGAGGAGGTGCTGGGGAGGAGCTGGGCCACAGCCCCTCAGGGACCGTCCATGGGAAGCCCTCTCCCAACATGCAGCCCCTATAGCCCTGTCCCAAAGTGGGATGTGAGAACGGCGGATGCTGGACAAGGATGAAAAGACGCAGAAGAAACCGTGTGAAAGTGAGACCTGAGACAGGAAGGAGGAAAGGATCCTGCCCCAGCTCAGAGCCAGGGAGCTCCGCTCTCCTGGTAAGCAAGCGTCATGGAGAGGGAACTGAGGCTCACATGGGCACCCAGTGAACAGTGGCCATCACAATCGGGGGCCCTGGAGAAAGGCTGTGGAGTTCGCTGGCCATGTGGACTGGGGGAGCCCAAGGAGCGTCCACCTGCAGTGGGGAGAAGACCATCCTTCCTCCCTCCATTGCCCCTTCTTTTTCCTTTCCTTAGAAAAATTCATTAGAAAAATTGAACTTGGTTTTCCTGCCAGCAAAGAAATGTCTCAGAGCGTGGGTGACAGGGGCCTCGAACTGATCCAACTTGGTTCCACGCCCGCTGCTGCGGTGGTTGGAGTGGCCTTCCCACCGTCCTGGATGTTGTCCAGGCTGAGCCCGCCAGACTGGAAACCTTGCCTTCCTCCTCTGTAGCTGCTACACGCACCCCCAAAGATGGGGGTTTCTGCTCAATGCCAGCGGACATGTGGTGGTGGGCCACTGTGACAGAAGCTCAGCTCAGGCAGTGCCTCCCTGAGACCAGCATCGTACTGTTGGCACAGCCCACTGTTGTCACCAGCACCTGAGTCACAGCGTGTCCAGGCCACGATGCCCAGGCAGCCTTCCTCGCTGAACCGAAGAACCTCTCTAGGGCCCACCATGTTTAGTTTGATGCGTGGGCTCCCAGCAGTTGGCTGAAAGCCGCTAACCCTGGGAGCTTTCTTCCAGAAGCCAAGCCTGGCACGGCAGAGGGCAGGCGGGAGCTGGAGGTGCCTCACGGCCGTTCTGTGTCTGGACCCGATTGGCTCCGGGTGTCCTCCCAGGGCTGCTGACCTATCGTCTGGAGGACGCACAGTGGGTTCATCGCAGGGGCTAAGAATGAATCAGGAAGTCCAGACCAGTGGGACCTGGAGCATTCCAGGAAGCCTGGTATCCAGCGGTGGCCCCGGCTACTCCGGGGGACCCAGGGTCCCCAAGCCCTGCAGAGGTCTGTGCTTTGGGGAAAGGCCTGGGAGGGAAGGTGCTGAGCGGAGGCCTAGTTGGAAACAATGGACTACGGGGCTTGGCACTCTGTATCACGTTCTGGGTGACATGTTGGGGTGCAGGGGTGGGGTGGCTGGGCGGAAGGAGGCCTTGACACGTCTGTAGGTCAGAATATCAGTCTGTGTTGGCTGGCACCTCCGCGCACACTCTCCAGGCTCATTCGTGGGAACCCCTCAGGATCCGCGATGATTCTAAGGGGCAACACTTCAGGCACCTGCAGGTGTGACTCCGGGAAGAGCTCTCTGCCTGCCCCACCCACCAGGTGCCTCGTCACCTGCCAGACGCTCTGCTGATGCTCGTCATCCACACATCACGTCTCAGCTCCCTGCAGCTGTGGCCCTTCCATTCCCCTTGTCAGCACAATGCCACCCAGTGCTGCTCAAAGAAGTATTTGTGGAGGAAACCCACGGCTCCTACACTGCCCCCATTTTCAACTTGGCCACAGGCAGCTCCTCTGTGGACTCTCGTTCCTTGGGATACTCCAGGCTGTCTGCCAGGAGGCCACAGATGTCATCTCCCATCTCTGCTGTCTGGGGCTCAAACACGTCGGGACCATGGCTGCGTGTCCTGGCGGCTCAGGGGACGTCTTAAGTCTGAAGGAGTCCAAATGGCCATGCAGTCATTGGCCACCTCTGCAGTCACAGGTCCCAGCACTTCCTGAATATCTTCTAGGCTTTGGATGTTATTAATTGTGACGGTCAACATTCTAGGCTTGCATGACATGCTTCCCTGAGAGAGGTCAGAGAACCATGACCACTAATTGTGACACTGTAACCACCACTCACATCGTAAATTTCCCCGTGTGAAACTTACATAACCGTGAATGAAAACCATTTTGGGTGCTGTTTCCCAAAGCACCTTAGAAACGGTGGGAGCAACAGACAGGGGACAGACGCGGTCGCCAGCCACACCCAGCTGCTTCTGTCGACAGGGCTCTGTGTTAGCTGTTCTTGCAATTTTAAGTCTAGGTGGAGAGATTATTAAAGATCTCCAGATAACAGTGCCGCATGCACTGCCCCCTCCTCTGTTATGTGTAAGGCCATAAAAGTTTTTGTAGAATCCCAAAGGCAGAGGCTGTGAGGATAAAGAGTCTGAATCACCGAGTTCCATTAAGCGCTCCGCTTACAAAATAAATTAGCGCAGTGTGCCACTGGCCCCCAGGGTGACCAAACCCCATCTGGACAGATAGTGCCCTGGTCACCCTAAAGCTGTCATTTGGTGGCAGCTTCTCCTAATGGCAGTGCTCTGGGCTAAACCAAGGAGAGCTTGACAATGACGAATCCCACCAACTCCTGCCATTCCACGGTTCGCTTTTTGTTCCCCCAAAAGCCCCCTCGGCCGGGCATCTGTCTGAGGTGGTATATGGGGGACCTGTGGGGGAAGTGTGGCCGGCAAACCAAGTGACAAACCCAGCAGAGTGCTCCCGGGCCGTGATGGACAGTGAGTGGCCAGGCAAGCCTTCTCTGAGCACAGCTTGTTTGAGCAGCAAGGCTGATGTCCCTTGTCAGATACTGTGCCATCACTGCCACCACCTCCTCCAGCAGAACAAACGACCCTGCAGCCTGGGGACCATGCCTACACGGAGTGGTCACCGTCGCTCCCTCCTCATGGCAGCCCCACCTCTGAAAGGGTCGAAGGAGAAATGAAGGGCATTTGTGGTCTTTTTGGGGGGTAGGAAGAATGCGGGAAGGAGGGTATATTGGGGTTCATCTGGGAAGCACAGCCGCACGCAGTCGCTGAGCTGCAAGCACTGTGGGCTGGCCGGCCTCTCACCCCACAGAGTGGGCCACCTGGACACCTGGCCCTGTGCTGGAGCCATGGCGAGATGGCCACCGGCCAACCTGGGAGCATGAGGCTCCCAGTCTCAGTCAGTCTTCCTGAACCAGACATTCAGCTGCCCTGAATCTACAACACGGATACATGACAAACAAATAAAAACAACCACGACTTTATGGGACGGCCCCGACAGCAGGTGACACACATTCACACATTGAACCACAGTCCTTTGAGGCAGATGCTCCCTTCGCCCCACTTCGCAGACGGAGACCCCAAGGCACGTAAGCAACTTACACACACGCCGGGTCCAAATGCAGACAGGCTTGCTCCAGAGCCTGCTCTCGACCCTGCGCCACGTTCCTGGTGACTGGACCGAGTGCAACTGAACGTGAAAAGCATGTCCTCCTGTCCCCGCCTGTGACACGTCACATGTCACAGCCTACACCACACACGACCCTCCTAGACGAACAACTATGCCTGGGAAATGGGGAGGGCTGCAGAAAACACAAAGGTTGTCAGAAGACACAAGGATATACCGTTGCAAACTGAGGAAATGAGAATGGAAGTGATTGAGGTTTAAAAAGTATCCGGCAGATTCACTGACGGCTGGACAGACAGACAGCACGTGTATGAACACACAACAGAACGGTATTCAGCCTTAAAATGGAAGGACATTCTGACGCCTGTGCCAACATGAAGGGACCCAGAGGACGTGATACTGAGTGAAGTAAGCTGGTCACAGAAGGACAAGTACTGTGTGAGCACCTCACGGGAGGTTCCTGGAGGCATCACATCCATAGTGACAGGAAGTGGGTGGTGGGGCCAGGGGCGGGGGCGGGGGAGGCGAAGCTAGTGTTCAATGGGGACTTAGTTTCATTTGGGGAGATGGAAAGTTCTGGAGATGGATGGTTCTGACGGTTGTACAGCAATGTGAGTGTGCTGAATGCCACTGAACTGTACGCTCAGAAATGGTTAAGATGGTAACATTTTATGCTATGGGTATTTTACTACAGTTTAAAATGGTGGAAAAAATGTTAGCAGGGAATTTAAAGCAAAGTGAATAAAACATTTGGCTCTTCCGTAATTGCCTCCAGACCAAGTTTCCAGGGGTGCTTCGCGTTTCTGCTCTGGGCAAATGCTCTTGTGGGACAATCAGCTTTGGGAATCAAGGACACGGGGCGGGGGGGGGGGGAGGGGGGACAAGCAGACGGGGATGGGGCTGAGGCAAATAACCCGCATGGTCACCTGCAGAGATATTTCCTGACGTAGAAAATGTCTGGAACCCTCCATGGCAGCTGAGTGCCTCTGTGTGGTGACCACCATGACGGTGAACCTATGTGCCCAGGGACAGGTGCGTGCACTTTTTCACTCCCAAAGGCCGGTCTCTAGGTGTACACTACCTTAGAACATATTGTTTTCTCAGAAAGATTGAGAACTTTGGAAATGCAGACCCTGAACCACAAAAGCAGGAGGTAGTAGCCTGGCGAGCTGAGCAGGAGGCTTTGTATGGTTCCACGTCGAGCTCAGCCCCTAGCTGCCCAGCTGGGTTCCAGGGTAGGAGCGCGTGCGCCCAGCTGTGGGTGTCTAAGTGGCCAGCTCTCATGACACTGCATGTCTGGCCAGGGGAGCAAGTGGGGGACAAAGGGGCCTCCTTCACCGGGGCAGGACCAGCTGGTGGGCTGCTGCTGTCTTGTCAGGTGGACACTTGAGGTCCCTGCATCTCTGGGAACTCTCAGCCCTCTTGGCCAAAGACCTCCCCCACTCCCCAAAAGTGTGGCCTGCTGGGTCGCCCGCAGCCAGGGGAGCGGGTGGCTGGATGGAGATTGTTCAGTTTATGCCACTTATTGTGGGAGAGATGGAGGGTGGCATGCCAGCTACCCCACAGGCAGCAAACCAGGGACAGGGGAGCTGGGACCCAGCCCGCAGTGACCCAAGGCGACCCGCTGGCCCAGTCCTGCTGCCCCCTGCCTGTTGCTGGCACTGAGACCCCCGGCTGCATCAGTTTCACCTGTTTGAATGTCGTTCACACCAGTGGGTCTGATGTGCATGCCCTGGCTCTCCCTCTGCCCTGGCTTTCCTTCCCTGATGACCAGAGCTATACTCTGCACGTTTCTGAGGCCAGGCGGCCCCTCAGTGCCCAGAGGCTGAGGCTACTGGACCCCGTGGGCTCAGGGTGAAAGTGCCCCCTTTCCAATACGAGAGTAGCCTCTGCCGGGTCAGAGGTGAAGATGCCCTGGGCAGTGGGACCCAAGGTCTTGGGGTCCTTGGCACTGCCTCCCTCTCTGTGCTTCAGTCACAGTGGGCTCCCAGAGATACAAAACAAGGGACAACAAAGCGCCTGCCGTAGCTTCTTCCAGAGTCTGCACTGGTAGGTCCGGGGCGGGGCAGGCGCTGAGGCGTGGGGAGGGGCCATGCTGTGCCCAGGCCAAGGGCAGGACAGGTTTACTGAGCCTTCCCATGTGACGAGCACTTTTCAGGCGTTACTTAGTGCCATCTGCAGCCACCCCACAGGGGGCACCACCACTGCACCCACTTCACCTAGGACAAGGTAACTTCCCTCGGGCTTCCCAGCTGGCACGTGGCAGAGCAGGGCACCGCGAGGCTGTCTGTCCCAGGACCATGGCCTCCACCGCTCCGCGTGACCACCACGGGCGGCCCCAGCCCCTCCGACAAAGGTGCGCTGCATTCAGTCGGAGAGGTCTCCTTGTCATTATCTGTCAACTCTGATGACATCAGTGGGGTTCAAGGCTCTAGCCATCCCCCTCCAGGGCCTCCAGGGGTCGGAAATGTCTGGTTTTAATGGCCTTCAGACAGGGCAAGTGAGGAGGAGGAGGGAGGCCAGCAGCTCCCTGACGTCTCAGCGTCCTTGTGGTACCACAGTACCTTCTGTCACGTGGCAGGCAGTCAGGCCGATTTACTTCAGTGGCTGATCTACTTGTCAGAAAAGAGACTGAAATAGAGACGCTTATTAATTGTCACAGCCCAGCTCTGACGCCACTAGAGACAGAGAGGTTATCGCCAGCCAGGGTTCGGGCTGGGAATCAAAAGGTCCTGCTCTTCTCCCCATCATCACCGGCCCCACCTCTGTTTCCACACTGGAAACCCCAAAAGGGTGTGGGATCACCCCCTTCTCCAACTTCCCTTGGTTACAATTTGGCTTATGTTACCATTTTAATATCTGTTTAAAGAACTTAAGTTACAAACATTTAAAGGAAGATAAATGAATATTGCTGACGGCGGCGGCCGGGGATGGGGGTGTCTCTGTCACCTGGCCGGCGCGAGGGGAGCAGACAGGTACTCCAGAGCCCGGAGAGCTCTTGATGGCTCTGCCTGGCCCTAGGCAAGAACCCTCCAGTGAGCAGAAGGACGCTCTGAGCAGAGGGCCAAGCAGGTACGCAGGTGTTATGAGGAAAGGAAACTTTCATGGGGCTTTGCCAGGTGGCATGACAGACACATTCCAGGAGGGGAAAGGTGCCCGTGGGTCAGGGAGCCAACCACACCAGACAGTCAGTCTTGCCCATACTAGGCTTCTCACCAAACCCAAGTCCAAGGTCAGGCAGGGGCGTCTCACAAAGGCTTCCTGCTGCCACACTGGGAAGGTCAGCGAATACACACCCAGATGAGCTACCAGGCAGGAGCCCCTGGGGCTCCCCAGCACTGAGCGCGTGGTCCCACCAAGCCCAGGCACCCCAGCTGAGTGCACCTTTCTCTGTGCAAGGGTGGGAGAAAGGAGCAGGGGCCGAGGCCGGGGTTCCCGGGCCAGGGGAAGCTGTGGAAAGGAACAAGCAAGCCCTGGTCACAGACAAGACACCCCCGCTTCCAGAGCGGAGTCCTCCGGGGCAGGATCCCCAGCTCTCCGGGTGTGGGGACCTGGCTCCCTCTCCCTTCTCCTTCACCTGGTACTAAGAGGTGCCAGGGCAACCTGGAGTATGAGGTGAGTGAGAGGTGACCTTTTCCAGTTTGGAAACCCCAACCGATTCGGCTCTCAACCAGGGTTACAAGTCCCAACAGTGTCAACAGCAAAGGGAGAGGGTACCGAGCAAGGCCCAGAATGAGTGACAGACATTGCAGGATGGCACAGGTTTCAGGACCATGGCCCATCTCCTCCCCCACTTGTGTCAGTTAAATGGCATCTATGGCCACAGAGAGAGAGCACCCACAGTGCCATCCTGTTCCAGCAGCGTTCCGGCTCTGTTTACATGATCTCGGTTACTCTGAGAGACTGTCTACAAAGCTGAGGTTACTCTCCCACTTTACAGACAATCAGGACAGCTCAGAGCACCCAAGGGACTTGCCCATGATCGTAGAAAGTGGTGGCACCCTCTCCACATCAGATCTGGCCCCTCCCAAGGCCACGGCCTCCCTCCTGAATGCCCAAGGTCATCCAGGGCCACCTGCAGGGCTGTTTTCCTGGCGATCACCCCAACGTTGGGTGTGTCACTTGTAAAAAACCACCCTGCCAACAATGACAGCAGAGCCTGGCAGACTCGGTGCTCACCTCCTGCCCTCTGGAACCTCTCTTCCACTTTTCACCCATTTCCAATCATGTTTCTTGAGGACACCTTTGGGAAGTTCTTGGGAAGGATCTGTCACTTCTGACCTGGTGACAGTGTCTCATCTCACCTCTTTCAAAAGATAAAAAGGCCGATCTTTGATACCTCTCATCTGGTCGGGCAGAAAGTGTGCTGTGTATGCGTGTGCGTGTTTGCTCGTTTGCCTGTGCACGTGCATGTTTGCACTTTTGTGTGTGTGTGGTATGTGTACGCTTGCGCGTCTGTGTCTGTTGTGTGTGCATGTTGTGTGTGCATGCTGAGCAGGACCGTACTTAGCCGTGTGTCCCTCCCCTCACGGCTGTGTCGTACAGGTGCCTGGTCCTGGAGTCAGAGCCCTGGGTGTGGTCCTGCCTGTACCACTGACCAACTGCCCGGGGCTGATGACAAGAAGGGGCTGCCAGCTGCCCAAGCAGATGCTTCCTGTCCCCTGTTATCTGATTCTACTGAAGTGCAGTGTCGTGAAGGAAGGGCAGCCTGTGCTTCTCATTTCACAGGGATCAAGCTGGGGATGGGCTGAGAGTGAGGGGGTTTGTTGACAAGTCTATCAGCACGCAGCCGTACATCTGAGACCTACAGAGTACCTACGCTGTGCCTGGCTGGGCACCCCTCCCAGGCTCCCCAGCTGGGGTGCTCCTGGAGAAGAGTGAGATGAAACTGTTCAGCTGGTGTTTGGAAGGTGGCCTCACTCTGGCTTTTCCCTGGGGGGGGGGGGTGTCTCGGGGCAGCTAAAGAGAGCCCTTCTCTAAGCGAGCTCACTGATTGTCCCTCTCTGCCAATCAGAAGCAGGGGTCAGGACTCTCTGGACCCATGCCAGGGGCTTAGAAGGGGAGGGGCCATCAACATGGGGGGGCCTGCTCTGGATCTGGATGCCTGTCCTATGAAATTCAAGTTGGTTAGGGACACTGGACATTTGGTGGGCTTCGTATCTCCAGAGGAGGGCAGGAGGACAGCGGAGCTGGTCCAGGGGGCCCCCTGGTCCTTGTGTAGGACCCCAGTCTCTCTGCAGGGGCCCAGGAGGTAGAGCAGCCCAGGCCAGCCCCTCTGCAGTCAGAGCTGACCACCTGCGGGGACCGGGGCGGGCAGCTGCAGCCGCCCTTGCGGGGCCAGCCCCGCCCCCCAGCACCTGCTCCGCGGCCGGGAAGCGGCGGGTCCTCGCAGCGGGCGGCTGGCGCGGGCGCCCCCCGTGGGCAGGGCCCTGTCTCGCACGTCTGCCTACAGGCTCCCGGGGGTCTCTCAGCCGGAAATGAAAAGGTTAACGCACCAGCCTCCGGACGGACAAACTCAGCCTAATCAGATGTGGGGGAAAGAAAGCTCTGCCCATGAAATGGAAAAACGCCTGCGAAGGCCCCCTCCCACGGAGGGCCGGCCGGTTCGTGGGGGACACCTGGCCCGCAGAGCCCCGCCACCCCCGGACGAAGTCGCGGGGGGCCGCAGCCCAGACAGGGACGCGCGGACGCCGGCCCCCGACTCCCGCCTGGACCCCCACCCGCCAGCGCCGCCGCCGCCCCCGCCGCGACCCCCGCTGTCACCGGGAGCAGCCCCCCGCGCGGGCTCGCACAGCGGGGTCGCCGGGAGGGGCCCCGTGGCTCCCGGGGGCGGGATGGGAAGGGGGCTACCTTCTGGATGCGTCCATCGATGTCCAAGTAGATGGCCTTGGGCCGGTAGCTGGAGGAGCCGGACCCCATCTTGCGCCGAGCGGCTGCACTTGGACTTTTTACTGTACTTTCTCGACGCCAGCGCCGCGAGGAGGGCGGGGCGTGGGAGGGAGGAGGGGGCGGGCGGCGGGAGGACGGCGAGCGGCCAACCAGGGCGCCGCCGCCTCCGCGGCTCGCGCGTCCCCTCCCTCGCTCCTTCCCGCCTCCCTCCCCCTCCCGCCCCCCCTCCCTCCCCCCCCTCACGCCCTGCTCCCCACTTCCCACATTTAAGGCACGCTCTCCTCTTCCGCTGCACTCCAGTCGCCTCGGGGACAGGGCCAAGTGGGCAGCCTGTCTCCAAGTGCCCTCTGGACAAGTGCCCAGAGCTAGCGACACCCTCTGGCAGCAGGGCTGGTCTCCTCCCCATGTGACCAGATTCCCATAGCGACCTCCGCCGGTGGACAAGCAATCCTCATCAAGCACCTGGCTGGCATGGCGCCCTGAGCTATTTGTGGTCACGACCCAAGCCCAAGCACCACTTAGCAGAGAAAAATTTCCCTAGTAGGTCCCTCTCCCCTGCTGTGACCGAGTCCTCCTTTAATGTGAATAGGAAACGGGAAAAGTTCCTTCTCATTCATGCACATCCTTCCCTTAACTTTTCTGTACATTCTAGGGAGTGACAGCCTCTTCCAGCTGCACCAGGAGCTGAAATGGCAATTTTATTTCTGTCTTTAATGTAGCCCGCGTGAGGACTACCCAGCCACCAGCTCTTTGCTGGTTTCAGCACTGTTCTGTCCCCACCCCTTTGTTAGCTGCTACAGGGAGTGTGGGAAAAACAGGAGGGGGAAAAGGAGGGCTTTCAGGCAGATGTGACCTGCGATCACAGTGGGGGCTGCCTTTGCGGTTCCGGTTCCACAATTCTCTCGGGGCTCTTGCAGTGGGAAGGATTGGAGGGGAGGGTGAGTGGGCCTCAGTGCCTGTTACTTTGGGAAGCGGTGTGCGGCTTGTTGTTTCCTTCTGAGTGAATCCCAAGCCACTGCCTTCCATCTGTTGAATGTCTGGGTTTTGCTGCTTGAGAGAGTTCCTGGTGCACACAGGCTCCCGTCTCCCCCAGGCCTGCCCGAGCTGGGCTGACCACTGCCGTGGCTCAGTCATTCCCTTCCTCTTCCCGGCCATCTGGCCTCCACCTGGCACACTGTCACTGGCTCTCCAGACTCCCTCGGGGCCTCCTGGAGCTCCGGGGAAGGTGGGCCCACCATCGTCAGGGGAAGCGTCTTCCTCAGCCTTCGGACAGCCCAGCACGTGTCACTTCATGTCCCTTGCCTGCTCATGGGGCTCCCAAAGGATGATGACACTTTGCCCTTGCCTGGACCATGTCAGGCCTGCGCACCACGAGACTTGCTTTGCAAGTGACTGGGGGCGAAGAGGGAGCAGCCAGGAGGCCTTTGAAGAGCGTGTGGGGAGGTGACCCCAGCTTGGTGGTTACAGCTGGCCACCTGATTCACAGCTGTGATAATGTGTTCCCAGAAAACGGGAGCGAGCGCTAGCATTACGGTTCAGCGCTGTTGTTGCATGTCCTGATGCTATTTGGGCAAATCCAGCAACTGATTTGCGGGGCTGGTATACTGCCTGGCGTGGAAATCTCGCCGCCTGGCAGATGGCTCATTAGCTTGATGCTTCTTTATTCTCCATGTGTTATTGTCATCTGACCCAGGCCTCTTGAATCATCTCCTTCTAGTGCCCTGGAAAGACAAGTGCCCTCACACGGTGAGCGTCTCTGCAGAGCCATCTCCTCGCTGACGGACTGTGTGACTGGTCCCACGAGGGGTGGGCCTTACGCCACCTGGCCCATTCTGTATTTAGAATAATAACCACTGCCATAGGTGGGTGACAGACTAGACCGCTCTATGGATATTCAACCAATGGCACAGCAGTCCTTGCCCCACCTGGGCCCCGATGGGCCACGGCGGCTCTTGCATCTATCAGAACTGTCCCTACAGCGTGTTGGGGCTGTTCTAGGCACAGAGCACCCCCTGGAGATCTGAGAAACAAAGCCTCTGGCCTGGAGAAGCCGGCGTGAGAGTGGGAGACAGACAAGATGGGATAAATAGACATGACACGCAGTGTGTTGGATAATCATTAGTGCGAAGGAGGAGAGTCATGCCGAAGCGAAGGCAGTGTGGATGGAGGGGCACGGAGGGGTGTACATGGGAGGAACGAACCTTCTAGCAAAGGGAGCGTCCTCATGGCAAGGTCCCTGATGCAGGAGGCAGTGTGGCTGGAGGGGACGGAGGCAGTGGGCAGAGGGGCTCTGCAGTGTGAGGTCAGAGAGGGGCCAGGTGGCAGGTCCTGCGAGGGCCACACAAGTGACTTGGCTCTACCCGGTCAGGTGTGGCCCACGCAGAAGGATGAGCAGAGGCCGAAGGGGCCCACTCACATTCTAACAGGGTCATCCCGCTCTGGGTGGGCAAAGCACTAGAGGGGGAGGGTTGCAGGCAGGAGACCACTGACTAGGCTGCCGCAAAAATCTTTGTAAAGTGATGGTGGTGAGAAGTGGATGGATTCTAAATCCCAGTGTTCGAGTCTTTCCTGTCTGCTCATTTCTTAGGCTGCTGTTATTTCTGCTTTTTGCTCTCCTTCCCTTTCCTATAATGTGATTCTGCCTAAACTGATGCTTTCTCATTCTGACGGCCCTGCAGGAAGATTCCGGACCCGACCCTCCCTTGGGAGCTCACCGATCTGCCGGAAGTTCTCCCTGGCGTCCTTGACTTTCATTCTTGATCCCAGCGTGGCCACCAGGAATGCAGCCAAAGTTCCCAGAATCAAGATAAAAACAAAAGAAACCGCCTGCCTCTGTCAGGTGGGCAGGGGCTGGAATGAGGAGCCGGTGGGGAACAGGAGGCCTGTGGGTCTGTGGGAACTTGGCGACTAAGGGGCAAAGCCAGTCCTGGGGAAGTTCCAGGGAGGGAAGTTTCCAGCCATCCGGGGCTGTGGATGTGAGATCCTGTCCACCCGAATCTCATGGACGGGGTGGGTGAGGTGGGGAGGGGTGGGGTAGGGGCGGGGTGGAGGTGAAGGAGCTTGTGGATGAAAAAAAGGGGTTCTATGGAAAGTAACCTGACAGGGTGACCTGATCGTTAATTCCTATCTGGGCAGGTCCTGGCGAGTAGTCTCGCCCCAGGCATCTAACTTCCTTAGTAAAAGGCTTATCTTTGCCTTAAGCCAACCCTGTCCCTTGTTCCTGTGTGTCTAGGTTAACACACCTTTGACATAAGCAGTAACCACCCTCAAGAGAGCCCAGAATCTTGTTAACTATCCTGTAATCCCATCCCCATCTTGCCTTCTCCTACCTCCATGTAATCTTCCTGACGTTTCCTCCTTAATCTCAAATGCATAAAAGAAACTCCAAAACTTATTATTCTCAGGAGCATTTGAGATCTTGCTCCCCGACATATGTCGTCAGATTCGCTCATATAAACGCTTATAAAAATTCTCTATAGGTCTGGATGTTTCTCAAATCGACAAGTTCCTGGAGATGCAAAGCTGCTGGGCTCCTGAGATCAGAGTTGGGTCCGAGATAACCACACAGGGTCAACTTTAGTGCATTTGATTTACACACACACACTCTTCTTTCTCTCTATGGGTTTGGCAATTACAAAATCATTCCTAGTTGTAAAGATTTCAAACAACGTACTGGAAAAGTCAAAGTCCCTGCAGGTCCTTCTTAGACATTGTCCTGTGGGTCTCTGACATGCATGCTCTTTAATCTGTTTAGATAAGATGCCCTATGTGATGGGTGTTGAGATTTCCCCAGTATTTTTTGGTTGTAAATGGTATAAAAAAAAAAACAAACCACCCCCACGTATATCCTTTGGTAGATGTGTGGCTATACTGTAGTACCGATTATTAGAAGTAAGATTTCTGGATAAAAGTGCACGCACATTTAAACTTTAGATTTTACCAACTTGCCCTGCATAATGGTAAGGGACCTGAGCACCCAAGTCCAAAGTGTGCAGATTAATGTGGGGGTTCCCACCAACAAGCAATTCTCAGACACCAGCTGGACGTCCTACAATTCAATTCAGTCCTGACACCACGGACCCGTAGGTAGGATCTGGTCCCACGGGCTAAGGGCTCAGTCCCACAAGACTGCCTCCTTCCCCGTCAGATGCCACCCGCAAGTTCAGGTGGTCACCTGCGCTTCTGATTGACGGGCTATAGACTGGAGGTTCTCGATTAATTTCTTAGAATGGCTCAGAGAACCCAGAGAAACAAGTTACTTACCCGATTACTGGTGTTTTACAAAAGGATGTAACTCACGAACAGGCAGGAACATAGGGCAAGGTGTGAGGAAAGGGCACAGAGCTCCCGAGCCCTCTCCAGGGTGCCCCTCTCCCTGAATGTCCACGTGATCACCAACCTGGAAGCTCTTAGAACCCCGTCCTTTTGGGGTGATTATGGAGACTTCCATGCATAGGTACGATTGATTAACTCATTGGCCATTGGCGATTGATTCAATCTCCCACCCCTCTCCCTCCCCACAGATGGGGATGCGACAGAAAGTTCCAAGGTTGGTTCCCCCTGAAACCTGCTCCCATCCTTAGGTGACGTAAATGCTTTCCAAAAGTCCCCTCATTAACAGAAACTCAGGTGAGGTTGAAAGGGGTTTGTTACAAATATCAAGACACCTTTATCTCTCTGATCACTTAGGTGATTCCAAGGGTTTTAGGAGCTCTGTGCCAGAAATGGGACGAAGACAAAACATGTATCTCTTGTTATCAATCACAACATCACACATGGCTATGCCAGCTCATGCTCCCACCATCAGAAAACGAGTGCCTTTCCACCACACTTTGAATTAAGCAGGACTTAACCCTGTTCATATTTTCCAGTCTAAGAAACAGGGAGCTGTCTTGTTTTAACTTGCATTTCTGTGTTTGTGAGTGAGATGAGACTCTCCTGTTTGTGGCCATTTGTGTTTCTCCAGTGAATCCATATTCTTTGCCCTTTATTCTATTTTTTAAATCTTCTATTATCAATTTACACTAGCTGCTTCTGTACAAAAGATAATAACCTTTGACTCTCATATATTTACAAATATTTTCTCCAAGCCGGGGCTAACCTTTTAACTCTGTTTACATCTTCATAATGTGGCTGAATGTGTTTAAATAATCAAAACCCACCACTTCTCCTGTAGGCATTCTGGATGGCTTGTCGGCTTAAAAGGGGGGTATCATTTATAATAGAAAAACTTAAAAAGAAAAAAAAGAGAAAGAAAGAAGTGACCTAAATTTCCAAAGAGTGGGACTGACTAATTAAGTTGTGGCACATTTGTTGAAGGGAAGATCAAGGACAATAATTATGACAAGTCTATAGAGACCGAGAAAATTCCAGTAACTTCAGTGACAAAGTAGAATGCACAGAGCACTTAGGCTCTGGCCATTCATCAGGAACACAGCCTTGTGTCAGCACACGCCCCGTGCCAGGAGGGGACCCAGCCCCTGCTCCAGGGTTTGCAGACGTGTGAAGCTCCGTGAAAGCTGGGAGAGGATTGAACCAATCGGGGAAGAGACTATGAAATGGCTGTGTTGGGTGGTGGGGTTCTAGGCATTTTTTCCAAAACATTTTTCTAATGCTGTGCTGTTATTTTTGGCATAAAATTGGGAAAAGAGGAAGTGTTAAAGTGATAAAATTAGCATGGATGGAGCAGTTTTGTTACCCTCCTCCCCCCATTCTTAGAAGTGACTGGATAGGAAAGAACACATCTGCTTTATAAGGGTGGCATTGTGACCCCATAGGGCTGAGCAGGGCCTCAAGTCACAGCTGTGGCGTGGAGTCACCTGCTTACGAGAGCCCTCAGCTGGCCTCCCCTTCCTGGGGACAACGACTGCCTTTGTGGGAAGCTGGTGGGGCAGTCCCTCTTTCTTCCTCTCTCTTTCCATTTTGTGGCCTCCTGCTGGGTCCCCTGCGTCCTGCCATCCTCACGCGTGTGTCCTGGATTTTCCTCTGTCCCTGTCATTTCCCTGGACAGCCTCCCTGAGGACTTCCCATTGCCTCCCAGCGTGCACACCAGGCCTCTATTTTCTGCCCGTCCTTTTCAGTCCCCACCCTCTCCCTCTGAAGACACCAGACACTCACCGTCACAGCCATGGTTTTGTACCTTGTTTCATCCGAGAGAACGTCCCGTTTCTCTCCTCCCTGTGGTCACCTCTTCTTTAAGATACATTAAGGAGTCATCTATACAGTGCCATCTTCTCTGAGCCCCAGATCTCTGGATGGGGGTGGGGGTTCCTCCGCTGGGTCCCTGAGACCAGGCACCCATCTCAATCCCCGATTTGTGGCCCTGGACCATGTACGAGTCCTCCTGAGCCTGGGGTGAAGGTGACAACAGCTGGCCCAGAGCTCTCTGAGGGTTAGTCGGGAGCCTGGGATGAGGCGGGAGAAGCGTCAGCCCAGGGCCTGGCACACACTGGGAGCGTGGGCTGTTTTATGGTGGCTCCGGTGAGGCCCGCCCGGCAGCACTGCAGTGACACTCACCCCTGCGCTGTAACCATCCCGTCCTCTCGCTAAATTATGACCTTGTGAAGGGAGACTGAGTCCTGGGGTCTTCCTGCCAGGGGCCGGCCCGCCACCCGGAGTTGAGTGGCCGCCAATGTCCCATCAGTGAGTGACTGTGTGATTTCGCAGCCAGCTGCACAAAGCTCGTGGCCTGCGCTGAATCTTTGACCTTGGCTTAATTAGCGTTAAACTGGACACAGTCCCAGCCCCTTTGGGCTACAATGGTTTTTCTGAGTTTCGGAGAAGAAAGGGCTGCTTCATGCTGACCCCGAGAGGCCCTTTCCTCACCCAGACCCCCCCATGAGGAATGCATTTCCTGTCTGCTCACTGGGAGCTGGAGCCCCTGCCAGACCACGGCCCCCTGCACGGCGGGCAGCGGGGCTCCAGTGCAGCTGAGTGGGTGGCTCAGCCAGGGAATGGGCGGCTGCCTGCGTGTGGGAGGCTCCCCTGCCCGGCACACAGCCACGCGCCACACTCTCCAACATCTTTCCACCAAAGCTTGATGCGCCTCTAACTCATCTTCCCCGTGGTCTGTTGCAAGGACCAGTGCTAACTAACCGTGGCTGCTGTCACACTGCAGGACCACAAGCGGGCTTGCCACGTGCAAAGGCTTTAGCGACCTGGGCCGGCTGGCCCCTCAGGCCAGTTCACGCATTAGGAACTCAGATCATCTGAGCGTGACTGACAGACACCCTGGGGTGGGGGTGGGGGTGGGGGGTGGACAAGTGTCTCAAGGCCCTTTGGCTGAAGAACGACCCCAACTTTCTCCAGAACACTGTCCCCTGTGATCAGAAGGTGGGCAGAGTGGGAAAGCTCATTCCAGTTCCCAGAGCTGCTGCGTTAATTGTGAGTGGAACAAAGAACGACGTCATAGATTGAAGGAGGGTCCAAGTATGACAAAGTGGGGTGACGTGGGGATTTGGATACTTTGGGCCTATTGGCTTGGGGAGGGATTCTAACAAACACCTGCCACCGGAAGCGGCGGCTTACCAACTAGCCCTCATTTCTGTGATCCGCTCACTTCCTGCCCATCATCTAAAATTCTTTGGCAGTGGGGGAAAAGGCCTCCCACCAGACACTGACCCAACAGTCTGATTCCTTTTCATTAGGGCTCCTGGGGCGCATACTGGGAGAGCGAGGTCGGCGTCAGGATCTGGTCTCAGCATCTCGGGCTGCTGCAGGTGTTCCCAGGCTTGTAAGTCAGCGTGCAGGCTGCTCCAAGAACCAAGTCCCCTCCTGCTTGGCTCAGTAGTGAGCCTGCCGTCGTCTGTGGAATCAACTGCACACTGGTGAGCTCATTTCCAGAAATAGGAACAAAAGCCTGATTCTTATGCAGCCCCGTACCCGATGCCTTGCTAACAGCCTACATCCGTAGGTCCTGGCTTTCCAACTTCATTGCAAGCTTCTTAAAGATGGAGGTTGTGTTCCATTTATTTTGGTGGCCTCCACAGTGCTTGGAACGCTTTAAAAATATACGAAACGCTAGTTTTAGGGGCCAGAGCTGGTGATATTTTAGTGAAAAGAAATGCTTCCATAAACTCCAAGTTCCATTGTGGCCATGCCTCTTGTCAATTCGTGGTTCATTTCTTGAGTGCCTGCCTGTCCAACTGTGCAGGAAGTGCCTGGTCTTGTTTCCTGATAGAGACCCTCACCCTCCCATGTGGCCCAAACCCCAAGGGTTTATGAAGGTCAAGGGGAGGGGCCTCTGAATCCTTCCGGAGGGGGGAGCCTGGGGCTTCCGTCAGCCCACGTCTTCTACTGCTTCCCAGAAAAACAAGTAGGAAATAGACCCAAAGTGCCCCTCCTCCAATACGTGTGACGTAGTAGACTTTTTGCAGATGATACAAAAGAGATTTTAACAGTCAGGAAGTCCTGTTCCTTTTTTTCTTCTTTGTTAGCCACTGAGCCATTACTGCTATTTGCGAATTGAAATAGTTTGGGTCTGAGAGCCATGTGACAGGTGGTACTTCAATGCCATCACTCGGGCATCCCCCTGACAGTGGCTTTAGGGACCAGTGTCCCGGACACCCAGCTGTCAGCCGCCTTCCCTCGAAAGAGTCCCCCTGTCTGTGACAGTCGTGACTGCAGCTCTGCTGGGGTCACAACCGCTGGAGTCGGCTCTCATCACAACCCCCGGCCTCCAGGGGTTTTCTCCCTCCCGCTTGCTCTCTCATTCTCACTCTGAACTCCACGGTCCCCTGGACTGCCCTGCTGTGCTCCTCTCCATGCTCTGGGCCCCGGGGAGAGGCTCTGGAATCCAGTCCCGGACACCCCAGCCCTGGCTGCTGGGCCCTGCCCACTCTCACCACCCCGCACCCCTAGGTGAGGAAAAGCCATTTCTTGGCCAGTTCAGACCAGAAGAGACTGGAATTTTCCAAAGAAGCTTCTACTGAAGAATTAGGTGAGGTGGGACATGGAGGGAGTGAAAGCATTTGCCAGAGTTTGGAAACATGAGATTGGGATGGCCTGTTTCTGACCAGACGTCATGAAGGCCAACCACGGAGCTGGTGAACTGACAGGACCCGCCGGACCGTCCAACCTCTAGGCCCGGCCCAAATTCAGACAATAATAAGCATATGCTCATTGAATAGGGGTCAGGTGAAGCAATGAGCCAGGAGCTGGGAGCTGGGGTTGGGACAAACCTATGTGTACCTGGGCCCCGCTGTGGTGAGCTCATAGGGAGACAGAAAAGGAAGATATGTAAGGAAAAGCAGGTATTCCATCTCCCCTCACCCCCACTGCACATATACACACAGTACAATAAGCGCTGTCTCTAGGAGAGGTTTGCACAAAGCTCTGTCAGTAAATAAGTACAAACCTGGGACTTATATTCTGGTGGGGAGATAGATAACAAACATCCAGTTGGTATTTGTATTCTGGTGGGGAGATAGACAATAAACAATAGATGTATAATGCCGGCGTAGAGATACGATCTATAAAAATAAAAATAAAGCTGAAGAGGATAGAGGATTCCTTAGGCTGCTATTTTAGGTATTGTGGTCACGGAAGGCATGATGGAGGAGGTGACATTTGAGCAGAGACATGAATGAATTGAAGGAGGAGGCTTGTTTGAAAGGAGAGCCATCCAGGCTGAGGGAGCAGCAGCAGGGAAGGCCAGAGGCAGCCAGCACTGGGTCAGGCAGACAGTGGAGAAGAGGCAGAAGCAGCCAGGGATCAGAGTGGGCTGAGTTTGTAGGATTTGGAGTTTTATTCTAGGTGTGATGAAAGCTACTGGAGGATCGAAAGCTGTGGAGTGACGTGAGTTGACTTGGATACAGGTGACATGTGTAAGGAGGCCAGGCCGACTATTGTAGTGGCCGGACTGGTTCTGGTTCTGGTCAGCTGGGGTCTGAGTCCAGCTCTTACTTGCTGGCAACGCGGGATAGATTCTTACCTGTGCTAAGCCTCAGTTTTCTGCTCTGTAAAATGGACTAATAGGGTGTGTGCAAGGATCAGTGGAATAAGGTGAATAAAGCCCTTAGCCACGCACAGCAGACTTTTTCCTTGACTTTCCTCTTCTCTTACTTGCCTCTTTTCTGCTTTCGAATACATGAATAGATGTTCAGACTGCTGTGTGAGAGCCCTGTGGTTGGCTTTCAGTATAACAAGCAGTAAATTGCAGTTGCCATGGCAGCTGTAACTTTTTTCCCCTTGGGAGCATAGGTTTAAGAATTGCTGAAGAGGCCCCATTAGAACACGTTAAACATTCTAACAAATCTCTGCTGCCATATCGGGGTGGGTGGCAGTTTCCCTCCTGTGACAGCTCCAGGTAATGGCATTGCAGCTGTTGAAAGGGGGTGCTAGAGCCAGCTTTGCTCTTTAATGAGAGTCACCTGGGACACAGCGTGACCTTCCAGGCACGGAGCCCGTCCTGCTGACCATCAAAGCACGTGCTGGGTTCCCACGTGCGCACAGAACCATCCCTTTTCAAAGGCTAGCTCCCCCGGCGAGCAGCGTCCACATTTATATGACACTGGTGCAAGAGCAGCTCTGTCAGTGCGGTTATGAAACACACCTGGACGGTCGTCCCTGTTGTTGTTTAGACATAAATCGCCGCACCTTCTTCTTGTAAGCAGGAGGGTGGGAGATCTAACACCCTGCCAGAGCAACTTTAATTGTCCTCTCAGGGCCAGCGGGTGACAGGACAGGGGTGCCCAGCCATGGGCACAGAAAAGTTTGCTGCTTTGGAAGAAAACAGACTGGAGCTTTTCATCTCTGAGGTACCCCCTACAAATTTTTGATGATGCAAGACACGGCTCCCCAAATTTCTTTCTAAAACAGGAGCAGTGAACATCGCTTACCCCTGGGGGGTATTAGAACCTTTTATATGCAAGTAGTGGGATCTGTATTCACATGTAAGCAATGCTTTGACTCATAGCTAAAAAGTCCAGCGGTGGAGCCGGCGTTAGATACAAGTGGATCCAGGGGCTTAATCTGTCTGCCCGTCTCCCCTCCCTCCATTGGATTGTCCCCATGTGGCCAGGGTCATGGCTGGCTGGCTGCCAAGAACTCACATCCCACCAGCCCTGTAACCACAGCAGAGTAACTTCCTGAGAACTCGATGAGAAATTCTCCGGAGAAAATCCTGTGAGGCCAGACTAGGTCCAGCATGAGTCGCTTCAGCGGGGGCCCTGATGGGTCATGTCCTGTGCAGTAATATTCGTGACTCACAAGCTTGATATGCTCTCTCTCTGTCTCTCCATATATACATATATTTTTTTAAACAAAATTTTTATTTTAGATTGGATTTAGATTTGCAGAAAAATTGCACAGATCGTACCCAGAGTTCTCACATATCCCACACTTGTCTCCCCTCGTATTCCCGTCTTACCTGTGGGTGGTACACTTGTCACGATTAATGAACCAACATTGATACACTGCTCTTAATGAAAACCCATGGTTTATTCAGATGTTCTTGGTTTTCCCCTAATGGCTTAGGCCTCAGTTTTCTGTCCCAGGACCCTATCCAGGAAACCACATTGCTTTCAGTCATCATGTCTCCTTAGGCTCCTCCTGGCTGTGACAATTTCTCAGACTTCCTGGTTTTGGATGACCAGGACAGTTTGATGAGTGCTGGTCGGCTGTTTTGTGAGATGTCCCTCAACTGGGATTTCGCTGATGTTTTTCTCATGACGAGACGGGTGGGTTTTGGGGGAGGAAGATTGCAGAGGTGCAGGGCCCTTCTCATCACATCACGTGACGTCAGCATGACTTGTCCCTGTTGATGTTGACCTTGGCCATAATCTTCCGTGTGAGTCAAGAGTCCATCACTTGCGTATGGTTCCCACACCGCCCAGGGGTAAGCGATGTTCGGGGGTCCTGTTTTAGAAAGGAAGGAAATTTGGGGGACGGTCTTGCATGTTGGGCACCTCAGAGATGAAGAGCTCAAGTCTGTTTTCTTCTGAAGCAGCAAACTTGACCTGGCAGAGGCTGTGTTTGTCAGGTTTCTCTCTGTAAAGTTACTCCTTCCTCGTCCACACTGTTATCTTAGAAGGAGATCATACGCACAGCCCACAGCTGAGGAGACGAGGTCCGCTCCCCTCCTGGAGGTCCTGCATAACTTCTGAATTCCTCTGCCTGGGAAATTTGTCTCTTCTCCCCAATGGATTTATTTATTTAAATGATCCAGTTGAATCCAAATGGATTCATATCCGTGTGGACTCATGAGTGTTTATTTTATTCTTGGGCTGTAATCCAATACTACTTTATTTATTTTGTTGCTCAAATTGTTCCAGCTTTGGCCATTGGGAGCTCTTTCAGTTGGGCCCGTGTCCCTTTGACATTCATCCATCATGGGATTTTTCTCTTCTCTCCTCCCCTCCCCTCGCATTTCCTCCCCTCCTTTCCCCTCGGTTTCCCTCCCCTCCCCTCAGCTCCTCTCCCCTCATCTCCCCTTTCCTCTCCGCTGTCTTTTTTTAGCACTTTCCTACTTTCTGGCACCACAAGGCGCTCCCGGCTCATCTGGCATATTTCCTGTCCTCATCCCAGAATCAACCACTTCTCCGGGAGCCCCATCTCCTTTTACTGGAGAATGAGATGAGAAGCCAACATCTGGTGCCAGGTGTTCTCATTGCCACCGGGTATTGTTGCTTCTAGACCCTGTCAGCTGACAGCGCAAGAAAACATGTGCATATACTGACCTGTGTATACGCACCTATCTGTAACTGTTTGCACCTATAACCTCTGTATCCACATGAGGTCAAATGGGGGCGTACTGGCATCTTCAGCTCTAACCCGTCACCACACGAGTCATTCCAGCCTCTCCTCCTGCTTATCTGTTACCCCATTTCCCCAAGGAGAGAGCTGGCTCCCACCATCCGCCGTCCCTTACTTAGTTGTCCGTGCCACCCATGTGTACTGCTGTTTGGAGAGCAGTTGGGGGTGGGTGGCCTCAGGGCCTGGCCACCTGGATGCAGAGGTGAGGAGGGCACAGGGGGACACCTGAACCTGCAGCTTCCAGCCGGGGAGTCTGGCTGGGTAGCCAGGGGACTGCTCTGCTCCCAGCTCTGGGAATGTGGCCACAGAGCAGCCCAGGCTCCCTGACCTCGATGGAGGCCGAAGCCTCGCCGTGTTCGAGGAGTAAGCTTTTGCCATGAAATTCATGGACAATTGAGCTGCTTCTCTGCGGAATGTTCGGTAAGGGCACTGGACAGACGTGCATTTCCTCCTCCCCTCACGGGCAGAGTGTGGGGACTGCAGAGAGACTCGCAGGAAGGATGTTTTCACAAGCCCTGCATGTGTGGGAGGCAAGCAGCACACACAATACGACAAAGCATCAAAGCCTGCAAGAGAATAAATTAGGACACAGAGAGAGGACCTATCAGCCCAGCCAGAGAAGCTCTTAAACCCAGGGAGGATACAAGAGGAACAAAGACGCCACATGCTGAGAGGAAGTTAATGCGAATTAAGCAGTGAACCTCTTGACAGAGGCCCAGGGTTGAGATGGCAACTTCAAAGCAGAATGTTGAAAGGTAGCTATCATCTTGCCCTTCATCCAAAGTGACCTGAACCTTTGAGAAGTCCCCCAGCCTGACCCAGGTAGCTAGGGCAGAAACCCCGGGAGCCCGCCTGATGAAAGTGATGGTGTTAGGAAATTCTTTGCCATGGAGTCTGCTCTCCTGGAACAGGGTCTTCCAGGATGGCCCTGAAGCCCTTCCTGTCCCTTTGCCCTCCCTGGATGGCTGGGTATGTGGGTTTCGAGCTGCCCTGCTGGCTGTGATTGTCCAGCTCTGGCCAAGAGCCCCTCTGTCTATGCCATGTGGGTCAGCAGAGCTGGACTGAGCATTTTGCTCAAAAGTAGCCCAGCACCAATTATCGGGGAGTGTAGGAAGCCCCCATATAACCTGACCCTGATACCCATTTCCCATTGACACACACGCTGTCATTATCCCCCACACCTCTCCCTGCGCAGCTGTACAGCCCCTCATTGTCACGTGTTCCTTTCCCTATAATGAGACGTCCGGTACTTCTCATCAATGCAAGTGAGATCACAGAGTGACTGTGAGAGCTCTGGGAAGGTGGTGTGGGTCACCAGGGGTGTCTTTCCTCACGTGTGCGAAATCCTATTCATGAGCACGTTTAGCACCAGTGGGCATCTCTCTTTTGGGGCCTGCAGATTGCTCTCATCCCACATACAAAACACACACAGCCTCCAAGACCTAGGAAGTCTCATCATAGCGGCCTAAGAAAATGCACGGTCCTTCCATATTTTTATCATTTTGCAATCCAGATTAATTCTTCTAAGAGATGTTGTTACCGGGCATGTGGGTTTGATGTAATTATGTGTATGGTAAAAATAATAGCAGCCCACGCTCCCAATTAATGCCATTAATTGTCCTGCGTGACAGGTTGGTTTTATACACTGGCCTTCCACTCACTTTCCAGCTTTAATAAAAAGAGAAGAAAATGGTGTGTGAGATGGCCTAAAACCGGAAATAGCAAACCGCTTTGGAAAATCATGCAAGGCTTCCTTTACTGAGTGTGGTGTTTGTAGCGGGTTATTAATACGTTACACAATAGCACATGATTATGGCGTTAGTTTTACAGGACAAGAAAAGAACCACTCGCTGCGGACGAAGAGTTAGTCAGATGGCGGATTTGTCACTGTCGAATAAATGTCTAGTTATCTGACTGAATGTAAACGTTTCCAGTGACTGATTGGGTGTTCTGTGGACAGTGCTCTAATGAATGAATCATTGTTAAATCTGCTCAGCTCCCTCGCAGAGGAAGGAGAAAGCTGTCCTAAGTAAACAAAATGGAAACCAGAGAACATGCTCTAGAGTTCTCTGCGTTCTATTCTTCGCTTTAACCCAGGGGCAAATAAGAAAAGCTGCTACAGTCAACCGGGTCCTGCCCGCTGCTATGTGGGTAAGGACGTGTTCGCCTTGGGCCCTGGGTCAGTGGCAGAGCTGCCTGGCGTTGGGAGGAGATGGGCCACGTGACTGTACAAGAGGCAAGGCTTTCTTTGTCCATGGCCCTTGAATCTCTGTCCCTGTGTGTGTTTCTGTGTGCAGACTCGGAGAAAACAGCCAGGGGAGGCGTTAAAGATGAGGTGAATGTATGACTGATGGATGGGGGGTGCTTGGACGTATGCACGTACCACAGGTGCATGCCCGTGTGTATGCATGTATGTGCACATGGATGCTTTGATGGACACATGGATTTATGGTTGCATAGGTGGATGATGGATGGATGCATGGACGTGTGTATCAGGTGGGTGCAAAGGGCATTGCGCTTTTTGCAATTATTTTTAACCTTTTAAACTGCACTGCCTTTTGCACCCACCTAATATGCATCATGGATGCTGAGATGTGTGTATGTATGTGTGTTTATGTGTGCATGGAGGTGCGCATGGACGTGCGCATGGACGTGCGCATGGAGGTGCGCATGGACGTGCGCATGGAGGTGCGCATGGACGTGCGCATGGAGGTGCGCATGGAGGTGCGCATGGAGGTGCGCATGGAGGTGCGCATGGAGGTGCGCATGGACGTGCGCATGGAGGTGCGCATGGAGGTGCGCATGGAGGTGCGCATGGAGGTGCGCATGGACGTGCGCATGGAGGTGCGCATGGACGTGCGCATGGACGTGCGCATGGAGGTGCGCATGGACGTGCGCATGGACGTGCGCATGGACGTGCGCATGGACGTGCGCATGGACGTGCGCATGGACTGCGCATGGACGTGCGCATGGACGTGCGCATGGACGTGCGCATGGACGTGCGCATGGAGGTGCGCATGGAGGTGCGCATGGACGTGCGCATGGACGTGCGCATGGACGTGCGCATGGACTGCGCATGGACGTGCGCATGGACGTGCGCATGGACGTGCGCATGGACGTGCGCATGGATGCTTTGTCGGATGTGAAGGAGAATGAAAAATAAATAGATGTTTGGTTTGGGGGAGAGAAATGCCAGCACGTTCAGTCACAGAGTAAGTGGACACGTTCACTGGGTACTCAGTTTGCTTCAGGTGTTAGGAGCACAGGCTTTCTGCTGGCATGAGGGTTACCTTGTAGGGCATGGGGACCTCTGTGCCTGGCAGAGCATTAGGAAGGCCTTGAGGAGCTGGCATCTGACTTGCAGCTGACTGTGAGAAGGCATTAGGCTTGAGCAGGTGGGGAACAACAGTGGTAGAAACGGCCTGGTGATCGTGTGCGGTTTCCCAAAGGCCTGAGGGCCATAATGTGACAGGGCAGCTCCTGCAGGTCCCTCTGATTCCCATGCAGGGCTGGGTGGGTCGCACATCAAACTACCCCGGCCGTGGCCCCGAGGGTGCCACAAACAGACTAGAGGCCAGGCTTCCTGGGGTAGTGGTGGTGTCCTGTCCTCAGAATGTGACATACACAAGGAAACCTGAGACATTGGGGTCACTGCACAGTCCTTGGTGGGGAAGGTAATTTTACATAAAAACACGCTGAGGTGACACAGGCAATTTTACATAAAAACACGCTGAGGTGACACAGGCAATTTTACGTAAAAACACGCTGAGGTGACACAGGCAATTTTACGTAAAAACACGCTGAGGTGACACAGGCAATTTTATATAAAAACACGCTGAGGTGACACAGGCAATTTTACGTAAAAACACGCTGAGGTGACACAGGCAATTTTACGTAAAAACACGCTGAGGTGACACAGGCAATTTTACGTAAAAACATGCTGAGGTGACACAGGCAATTTTACGGAATAACACGCTGAGGTCACCTGAGTTGAATAGCTTTCAACGCTGAGCTGCTTCTCTGCTGGATTTGTAAGGTCTAGGTCAATGCCTGCCTTTTGGTTTTATAAATTGGTTCCCAGATGTCAGCACAAAAAGATCCTGGAAAGTGAATATTGTAGGTGGGGCTGGGTATACTGTCATGGTGACTCCGTTGTGGTGACCTGCTTAGAGGCTCCCAAGTTCGTGTAGACTTAGGTCCCCAGAGAGTTCATTTAGGTCCCCAGGGGGTTCACTTAGGTCCCCAGGGGGTTCACTTAGGTCCCCAGGGGGCTCACTTAGGTCCCCATAAGGCACTTAGGTCCCCAGAGGGCATGTAGGTCCCCAGAGGGTTCACTTAGGTCCCCAGGGGGCTCACTTAGGGGCCTCACTGTGAGCTGGGGCTCCAATGACATGTGTAGTGTCTGTGGGCTGAATGGCAGTCCCTTCAAAAGGCGTGTCTCCCCTGGGCCGTGAATGCGACCTTATTGGGAAAACGTGTCTTTGCAGATGGAATCAAGCTGAAGATCTGCGCTGAGATCATCCTGCATTAGGGCGGGTCTCACATCCATTGGCAGGTGTCCTTATGGGGAGGGGGATACGGAGACACGGGCGGGGGGCATGTGAAGATGAGGCAGAGACTGGAGTGACGCATCTACAAGCCAAGGGACACCCAGGACGGCGGGTGACCCGCAGAGCCTGGGACAGGCACTCCTCCGAGCTCCAGAGGAACCAGCCCTGCGTGTTTCCTTCATTTTGGAGTTCTGGCCTCGAGAACTGTGAGAGGATGAATTTCTACTGTTTTAAGCCACCAAGTCTGTGGTGTTGTGGCAGCCTTGGGAAGCCTAATTCAGTGTGTAAAGAGTTGTAAAAATCCAACTCTTGTTTATGACTTCAGTATCACCTTCACAGAGAAAAATGCATCCTAGGGGCATGATGGGAACCTAAAGCGTTTCTTTTTTCTGCTTCACCTGCCACCTGCTCTGTGGACTCAGGCAAGGCTGTCTTCTTTCCAAACCAGGCTGCTTCCTGGGGTGAGAGGGGGAGGTGAGGATGGCCCTTTCGCTTTCAGACCCCAGCCTGGTATGAAGAGAGGAGAGACGCCTGAGCCGAGGGTGGGGCACCCAGTGGACCTGGGACAGAGGGGACAGAGTGTAGGAGGAAAGCAAGAACACATCAGTGCGGGAAGACTGTCCAAATGCTTCCCCCTCCCGCCAACGCTGCCCCAGAGAAGTCAAGACAAGACAGGAAGGAGAGTTTCCGAGCTGGAAGGAGCCAGACTCTGGCATCCGGGGACCAGTGCCAGTGCCAGCTGGGGTCCCTGGCGCGAAGGGCCCCGGCAAGGACTCCTCGCTGACCCACCAGCCTGTGGCCACCACAGTGGACGTCCTCCTCTAACCCAATTTGCAGTCATGGAGGTCAAACTGAGATGTGTTTTTCTGCGTCTCCTTCTCCGGCTCTTCCCCCTGGGTTTCAGACTCTCAGTAGCATTTGCCTCTGTGCTGTGACTTTAAAAGCTCGCATTTCATTGCAGGGACCTTTAAACACAATGGGAAGACTTGACCTGTCAGCCTTTCAGGAACAGGCCTGCTTGTAAGACGAGGGGCTGCCCCCTGCACTGAGATAAAACCGACACCTGGGCTTGCTTTGGAGAACATCCTGTGGGACTCAAAAGACCTCTTTCTGAAGACTCCACTGCGTGCCTGCATTTCTTCCGTAACTGCACTGACCACCAGACTGTAGGTTCTGAGGACAGGGAGGGACGTGGTCAGTCCCGATTGCTGCTGGGCCCGGCCTTCTAAATGGTGTCCTCTCAATAGACATGGGTTGAATGACTAATAAATAAAACAAACAAAAAAGTGGACAAATAATTCGGGGACCCTAGACAGCAAAGTAGAGCTCGAATGGAAACCTTGAGTCTACAGAGAGAAGAATGACTGGGAAGTTGGTGGCACACAGGAAACTCCTTGTCAGCCTCCTCCTTTTAAACACCCTCCTCACCTACTGTTCTTGGTTTACAATCAGGGAAACTGAGGTCAGGGAGGTGACGGAACCATCCACGGGAACACAGCTTGTGCGTGGGAAGTGAGATTCGAGCCCAGGGTCCTCCCACCAGAGCTTGGCTCCATCAGCTGGCCCAAGAGAGCGTGACTGGAAGGGAGTGCCTGGGCGCAGAGGTACAGCTGGAGATGCTTTGGGAACTCGGGACACGAGGGACAGAAACTAGGATGGGGTTGGGTTACTTTAAGGGCACACCTGTGGGCTCTATGGGGGGCCAAGTCTCCCCCAAGAGAGCCGGAGAGAAGGGGGAAGCTGAATCATCAGCAGGTGCTGAGTGAGAACCATCTGGCTGCCGGAGGACACTGGTGGTCTGAACACGACTCCTGGGGATGGTCCTTGAGCCGGGGTGGGGGTGGTGGGGGTGGGGGGGTGGTGCAAAGGTCCTGGTAAGGGCTGTGAGAGTGGCAGAGCTGGACGTTTGGGGGTGGTGTCACAGCACTGGAGAGGAGGGGACCTTTGGCAGGAGGGGAGGGATATAATGGTGGCATCTACGTGCTCCTGTGTCTTAGAGGAACAAGGACGTGCGTAGCACCCACAGAAATGGGGCCGCACGCGGGGAACTGGCCCTCACCCACACCACCTTGTTTAAGGGAGAATGGCACACACTTCCAAGTTGTCTGATGGGTTAAGCTTGGGAGGGAGGAAGGGGGGCCTGCCCTACTGGCCAAGGTGTGAAAGACGGTGGTCCCCAAGGGGGTGAGGCATTGGCACCATGTGCTCTGAGCCCGAAGGAGCTTTCTCCCGACCACAACACAAACACGGGCTTTACAGCAAACAGACAGGTCCAATAACCAAACACAAAACAGTCCACTGCCTGAAAATCTGTGTAATAAGATGGGACCCATCGCCTGAAGACCCATGTAATAAGATGGACGCGCTGCTCCTGAGCGGGGTGATGAGGCCGCTTCGTGGCCCAGGGGAGGTCGCCTGCCCAGTTGCTCTCTGGCTTCATTGCCCAGGGGAGGTCGCCTGCCCAGTTGCTCTCTGGCTTCATTGCCCAGGGGAGGTCGCCTGCCCAGTTGCTCTCTGGCTTCGTGGCCCAGGGGAGGTCGCCTGCCCAGTTGCTCTCTGGCTTCGTGGCCCAGGGGAGGTCGCCTGCCCAGTTGCTCTCTGGCTTCGTGGCCCAGGGGAGGTCGCCTGCCCAGTTGCTCTCTGGCTTCGTGGCCCAGGGGAGGTCGCCTGCCCAGTTGCTCTCTGGCTTCGTGGCCCAGGGGAGGTCGCCTGCCCAGTTGCTCTCTGGCTTCATTGCCCAGGGGAGGTCGCCTGCCCAGTTGCTCTCTGGCTTCGTGGCCCAGGGGAGGTCGCCTGCCCAGTTGCTCTCTGGCTTCGTGGCCCAGGGGAGGTCGCCTGCCCAGTTGCTCTCTGGCTTCGTGGCCCAGGGGAGGTCGCCTGCCCAGTTGCTCTCTGGCTTCGTGGCCCAGGGGAGGTCGCCTGCCCAGTTGCTCTCTGGCTTCGTGGCCCAGGGGAGGTCGCCTGCCCAGTTGCTCTCTGGCTTCGTGGCCCAGGGGAGGTCGCCTGCCCAGTTGCTCTCTGGCTTCGTGGCCCAGGGGAGGTCGGCTGCCCAGTTACTCTCTGGCTTCGTGGCCCAGGGGAGGTCGCCTGCCCAGTTGCTCTCTGGCTTCGTGGCCCAGGGGAGGTCGCCTGCCCAGTTGCTCTCTGGCTTCGTGGCCCAGGGGAGGTCGCCTGCCCAGTTGCTCTCTGGCTTCGTGGCCCAGGGGAGGTCGCCTGCCCAGTTGCTCTCTGGCTTCGTGGCCCAGGGGAGGTCGCCTGCCCAGTTGCTCTCTGGCTTCGTGGCCCAGGGGAGGTCGCCTGCCCAGTTACTCTCTGGCTTCGTGGCCCAGGGGAGGTCGCCTGCCCAGTTGCTCTCTGGCTTCATTGCCCAGGGGAGGTCGCCTGCCCAGTTGCTCTCTGGCTTCGTGGCCCAGGGGAGGTCGCCTGCCCAGTTGCTCTCTGGCTTCGTGGCCCAGGGGAGGTCGCCTGCCCAGTTGCTCTCTGGCTTCGTGGCCCAGGGGAGGTCGCCTGCCCAGTTGCTCTCTGGCTTCGTGGCCCAGGGGAGGTCGCCTGCCCAGTTGCTCTCCGGCGGAGCTGACCTGCCTTCCCCATGATTTCCCAACTTCAGAGGGCGAAGTGCACTGACCGGGACACAGATGTAAATTCTGGATTCAGGGTGAGGCTCTGCAGACGGCCCCTCCAGTTCGGCCACCCTGTGCCTTCCCCATAAGCATACAGCCTCCTCGCCTGGGCCTGGGGAATGGCGTCTGGCCCTGTGCTGTGCACCTACCCCCTCAGCAGGCTGCTGCAATGCACCCATCCCTCTAGTTGACACCTCATGTCCCAATGTCCCATTTATTCCCTCCCTGCGCTCTCCTCATTTCAGACCACACAGCAGGAGCCCTCCCCCCCAAGGCACAGAAGGGTGCTTGGGCCCCACCCTAGACCAAAAGAATCAGCATCTCTGAGGATCTGTGTTCTTAAAGAGCCCCCAGATGGGTGCTGAGACACAGTGCATTGCAGAGAGCCTCCTGAGTGCTGCAAAGTCAGAAACCAGCGGCGTGCAGTTTTGGGGCTGGGGCTGGTGAGGAGTGGGCCCCCTTGAAGTGTGGGTCCCAGCCTCCACAGCAAGGCTTAGTGGGAAACCCCCATTCCCTCTGCCCTTGATCCGGATTATCTGGCTGCTGACGACCACATGAAAGAATGGGCGGGGGGGGGGGGGAGCTGTAAAGACTTCGACCCTGACAGGAATCCCAAAGCAGACATGCTCTCATGAGCTACTGTTCAGGAGCTAATCTGAGTCATTAGCCAGCTGCCCCTAATTAGTCTGTGCATATCCGTATGCACAAGGAAGCAGTGACTGACAGCTTTCCCCAAACGGAAATGCAGATGACAGGAGCGTCATCAAAATAGAAAAGGCAGTATTTTTAAGACCTCACACGTGGAGACACAGCTTGCCCTGAAATGAAGTCAGCGTGGCCTTGAATCAGTGAGGTGAGCTGTGAAAACATGACTCAGCAGTACCGAAGGCTGGCTGGTAGCAGGGCACTCCTGTCTGTGGGGTCCCCCACTCTGAGGGGGCTACCCCTGGTGGGCGGGGACGGTGTCTTACTCATCTCTGTGATCTCCACAGCATCCAGCATGATGTCAGACACAACGGCAATGATTTTGGGGGAGTGAGTGGGTGGGGGCAATGAGTGAATAACGCCAGTGACATCTGGGAAACCAGCCTCCACGAGGCCAACGGAGCCAAATCTCACTGGATACTGAAAGATGCCCACTGCCCCTGAAAACCAGGGAGAGACATACAGGCATTTCCAAGCTGGCAGAAATCCACCCCATGCTAAGTTCAGTCCTTGGAAAGTAAGAACAGGAGAGTGGAGGAAAGTCACATCTTGCACAGGAGCGGGCGCCTCACAGTGGCTAAATCCTGAATCCAAGACCTCTAAGCCATGCCCTTGTGCAGGATGACAGCAGACAGGCAAGGTGCCGTTTGTTCACTCATTCATTTATTCAGCAACATTATTTTGAATGTCAGTAGGTGCTGGGCACTGAGCTGGGCCCCCGCGACCCAGGGTGAGAGACCACAGCTTGCCCTCCTAGAGGTCACAGTGTAGCATGGACACAGACAATTCCAATTTCATGGGAAGAACTGAGGTGGTGCATGGGGGGCACGGAGACTCTGAGGGGAAGCACAGAGCCTGCCCACATCCACAGGGCAAGGATGGGAGAGGTCCTCCCACTCTTGAGCGTTCTGACCTCTTAACATTCTGACTAAATGGTGCTGAATCTAGAAGGGCGGTGGGAAGGAGGCCTGGGGCTGGGGGTGTATGTCTTCAGAGCACCCATGCAGAACTGAATACCACAGAATCGTCAGGGTATCGGACTCCTAGTTTATGGTGAAGTAGAATAAAACATCTGCCTTCCCCGAAACAACTCAGAGTGCCTCTGAGTCTTGGGCAACAACCACAGGTGGGGTTTTCTTGGTTCCAGCCACTCACCGACAGTGTAAGTTGCCTGAGGGTGGTGAGCGGATCTTTCACGACCGGCTCAGTCATCTTTACTACCTCACCCATGTCTTGCTTACAACTAGGTGCCCGATCGATTGTGGGTACTCGTCGGGGGAGCGTAATACCCCTGCTACGTGTCTTAGGCTGGGACACGTGCAGTTGCCTTTTAAAATGTCTTTGTGCTTCAACGGCAGACATTTTCTTATTTTTAGCTTTGAATTGCATTTCATTGGAAAACGAATACAAAAGAGGGTGGTCTGAAATGTGGAGGTGCTTCAACTCATCCGTCTGGAGGCTGGTGCCTTGGAAAAGATGTTTCCACATTTGTCCCTGAGATTTGGTTTTTCCAGCTGCTTTCTGCTGCCAGAATGAGTGCTTTGTCACCTTTCTGAAGTCAGGAGGCAGATCCATCTGTCAGTCATGACACAGAACACAAAAGTATGGAAATAGAAAAGACGATTTGACTCAAGGGCACAGCCGTGTCCTACAGCACGATTTTCAGGGAGGTTTTGCGCTAACAGTTCTCAACTCAAGTTGCCAATTACTCTGGTGGGCACAGCCTCATCCATCTTCGCCTTTAGACTCCTCTGGATAAAGATGAGGGCTTTCTAGAATATCTGATTTGAATGAATCATGTTCACGTTGGGCATTCCCACTGCAGGCCACCCACTGTGACAACAGGCTGCGTCTCAGCGCTGTTCCTACGAGAACAATAGACGGTGTGGTCCGCTGGCAGTGGGGACAAGGTACGGGGCCATTCCTTGGAGGCTCAGGAGCAGATTTCCCTGACTTCAGAAGTCTGAGTGAGTAAATGGGCCCCCTTGAGGGTTTTGCTTACAGATACTCTGAATTCCGTATTGGGTAGGAGACCCTGCTATTTTGAAGATAAGCACTTAAAATGACTCTAAATGGTGTTTTTCCTGGACCCACATGACAAGAAGTGAGCTGAGCAGAGCGAGAGCTGGTACCGCCCCACCGCAGACAGGTCTTGCAGCCCCTGCCGGCTCTCCAAATAGGCCCCCGGTGGGCAAACCCACTTTAGTTTGCCACGTAAGTCCTTCAGTGTCCTTTGTGACAGTTCTTCAAGGGGCAGTGTCTTGTGGAAAACGCAGGCCTTCATGCTCTGAAAGCAATGAGCTGCTGGAGAGTTGTGAGAGGGGGCATCATGTGTAAAACAGGCCATGATTTGCGTGTGGATAGCAGTTTGGGACACAGTCCATTTCTTGTCTTTTAACAGACGTGGCAGCTTCCCTCGTTCTGAGGACAAAAACAGTCAATCTCAAGAAGGCTCCTCGGTGACAGAAATCTCTATAATAAATTCAGATACTCGCCCTCGTGGCACAGCCACCTCTGGACACACTGTCCTCACTGCAGCCCCTATCCTTACACGGCTCCTGCAACCCTCTGGGTAAGGGCCACACGCCTGCATGCCACCTCCAGGGAGCCCCCCAGCCTCACCCTCGCGGGTGACTGTCCTCATGAGGCTGTGTTTGCTGTACTTGTCTATTTACAGTGACACTGGTCGTGGGAGAAACGTGATGCCCCAGGGTGCCAAACACCCCTCCGCCTCACGTTAATCACCAGCCCTGTGCCTCCAGACGAGCAGGGGCAGCTATTCCTGCCGGCTCGGTGCCTCTCTGCCTGCTGGTCTGCTGGCATGAGGGGTTGCTGCCACCTGGCCTGTTTCTCTGGGATCCTGTCGGCAGGATCACCTCTTTCCTATTATTGCTGCGGAGCCGATGGCTGAAAGGGCGCCACCCAACGTCAGCCCCTCCGAGCCGAGGACGGCCACCACCCACCATGGTGTCCCCTCATGGGTGCGTTTCTGGGATTCCTAGAAAAAGTCACCAAAGACTTTTAAATATTTGCAATGTAAAGAGGTCTTTCCGATCAGTAGACGAACTCTGCAGAGCTGGGGCGGAGGCTGGGAATACGCAGTGTCCATGGGCAGTGACCGCGTGGAAACACCCCCGCTGGCCTCATCAGTGAGCCCACACAGCCCGAGGAAAGCACGACGTGACGTCATCCTTTATCTATCAACCAGAAAAGGTTAATGAGAAGTTTGGAAATTCTACGCTTGCAGGCAGCCTACGAGGCCTCCACGCCTCTCAGTGTCGGTCTGATTCATGGAGCCTTCTCTTCCCGCGTCGGCTCTGTCATTCTGCTCCTTTCACGGCCGCCCTGTGAGGAGCTTTGCTGCTTCTCATTCACAAAACAGTTTTCATTTCTTCTGCGCCCATGACGTGTGGAAGCGCACGCATGCTGCCTGTCACACCGCAGAACCACCGGGAATGCGTAGAGAATGTTCCCTCAGCAGGGTGCTGCTCACCCCTGGAACTAGAAAACTTATTAGTGACCAGTGCAAAGTTGAACTTGGCCGTGGACCGTGTGTGCCCATGCGTGTACGTGCATGCGTGTGTGTCCGAGGGATCAAGCCCGGCCCTGGGACAGGGGGCCAGTGAGAGGGACGGAAAGAGGTGCAGGGAGGGCCCCAGTAGGTCTCGTCTGGGCTCTGCTCCCTACTTCCTTTGACTTCTGGGCAAATCGCTGCGTCAGTTTTTGCAGCTGAGGTGCCTAAATTCCCTTTCAGCTCAGGTCTCAGTTTCTGTGACCCGCAGGGGTGGGACAAGCGTTTGCTGTGGAAGGGCTGGTCCGGGGATAGGTGCGGAGCCTGCCCTGTGAGTGAGGACAGACAAGGTCAGTGCCTGAACCTGCCTTCTGTCCACGTGACACCATCCTTCTGGACGCCTGTGCAGTCTGCCAACCTGTGTTCAGAAGCCAAACTGTCGGGGAGAAACTGTCCAGATCTGCAGAGGGTCATAAATGTCAAATGTACCCTCATCCCTGTAAAACCCAGAGAGGTCCCTTTTGGGAAAAGAAAAACTCCAGAGTCTGGTTGTCCAAGACCAGACCCTTGGTGAATATCGCTTTCTACACCCAGGGACGGGGTTTCCCACCGAAGAGCAGGCAGTGACCAGGGGCGGGCTAGACTTGGACCCTTGGCCCTGGGCTGGCAGCCTGGGACCGTGCAAGGACTCCCGCTTCTGTGAGCCTCCTTTCTTCACCTGGGAATTGGGGAAAGGCACTCTGACCGCGCAGGGGTGTGGGAGCCCAGCTCAGCTCCCTGTGAGGAGCGGAATTGCTCTGAGGTGCTTGGGTGACCCTGACCCCTTTCATTATGTGGCTCCTCTTGTGGCTACAACAAACTCGGAAGCTTTTCTGTTTTGTAGAAAAACAGCACAACAGAATTGTCCGTGAAAGGAATGCGTGGGCAACCAAATCCTGCCAGGAATGCAAACTTGACTTTGTTTTTCAATTGATAATAAAAAAAGAGAGAAAAGCAGCAGTTCTGTAGAACCTGCACATACGTGATTCAGGCAAAGATTTTAAAATATATGAGGCCAGAGAGCCCGTGCCTCACAGACGCCCAGTTTATAAATACTCGTAAATACAAGTAGTCTAGAAGCCGAGGGCAGCCCCTGTCCTCGCCTGTCCCCCGTCTCCCGTCACTGATCCCTCCTAACACAACACTGACGCCACTCCACCCCAGAACCGGTGGAAAACTATCCAGACTTGGAACTTGAGAGATTCCTCGGATGCAGAATTGGGGGTGGGCAGGCAGGACGGATCCAAGTACAGACTCCGCAGTGACCTTCGCTTACTCTCTCTCCCCCAGGTCGTGTCACCAGCTTTCTCTGCAGGCTTTCTCTCCACTGCTATCTCTGCTGCCTGAGCTAATGGACTCATCAGTCACAACGGGTGCCTCTGCGAAAACGTGAAGCACAAATGGGAGGGTGGTGGTGTGTACTGGTCATAGCAGCTTCCTCCTGCCCTCACCTCTGAGCTGAGGTGACCTGCAAAGAAGGAATTTGAGATTTTATCATCATGGAGGATGACGAGATGAACTGGGGACAGGCTGGGTGAGACTGTCCCACGGGCAGTGGGGACCCCAGGAAGGCACAGGGTGCCTGGAGGCCAGTGCTCAGAACACAGAGAGGGGCAGGCAAGTGCTGAAGGCAGACGGGACAGAGGGGGGCACATCCCATGGCCTCCTCTTGTCCTCCTGCCTGCAGCCCTGATGCCCCGACCCAGACTTCAGAGCCCTCCTGTGGCCCCGGTGGGTGGGCGCGCGCGGGGCTCTTGAGGGCTGTCCTGTCCTGTTTGGGACACACACTCTGAACTCCAGAGAAGTCACTCACAGAGGAACTTTGGGATGCGACCTAGTTGGAGTTTTAGATAAGCCTGTACTTAAGTGTCAGAACGGTTTAGAAAGCTTTGAGCAGACTTGCAAAGACGTAACCCTGTGCTTCCCCCGGGGCCCACACTCAGGGCTGGCTAACTCCGCATTCTTCATCAAACAGAAGCACCGCAGATAAGGGGAGCTGATGGGTTTCTTGCTGCTATGCCGTTTCTTGGTGATGCCATCGTGTTAAAACCACAGTGGCTCCTGACTGCAGTTACGGGCGAGAGAACCACGGGCCGCGCGAGCCTACAACGCCTAGACGGGGGAGCCCTCGCCTCAGCCTCTCTCCCTGTGTCCATCTGAAATGATTCCCTGGGTGCCGCCCTGATCCAGTCAGAGGTTTTGGAAATGGATGAGGGCGCGGCTTGATTTCATTCTTGAAAACGGCTGAGTTTAGTTGGCAACCACTGCTTCGGGCCAGCCTCAGCGTTCTCTTTGCTGTTGGTGTTGGAGAAGCTTCTTTCTAATCCTGCAAGCTCCTGAATTTGTTAGCTCTGTATCCCCTTTCATCCCTGCTTATAAGCCAGAGAATTATTCTCTGAGCTCATCTTTTTCTCATAATATCTTTCCAACAGAATCCAACACACACTCCTAAAACCCAGCTCCCCGCCACTTCCCCCAGAGCTACAGTTTCCTGAGACATAATAAGAGCTGCCTCCCACGGATTCACAGGTCACAGTGCTACTAAATGCGTCACTATTGCCTCCCAAGAGCCACCATCTTCCGGTCTCTGATAAGTTTTCTTACTGCCCTCCCACCAGTCCTTCTGTCTTGGAGGTTACATGGCTGGGACCACTGGGGACCGTAGGGACGGTCAGCGACTCTGCTTCACATCTAAGCCAGACTCACTGAGCAGTCAACTTCTCGAACGTTGCTAGTCGCCATGGCCGAGGAAAAAGAGCTCTGGAGGGTCATGACTGGGGGATTAAATCTTCCATCCCAGAAGGGATACACGTCACCCCACTCATAGTATGTTGGCCAGATGAGGCAGGGGGCTGGCAGTACCACCGCTGCTTGTGCTGCAAAGGGTCATGAGCTGGCAATAATTGGCAGAAAACGCTAATGACCACTGCAGAGGACCAGAGATGGGACGACTTCGGAGAGGCTCAGGGAATGGGTGCATTCTAAGCCGGTTTGCAGCACCCGGGCCAGGATGAGAAGCCCTGCCAAGTAGGCTTACCAAGATGGTCAGGTTGGTCCCTGCTCTGGCTCATGCTGGCTGCACATGATGGGCCTGTGAGACCCTGAACCTTGGCACACACCTGGTCATGCACCCGAAAGCCCTTTGCGCTCCCTCTGCCACCCTCTGCGTGTCCTAATTCCGGGAACAGGTCCTGGGTTTTTGTTCCAGCTTGATTTGGGAGCCCTGGAAATGAATGCTCAATCTTCGTTGCTCCCCACACAGCATTTACAAATGGTTTGGGCACCTTTGGAGGAGAGTTGGGTCTGTCCCGGAGGGTGTCAATAACGTGATCAGTTTGTCACTGAATTGAAAGCCCTCCAGTGGTTCCCGGCCCCCATCAAATCCCACCCCCGCTGCTCCGAGTAATAGGCACTGGGACGGTTTTCTTGCATTTCATATCATCTGGAGGCATCGGATTATTGTTTCCCCTCCTTGGTATTCCAGAGACATCCACTTCTCATGTCATACTGAAGTTTCTATAAATAAAGTTAGCAGCAACTTGAGTTTCTTACTCATTTCTCTTCCCTTTCAACACCAGGCGACTGGATTTGCACAATCCTGAGCTGAGGACATGCGTGAAGGTCGAGGTGACCTGGGTCCTTCCTGTCATTCATGCACACCCTGTTTCGGTCCAGGTGGCACACATGTGAGCACGTGCACAGGTGGGGTGAGCGGCCAAGGTGGGGCTCTGTCCTTCCCTCCGTGGGGTCGGTCCCAGGCAGGCCCCGTGGCCCAGGAGGCGCCCAGCTCTGCATCTGGCGAGACGGCTCTGTGGAGTCGCTGACCTCTTGGGGGCTTTGATGTCTGCCTGGCCGGTGGAGAACAGTGTTTGCTCTTTGCTCCCACAGAATGAGGCAGGTCCAGGCAGGGAAGTAGTGGGGGATGCAGGGACAGGATTTTAGAATTTGCTTAAAAACACACCACATTGTAAGAGGAAAACGAGACTGCAACGGCAGGTAGAGATGAAATGGGGATGGCACAGGCTGCTAACCGTGGAGTCAGGTGACAGGGGTGGTGCTTATCACGTTACCGTGTCTATTTCTGCATACGCATGAAAATTCCCACCATACGTGTAGAAATCCCATAAAACAAAATCACAAGGGAACCTGGCTTGCTCCGGCCTCTCGGGTCAGAGCTGGGCCTCCTGACCCGAGGGAGAAGGACAGATGGACGGTGAGCGGCAGACTCGGGCCGATGCTGACCCTGTTCAGACACAAAGGGTCGAGGGGGCTTGAGCCTGGTGATCTCCCTGGATGGACCTGAGTACCTTCATTTCTTTATTAAAAGGAGGGGGTGACGGGCTTCACAAGAAGCGATGGGGAGAGTAGGTGGTGACTGAGTGTGAACAAGCTTCCCCATGTTGGAGCTGGTCAAATGTGGTGGGGGGTCATCCTCCCTCTGTGCTCGGTCCGTCCCCTTCCCCAGCTGCCTCTGGTTCCCCACGTGTCCCCTTGCCTAGGTGCTGAGCTGACACAAAGAGCCTGCCCTTCAGTTCCTTGTACCACATTAAATTCGATGAGAAGCAATCGGACCCTCTGACAGCCCAACCCTGAGGGGGACCCCAGGAGACCTGCTGGGCCCAGGTGCCCAGGTGCAGGACGGGGCACATCCCAGCGGGCCAGCTCCTCCGGGCAGAGCACGTCCCAGGAGCTGGGTGTGGCCTCTCCCCCATGGGAACCAGCGCTCGGAAGCCCTCTTGTGGCAGCAAAGGAAGAATCTAGGCTGCAAAACAAAGGGAAACAAAAGCAGGGCCTCAGCCTTTCAGACCCCCAGGCAGCTGGCCTCCCCTGAGGCCACCACCCTCAGACTGTGGGGCCCCCGTCTTCCACTGACCATGGTGCAGACCCCGGCTGGGCACTGTGGCACCACGGTGCCCCCCAGGGTCTGCAGCGATGGCACTGGTCACAGAGCGAGGATGGCCGCCTGTGCTGGAGGGCACGAGGCACACGGTGCTGAGAGCAGCACTGCAGAGACCAGGGGCACCTCCAGCGTGCCTGGAGTGGGCGCTTGCACAGGATGGGGCGGGAAGCAGACCGGTGGCCAGCACACCTGCATCTGGGCTCCCCTGTGCCTCTCTCTTTGGGCCTCAGTTTCCTCAACTGTCAAGTGACCTCTGAAGTCGCCGTCAGCTCTGACATTGTGATAATCTGACCAAAACTGAACCTGTTACTGTTTCACCCAGAACTGGCTTTCCTGCTGACCCTTCCATTTCTGAAGCTGCTGTCGCCTGTTCAACACTTCCCCAGCTTCACGCTCCCCGCTTCCGGTATCTGCACCAGAGCCTCTGCGCCGAGGACCCCGCTCAGCACCGCCCCCATCCCTGAGCCCATCACCGACCTCTGCACCCACCTCTACTCCAGCTTGGTGCTCCTGGCCTCCGCCGCCCTCCATCCCTTGGCTCTGCTTGTCAGGAGAACCCCAATCCTGTTAAAATCCCTGGCTCGGCAAGGACTTCCCCTGCGTGGTTTGTGCCACCGTGTCCCTGAGTCCTCTGCTTGGTGTCCCCTCCGGGAGGCCATCTGGTATAAAATGCCTTTCTCCCCATCCTGTCCTTTGCTCATTCTGCTTGTTTCTTCCCAGGACTGGCCTCCCTGAAACGGCCTGCTTGCTTGTAGCTTGTTTCCGTCTGTTGTCGCAGGAGGGCAGGGGCTGCTCAGCCTGTCACTGTCCCCACACTCAGTGCTGGGCCACGGGTGTGATGCTGAGTGACACCAGTCCACCAGTCAGATTTGAAATCGTGACTCCAGGCACCTGACAGGTGTCTTCGTGGCCTTCAAGGGCAGGGCCTTGTAGAGCTGGTGACATCCGATGTCACTGACGGTGTGGCTGCACTCACGGAGCTACTGCGTCATCTCCTGGAAAATGTACTCAGAGCACGACCATCCCAGGACAGCAACGTGCACAGAGTGCTTCTCTGCTTCCTAGCATCACCCCCTGCTTTTGACAATAAGGCATGCCCAGTGTAAGACAGGTACACAATATGGGGGTGTTGATAAGCCAGGGTTCTCAGAGAGAAACATCCAGTAGGGGAATCTCACACACACACACACACACACACACACACTCACGTCCCACAGACTCCACTACGCAGCTGCAGCCGCAGGCAGGACTGACATCCCCGGGGCCGGCGGGCGGCCACCTCTGGGGCAGGGCCTGATCTGGGGTCCGTAGGCAGCTCCTCCTCCTCAGGCAAAACTCGGTTCTTCTCTGAGGGCCTCACTGACTGAGCCAGGCCCACCCAGGGCAGCAAAGATAATCCACTGCCTTCACTTGGTCGGATGATTGAGGGCAGTCACCATGGCGACCAGGTGCCTCGAAGTCACACCTGGAGTCGTGTTCGACTGTACACCTGGGCACGACAGCCTGGCCAAGCTGACAGAAAACTCCCCATCACAGACATGAACAAAGCCTGGAAGGTTCTCTGAAACCCGAGAGAAGACAAGCGGCCCAATAGGAAATGGGTGGAGACTGTAAAGAGGACGGCAGGAAGAGGGGACCCCCGTGGCCGTGGCCGACACTTCCAGGAGTCCCTCGCCCTCACTGGTTGCATTAGATGAACCCATCCAGGTCAGAGTGTGTTTACTTAGAAGCGCAGGGAGGCCTGTGGGTACTGCTGGGGGCCTGGTACAGTCTCTCTTGCTCCGACACCGGTTACACAGTTTCTGAGCTATACACAGAGGCTATAAGGGGCTTCTGGGCCAGGACCTGGCTCAGACGGGTGGAGAGGACGCCACACACGTGGGGTCACACATGGTGATGGAGTCAGTACTGTAGTTCCTGCCCTTTGAGCAGGTTGCTGCTTCTCGGGGTCACCTGAGCACGCAGGTTTCCTGGTGCAGACACAGCCGATGTGTTTATACTATACTTATGGTTGTTTTAGAGTGGACTCTTTCTACTTATTACAAAACAAAGTTACTTCATGGGTACAGGTGTCCCTCGGGGACCAGAGAGAGGTGGCGTTTGCACAGCACCGTGACTGCACTAAATGCCACTGTCGTGTCCACCTGAAAACAGTTAAGTACGTGCTGTGCACATCTTACCTCAGTGAAAACAAAGCACTAGAGAGCAGGAGCAGCTGCATGGCTTCCCGGGGCCATCCAGCTCCTTCTGACGGCCTCGAGGACATTTTGGGGAGTGGGTGTCACCGCTGCAGACCCCGCACGTCCTCAGGCCTCGGGCACAGTGACTTCACAGAAGCACGTTGGATTTTTCTGGGCTCCGCTCCTCCGCATCAAACCCCAAGGGCCTGCTAGGACAGGGTGTGGCTTCTAACAAATTACAGAATATCTAATTTGGGCTCACAGAGAACTTCCAAGAGGGGCAGGGCCTCCTGGGTCATTGACACGTCAGGAGGAAGGTGACAGGATCTCAGGCTCTGCAATTCCCAGTCAGCTCTCACTAACAGTCACTGATCCTTCTGGACGACAGCTGAGACTCCCACAACTCCCCTCGTGCCTTGCTCCGGGTGTGACCATTGTGTCAGTGTGTCCGGGAGGAGGCTGGGACCGTGGCAGAGGTCAGGGGATTCTGGGTGGGCACGAGCTCCGTCCCCTCTTCCCCTGGGATGCTGAGGAGAGCCGAGCTGCCCAGCCCAGCCCTGTCCCAGGACGCCTGCTCCCGCCGTGTCAGCTGCCGACTGCTGTCACCAGTGTGTGCAGTGCCCACTGCGCTGGCTCCCAGCGAGTTCTGAGGGCGGCGCTCCTGCCCTGTGGCGGATCGCTTCAGATGGTCATGGCTGTGCCTGTTTCAGAGTTGGGCTTCCTGTCTGTCACACATGCCAGCTCCTTCATTCTGTTTTGTGTGTGACAGAGTCTGGCTCCCAGCGGAAGGTTCCCACTGCGCTCAGGACGCCTTCCCCGAGGGACCTGGCAAAGGGGCTCTCCCTGGCCTCGGTAGGCATTCCTGTGCAGTGGCTGGGAGGAACGGCCCGGGGGGACAAGGCCAGCTGCCCTTACCCACAGTGCCTTAGAAGCATATCAGACAGTATGAGCCTTCAGGGGACAATGACACCAAGCTGACTGGTGAAAGGATAACTGAAAGGAACTGATGGCTGGAGTCAGACAGCGGGGCTGGCCCTGCTTTCGGAAGGCTTTGCAGGGGGAGCTCGGAAACATGCTTTTGTTCTTTAGTGGGTGGGCCACTCTGGAACACACCACACAAGGACGTCCACCTGGCAGTTCCCCTAAACTGGCTGCGGAGTTTGGAGGGGCCCTACCAGGCAAGGCGACCAGGTGGCCCATCCTCCCCGACGCCAGCCCTCCAGCCCAGCCCTGGCTAGCCAGCAGGACGGCCTCATGGGACACGCCCAGAGCAGTCCTGTGCTGGGGACTGACCGCTCTGCAGTCGCCGAGTTGAATGTGAGCCTTGCACTTGTGCTTTGTCAGTGAAGTGGGGGGGACAGTGGAGCATTGCGGGGGGCAGGGGGGGACAGAGCCCCAGCTCCCTTGTGATCCCGCCTCCTTCTGCCTCCTCCAGCGGAAGAAAGGAACACATTTTAAATTTCAGTACCTTGAACAGCACTTTTCCCCGCGTTTTGAAGGAGGGGCCCACGTTTCCACTTGGCTCTGGGCCCTGGTGCAGAAACAAGCCTGTGGATGGACGGACGGACCGGCCAGGCCCCTGGGCCCGGAAGTCAGGCTACTGAGGCTCCTGTTACCTCATGAGCAGGTGGGCAGACTGGAGCACCTGCAAACTCCTACGGCAAGCTGGCAGGGCCTGTCTTGAATCTCACAGTAAAAAATTAGGACTTGTGTTTGTTGTTCAGTTCCTTTTTCCTAGCAATTTATTTTTATTGGATTTTACAGTTGGCAGTTGGAGGGGTGGTTCCGGGTTTTTTACTTTGAGGGTGCTTCTCATTACGTGAGCTGCTTCCGGGACTGTTTCCTTCCTTTGTGATTGGAGGGCTGTGGTCCCACCCTTAGCTCTTTCACTGTTCCTGTCACCAGCTTGCATTTCAATCATCCTGGGCATTCTGTGCTGATTTCAGTAGGAAAGTCTTAGTGACACACAAATTCATGAGAGGCAAAGTCAAATTTCCATATGAATGCAAGAATCTCAGCTACTGCTCCGGATGAAATGAAGTGTTTTTATATTCAAATCATAGGTCATGATGAAACCTTCCATTCCTGGATCAAGAATGTGCTTCAGCTAAAGGCTGTAAAAAAACAGCTGAGTGTACTCATTTTCAAAGAGGGTCGACTCCCCACTTCTAAGGGCGCCCGTGGTCCTTCAGCGTCTCCTCAGGGTCCCCACAGCAGGCTCCCGGCAGCCTGTCCCTGTGCAACAGCGTGGGACAGGGGTCTTCTTTAGTCCCCATTTGGGGAAAACGACAATCACCAACCACCTCAAACTGCCTGTCGCTAAATCACAGGACATGGTGGCTATTCTTTGGGGAAGGCGCAAAATGAAGTGGGTCTACTAACTCCTGCCCTGGGCATCTGAGCTTTCAGGCCTCAGGGCGCAGCGGACTTCAAACACTTACTAAAGGAGCAATGTGCACTACCCTCCCTTTGTTGACTCAATTTAATTCGCAAGTGAACACCTAGGATGGACGCTGCATGGTGAGCTAGGGGGCTGCAGCCGTGACCCTGGGGCTGGGCGGGGAGGGGTGCTGAAAGCCAGAGGCAGGAAAACGGACAGACGGACAGACGGCTGCCCTGGGAGAACAAAGGCAAGCAAACACGGGTTGCAAAGCAGCAACCTGGGAGCTGGATGAAGTGTGTGAGAAGCTTTAAATGTGTCCGTAACTTCTGTTCCTAAGGAAAAAGCAAGCCTGCTTGTGAGGACACTTGCCACCCAGGAGACCTGCCTCCTGTGGCCCTTCCCTGGAGAGGAGCAAGAGCACGGGTGGGAGTGAGGGGGACCTGCGGCCACAGGCCGGACCACTGCCCTTCCTGCCGCCGTGAAGGGTGACGGCAGGACTCTCTCAGCACGCAGAAAGTGTTCACACACGGCATTTGGCTCCCAGAAAAATGTGCATCATGCAGACTTTGAAGATGCTTGTTTCTAACAAGTTTGAAGGCCCGCTCTCCACTGTGCGATTTCAAGTGCAGCCCTGCTCCTCCCGTGTTTGACATTTGTGGTCAAGGACAAACCTTGGGATAGTCCTTAAATGGCAAGAGTTGCGGAATCAGCAGATGCTGTGTTGCTGGGGCCTGCGCTCAGCCTCTGTGACCTCCATGACCATGCTGCAAACCTGGGCGGCCTGGTTCCGGCAGGGCAGCCCTTCTCTGCTGGAACCGGTCTCAGCTTCCGGCTGCAAAACCACTGACTGTGCCCCAACCCCGAAAACCAAGAACACGCAGTTCTATCCAGAAGTTTTCTTTTTTTAAAATAATGGAAACACGATCAGGAGTAATCACCATTCTGCTTGAGTTTTTTACATTTTATTTCAAAGGGTGGATGTTTGCTAGGCAACAACCGAGGGAAAGGTGGCCAGAGAACAATGGCTGTTTTAATAAATAACCCAACGCCGTTCTGTTACTGCCCTTCTGTACCATGGTACACATCCTGAATAAACAATGCACTCTGCTGCCGTGCAGGTAAGGATGGGTCCGGGTGTCTGGCGTGTCATGGAGTGCAACAGACTCTGCACTGGGGACCTGTCCACTCCCAGCCCCTCAGCAGGCACCAGCAGCGTCACGGCCCTTGGAGCTGGGACCACAGGAACATTGAGGTGTTCTGCGGCTGGCCTTCCGGTGCCCGCGACCCACACAGGCCGAGACGGCTTCACCGCCACGCACTCTCATAGTGGTTTCCCTGGGCCCTGGTAGGGGGAAGGAAGCGCCGGCAGTCTTCAGGTGATGTGACAAGTCCAGGGCCCTCTGCGTTTCTGATCCAGCTGTCAGCTCTCTTGTCCTCTGGGAGCCTGGCTGTTAGCTGGCTGCTATGTCACGCACGCTGCTGTACTCTGTCTTCCACATGGCACGTTCAGACGACATCAGGGTCCCCACCGAGCCGCCCTCACCCGGTGCTAGCACTCGACGCTGAAGTACCTGAGATGCCGAGGGCACCTGCGCGCCTCACAGCGGCCCAGTCGCCCCCACAGGCCGTGGTGCAGCTGCCAGTGCCCTGCCAGGAACCTGCTCGTCAGGCCTGGGCGCACCCACGGCCGAAAGCACGTCCCAGGACTTCCTCACTGCTATCCTGGGCCCCACGGCTCTCTAACCAGTACTAGGAACTCTCAAGGTGTCTTCTGTGTCTTCTAGGTAGGTGTGAAAGGCAAGAGTAAATCGTTCTTTTCAACACAGGATCCTTTATTTGAACTTTCCCTTGAAAGACAGTTTGTGAAGGACGGGCCCAGCCTCCCTCCACGGGACCCCACGGGTCAGTGTTCCTTAAACCTGAAAGAAAAGGACAGAATGGCAACTGTCTACACAGCCAGCAGCCGGCAGAGGACAGATGCTGAATCCCTGCCAAATGCACAAACCCCACAGGGCGCCAGTCCCCCTCCCCTACGCCAGGGTCTCCCTGACCCCACCCCACAGCCTCAAGGGGACTAAGGGGAGAGCAGAGGAGACAGGAGGAGACAGGAGGCCAGGCCAAGCGCTGGGGCTGCGATCTGGGGAAAGCTGAGCTCATGGAGAACAAAGGGGGCCATTCCCTCAGTCTCCCACTCAGACACTGAGGAGAGGTGGCCACGAGCACACCCCCAAGAATTCACTAGGAAAAAAAACAGGAGTGTGAGCAGACAGGCAGTGAGGGGCAGACATGAGCTGAGCCGTCTTTCCTTCCTTCTTTTAGGAACAGCAGGTGCAGAAGGCAGATAAGCCAGAGTGACATTCTCAAGCTGCACTTTAATTACAGGGAGAGGGGTCCCTGGGGGACTTACGGAACTTGGTCCCCCGTCGCCAACCCTGAGCAGCTCAGCTCCTTGTGTATGAGGCGGATCAGGAACTGCACCCAGAACAAAGACAAGACCACCTGTGACTGCGGCAGGGACGCTGAGTTATGGGGACACGCCTGCTATCACCGTGAAGACCCTAGCCCTGTCCCACTGGAACCCACCTGCCTGTGGCTCCCCCACAGCACACACCAGGGGTCTGCCCCACGGAGACACTTCTTCAGAACATAAAAGACTTGCCTAAAGAAGAGCAGCGGGAGCCCCCTACCCGCCCCCCAAACTGACACAGCCAGCCTGAGGCCTGGCCCTGAGTCACTACGGAGGATGGGCTCCCGGAAACAGGCTGTCAGGACAGACTTCAGCCTGAATGACTCCCGATGCAAGTCATGGTTAAAATGAAATGAGTCCAGTCCTAACATGTCCAGACTGGAAACAGACAGAAAATAAAGACAAGGTGACCCACAAGCACAGTGACGTGGGGGGTGGACGGGGGAGCTGCACAGGTGAGAGTCGGATCGGCTCCATCAGCCATCAGCGCTGGGAGCTGACCAGGCTGTCACCGGAACAGCCGTGTTTTGCGAGGAAGCATCTAGAGAGCGCCTGGCCCCGCCGGAACCAGGAGTCACTGAGCCGCTGTCAGGCTCCCCCAGGAACAACTCCAGGTCACCTGGGTGAGCTCTTCTTCACGTTCCTTTTAATGCTAAAAGGGCTCACAACCAGTTTGCAAGTCCAGACTAATGACTGAATGCCACACTAAATTTAACTGCTTTTGTGTGTTTGAGGCTGTGAATCTAGTCTTTCCCTAAGCGTGACACCAGCCCCCCAGAAAAGTCCCCCCCCCCCGTGGAAGGCAATGACCTGGGGCTTTGAAATTGGTTCCTGAGTGAAGTCCTGGTTCTGGTGGCCCACTTTTTAGAAGGCCTGGGGTCCTCAATCCCAGGAGGGACCTGTGGGCCAGGAGGTCCTCAGTGTGTGGGGGGGGTGAAGGGGGTGCTGGAAGTTTTCAGGGCCGACTTAAAACCCGGGCAGCTACGTGAGACCGAGCCTCAGTGAGAACCCTCGAAGCAGACATGCTCATTTTCTTAGATGCTGAAGGTTCAAGTAGGAGCTTCAAAGGCCCTCGAACCCCGCCTATGGGCGCAGGCTAAGGAGAACAGGTGTTTCTCCTGCAGGTAAGACGCGTGCCAGCCACTCTGCCTGACTCGGGGGAGTGTTCTCGCAGTTGCAGTGCTAAAGGCAGCATGTGGGACATGTCCGGTGCCCCACGTAGTGTTGGCAGCAACAGTGGCATTTTGTTAGATAAATTGAGCCCTGTGAATTTGAACCCCATCTTCAACTACCAGCATGGCCTGCTGAGTTTGAGGTGGTATCTCATGAACATGAATTCTACCAGGTCCCAGATGTGAAGTGTTAGTAGGAAGAAACCTATGATTATAAAGAGCACTTCGTTAAGAGAAAAGAGGAGCAATTATCTGCTGTGCAACCTGCGGGATGGAGTAAGTCGTCAACAGCAGCAGAAATTCTGCGTCATGACAAACATCGACTTCTAAAACGAGACAAAAGTTCTGGTCTGTGCACACGGTTCCCAACGGGGGGACCTGCCAGCGATAGGCGTTGGCCGATGGCTGGAGCCCGGTGTGACGTGAATCAGAGAGGCTAAGCCTTGGATGTGCGCAAGACCACCGGGTTTGACCACTGCCACGGCCAGTCCCACAGGCCCCCCAGGGCACAAGGTCAGGGGCTCCTGTCCCTGGTCTCTACCATCCTGCCAGCAACTCTAGCCACGGACGGACCTGCTTCTGCTTTGGACCTCTGTTAAGCCAGAACAAGAAATGGTCTTGGACTGGGACCATTTACACAAGCTGGCATATGTCCCAGGCCCAACTTCCCTGCGGGCAGCAGGAGTCCATGGGAAAAGGTGTCACCAGAGATGCTCATGAAACGCCACTTGGATGAGAAGCCAGACGACTTACCAGTAAGGCACAGGCATCTGCAAACATGAGCATGTAGAACACGTTGTTCCATCCAGACGGGGAGATGAGCCCAGCGAGCAAAGGGCCCAGGGCCGCACCTGAAACGAGGCAAGCGGCACACAGCGTGCTGTGTGAGGAGAAGTCTGGAACGTGGCCCAAAGGCTACGCAGAACGGTGCTCACGCCCTCACTCATAAGGAAAACCACAGGAAAACAGTGACATCTCATTCTCACCCATCAGACTGGGGATCGGATATCAAACTTAATTGTAGGCAGTGCTGAGGGCATGACTGGCACCTTTTTCTAGAAGCAAATCTAACAGTACGTATTGACATTAAAATAATTATAAAGAGCACATGCTTTTGATCCAATAATCTCATTGAAATTTTTTATTATAAAGATCTGAATCTAATGCTATAAAATATTATTTGGGAAAGTGTGGGTAAGGTTTGTATGTACTAATACTGTATCGGCGTTAATTTCCTGATTCTGTTCACTGCCCTGTGGTTATGTCGCAATTCCTTGTTTTTAGGGAACACCTACTCATGCCATCTTTATTGGAAAATGGGCAGCGTGTCTTCAATGTACTCTTAAGAGGCTCAGAAAAAACGTGTAGTGTACAAATGCGTGCTTATATGTGTGTGTTACAAATATGTGTGTGTGAGAGAAAGGCAGATGGTAAAACAAGTACAGTAAATGTGAATACTTTGTACTTGTTTGCAGCTTTTCTTAAGCCTGAAATTGTGTGAAAATAATTTTTGTCAAAGTAACTTTTTATGTCAAAATAATTTTAAAGAACTGTAAAAACAAAAGAAAGCAAATACTCTGCAAGATGCCCAAAGATTCCCGTGAAGCATGCCTGTCGCTCGTCTGGTGGAATCTTTTCCTACATGAGCCTGGAGCAAGTTGTGATCCGTGTGTAGGTGGCTTATTGTTTGGTTTGGGAAGTGGGAAGCATTCACACCAAAGCATGAACTGAGGTTTGATCTCAGACCCGAAGGAGTCCCGGGCTTTCCTACTTTATGTACTGACGTTCTTTCAAGTATTTACAAAGCGCACTTACTACTTTTATAATCTGAGAACCAACTGTATGGTTAAGTCTCAGAAGAATTTCCAGGTAAATGCGGCAGATTGTTCTATACCTCTCAAACACCACAAAATGGACCCTAACTGAACTGGACAATTATAACCAAAAGAGAAGGGCAGATGAGAGAAGGCACCGTCCTGGAGGATGGAATTTGAAGAGCACGACAGCTGACACAGGTACCAGTTTCCTTGTTCTAGAGGGGGACACAGGGTTTCCCTGCTCAGAGCCCAGCCTGCCCAAGCGCAGGAGGCAGGGGAGGTGGGGCGGGAGAACGGGAGTGGGTGGTGAGCCTTGTATAAGGCACTGTTCCGTGTCGTCCCTGCACCCTCCCCTGATGCCAGGTTTCTCCTCAACGTCACTACTCCAGTGGCCCCCTCCCTGCCCTAGGAGAGCAGCAGCTTAACATCTGGAGAATCTGAATCAGAGCTCTGGGCCGGGGACACCAAGGACAGTGTAGGGCCAGGATGAGGCCCCAGCTGAGCCCAGGGAAGCAGGAGGCCACCAGCTCCCGCCCAGCAGCTGCCCACCTGTCCGCCTGCCCACACAATGACAGGATGCAGGCAGCCAGGCCCACACCCCGTGGGCACTGGGGCGTCTCCTCCAGACCCCAGGAGGATCCCACCGTCGTGAAGACCAGCAGTTCACACGCCCTTCCATACGGAAAGGGCTTCTGATACGTGCAGTGTGGCCCATTCTTAACTATGAATATATGAGGGACAACCATGATCCACCTGTGTCTGAGGGCGGCTCAGCAAGCTGCAAGGAGGGGAGCCTGCAGGGAATAAAGAACCTGGGGACGAGGAAATTCCCAGAGAACTAACAGAAGACTGAGGTGGACCATCTGAAGGTCCTGCTTTGTGTCTGAAAACCAATTCCGTATCAGCAGTCACGCTGGACTCAGTCTGACACACACTGCAGCCAGGAAACAGGAGTGGGATGCACTAACGGGCAGGAAATCCCGAATGAAGATTCAGTGCTGAGACACAAAATGAAAAGTTCAATGCAAAGCTTGGAAAGTCAGGAACATCTCTGAGAAAGTAGAAGACCAGATACAGGTAGGAAGGGAAAAAGAAAATGGAAGGATTCATCCAGAAAGTTTAACATCTGAATAATAACTTTTCCAGGAAGAAAATACAGAAATAATAGTAGGGGAAACTTATAAAAAAAAAACAAAACCCAAAAACAGAGCCCAGTTTCTCAGAGATGAGGGCATGTGTGTCCAGACTGACTTGTCCCAGGACACGGGTGTGAGGGGGAAAAGGCCCATAGGTTTCCAAGGGAAAACCAGAGGTCAGAGAGGAAGGCCCGGGCTAAGGCCCCCAGTGGGCTTCTCCACTTGACAAGGGAAGCTAGAAGGCACTACAATCTGGAAGGAAAAGGACTGTCAAGCTCGAATTCTGTATCGACAAACTATCCATCAAGTGAGAGCAGAATCCAGACACAACAGACTTTCCAGTTCTCAAAACCCCCTCCCGTGAGCCACTGCTCAGGAAGCTACTAGAAGACTTCTTCTAGCGAGGAGGGGTAAACATGGGATCTCGAAAGCAGCGCGATTTGGGCAGGAGATGAGAGGGACCCGTCTGTCCGCCCAAAGGAGGTGCTGAAAGCTGTTGGGACCCTGGGAGCACAGCGAGGTGCCTGCTCGGGCTGACCATGGAAAGGTGCTACGACAGAGGGGTCTGGTGGGCGATCGTGCAGGAAGGCGACAACTGTGAAAGCAACTTGAACACCAGGGCAAACGGGGCATTCGTCAGTTTGGGGGAAAACAAAAATTTGCATATTAGAGGTGTATAATTAAAGCCATTTCTTGGCTCAAGCGTGCACAACAGTAACGCAGCCGGGTAATTGATGAGGCTGGGGAGAGGGAGTACGTGGGGGGTAAAAGAGGCCCCTATTCCCCATCTTTCCTGCAGGAGGACAGTAGACTGTGTCCCAAAACAAATGAATGAAGAAACATGAATGTACATGCAGAGAGGGTCAGGAAGGACTGCTGAAAGTGAGGCTGAGGGCACGGCTGTTTGCATAGCAATAAGCTGCTAGGCCTATTCAGCTTCTCAAGTTACAGTATGCTTTCCTTTGATAAAATAAAAAGTAACTTGAACAAATTCAGGGCTCTAACTTCTCAGCATAAAGCAGGCAGAAGGGACAAGCCACGCTCCCACTGCGATGCGATTCTAAGCACAGAACAGATGAACTTGTCATTGGAACCATGCGGCCGCTGTGGGGGCGTACCGACATAGGTACAGTCAGTCCAGCTTTGCGCCACAGAAACCAGTATTTACAGCATTTAATACACATCCAGGACGCTCTCTGGTGAGCGAATGTTTTGCTAGACAGTGTGCATTTCCACTCAGGCCTTTCTGTTTCTGTCTAGTTGGGTAGCATTGACGGAGAGAAATAATGACAGAGACGCAGTGGTGGGCAAGTGTGTGCCGTTTCCATGGCGACTGTTTCCTGGGGCCCCAGCACACGGGAGCGGCAGAGCCTGCAAGTCCGAGTCCCCATCAGGCCTCTGGTGTGGGTGTGACGCCCACTGTGGTCAGCACGTAGTGTGCTCAGTGGAGAGTCCTCCGTGAGGGAAAGGCACTCAGAGCCGTGCTTTGGTTTCTCCTACGCAGCTCAGGGCTCCCCTGCCCCTTTACAGGTGTAGCATTGCCCCCCTCAGCCAGGTACTTCCCTTGTTCTGAGAGAAGATCAAGAAGAGTATGTTTTTCCGCCTAATTCATACCTGCCCTCTTTTCCAGCTCCCACCATCTGCTTGGTGCTGCCAGCAGCGCTCCAGGGCAGCCTAAGAACGGGCTTCACACGGGGAGCTGGCCTGACTCACAAGGGCCTCCAGGGGCAGCAGGCAGAACGGCCGTTCAGTCCCAGTTCATTGGAAGCGCTCTGCCCAGCAGTCCTGACTTCTGACTGAGTGAGCCTTCCAGGCTGGGAAGTTTCCCCGAGTGCTGCATGAGCCGGGAGAGGCAGCCATGCCACCCCGCAGACGCCCGTCATGGGGCACAGCACCCGCCTCCCTTTCCCTAGACATGACCGCAGGCCCCAAGAGGTACCCAAGGGGAATGGTCTCACTTTCACATAAACATCACATGTGACCCCTAATGCCGTCCAGCAAATTCAAAGTCAGCCCTGGATCCAGCAAAATGAAGGAACCAATGAAGACAAAAGTGGGGCAGGCATGGCTTTGCAGAACGCAAGGAGCTTGAGCCCGGCCTTCTGCACAATGGACCAGGCCTGGTGTGTCTCAGAACAAACAGGGAAGCCACAGTAAGCAGCTGCTGGAGCCCCTGGGAGAACCTGCAGGCTGAGGGTAGGTAGCCAGTCTCTCTGAGCCCTCCCCTCACTGCCTGGTCCTGCCTGCGAGTCCGGGTGTCTCAGAGCAGCCAGGCGCTTGGAGGTCATGCAGCCTAGAGAGCTGCAAGATCTTTGGGCAGGGAGCCGTCAGTGTGCGTGCTCCTTGCACAAAGGCTCCAGAAAGGTCAAGAACTTTGCTGGCAGCCTTCTGATGGGCTGGGGAGACCAGGCGTGGCGGGTTACCAGTTCCCGCCTGTGCACCTCTGAGGGATGAGCTGCTATGTTAGCACCTTTCTTTCCTCCAGGATATGCTACTGAATTCTGTCCAAGAACCTTAATGAGGCCGGTAGCACTGAGAGTCCTGTGTGCTTTGGGACCCATTAGTTTTCCTGTCATCTAGATTTAAATAAGATCCTGTCCTTGAGATGACAGTGATAAACAGTCACTGAACCAGTGCCATGGGTCATCGTTTGCCAACTGACATCTTAAATGAAAACCTGCGTTCTTTCAGACAGAAACTAGTTCCAACCAGCCACACGCCCATATCATCTCTGGAATCATCTGACCAAAGAGGACCGAATGCCACACACCCACGTCTCCTGGGTTTGCATGTGCTGCTGACCCACATATTTTAAGAAGGCCAGCTGATCCTAAAACCACCAAAGCAATTGGAACTCGTGGCATCTGTTAATTAGGACGGGACAATGTGGTTCCCCCATGACCGCAATTAACCTGTAGAGCTAAAAATATGCACGTACCTACAGACCCGGTCCCGTCGATGATGGCGGTCACGGTGGAGAGGGCATGGGAGTTTCCTTTCAGACTTTTATGAGTCCCCTGAAGACAGGGAAAAGCAAGTGTGAAGCATGTCCCAGCAGCATCAGTGGAACAAATAAACCTACACCTTCCATATGACAATCAATGCAAATAACTTTGCAAAGAAATTCAAAATGTGGGATACATTCCATTAGAAAATTTAAACTCCACTCCATCCCAAACTTATCTTGGAAAGGCAGGCAAAGTTTCAGGGGTTGTGAATAGTCAAAAATCATCAGAAACACTGTTGAAGCATATTCTAGTTTAAAGAACTCTTAGAATGCTCTCCAAATAAACAAATATTCAGCACAATGAACATCTTCCCCGAGGCACATACCAACCAACACGGAAGATAAAAAGATGAATGGCACTGGTGCCCCATCCCTAAGCTGTGCCAGCGTTAATTAATGTCCACTTCCCTGTTTCTGGATTCTAGGGATTTCTGTGACTCGTGCCAGATGGCTCTGCTGTATCTAAAACTAGCCGATTAATGGCCGGTGCCAGGGAGAATGGGGAAGAGGGCAGGACCCAAGAGACCAACGCAGGGGCTCAAGTCCAAGTGACAGGTCAACAGGAGCACTGGTTTGCAAAAAGCCACCCATATAAGGTGGGGAGAAAATCACAAACTGAGGACAATAAAAGGAAAAAGAGATGAATCAGGAATTAGTGCTTGGATGCCTAAAATGACAAAACAAATCAAAGCTTTTCAAAGTAAATACTGAGTACACGTACCTACGTGTATAATATGAACTAAAGCATACACGCAAAGCGATAATCATCCATAATCCACATTTTCTGGAGTCTAGAAGTGAAAGCTGCTTCTCCGCCCTCTGACCCCACGGGGCAGACCACTGCTACTGGTCTGCTGTGGACCTTTCTGGAACATTCTGTGCTCATGCAGACAGCAGCATGGACATGCTTTGTAACGGCAGTCTGAGGAGCACTCTCTCCACACCAAGGAGGACCTGGTGGGCAGGGGGGCGCCCTGGGGCAGATGAAGGTGAGAAGAGCTCATCCCCAGTGCTCCTTTGCTCTGCTTCTCTCTGCTGAGTTGGGGACAGGGCCACTGGGTCCCCGAGGTGCCTAGGGCTGTCAGGTAGCCACAGGTGTGGCCCTGAGGGCAGGTGCGGGACTGCAGGCTGGCTTGCTGTGCTTTCTAACCAGGAGAATGAGCGGAGGCTGTGGTGCTGGCCCGATTCTAGAAGAGGGCAGGGCCGCTGGAGTCAGCAGGCAAGTTCCTGGGACTCAGGAGCTGACCCGCCATCCTGCCCACTTCCGGAGTGTCAACTTCCCGGGAAGTGCTTTTGGTTTTAAATGTCCTGGGAATGTTAGGCCCAGATTCGCAGGAAAGTTACCCACTTCCCTGTGCTAATCTCACATTGTTACGCTTATTAGTTGTAACCAAATACCCACTAGGGACGCACCATTAACTAAAATCTACACTTTATTCAGACTCCCTTGGTTTTCATCTAATGTCTGTCCCAGGATGCCATCCAGACACCACGTGACATTTAGTCACTGAGTCTCCTTAGGCTCTGCTCGGCTGTGCCAGTTTCCCAGACTTTCCTTGTTTCTGATGACCTTGACAGTTTGAGGAGTAGAATGTTCCTTTACTGGGATTTCTCTGATGTGTTTCTCATGATTAGATGGGAGTGTGGGTTTTGGGCAGGAAAACTAGAGATGAAGTGCCATTTTCGTCACGTCATACCAAGGGCATGTGTATAAACATGACTCATCACTGTTGGTGTTGACCTTGACCACCTGCAGAGGTCGTTTGGCAGGTTTCTCCATGCTACACTTCCTTTCCCCGTCCGCACTGTCCTCTGTGGAAGGAGGTGACACCCACAGCCCCCAGCTGAGGAGATGGGAGACGCATTCCCCTCCTGGAGGGCACAGCATCTGCATAACTTCTTCTGTTCGGGAAACGGGAAACGACTCTTCTCTCCATTATTTATGGAAACTACTTTTTAAAAAGGGATTTTGTATTTTAGTGTCACGTTCCCTTCAGATGCCCATGACTGCCGAGTGACCTGTCTTTCCTGTCAGGTAGATGAGAGGGGGCTGCCTCCTCTGGGGTTGGACTGGGGTCTCTATGCTCGGGAGTCACGTGGCCCCTTGTCAGCAGAGCGGCCCCTTCCTCCAGGAAGAATGGTCAGCCATCCCTGTGGACCCCAACCAAGGCCATGGGTGATTCCTGCCACCATGGTGTGGCATTTACCATCCTGCACATTAACTATTTCTGTACCACATAACTTCCTCTCGGGAACATGGCCTCCCAGGGTCGGGACCCCATCTGGCTCATCTGCAGTCCCCACACCAGCAGGGGGCCAGGTCCAGAGTGGGGGACACAGGGAGGAGCCAACTCACTGTCGTGGCCTGGGGCAGACCCTGAGGTGTATGGCCACCAGCCCATGGGGCCAAGTGAGGGCAGCACAGAAGAGCGAGCCAGAGCGCTGGCCTGAGACCTCAGATGCGTCCTTCCATCTCACCTCAGCCCCTTGCTTATCGAATGTGGCTGCCATCTCCCTCCCTTTATTTGCTTAGAAAACTCAAAGCAGCATAAATACTAGTCATCTTTTAAAAAGGTGCTCATATAAACTCGCGTCTTCCTAATAGAGACCATCATTGTCACGAATGGAAGAGGTGACCCGCACGGCCAGCATTTGGCCCCTGGCTCTGCGCTGAGACGTGCAGTCACTCACCAGGTCGGCGGAGACGGCGGTGGTGATGAGCGCGTACGGCCCACTGACCAGGGCCCCGCTGAGCAGCAGCATGGCTGTGGGAACAGAAACCAGAGGGGTTTAGTGAGCAGAACCTAGGTGGGCACCCTGGTGTCGTGCACAGGTCCTGGCCTGAGCTGGATGTGGGCAGGTGCTGGGAGGGCGGAGCACACATCTCTCAGCTGGCAACTGCATGGGCGAGCGTCGTACATGCCTTTCTTTAGACTCGCCCTGAGATGTGTTTTGTGAGCCCAGCCACACCTCCCTCAACGATTCAGGCTGTGTTCGGACCTGGAATTCTGTTTCCTCTACTCAGTGCACAGCAGCTGCTGACACATGGAGAAGGGGCGAGAAACCTGGCATACGAGTGCAGACGTGACCCGGGTGAGCAAATGCTCCCTGCCGTCTGCGTCGGCCCTCAGCAGCCACAGCCCTCTGCAGTGTTAAGGACCTCCTCTCTACACACCCAGCTGCTGACGGCGGCTCCAGGGAAGCCTGGAGCCCCGGCACAACCGAGTTCCCCCAGGCAGGACAACCACATCTACTTCTGAAACTCACAGTTGATTTCCTAGACTGTCCTCTAGGCTCCCTTTCCTAAATGATCTGGGTTGACATTCCTCTGTGCAGAAGCTTTTGGACTGAGAGGTCACAGAAAACTCAGTGATTCCCCCCGTCAGCAACCTGCATTCGGGGTAACTTTCAGTGGGATCACACACAGCCTCCACCTCTTCTGATCCCCACTGCTGGCTTGTTAGGACAGAGACGATATTTACTGGGAGTCAGAGCCGTAGTTTGAGAGTGCCTGACTGCAGGAAGTTAAAAATAGCCCCGTAGTATTATGTAAGTGCCCCAATGGCGGGCAACAGGAGCCCATGGGGAGGGGACGGGCTGGGAGCCTGACCCGCCCAGCTCTGCCCAGCTCTCACCTGCCAAGGGTGCAGCCTGCTGCCTCGCAGGTGACATCTGGCATCTGCGAGTGGCTCCTTGCCACCGGGCATGCAAGGCTTCTCACTGCCCCAGACCAGCTGGCCTGTACCCTCCCACACCTGCAGATGGTCAGGCCTTATGCCCAGAGCAGGAGTTCCCGTGGGCCCCACCCAAAGAGGGACACGGGACTATTTTAATTTAGCACACCATATGCTCCAGTTACACCAGATAAATGCTCCTTTGTTAATTTTTTATTTCATTTCACCAAGTCATGCGGTCAAAAAGCGTGTGAGAGAAAAGAGGGAAAGGCCTTGTGGACTCACCTATGGTGGCCTCCAGACCCATTTTGCTGACGGTGGAGAATATGTAGAGCTGTGAACAGGTGAAAACAGTGGTTTACTACAAGTAGCTGGAAGGCTGCCCGGGAATCTGTATTTCTGAAAAGCCAGGAGGTGACTCCTAGGCAGCCAACCGGAGAGGGGACAGCTCTAAAACAGAACAAAGGCCACGCTGCCCTAGGTAGGTGGGCTGAAGACAGGTGTGCATGGTGCGGCCAGCCCAGAGGCTGCAGCCTTGTCCCAGACACCTGGGGCCTGGTTCTGCTCACTGGCTGGGGACCCCGTGGGCACCTCCCTCTCTGAGCTCCGGGCAGAAGCACTGGGTGGGGGCAGTGCTCCCTGAGCTCCGAGTCCAATCGCTTCCTGCGCAGGCCATCCGCCCCCACAGCTGTGCCCGAGGACATGGGGGTCACGTGGCATGGGGGCCACACACAGTCAGCTCTGTAGCAAAGGCTCTTTGAGTGTCTATAGTGGGCAACACCCAGGCCTCCACAATGACTGAAAAGCAGGCCTGGTTTTGGGGACAGTCACAGCCCAGTGGAGTGGCAGACGGGCAAATGCAAGTCAATGAGTAATAATATATGTGCTATTGTTGTAAAAACAGCGATGACGTAACAACGCTTCACTTCATGCTCACAGTGCCAATGGGAGGTCACACTGCTGTCATCCTCCTTTTCCGGACAAGGAAACTGAGGCACAGAGGGAAGGCCACATGCCTGAGCCATGCACTACTAAACTACAAAGCGGGGTGAGCCCAGTTATGGTCATGATGGGTGGGGGGCTGGGAAGATGCCCGGATCCCACAGATCAGCAGGAGGCTGCTGGGGGAGGGAAGGGGGTCAGGGGCGAGGCAGCTGGCGACCTCAGGGGGAAGCTGGGGTTCTGCAGGCTCGCGCGGTGTGCTACGGGGTACTTTGAGGCCATGAGCCATGCACAGAGCAGCCTGGGCCGGGCGGACAGGTGGGTGAGCGTTTGCTGGTGGGGGGGGCAGGCTCACCGTGGGTGCTGCGAGCAGCAGCATGAGGCCGCAGGTGGAGGCCCTCTTCTTCAGTCGATCTGAGATGACGCCTGCCAGGATCCCACCTGCAATGCAGAGGGCTGGGTCCTGAGGTGCTCGCCTCCCCGGCAACGCTCCCCGGAGAGGAAGCAGAACAGTTACAGCAGCAAGAAGAAAGGGCTCGGTGCGCAGTCCCTTTCCATATCCCCGTCAGCAGGAAGCTGCCTCAGCAACGCCTGATGACCGAACACGCCTATGAGGTTATGGTCAGACGGGAGTGACCGGGACGGCAGCTCCCAGGGAGGCAGCGGGGAGTCTTGGGTCTGGTTTTGGGCGGGTACCACAGCCAGTCTGTCGCCTACTGTGAGGTGTGCACCTGTCTCTGGCGCGTTCAGAATCAGGGCCCAGGATGCAGGGGAAAAGGGAGGTCCACTCAGGTGCCACGACATCCTGGGGCAGACATCCGCCTCCAGGAGTATGTCGCCTCTAAGAGATCCCGGCCCCAGGTGTTCGGACGCCATCCTTAGTGTTTGTGGTGGGAGGACGGGTCGGGGTGGGCTCACCGAAGATGCCGCCCACGTCAAACAAGGTGGACAGCTCCCCCGCCTTCTTGGCGTCCAGGTGATCTATGAAAATGACCAGAGTGTCACTGTGGGGATGATCTCACATGACATCCTTGTTTCATAAGCATGATTTAAACCGAGCAGCACCTAGAGAACTCAGACGGCCAGAAAACAAGCAGTCCAGCACGGGGGGACATACAGGAAGGATGAAAACGAAACACTCTTAGGCCCAAAGGGATGTGCCCGCCGAGTCTAACTAGTAGCTGACCTTTGACTCAGTGTAGCCAGAGGTACACGCTGCACAGGACAGTGCGCTGACTGGCAGGGAAGGATGCTCAGAGCCCCCACAACTCCTTACTGCCTCCCCTTCCCTCCCCCCTCCACAGGCCCTGTCCCTGCTAACATGGGACTGTCCCCTTGCTGCCTCTCTAACTTCCATCCCTGTGAAATTCAGCACCCCCAACCCCGCTTATCCTGATGTCACTGCTGGGAACACATGGCCTGTACTCTGCAAACCCTGCATTCCACATTTCTCCTCTGTCGCAGTCACCAGAGCCCCAATCTCAGGGGGACACCCAGAGGCTCCTTGACCATCCCCCATCCTGCCCACCCCCTGCCCCCTCTCAGCCGAGGTTGCGGCCCCTGCACTCGAGAACTGCTGGGCCCTCCTCGTTGTTTTGTCATCACACAGTATGTACGGCAGTGCACACCACACTGAGCTGGCACGTCCGGTCACAACCTATGGTTTCAGCCCTGCTGGACTTTGGAAATAGGACAAACTAGCCAGAATTAGAGCTCATCTCCAAGAAGCAATTTCCAGGTCAGATTATGAAGCATTTATTTTCTCAGATCCCCAAGGCCTCCATTTCTGCTCACCAGCTGCTGTGACCCAAAGTCCAGTGTAGCCTAAATTTAAAGGCAGGCTGCCCCAGAATAGCAAGAACCTCATGGAACTGGTAACCACAGCCGGGACGGAACATGTCGGACCTTTAAAGCCATCAGGGCTGTTACCATGGCAACAAAACGTGCATACCTGAATTCCCTTTTTGTCTATACATTTCGACTAATCAGGTCGTTTGATTCAAACGTGTGTCTCTTAAATTGCCTGGCATCACGCGTGCTTTCTCTTTCCAAGCCTATGGAAACCAGCAGGTGAAAGTGCATTCGCCCCAGTCACTGCCCAGAACTGAACGCGTGCACTTCGCGACAGACACTCACCGACATTCGTGATGTAGAGAGGCAGCCAGAAGAGGAAGGTGTAGCTGACGAGCTTGGCGAAGAGCAAGCACAGGGAGAACTCTACCACACCCTGCAAGAGAGGGTCCCCGGGTTTCCGTAAACATGCGAGAATCACCAACGACCTGATTTCAGACACGGCCTGCAGCTCTGGCCTGCCATTAGCACCTCCAGATGTGGCAGAGGGGACGTGTGGCTGCACGGCGTGAGGTCACCGGACAACTGCCCAACAGACTGTCAGAGCACATGGCTACCTTGTAAGATTGAAACCCAGCATCCTTCCTTCAGATTGGTCAGTAAGTACGCACTGCTCAGATTCTCACACCATGGCTGAAAACTTAGCTATTAAAGACCTCTGGCAGTAGGGGACAGGCGTCTGGTTGCTGTATGTAATGGCTGTTTCTTTCTGCCCTGAAACAGAAAACACTGCAAATGACACTGACTGGAAACTCATAGAACTAACAATTCTGCCCATTCTGGGAGACACGCAGGCCAGCGCACCCTGCCTGCGACTAACAATGTGGGTGCTGGGAAAACGGTACAGGTCTGGCTGAGGAGCTCAACACTGAGTGTGCGGCTGCTGTGACGTGCCTGTCAGTGTCCACGTTAGGCTGGGCTTCCGAGGGCAGTGGCACTTGTGAGGCAATTTCAGGTACCACCTGGGAAGTCTGAGTGACAAACTGGTCCCTCTGAGTCCTGGTCCCCCTTCCCCCGCCCCCTCCTCACGCTGTACATGCACAGGGACGCCCGTCACGGGGTGAAGAACATGCCACTCCACTAAGTGCCTCTGAGACACCCGCGTCAGTGTCCCCACGGTGGACCCCCCCAGCATGAGGACGTGTGTGCCTTCTTGGGCCCATGACTAAGTGTCTCATTCAATCCTTAGAACAACAGTAAAGACGACGCCAGCCATTGGCCCGTATTGTGTACCCGGGAAAGGAGGTTCAGAGTGGCTCACACACTTGCCCGGGACACACAGCTCGTCTGTGGCAGGACCTGGACGAGCCAGGCCAGGGCGCTGAGCTTCTTCTCCCCACAACCTCACTTGTACTTTTATAACCAGTGTGCACCCTACTCTCAGCAAAAGTATTTGAGGCAGCTACACACGACCATACAACAGAAAGGTTACTAGTTGTTATTAATAACACAGTTTAAAAATAACTTTCTATTTAAAACCAGCATCTCCTACAGGCCAGCCCACAGATCTCTTCAAGGACTCTGGTTACCAGGCCTGGGCTCAGCAGCTCCAGGGGGCGTAGCAGCCCTGGTCTCATGGGGCGCTGGCAGCACTTCCTGTTCTACAGCAGCTCTCCTAACCTCCTTCATTTGTGACCTGTCCTGCAGGTTCCGGGCGCAGTGTTTACGCCCAGCCCACACCATCCCCAAGGGGCCTCTGGGTCGGGGCCCCGCTGTGCCTCCTCACGGGGACCCATCAGTGAGACGGGGCTGTCTGTGTGAGCACCCAGGGCCCGGAGCCCAGATGTGTGCCAGCGTGCTGCACAGGCCTGGCTGTGCTGCCCACGTGGGCAGGGCTTGCTCTTTCCTCTCCAGCTGCCCAGATTCCGTCTGCGGGAGCCCAGGAATTTAACACAAGGAAACGCTAAAACGGTAAGAGCGCTCATCACTGCACACTCCCCGCCACTCACCGGCCCTGTCTTAAGTAATCTTCTCCCCGATCTCTTTCACATCCTGTCACATACAGGTGGCCCGGCCAGCAGGCACGACACATGCCTGATAGCTCAGAGTCAGGGCCAGCTGCTTCACCACGCACCAGCACCCCTGATTTTAAATAAAGAACAGCCCGGGTTCTGTGGACTGTTGCCTTTCTGTCTCCACGGGTGGCTCCTTGCCCTTTCCCTGGGTCCCTGCACACCCTCCTTCCGTGAGCACCGGAGGCCAATCAGACCAGGTTGATGCTCCTAAAAGCACTTAAAGGGTAAAGAGAATGGAGCAGGCTCCCCCAGGCCACAGAACACAAGGCGATGACAGTGACACAGTGAGGAGGACAGTGCCTCCGGGGGCTCACCCTTGGGCCAGGCAGGGAGCAGCAGTGGGGAGGCCTGAGCCCCAGGGCGTGAGGCCAGAGGAGCCAGCTTTTCTGGTTTTGCAGGTGCAGATGAGAGGCCGGATCTGTCTATGAAATTTCTGAATTTCTAAGTGGAGACAGCCAATTTCAAAACCTTTTAAACATAGGATGAGGCGAACAGAAGCTGCAGCGTTGCTCAGTGCTGCCTGCACGCAGCCTCGGTTCCTGCTGTAGATTCCTGACACCCGCATCACAATCATGACTGCTGTTTTTATTTATTTATTATTATTATTTTTTAATACTTAGACGTTCATCATTTATATCCCTCACACTGTGAACCCCCCTCCCCCCATCCACTATCCCTCCGACCTCGCACCGAGCCATCACATTATATATATAAAATTATAGTTGGCATTCATTAATGTTTAGCTTCTGGTGTACAATGCCATGATCAGGCATCCACAGTATCCCGAGGTGGTCTCCCAAATAGGACACGTGTCCATCGGATACCCAACAAAATCTTTACAACAATGACTGCTGTTTTTAAACATGGTTATTCACACGCCGGCTTCCTTTCACAGAGGACGCACAGAGGACCCTCTGGAAACTCTGCCCAGGCACATGTACTCACGGGAATTTTCAAGGCCCCAGTGAAGCTGATGGCAGCCATGGCACCGCCGCCATCGGCCGGGAGGGTGACAACGTGGTTCTGATGGACGGGCCGCTTTCCATCTGACAGCAGTAAGCACTGCATCTCCGGGTCCTGGGGGCGAGCACCATTGAAAAGAAGCAAGAAGAGAAAGGTCACCAGTTCCTGGGTTGAAGCGAGGCCAGAATTCCTAACGCCAAAGTTGTCCCACCACAAGTCCTGGGGACATGATGCCCTGGACAATATTCTCACCGTGGTCATTGCTTTATCATCATTAGCATCCACATGGTTTTAGGAAATACTAACTAAACATGCAAACCCTTTGACCCAGCAATTCTAGGATATATTTGCAAAAATAATTTGAAAAATGAAAAACTACTTATACAATAAAATGCATGTCACACCACCACTGACGAAAATTGGTAAAGTACATTCATATAAATGACATATCTTGCAGGAGTTAAAAATAATTTGTAGATTTTAATGACATGGAAAAATGCTTCTGACACATTAAATAATAAAACCACTCAAAACTGCATTTTCATCATGATGTCAAGGAATGCTGACATAGGTATCTGTACAACCAGGTAACCACAGGACGTATTTACAGAAATGAGGAAGCTAAATTCTAAACTGGGAATGGTTATTACCAAGCAGTGGAATTACACCTAATAAAACACCCATTTTTATGAAAATGTCAGCACATTCTTTACATGATCTGTATTTTCTGAGGAGTTCCAAAGGAACATATGTTATCAGAAAAAAGACTATTTTAAGATTCATAAACCAATTCTGACATTTTGTGAATTCTGATCCTGGACGTTCCCAAAGGGCGTTTGCATTATTAAAGTAAAAAAAGTGGACCCAACTCTGGGTGGGGTTCCAAGTCAGAGCAAGGATGATCCAGAATGTTCCTCATGCGTGCACTATGAAGTTCAAGGGCTTACAAAGAAATGTTTCTGTGTGTTTCAGACCTTCCCCCAAATCAAACAGCTTTTATTGCATTCATCTCACTGCGGTGTATGTGGTTGGATTCAAAATGTAGTTAAATTAAAAAAAGAAAAAGAAAATGATAACGCATTGTCAAATCTGTCTCTCGAAATTTAGAATGCCCTTCCGGTGAAAACAGAACTTTGGGAAAGTGGGTGGTGGTGACAGCAAGGGCAGCCCTGCACAGGCAGGAGGGTCCCCAGCACTGAGAGGCCACGGGGTGGGGGTGGGTGGGGGGGCTGGCCTGGGGAGGAATGCATTCACAGACAGCCTACCCACTTCCCAATGCTAACTCCACACAAGGGTATGGGAACAGGGAACAACGATTTGAGTTTGGAAAGAAACCTTTCTCTTATGAATCACACTAGCTGTCTAGTTAGGAGACTAAATGAATAATTCTCAACCCTGGAGTCTCCTGGGACTTGGAGCGACCGGGGTGGCCAGGCTGCACTCTGGACCCAGCACAGCAGTCCCTGGGCAGGCCCCCAAGAGGCCAAGGCAGGGTTAAGGCTGAGAACTGCAGGACTTCACCAATTTTTTTATTTTATTATTTTATTTATTTATTTATTTTTACACAATTTTTAACACTAAGTAGGCTGACCTATCTAAGTGGATGAAATGCAGCCAGATAGACAATAAGTAGAGTGAAAAGATTCTGCTTAGCCAGGGGAGTGCCTCTGACTGAGACAAATATTGCAGGTCCAGCATAGGAACCTGTGTGGTCACACCCTGGGGCACCCCCTCGGCCCCTCCCTGTTTTGTGAGGTGCTTCTGGGACCACTGGGCGGGGTTAATGTGCAGACCCACCCTGTGCTCTGTAACCAGTAAGGAGCCACTCCACCAGACGGTGGGAACTCTCTATGTAGAGAACAGGCCTCCTGCCCACCCCCACTCATCTCTTATGCACAGTCCGGGGCTCCCAGCCACCCAGTTCCAGTCGTTTGCAGTGTCTGGAGGAGATGGGCAGAGGTGAGGTCACGGCAGGGTTTCCAAAACAAACCAGGAAACACGGTGCCTCCTCCTTATACAGCTAACAACAGACCACCTGGCGGACAGACACCGACGCTGTGTCTGGTGCCCCCACGGGCTCTGACGCATCGGCCCTCGAGGGGCTGGGGCCGCTTCAGCCAGGCAGCTCACTCTCAGGTTTACACTTTCGAAGAGCAGAAGGGCTCCACACGGTCCTAACACCACCGTGGAATGGACTGCTCCCATTTAACCATGCGTCCACGCCCCGCCCTGGTGCTTCTGCAGCTCCACTGTGGAAAGGCCCTCTGTTCCCACAGGAATTTCAGGGCATCCCACTGGTCCGAAAGGTGGAACAACCTTCAGCATTAAGACGGCAGCTCTTGCCTCAAAGGAAAAAGCAAGTCTTCACTAATAATGGGAGAGGAATTACAGCCACTCGGACACTGATTAACACCTGCTCTGGGCCGAATATTTGAGTTCCTACAAAATTCAGATGTTGAACCCCAGTCTCTACTGTGATGGTATTTGGAGGTGGGGCCTTCGGTCCTGCGAGTGGAGCCCTCTTGGTAGGGTTACTGCCCCACCAAGAGAGACAGCAGGGCGCTGGCCCTCTCTCTGCCCTCCTGCCATCTGCGAGCCAGGGAGGGGCCCTAACCAGACCCAGGTCTGCGGGGTACTTTGACCTTAGACTTCCCAGCCTCCCCAAGGAAGTGTCTGAAACGGGAGAAATAGATGGTTTTTGCTTAAGCCCCCTAGTCTACGGTATTATTGTTATAGCAATCCAAACTAAGACACCTGATCTTTTTCAACATAAACTCAGAAGTGAGCAGCTTTTAACGCATTTCAGTTGAATTAATCCTACCTACACTCTCCCTAAAATCTAAGGAACAAGACGCACGAGACATTATTTTTCCATCTTCCATTATTTCAACCACCACAAATAAATTTCCTTAGGCAATAAGAAGAAAAAAAAAGTCAGAAGCCTGTTTAGTACATTTCTCCTTTAAGCTATTTGATTTTAGAAGAAAACAGCTTATGCTTTCGATGCTTAAAACCAAATCTAAAACACCCATGCCTCGGTGTGGCAGCCAAGCAGAAGTGATGTGAGGAACGTCTAGGGGTGTCTTGGAAAAGGGGGGTGAAGACCCAGGCACCCGCAGTGACCACTAGGCTGCATTGCAGCCTCCCCACTTCCCAGGGGGGCCAGGCAGGTAACTCAGCATCCCGGTGCCTCAATTTCCTCTGTAAACGAGGAAAGGGTGGAAGGAAGGCTGAAAGATGACTTTATGTTATCACTTGGTCCCACCTCATATTCCCAGCCCACCCTGCACTCCCTCTACCTGAAAGCCCCTTGGCTCAGGTACGTGCAGACTCGCTCCTCACCTTCTTCACAGCTCTAATCAGTGCCACCTGCTTTGAGGGGGCTCCCAACACCAGGCCTGAACTAGTGCCCACGCACCCCTCTCTCAGCGGGCTCTGCCTTCCTGGCATTTAGCTGCTGCAGGAGGCTTGTTTTCTGTCTGTCGACCCCCTCCCAGGGGGGTCCCCTGTAGGCATGCTGGGACTGACAGCGCAGCCCAGCCTGGAGCAGTGCCCACCACACTGAATGCTGCAAACAGCTTTGAATAAAGGAGTGAATGAATGAATGACTTAAATTTGATTAAAAGTTTAAAGTAAGCTGAGCCTACTATCCAAATAAATCTAACAAGGGTAAACTCAAGTTTTACTAAAGAAACACCAGACCCCATTTCATAAGGAGAGAGGCCCCTGACTTCCTGCTAGGCGGCGTCTGTGTGACTCACCAGGGGCTTCTTCTCAGAGGGCAAGGCTTGCTTCTGCAGTCTAAACCTGTGCATGCCATTCTCATAGCTTTTCGAGTGCTGGAAGGAGAGAATTTAATTAGAGCAATTACTGAATCAATAGCCAGAAATCACACCAAACTGCACTGCAGCAAGGATACTTAACTGTCTTCCCCAAAAAGGTACCAAGGGAAAAAAGACAAATGATTAAAATAAAACAAAGGGCTAAGGAATTTAATATCAAAGCTCCAGACTATCAGGTAACAGAAGGTGAAAATAAAACTCTTCCTTGAAGAATAATCCAGACCCAGGTGTACGGTCAGCAGTTTTTAGTTCCCAGTCCCATGACCGTCACCAGTTCTAGAACATTCTGGTCATCCTTGGAAAAGAAACCATCCGCATCAGCACGCACTCCTCCTTCCTCCCATGTGCACCCAGCCCTGGCGACCACTAAATGTGGTTTCTGACTCGGTTTTCCTGCTCTGAACATGTCATGATTTTTTTTTTTTTTTTAATTGGGGAATACTGGGGAACAGTGTGTTTCTCCAGGGCCCATCAGCTCCAAGTCGTTGTCCTTCAGTCTAGTTGTGGAGGGCGCAGCTCAGCTCCAAGTCCAGTTGCCGTTTTCAATCTTTAGTTGCAGGGGGTGCAGCCCACCCTCCCAAGTGGGAATTAAACTGGCACCTTTGTTGTTGAGAGCTCGCGCTCTAACCGACTGAACCATCTGGCCCACCCCTAGAAATACAGTTGATTTCTGTATACTGATCCTTTATCCTGCAACCTTGCTGACTCGTTAATTAGCTCTGATAGTATTTTTATGGACTACTTAGGCTTTTTTAAGATCATGTTATCTGCAGAGGTACTTTTATTTCTTCTCATCCAATCTGCCTTTTATTTCATTTTCTCGCCTAACTGCCCTGGCTAGAACCTCCTGTGCAATGTTAAATACACATGGCAAGAGCAAGTACCCTCGTCTCATTCCTGATCTTAGGAAGAAGCATCCAGTCTTTCACCATCAAGTGTGATATTAGCTGTGGGGTGTTACAGACGTCCTTTATCTTGTTGAGGCAGTTCTCCTCTATGCCTAGTTTGTTGAGTGTTTTATCACAAAGGATATTTGATTTTGTCAAATGCTTTTTCTGCTTCTATTGAGATGATCACATTTCTGTCCTTTAATCTATTCACCCGGTGTATTGCATTGATTGATTTTCAGATGTTAAAACAATTATGTGTTCCTTGGATAAATCCCATTCGATCATGGTGTATAATCCATTTTATATGTTTCTGGATGAGGTTTACTAGTATTTTGTTGAGGAATTTTACATCTTATTCATAAGAGATACTGGTCTATAGTTTTGATTTCTTCGGATGTCTTTGTCTTCTTTTGCTATCAGGATAATACATTATGAGTGGAAAGTGTTTTCTTTTATTTTTTGGAAGAGTTTGTGAATAGTTGGTACTAATTCTTCTTTAAATGTCTGGAAGAATTCATCTGATCCTGGGCTTTTGTATTAAATTTTTAAAGGCATAATTCAATTCTTTCCTTGTTATAGGTCTATTCAGATTTTCTCTTTTCTTGAGTCATTTTGGGTAGTTTATGTCTTTCCAGGAATTCTTCCATTTTTCTGAGTTATCTAATTTATTAGCATACAGCTGTCCCTTATCATTGTTTTTATTTCTGTAAAGTTGGCAGTGATGTCTCCTCTCTCATTCCAGACTTTGGTAATTTGAGTCCACTGTCGTTTTCTTGGTCAGTCTAACTAAAAGGGGAGAGAAAAGAGGAAGAGGAGACACTTCTGCAGGGCACTTGGGGACCACAGAGCTCAGTGGGTCGGTCTGCTCTCCGGTACTTCTGAAGATTCGCTCTCTTCCCAAAGCCCCTGCACACAGTGCCTATGTCCATGCCCAGATGTCGTCCCAGGGGGCAGGTGAGCGCTGAAGTTCTCCCCAGTCCCAGAGGGGCTTGGTTCTTGCAGCTCTAAGCTACTCCACAGCACGACAGAAAATTGGATAAGCACGGACATTGAAATCCATGCTTTTAAAACATTTAGAAATATCAACTAGAATTAAAAAGAATCATATGATGTTAATCTTCCTAAAGGCAGTGATTTTCAGAATTGATTTTGTTTCCTTATTTTTGTAAGGTACCAGAATCCTTCAAGTTAATTGTACTCAAAAGTTCAAAGCGTTAACAAATGGATCCAACCAGAACCCTTGGAATCCCTTTCTGGCACGGTGGTGGGTGCTGTTTTGGGAGCAGCTGGGCATTTGGCAGAGAGCACGATGGAGTCCTGCCCTCAGAACTCTCTCACCCGCTAGAAGGGGAGACAGCGGTAAGAGGCAAACTGGATTTTACGCTGAGGAAACTGGGGAGCTGCCGGAAGCTGTAAGCAAGGCAGTGCCATGCTCTGACTTCTGTTTCAGGAAAATGTTTCCAGGTGAAGTGTGAAGAACAGATTTTTAGAGAAACAAAAGAGGATTGTTTTAGGAGACTGACTAGTGGTTCAGGGAGAGATGAGAGCAACCTGGATCAGAGCAGTGGAGGTGACGAGAGGGTTTGTATCCCATCCCCCCCCCACCAACACACACACACACACACACACACACACAGAGGGAGAGAGAGAAATGATGGGTCTGGCAGAACATGGACGGGCTGAAGGAAGAAGGGGCTGGGATGACTGCTCCAGACTGGCTTGTCCATGGGGTGGACAGGGCTCCCTGAGACGGGGATGCCAGGGACCTAGAACGTTTCTGGGGTGAAATGAAGAGAACTACCCTGGTTGTGTTAAGTCAGAGAAGACAACAGATGACTCTGTGGGGATGTCAGGTGGGTGTGGGATCTACGAGCGTGGAGCCCAGGGGCGAGGGCCAGGCTGGCGCATCAGTGGGACACTCAACATGAACCCACATGGGCCTGGGCGAGGTCTCCGACATGAAACAATGGATGAGGAAGAGGGGGCCGGTCCCCAGGCCGGGTGTCCCACATCTGGGGGCCTGGCAGAGGAGGGGGGCCAGCAAAGCCCTGTGCAGGCACAGCCACTGTGGTGTCCGGAAGGTCAAGAAAGAGCATCTCGGGAGGGAGGGGCAGCTGCCCTGTGTCATGCTGGTGACAGGTCAATGGGGTAAGGCCAGAGCTGACGACACATGGCCGGATGGTGCTGCTGTTTCGGTGGAACGGTGGAGGCCTGGGGAGGGGAGAGGAGCCATGCAAGAGAAGTCAGGCAGGGAACGACTCGTGGGATCAGCTCTAAGGTAAGCAGGTAAGCAGGGACACAGGTGTGAAGTTAACAGAGGCTTCCTCCAAGGTGGGTGACGCCATGTGCTGGCAGTGACGCAGGACAGTGGGACTGCAGGAGCACAGTCTCACGGCCCTGATGGGGGAGGGCTGGCCGGGTGGGCAGGGCATCTCACCGAGTGACAGGGGAAAGGCAGAGCCAGCTGTGGATGCCGGCAGGTATGTGCCCTTTGTGGCCGCTGATCTGCTCAATGGCCCAGACCGTAGGGTCGTCTGTCAGCTGAGCACGAGCATAGGTGACAGGAGAGGTGGCAGTGGGCACTGACCAGGGGAAAGGTGGCCGGTGTGCTGAGCGGTGCCGATGGCCCACCGATAGGTGTGGACAGCAGTTTAAAGTGACATCAGCCAGCTCACCTTCGCATTTTTCTGCAGTCACACAGTGTCATCTGTCCAGGGGAAAGCCAGGAAGGCCCGTCCTCGTGAGGCTGGGCCAGCCCTCAGCCTCTGGTCCCCCTCCCACAGGAAGTCCCCAACCAGACTGCAGTCATTAGGCCTTTCCTAAAACTGCCGATGTTTTCAGGGTGGGACCATGTCCACACTTTGTTACCCCTTACTGCACAGACAGGACCAGGCTAGTGACAGTCATTAGCCACCTGGCAGATGACCCACCAGCCAAGAAGACACACGAAGCAGAGAACGAGTCCTTACCGCCACCAGGGTGGACGAGCAGGCGATGTCCTTCGGATCTGAAACACCAAAAGTGCAACAACGTGTGAACCCAGGGCTGGGTGATTCCACCAACACAAGAAGTTAAACCAGAACAAGACCCATCAAGACCCATCTGATAGTTGTACTCCATTACCTTAATTTAAGAAAAAAGACAAGGCCCGAGGAGGCATGTCTCTTGGATTGAGGGGCAGCGCAGTCATCCCACTAAGAACCCACAGTGCCCCTCCCTCCCTCAGTCCCCAGGAATGTTTAGTCCCCATGGACTGTGGGGGGCATGGTGGGGAAGGCAGGAAATTGCCACCAAGAAACCCAAGTCGTCAGGCACGTGAAGATTGCAATATGGGGAAGTCACGTGTGACACACAAATATAAGCCGAGCACGTGCATGCTACAGTGACAAGCCACGTAAAATACATTTAAAGAAGTAGCAGAAGGAAATATTCAAACAGAAAAAGTGTATTAGAGTAAGGAGTTACGAATAACATTTGCGATGAGTTGTTTAATGTTATGGAATTAGAAATAAAAAATCACTACGGATAAAACAGCTACCTTGCTATAGAATAAAATGCCGTTTATCTAAACGCAAGGAAGGAAGGATATGTGAAGAGTAACAAGACCAGATGCTGGGCTCCTTCCGTCTTATTACTTAAAAATTACTCTGGTGTGAATTAGGCACCAACGGCCACACTCACGGCCACGAGGAGCGGGGGGAAGCAACCCCACTCCTGCTTCAGAACGCAGAGCCGCCTTTACACAGCTTTATTCCCTCCCCACCACCCAGATCCTGGTCTTTCTATAACTTTTGATAAAATAGTTTAACTGCCTTGAAACAAACTGAGCTACGGGGCTTTAAACTCCCCACAGCTGAGTTCCTTCCTGTGTGACACAGAAGGTAACACCTGTGGACGGCCTTGCTGAGCACTTCCTGCTGGACTAGAGGCTCCCCCACGCCTGCACTGTGAGGGGCGACAGGGACAGCACTGGTGGCCCCAATGGCTCACTTGAGATGTGCGATCACCCCTTAAAGTGATGGCAGCAGCCCACCACGTGGTCTTCTCCAGCCACGCTGACCCCCCAAGGGTCAGTCAGGAGGCCTCCCTGCTGAGGCGTGGCCAGTCCCCCCACACCATGAGCTTCTCTGGGCTTTCACCGAGTAGGATGTTAGTACCGGAACCCTCGGCTGGGACACATCCAAGTGCGCTTCCCAGGCAGACCCGAGGGACCTGGGGGGCCAGGCCTGGGTGGGAAGGAGGAGCAGGACAGAGCTCGGGCCTCGCTGCTGGTCACAAGCGGGACAGCACCTGAAGCTTTCACTGCCCACCCACGGTCAGTGAACAGGGATGACAAGGAGCAGAAATAAAGCAGCAAGAAGCACGCGGAACGTGTCTCCCCTGTCTGCAAAGGGAGTTCTGCTCTTGGACACAGCATTTGCTTGTCATTACTCACAGCTGGCTTCTGTCATTCATACCTGTCGCCTCCCTGTCACAGGAGAATGAATGTGACAGCGAGTCCCTCGGCAGAGGGTCTGACGGTCTGAATTTTGTTCTGCTGTGGAGGACAGCAAGTCGCCCTTAGATGGACATGCCCTGTGTCCACACTGAGCTTGGGCTGGCAGGCGACAGTGGACCACGGAGAGAGGCCTCACTGACACGAGCGGCCAAAGTGGGTCCAGCGCCTGCGAACCGGGCTCTCTCTGCCCCCAGAGACTCATGGGCACAGGGCCCAGCATGAGGGCAAGTCAGGGCTACAGGACACTTCCGCCTCTTCCGCTGAGACTGGCCAGGGGGGCCACCTCAGAGGCCTCACATACTGGGGAGCACACGGGAGCCCCATTAAAGCCATGTGAGAGAACCCCTCAGACCTCGGCCCAGAGCCCGTGCCCATGAGAACTGGCTCCCTGTCCATTTAATCAGGAGGAAACAGGGCGGGAAAGGCTCCTGTAACCGGTGACAGTGGCCCAGAGGACACAGTGCATGGTGCTTCTCAGATGCTTCTTAAAGAAGAGTTCCCCCAGCCCCTCGGCAGCACCCCTCCCACACGCCTCAGAAGCCACAGGATGGGCTGGGGCGGGGGCTCAGTGGGAAGGAGGCTCTCATTTCATTACAAAAGACCAAACACAGCTTCCTTGTTTTGGGAAACCCTGCCCCAAGCAGGCACAAGGCCCAGGAGCAGGACGGAGCTGGGGGACTGGCACTGAGACCCCGACCAGGCCAGCAAGCCAGCTGCACACAGTCCGCGCCACTGCACTCTCTCCACTTTCTCCTCCCCCACAACCAGCCTTTTAGCACTTGAGGAAGACAATAATAGGCACTGTGGACTCTAGACCTTGGGCAGACCGTACCCAGGGGCCCCTGCACTGGGGAAGAGCACGTGTGTTGTTGTCCAGGTGACTCGTGTGTAAGAACACCCTGGAGAGCCCAGGTGACAAAGCTCCAGGTGCTGGGGAGCCAGCCTGGAGGAAAACACGTGACACAGTGACCTTTCCCAGAACTCTGGTGACACTCAAGCTACAGTTAAATGTCACAGGTTGGCACGTTGGTAAGGGAGTCAAAATACCACCGCATCCCCTTCTGTTTAGCAATTCGCTTGTTTTGGCCACTTTGAGACGTTGCTAAAGCTTAGTGGCCCTGGAGAACAGGGGAGGGAGCAGCAGCTCCGCCCCCGCAGTGGGCATCATCGGAATTCCTCGGAGGCTGACTTCCGTCTCACCACAGACCAGGCTGGCCTGAGAGCCTCCGAGAGGGGGAGCATTTAAAAAGTCAAAAGCTTCACTTTAGCAACAGGAAAACGAAGTGAGGAACTGAATATGCCTTCACTTCTTGGACGATGAAGCTGGCAGCGTGAACGTGCAGTCAGCTGCGCTCCACTGACCAGCACGACGGGCTAGTGGTCTCGTGCGTAGCCTTCCCTGGAGTCCACAGTAGGCAGCCACCTAGCACCGTATGACTTTGTCTCGCTTTCGGCCAAATCAAAGAGGTAAAGGCCAAATAAAGCCCAGAGCCGGCGGGGTTGGGCGGCCCCAACACGGCCGCTCCTCTGTCTTTAGCATAACTGAGAATCCCTGTCCTGCTGGTCTGTTTTAAAAGTTCATTCCAAATTCAACTCAAACAGAAGTTTGCTATTGAGTCTAGACTGGAACCAGTAATTTGATTTTCTCACAGAACACTCGTCAGCTAATCAAGATACATGATCTTAGGTTACGCCATGCTTTTACGACGCCGTCCCAGGTATACCTTATCAGAAAGCAAACAAGCTGACAATCACATTTCAATGGGCGGCAGCAAGACGGGGGCGAGCAGGTGCCAGGCCCGCGGCCCTGGACATGTGCGACGTGGCAGGCCTGAGTCTGACACGCCCAAACCCAGCAACCACACGCCTGGGAGCACAGGGTGGAAGGAATGTCAACAGCAGTTAATCTAGAAATCAGGAAACGGCCGCAAGCGCAGCACGGCCAGGGGAGTCTACACCTGCAGAAGGCAGTCTGCCTGGTGAGGGGCACCCAGCGCCACCGCACCTGCGCAGCACGCAGCGGAGCCCGGCCCCTTCACAACTCGCCCCAAAGCCCTCGGGGCCCTTTTCCCAGGCCCTGGCTACTCACGTTCGATGAGAAAGAGAAAGCACACGATCCCCATGGCGGCCACGATGGCCCCAGGCACGATGAAGGACAGGCCCCAGCACGTGGACACCCAGTAGCCAGCAATCAAGGACCCCAGAATGTTCCCCACGGAGGTGTGGGAATTCCAGACCCCCATAATCAAACCTCGCCTGCAACACAACAAGAAACAAGGCAGCAAATGATGTCGAGAAGCTTAAACGGGCCAGCTGTGTAGCACACACCAGTGAGAGCAACACGTAAGAGCAAGTCCAGGACTTCAGGGGTGAGGCGGCCACTTCCGCACGATGGATGCAGGACTGGAGGAGCTGACAAGGGAGCTGGGCTCCCCTTCACTGGGAGATGTGTGTCGTCACGCACCTCGGAGCGTCTATTTTTGATTAAAATGAGCAAGGAGGCCCTTTCCTGAAATTCTGGGAAGGCCCCAAACTTACATCTGTGCCTCTGGAATCTAAATTCGATCCTTTGATGAAATACCCCATGACCCAAAGCTCGGGCTGGCCGCGGGATGAATGAATGCAGGACAGCAGCTGCCCCGGCTCTGGAGGCTGGTCCTCGCGCCCGTCTCTGCATAGTGGTTAGCGTCTCCCACGCTTCTGAGCCTTGGGCCTGGCCCAGGGCTGTGTGTCACACAGACCTTACAATGGCATCTGGCCTGCAGTCAGGTCACCAGAGGCGGGGTGCACCTCTGCCCCCGACTTCGTGTGCCTCTGAGTCTGGTTTTTAATGTAGCGTCTGAGTCAAAAGGCCTGGGGCGGGCGTCTGACCTCCACACTTCCCCAGTTCCCGGGAGGCCAGGCAAGGCCACTGCCGGTCAGCTGCACAGAAGGTCACAGCCTCGACCCTGCTCGCTGCAGGGAGGGTATCTCCCAGCACAAAGGTATTGGAATTTCAGAATCTCAAGTCCTAGAGGTTTCAATCATCTCATTGCATAGAATAAACTAGTTTTTTGTTCTGCAATAAATCTAAAGAAAAACTAAAGTCTTTAAAAAAAATCTTTTAAAAAAATCAATGCTGCTGGAAACAGGGCCGCCTTTTCTCACCTGCCTTTTCCAAACCAGTTGCCGAGGCAGGTGACGACGCTGGGCCAGCCGGTGGTCTGCACCAGTCCGTTGATGATCTGTGTCAGAGGACAAAAGGGAGGGCTCACTGGAAGGAAAACTCACAGCCAGAGCCTGTCCTCAGGCGGGGCTCCCAGCAGCTCCCTCTGCTCGCTTCTTGGGATGTGTGGGAGCATAGCTGGGACTCTCACAAAAAGAAGGGGGGTGGGCAGGCCCTATTTGATGTGAGCCTCGACAGCCCAAGATGTATTTTAAACTACATAAGAGTATATATACATATACTCGTATATATAATTACAAATATAATACATAGCTATTGTGATAATTTTAGAATAAGCAGAGAAAAGAAAATCACTTGCTAGGAGATGAACTACTGTTAACAGCTTGGGGTCACGCTTTTCAGTCTCTTTCTAATCTAAAACTTCATAAAGAGAAAACGTTTCTTCTTATAGAACTATGATTGTACTGTAAGTATGGCTTATAAATTGCACGCTTTCACTGCTTATGTCGTGAGGAAGGTCCTATTGTTGGTGAATCTCTGAACCAACTTGGCCTTGGCCTAGCGCCTGGATAAAGTGTTTCTCCACTTTTCAAGAGGACCCTGAGCTCACTATTTAGGAAGAGACATAGGAAGTGTATTGGCCTATGGGTTTGTGTCAGGGGCAAGCTTACAAGGCACCACAAAACAAGGTCCAGCCTAACGCCTCCTACCCCCCACCCCCAGGATGGACCAGCTCTCCAGGAGACTGTCGGGGGCGCCGCTGGTCTGGCCTCAGGGCCGGCCAGGCGTGGCCTCCCCTCCAGGAACATGCTGGGATTCTGGGAAATCGATTTTTCCTCTTCCTTCTAATTTTCTATGAAGTATGAATCACTTTGGTAATTAAAACAACCAAACTTTTTCAAGTCCTATGGCAACATTTTTCAAAGTGAATTCTGTCCAACACCCCCCTAGGCTATCTGGAGTGCCTCAGAAATTGGACTCATTATTTCAAGGGATTTTCCATTTCTGGTCAATATTTATCCACAGGGCTGCTGGGAGGCAGAGCAGCTGAATGTTCTAGGAAGAGCGAGGCCCAGCTGAAAGGGCAAAGCCACAGGGCCCATCTCGGCCTTCACCCCCACCTTCCAGCACCCTTAGGCCCCCCTTTCCTCCCACTGACCACCTCCAATCCCATCCCACTGCCAATGACGCCCAAGTCCTCCCTTCTTCCTGCCCTTGTGACACCCCACATCCCTTCTGAGTGGTCTGATCTGTCACAGGACAGAACATCTCAAACTAAGATTCTTTAGGAGGCAACTCCTGAAGCTAAGGGAAACTTCATGGCTGCTGGAATTTCCAAGAAAAGAGGAGAGGGACTTTACATGCCAGCGCTGACCCTGATGTTGGACAGGACACAGGTCTGCCCCCCTTCCTCCCTCTCCCATCACCTGCTATCTTCTCTCTTGGCAGAGTCAGGGGTCTGCGACATAAACACCCATTCCAACTCATCATGGAAACCCCGTATGTGCCGAGCCATGGACCCAGACCTTACCTGAGTTACCACGTAGAATCCAAAACTGTGGATATTGTAGAAATACCCTAACCCAAAGAGGGCAGTGAAGGCGCCACTGGCCAGCATCCCAAAAGTCAGGTAATACCTAATTGGCAGGCGCTCCCCTATTATGCCACTGAGGACACAGAAAAAAGAAAGACAAATATGAAAAAACACACCCACAATGTACATGACCCCGCGGCTTCTTTCCGGATGTTTTCATGCTGTTCTCTGAGCTTTTAGAACTCCAAAGCACCATAGTTTCTAAGAAGATCTAATCATGACTATTTCCCACTAGAGCATTTATTAGCCAGAAAATGGCAACTGGCAACATCTTTTAAGACTTTTTATTTCTAGTAAAAGTCCCTATTAAATAATGAACCTCAAACACTGCGGGTTACACACAAAACTTTTTCCTGCTGGGAGAAGGGACCACCTGTGACCATGAACAAGCCTCTGGGTCCCTGTGCTGTCATTACGTCACCACATTAGCACGTGAGCTGGCTGAGCTCTGCCAGCTACCCCCGGCCACAGAACTGGGATCTGGTTTAAAGATGAGATTTCCTTTAGGGTAAGGTCTGAAGTACGGGGGGTAACACCGCTATGCTCCTTTTGAGCAGCAACATGACTCAATACAGAGCCGGCATCTTTGGAGAATTCCCTCCTAAGCTGCCCGGGGGCTCAACCCGAGATCAGTGTGGGTTACGTGCCAGGTCCACCATGGTAGTGCTGGTGAGGATGAAAAGTCGTGTTTCCTATTAGAGCGCATATTTAACAGGCTTTTACACCCCACGGCCCCCAATGCCATAGGGAGTACATGCTGGACTGCCTTATGGGAAATGCCAGTGTGGAGCAACTTGACATTGCAACTTACTAATGAATAAAGAAATCACAAGTGATCGCGAGCCTTTTGCAATCATTAAAAACTCTACAGGTCTCATTTTCTTGCACATATCCTTCTAGGAGTCAGATAAACACGAAGCATCATGCAGAATGAAACCTGTCTGCCCACGAACAGCCCTCGGGAACCATCTCCAAAATTCTGGTTTTCAAGAGCCAGAGAACTTCTCCTTCTGAATTCACCAAATAAAAAAGATCACCCTGCTGTCACACAAATGACCTTTTAAGCACTAAAACAGAGGAACCCCTTGAAAATTACAAAGAACAGTCAGGTCACATTTTAAACTGAGTAGAAGCTGATCACACACAAACTCAAGCAGAGCACTCCGGAGAGAAACGAGTTATCTACTCCCACGTGCTCACTTCTGACATGAGGACACATGTCCCAGAGGGGCTGGCTGACCTGCCCAAAGTCACAGAACAAGTGGCAGAGTCAGATGGGCCTCTTGAGAGCTAGTGCCGCGGGCCAGGGCTGAGAAGCGCTCTCCTATGCGTTTCTTGCTTGCTGTACAATACTGGGTCCCAATTCGATCTCTACTTACAAGTTTTAAAAGAAAAGTCTGATGCAATGGACACCATTCCACACTGTATCAGACTCAGGCTCTAAAGGCCACACCGCACCTGCTGGGACCTGCCAGGAACGACCTGGGCTAACGAAGGTGCCCACCGGCTCTAGTTTAACCCGTGTGTCATGATGTCACTAGAAGGCCATGGAAGGAGCAGTGCGTGCCCTTGTCATAGTCAGGAGTCGGGCGTGGGTTTCACAGCAGACAGGATTTCAGAACCCCCACTGGCGAGCTGCATGAAAACTTCTAAGTAGGCAACACTAAAACCACTTCATTTAAACCAGGTTTTTAATCTCAGCAATCCTGACATCCGGCAGGGTTCTCTGTGGTGAGGGGCTGTCCTGTGGGCGGCAGCGTGCTTAGCAGCTCCCCAGTCTCTGCCCACTAGATGCCAGGGGCACCCCTTCTCCAGTGATGACAACCAAAAATGTCTCCAGATATCATTCCCTATTTCTTAGGGGGACAAAATCACTCCCAGCTGAGAACAACATTTAATACTGTTTTCTAGTAACGAGAGAAACATACTCCAACACTTGGGTCTTTCAGTGCTATAGGTTATTGGTGTCCAGTGAGAACACAGCGTTTAGAACGTAAGTCTTACTCCTCAGGCTGGCACGCTGCTAGTGGCCAGGTTGCCGGCCACGCCCTAGACGCCTCAGGCGACGCCATGCTTGTCTTCACTCAGGCTCACGCTCGGTCATGTGCCACAGGCTCGGGCTCCTGAGTCCAGTATCATCTGTGTGCGTGCACTCTGACCAGTGCTGCAGCGGCACGCAAATATGCAACTACAACGAAGGGAAGCCATCGTCTCCATCCACAGAACTGCCTGGCTGGGCAACACGCACGCGCACACGCACACACCACACACGCACACACGGCACTGGGCTGGCGCGGGGCGCAGGTCTGGATGATGCCACACTCTCGGGGGCGGGGGGGGGGGGACGGTCTCAGGAAAGAGACTCAGCAGTCACAGCACCCCCTAGCTTGCGGAATCTCTAAAGATCTCCATGTGAACAAAGCCCTCTTAGGCCGAAGGGCTCAGCCCCTCATTTTGCTTTCTGCTTTACCCCCCGCTGGACTGACCCGGTACCAGTACTTGATCTGCCCCCACATCACACTTACCACCTTCCCCCGGCAGTTCAAGAACAGGAGCAGAAAGGGCCGGGAACAAGCACACGTAACCGATGCTGGGTGTGGGCCTCGTGCCGGCGCCGTGCCAAGTGTCCTGTGTGCACTCACGCATCTAATCCCTACCACAAGCCCACACGTGGGGTGGGAACGACTATTGCCCCCATTTGCAAAGGGAAAACTGAGGTCCAAAGCAGTACAGTGAGCTGCCCGGCCACACGAGCAGGTGGTGGGGGCCGGGATTCGGGTCCCAGCCGTGTGTCTGCAGCCACGCCCCAGCCACCAGCCACCAGCCACCAGCCGCACAGCCAGGTGAGGAGCTCTGCGTGGGCCGAGCAGGACGTCCAAGGGGATGCGTCCAGCATGGCACACGCAAACAGACGGCAGCCCTGGGACCAGAGACGAGGCTGCGCTCAGCTGCGCATCACGGGGAGCTGCCAGGACCCTGTCCCTGAGTGACCACAGCTGGCAGGATTCACAGAGCATCCCAAACCCCGGGGCCAGGAGAGCCATCCAGGGCGGCGCCCTGCTTAGCGGCCCACCCGGGTCGTATAAATGCGCTGCTTCGTGGCCGCAGTCCCTGCTGCTCTCATTGTCGCCACCTCTGAGCAGAGACTGCAGGTGGGCCCATCCCGCACGCCCGGGAGCCCTCCACGCTGAGTGGCCAGAGCCAGCGAGGGGCCCGCGCACGAAGCAGCCCTACCTCAGGTACATGCCGATGGCGTACGCACACAGGAAGGAGTAATCCAGGGCCCCGAGAAGCTGTTGGTAGTTGTCCTGATCTGCAGGTGAGAATCAACAGGCGACGCTGAGTGGTGCTGTTTTCACTAGACATCACGGTACGGTCTGGAGCGGGCAGTAAAACACGAAACGTCTGCCCTCTGAGTGTGGCAGTGCGCTCATGAGGAGGTACACAGAAGCATGGCGCACGTCTTCTGTTCACTTCTCAGCAAAAGGACAGGACCTACCTTATTCGATCGATAAAACCAACAGAGGGCGCGGTGAGCACCGGTTTCTTTATGCTGTTGCATGTTAAACTGGCTTTTTACCCCACGCAGGCCAGCCCCCACCAGGCCTCTGTGGTCTCTCTCCTCCCCCCCCCCCGCCCCGTTTCTGCTCTGCGAGCCTTGACTTTGAGCTCTAATATGAAATGCAAATGGTCTTCAGCAGATCTCCCTACCAGGAGAATGTCTGTCCAGGTAGCAAGAGCCCTGCACACAGGCCCTGCAGACACAGCGGCTGAGCTGTGAGCACTGTGGCAGGAGAGCTGACCCTGGGCAGTTACACTCGAGGACGTCATCACTGCCGCAGAAACTGGCAAGGCTGGAAGAGTCCCACGAGGCATGGGAGAAGCCCGCAGGGGCCGCCCACTTCAGTGACTACACGGTCACGGGTGGACAGATGGAGAACTCACCGAACGGGGCCCAGCCACAGTCAGTCTCATTGCCTGGGGGCTGGTGAGGGGGCGTGTCACTGGCTTTTTGGCTCTGGCTGTTGACCCTGAGTTCGCCCTGGTCCGCAGAAGCACAGTACCTGTGCAGCTCACCCTGCAACATCCACGGGGAGGACAGAAGTCAGAGGGAAGCACTCAGGTGACGGTTGCAGAGTAAGAAGGGTCAGCAGGGTAAGCGTCCCCTCCTGGAGCCTCCCCAGGGCCTGTGCACAGGCCCCACCGTGCCCGCCGGGCTCTCCGGCAGCCCCACGCCTGTGCACACATACAGCACATGCAAGCACACACAGAGCTGCCCGAGACGACTGCTCAGAGCAGCTGTGCAGCCGAAAGTGGCCTGCCGTCGTCCTCGCCACCTGCCCAGGGCGGACGAATGGGTATGTCTTGCTGGATTTATACAGCTGAGGACTGCACAGCAATATAAGAGAGCAAGTTTCAGGTCTGTGTGATGGCGATGATGACTCTCAGAAACAAAACAAGCCTCACAAAGGAGCCACCACGGTAGGGTTCCACTTAGGAGGCTCAAGACGAGGGAAGTGAATCCGTGGTGACCTTGGTGAGAACTGCAGTCAGCTGGAGGAGGGTAAGGATGGGGAGACAGGGCACAAGGAGCCTGCTGGGAGCTGCAAAGGGGCCAGACCTCAACCCAGGTGATCATTTCCTGGGTGAGCATCTAAATATTTGTCCTGGCATGGCACCCGGGACTCGGCCTCTCTGTGGTCAAATGGCTGTGTCACCACCACGGAGCTGTTCTGTTGTCATTTAAACATCACCCTAAAAGCCTAGCCATTGGCTCTGCTTTATAAATTCAGAATAGCTCAGAGCTGGTCCTCCCAGCAGGGGCTTTGTGGTGTGGTGAGTGGCCCTGCCTGCCCCTGCCTGTGCTCAGCTGACACTCCACCAGGCTGACCCTGAGCTCAAGGCAGGGATGCTGGGCAGGGCTTGCGGCCCTTCCTACGGGCAAAAAGCTGGCATTTCCAGTATTTCCCCATTCACCTGATTTTATACTTTCTCCTCTTTGCCTTCAGAAGACAGGTATCTCTGCTCACCTTTCCTGCTGCTGCTCATGGAAGCCCAGCTGGCCAGACCTGGGGCACATTGGTACCACCCCGCTCAGCCCTACTAAGAAAGCCACAGGCTGACGGGAGAGGGCCTGCCCAGGCCAAGAGGGGCCCACAAGCCAGGCTGGAGTGAGTCGGGTAGCCCACACACATCATACACAGAAGTGAGGGAAAAGGAGTGTTGGAGACCACTGCATCAAACAGAATTTGACATCCTATCTCATCATCTAATACTCCCAGGGAGAAACCATCCATGGGAAATATAAGAGATTAGAGCTGATCTCTTTTTGTTTCATAAAGAAGCAGAAAAGCCTTTGTTTTGTTTAATCCTATGAAAAGAGGCAGCCAACCTCCTGGTCGGGGACTCGGGCTCTGAGCTGGGAACCTGACGCCCTGTGCTGTTTCCGACCTTGGCCAAGTCATGTGGCCGGTACAGTGCGGCCAGCCCAGCGCTGCCATAGAGACGACCTGTCACAGTCTCACCACACTGCCTCGGTCCCAACACCGGCCCTCCGGCGCCCGGCTGCTGGCTTCACGGTGAATCAAGATCAATCCTGAAGCCCCAGGAGGCTCCCCACGACTCTCGTTGCTTTAATTCCACAGCACTCCCTGAGGCTCTTCAACAGCCTCTTCCATTTTTATATGTCTTCACATAAAGACATATAAAGACATGTCCTTGTCCTCATATAAAGACATGTTCTTGTCTTCAGCTCTATGTGCATTTCCCCAACCAGGAGGACAAGTACTGGGATTTAAATCTATGGTGGCTGCTCACTGGTCCTGATTTTAGAGTCACAGTCATGGGGAGGAGTGTTAAGGCCCACTGTCTCTTTTCTCGTCCTTATCTTCTTTTTAAAAAACGTATTTCAAAAGGTCTGCAAACATTTTAAGTCATTAAAACTTGGTATGGCAAAAAAGTGAGAACTTCGCAAGCACCTTGAAGGGCATGGCAATTTCCTGCTTCCTAAGAGTCAAGGAGGAATTTTAGAGGCTGCTGAGTACACGCATGACGTCCGCCATCCCGGGGAGTTACTGGAGGACAGGGAGCAGAGCCTGTCCACAGAAGTGACAGCCTTGGCGTCGCCTCTCCCACCGGCCTGAGGCTTAGAGGCAGATGTCCAGCGCTCAGCCACTCACAGGAGTCAAGGTCAGCAGTTACAGTCCTGGACCTGTGTCCTTGCCAGTGACTAGAGAGTGAGGGAGGGGCCATACGCTATAAATGAACTGTCTTGGGCCCTGAGCAATTCCTTGCTCTTCCTACAATAGAGTCAAAAACCATTCAAGCCTGTTGACAGTCTGTAGACAAAATGATGTCAGAGTCAGAAAACGTTCCTGCTTTTCCCCACGTTCCACCCAGCCGGTACGCTGGCCTGTCCGCTTTACTCGTCTTTACACAGAGTCCAGGTAAGTGCCTGCTCAGCAGCTTCCTGCCCAGGAAGTCTGTGTTCAAGGAATACGGGAGAATCACCACCACAGACAGACTCAGAATCAAATCAAATGATCATAGAAGCAATTTGGGAACAATTTAAGATTGGATATTTTGGAGGGAACATTCACACAAGACAGAATAAATATTTAATTAAGCTTCAGAATGCCGAAACTATCAACTAATGTGACTGAAAGTACACTACCTCTAAAATTATAGATCCTAAAAACATTTTAAAGATTTTAATTTCAGGAAAGAATAACTAAAAACCAAAGCAGCAAAATTACTTCCTTCTACACAATCCATTTCCTCCTTTTTTCTTAGCCCCCCACTCTTCTTCCCCCAAATTGCCTCTTAACAACTAGTCCTTACAGAGATTACAGGCAGGATAGGAAATAAAGTGTTTTATGATTTCTTACCTTAACTATGCTGATAGGCTTTCGAGATAAGTGGAAACTTGCATACAGCAAAAATGTCAGAATGAAAGTGAAGGCTCTATACCTGAAACACAAAGCAGTGGTAGGAAATCATATCCAATAATGAGATGCATGAAGAATATGACTATATTCTTAAATTTCCTTATGCTGTGTATTATTCATTCAGTCCTACATCAATTAACAATCCTATTTATAATATTGCTACAATATTACATTAAAAAAACTTGCCACTTTTGCTGTCCAAATCGAAACTATTTAAACATTCATTAAAAAAATTATAATCAAAGAGAAATCTGGGACTCAGAAGATGAATGCATGTTTACAAAGCACATGAAAAGGAAGATTTAGTTTGAAACAAAATTAAGGGCAAGTTTCTTGTAAGCCTGCTATCCTGGGCATCTAAGATCGTATTTATTTTTTACTTTTCAGCTTCTATGTAACTTTTCAGAAGGACACAAGCAAGGAAGAAGCATAAATATCTCACTGACCTCCATGAGGAAAACTCAGTAATGCTGACAAGCTATGAATAAGGCCGATGATATAAAAATACTGGCCCAAAGCCCAGCTGCTCTTTCTGGCTTATGAGAAAAGCAGTTCAAGGGGGAAGTGCTGAAATATGTGGGAGTCTAAAGGAAAGAAGATACTTTAATAAGAAGATAAAAGTTCGTTCCAGTCTAGAAATTTGAACCACGCTATAGAGACATTTCTTAGGGGAAGAAAATAGGTCACGAAGAAAAAGTATTTGGCAAGAGATGAAGACAAGGGCTCCCACTAGAAAGTCGGTCCTCTGTGTGGGGAGGCCCAGCCCCTCATCCTGAAAAGACCTTTGGCTTTTAAGCTGAGTGGTGGCTCCAGTGGTAATTCCCCAAGGCAGAGGCAGCTGGTTAGAACAGAGAAAGGCTGGCCCATGTCCCCGGGGCCCTCGGTGACACTGGGACCCTCCTCCAGTCGCACCTCTACATTTTCAATGCTGTGGCTTCCTCTTCAAGAGCAGTCTTCCATGAATAACACAAAGAATCCTGGGGGTGGGGGGCCTATTTCTTTGGACATTAGTGGTCAAACAAATATTTCCAGATTAAAAAAAAAAATCAAGATGCTATTTGAGGTGGGAAAAAAAGGGGTGGTGGGACCATAGGGCTGAAACCTACAGCCAACCACCAGGATAACCGTGCCTTAGGGAAAGGAAAACACCAACCGACTTGCCAGGCACTCAGTACATACGTGGGAAACGACTAAAGAAATGCCCCCATGCTCTCCTCTTCATCAAGGAGACACACATCTTTCTAGGACTCTTTTTTTCCAAGCTGCCAAAGACCAGATAGGAAAAAAGTGAACCCATAGAAAAACGAGTGTGTAATTTATGCCAAAGAACAAAGGTCACGCAGGTACCGTGGGTTTGTTATGAAGTCCAGTCTCTGTCCTGCTGTTTCTGAAAACTGTCAGGTGGAGAACAGAAGCTCTGTTACCCACCCACCGCTTCTATGTGCCGTAAGTTGCCAGCACAGGAAGCTTCTAGGCCACTGGAACGCTGTGAGCCCGCAATACCCAAACTCCCAGCCCACAGGGAGATTCGCTGGTCACTCACATCCTCGCTGGACGTAAATGACTAGGGGGAGTGCAGTCTGTGGGGGGCCCTGACTGCCCCCAGTGGGTACAGAGCCCCCTTTTCCAATCTCCACAAGGGAGTATTTTGAAAAAGTTCTAAGACTGAGTTACACCCACAGCTCCCAAATCAGCTGAAGAGAAGGCGGAGCCCCCAAGAACGCCATATACCACCTCTGACAGGTGTGCGATCAATCCGGAGGATCTGAATGTCCCAATCACCCAGCTAAGGAGGACTTTGAGAACATGGCTCTGCTTAAATGGGCCTTGGTTCTGCTCTCTACTCTGTACCCACACATAAATAGCCCACTCTATAAATATTCTATTTTTATTAAATATATTAGCATTTATAAAAATAGAATAAATAACCCAGAAATACATAACCCTCCGTAGACAATGTCTGCAGAGCCCCGGGGCCCTAACATACCTGCCTTCTTAGATGCTCGAGGCTGTCCAGGTCATCAGAATCTAGTGGCCATCCCAGGGTCTCCGCCCCCTACCCGCATGCCCCCCTCCCCGGGCCTCCGCCCCCTCCCCACCTGGTCCCCTCCTCTATCCAGCAGTTGGGCAGTGGTGCTCCCCAGTGGGCACAGGTGGCCCAGGACTGCCTGGCTGGGGGATGGCCCCTGAGCACCGTGGGCCACAGAGGGTACAACACGTTTCTGGGCTCCACTGAATTGTCAGCGCGGTTTTGTGCAGAAGTGGAATGCCCTGATGCATCCTCCCTTTGGGGAAGGTAACTGCCCACAGGTTGCCAGGATCGTCTAAGAAGCTTTTTACTCCTGTGGGATTATCCTGGGTCCGGGCTCTAACGTCCTAAACGGCCTTCCCGAAGTCCTCTGCCCATTTTGTGATTCTCTTCTCCTTTCCTTCCCTCCTGCATCACTTCTGATGCAAGGATTTCAGACGGTGCTTATGTCCTTTTATCCATCTCCTACGGGTGGAATACTGTCCTCCCAAATTCACAGCTGTCTCAGATCTCAGAATGCGACCTTATTTAGACCAGCACTTGCAGATGTGACCAGGAAAGCTGAGGTCCTACTTAACTCACGCATGACCTCACATCCAATGTGATCCTAGATCCAGGGACTGATGCCCTCAGGAAGGCCACGTGAAGACATAGGGACAGACAGGAGGAAGGCTATGTGACGACAGAGGCACGACCAGACAAGGACTGGCAGGAAGCACGAGAGACTGCAACGGCGAGGAGGCGCCTTCCCCGGAGCCGCCAGTGGGAGCCGGGCCTAGGACACCTCCACCTCAGGCTTCCGGCAGCCCCGACAGTGAGAACCAGCTCCTGCTCACACACGCACAGACCTTGTTACTGCAGCCCTAGCAAACTAATAGAACCCACTACTTGAGGTGTTTTGTGTAACGTTTAGGCTTCTGAATACTAAACAAATACAATTAGAAATGAATTTTCCAATCCTTTCCTTCGTCAGTGTCCCACTTCCTGTTGGCAGTTCTGTCTACCTGTTGCATTGTTTGCGCCTACCAATACGCAGCAGCGTCCGGGCTGACCCCACGTTCCTATCTCGGCAAGGACGGCATGGGGCAGTGTGCACCTTGAAGGCTTCCTGAGAAACGGTCGCGAATGTGGCATGTTACCAGGTGAGCAGCAGCTGCTCCGAGCTGAGACTCGAGCAGAACGTTTCCTCATCTGAGCGCTGTTTATGTCACATGCGACTCAGGAAAACACACAGGCTTTAGGTGGCAGTTTCTGAGCAGCATGAGCTGGCACAGAAGTCAGTCCAAAGACAGCCTTAGCTCAGAGACACGACACCACGTGGCTGCGAAGCGCCCCAGGAGAGGCACCCTGCTGAGGGGCTACCTCCACGTCACCCCAGGAGGGCGGCTCTATCAGTGAGGACTCTCAGGAACGCTGAGACGACGTAGGGCACTGGTTCCTCCCGCTTTCCCCCAAGAGTGTGTGTCCCCTGATGACATGGCACGGCTGATGGGGACAGGATGGCGAGCTGGCACTCTGCTGTGGGAGGAGCTGGGCTGTCTCCTGTCTCCTGCTCGGACACCGACTGAGTTACAGCCGCATGGACTCACTTGGTTCTGATTTATCCAGCATGCTATGATCCGTTAGTGGTATCGCTTCTTTTAAATCTCCCGTCACCTCAGGTTTGGCCCGTGAGAGCCCTCATTTTTAAGCACGTCCTTGTTTTCTGGCACAAGATGTCCCAGGCTCCTCTTACTTTCCCTGCCCTGGTGCTGACATCGACCCAGGCTCTGCAGATGCCAGGTTTGTTCAGCGAGAAATGGAACGAGAAAGCCCTGACCGGCACAGGGGTGCTCAGGGCTGTGGGGTGTTGTTGCCCCCAGGACCTCTTGGTGGGTAGGGATGAGGCATTTTACACATACACACACACGCGCGCACACGCGCACACGCACATACAACATACACACACGTCACATACCACACACGACTATATATGCCTCTTTCCCCCTGCTTGCCCTCCAGTCCTTGGTATCTTTAGTTCCAAGCCAGTACCACATGGTCCATTCAGCCCCACCCCCATATTTATAACTCCTTCACCATCAGTGAGAAGCGGTCTCCCTTCTGTGATATTGCTGACAAAAATGCATAATCAGAATCGAATCACAAGGAAATACTAGACACCCCCAAAACAAAAGACAGTCTATAAAAAAATGGCTCATGCCCTTCAAAAACGTCAAGTTCAGAAAAGACAAAGAAAGGCCAAGAAACATTTCCAGGTGAAAGGAGACTAAACCCACAGGACAACTAAGTGCAACATCTGATCTTGGACTGGGTCCTGGGCCAGGGAAAAGCTGTCACACACTGGACATCTGACACAGTTCTGAACATGGACTATGGATTAGATAATAGCATTGGATCAGTGTTAAATCTCCTGACTTTCACCTTTGTGTGTAGTTATATGAGAACATCTCATTCACAGGAAATGCACACTGAAGAAATTAGAAATAAAAGGGCATGAGATCAGCAACGTACTTTCAAATGGTTCAGGAAAAAAAATGTGCACGCGCACACACACACACACACACGCGCGCGCGCGCACACACACGGAGAAGCCAATGAGGTGCAATGATAAGCAGCTGTCGGCCAGGTGAGCCCAGGCCCCACAGCAAGGCTGGGTGCATTTTCAGTCCCTCTGCCCTAGGCCCACTCTACTCAAGATGCAAAGTCCCAGGAGACACCAGCAAATGGCCTGAGGTCCCATCCTGCCTCCTGCTGGGCCTGCGCTGTTCCAGGAAGCTCATAGGAATGGACCTCGAGCGAGGCCTTCCGTCAGCCGCCATAATGGGACGGGAAGTCCTGAGACTCACCTACTTATCCCAACTGCACCCAAAGGAGGGAAGTCAGTTCCCAAAAGGAAATCAAAGTGCTGCTAGAAACAGGCAAGTGTGCTGGACAGAAAAACAAACTTTGCAGGAATGTTAAAGCCAATCTCTTCTCTCACAGCTAAGAAAGGTTATATAACTCTTAAAGGCCAAAGAGCAAGTTGGAGGCAGAGATGGAACAGAATTAAGAAAAACACTCTACAGCCTGGCCTCCCAAAGTGTGGTCAATGCACTGACAGCACGCATCACCTGGGAAATGCAGACTCTCAGGAGCCAGCCCAAACTATTGAGTCAGAATCTGCATTTTAACAAGTTCTTGGGGTGATTCACACACAATGAAGTTTGAGAAGCAGTGCTCTATCTTTGTAGGTCTCAATCTTAAAAAAAAGAATTTGTGATATACAGTTCTGTGTAGCATTCTTATAATTTTCTTCTGTGTTTTAAAACTGTATCAAAATAAAGAAGCTAAACACCCCCAAAATACCAGGTAAGTGTTTAAACACTTGTGGCTAGATTAGCAGTAGACCTGAAATGAATGAACGAGGGACTGCTCTGGAAAGAAGGAGATGTCTGAGGTCACACCTGAGACCTGGTGTGGGCTCCACCAACCAGCAGGGGCCCGACAGGCTGCAAAGGTGTGGAGGCCACAAGTGGGTTGTCGTGATGGAGATGACAGGGTCCGGAAAGGCCACTATGGCATAAAAATTATTTTGAGTTCAATTTGAGGAACAAATTATTTATTGTTCCTGAAATCTCTTTTCTGCCCAAAAGCAGAGTCTCCCGAAAGAACTCAGTTGTTGTAACTGTCTTCCTGGGAGCGATGAGGGAAGATGGACTCTTATCGGAAATGAGAATTGTCCGCACCGCACCTAAACAGACACTGTCTTAACACTATCATATCTCCCATCTATTCCCCTAAGGGCCCACCTACTTTTCTAAAAAGTCATCTGTTTTCCCACAAGTCCCCCCACTCCATTAAGAGGGTCTCTAAGCCCCAAATTCTAACAGCCCCTTTGAGTCACATTTTTCTGTGAGCTTCCATACATATGTGATCAGTTTAATTTGCATGCCCCAATTACTGAACCTAAGAGGGTAGAAAAAAACGTTTTCCTCTAGGAACAAAGGATAGAAACCACTGAGAGTGTGGGTTAGAGGCCAGAGAGCCGGGCTCCAGACTCTGACCTCGCCACCTGCTTCTGCCCAGAAGTGTGGGATTCATGAGCAACGTGAGAAGGAATCTCAGAGCTGCTCAGGAACAGAGTGCTGCTCTGGTCTGCAAATTTCATTTCCTCTCTGGAAGATCTGCCCCAGTCAGGCCACTCACTGGAGAGTGAATATACTTATTTTACCCACAGCTATTTTGTAATCCTGCCGGTAGTCAGCGGTCATTTCTTGATGGGGACCATGATTATTACAGAAACCACTGAGGACCACAAAGGGTCCAAACGCTATCTGTCACTGCCAGAACCAAAGACAAAGGGCAACTCGGCATGTGTTCCTGGTCATAGCTTCCAACAAGCAATCCAACAGTTCCGGGCAGGCCAGTACCCACGTGTGTTTTACAGCGGAGCCGGGGAGAGAGCTGGCCACACGGTGGTCCCCACCTGCACGTGACCACCCGGAGACCGGAGTCGCTGAGACTTACCATTGATCCCTGGAGAACGAGACCAGGAAGCGGATGCCGGTGGGGAGTGGAGCCATTTACGCACAGACCGTGGGCTCCAGTCACGGAATCCGTGCTTCACAAAGAGGCCGTTAAACCTGGTTCCAAGTGGTCCTCTGTTGCCCTGGACTCACACAGCCTGGAAAGCGAGACGTCCTCTTAGGTCCAGCGGGAGTCCGCTCTTCCTTCCGGCAGAGGCTCGACTCTCTACAAGGAGAAGGAGGAGTTGAGAATTCAGGTGTTCTGATAATGACACCGTGGTGTCCCTGGCAGAAATAACTCCCTGCATGGCTGCTACCCAGCCCAGATCAAGGCCTTCCCTGACAACAGGGTCGCCCACCCAGAGGGGCTCTAGGTGGCAGGAGAGCGTCTGCCCTGAGGGCATCTGTTCAAAGAGCCCTGAAATGATTTTCACAGGATGTTCTGATGAGGTAAAAAAGAGCCACTTAGCTCCTCTCCGTCTGGAAGGCTTCCACTGAGGAAGCCATCGACCTTGCCCACAACACCACTGACCTGACACTGACTTTCACACGAAGCACTGCTACGTGCCCAGTGCTTACAGCATGTGCTCAACCAAAGCGGCCAGGACTCCGGCCGTGTTCGAGTCCACCCACTTGGACAAGGCCACACTGGAGCCACCATAACAGAGTGGAACGTAGGCCCAGACCAGATGGCAGCTCATCAAATCAATCACGTAACTGGCTGTGCAACTGAACTGAAATGCATCGAATGCTGTGGGAATGAACTTCGGCTCCTATCTGCCTCTTCATTTCTCATCTCCTGTGGTCACTTCAGAGGCCACGGGAAATGACCCCATTCTGAAGTCAGGGCTGCAGGCAGAGCAAGACAGGAAAGAAGTGGCAGGGAGGCCTGAGCGCCGCAAGGGGCCTGGCACACAGGCCTGCTTTCCTGCCCCAAGGCTGACCTCACGGCTTGTCTTATTTTTCAGTTGTTTTTCTACACGTGGTAGCAGGAATCTTTTGGACCAATGAGTTAAATAAGACAATTCCCAGTGTATACAGGACCGTGGATTGACCTGTCTCACAGTTATTTAAAATTCACAGGTTATACACTTTTTAAAAAGAAAGCTACTTTTGAGTAAACATTAATCTTGATTTAAGAAGCTGACATTTATTTAATGTCTTCAAACAACTTCCTTGAGATAACAGACGTCGCAGCAAATAGTTCAGATGTAGAGGGCTGAAACTCGATTCACAAGTGCCCGTGTCTTCCCAATTAGAATGGATTCCCTCCTCCACTTCATTCCTGTCCTCCCTCCAGAGTGAGCTGTTTCAATGACTTTTCTTTATACCACTTTCGGGGGGGAAAAAAGTAAAGCCTTTGGTGAGCGCTGATCCTGGAAACCCTCACCCCTCCATCTTGTCCCAGGGAGGCAGTGCAGAAGCCCCCTCTGCGCCAGCCGGAGCTACGTCTCTGCCCCCACCAGCTTGGCCCAGACCCCACCAGGGCCTTCACTATATTACGCAGCCTCAGCTACTCATTCCCCCGGGAGCGTCACCTGGCCCCACAGCTGACCTCGGGCTGCATCACCTTCTGCAGCTAAAAACAGGGAGGATGACACCTACGTTTTAGGGCTGTTACAGGAAGAAATGACAACCGGAGGAAAGCACTCAGCAGCAGCCTGGCACTTAGCAGAGGGTCAGTAAACAGCCGCTGGTGTTGTTCTCATGGTAAATTCAGGAGAGGAAGGCACTGCAGGGGACTGCCGTGTCCCATCCCCTGGTTCAGAAGCCAGCACACAGCAAGCGCTCAAGAGATATGGGGAATGAATTTCCACAGTTTTTCAAAATCGTTCTTGCTCAAATCTCTACATTTAAAAAATGTTAGTAAAGTTCTGCTCAAAATGAGTGGACTTCTGTTTGGGCTTAAGTATACTTCAAGAAACAAGTCTGCGACGATGACTTCAGAGTAAAGGATTTGGTTTAACTTTTACAATGGAAGGCCAGAATGCAACATCTTCCTGAGTAAACACACTGCTTCTCTCAGCTTGTCTGGAAATAGTCTACTGCCATCTAATGAATCCATCAATCAACCTCAATTCAATTCTGGCCAAACCTGAAACAGCAAAAATCCAGAAGGCACTGGAAAATCAGCAGGAAAGAAAACTCGATTTCCTTTTAAAACAGTGTGGGCTCTTCTGCCTGTGAACCAGGTGAGAGCAAGCGCTATAAATTCTCAGAGTACAATTAAGACGTGCACAGATCGCAATTTTACACGTGGGATGTTCGGAGCTCAGTGTAATGAGTTCCTCCCCCTGCAAAGCCAGGGCCATGCTTTGGAAACCATCCTGTGAGAGCTGGTGCAGACCTCTGAGGTCCTCAGGGAGGACTCCGTTCCCGCGCGTGAGCCCACGGCCACCCTGGGAGAGGTAGCATGCTCACTTCTGGGCAGAACAATGAGGTCAGTGGCTGGCCCCTGGCAAGTGGACGCTGTGCGGACAATTCAGGTTCATCCAGTTTCCCTCTGTCCCCTCCTCCCGCCCACCCCCACCACACACGGCAGCAGAACTGGAGCAAATCACGTGGTTTAAACCCTGTTTGGGGCACACAGCCCAAGTACATAAGAAGATATACTTTTTTTTTAAATGTGTGTTAATAGGCACCCCTGGAACCTATAGGGAAAAGTGTCAGAATATCCGGTTTCATTCTACTGTCAGAGAGGCGACTTGGGAACCAGCCCTTCAGAGCATCTCTAAGAAAACCTTCTGCAACAGCCCAACCTAGTCATCCATTACAGAATGACCCGAGGGAAATATGCGCTCTCGAGCCCCACCCTCCCACTCCACACTGGGTGATCTGTGCAGCCTCGAAAGTTCCGCATACTCTTCAGAGACAAAAATAATGAGACTCAAAAGTAAGTAATGGCCAGAGCATTATTGAAAGGGCCTTTCCACAACTAAAGCACTGTTGTAAATAATCAAAGCAGCCCCAGGCGTATTTTAAATCATCTACTCAAAGACCAAGTTTTAAAAGTGGATCTCATTTCAAGGCAAAGGTGGGTGGGAAATGTATGTCTTCTCAGAAAGAGGAAACAACTTCCTTTCTAGGAAACAAACACACCTGCTTCTATGGCTAGTGCTTTGAAGGCTCTATTCAACATTTAAGATGAATGCCAGTGGCCACTCTCTCTTCCCCTTGGCTTCAATACGGAAGGGAGTCCTCCCTCCACACCACCAACAACGGGACCTCAGAGGTGAACCAGCACCTGCCAATGCAGTTCCAACACAGCGCAGGGGAACTTGAGGGCTGGAGGCCAGGACTTCCAGCGTGATCTCAGAGGAGGTTAAAGCGGAGCCGGGGGAGGGAGGGGCGGGCAGGAATCGAAGCTAGTTCCCCACGTTTTCAAACCGCCTCACACAATTTAAGTTCAAGGGCAGGCGGCACTTTCCAGGCAGTGAGCTCTGGGAGACGAAAGGAAAGACTGCCTTAGGGTTCCACCTTTAGAAATTCAAACCTGGGGTGGGGGAAGGGGCTCTCCAGTGCGCTGCGTTCAAATGCCAATCCGGATGGTTCACGGCGTTCGTGGCATAAGCAGCGAGAAGCTGGGAGCGCAGGAGGATGGCGCTGGAGGTAACAGGAGCCCGTGGTGGCCGGCGACTGGCGGACTTTCCTGGCTTTAAGCCCCACAAATACCTGAGGTCACGGGCATGGCTCGCGTTAGCGAGGAGGCTCAGCGGCTCCGGGAACCAGCGAGCTGCTCCGCAGACAGACAACCGAAGGCCCAGGGTGCTGACGTGCCAGCCTCCGGGTGGCTTTCCGCGCGGGCTCCTCCCCAGCGACTGATCCGCGGAGGTGGACCCGGCGGGCATGCCCACACCCACGTCACGCGCGGATAACGCGCCGGTCTCCTCCCGCGGGATCCCTAGACCCCGGGCTGTCACCGCGGGCGGGGTGGGTGGGGAGGGACCCGGCAGCACAGCTCGTCCCGTCCCTGCCTTCACTTCCCGGGAACGCCCGTGCCACCCGGTACCGGACGCCGGCCGGGCGCCCGCTACTCCTCCAGCGCCTTCATTCGGAGACTCCCCAAAGCTGGGGGAGCTGGCGACAGAGACAAAGACGGGCGGAGGGGGCGCAGGGCGCAGGGACCCGGCCGGCCGCACGGGCGCTGCCCCCCTCCGGCGCTGCCCCCGCCTGTCGCCCACGGTGGCAGGTGCCCCGAGGCTGCGCCCCCAGAGTCCGGCTTCCCCGCAGGTGCGGGCGGTGGGGAGGGGTCCTTGCGCCACTTCCCAGCGCCGGTCCCCGTCCCCGCGTCTCACCTGTGCCGCCCAGGCCCACGCCACGCAGCCTGGCCCGGTGGCCGGGCCTCCGTGGGCGCTTCCTGCTCTGACTTCCTGGGGCAGCGCGGAGGCCCCGCGGCCCTTTCACTTTCCCGTGGCCGCGGGGCGCCCGGCCCCTCCCCTTCCAGCCCCCCGCTCGCGGTCCTCCCGCAGCCCCCGGTCCTCCCGCAGCCCCGGAGCGCGCCGGGGTCCCACACGGCCAAGGGGGCGCCCCCGCGCGGAGAGGCGCCGCCCGCCAGCTGTTGGGGCCGCGGTCATTGGTCCGCTCAGGATTCTTCGCGGCCATCCTGTGCCTTGCACCTGCCGCCAGCCCAGCGGGCGCACGGCATTGACTGATACGTTCTCCACAGGCCAAGCCCGAGCTCCCCAAGGGCCCTTTGTCCTCGAGGTAGGTCTTAGCAACAGGAACAAAGCCAGGCGTCCCCCAGGAAGGACCAGTGCTAAAGAGGGCCTGCTGCCTGGCCACCTCACCGCCCTTCCTAGCGCCCCATCTCACGGGTGAGAATCAGGAAACTAGCATTCTGTTAAGTGACAATGCGGACCACGAGGCTATGTTGAACCATCTTTCATCACACCTGTGTGCACGCGTGACACACGCAGCTCACACGGCTGTGCTGGGGAAGCCCAGCCTGGCCCGGTCACTTGGCCCGGTCACCCAGCATCGCTGGTGCCCTCACAGACAGTTCCCATGTCACCAGGAACAATTGCTCTCTGAATCCCATGCTCACTGCTGGCCCAAATTTGACCTTGGGCAGCCTGTGAAAAAGGCCAGATTAGAGACCAGCCTAGGAGGACCGGCAGAACGCTCACTGTAGACACATGGCATCCAACTGAAGCCAGGAGCCCAGCTCCCAGGAGAGCACTTCTCAGGAAAAGCCAAACCAAGCAGAAAATACATTTGACAAATGAAATTCCAGAAGGAAGGCTGCCCCTGCTTTCAACAATTCTTAAGGCTAAAACCAATCCTAGGCCGGGCTGTAAATGCCCAGAAAGGTCTGTGTGGACAGTGCCCTGGGCCTCGGGCGGGCACCATGCCCTACGCTGCCCAGCACTCCCCTCACGCCAGCCTGGGAAGGCTGCCCCTGCCCTGCCAGGCCCTACAGTTTTCCCCGGGGGCTGTTGTGTTTCCAGAACACCTTGGTATCTTTTTCCATTTGCTGAATTGGGCTGCATCGAGTGCACCTCTCAGGCTTTTGAGAAGTGTTCTCCATGCAGAAAGGAAAGCTGGCAGCCTCACTGTGGCCCTAATGTGCAGCCACAGGACACCTGCAGGGTCCCCTCATCCCGCAAGGGAGCTGGTCCAAGCCTCTGGACTTCTCTTTCCCTTTAGGGTGGTCTCTTTCTGTGGACCTCCTGTCTGCGGGTTCCTTCTCCTCCCTTTCCTAACACTCCATTCCTGGTGAGCCCCAAACCAGTCCAATCGGGCCCCCAGCTCCCTTTCCTTTGGGGCACCCTGCAGAACTGCTCAGGGCTCCTCTCTCACTGAACTGGGGCATCAGCCACCCCAGTTCCAAGCTCTCCCTCATGCAACCCACTCTCTGGCTGTCTCACACCGCCCTTCTAAAGGCCTAACCCACCCGGGCGTCTTTCTGCCCATGGCTGCTGGTTGCCAAGATGCGTGCTTTCTCCTACATTGGTATTTCTGCCTCGGTCCTCCTGATCCCAGCCTGGCATAGTGAGCTCAAACTTGGGGGCCCAGGTCAAATATTTCTGTTCTCTCAGGCAGTCTTCACTGCATATTCGGGGTGCTGCAGACACCTCTGGATCCTGACATATCACAATGAGTTAGGACTAGTTATCTCTAAATCCATCTCCTGGCCCCCAGACATGGGTTGGAGGGCTTCTCGGGGTCATGCCCACTCCGAGGGCACTGAGCCACGATTGCAAACTGCATGAATGGATGTGGTGTGACAGTACAGGGTATCCCAACATTTTTCACATTTTCTCATGGAGAAAACGATAATATTTGTATGGCACCCTAGGGAAAACCAGAGGGGACTTATCACATTTGCTTAAAAATATTAATCTTTTATAAAACGTTAATTTTTATATTAATTTTTTATATGATTGTAAGAAACATTTAAAATGTGTTGGAGGAGCTAGTAAATTTGTGTAAAACTCCCTAATAATACAGTTCACATTCTGAAATGAAAACCTGTGATTGCTCTGATGAACACATAGTTTTGTGCTTGAAAATGATAGCACACAAGTTCAGGCCAGAGGGGGCAACTGGGACGCCAAGACTGAGACACTTTGTTCCTGCAACTAATGATAACTTTAAAGCCATTTTTTATAATCACACAAATTTTACAACAGTTGAAATGATATTTAAAGAATCTAACAAGCCTTCCTTATCTTTCATTGACATGCAAGACTGAAATTTCTTGTGAGAGTCGAATGCATTTCCAATCCAGCTACACTTCACATCCAGTACTTTAAATCAGCACCAAGCATGCCAGGCCCAGGGAGGTGTGTCCTTGGGCTGCTGCTGACTCAGATCCAGCCAGGACTCCAGAGAGATGAGGCCAGATGCCCAGACTCGCACTGCCTGGGCGGGACCCTGCTGCAACCCCAAACTTCCATGCTGGCTTTGAATTTGTTTTGATTTTATTTCAGTAGGAGAGGAACAGATGAAATCAGAGGCACGCGCACTCTTATCCAACAAATATTCATTGGGTGCCTACAGAGGCCAGCCCTACGCCAGCCCTGACGCCTCTCGGAGTCAATAAGGGGCCTTGCCTTTGCAGAGTTCACAGAGCAAGAGGCAGGTGGCAGGCATAGGTGGTCCACTCAAAGGGAAACTGATGTGAGGGTCAGGAAGGGGCTATATTCATTTCCTAGGGCTGCACTCTCAAAGGCCTTCAAACCAGGTGGCTTAAAACACTGGCAACTGATGGGTCAGGAGGCCAGAAACCTGAGCTCAAGTTGTCAGGGCCCGCGCCCTCCGATGGCCCTGGGAACAACCTGCTCCAGTCTTCCCTTAGCTACTGGTGTTGCTGGCAATCCTTAGTGCTTGCTGGCTTGTAGGGACATCGCTCCAATCTGCCTGTCATCACGTGGCCTTCTTCCTGTGTCTTCACATCGTCTTCCATTGGTGTGTCTGTGTGTCCATGTCTCCCCCTCATGAAGACACAGTCACAGTGGACTTGGGGTACACGCTACTCCACAAGCCTTCAGCTTCACTAATTACATCTGCAACTAACTACCCTATTTCCAAGGACGGTCACATTCTCAAGTTCCAGGAAGGAAATGGCTTTTTTTGTTTGTTTTCTTTTGGAGGGTGGGGTACTATTTAACTCAATACAGGGCCATTGCATAAGTTTTAGCAGGGTGCAGGGAAATTAACGAAAATGCACCCCCAGGCTGACACCACCAGGAAGTTGTTAAATCATTAGCACCCTAAGCCTCAGGCTGCAGAGGGCACTGCTAGACAGAAGGGGCTTTGGTAGGAATGCAGCTGCCTTCACATTACAGCCCAGCAGGGAAGGGGTGCCGTAAACAACCCCACCTGTCTTCCTGCCCTCCCCTGACCCAACCCAAGACAGGTGAAGGCCCAGCGGCCACATTGCGGCCCCAGGAGGCACTAGGACAGGTGTGGCCCTCCCCGTAAGTGAAGACTGCAGACAGGTAGCCAGCAAGCCCAGCACTGTGTTACGTGTTACAACAGAGGACACACGGGGTGCAAGAGAAGGTCACCTGACCCAGACTAGCTGGTCATGGCAAGTAACATCTCAGGAGCATACGAGGAACTGGCCAAGGGCATAGAAAGGAGGGGACACAGCATGTTGTCACAACAGAAGCCGCAGGCCAGATTGGGAGTTAGAAATGTTGCAGGTAACGTGAGGGTGCAGAGGGGTTGAGGGGACAATACAGCCCGAGATTTCAGTTGTTGGGAGCGCCGACTGGAGAAAGGTCTAGGTGAGAGAAAGGAGGCAAGGGAGAGGGAGGAGCCAGGATGACCCCCAGGCATCCAGCTTGGGCAGCTAAGTGGATGGGGGCATCTTCATGGAAAGAGGGAACATTCAAAGGCCAAACAGACGGGGGTGGGCTGAGGCAAGGACTTTACTTGCTCTTGTTGAGTGTGGGGTTCCTGGGGAACCTCTCAGTGGAGATGTTGACCGGGGCTGGATGTGTGGTCTGGAGTCTGAAACAATCCTAGGCCAGCGAGCGAGGCCTGCTATGGATAGCAATTGACAGCCAGGGAGTAGAGAATTTGCCTGCGCAGGAGACTAGACTGAACCTGAGTGCTAACTCTTCAGGGCCAGGCAGGGCGGAGGGGCTGGAAGCCAGGAATGGATTGGTGGGAAAAGCCAGGAGAGTGTGTTGTCCAAGAAGCCCAAGGAAAGCAGTGTTTCCAGAAGGAGAGAGAGCGGTCCACAGTCAGATGCTGCGAAGATGTCAGGGTTTGCTGGCTTCACCCAGAAGCTCGTGGCTGACACTTCCATAGGGGTGGGGTGGGCGGGCAGATTGCTGTGGGTGAGGATTGAGTAGGCAGCACGGAGCAGACCACCATTTCAGGAAGGGAAGAGACAGGAGGGCCCAAAGCTGGAGAGGGACTTGGGAAGGAGGAGGGTATTTGTGAAACATGGACATTTTCAAGCATATGCAGCAGTTCAGAGAACACTGCAGTGAAACGCATGTACCCATAACCCAGCTGCATCAATTATCAACACACGGCTGATTTTGTTTCCCCTCTATTTTGACTTCACTTCCTGCCCCAGGATCATTTGGCAGCACATGACTGACATAGTATCTCTTCTGTAAAATTTTATCTGTATCTAAAAGATACGGTTTTAAACACAACCACAGAACCATCATCATGGCTGTGCCAAACCAGAACACTTCCATAACAGCACCAAGTGTCCAGTCTGTGTCCTCACTTCCCTGACTGTCCTATAAGTGTTCTGGCTCTTGCTTTTGTTTGTTTTAAACAGGGATCCAGACAGTTCACAGGTGTGCTGTTTGACACGTCTCCTCATCTGGAAACTTCCCGGCCTGTCTCTCTCTGCCCCAGCTGCTGGTTGCCGTTGTTGTCATGGAGGCAGGTCACTTGTCTGTTTCCTACACTCTGCCTTGTGCAGACTCCGCCTTCACGCTGTGGTCTAAACGTTCTTTTGCCCCCAGCACTTCCTGAAATTGGCAGTGAGGTGTAGAGGCCTGATCAGATTTGGTAGGTTCAAAGCAGGCACACGGCATCTGGGCATCTCGTTCTGCGGTCTGAGGGTTCCTTCTCTAAGTTCACCGATTCTTTAGAAGTCAGGACTCACAGAAGGGAAACTGTGATGGCCTAATTCCACTCTTCTGTCTTTACCAGCATACTTCTGTAACGAGAAACTTCCCCTTGTCATGTATCTAGTTAACTCTGGGGTAGTTTGTACAGGAAAAGCAGGACAAATTCGGAATAATGCCTTCCTTTGTCACTTTTCGAAATGAGTTGGTTTTCTAGTATTCTTCAAAAGTCATCAGTGTGTTTTGTTACATGAACTGGGGACTGAGTCACAGCTGGTGTATGCTGACCCACTGAGTACGCTTCTTACTGAATCTCACTTGCCTGCCTTTGGCCAGTGGGAGCCTCTTCTCAGGGTTTGCAGTCCTTCTGACACGACCCTGGCACCTTTGAGTGTCACTGCTTTCTAGTGTGACATGCTATTCTGAGCTCATCTCACCGAGTTCCTGCCCCAGATCTGGAAGCAGCCATCTTTCCTAGCAGGCCAGGTCCTGAAGAAGTAGGAGAAGACAGGAGTCGGTACGTACAGGAGAGGGGCTCTCACTCAAGGACACATGTCCCTTCACAGGCAGAAAGACAAGGGATCCAAAGCGTGTGTGGAGAAATGAGCTGAGGATGGAGAAGGGACAGTGCGTAGGCAGAGGCATTTTGGAGGAGGAAGGCCCCAGCTAAGAGCTCTCATCTGTGTTCTTGTTGTCACAGAAGGTGAAGACCGTCGCTGAAAGTGAAGAGGGAGGAAGTGACCTCTGGTGTTTGCGGAAATCTGGAGGAGTGAGGGTAACCACTGGGAACCCTAACGAGAGGATAGCAGCTGTTGCCAGGCAATGAGCTTGAAGGAAACGAGTGAATTTCTATTGGCGCCGATCTGTGTGACGGTGTGTAAGTGTCTGGGAGCCCAAGTGGGTGCTGGACAGGTGGGCAGAACCCACCAGAAGGGAGGCTTTGCCATCCGTCCAACTTGCAGTGAAGACTCACTCCTTTTCCCTGCTCTTAAGAAAGAGGCAACTGTGACACCTACTGGAAAGCTTGGTCATTCATGTGAGAGAAGCACTAAGAGCTAGAACCTTCTATGTGCAAAAGAAGCCCTGTGCTAGGAGCCAGGGTTGCGATGAGAAATAAGTTTTGAAAAGGACATCTGTCCAGGAGCTCGGCCTCTCCAGGGAAACCGCGAGGTGTGGCGAAGAGGCCATGGGAGGTCCAGGAGAGGACAGAAGCCCCAGCCGGGCCAAGGCGGGCGCAAGGGCAGGCCCTGCCTATCTGGAGCTGGGAGGACCGTGGGCCTCAGAGCCCGAGAAAATGCCTCAAGCTTGGAAAGCATAAATGCATCACCCATTATTTGAGATAAGGAAAGGTGAAATCAGAACCTGTTTACTTAACGTGGATAATTTTATCTCTGGATAGAAAAGCAAGAGTTGTAGCAGTGTGGGCGCTAATCGCTGAGCCGGGAGAGCTCTGTTCAATGCTGCTGATAATAACAGAATGAGGAGCGTCCCGCTGTGAAGCGTGGCCCACCTGAAGCGTGGTTCCAGGCAGACCGGAAGGCCATGTGCCAGGGAGCTGGGGCCCCATCAATTGTGAGGCGTGGGCCTGCCGGGTCCTGCTGAAGCCCAGAGAGGAGCTGTCCAGGCCTTCTGGCTGCTCAGGCTGCACCGGGCCTGACTGGCTCATGTATGAGAGCTCCCTCTCCCCCAAGGGCTCTCCTCCTGGATGGGAAAGGGAAGGGCCCAGGCAGGAGCCTTGAACATGGTTAGAGGGGGTTAGAGCGTCTCCTTGGCTATATCTGTTGGTCCCAGTGGGTCAGGAAGTGGGAGGGGGTGTCAGAGAGCTAGGTCTCATCTCCACAAGAGGTCTGAAGCCACCGAAAAGTCAGAGTGCTCACAGTCTTTAGAAACAAGGAGGGGCACCGGGGTGGGGGTTGGGGGGAAGCCAAGAGTGGAAGGCAGTGGCCTCTGGGCTGTAGGATGAGGAACGAAGGGACAGAGCTGTGTCTTTCAGTACTGTTTGATTTTAAACCACAGGTATGCATTGTCAAATAAAATAAAAATTAATGTTAAAAAAGAGAAGGCTATGCTTGGCTTAGGCAGTGGCTTGTTGGTGGTAGGATTGTAGACCCTGCGATACCTGAGTTTGGGACACATTTCCAAGTGTCCTGAAATCATCTGGAGGAAATGGCTCATTTACACGGGTGGGCTTGGCAAACTGCCTGCAGAAGACAGGGTGAGCCAATGTCCTTGCTCTGGATCCTTGGCCCTGATCCTAGAAGAGATCTTTCTTGCCTTTCCTGTGTACGTCGGTAAGTGGTACGGTCCCTGAGAAACGTCCCCTCCCAGTGCCTTTGGGGGGAACTGGAGCCAATTGGCCGAGGGCTGCTGAGGGGCTGGCACTGAACTGGGACTTACACCCCCGCCAGGCAAGCTCCCCTCCGGGCTCATGTGTCGCCTGAGTCTGTCTGCTGTACGTTCCCCTTCATTTTCAGCCTCCAGGTAGTTATCAGGTCAGGAACGTGGAAATAGAAGCTGACCCATCACCCAAGGAGTCACTCCCTCAGTGGAGCTTGGCAGATAAATGTGGTAAGCATGACAGGAAATTTTACAAGGTTTTCCGCAAGGCTCAACACTCTCCAGCCCAGGCGTGGTTTGGTCAAGTATATGGCTTATGTTGAGGGCTGTACTTAAGGCTCCCTTTGGGCCTGTATTTGATGATTTCGGAAGACAAGGTACTTTTATTCGAAACAATATGCTGACTAATAAGCCTGGTGGGTTGTAACAGCCACTGCTCATGTTCCCTCACCAAACCTAGTTGTCTTGCTTAGTACGGCGCCCATCTTTTCTCAGCCGACATGGAGTCTGGGCAGGTCTGGCCTCGCATGGGGAGGCTCTTTGACCAAGCAGCAGAATCCACCGTACTCACCAGGGGGCGGACAGTGCAGGAAGCCACTGCCCCCTAATGACCTCAGCACTCACTGTGGCCACAGGAAGGCTGGGCGCGGGGCTCTGCCAAGTAGCTATGTTTTCTAGTTCACTAACTGTTTCACTTCTATGGTTGAAACCATTTGTTTTCAGTCCTTTCTAAAAATAGACGTGTGTAACTCAGTAATAGATGTGATTTATTGGCTATGACATTTTTTCTTTACTGTCCCTTAAAGTCATCTTTTTGAACACCAGTCATGAGTCCACAGTGCATAGCGGTCTAGGAGGAAAGGCTGGGATCTGGAATCTGAAGATGTGGGTTCAAATCCTGATTCCACACTTACTGGTGGGGGACCCTGGGATGTCACTTTACTCTCCGAGCACTGGTTTCCCTACGGTGCCTCCCTGGGGCTGACGTGAGGGTGAAAGAGGTAATGTGTTAGGATGTGGCCTCTATGAGGACAGAGAGCTCTACCTGCTTTGTGCACCGGTGAGCCCACATCACCTGGAACCAAGCTGGCACATGCAGATGCTCAATAAGGCTCTGTTTCCGAATGACCAGTCACAAATGTCCTTCAGACTGTGAGTCAGCGCACAGAGGCTTGGGCTACTCTAATTACTGGGAAGCGCAGCAAGTTATTCCGATCACGTAATGATTCTAGGACACGTCGGGAGCTGGGGTAAGAGAGTCCTTTTCGTCAGCTTATTTTGTTGATTTGCCGTTTCCTTCCAAAATGGAGTTTGACTCCCTGCCCCTCATCTCTAATCTAAATCCTGTTAAGGTTTGGTTAGGTGGCAGGAAGTTAATAGAGGTTTTTAAACCAAATATGCCTACAGAATCCAAGCTATCTGCAGCTGACAAACTATCATGTGGCTGTTCTAAGGGGACTAATCAAAGGAATGAACTGGTGAAGTGAGATTATTTTCACCAAACTGACCTTAGTACAAATGCCTATTTTTACATTTCCATTCTCGTTCAATGGGGGAACTTCAAGGCTCCCTGCACCGAGACCCTGGACCCAGTGCGATAAATAACTGGCACTACGCTGCTGAGTTCCGGCATTGCCTGGAGGGGGTTGCCAGGGGCCTGGCGTGGCCCAAAGCAGATCCCAGCCTGGCTCTTTTCCACGCCAGGTCTCAGGGCTCAGATGGTGCGGGTGCCAGTCCCAGGAAACCTAACACTACCAGCCTGGTTTAAAATCTTCCTGGCTGTCAGGAAGGGGGGAGGGAAACGATTCACTCCCTTCACGCCCATAGTTGGTCCACAACCACTAAGGGCTTGTCCTAGCAGCTCCATCCTCCTGGGGAGGACAGAAAGACGCACAAACAAGCAGGCATGCCAGGAGCCGTAAGAGGAGGGGCCAGAGCTGAGGAAGGGCTTTTGCTGGGCATCCCAGAGTACTGCTGAATGAGGTACCCAGAAAAGACACCTGAAACAGTGTTTTCTTAATAACAGACTGGAGTGGAATATCCTTAAGTAACCCCCCCCCTCAAATCTGTATTAAACATTTCCATTCATTCTTTTATCGAACCTTGACTTGAGTCAAGATAATTCTGGTATATCTTTAAGGTAAAACACTATTCAGTCTTAAAACACTTTTGAAGAAGTTTTCACACGTTTACCACATAGTGAAGGGTATGTGGTCATGGCAAGTGACAAATAAAACAAAGTACAAGTATATATGCATTTGAAAAGCCTAGAAGGGTTCACACCAAAATGCCAGCAGCGGCCTTGTCTGGGAGGTGAGGTTACTAGGTCTTCACTTTCTTCTTTCTACTTTATTGTACTTTCCCGACTTGCCAAGGGCATTTAGTAATTTTAGTACTCTGAGCCTCGACTAAGTGTCAGGCTCCGTGCCAGACTTTGGGGGTCAAAGCCCTGGGGGCACTTGGGGAGGTTAACCTGGAAACACAAGTCACAACTGTGCAAGGGGTGTGACAGAAGCACAACCAGAGGGAAGGTAAGAAGGGGCCTGAAGCAGTTAGGACAGGCGTCCCGGGGAAGGTATCAGAGTTGAAGACTTGCTCAGCAGGGAGAAAAACAGGGGAACAACGTACACAGGGAGATGAGGGTGCCCTGAGGAAAAAGGATCTAAATAACTGGTAGATGAAGAATAAACCTTGGGGGGGGGGGGAGGCCCTTATCCTCGCAAATAATCAAGGAAACACAAAGTAAAGGCACCAGGAGACGCTGCTGTACCCATCAAGTTAGCAAGCAGGAAAATGACTTACGGCAGGTGAGGCGGCAGCGGAGTCCCTCACTGGGCTCGAGCGGGGCCGGCAGCCGTCCTAGGGCCACGCGGTACGTAGTTAGCGCTCCGCTCCGGCCCAGCACCTCCTCAATCTGTATGACTGCACTCTCAAGTTGGACCTGAGATGAGGGCAGAGATCTGTGCATGAGATGTTCCCTGTCACTCCATTCACTCATTCATGTCTTTATTCTGGGGAGTGGGCTCACAGGTGTTCCACTGCGTTACTTCGCTATATCACGGCCATATGCATCAAATACTATATAACCATGTTTAAAAACCCGAGTTAAATATATACAGTATATTTCTATAGCATCTGGCATTTCCAGACCATTTTCATCCTCATTATCTTATTTGATCCTCGTGACCTTCCCGCAGTTGGGCAGGGCGAGCCTTATTCTGAGAAAAGAAGGCACAGGTCAGCTTGCAGGCTCCTCCCGTCCCTTCCTTAGAGAACCTGGTCCATTTCTGGAAGGTGCAGCCCCTTGCACCACGGTCTCCCACCACCACCACTGACCACAGCAAGGTCACCTGTAATGTTAAAGCAGAACCCACCTTACACATGCAGAGGAGGGGAGAGTGACATCCGTTTTAGGATGAGGAACTAACATGTAGCCACCAGGCATCATAGTTTGGGTAATTTTTTTCAACAGTATGGATTAATGTTGAATTTACCCCAAACGGGTCTTTAGTTTTTTTCCTCATTTCCTCATAGCCCCCCTAGTATATGACCAAGGAACACAGCACACTCTGTTGTACTTATTTAGCTGATGTACTGAGAGCCCTGGAAAATGGAAAATGATTTAAGAAGAATAAAAAAAACCAAGATCGTAAACCAGAAGAAAAAAGGAATAAAAACTTCATGCACTTTTTTCTTTTTTCCGTGTTGCATAAATAGTTATCTAGCATTCAATTTCATGAGCATACGTTAACCGAGCACTTACTATGTGCTGGGCACTGTGTTACGTGGTCGGGGGGGCACAGGTGAGCCACAGACCGTTTCTACCCTTGGGTTGCTGTCCAACACGAAATTCAAGTCTGCCCAATTTCCTGACAGCTCATCTCCACCCTGGCTGACTCCACGAGCCAGTCCACCCCACTGGGGTGATACATCACTAAAGAATCCCACTTCCTGGGTGGAAAAGAATTTGTTTTTCTCTCTTGAGCACAGCATTCTCAGTCCTTCCAATTAAACCGAATATCTCAGGTTGGTGTGTGTGTGTGTGTGTGTGTGTGTGTGTGTGTGTGTGTGTGTATCTGGTTATTTCCTCCTTGGTGGTTGCCATTTTTATAAGAGACATAACCTTGAACAGTTAAAATACTTACACTTAAGAATCTGCATGTCTGTGTATGTCTAGAAACTTCAGTCTCCTCCCACCCTGATGTATATTAGTATTAATGTTTAATGCATGAGCATTAAACATCATCTGTTCATCACAGACTAACTTCTGATTGTCACAAACAATTACCTGGCTGAACCATCTTTGGCAGCTTGATCCTCTTCAGGAAGAAATAACAATTGGAAATGAGTCAAAACCGTTGTCAAAAGTCCCCCAAAGACCTATTGATAGACAAAAGGTGGTTAGCTTCCCATGTGAGTGACAACAGTACAATTATCAATAATAATAGCTAACAGTTACTAAGCGCCAGGCGCTGGGCTAAGCTCATTATAAATGTCTTATGTAGACCTCACAACAGCCCCCGTTAACTAGGATTTCCATTTTACAGATGGGTAAACTGACTTCAGAAAGAAGTCAACAGAACTAGGATCCCAACCCTGGTTCTGACTCCTACCCACTAGATGCCATAAAAACTCTGTTTCAAAAATTCATGAAATGTATCGGGGTGATATTGGTTAATAAGATTATATGTTTCAAGTGTACAATATTATAATGCATAATCTGTATTCTGCATTGTGCGCTCATCACCCAGTTTAGTCTCTTTCCATCACCATATATTTGACCCCCTTTGCCCTAAAAGCTTTTTAAAAAAGAAGTTGCAATTCCTGTCTTTTTGATACCTAGCTGTATATACACCTATTATATATGCGCATACATAGTAGTTAAATTTGCAAGAATACAAATATTTTAACAACCTCAAATTTCCAGAGGTAAGATGGGCCTGAATTCATTTTGTTGCAAGTCCCTGTTTTTCATCTGAGCCGTTGCTAGAAACTTCAAAAACAAAACAAAACACGCTGCTTGCATTTCTCTGATCTCCCTACGTTCCTAAAGGCCCTTTCTGCGCATTGTCCTGCGAAGCGCACACGAAACAGGCTCAGGCGGTCAGCCGTCGCCATGGCAACTGCTTGGCGGGGAGTCATAAAGGTGTGGCAGACAGGAAGGGGACCCCAGGGGGGCTTCCAGGGCACCTCCAAAGCCGGGGACCCCATCCCAGAAGCGGAAGGCGCCGGCACCCTCTGCGCAGACGCACCGTGGCCAGCCAGGCCCGAGTTTCCTGACTCTTATTGTGCTGGGAGTCAGAGGAGTCGGTAGAGACGTGGGTCTCTCTCATTTGTAGTTAAGAAAGGCCAGAAAATAACTTCTCACTGGGGAAACGGACCTTGGCGGAACCGTGGGCCCGCACCCTCCCCACCCACCTGAGGCCCTGCCGCCTGGACCGGCCCTTGTCCAGGAACAGCGGCATCTGCGCGAGCGCCCTGCCGGGGCATGATGGGAAATCCCTCCTGGGGGCTGATGGGAAATCCCTCCTGGGGGATGATGGGAAGCGCAAGGTTTTTAAGAGGCAGGAGAGGATTTCCTCCTTTTTTCCAGGGAAGAAACCCCTCTGGTGAAATCCTCCCCTTTTTGCCTCTCATTCCCCGGAAGAAAGGAGGAAGATGAGTTAAGCGAGGGCCGCCAGAGTTTGAAAGCTCGGCTTCTGTGATTACCAAGCACTTCCGGGTCACCCGGGGTCAGGAGGTCAGGCAGCCTGGAGCTGCAAGGAGTCAACGTGGCCCGATGAGGTCTTCCTGGGACTGCCCAGGTCTCTCAGAGGGCAAGAGTGGGCGGCTGTCCGTGCCTGAGCTGAGCGGGGCGCTGGGGCGCAGCCTCTTCCTGGAAGGGCAGCCTGCGTGTGGCCCCGTGGCTGCTGCGGGAGGGAGGCCGCGACGCGGTCCTTTGGTGGGGCCCGTCTGGCTTTATTTGGACAATTGCTAAACCTGGAGTGCAGTGAATTTCCTGTAGATTCACCGAAAGGGTGTTGGGGGCCAAACTATGACTGATTTACACGGGACATAACAAAACTGGGGAGTTGTAGGACCCGCCAGTGCCGAGGCGAGCGCGCGGCTGCTGTGACTCAGAGCGGGGCCTGCTTCGTGCTTCCGGTTGTCGCAGCCCGAGCCTCTCGGCCGCAGCTTCTGCGCTGCTGGACGGGTTAAGGCCGCTTGCGGCAAGCCCGGGCCACTCCCTCATGTCCCCGTCTGGGCGCGGGACAGTCGTGAGGAGCAGGAATGGCTCCCGGGTCGGAAGCCTTGGTCGGACCCCGCTGGCTGCATGCCCCTGAGCAAGGCCCGTCTCGGGGCGGCCATGCCCCTTTCCTCGGCTGCACGAGGGGGAGGACTGAGCGTTTAGTGAGCTGATGCGTGTGAAGCTCTGGCCACGTCCCGACGGGCAGCACTTAGCAACGTCACGTCCTGTCACTGTCACGTCCTGTCACTGTCACGTCCTGTCACTGTCACGTCCTGTCACGTCCTGTCACTGTCACGTCCTGTCACTGTCACGTCCTGTCACGTCCTGTCACTGTCACGTCCTGTCACTGTCACGTCCTGTCACGTCCTGTCACTGTCACGTCCTGTCACTGTCACGTCCTGTCACGTCCTGTCACTGTCACGTCCTGTCACTGTCACGTCCTGTCACGTCCTGTCACTGTCACGTCCTGTCACTGTCACGTCCTGTCACGTCCTGTCACTGTCACGTCCTGTCACTGTCACGTCCTGTCACGTCCTGTCACTGTCACGTCCTGTCACGTCCTGTCACTGTCACGTCCTGTCACTGTCACGTCCTGTCACTGTCACGTCCTGTCACGTCCTGTCACTGTCACGTCCTGTCACTGTCACGTCCTGTCACGTCCTGTCACTGTCACGTCCTGTCACGTCCTGTCACTGTCACGTCCTGTCACTGCCACGTCCTGTCACGTCCTGTCACTGTCACGTCCTGTCACGTCCTGTCACTGTCACGTCCTGTCACTGTCAAGTCCTGTCACTCTTCAAGCGCATTGCAGGTTACTCTTCCGACGCCTGTGTGTGCAAGGAGCGAACACTTACGTGCATGTTGTGGATTACCGCTCCAGGGTTCTAACGTTCACAACAGTTTTCATGTGTCGTTACAGAGAGACGTGCTCAGTTACAGGTGAGAAGAAAGGTGGCGAATGCCGAGGTTAACGACGGAACTAATGATCCACTATTCCCAGCTCCTTACTGTCCCCCACAAGAAAACTTGTTAAAGTTTGGTGTGTATCGTCTTTTGATCTTTGCAACCAATAAAAAAGGATGATTATAAGGTCTTGTGTGTTACTCTGCTGGTACATTGTTTCTTTCTTCAGGGACGGACGTGCTGGGGCCTGAGATTTGGTTAAGACGGAGCCTTCCTTGATGAAACTGTTTCCGAGGGAAAGGTCTGCGTGGCTTGTGTGTTCAGGAAGGTCCGTGGATGGTCCGCCTGTGGATTTGGCGCTCGTAACGCTGCCAGCGGGACCGCTGCCCCCCTCCCTCGGCAACAACAAACAGTGAACCTTGGAGTGGGTGTCAGGGCAACGTTCTATTACAGATACGTGATTTCTTTGTAATATCTTCATTGTGGTCATCACAAATAACAATACATTAATAAAATATCGTCCTTGGTCCCTGGGGAAGCTCTTTGAGGTTCGTAAGGCTTACTTTACCCAGTTTACAGAATAGGAAACAGACTCAGAGGGCAGGTGAGTTGTAGGGGGGAGGAAACATAATTTTCTCTCTACCCTTTTAAGTGCTTGCTGGTCTAAAGACCAAATGAACATGAAACAGACTAACAGGAGAAAATAACCAAATTCATTACATATGTACATACGGGGGCGCCTTAAGAATATGGGACCTGAGAGTAGGCAATTGACAGGTAGAGACGGAGGAGCAAACATTTGGTGCACAAATTCTCGCCGGCCACCCAGAAACAATGGGACACAGAAGGGAGTCTTACAAACAGACTTTACAGGTTCCTCCGTCTGCCACGTTTAATTCATATTATGCAAAAGTGATCTCTCTTGCTTTAAACAGGTATGTCTGTTTGAATTCCTTTAGGGAGGTAAGGGGGAGAATCAAAGTTTCTTTCTGTGTCTTCTGTTTCTTAAAAATAACCAACTTACTGTAGTCACTATCCCAAACAGGCATATTTTGGGGTGGCAAAGTCTACTTCTTATCAGTTGCTGAGGTGACCAAAGCTAATAAGCCATGAGGACCCAGAATTCAAACTTGGCCATTCTGGCTCTAGGTGAGTATTATTTTCACCAATCAGTGTTGACTTTAAGACCTGTTTTCCCTCCATTTACATAAATCATTTTGAATACTTAAATATTAGATTTAAAGAAATAAAACGATTGGGTTATGATTATTGTTGAAGGTATTAAATCTCAAAAGCAATTAAGAGCACCAAACGATATTTAGATTTAATTTTATAACTTGCACAAACACACTAGAAATTGGACATACACATGTGCGATGGCCAGACCTATGTAAAACCAGAACTCTGATGCACAGTCTGCAGCAACCTGCCCAGGAAACCAATCTGCTATCTCCAGTAACCATCCTAGAAAGCCAGCCTGCTGTAAATCAGACTTGTAGGAAGTCAGTCTGCTATCTCCACCGACTGATCCGGGAACAAACAATAACCCTGTAACAACCGGCTTCCAGGACCTGATTAATAACTGAGAGTTTTCTAACTTTTGTCTGAAGTTCCAACTTAGGACGGAGCAGAGAAAGCTGAATTTGCACACTAACCCATCACACAGGCCACCCCCCCCCCCTCTCGTTAACCTGCCCACAGCTTCTTCAGGACACAGCCTCCGACCAGGGCTCAGCCAGAGCTGTCCCTTTATCCACTACGAAGCCTTCCCGCCTTTCTGCTTGCGACTCTCTGTCAAATGCAATCAGGGTGGCTGATAGTCATTGCTTGTTCTCATTTGGATGTTTTTTTAATTTATTTCCACACACAAAATAGATTCCTTCAGAAAAGACAGATAAAGAAAGGCCTCGACCATATTTCCATCTCACTAGGGATGCAAAGACCCATATGGACTGGGTTTTGCTGGCTTGGTTGAGCAGCATACTGTGTGCAAACACTTTTCTGGGTTCTGTAGGGGAGACAGAGATGAGGAAGGCATGGCTACTGAGTATACAGACATCAGAAAACCACCCAGATGACCTGAGACAGAACTTGTCTCGTGTGAGATGAAGGTGATGCAAGGAACTGTGGGAGTTAAGAGACAGACAGCCCATCTAACTCGGAGAATCAACAGAAGCTGCAGGAAGGTGTCAAATATGCAAAGTAAAAAATTACAAATACAGAGAAATGTGGTTAATATATACTAATAAGATACACCCCTTAGATTTAAAATTTGCTTGTTGTTATCCTCAGACCTTTAAAATAGAGATAGATGGGTGATGGCTAGATGATACATAGAGTTGAAGTCCTTCCTTCTCCTCCAAGTCCCATTCCCCCCTCCCTCCCTGACAGCGCCCTTAGGACTTTGGAGCTTTTTTGGGAAGTGGCCACTAGCAGTCTTTGAAGAATGGCTGTGACTTTGATAGGCAGAGCTGGGACAAGGAAGGCATTTCAGGGGGAGAGTATGGCATGGGCACAGGCATAGAAGTGGGACAGCGGGGGGCAGTGCCTGTGCTTTGGTTTTGTGTGAAGCATATAACAAGTACAGGAAGGGGATGGTGGCCATGAGGCTGAGAAGGTGCCTGGGGCCTTGAACAGGGACATACTGAATGCCAGCGAATGAGAGGTCTGCATGCGGGTTTCTAAGTAGATGACGAGTGTGAGGTGGCTAAGTGGGCCAGATGCTGGAGGCAGAGGGGCTAAGTTAGGGGCTATTGCCAGCATTTACAGAGGGAGTAAGAAGGCCTGGATGGGGGTGATGACAGAGGAACTGGGAAGATCATGAGTGGCCCTGGTAGGCGGTGTCAGATGTCTAGAACAAACTGTCAGATGACAGGAGGAGGGGCCCATTAGTGGGTGGAAATGAGTGTGAATGTGTGCGTGTATGTGTAGTGTGTGGATGCATTGTCTGTGGACACGTATCTCCTAAGAGGTCAGAGCTGCCTCCTTGAGTAAGGAGGAACTGTTTACAAACACCAATAAAGATCTCGCGGACACATCTCTATGGACAGAAGGGTTGGAAGAGCCCAGAAAGGTGAGGAGGAGCGGGCAGGCCCGCAGGCCCCCCCAGAAGCCGAGGGGCGGGGACAGAGCGGTAGTGCCTAGCGTCCCGCAGGGCTGAAGCCCTCTCTAGGGTGGCCTGACTCTCTTTTTGCGCCCCTCCCCTTTAGGGCCCTGATCCAAACAAAGGCGGCTCCTCGTTGCCGCATCACTCAGCAGCCGACTGAAGGGTTTCTAGGGGCCATCTACATGGCGTCCTGGTTGGAGAGCTGGTGGGGACCAAGTCCGTCCCAGGCCCCACCTCCGCCCTTTCCCGTTGCTATGACAGCAAACGGAGGCTGCCAGTGGCTCCTCCCTAGGCCTCCTGCCTCTCCCCTACACCCAGGCCACGCCTCCTCCTCCCGGGCGGTGATTGGTGGATGCGTCCCGTTGCTATGACAGCACTCGGAGGCTGCCAGTGGCTCCTCCCTAGGCCTCCTGCCTCTCCCCTACACACAGGCCACGCCTCCTCCTCCCGGGCGGTGATTGGTGGATGCGTCCCGTTGCTATGACAGCACTCGGAGGCTGCCAGGGGCTCCTCCCTAGGCCTCCTGCCTCTCCCCTGCACCCAGGCCACGCCTCCTCCTCCCGAGCGGTGATTGGTGGATGCGTCCCGTTGCTATGACAGCACTCGGAGGCTGCCAGTGGCTCCTCCCTAGGCCTCCTGCCTCTCCCCTACACACAGGCCACGCCTCCTCCTCCCGGGCGGTGATTGGTGGATGCGTCCCGTTGCTATGACAGCACTCGGAGGCTGCCAGGGGCTCCTCCCTAGGCCTCCTGCCTCTCCCCTGCACCCAGGCCACGCCTCCTCCTCCCGAGCGGTGATTGGTGGATGCGTCCCGTTGCTATGACAGCACTCGGAGGCTGCCAGGGGCTCCTCCCGGCTCCTTCCCGTCCCTCCGCCCCCTGGGGGAATGAGGCGGGTCTGGCCGCGTTTCCATGGCGACGGCGGACGCGGCGGGGCGGGCCGCGAGTACCTACCCGCTAGAGACCCGTCGCCGGCGGCTGGCATCGAAGCTGGGGCGAGGCCATGTCGGACCTGGGCTCGGAGGAGTTAGAGGAGGAGGGAGAGAATGATCTCGGGGTAAGAGCTCCGGGTGAGGGAGGGTCTTCCCGGGGTGCGCGCTGGCGGGCGGATCCCGTTGCCGAGTTGGGAGAGTCCCAGTTCACCCCGGAGGCCCAGCCGGGACGAGGACCACGCCGGCCACCGCGGGCGCCGCGTCCTGGAAGTCGGTGTGAAAGGTGAAACGTTATGACGTCGGCTTGCCACATCCTTTCTCGCTCTACCCCCTCCCCATCCCGCCTCCCATTAAAGGCAAAGATTTCCAAGTCAAAGGCTTCGGAAGCGTCCTCCTCCCCGCTGTCACGCTCCGTGCGGGCAGTTTTCCGGGGTGGCTGGGTCATCCCAGCTGCCATACTATATTCTGCCATATAATCATTTCGGTAATGGAGCTTGGCTCCTTAGGATTGATGGATGAAGGAAAGCTGCTTCCTGGGAGCCTTCACGAAGTCTCGGGTTCCGTGAAGGCTTCCTGAAGATATTACCCTACAGGTGTGTCATCACCTGTGCTATCTGCACTCTGGTGGGGACCGACCCAGGTCGCTGGAATTAGTCCCTGGTTTGGGCAGCAGAGGGGATGTACAGCCAGTGAGGTGAGCGGGGCTCGGTGTGGGCCTTACCCACCGCCCACAGGAACCTCCCCAAGCCAGAGGTGACCATCTCCTGGCAGATAGGCTGGAACCTCCACCTCTCTGCATGCAGGGTTCAGAGTTGAGATACTTTCAGAATTAACTGAAAAAACCTAGCACCTCGGCACAGACGCCGTTGGCGACTGCTCTGTGAATCAGTCTCCCAGCCTCTTCCTGCTTCGCCGCTCCAGGAGCACCTCTATGCATTGAAGCCACCCGGCCACCCGGGAGAGACAGAAGTGCCTGGGGCTTCCGTGTTCCAGGCAGCCAGCAGCTAGTGCTAACAAGCAGGACGACCTGCAGTGATCTACGCTTCAGAATTCCCTGTGCCACGAGGTCAAGTCCGGGACATCACTGGATGTCACTCACACTTGGCAGCCTCCACTTTCAAGTCCGTCTCCCTGCCTGCCTACACTTACCGGTTTCTCCTTTAAGGGAGCACCTTTTAAAAAAAGTCAATTGCTCAGGGTCTGCTTCTGGGGAAAACCAACCTACCATACCTGCCCAGGAAGCTTTCTAGTTTGTCTCCTCAAATGGCTCCACTGATGTGTAACTTTTTAGTGCCCAAGGATATGTCGCCCAGGTGTGTTTACCTACGTCACCTGTAAGCCTGGGCCGAGGATGGGGAGGATTCGATGGAATGCTATTTGTAAGAAGCTTAGCATATGGTTGGCACTTAAAAATTAGCAGCTGTAATTATCCTGATTTCTTTTGCCAGGAATATGAAGGGGATCGGAATGAGGCAGGTGAAAGGCATGGCCATGGCAAAGCGAGACTGCCCAATGGGGACACGTACGAGGGGGACTATGAACACGGTAAAAGACATGGCCAGGTCAGAATGGGTGACTTGAGCGGGTAGTTTTCTCTATTTAGTAGTCTATTAGTGAGCATTACATTCAGGAATGATATGAATCCTATAACCAATGTGTTTCAGGGGATCTACAAATTTAAAACTGGTGCTCGATACATTGGAGAATACGTTGAAAACAAAAAGCACGGTCGAGGCACTTTTATATACCCAGACGGGTCAAGATATGAAGGTACATTGTCCTCACAGAGTGGGTTTTCGCGTCACATAGGTCTTCTTTCGGGACGGAGCGTACCTGTGGACAGTGAGATAAATGAGAAAGCTTCAAGTTCTCCAGATGAGTCGGTCACTCAACACAACCCTTGCTCCAGCATTTACAGGGTTGATGCGGCCGCCAGAAAGCCTGGAGGTCAAGGGACGTGTGCCGTCCCTGTGACGAGCACATTGTCTTCTGTGACCCGAGTTCCTGAGCAGGAAACGTAAGGGAGGCTGCTGGGCGAGCACAGGCTTCGGGGGGTGGGTAGCGCCCATGACGTTAGATGCTCTGTAGCGTTTGTCTCCTTGACCTTGGTCTTGCTGTTTCTGTTTCTGACGGGCCCCTTTTTAAACGAGCACACTGTTTGTTTAGACCTGGTGGTGCCTCCACGGATGGCCTCCTGGAAGGGAGGCAGTCTGCCTAGTTAGACGGGTGTCCTGATCTCTGCCACAGTTCTTTCCATGCCAATGTCATGTCTCAGGAAGGGTCTTGTTCCCTTATTTCCAAGAAGCCCACTGCTGCCCCAGGCACCTAATCACCTGGCGTGCCTACAGTGTTAGTCTAATCCCAACAAGGGAAGAAGGAAGTTGTGAACCTGGGATGAGAGACAAGTGGGCCGTGGATGTGAGCCTTCGGACACTGTGTGCAACATTCTACGTCCTGGGCTTCTTTTCTGGGAAGACAGTCATCTAGTTTTCATCAGATTTCCAAAAAGGAACACCCAGCGGTTCCCTGCGGGTCCCCGGCGTGCCGAGGCACAGGGTGCGGCATCGTCTCCCAGTCTGACTGAGAAGCCCAGGAGCAAGCGGCGGCTGCAACACTGCAACAGCGGGGGTGGGGAGAATGGGGGCTGGGGGACGGTCCTGGGCTTGTGGGCCACCTGAGCAGAGGCAGGGAAGCAAGGGCGCTTGGGGGGGGATGAGGTTGAAGGGGTGAGTGGGGAGATGGAGGGCCAATGAGGGCTGGGGGCCGGGGGGACGTGGGGAAGCGTCATTCTCCATGCTGGCCCTGTGGCCTGCCAAATGGAACATGTTTAACAATGAAATTGTGCAGAAACGAGATGGTAGGACTTGAAGTTGGCTTTTCTGGAAGCTCTCAGATGGCAGGAGCTGGAGGAAGAAATGAACGCCTGGCTATTGGGGTGCTTGTGGAGAAGAGAGCATGATGAGGAACCAGACAAATTGGGTTTTCTTTCTCAGTCCTACTGTGTGGCCTTGGGCAGTGTGCCCGTTCTCTCTGGTTTTGGGGTGCTGCATCTGTAAAGCCGTGTTTCGGTCATTACACACCCCACCTAAGGTGGCAATGTAAAGACCCCTGCTGGTGGGTCCCCACAAATGCTAGCTCCCTTCTCTTCCACGGTTCTCTGAGCCAGCAGTGGGGGAGGGGCAGCAGAGCAAACCAGTGACTAACCCACGTTTTAGATGAGGGGAGAGCATCTTGTTCCCCTTTATCTTGTTAGGGCTTTTAACTTTTTATTTCAAATGTTCTTTAGTCCCCAGAGCGCCAGCCCGAGGGCCAGGGGGAGGAACACAGGATGGAGTCACATATCAGAGCTTTATAACTGACAGGAGCTCTCCCAGAGGAAAACCCAAACCCAGCCGCCAACCAACTAACGAACCACCAACTGTAGGTTGAAAATAAATGTAGTTGAAAACAACTTCAGTTGACAAAATCGAGAATGATGAGAAAGTACAGGATTAGGGGTAGAAAGACTTGGAAAACAAAAAGTTAGGTGCAAACTTAAAGCAACAGTAATAAAGTTTCTAAATGGCACTCACTTCAAAAGAGAGACTGTGACTCGTGGCCATGGACGGCCAGCTCCAGGAGGTGACCTTTCTCTCTGCTGTTTACCTTCCTCAGTTCTGCACGGCTTCCTGGGTAATAACCTGATGGTAATTATTATAGTAATTGTTATAATTGGATTGTAATCTGCTGGGCAGAGTCTAAAAAGTTGTTAAGTAAACTGGGACTTCTAACAAAGTTTGCTTGCCAGTCCTCACTGGCTTGAAATTTAATGCCTTTTTGCAATTTAATTTTTTTCTTTCACTTTTGAAAAATTTCTACAGACTCCTTAATATATTGCTCTTGCCTCACTACGCTGGCGATCAGCTCCCGCGGGCAAGAGAAGAGGCTGTGGTCGTTTTATCATTGTCTTTTGTGGGGAAGACACCAAATGATGTGTTTCAGTGAAGTCTGCACCAGGGCTGTGCGGGCGTCACCCGCGATGGCTCACAGCCAGTCCTGCAGTGTCTGTCCCCTAACTCCATGCAGAACTGGACACTGGCCATGGTGGGGATATTAATATCACAGAAATTGGCAAGTGCTACAAACCAGGGCTGCTTCTTACTTTTTTTTTTTTTTAAAGGAGGACGCAGCTCAAAGTGGCCCATGTGGGGATCCAACCGGCAGCCTTAGTGTTAGTAGCAATATACTCTAACCAACTGAGCTACTGGCTGCCCCGACTTACTTGTTTTTATAGCTGGTAATTTACCAGGACATCACTGCCCCCTAAAATCCAGACAAGCCCTCCAGGACTCCCGCACACGCTGCGTACCCTCACGGCTCGGCGAGGTTCAGCGGTGGCTGCTCTCTCAGTGTGGGGATTCATGCTCCCGTTGTCCCTGTCACACATCACACCACGGAACCCAGTCCTCTTCCTTAGTGGCTACCAATTGCTGCCTCCTCCTCTCCATGAATTTGTGGTAAATAGGCCTTGTTTCTGGGCTGTTGCCCTCTGTCGGAGACCAGCTTTCTCTGCTGCCTCACTAAGCTCTGTGGATGCCTGTGTGTCTGCCGTCCCCAGGCTGCGTGGGGGCTCCTGGGGGCCCCGCCGTCTGCACAACTGCTTGTCTGTCTCCCAAAGTGCTCAGGCCCTCATAGGACCCACTGATGGAGGAAATACGTAGACGTTCCCTTTTGTGGACACACGTTGGGGCTTAGCCACGTAAACACGTATTTCTTGGAGAATTAACATATTCTTAGCATGCTGTGTGTTCTTTATCTTCATGCAGAAGCAGATCCCGTGTTTGGATACGTCAGAAGTTTACGCAAGTTTGGGGGCTCTCTTTAAGAAAAATAATGCAAAGTTGATATAGAGGTGGATTTTTATTTGTAATGAGAAATCAAAACAAACAAAAATTTGGAAATACCACAAACATCACAAAATCTGGGGAAAGAACATGAATTTTAAAAAATTCATGTGTGACACAGGCCTTTCCCCTACTTTTGTTGGCTAGTAATGGAACGTCTCTCTAGTTGACAACAATTTTGTTGTATTTTCTATAGAGAAAGTAGAGAACTTCATCTTTTCTCCTTCATCAACAAATTGATCAAAATTCCCATTTTTATTTTTCATGGTCTAGAAAAGTCATTCATTGTCATTCAGCGTAACAACTTCTTATTGGCAACACAGTGCTCCAATTTTAGGGTAGTTGTCAACTTTGGGAACTTCTATGAAGGTTCTTTCATATGTGAGCTGTGCGATTTGAGGACATACTAGGTTTTCAGTACATGGCTAGTTTATACCTCTTCACTGACAACATTCATGAACTAGCTCGCTGTTATGTTATGCATTTTATGACAGCTTTGCCAATTTCAGTATTTCATATCAAGTCAACAAGCAGTGAGCAGGACCCCACGTGGTGGTGAGTGGGCGAGGACACTCAGGTGAGGGGTCCACGCAGAGGCCTGGCTGGCAAAGTCACGACGTCCGTTGGCAGGAAGCTGTGTGCGGTGGGGCTGTGCGGGGTGGCTGGGCCGGAAAGGTGCACTGGGGCCAGGTGGAGAGGTGGGGAATGGACTGGAATGCTGGCAAGTGGCTGAGGACAACCCATTAAGCCTGGAAGTGGTGGCTGGGTCACTAAACACACACAAGCAAAAATGTGGCATTGGGACCGCGGGCATAGGGCAGACAAGCGCTGGTCTGAATCCTCGCTGGGCTGCTGACCCACTGTGACACCTGCTGTCGGCACACATGGCAGAGTGTGGCCCCCATACACACACCACTCCCTGCCGACTGGCTAGAGGGAAGTCAGAGGAGAGAGACAGCAGTGAAGGGCACGCTCCCTGCTTCTCACCTGGGCTTGCTGTTGTGTCATCTCTTCCAGGGGAGTGGGCGAGTGACCTAAGGCACGGCCACGGCGTGTACTACTACGTCAACAATGACACCTACACCGGAGAGTGGCTGGCTCACCAAAGGTTCGGTTCTCTCTTTAGTCCTATAGACTGATTCATGCAATAAGATGACAATGTCTCATGGAGGAACAAAATCCTGACAAACGTGCACAAACCTGCTCTGCCAGGCAGTTCAAATCCTCATGGCTTTCCCATGTGTCTGCTGGATGATGCACTACCGGGCGGGTGCCGACCCCCATAGGGAGAGCACGGGGTCCTTTACCCCTGAGCCCCGGGGTGAGGACACAGGAGAACCTTCTGGGGGACTGAGCCTCAGCTCCCGGGAGTGTTGCCTCTTCCCGGGGAGAACCAGCTGATGTGCAGGAAGGTCCTGCCCAAGGCAGACGATGCCCTCCCCAGCCTGGGCACACCGAGTGGAGGCGTGCTCTGGTTGGGCGGATGTAGAAGCCCGTGGCTTGTGGGCCCGCATCGCCCTAGGCCACCCTCAGTGGACATGCCTGTCTTGTACACGCGGTTTCCCCTGATGCGTGGAAATGCACTTGGCTCCCTGTCTCAAGCAGGCACGGCCAAGGCACCTACGCCTACGCGGAGACCGGCAGCAAGTACGTGGGGACCTGGGTGAACGGACAGCAGGAGGGCGCAGCCGAGCTCATCCACCTGAACCATAGGTACCAGGGCAAGTTCGTGAACAAACACGTAAGTCAGCGGGAAGCGGTGTTCGCCAGGGAGACGCGTGATAGCCTCCTCCCTGGGCTGTGTAATCCAGGGAACAGAAAATACTGAAACTCAGGGACATCCTCCGATCCCCTCCGAATGCGGGAGAGGGGGTGGCTCGGCGCCCTCAGCACCCTGACCCCCACAGAGAGCAGAGCGGCCTGTTTCTCTGCGCCTCAGTGAAGTCCCTCGCTCCCAGCGTGGCCTGTCATGTCCTTTAAACACGGGGGCACCTTGACCTCCGTTGTGTCTCCTTCTCATGGCTGAATCAGACATGGTCCCTGTTTGTCAGAAAGGCATGTGGGGGTCTGACTTTCCTTCCCCTGGGGGGCACGAGGTGGGCACCGGGGAGGAAGACCACACCTGGGCCAGGCGTCGGGGTGGGGCGAGGCATCCGGTCTGAGGCCCCCAGTTTGCGATACCCGGGTCGGTCATCTGTGTCGGGAGGACTCGGTGGCTCCCTTGTCCTTCTGGTCCGAGCCCTGGGAGGATTCAGAGAGACCCTGACCAACGCAGAACCTACACCCCAGCATTTGTTGCAGCCCTGGTCAGGGGGTTAGCAGACACTTTCCCTGAAGAAAGAGTTTGCTGAGGGATTTAAAGGTGTTAGAAGGTGGCACAGGGAACCCTTAACTGCTTTGATGAAGTAGGCTTGGCCCCTCTAAGAACTCAGATTTCATTTATGTATATAACTCATATCCTAATTACAGATTCTCCTTTCCGTCTTGGTAACACAGCATGCTCTCCTCAAATGCACACGTTGTATGATAATTCCCAGTTAAATTCTCGTGGGACATTTTTCGGCATGACGAGGTGGGTGGCGGGAAAGTGAATCTGACAAAAGTTAATCTGGAGGAATCAATGAAAGAGAGAGCCCAGATTGATCTGAAGAAGGAAAGCCCAGGGGGAGGCTTCGTTCTGCCAGTTGTACAAACTTTCAAGTTATTCAAATAACACACAAGTCCATTCCAGCTGTAGACTCTCCAATCCCCCCACCCCGAGCTCCAACCTCCCTACTCCCTGCAGTGTGTCCTCCCACGTCTTCCTGTACATTGTGTAGGCACGTGCTTCCACATGCAGCTTATAGAGAATTATAGTGTGGGGGGTTCAATTACAGAAATAAGCTCACACTACACCAGGACACAAAAACACGCACACAGAGACGTCTTCCATCCTTTTGTACACTCGGGAGCATTTATGTAGACTGGATACCGGAATTGCTGAATCTACACATATTGCTATTTTAAATCATGGTTGATACCGCCGATTGTCCTACAAAGCTATGCCAGTTTGTATACCCTGGCTAGTAGAATATCAGAGTCTCTTTTCACGTGTTCTCACCAACACTAGACATTATTGGTCTTTAACACTTTCTGCAAATCTGATGGGTAAAAAAATGTCATTTCATTGTTTTAATAGTCACTTCCCTGGTTCCTAGTGAGGTCCGGTATCTTTACACACTTTTACTGCTGGTTTGATTTTCTTCCTCAGGGAATGACCTGTTTACGTCCTTGCCGACAAGTTATTCAAACATACTAGAAAGCTGCAATAATTAAAACCATGTGCTACCGGAATAGAGATATACAGATCCATGAAAACAGAAAGTCTAGAGACAGGTAGAAGTGTATGTAATAATTTAGCACGCAATAAGGATGTCATTTCAAATTAATGAGGAAATGATGGGAAGAAGCCAAGCAATGGGGCAAGGACGACTTGGTACCTATTTGGGAGAAAAATAAAATCAGAATTTGCCTTCCAGCATATAGATAAAGATACTTTCTAGAAGAATTAAAGATTTAAATGCAAATAAGAAAATAATCACAGATAGAAAAATAGGTGAATGTTTATTAACTTTGAGGAAAGAAACTTTCTAAACAGAAATATGATACAAAGGAAAAACCAGGAGATTTTTGCTGGATAAAAATAATCCCTCGGGGCGGCCGGGTAGCTCAGTTGGTTAGAGCGCGAGCTCTGAACAACAGGGTTGCTGGTTCAATTCCCACGTGGGCCGGTGAGCTGCGCCCTCCACAACTAGATTGGAGGACAACGACTTGGAGCTGATGGGCCCTGGAGAAGCACACTGTTCCCAAATATTACTCAGTAAAATTATTTAAAAAAAAAAATCCCTCACAGATTAGAAAATACTATAAAGAAAATTTAAGAAATACATGACAAATGGAGTTAGGACATATGCCACATTTAATATGTGAAGTACTTAATCAATGTGATTTAAATGGTCAAAATGTTGAAAGAAATTCAACACACCTTTTAATAACTTAAAAGATGTGACTTAAAATGATGAGGTCTCATTTTATATATATATGTATACATATATATATATATAAAATATAAAGATGGAGCAAAATGTTAATGCTCAGAAAAAACAGGGTTTGAGGACAAGAGGACTCTTAAAACGCTATCATGGGAATAAAAATTACTAGAGCTTCTTTTGGTGTCTCTCTCTCTCTCTCTCTCTATATATATATATATATATAAATATACATATATGTATATATATATGTATATATTTATTTATATATACAGAGGGTGCCCCACAAATGTATACACATTTTAAGAAAGGAAAAAACTGTATTAAAGTTACACTGATGGTAACCACTTTGAGCACCTCTTGTAATTGCAGAAGTCGAACATGACTTGTATTCAGCTTTGTTATCGGTATATATGGAGTATTACAATTTTAATAGTGTTTCCTTTCTTAAAATGTGTATACATATTTTTGGCACCCTCTGTATATATATATATAAAAGTTTATATATATATACATATAAAAGTATATATCTATATCTATCTATCTATCTATCTATCTATCTATCTATCTATCTATCTATATATATATATACACTTTTGTCCAGAAATTCTACTTCTGATAATTTACCCTGAGGAAAATATCAAAAGTGTACATACAGTTTTAACCCAGCACATGTTTACTGTAGAAGTCTTTGTCAAAGAAAAATGTCAGCATGCCAAATATCAACAATAGTAAATGAGTAAAATAAATTATAATTCTCAGATGAAAGGAACTGCCAAGCTGACAACAGTATTGTGGAAGAATATTTGTAAATATGGGAAGTCATTCATGCCGTACTTCTAAGTAAAAATAGAGTAGGAGTCAGCATGTGTGATTACGATCAGATTTCTACTAAAAAACTTCTGTCCTAGAAACAAGGTTACAGAGGCCACATCAAAATATTACTAATAGCTCTATCTCTAGTTAGTTTCCTGGAGGGTGTTGACTTAGTGACATTTTTGTAACAAATACATTACTTTCGTAAAGAGGTAAAATGTAGTTAAAGTAAAAAAAAACACAACCCCCCTACCCCCAAAACCCAAAATAGGCCCTACACTTTGCAATTCCATTAGCCATTAGTTCATACAAGCATTCTTTGGTCCATATTGGACGTCCCCCAGTTACATGATGTGGGCAGGTTTTATGGGGATGACGTTTCTAAACCATTTTGTACCTTCTGTTGGGTGCTGCCACTGAAGGGTGACGTGCCTCTTGGTCTTCCTTCTGTTGTAGCCTTTTGGCCCTGGGAAGTACGTGTTTGATATTGGATGTGAGCAGCACGGGGAGTATCGTATTACAGATGTGGTAAGTGGCAGAAGATAGATGGTTTCCTACATATGTAGGCGAAAGAGCCGCTCAGTGACGTGGGTGCCAGGGACTGACAAGGTGAGAAGTTACGCCAGCACTTGGGGACTTCTGCGTTTTCATTGTCCTTCTTCACTTGCCTGTGCTAGTCTGGAACTCAATTGCCAGAATCAAGTGATGTTATTTTATAGTTATTGTTGAAGTTTCAACCTAGTTTTTGTCCAGAGGAGCCAGCTAATCCTGAGCCGGACGGCTCTGAATAGTTATGTCCCAGAAGTGGCACCTGAAATCTGTCACCATGCTGTCACAAAATTCTTTGAATAACGCAGTGTTTCAGGTGTATGGCTGCACCTCTTATAATGTTTTCTTTTTGTTCCTTTACAATACTTAACATTAATATTAATGCTAACTTGATATTCCTGGTTAATATTAAAATCAGCCAGTTATGTTGTCATTAGGCATTTGAATGTGTGTGTGTGTGTGTGTGTGTGTGTGTGGTGTTGGGGAGGGAAGTCTGCGTCTGTATTCCTGTCATTATCGTCTGACCAAGGCCTGTAGATAATTGGCAATTTAGTAAAATACCTTGGCCCCCCTCCCCAGCACCACCCACACCCCCAGGACACCTCCCCAGAGGACGCCACCTCAGAGCTCCCCCATTGCCCCGGCAGGCCCTGGGCCCCCCTCTTTTCCTGTGGTTTTCCACTTCCTTCCTGTCACTTGGCCACAGAATAGCCCATGGTTCCCCACGGTCTTCGAGTAGATGTCCGCCCTCTGTGACCAGACTCTCCTGTGGGCTCACATGACCTGTCCCCTCGACCTTTCCCCCTGCTTTGCTTTGTTCCCCTGATATGAATCATGCTCAGGTCATCCTCCCAGTCAATCACAAAATAGGAAATGGCCAAAACGCTTGATTTTGTTGCCAAAAATGAGGCCCCTCCCACTCCTGGGCATCATTTCTTCCTGAATCCCGGGTTGTCTACACTGAATGTGACGGGGGTTCCCAGAAGTCATGTGGGACATGTCATCCTCCCACGCGGTTCTACACTCAGTGTGTGTGTGTGTGTGTGTGTGTGTAACCACCTGCACACGTAGTCAAGAACTTAACACACGGCGACCAGCTTTGTTGTTAATTGTGACAGTGACGTTGTTGGTGCCTTTGCTGGATTCTCCCTGGGACTCTGAAGGAACCTGTCTGCTAAGTTAATCGCACCACCACTAGTAACAAATCTAGCCTTTGTGGTCTTATTGGTGACGGAGCAGTTATTAATATTTTCACTTGTGCGGTGATGAAAAGTAAGACACATGAAGTATTTTGAAGTTTTAGGCTCTCCTGGAGAAAGTTACTGGAAGTCAGTGTTTCAGGGCGATGAGCAGAAAGTAGGAGGAACATCAATAACACCTAAGGGGGCCAATACTGATTGAAACCCCCAGCCCTGTCCCTATTCAGGAATAAACCTGGGAACTGACACACACGGCCTGAGAGCTTTGGTCCACGGTCACCATTGCGTGATGCTTCGATTATGGTGGGACAGAAAAGCCCGAGTGTTCTCTTTGGCCCAATAAGGGGAACGCATGCCCTGTAGAGAAGGGGTGGTGAACTGTAGCCCGCTGGCCAAACCTGGCCACAGCCTGTTCTGTTTTTGTTCAATTGTGGGAAAATACATGTAACATAAAATTTGCCATTTTAATCGTTTTTAAGTGTCCAATCCAGTGGCATAAAGTACATTCACGATATTCTGCAACTATCACTACCATCTGTCCCTTTTCATCTTCCCAAACTGAAACTCTGTCCCCATTAAACAGTATCTCTCGTCGCCCCCAGCCCCAGCCCCTGGCACCCTCTGACCTACTTTCTATCTCTGAATTTGCCTGTCCTGGATATTTAATATAAGAGGAATCATACAGTATTTGTCCTTTTGCATCGGATTGCTTCACTTAATATAACGTTTTCAAGGTTTGTCTATATTGTGGCAGGTGTCAGAATTTCCTTCTTTTTATGGCTGAATAATGTTCCACTGATGGACTTGGGTTGTTTCTGCCTTTTGGCTACTGTGAACATTGCTGCAGTGGATACTGGTGACGAGAATCTGGCCAAGTCCCTGTTTTCAGTTGTTCTGGGTATATACCTAGAATTGAAATTGCTGGGTCATATGAGACTCTGTGTTTGGTTTTTTGAGGAACCAACAGATGTTTTCACAGCAGCTGTACCATTTTACACGGTTCTCCCTCCTGTTGCTGCAGACAGGTTTTACTGGAGCCCAGCCACGCTCATTCATTTACCTATCACCTGTGGCTGTTTCCAACTACAATGGCAAGGTCACCGGTTGCCGCAGACACTGGATGGCTGGCAAAGCCCAAAATAGTTGATAGAAAAGTGTACTGATATTAGCTAGCTCTAGAACAATGCTTTTCAAAATACAGGTTGCAACCTGTTCACAAGTCACAATGTTCATTTAGTGGATTGTGAGCAACATTTCAAAAAGTGAAATGGGATAAAATAGAAATTTCTAGTGAATTTTGGTAACAGGGCCAAGCACGTGACTTTTGCTTCAGGTCCGTCCTTGGTGAGGGGGTCGTGATGAGTTGGGATTTCCTCCTGTGGGCTGCAGCCTTGGGAAGCAGCTGGTCTGGAGCTTTAGTATTCATGCCCTCTGATATGTTATAGGGTCATCTTAGCACGGGGTTAGGCCTTTTCTTATGGTGATATCAGCTTTCTTATGTGTAAAGAATCTTAGAGCGGGGAAAATGTGGCTGAGCCAGGGAGCCGGGCCTGTCATCTGGTCGTTTCTTAGCCTGTCCAGGCAGCTGGGAAGTGCATGTGCTGGAGTCAGTAGGGACAGTGCAGGTACAGCGTTCCACTGCACTTTCCATTTCTCGTCCCCGTCCCTTTGAGGTCCACTTCCAGCCATTAGATCACCCCCTGGAGAGTTGGCAATTGATGTGATCACGGAGTCGTGTTACAAAAATGCTCATATGCAATTGAAGACTGGCCCTTTCGCCCCTGACTTTAAGTACCCCACACTGAGTTTACAGACGTTGGTAAATTCACATTTTCAAACTTGAAATAGGAAAGAGGAGAAGAGGAAGAGGAGGAGGAGACATTAGTAACCGTCATTCCAAAATGGAGAGCTACCAAAATCACCGAATTGGCCTTGTGGACACCGACCCTCCCTGAGGAGCAGCCGCCCACGGACGAACCAGGCCCCGAAGAGTCCCCGGCCGTGGAGGACACGGCCGTGGAGGGTATGGCGCCTGTGGGGACCCAGCCCTGCACAGCCTGTGCGGACTGGCTGTGGGCCCGGCTCCCTGGGAAGCCAACACTGGTGCAGGGTGCTATAAGGGAGAATCTGTGGGGTCCAAGCCTCCCAGCGTGGAAGGGGTGTTATCAGCATGACCTAGGCCCTTAGCAAACTTGGCTGATTCCATGGGAAGCTCCGGAGCTAACATGTCCCTTGTATCCCCTCACCTTGGTCAGTGATTGGCTGTGGGTGTGACCTGGGGCAAGGCGGCTGACAACAGCTGGGTGACAGACAAGCCCTTCCCTGAAGAAGAGTCTGGACAGCATTCGTCCACGTGTATTGCAGTGGTCGTCCTGAGTAGTCAGACTGCCTGGGACGTCAAAGAAGGTTACACTGCGTACTAGTTCTTCTACTGCACGTGCTGAAAGCCAGCTCCAGTGGGCCTCCATGAAGGCATGCTACTGCCAATTCATTGGCTCACAAAACTGGAGAGTGCAGGGTAGAGACAGCCTCAGGCCACAGGTCTCTGTTCTCTTCCCTTTGGACACAAGTCCTCACTGACTTCCTTGATTGTCGCCCAGTCAGTGCAAGAGCCCTGGGCGACAGAGTGCTTCTCTTTCTCAGTGTGGCTGCCAGAGCCCTTGGGAAGTAGTCACCATCCCTGAACTAGACGCTGAGACTGGGGACAGGACACTCTGTTGGCCAAGCCTGGGATGGAGCTGGGTGACTTCAACTGTGGGGGAGGGTCCCCGAGGAGGGTCCCCAGCGGGAGAAGTGGGGCGCTGCTTTCAGCAGGAGGGAGAGTAGGTACCGCCCAGGTGAGGAAGCGACTTCCCACTGCCTCATAGTCTGGTGGGCCACCCAACACCATTTTCCTTGGTTCCGTCTCAGGTGGGGGAGAGTCTATGGAGGAGGTCCAGCCTCTGATGGATGTGTCAGAGGGGGAGATGGATTTCCTGAGGCCTGGAGAGGAAGACGGAGATGTCTTCGGGCAGGAGAGCCATGAGAATGGTCCAGAGGATTTGCGCTATGACACCATAGACCAGGGTGAGCCTGAGCTCTGGGGGAGCAGGAGGGAAGGGAGGACACACACACGCTGGGATGGTCTCTGCCCTTTCACGTAGCCCTAGCCTCGGGCCAGCCCTGAGGGCCTGAGGAAATCTCAGAGGACCATCTATGAACTCACATCATAGGAATGTTGTCCCTGCAAACCTCCTGTGATGACAAGGACAGTGGGTGCCCTGTGTGCTCTCTCACCCTCTGCCCTTTGCTAATCTCCATTTCTACCAGGAGAGCAGGCCTCAGGCTGCACAATCCCATCAGAAATGGATAGCGTGGTTTTGTTTTATTACATGGCTTACTGTGGCCAATCACAGGCATGTGTTAGGAGCTGGCAGTGTTCGGAACCAGCCCTTTCTAAGTGGGTTTAAATGTACCATTCATCGAGAAGCTTCTGCCTCTGCTGGTCCTGGACAGAGGTGTGACTTCAAGTCTGCTTGGGGCTTCTGGTCCTGGAATCTTTAAAAATCTCTCCCTGAGGCTGAGGGTGTGGCCAGAAAGCTCAGAGAGGGTTCCCTTTTTTCAAAACAATTTCCTGTATCTGTTGTAAAGCGGACGCCTTGGTGGAGAGGTGACCGGTGGTCTGGGAACAGCTTGGCATATGAGGTCCCTGGGCATGGGGCCCTGTGCGGCTGAGATCTTCTCTGCTGTAAATTAAGAGCAAATATTTTTCCCTTTCTTTTGAAAATAGTACCTGAAATGAATCATGTAAAACCATTTTCTATCTAAATGCTCTAAGCACACACAGAGTTGGGCTTTCGTCAGCAGTGTGGTCCTAAGTACGGTAGTAACGCACCAAAGAATCGTGCGTCCAGCGCTGTGGCCTCGGACTGAGGGCCTGCACCCCGAAACCTGGCCTCACTGGTTGGCGGCTGGGGACCTCTCATCCTGCCCTCCCTTCGTCCTTCATTTTCATAATGCAGACGTGGCTGACCCCTCAGAGGCACAGTGCCCCGGATTCTGTGAGGACGGGGTGGGCTCCTGTCCCAGCAACACCTGAACAGCACAGAGGTGCTCTGTGCGAGGAAATTCTGGGCATGTCCTCTCCCCTGTGGGACCAACAGAAAGCTCACGGGACATCAGTGACTTGGCTGCCATGTGGTCACATGTGCCCGCTGTGTGACCACTGGGCACAGGAGAGGTGCAGGACTCACCTGGGCAGCATTAGGAAGTATTTCTGACAGGGGGCACTTCCAGGTGAATTGAGAAGGCTGAGAGGTGGCAGAATGGGTGAAACCAGGGGGGCAGTATCACCCAGACAAGGAGGAGAATCTGAAGGTAGAAACGGTAGGGAGCGGGCAGGGTCCCTTTCTGATGGCCTTCCCTTGCTTCGTCTATTGCTGGTACCAAAAGAAAAACTATAAAAGTCTGTATAAGATAAAAATTAACATTCCATGTTTGCCTGATAAATGTTAATATTTACATGATTTATTATTGCAAAACATTTGTTAGCAAATAAAGAATTTTAAAATAGAAAAACATTAATATCAAATATACTCACGTATCCTTTCTCTTCCCAGAAAATATTAATTTTGAAGAAGAGGAAACTAGACAGTTCGATCCTCTAGAGTGAGTCGGTGCCCAGAGAAGGGGACCGTGTCATCTAGACGCCTTCTCCTCCTATAGTTACACTAAGCAGCCACTAACCTTTTTTATTTCGCTGTTTGTTAAAATGCTTTACAGTTGCAAATAAATGTCTTGCTAGCCTTTGTTTATGAGATGGCATCTGCTGCAATTCTCTAAATGAAGAGTTACCAGGTTATTATAGGCTCTGGGTTTGCAGTGCTGTTTTGCCAGATAAAGAAAACTCAAACAACCGTAACGCTACAGAAGATGGTGCTGGAAGCAGACTTCTGACTGAGCTTGTAGAGTAATTAGGTACTGTACATCATCTGAAATCTCCCTCAAGAGAGCTAGGAAAACACGTCCACAATAGGAATTCCTGGGTGCAATCCTCCCTAAACACAACTTCATAAATACACTCCAGGCTCCGGTAAGAAACCAGCAGCTGCCCTTGGAGGACGGGCCCTTTCCATGGCTTCAGCATGTCTGCGAGGGCTTCAGGGCTTCCTGACGGGGGTCTCTGCCGATGGCCAAGGGGCAGGGCTGCTTTGGCCTGCGTGTTCACTCTTCAGGCCTCCCAGTGGGCTGGAGGCAACACCTTCACCTAACACCCAGAACACCTTCACATTTCCTGGGTACTGGCCCATCCCGGGCCCTCCCTTTTGTCCCCAGCACAAGTTCAGTCCCCAGCGTTGAAAAGTCACAAGCTCCCGGAGCAGCCCTTGGCTCCCATCTCACCACCTCCGCCTCACCCATCTTCCTCTGTCCCCAGAGTCACTCAGAGGGCAAGAAGGTGAATCCAGACATCTGTGGACCACTCCAAAGAAGTGACCACTATTTAAATTCCATTAGCCTGATATGCAAAGTTTTTATTCATCATCATAAATGCTAAGGTTGGTATGGTCCCAGGGTGTCCAGTAGAGCAAATAGAGGGACTGGGGGACAGGCAGCACCTCCAACCTCCCCAGAGCCTTACCTCTGAGCACTGGGATGACTTTCTTTTCCTTCAGCAGGGATGGGGGGAGGACACCCCTGGGGAGACCTGGACCAACTCCTCAGAGTTGTAGGCGCCCCTGTATTCACGCCATCCAGCCACACTTCCCTGTGCTGGGGGTCCCTCCTGGTTTCTCTGTCCCGGGGCAAAGCCTACCTTCCGCCTTCCCTTGATCAAAAAGGGGAAAAGGAGAAGCTAACGAAGACCTGCACCAAGGGGGCGGGTCTCAAATCCTTACAACTGGCCCCGGTGAAAGCAGCCCCAATGTGTGGAGATGTGGTCTGCTCAGGTGTGGCCCCCAAAGGAATCCCCATTGCTGTCCCCAGACCTGTGAAGGTGGGAAAGGCCATTTTGCTGATGGGATTACATTTAGGACCTTGAGATGGGGAGACTGTCTTGAATTATCGGGTGAGCCCAATACCATCACAGGAGACTTTACAAAAGGGAGACAGGAGAGTCAGAAGCAGGAGGGGATGGGAAAGTGGAAGCAGAGGGACCAGAGAGAGATTTGAAGATTTGACACCACTGTTTTTGAAGATGGAGGAAGGTGCTATGAGACGAAGAAAGCGGGAGCCACCAAAAGTGGAAAATGCAAGGAAACAGAGTCTCCCCTGGGAATGCAGCCTGTTGACCTGCATTAGAACTTGTGGCCTCCAGAACCGAAATAGAACAAATAGTGTGTGTGTGTGTGTTAAAATTTATGTTGTCTTTACCACTCTGCTGTGATTTGTTAAAGCAGCAACAGGAAACAAATATCCGGCGTCTGGTAGGCGATTTCTTTTCCACTTTATTGACTGCTCTACCTTTTTCAGCCAGTGTGGACATAGGCAAAGAGTGATTGAAATAGAAAAAGGGAAAACCGGTTGGGAACTTGATGAATAATAATGAACGTAGCCTTTTGGTGTGTGTGTGTGTGTGTGTGTGTGTGTGTGTGTGTGTGTGTGTGTGTGTGTATGTGTTGGGTCTTTAATTCCTGAAAACCAGAGGCACAGTTCCTCATTTCCCACCAGGCCACATAGCAGATACATAGCAGTTACAAGGTGGCACCCTGCAGCCAAACCCATGGGGTCAGATGGCGGTTACAAAGGTGAAAACAATGGCAGACTCTCTGGAATCTAAAAGTGCATTTTGTGTTTCTGCAAATCACATTAGGTGAGACCAAGATAACTTCAGAATCCCAGTATCTCACAGCCTCCACACGAGGCTTCCCTCTTTGTCGTGCAGTTGTCAAACATGCAGGGAGCTCTCAGTTGCCCGGAATCCAGTTCTTCCAGTTAAACGCTGAGTTGGAGCCATGGGTCAGTGTCTTCACGGGAGGGGCCACCAACTCCCACTTTCCTTCCTCCTTATTTTCTTCGCAGAAGCACATTCCCAGAGAGGGGATCTAGAACAGAGTTGAGTCACATCACTATTTATACCAGGTCAACTGATTTGAGACCCGCTCTAAAGCCAACCGACAGGTATTCCCACCCCTTGGAGGCTGCGTTGCTGTCTTTACACCTAACACAGCAGTTGTCAGGGGGAACGGGCCCCCAGGCCAGTGGGAAATGCCTGCCGATGTTACTATTTGCCACTGCTGGGGTACTACTGGCTTCCAGTAGGTGGAGGCCAGGGGGGCTGCCAACACCCCAATGTCCAGGCTGGCCCCACAACACACTTCTCGGTGCTGAGACTCAGAGCCCTGTATATTGATTCAAGAGTGGCTCATATTCTCCAATTTAGCGTCACAAAAAGATACAGGTGTTGAGTTTTCGGACCCCCCAAAAAACTACAAAGTAAAACTTTAGACGATTCCTTCATCTGTAAAATGAATGTGTTGGAGTAGATCTTTGTTCTTAAAGCTTTTTTAATTTACGTGTTTTCCTTTTTATCTCTCTCTCTTTTGAATGTCTAGAAATTCCTTGGCCCCTGAAACTTACGAGAATTCCATGCGGGGGGTGAGGGGGATCCCAGTGGATGCTGCTATTGGCTCAGGGGCGACTCTCCCCTTCGGTTTGGAGAGGCTGGGGTGTGTGTGATGGGTGGCTGAGGGGCAGGCCGCTGGCTGGAAAGCCCTCCGTTGGGCAGAGCCCTTTGATCAATTTCTGGGGCAAGCCCAGGGTATTTGGAGAATGAGGTGGGGTGGACACAAGCTCCTCAGCATAAAAGGTCTCAAGAGTTTGGGAATTCAAGGCTGGCATCTTCAGAGGGAAGGCCGAGGGTCCTGGGAGTGGGTGGGAATTTGGGCACATGCCATCTCAGGCGGCGCCTGGCGTGTGCAGTCCTGCCATCGTGGGGATGACAGGGAAGCCCAGGAGGCCTGGGGGATGACGGAAGGGGTGCAGAAATATAAGCGGGCAGCATACAGGAGCTGGCAGCTTAACCTCTTGTGGGTGGGAGACAGTGACGTTTGCAGGAGCAACGACAGCACTTAGGGAGCAGGTGGTACTGGGGCAGACCAGGTGAACCCCCTAGAAAAATCTATATGACCAACTCCCAGCCGAGCCTGAGATGGTGGCTCAGGAACCTGAGGGTCAGGCATATCTGGGTCATAATTGGGGACCTCACAGAAATACTTTGGAGGGAACATATTTCTGCTCAGGTGCAGAGGAAACTGGAACAGCACAGAGAAGGCCCAGGAGCCCCTTGATGACAGCGTCTCACACACAGAAATTTTTTGTTTCTCTCCCACCCGGGTAAGGGAGGAATGTGCTTCCTCTGGCAGGGCAGGAAGGGGGCTCAGAAAGCCAAGTGCTCTGTGCAGGCACAGAGCTGATGTTGGCTGGCTGGGCCAGGCGTCTGTTCCTCTGCAGACCCCGGAGCCCTCAGGGGCTTGATGACACCATGCTGCCCACACCTGGGACAAGCTAGTGGTGGCCGGCAGTGGTCCTGTGACAATTTTGTGTGAAGGAACCAGGTAAGGGACCCTCTCCTGTGACACGTGTCATCTATACCACTGCACTCCCAGCCTCAAGGTCATGGGTCAATTAATTGGTCGGTTTGATAAAAAGATGAGGGCAGAGAGCAAGTTGGCCTTGGTTGATTTTCGGGGCTGGGGCCGGGGCAAGGGCTGAGTTTCTGGGTCTGCCTGCCTTGATTCATTTTATCGGCCAGATAAAAGCAACCTCTGCTTGCTGATGACACTCCAGTTTGTCCAAAGTACCCGTTATGTTTCTTTATGCATCTATAACCTGTTTGTTTTTTCCATAATTGTTTATACAGCCCCGGCCCAGCACCGGGCACTCTGGCAGCTACAAAAAGATTTTGTGTGTTCCATGGCTGGATGGTTCCAAAGGCAAGAGGGTGGGGGTAGCTTTCTCTCCCCGCCAGGTCTCCAGAGCAAGCCAGCCCAGGCGTCGTCCTTTCACTTCTTATGGCTTTCTCTTTCCTGGACCACTTGCCCAACTATTGGAGTTGCAAGGAGTTATCATGCGAACTGACTTCTGAAAAGGTCTGTGTTATACTTTTTAGATGATCTTGGCAGCAAAGTTGCCACAATGATGATAAAGATGACAAAGCTGTGCTTTGTACAGGGGCAGGTGGGTCCCCACTGCCCTGGGCTGTCAGGATAGTAGTTTTCATTCTGAGAAGGGAGTGTAATGACCGTGTGTCCTCAGGCTGCCCCAGAGAGAAAAGGGTGGGCACCTACCTTTCTCACCAGCTGGGCGAAGTCGCCAGAGTCTCGGGGTGGCAGCCGGAGGAGGGGGCGGATGCAGGAGTCCAGCGCCGAGCCATGGCCCACGATGAGGGTGACGCCCACTGCAGAAAAAAGAACAGCTTACGGTCCAAGCAGGCACAGAGTGGGCCTTTGATTAGACCGAGGGTCCGCAAAGTTGTTGGGGTAAAACTACCTCACGGTGCCCCAAAGCCTCAACAGGCGCCCGGCAGGAAGAAGATGCGATTGGTAATTGCTCGGTAATACTCGGGAAATACTCGGGAAATACTCGGGAAATACTCGCTAATACTAGCAGTCCTGCCTGTCATTGTGTGCGGTTCTCCAGAGCGCTGGCATCTCAGGCAGGAGGACTGGGAGCGGGTGGTGGGGGATGGGGGCAGCACCTGCCCCTGGGCTTCATTCCCAATGGGACCCTGCCCTGCTCTGAGCTGCCAGCAGCCTCTGACTTGCCACCTCTTGTAGGACGTGGTGGTGGCTGCCCCCAGGTCTGATCTGATTAGCTTAACTATCCGCCAGTTGATCACTACGAGCCTGCTGATGTCTCACTTTGGGTAGGGACATTCAGAGTCCTCGGCTGAGGCTGAGCGAGTCTCCCTCAGGTGGCAGCGAGACCCAGACAAAGCGGGCGGGCCGGGCGGGAGGGGACAGGTTTCCTCCCGGGGAGTCGGGGTGGCTTGGCCGGACTCACCGGCTCCACCTAGAGGACGAAATCGGAACGGAGCGCTGCCTTGGGGGGCCACACTGACAGAGCCGTCCCTCGGGCAGTCTCTTAAGGTGACTATATCCTCCAACGTGACACCCACACTGCAGCCCCCACATGCTGTTCCTGTGTCATTTCCCAGTGATTTTCTATTCACGTGTTTGGCCTCCAAGCTCATGGCCAGTTGTCAGGATGTGGTGGGGGAAGGGACAGTGGGCACAGAGGTTTGGCTCCTGGCCTGTGCTCTCCAGCAGGGTGACTCCTGCACTGCAGGCCTCTCAGCGCCTGCGAGCTTCAAAGTCCCGCGGTGTCAGCGGAGGTGGCATTTCAGACCCCACAGGAAGGCGAGGCGTTAACAGGTAATGTCTGCGGAGGGCCCACCTGAGCCCAGGGATCGGCAGGTGTAGCGCTTGCCCTCTAGCCCACAGCCCTTGCCCCCTGCCCTGTTCGTGCTCTGCCTCCCAATCCTCCTTGTTCACAGGTCGTGCTGTGTGTGAGACCCCGCCTACGGGCCACGGCTCGGACAGAGGAGCTGTGTTTCCTGCAGCAGCCTGCACACACAGTGTTCAGTAGACACCAGAGCTGAGAGCAACGCTCCTGCACCCAAGTTCCGGAAGATCCTGGGACTGCAGAGGGCGGGGGTCCTTGGAAAAGCTGGGGGTCGAGGCTTGAAACGAGACAGCCAGAAGGTGTGGGCTGGGTGAGGCCCTGAAAAAGCGTGAAAGGCTCTCATTTCATTTTCTGTCCTCTGACGTCCTGTGGTCATAACTGTGAGTAACTGAGTTTGATAATTAATCAAATGCCAGTAAAGGGTGGTTTCCAAAAGTATGTCCCCTGGGTGCTGAGCAGTCAAAAGAGGCCACGTAATCCAGCCTCAGGGCCAGGTGTGCCAGTCACGGCAAGGTGTGGGCCTCTTGCCACAGGATGTCTCAGAGCGTGTCCCCCTGGTGCACTGGGGACTCTCCAGGAGGGGGCCAGGTGCTCAGCTCCTCCCCGCGTTTCTCGTCAGCAGAATTCTTCATCTCTGAGCATGTCTGGGATGAGGGACCAAAAGAACACAGGTGGGGGAAGCGGGCCAGGTGGTCTCCTACCAACTCCAAGACTCTTGCTCATCTTATCTAACATTCCTACTATTCCAGACGCTTGCGCCCTTTTCACCAACACATTCACACTTCTTGAGGGTAGAGCGTGTGTTTTCCTCACTCAGATTCCCCCTGAGGTTTTGTTTGGTGTCTGACACATTGCTGATGTTCAACACACCCTTGCCGACTTAAGTTTTATGGGATTGGCTTCTAACTTTTTACTAAGGACATTTCAAAGACGCATGCCGGAAGGATCTGATGAGTCCGCACATACCCGTCCCCGCCTTCCGACCATTGTCCACGTTGCCCAGCTCGTATCTGTTCTCTACCCCTCCCCCTGCCCCCTGCATTTTATTTTAGGACATCTCGCAACATCACACCATCCCACAGAATACACTTTGGTTTGCGTCTCCAAATGAGAAGGACTTTTCATTCTTACAAAACCATCCTGCCATTATCACATGTAACAAAATTAACAAAGTTTCTTAAATACGTCCATATTCCAAGTTCTCTATACTGATGTTTTGTTCCCACTGTCCTTCAAGCATGACCTGGCATTTGGTTGTTCCGTTCCTAGTCTCTCTGTTTCCTAGAATCTGGCATGGGTGGTTTGTGTTGACCCTGCTGTCCTGGGTCCCTTCGGCTCAGAATTGGGTCCCAAAGCCTGGATGGCGGGGAGTATGTGTCTCTATGTCCCATTACTGCAGAGGCAGCTGTTGCTGGGGAGTGGGATGGGGGGAGTTAGGCTTCACTAGGTTCACAAATGGTTCCCTTTCCATCCCACAGGTAAGAGCCTAACCTCCAGGCACCGCTCGCCCGGGCACAATGGAGGAACTTACTGTCTTGTGGGCAGCAGCTGACGATGTGTTCTACGCTCACTGCACACCTGTCCACGTACTCGTCATAGCTCTCAGCTGGCATGAGGGAGGCGAGGGGGAACGCAGGCCTGTGGGAAAAGAGGGAGAATGGCTGCCACCCTGGCCTGCAGGGGCTGGGGGGGTAAGGACTGCGCTGCGGGCAGCGGGAGAAGGACACGTTCTCTGAGATGGCTGTGCCTCAGGCAGGGCTCATGGTGGGCAGTTTTGTGCTCCAGCTTTGTGCTCAGAATGGGCAGATGGCTGGTGTCCACACTGCAGCACGCATTCTCACTGAATGACGGGTTTTGTGATGGCGAAGACTCAGCCCGGGGAGAGAATGACAGATTCTCCCTTTGACCAAACTCTTGTCAGGCTCCTGGGCGACCTCTACTCAAGAGGCCCCACAGGGTCTGTCCAGCTAGAGCCTCTTAGAGCAAGAATCCTGCTAAGTTGGTTTGGCCAGAACCCCTGACCCTGGGTATCTGATCCTTCCTGATATCTGAGCAAATCCGCACCCTTCCCAACCCCTCCCCGCCCCCCCCCCCCGGGGATGTGATGTCTGATCACCCTGGACTGCCCGTAGCAAGCATCCTGTTAGGTCAGTTTGGCAAGAATTCTACTCTCTCAGAAAATTGCCATCCACCAACCCCACACCTGCTCACTGGCCTCAAATTCCCACTTCTGCCCTTATTGTAGTATTTGGAGTCAAGTTCAATCTCTCCCGCCTGCTGCAGACCCCCATTGCAGCGACCCTCCTCACGGTTTTAACAAGAACTAGAAAACCCCGGCAGCAGATTACGTGAGGATGGCGTACCTGTAATCAGTGCTGACGTTGAAATTCGCCTCCTTCAGCTCGTCCAGGGTCATGAGCGTTGGCGTGGTTTTGCCGGCCTCCCATTTCGTCCATTCATAGATTCCAGGTTCCACTTTGATCTTCATTTTTTTTTCCAGTTTGAGCTCTGTAGTCAACAGAACACAAGTGTTTCTCTTCAGTGCCCACATTGGCTTTACGTACATAAATCTTTTCCTAGGTCTAAATAATGCCTTTCATAAACTGGGATTATTTTTTCTTGGCAAATATTGTTTGTGATCACCCACAGCGCGTGCTATTTCTGAGACAAAAACCACCAGATAGTTGGAAGGTATCAGAGGAGTAGTGACCTTCTGTCCATGAGGAAGGGACAGAGTCCCAGGAGCGGGGAGGTGCCCCCAGCATCAGGCTCAGCCTGGCTCATCCTGGCCACCTAGTGTGTCTCTACAGCTGGACCAACCCCAGGCCTCATCCCTGGGTCATGAGACTCACCAATAAACACTTGGCCAACCCAATGATCCACTGAAAAGATGCAGCCGGTCTCAGAGCATGTTAGTCACATGGGAGCACCATCCTGATAGACACAGCAGACTGCGCAAAAGCGGAAGGGTGAAAGGAAGCCATCTTCTGGAACATTCTGACTCCTCCCAGCTGACCCTTCCCATCCATGCATTTTAAACCTTGACCATAAGGCCTATTAAAGTAAGGCCATTTCTTTTTGAGTTTTTTGGGAAAAAGACCTTAATGCTTTTATTTGAAATGGAGAAAATGACATTGAACACAAATGCTGGCAAAAGAATCAGTTCCTAGGTCAATGGAATGGGTTCCTTTGCAAGTGTGTTTGGAAAGGAGAGTGCAAGTGGGCTAACTGGATTCCCGAGTGCTCCCCCAGCCTGAAAAAGACTGGTGTCCACTGTGACGTGATCACATGAAGGCACAGTTGGGAGAGTTTCCCAAAGGACGTTGGCCACTCTTTCTCTTGAGGATCTTTTGTAGGCCACTGTTCCATGGGTCACACTTTGGGAAACAGTCTGCCTGGATGTTCAATGGCATGGTATTGAAATAAAGCTTAGCATGTTAGCATCTCAGATGTCATTCTGAGAAACAGGTTGCCATGTTTGAGGACCTATAAAGAAGGCTCAGTACCCTGGCTTTTCCGGAATTAACACAGGATTTGTAAATTTATGCCCCTGAATGGGCACCACCACCACCACCACCACCATCATCACCTACATATAGAGTAAAAGTCAATGTGAGATCATGGAAAAGAGGTTGACATTATCACTGTCAGAAAACGTTTTTAGAACCTTTAATTTTATACGCAAGAAACCTAAACAATGGAAATCAGAAAAATAGTCACAAAATTGGAACAAACGTGTTAATAATGAAGAACCACGAAAGACGACAAAAGTGGGACAAAAGTTACGTAAAATGTTTTTGACGCTCAGTCATTCTCTTGCTAGGAAGGCTGGCCAAAGGACTATTCTTTACCTTCTTATTTATATGTTGTCACCATGGTGAGAGACAGGGAAAGGAAGATTAAGATCATTATTGGAAAGAAACCTTATGACTTAAGAACGACATCAGCAGCGACATTCGAGGGCTGGCCTGGCCGGACACGGGATATCTCTAGCGCGTCACCCCAGCTAGTTAGGGGGCAGCCAGCCAAAGACGTAAATGAGTGGTTTTGAAAGTTAGTGGGAGTGTAGCAGTCTCTTGGGTGAGTTAGAACAAAAAAAGCTCATTAAATGTCAGGAATAAAAGGCAGGGGTGAGGGAGATGGAAAATTCAGGAACTAATCTCTCACCTTTCATCATGTTATTTGTATGTGTTTCTGTCTTTGTTCACTTCTGATTACTATAGTAGTTGGATTAATTAGTAATATGTTCATCCTAAGCAATCCAGGGATAAAATAATTTCATGTGTGTTTTGCTTAATTCCATCCTATGTATTAAGAGTTATTCTCAGATTGAATGCTTAGAACAAATACAGCCCAGCAGGGCTTACCCAGCTCTGAGGGGAGCCCCCGACTTTGTGTTGCCATTGTGTTGCTCCACTGTCCTCAACACTGGAGGAACTGGTTTGCATTTCTTGTGTTTCCTGAATACCTGAGGGGGGTGGGGCACTCTGATCTGACACAGAAATTGGGAGTCTGACAATGTGGGACCATGTTTCCTGGGTGGCGGGGTCACTGGTCTGAAAAAGTCTCCTGCTCTCGGTCTCTGTACCCCCAACACTAGAGTGTATGGCTCTGAAACTGAGTGAAACGCCAAAGGGGGTGATTGCATTAGTGCGTGTGTGAGTGTGTGTGTGTGTGCGAGTGTGTGTGGAGGGGACGAGTTGTGTTAGGACCTTTGATTTGGCCTTAGGCCTAAAACATCTTCCAACGTGCCACACTGGACTGGGGGATTATTGGGCCCTTATGTGGTTTTTCTAGAAAGCTGACATTGTTCTCCAACCTGCTCCTGGCCCAATCAGTTGATAGCCCCGAGGAACAGAGGGTCAGAATGACTTACATGTGAGACCCAATACCAGGTGAGACAGATTGGTGTGCCTAAGTCTTAGCGACCTGAAAGAGGGGCTCCGGGTCTGCTGTCACGCGCAGGTGAGAAATGACAAACGAGGGATGGCTGCAAGGCTGCCGCTGAGTTCTAGATATGTAGAAGGTGGACTGTGAACACTCTGTGCTGACAAAATGGACTTTTATCCCTCACAAAATTGGAGACGGGATCAGGAAACAGCAAGTTTGTGAGAACAGGGGAGAGGAATGGGTCGGCTGAGGGGGTGAGCAGACCCAAGGGAGGACCAGTTGACTACTGGCCGGACTCCTGCCTGTGCACCCAGGCTTGGGAGGGGACTTCGCCAGAGCTTCCCCCATGCGGGTACAGGAGATGGAGAAGACATGGGGCGGTGGTGGTACACGTGCTGGTTGGATCCCTTGTTATTCCAACAGCTCCCGCGGTGAAGACTTTAGCCCCAGCTCACTGTCCGCTCTGACAGGGCTGCAGGTACAATGCTTGGCGACACCATCATCTGCCAGATGCCTCACCCAGCCTCTTTGTTCCCTGCCCCCCTCCTCCTGACATGCCTTCCTCCCTGACCTTGATCTTCTCATTACCAGCTCCTACAACCCCTTTCTAAGCTCAGTGTCAAAGGGCTCTGTCTCCAACCAGCCCTCCTTTCTTGAAAGCTTCCTCTCTCTCTTGCCTAACTCTAGCCCCAGGATTTTACTCCAGAGAACTCACCCCTTTTGTCTACAGTCGCCTCCCCTGGGTCCTACCTCCCAGCTCACCCAGCTTCAGATCCAGGGCCAAGGTTCCTCGTCCCTTTGCTGCACCCTCAGCTTCTCACGCCCTCTCTGGCTTCGCTGCTCTCACTTCTCAAACTCGTCCAGAGTGAGAGCCAGCTGTCCACCTGCTCCCCGTCCGCACCCGGAGGGAAGCCCCAAGCTCAGCTGATGGCTCTCAGTGTAAAGCTGTGCTCCCCGACCTCAAGTGGGCGCTTCGTGGTGCCCAGTGGCCAGCATATATTGTCTCGGCCATGTCCTGGTGCCTTTCCCTGATAAAAATGTCATACCTTCAGTGTGCCTCAAACCTCCAGCAGCCCCCCTCTTTGTCACCTCAGCTAGTGACCCGACCCCCTATGCTACGTCTGCGTCCATGTGCTCTCCCTGAGGCCCGCCACTGTGGAGGGCCAGCCCGAGCTCCTGCACGTGAGCTCCCCCACTTGCTCTTCCCCACACAAGCAGGGGCAGGGAGAGGTCCAGAGGGAGGAGCAGCAGCGAAGCCTCCAGAACGGGCTGCCGTTCTCTGGCAGGAGCGGCTTTCTTCCTGCAGGTGGAACCTGCACAAGCTGTGCTGGTGGCCGCCTAACACACATCAGCCCTCGGTGACGCTGGACAGCTCCCAGCCGCGCCTCTCTTAACTCTGGGAAGCCTCCTGCTTTGGTTTTAGAAGGACCACAGCAGTTCCCAGCTCTCTGGGTTTCTGAATGCCCCTCCCCAGAAGTTTCTCTAAAAATACATGGCAGAAGCTGCCAAAGACAGATGGTGCGGTGACGGGCCCGACACTCAGGTACAATCCTGGCATTCAGAAATGCGAAGGGGCTCGGTGCCGGCTCACAGTTCTCAGATGTCTGGTCCGTGACTGTCTCTGACTTATGTAGTCATTCACGGCCACTCATTAAATTCTCACCTCCACTCACTTCCCTCTCCCCTTGGAGAATAACCCGGTCCAGGCCACCTGAGCCACTCCTGAGTTCTCACTGACCTTCCAGGATGTGTTTGGCTGTCTGCACACAGCGGAGGGCTGGGGAGGCGAAGACGGCGGTGATTTGGATACCGCTGCTCAGTAGTGCTTCTCCTGGAAAAAAGCAGGTGGGAAAATGCCTCTGAACAAATGTAGCCTCCTGTGGTGGGAACCCGACCAGGGGCTTCCCACCTGAGGTAGGCAGGACCTTAAGTGCCCCCAAGATTTCCACCCCGTGCTCTACACTCTGTACAATCCCCTGGAGGGGGGTGGAACCAGCGAATCTGTGAGATGGCGGTCCTGTGATTAAGTCATGTTCAATGGCAGAAGGGAGGTTACCACAGGTGAGCCCATTAAAAGCAGAGATTTTTTTCTGGCCATCACAGAAGTCAGAGAGACTCAAAGGCAGAAGGATTCAACATGCAAGAAACTCTCCTGTTGGAGTCCAAGATCCCGGGGGTGAGTCGCACAGGGTATGGAGGTCTCTCGGAACCGACCATGGCCCTGCACTGACAGCGGCAAGGGAATGAGGACTGCAGTCCAAGACGCTGACTTCTCCCACTGCCTGATGCGTTTGGAACTGCTTCTGAGAGCCTCCAGGTGGGAACCCAGCCAGCGACACCGTGATTTCAGGCTTCGAGGCTCCGGGCAGGAAACCCACCACACTGAGCCTGCAGGACTGTGAGCCGACACATGGACGTTCGTTTAAGTTCGTTCTGCAGCGATGGAAAACCACCTGAGGCTCAAGGAAGCATGAGCCTATGTACCACATACCCTCTGGCAACATGAGAGGACCTGATCTTTGGGAAAGGGGATCTCTTCAGAATAAAAACTACATGGTACCAAAGTCAGGAGGTTTTAGTGGACACTGTCATTGGCTGAATTGTGTGCCCCCAAATCATACGCTGGAGTCCTTACCCCCAGTGCCTCAGAGTATGACCTTATTTGGAGACAGGGTCTTTACAGAGGAGATGCAGTTAAGATTGGGTCATTAGCATGGCTCTAACAATCTGACTGGTATCCTTATGAAAAGGGGAAATCTGGACGTGCATAGAGGGAGACGATGTGAGGACACAGGGAGAAGACACCTTGCGCAGCCCCAGAGAGAGGCCGGGAGCAGGTTCTCCCTTTGACCTCAGAAGAAACAACCCTGTCCGCACCCTCATCTCCTCAGAGCTGTAAATTTCTGGGGAGACAAGACATTTCTGGCGATTGAGCCATTTTATCTGTGGCATTTGTTATGGCAGCCCCAGGAAACAAATAGAGAAGCTGACAATTGCCAACGTATACCGGGGGTGCCAAAAAATGTACACACTCGACTTGTATTCATCTTTTGTTATCAGTACATATTGAGTATTACAATTTTAATACACTTTTTTCCTTTTTAAAAATGTGTATACGTCTTTTTGGCACCCTCTGTATACCCATTCAAAGATACTCCCAGATACACACACAGGATTGTGCAAACATGCAGGCGAGGAGCTAGGCATGAAAACACAGAGCTGTGAAGGTATTTTACAGAAGGGACACTCACACACATGCATGCATGCACAGACCAGTGTGCTGCAGAAGAAGGAGCCGAGGCAGGGCCGTGGTGAGCTGCTCACAATGATCTATGGGGGTCCCAACTGTGTCACCTTTCCCAGCTCCAGTCTAGTAACCTCACATCAGTGACCTTGAAACCAGCCCTGGTGTGAACACAGTATTTCCACCAGTAAAATCAGCAGGTACCACAGATCAGGGCTGCCCCGCCCGCCTGCCAGAGAGCTGGTGACTGAGCGTCACAGCATGGGTAAGGAAGCAGGAGCAAGGCCTCCGGCGAGTTCCTTTAGGACCAGCTGTGTGACTTGGGAAGACCAAGCACCTTCCTGATTCTCGATTCGCGTTTCTTAGTTCATAAAACGAAGACCATATGAACTCAACAGCCAATTCTGTTCCAAAGTCAGTCATGTGGAACCAGCGCCCAGACAGAAAACAAAGGCTCAGAGTGACAGATTTTGAAATCAAATCAAAGAGGGGATGTTGTTTTTCCTTCCTTAAATGACATCGTTAGTGCAGAGCAATCATTATTTCTTCCCTTCCCTCCCCATTCTTTCCATCCTTTCATTCCTCCCGACTTCCCCAGCCATCCATTCCTGGGTCGAATCTCTGCGATTGCACGTACTAGCTGGGTGACCTTGGGCAACTTACTTATCCTCTGTGTGCCCCATCTTCCTCGTGGCAGAGAGGGGGTAATGCTAATTCTGACCTCCAAGCGTACGTGGCAAGGGACCAATGTGCATTAGTGATAATCATTGCTACGATCATCGCTGCTATTCCTACTAGAATGACCTGCAAACGTACCTGCCGTTCTGGACTGGAAAATTCCACAAGACGATAACGGAGGATCATTTTCAAAGTCTTTGATGCCGTTGCCCCGTCTAGGCAGACTGCTCGGGAAGTTCAGGTCTGGCCGGTAGTATTTCCCTGAAGCACAAACGTGAACCAGACATTCAGTTCTCGCATTAACGCCTATTTGTCCCTTAACCCCCACAAGGACAAGACCCACATTATAAGCATGGTTCCCATTTAAATTTTCATCCACTGTGTTTTTTTCTCAAATGTGCTCTGTGCTGTGGATTCAATTTGAGGAGAAAATGCTGCTCTACGGCACATACATTTCCTCAAATGCAGAAAGTATAGGTTTCAGCCCCAGGAATCCTGAGACTCTGTCCTCCTCTAACCCTTCCTCACGATTCACTCACACAATTTTCCTGATTAAGAACCGAGTGTCTCCATGACTGACTGAGCTTCCCTTGATATGGATCTCAAGTTGACATTAATTAATTAGGTGAAATTGGACCCTTCCCAAAGCTTAAGTGTGTCACATTGCCTACAGGGACAGAGTACATATGGCAGAGACGTCCCTGCATTGTGCTGGACTCAATTGCTTGAGAAGGGACTGGAAATCTGGTGGATTCACTGGAACTTCCCCCACCCACCCATCCAGAGGCTGCAAAGCACCACCGTTCACTTTGAGTTTGACCCTGAGCTCTAATCTGACAGTCTGGTACCCATCCTGGCACCACCCATTATTGGTCATGTGACTAGAGGCAAACGACTTTATCTCCTTTATTAGTAAAAGGGGAGATGATAGAGTTGTTGAAAGGAATCGGTGAGATAATGGCCAGAGCCTGGCTCAAGTAAGTCGTCAGTCAGTGGTAGGTCTGAGCTCATTATTGATGTATCGATAACCCTGCAGAGGACAGCACAGCACGTGAAGCCCTTACATCCTCTCAAGTGACCCCCAAACCTCCTGGTGCACCAGGTCCCAGCAGCCCAGCTGCCTTTCCTGAGACCTATGTACATTACATGGCAGGCCGTGAACATGCCATACCAGCCCCCCAATCTTTCACAAACGCAGAGGAAGGCAGTCAGCTATTTTGCATGCCTTGTTTTTTAGTTTCCATGCATGATTTCTCTGAAAGCTCCCTCCCTGGACATTCCATCGGCAGAGACCATGTCTGAACTATCAGCTTTAAAGGCCTTTATTCAATGCTAACATATTAGCCGTGTTCACTGGAAAAGGGGGTATTTGTGTGTTTTCAAAGAGAAGTTCCATCGGTTGTGTCTCATTCTCAAAGGCATTTGTGATCCAAAGGGTGCCAACCTGCTCCATGGAGGAGTCTTGCCTTCAGGGACACGTTAGCTGCGGTCACAGCAATGGGCAGAGAGCAGAACAGAGAAGAAGACAGGGTATGGGGCAGGATTATGTTCTGACGGGAGTGGAGTGTATAGAATAGGGGTGCTCTGGGCCAGCACTGCTGGGAAGTAAGGGGCGATATGAGGGTGTGGGTGTTTGAGGCACAGTGGGCAGAAATCAGGAGGAAAACTGGAATCAGAGGAGAGGCCAGCAGCACCCCAAATACCCCCTTGTACCAATTAAACAGTGCAACCTACTACGTACAGACAAACTAGACTATCGGTATTCACTTGATCAAGGGGTCCACCAAAGCTTCCTTTAAGCTGGTAATTTCCAGTGCCTTCAAATAGTCTCCCTGATCGGTGACTTGAGCTTTTGTCTACATAGCCAAATACTCTTCCTCATATCTACCTGTTGTCCTATTGTTTCTTCTCCCAGACTTTGTGTCTCTGCCTGACCTTGTTTCGTAGACACCATAACAGTACCTCTGAGGGTTCTTGGAAGTACAGTGTTTCCCCAAAAATAAGACCTGGACTAACCATCAGTTCTAATGGGTCTTTAGGAGCAAAAATTAATATAAGACCTGGTATTATATTATATTATACCTGGTCTTATATTATATTAAAATAAGACCAGGTCTTATATTAATGTTTGCTCCAAAAGATGCATTAGAGCTGATGGTCCCGCTCGGTCTATTTTAGGGGAAACATGGTATGTCAGGTCATGATATGATCTGCTCAGAATTTTTCTGGTGTGTGCTGGTCATCTGTCAACAGTTTTCCCTAGTCATTTCCCCCTTTTTTGACTTGCTGGGCCACTGGAGGGATCCCAAAGGACCCGTCTAGCCCAGCTACTATGCATGGATTTGATCACTATGCTTGTCCATTCCTTGGCTTAGAAATTGTGGCTTTCCATTGGTGCTGAGCACTGGCACAGAGGTGGCCCGGCAGTACAGAGACTGGCTTGTGGGGAGGTTGTATTTCCAAGCACTGTCCTTAGTTCTTGGCATCCCAAGGGGTAAGGTTGAGGTAAGCAAGAGATATGTTCAAAAATACACCTGATATGACAGGGAAATGACCATCGCAGTGAAGATTAGCTTGGAGAGACAGAGTGACGAGACTGCGATGTAGGGTAAGCGCCAGCAGCTGAGGGCTCAGAGACCACAGGTCGTCTCGCTGACTTGCTTGAAAGTCCCTGTTGCGCTCGCTAACCACACATCATGTGTAGGCTGCTGAGTAAGCAGGACTGTCCATGTGTCACACAAGCAGACCTGCTTACCACTGAAACCAACACCTTCATCTCCCTCAAAGCACTTGAGGTCAGATACTCACAGATAGCACGGGTGCTCAAACGCGTACAGGTACTGCCTGTGCCGGGACATGCAGCATGTACCCATTCTACATACAGTCTACACGGAGTCACTCTAAAGAGTGGCACCATGGGGAGTCTGGCTCAGAAGCCTGAGAAGTGATCTCACAGGTCAGACTTATCTTGCTTTTGTGTTTAGACTCGGCCAGGACGTTACCTACCATCAGGAGTGGAGCACTGCTGCAGCCATGACTTCCCGAAGATTTGATCCACCCTCTCCCCATGGCGCACCACCAACACGCTTTTCCTCAGGATTGCGCCCTGAGATGGAGGAAAGAAAGTGAAGCTGGGGTAAGCAACAGACATGCCAAAAATACTCCATCAGTGGAGTAGCCCAGCCAAACATCGCTCAAGTGTGCAACGGAACATCCACATTAGACATCTTCTAGACGCATCTCTCCTAGTCATCCAACAGCTGGCCGAGGAATGGAATCCCTTCCTTCCTGTTCAGTAGCTATAGCCCAGCTCACCGACATCATGGCAGTGAAAGAGGATGAGTAATTGCAGGTGGAAGTCTCTTACTTCCTTGACACTCTATTTCCTGGGCATTATTACATTATACAGGAAATGAAAAGAAACAGGAGTGCCTGAACCATGGCACATCAACTTTTCCACTCTCCTGTCTCTCGTCCAAGTCCTTATTCTGTCTTAGTCTATTCTGGCTGCTCTAACGGAATACCACCGATTGGGTGGCTTATAAACAACAGACATTTATCTCTCCTTGTTCTAGAGGCTGGAAGACTCAGGGTGCCAGAGGTCAGGGTGCCAGCACGGTCAGGTGAGGGCCCTCTCCTGGGTTGCCAACTTCTCGCCGTGCCCTCACATGGTGGGATGGGTGAGGGAGCTCTCTGGGGTGTCCTTTATAAAGGCCCTAAGCCCTTCATAAGGACTCCACCGCTGGACTGAAGCACCTCCCAAAGGCTTCACCTCCTAACCATCACCTTGGGCGTATGGACAAGGCAAAGCGAGTATCACGATTCTCTTACTGGAGTCTGCAGCTGTTTGGTTCTGATACAAACACCCATCCCCTGGGCAGAGCTGCAAGGGGAAGGTTGTCTTGTTGCCTTATAATTTTGAAGTGTGGTTGCACAGGAACTGTCCATGCTGACACCAGGAATGAGTGTAAAAGCATCCCCTCCCATTCCCTTGTTCCTACTTGATCGGCAGGTAGGTTGCAAGGCACACACGTGCTCCCGACTGCGACTGCTTACTGACCATCTCAAAGTACCATCAATGCATTGCGCTGAGGCGTTGGATCTCGGGCATTTTCTTTCCTGGAAGAGCCCAGCGCATTTCGACTTTGAAATGCAGAGCTTGGCAGCAGGAATATTAAGATCCAGTGAACAGTCCATGGAAGGGGCTGGACGAGCCCGGGTCCACAGCACAACAGGGCTGCGTTGACTCTGGTCGTTAGGCTTGGTATGTGTTTCCTAGGGCTGCTATGACCGAGTTCCACCAACTGGGCGGCTTACAACAAAAATGCATCCTCTCACAGTTCCGGAGGCCAGAATTCCGAAGTTAGGGTGTCAACAGGGCCGTCCGGGCTCCCTCAGAGGCTCCAGAGGATTGTCCCTCCTACCTCTTCCAGCTCCTGGCGGCCCCACAATCCTTGGCTTGTGGCCACAGTGCCCCAGTCTGTCCCCACGCTCACATGGTCTTGTCCTTGTTTGTCTGTGTCTTCTCCTCTTGTATGGATCAAATCCCTGTGTTTCCCTCTCATGAGGACAGTTGTGATTAGATTCAGGGCCCACAGGATAATGCAGATGTATAGAGCACCAATTACGAACACAAAATGGACTCGAATCAGTCCGCTATCTGTGTCAGTCACAGAGTGACAGTCATGCCAGAACCCCCCTTGAGAGCTCACCCAGTGAGCGCCCTGACCAGGTAACTCCAGACGCAGGGTACAGTGTGGCCACCTGGACACTGTATGGGACTGCAGGTGGGGGCACCACACCCAGTCTCGGGCACATGACCAGAGCTCTCTGAAGGCTCTTCGCTCAGGCCTCCCCCGACGAGCTGACAGTGCACCTGCACTCGTCCCCGACGGAGCCCTTGAAACCTCACCTCCTGCCCGTCTCGCCAGCCTGAGCCGACGCCCGATGAAACGCACACCAGCGCCTAGGGTGCTCGCTGAACGCAGGACTCTCTCTCATCCTTCTTTCCTAAGACTGTTTGCCTCACCCAACCCCTACTGCCTGCACACCTGGGTGACCCTCCTGTGTGAAACTGCTCTCCCTCCACTATTGGAGACTGTACTCTGGCCGGAGCCTTGGTTAATGCCCGTGGGGAACTGAGTAGTAGGACCAGATCCATGGCTTTATTCTCCTGAAGCCTGACATTGTGGAAAGACACACACGTGCGTGAGACTGCTCTTTGACAGCCACGTCCCACTCACGACACCAGAATAATCTCCCATCAAGATCTTGATTCAGCCCCATGTGCAAAGGCCCTTTTTCCTTATAAAGTAACATTCTTAGTTCCAGGGATGAGGGCCTCCTATCTTTTGGGCCATTATTCAGCCCATCGTCCCAAACCTGATGCCACAGTGTTCTTTTCTTGCTATACAGAAGGGGCGAACTCGGACCAGGTGAGGAGGGTTTTCATGCATTTAAAGCACCAGTGGGTTTAGATATAGGCCAAGCGACAAGCTAAACCTTTCATTCCAGATTGTCCCCCTCCATCAACCTAGAAAGAGGGGCACAGCCTCAAGGAGGCCCCCCGTTCCAGCCTGCTCTCCTAGCGGCTGTCCACCTAGCGGGGCAAGTCCAGCCTCTGGAGCCTGGGCAGCTTGGGCGTGGGGAGCCCTGTTTTTGTCTCTCTGTGGCTGGCAGTTCTCTGGCTCGTGGTCAGTGCCTGCTCTTCCCCGGGCCATTATCTTCGACTGAAGACTTTGCTCAAGGGGACGTCCCATTGCTGTCCCAGCACCCAGTGTCTTGTGTTCAGCTCTTGTCTGGCCCGAGCCCACTCCAGCATGGAGGAAGCCTCTGGGGGGAATGGATTCCTGGAGATGGAGGGTGAATTTTGGATTTAGGGTGATTGAGTCATGGGTCTCCATCAGGACCCTCATTAGGTCATCCAGCGAGATTTACTGGCCAGGCCCCGAGCCTTGGGACCCAGGAAGGAGCCGAACACTGTGGTACTGCTGTCTGGGCAGCAACAGTCTCTCAGCCCTGAGGGCCTGGCCTGCGGTGGACATTCAACATCCCATCTCATGTAATTCTTGAAACAGCCCAGTATGGGGGGGTGCTTACCTATATGCTCCCCACAAGTCTCTGTCTTCAGACCTGTAAGATGGGGATGGAGGGGGACTAATGCCTGCTGTGCCGGTTGGGGTGGCTGAGATGAAATCCGCATGTAATGTGTGTGGTACATAGTGGAGACGTGGAGGGACGTTCATACAGGCCTGGAGGCATTGCCACGTAACTGGGAACCAGCCAGGGGCCAGCTGCAGGTGCCACCCTGCCCCCGGGGTTCCTTGTAAGGAAGGGCTGTGGCCTCAGACCAGAGAGGGCCAGCCTGCCTGCCCAGACAACATCAGGGATGCTGTGGTAGCTGTTTGCTTTTGGGGAGGTGCCCTGCCAGCAGCCTTCCCCCCCTGGATGTGCCCCATGCAGGTGGCAAGGCTCAGGGGCCCCTGTGGTGCCCCTGACCTTGGTCCTGAGGCTGCCGGCCCCCCAAGCTACTGAGTACCAGCCTCCTCATCTCTCCCAGCCTTGACTTCAAAGATCAGAAGCTCCATCCAAGGGGGAGGGGACTCCTTAGGGTCACCCAGCTTGCTAAGGAGAGAATCAGGATTCTGGGCAGGGCTGTGTCCCTGTCGGTCCCCTGCCCCCTGAGCTATGCTGTGGGGGTGCTGTGCTGCCTGTTCTTGCAGACTCTTCAGGTGCCTGGGAGCCCCCAGGCCAGTTCACAGCCATGGGAGTGGGGGTGGGAGGGAGGGGCGGAGCCCCCTGCGCCCTGGGGCAGAGGCTGTGTCTACAGAACACCGACCCTGCAAGGCTGTGTCTACACAGACTTATGGTGAAGGGCGGTGTTGCTCAGCTCATGGTACAGGAAAGGGACTCCGTCACCTGTAAAGCCTGAATGCTGCCCGTGCTCCTGGGCCTTTGCGGAGGATGAGCTTCCCCATTACGTCTGCTGCTGGCATCACTGTCCTTTCTGGAGTTCAAGTCCATGGCTACACTGAAGGTGTACATCCTGTGGGAGAAGAAGCGAGATGCTGTCATGGCGACGGTGGGAAGCACCTGGTCCCCCATGTGGTCACGACGGCTCTATCAGGTCACTGTGAGATGAACTGAAACGGCGTAAAAGCGCAGGGCTCAGCACAGAGGAACTCCCCAGTAAATGGGGGTTTGTCACCAGCTGTGATGGCTCACCTGGGTCCCCCCAAATTCATATGTTGAAGTCCTAACCTCTAGCACCTTAGAGTGTGACCTGATTTGGAGACGGGGTCTTTAAAGAGGTGATTAAGGTAAAGTGAGGTCCCTGGGGTGGGTCCTGCTCCAATCTGACTGGTGTCCTTCTGAGAAGAGGACATGGGGACACAGACACACATAGAGAGGGCCCACCATGTGAGGACACAGGGTCTACAAGCCCAGGAGAGAGGCCTCGGAGAAACCAGCCTGCCCTCACCTTGGTCTTAGGCTCCCAGCCTCCAGCACCCAGACTCTGAGAGCTCAGATTTGTGCTGTTTCCCTGCCCCGCCTGGTGCCTTGTGATGGTTGGCGGCCCGAGCAGACTAGTACAGCATCCTCTTAGGGTCACCGTCTATGGTGGCTGGAGGTGGGTGTGATTGGGATGCAGGAATGAACGAGCAGGGAGTTGACATGCTGAGGGCGATGGAAACGCACAGGAAAGGGGCTGAGGCCCTCGTGGGAGGGTGGGTAAAAACAGCACCTCAGGAGTTGCTAGCCATGAGGAAACCGCTACCTGTCCAGCGAGCGGAGAAAGGTGCATGGTGTGGGCAGGCGTTCAGGGGCTACGGGACGACCAAGGACAAAGATCACAGCAAACTGTGGGGATTCCAGGACACCAGGGGAGGGGGTGATGCCTGCCCTAAATGAGTAGTTCTGGAAGGAGGGCAGGGGATGGGCAGAGGAGGAGATTGAAGGAGGAACAGAGAGCCTATTGTCGTACCTTCTTCCAGAACAAGCAAAAGCTTGGTCCCCTGAGAAAATTCATTTTGTAAAAGGAAAGGTCGTCTTTATAAACTCTATTTAAAATAATCAACAATCAGGTTAGAGAAATGGGGCGGTGCCTGGAGAGGAAAATGGGAGAAAGGAAATTGGGCTTGATTTTGTTTCTAAGATAACAGCATGTTTGTTTGCTGGCAGGAAGGATTGGGGAGGTATCGGGAATGGTCAGTGGGGACTGTGAGGGGCCCTCGAAGGGCCCAGGCTGCCCAGGAGGGGTGGGAGGCGGGCGCCATGGTGGCTGCCCTGCATCACGGCCTGTTGATGGAGAAGGGTGCCTGGGACACAAGCTGTGGGTGGGGGGCATGCAGGCCAGAGCTGGTGGACACCCTTCACCTGAAGAAGACAGTACATGGCCTCCTAGTTCAATGAAAAGTCAGACACAAGTCACCTGGTGGGCAGATGTGCCCGAGGGCTGTGTCCAGGCCCCCAGGCCAGCTGGTTGGAGTCACAGAGGAAGAGGAAGGACAGGTGACCCGATCACGTGGGGGAGTAGCAGGGCACATGGTCTGTGCTACTATTTCCTGAAAAGCGTTCTTCTCATCTGGCTCTTTGGATTGTTGTATTCTCTATGCTTTTTTAACACGCAGAAACCTTAAATTTTAAGGATTTAGTAATCACTGTTAACGACAATTCTAAGTCTCTCTTTAAGATTCTTTCTATTGCTTCTGTACTTTCAAAACTCCCCCCAGTCCAGAAGTCAGAAATACACTCATGTAAACTGCCTTCTATTTTTAAATCATTTTCTTTTTTTTTTTGGTAACTTCTTGGCTTTGTCAGGAGCTGATTTCCACGTACAATGCGAGGGCATGTACAGTACCATGTCTTTGATGCCCATTTCTTTCCTTCTGTCTGATGCACCAGGCCAGGCCTCCAGCTCCGTTATCCATCCTGTTCCACTGACCTGTTTTTACCTCTTTCCCTCGAGCCAGCACCGTACTATAGATTTGTAACATGTGTTTAACATCTGGTTAAAGATGTTTAAAAAGATGTTAAAGAGAGGAGACTATCTCCTCTCGTTATTTTTATTTTTTGAAGTGTTCTCAACTCTTCTGTTTATTTTTCCAGGTAAACTTTTCAGTCACTTACTGAAGTTCCGGCAAATGATCCCATAGGGAGTTTTCCTGGAATTTCATTAAACCTGGAAATGACTCCGCGAGGCACTGATATATTCACATGATTCTTTTTTTTTTTTTTTTTTTTTTTTTTATCATGAACGTGCTGTGTTCCTATTTTTTCAGCCAATTTGTAAGTGTTTGCATTGCTCTCAGAGAGGCTTCCTGACCCCAGATTCTCAGGAGCGGCTAGCTCTCAAGCCTCCATCCTGAGAGGCCAAGAAGGCACAGAGACGGGGGCGTCTTAGGGGCGTCCATCCTGCATCTCATGGGCCCACAGCCTCAGGGCACCTGTTCTCACCTCCACCATCCCACGCCTTAGACCATTCGTCACCAGCGTGGTGTTTTGTTTTAATGCAGTTCTTGTCTGCAAGTTGTATCTTTTCTCTTCGTGTTGTTGCCTGTCCTGGTTTGAGCTGCAAACTCCCACGGGTGAGGACCAGGTCAAACAGACTGACTTTGTTCGTATGAAATGCGAGCTTGAGTTGATCGTAAGCAGACCCATAACCCTGATATTACATTCGAACCACTGACGTTTCCCTCTTCAAAGGAGCACACTCTCAGTCGTGGAGGTACTATTCACAGTCTCCAATTGACACAGGAAATGTGGGTTGGTTTCCTCTTCCTGGAGGCGAGGTGGGGACACCCGCACCCTGCTTGTGGCTCAGTGTAGAGAGCAAAGCCTGTTATCTATAAATAACATCTGTGAAGTTTACAGTTAGGCACAAAACTGAATATTCTCTTGCTGGTCTTTCAAATGAAATACAATCAAGATTATGATGGGAAGGTTGGCAATGAGAGGAGACAGGAAAGAACTTAGCATTTCATTATTTCTGTTTTTCTCTTTGACTTAAGAGAAACACTTAATGGTCACCTTACACCATAGAAAGAGATGGGTTTAAATTCTCACTGGCTTTTAAAAGGGGCACAGCTGCAGTCCAGCTGTGGGGTTCTACGGTGACATCCCTGTGTTAGTTTGCTGAGGCCACCATAACAAGGTATCACAGACGGGTGGCATAAACAACAGATTTGTTCTCTCACAGTTCTGGAAGGTAGAAGTCCAACATCAAGGTGTCAGCAGGGCTGGTTTCTCCGGAAAGCTCTTTCCTAGGCTTGTCAATAGCCGTCTTTTCCCTGTGTCCTCACGTGCTTGTCCCTCTGTGTCCAGATCCCCTCTTATAAGGACGCCAGTCAGATGGGACTAGGGCCCACTCTAACAGCATCGTTTAAACCAAGTCTCCTCTATAAAGGCCCATCTCCAACCATAGTCACATTCTCAGGTGCCGGGGTTCAGGGCTCCACCATGTGGATTTGGGGAGGACATAGTTCAGTCCGGAATAATACCTTTATTATTGTTAAGCTACTTGCCACCAGCTCACGCTGTGGTTTTGGAAAGTTACTGGGCTTGTACAGCTTGAGTATTGGAAATTTTCTCCTCTTCTCTAGAAGATGACAAAACATTCCCTAAGCGCCACCATTCAAGCTTCGCTGTCCTCGCTTCCTCAATTATGCCACATACATTCTTCTATATGGAGAGTTGAAAACCGCTGTGACTCAACAATATGCTTCATTGTCACCACCACTTTGGTCGCCTCTCAGCCTGTTCTTCACAGTAATGGACGAATATCGTCACGTGAATGACTGTTGAGGGTGCCCCGAGTCCTGGAACCACCGGCATACAGGCTGCGCCTGTTGGACTGATGACGGGTGACTGACATTTTAGTTGCTCAGCAATGAGCACCATGGCTGCAAACTCACACCCAGAAGTGTGTCCCCTCAGGCAGGTGGGGCACGCGCCCCGTGTACTTGCACACCTGTCCTGGGCGCTGTTCTTGCTGCCTGGTTCCAAAGCCAAGGGCCAGCCCTGGGGCTGAAGCTGTAGGGAGTGTTCATCCGTCTGGCCACAGCTGAGCTGCACTTTGAACTGGGCCATTGGATCACATTTCCCACTACTCATCATGTTAGTGGCATGCCACGGCGTGGAAGGCCCGTTTTCTGATTTCTGAGTGTTTAGCTAAGCGCATTTTGGGCAGTTTTAAAGGACTTAGTCAGGATCCCTGAGTTTGACAGCACCTGAGTCTGAGAGTTATTTGCCATTCTGGCCCATAATTACCCGTCACAGTTTGTCTCACTGCTTCTCCAGTGAAGATGGGGGTACTTGCAAAACACAGCCGAGCAGACACCCCACAGCCTCGCCAGTACTGATTTTTCTCTCCTTGTGTTGCAATTTTTCTTAATACTTCTTAATTTCTAAGGTAAACTTGTCTCCAGGAAGAATCGTCCCGGAAATGTCAGGCTTAAAGGCTGGAATGGTTATGTTGGTGACAGGTGACCCACAGATTAATTGTGAAGCAAAACATGTGAGAGCCACAAGCTCATCTTTACAGTCTTCACTGCGTGGTTCTAGACACGTCCAGGTTTGCCAATCGCCTGGTGACAGTGAAGAACCCCTGTCCTGAGCAGGGAGTGGAAGTCCTGCTGAAGCGGGGGCTGGAGGGGAGCCCCATGCCGCTGGGAACTCAGATGGTCAGCTGGGGTGTCACCAGCATCTCCTCAAACACTGCATTAGGCCAGATGAGGACTTAGTTGGTTCTAAAAGGAAACAGTGCTTCCTTAACTGGGTGACGTCCTCCAGCCCCACCAGCCCTCCCGAGGTGGAGTGTTCTCTGTTCTCCGGGAGGAGGTTGGTATTTGATTATCTCTGTAGTCCCCGGCGGCACCAACATACTGTGAGTTTTGCTGGCTCACAGTTTTGCTGGCTCACAGGACCCATGGCCATTTACGCTTTTCCAGAGCAGCTGGTCTACCTGCATCGCAGACGGCTGTAATCGTGTGGTAGAAGCCATGGCCCTGCTCACACTTGGAGCCAGGACCTCACGCCATGCATGCTGTGTACACACCTCAGCCCGGGCCAGCTGACTTCTCTCTCTTTTACTCGATTTCCTTATATTATTTTCTTTACATTCAAAATGGATTCATTTACATTTTGAATAAGCAATATATTTATATGGTTTAAAAATTTTAAATTATGGAATGGTAGAAAAGGAAAAGTCTCCCTCCCATTCCTGTCCCATTCTCCCAGCTCCAACCCCAACCCCCATGGGTCACCACTGTGAGGCGTCTCTAGAGATTCTCGTTTCCAGGTGACTTTTAGGCAGAGACATGCATATAAATGTGTATCATGCATACATATGTACAGATGGTTATGTTTATCTTCACGTTTTCCCCACAATTATTGCTATACACACTGTACTGCCACTTAGCAAGGATGTTTTCCATATCAGCACATAAATATACTTCCTCACGACCATATTTAACAACAGCAAATATTCTGTTGTATGGATGTACCATGACTTATTGCATGGGCTTAGATTTTAATTTAATTACCCCTTTCAGCAGTTTAGGTCATGACTGAAAGCATAAGCACACTTTTTCCATTTATCCAATCAAATGCCATCTAGTTGCTGCTGTGAAGAGATTTTGCAGATGTGATTAAACTCCTTCCCTACTCATTGATGTTAAGTTAATCGAAAGGGAGGTTATCCTGGGTGGGGCTGATTTTCAGTTGGAAAATCTTTAAAAGAAGGAGAGAGCTCAGAGGTTCCAGATGGCAGCTGTGTCTGCAATTGCTCTTCCAGCTGCCTAGTGGCTGTTTTTGAATGTCACACACTCGCCCATGGTTTGCAGCCCGCTCTAACTCCTTCCCTCCTTCTTGCCTGTACTTCATTAGCTGTTCCCAACAATTGCACAAGGACATTTCATGTAATAAATCCACAAATGTGTGTGTAGCTACATAGTGTGCAATATATGTCTATGTTATAATAATGTACATAATACAAAATCATAGAACAATAGACATTCACTGTTATATTATTAATAATCGTTATATATTAAGTATAAAATAATATAAAGTGCATATTTTATATATGTGTTTATAATATAAATATGTATGCATATCATGTAAAAATTACTGGCTCCGCTGCTCAATGACGCTAAACGTGGTATCGGGAGTGGGGTGCTGCTGTAACAAGTACCTGAAATTTGAGAGCAGCTTTGAGACAGAGTGGTGGGTGGAGGCTGAGGGAATTTTGAGAAGCACAATGATGTCTAAATTACCTTAACAGATTGTTAATAGAAATCTGGATATTAAAGGTATCGCTGGTGAGGACTCAGGGAGTGAGACATGTTAGAGGAAACTGGAGGAAAGAGGTCCTTATTATGTAGCGGGAAAAAGTGAAGATTGTAGGCAGAGAGCAGAACCTGTACATGAGGAAGTTAGTTACGTAGCTAAGGACATTTTCACGCCAAGTGTTAGAAGGGTGGCCTGGTTTCTTCCTGTTGCCTGTAGTGAAGGGTGTGAGGAGAGAGATAAACAGAGGGAAGAAGTGCTAAACAAAAGGAACCAGTACCTGATGATTTTGAAAATTCTCAGCCTCTCCAGATGACGCTAAAGATGCTAAAATTAAGAAATTCCAGCCGAATGTGAAGAAGTCACCAAGAGTACTACAGCTTCAGGAAATGAATTCTACCAACAACCATGCGAACTTGGGGAGGACCCCTGGCCTCTGATTTGCCCCCAGCACCAGCCCAAACCTGACTGCCACCTTGGGAGACCCAGGCCCAGACTCCCAACCTGTGAAAACTATGAGATTGTAAACGTATATGGTTTTAGCTGCTAAGGTCATCTGTTATGCAGCAATAGAAAACTAATAATGAGCCTTTGGACTTGACAGTTTATACGAGGTCGGACAATTAAGTTCACGAACTCATCCTAGAGAAAGTGCTGCACACCTCATTGCTGAATATCACTACGGTCACCTTCAAAGTCCTCCCCTTGGGAAGCTATGCACTGGCGCCAGTGCCCAGTCCACCCTTCAAAGCAACTTTGGAACTCTTTCTGGAATGGCCATCAGAGCTGCGTCGTAGTATTACCCTTTGATGTCCTGAATGTCATCAAAATGTCTTTCTTTCAATATTTCCTTTATCTTCAGGTAAAGACAGAAGTCACTGGGGGCCAGATCAGGTGAGGAGGGAGGGTGTTCCAATACAGTTACTTGTTTACTGGCTAAAAACTCCCTCACAGACAGTGCCGTGTGAGCTGCTGCATTGTCGTGATGCAAGAGCCATGAATTGTTGGGGAAAAGTTCAGGTCGTCTAACTTTTTCACGCAGCCTTTTCAGCACTTCCAAATAGTGAACATGGTTAACTGTGTGTCCAGTTGGTACAAAGTCATAATCAACAATCCCTCTGATATAAAAAAAATTAGCACCATTGTTGCAACAAGTTCGTGAACTTAATTGTCAGATCTCATACACTGGGTAAAAAGATACATAAAACCAAGCTTAGGACCTCGCATTGTAATTTGTTATGTCCATAATAAGGGAGTGGTATTTTGAAATCATTTTGGGATTATGATCGCAGAAGCCATATAAAGTAATTCATGTTTTCTGAATGTTATCAGCATAAAACCAGGAATCAGCCAAGATACTTCCTGTACAGCTGTGGGATACTGTTGCCAGCATGGAGAAGGCAATTTCTACCAATGATGGATGGTCTAGAAGCAAGCAAACCCTGTGACCACTGTTTTCAGACCTTTCAGAGGGAGGCTTGGACTGCTCGAAAGCCGACACTCACCTGTGCTTAACCCAGGTGTCACACTCCCGGACTCGCTCTGTGTAGTTCTCGGGCAGGAAGCCCCGGCAGCCCGTCCGCTGTGAGACCCCAATCACCCAGCCCTCGCTGGCTTCCTCCTGCTGAGTGGGGTCCACAAAGAGGTGGTCTCCAGGAGTTAGTGGCAGCTCATCCACATTCTGGGGTTTATACTGGAATAGGGCCCTCAGGGTCTGGAAAAGAAGCAACTGTTTTGAAGTGTCGAGCAAGGACTTTGGTGGAAGAGATGGCAGTGGGAGTTTTATCGTGTCTGCCTCTGGCTTTCAGGCTTGCCAGTGGGCTGTGTGTCTCCAGCACACTACCCAAACCTTTGTCTGATGATAGTGTAGAATACACCAAAATGTAGCATGGAATTCTTTGGATACATTTAGAAATGAATTTTGGTGTCTTCTGTTATCTACCTATCTATCATTTATCTACTGTCTATCTATCTATCTATCTATCTATCTATCTATCTATCTATCTATCTATCTATCTATCTATGTACTGGCTATCTATTCATCTATTATCAATCTTATCTATCTGTCTACCTGTATATCTAATCTATAATCTGTCTGTTTATCTCCTATCCATCTATATCTATCTATCCATCCATCCATCCATCCATCCCTCCATCCATCCATCTATCTTTATCTATCTGTCGTCTACCATCTATCTCTACGTACTTATTTCTTACATGAAAGACCTTGAAGCATAATCAGACTTGCACATCCCTTCCCTGGTGTGAGGTTTTCTACAGCTTCTCCCATATCATGGACCGTGGTGGACTCATTTATACTTATTCTGTGGGTCCTTAAGGAGGACTACGTACGTGGCTTCTTTTTTGAGCCAATCAATTTAGGGGAAGAAAGTCTTGGAATGAAGTTTCACCCAAATCATTATTTAAACAAATTAAGAAGTAACACAACGTATTCATAAACCTTTGCAATATTCCATTTTTATTAACAGAAATGTTTTCATTTTTTTCCAAATTTCTGTGTTGACAACGTATGTATACATATGAATGCTAGTTTCAAATTGCACAGAAAAGCACATGATTTTAGAGAAAGTTCTTCCTTTTACTAAAGTATGTCCAGCAGAGGGCTTCAGGGGTGAGTGCTGTGTGTGTGTGTGTGTGTGTGTGTGTGTGTGTGTGTGTGTGTGCAGCCATTCATTCATCCAGCCCACCTGCTGGGGTGAGGGCTCTAGGGTGGTGGTGGGGGGCAGTCTGCTTGCCCGGCCTGGGCTCGCTCACCTGATAGTGCACAAACCGCATGTCCCTCGAGTATAGCGTCGCAGTCCACTGGCAGCTGAGGCCTGGGCGCACGGCTCTGGCCAGCTGCTCCAGTGTCCTCTGGTGGTGGGGGTAGAACTTGTGGGCCAGTGTCAGATGCAGCTGCTTGGTGCAAGGCTTCACAGTGCAGTCTGCAGAACCAGGTAAACAGGGGTGCTGAGCCTTTACCCACTGTCGGCATTGCATGTCCAGGCTGGCTGCGCACCCAGGATGGCCACGCACCCAGGATGGCTACACGCCCAGGCTGGCTACGTACCCACGATGGCCACGCACCCAGGATGGCTACACGCCCAGGATGGCTACCCACCCAGGCTGGCTACTCACCCACGATGGCCACGCACCCTGGATGGCTATGCACCCAGTCTGTCTACACTCCCAGGATGGCCACATACCCTGGATGGCTACGTGCCCAGGATGGACATACACCCAGGATGGCTACGGATCCAAGCTGCTTACGCACCCAGACTGGCTATGCGCTCACGATGGCCACGCATCCTGGATGGCTACCCACCCAGTCTGTCTACACACCCAGAATGGCCACATACCCTGGATGGCTACGTGCCCAGGATGGACATACACCCAGGATGGCTACGGGTCCAAGCTGCCTATGCACCCAGGCTGTCTATGCACCGAGGACGGCCACGCACCCCGGATAGCTACCCACCCAGCATGGCTACGTACCCAGGACGGTCACGCACCCCAGATGGCTACCCATGCAGTATGGCTACATACCCAGGGTGGCCACACACCTATGATGGCCACACACCCTGGATGGCCACACATCCCGGATGGCTACATGCCCAGACTGTCTATGCTCCGAGGATGGCCACGCACCCAGGATGGCTACTCACCCAGGATGGCTACTCACCCAGCATGGCCATGCATCTACGATAGCCACGTAACCCGGATGGCTATGTACACAAGATGGCCACGCACCAAGGATGGTCACATACCCTGAATGACTACACACCCAGGATGGCCACTCATCCCGAATGACTATGCATGCACAATGGCTGCATGCCCAGGCTCGGTGGTGAGACTCTTTATACCTGGGCCCCCTGCCTCTGCTCACTCCCTCCCCGCCTGCATCTTGGCTTCCTTGGCCAGAGAAGACTGCACCCAGACTGTGCCCTCTCGCAGAGTTCCCCTGGTAGAGGACGTGGTTGAGTTCCTGGAGATTGTACGAGGACATAGGAAAGAGGAGAGTAAAGAGAGATGGGTTTCGGGGGGGTGTTTGGGGCCCGTCGATTTGCAAGGTATAAAGTAGATAGCTCCCCCCCATTCCCTGGGGTGTGCATACGGCTCAGTAGCATGGACTGGTGGCTTACACTGCAGGCCAGTGGCTTGTGTTAAACTGCAGAGTCTCAGGAAGAAAGGGCCTGAGACAACCTAACTGTCAGACACGGCGGCCTCTCTGACCCTCGGCTCACCTTGGTGAAGCAGGAGCCCTGGGAGTGACCCCCTGTCTTTCTGGGGGCGTCTTGGCCCTCATGGCCCCAGCTCTCCTGGTCGTCATTCCAGGGCTCTCAGGCCAGCCGAGGTCTGATCTCAATTGGGCCACAAACTAGTTTATGATCTGGGCAGGTGGTGACCAACAGGAGTAGCACAGAGTGTGGTATCAGGTAGACCTGGCTTTAGATGCATTCTGCCCCTTTTGGCAGAGCCACCGTGGGCTGACTCAGCTTCCATTTCCATAGCAACAGCGTGAGGACAGTGACAGCTGTCGAAACTGGTCTCTGAACTGACGGTGTCCAGGACACTTCAGTAAATACCAGTTACCTGCCACCTCTCCCATGGGCAACACACACCAACTGACAGGACCTATTCTCCCCTGAAAAAGGTCAAGGGTGCTGCAAGCACTTTTGGAGCCCAGACTCGGCAGCCCCACCTGGGCTTTATCTGCCACATCTTTAGTAGCAAACTTGACACCATGGAGATGAGAAGCTTGAAGCAAGAGAGTGAGTGGGTGTAGGGGAAATTCCTTCTCTCAGGTGTCTCAGCAGTGGGGGCAGGGCGGCCTTGCCACATGAGTCAGTGTGGCCTGAGAAAGACCCTCGGCTGCTGTAGTCAGAGGGATCAGTGAGTCATGCCCGACTCCTGAATGGGCCCTTGTCTTTTCTTCTCTCTGTGGCCCACGCACCGGCCTCGGAAGGGTGGAGCAGAGCCTCCCAGGACCTGGCGAAAGATTAAGGTCAAAGCCACTCTCTCTGTCGGGACCTGTGGTCAGTCAGTGTGACACCCAGGTGGGGTGGCGCGAGCCAGAGCTGGGCTCCAGGTGCAGGGTACCACCCACTGGGTAGGGGACTCTGTTTGTTTCCTGGGGCTGTTGTCACAAATTGTTATAAACTGCATGGCTTAAAAAACAAAACAAAACAGGAATTTGTCTTCTCACAGTTCTAGAGAATAGATTCCAAAATCAAAGTGTCAGCACGGCCACACGCCCTCTGGGGCTGCAGGCGGGGGTCCTTGCTGCCTCTTCCAGCCTCTGGGGGCTGCTGGCGATGCCGGACTTCTGGCTGCATCACCCCGTCTCTGCCTCGGTCTTCACGTGGCCTCCTCTTATGTCTCTGTGTCTTCTCCTCTTACAAGCACCACAGTCCCTGCATTTAGGGCTCACTCGACTCCAGGATGACCTCATGTTAACTAGTTATATCTACAAAGGCTCTGTTTCCAAATAGGGTCCTTTTCTGAGGTTCTGGGTGGACATGAATGTTAGGGGACACTATCACAGTGACCTTCAGGCAGGCCCTTCACCCTTCATGGCCTCGGTCTCTCCATCTTTAAAATGGGCAATGAGACCCACTTGGGGGGGAGCATGAAGAGTAAATGAGGCGCTGAGGTAAGTGGCTGACACATTGTATCAGAACCATGTTTTCCTTCCAGAGGCAGGAGATGAGAGAGCCATCCTTTGACCTGGCATTTACATGAAGGAGACAGTCCACAGAGACATGGGTCCCGTGATAATAATCCAGCAGCTATCATTCCCGGACTCTGTGAGCCAGCCTCCAGTGGAAACCTGGGATTCGGGGATTTACTTATGAGGCTGGGACCTGGGCTCGTACACCTCTGAGGATGGGGGATGTGGGACGCCTGTGGAGGGCAGCGGAAGGGTCTCACCACCGGGGCTGGGGCCCCGAGTTTCAGAGTCAGCACATCACAACCACACTGACAAGTGTCTGTGTGCCAGGAACTACGAGGAAGTTCTGCAAAAGCAGGCTGTGTGGTTTGAAGAAACAGAGCCGCGCCATTTTGCCGAGAAAGAAAACGGGCTCAGGGACTTGAGCTGACTTGGTTAAGGCACAGCACTAACCAGGAATGCAGGAGGAAGTCACATCTGCAGAGGTCAAATCCAGGTTCTTCTGCCTGACCCCAGCAGGAGCTTCAGCCTCCAGACCAGGGCTGGCGTTTGGAGAAAAGGGAATTTTGCTGATTTTCAGAGTCTAGAATAGATAATCTTTCCCCAAGAAGCCAAGGAGAGAAAACTAAGCTCATACCATAAAAATTAAAATTAATCAGCTAGGACCTGTGTTTGACACACGGTGCTGACCTGGTGAGGAGAGGTGGCCACTGTGGGACACTTTCCAGCCTACAATCCCTGCCACCACACTGCCACACAGTGTCCCCCCTGGGACAGTTTCTCAGGCAGCTAGAAAATGGCAAGTGTTTGGAAAATCACTTTGAAATCGATGTAAATGAAGCTATTCCCACTTGGAGAAAAGACGGGTGCTGGTTCCCAGATTTTGTTTGCTTACTTGTTAAGGACATCTGGCTCATTAGCAAGGCTCCAGTAAATCTTTCGGCCTCAGGTTAAGGCCCTGTCAAAGCAGCTGACTGAAAAGGGAGGGGTGGGGACGGAAATGCCCTGGGCAGGGGTGTGTACCCCAAGCCCAGCTCAGACAGACGTCTGACCACCACTGAGCGAGGAATAGACACCTTGGGTGTCCAGGTGTGGCCAGCACAGCCCCAGACACAAAGGGGTCACTTTCTATTAACCGGGCCCTGTGTGTGCCACTGGCTGGGGCTGCCTACCTGCTAGGACAGCAGCTTCCGTGGCGAACATCATGGCGAATTCCCGGATGATGTCTGCAGGGCTGTCAGTGACAAAGAAGCCCAGGTAGCTGATGGAAGAATGGAGAACCAGAGGGACCACTGAGGGGAAGGAGCCCAGCATCCTGTCCCCAGCTCTCTTGAGGGCCTCATAGAGACATTCCACCTTCTGGTCTTCACACTACGGGAAGAGAAACAGTGGGTGTGTCTACTCACTGCTTATTAGAAGGTCCCCTGTCTTCGCCTGAAAATCAAAGGCCTTCCAAAGTGAGAGGCAACAAGCATTACTGAGCTCAATCAGAAGAGCTAGTCAGGGTGCACTGATTCAGGCAGAAACCCAGATACTGTGCCGACGAGGGGACAAAGACGAGGGGTGTCTGCCTGTGAGAGAGGGAAGGGGAGCACCTCCATCCGCAGACGAAGGCGGTTCTATCGTGCAGATGACATCACACAGATGCTCATTCTAAACACTGTTTGTAACTTCCAGTCCCGTGGTCATCAGTCCAGCAGTCATCAGACCTGCTTTCTTGTTATCTTTGCAAACAGTCCCCGGGGACACAGGTGGCTCAGGCCCAGTGCAAAGGTTGTTTTGCCCTGTTTTAACATTCTGGAGGTTTGAGGAGTGAGCCTGGCAAGGCGGTTCCTCTGCGGTGGCTCCATTTATTATTTTTATACCAATTAATGTAATTAATAAACATTATGCAGCCTGGTGATCCTCTGTCTGTTCACAGCTAACATAATTTATCCAGTCTATGTGTTTGGGCTTATGGGTTTGTTCTACACTTGGTCCTCAGTTTCTCAGAGATTGCAGCTAAGACTCTTTTTGGAATGGAATATCCTTTCACTGCTCAGCTTGGAAATCCCTTGTCACTGAACTATAGGCTGTGGGGACAGAGCCAGGAGTGCAGTTTCCAGGCTCTCGGACTCATTTGGAAAGGTACTCGGGGAGTAAATGGCCATCAACTGTGATTGGATGGCCATCAGCTGTGGCTAGTTGGCCGTCAGCTGTAACCAGTGAGCCATTGGCCACGAATATAACTGCTGTGGCTAAGCTAGCAAGTGGCGGAGGGTGGATTGCGGATTGTGTGGCTCCTGCTTCCTGTGTCTCCAACCCAGCCGCCAGCGAGAATACAGTGGTGTGACTCCCCTATCTATGGCTCTGTGGGTGTTCCTCTTTGGCCTCACCATGTCCTGTGCTATGTGGGGAGCAGGACTAGAGACCCCGCATGACACCCTGCATGACACAGGCCCTCCGTGCCTGTCATGTTGACTCAACCCCCACGTCCCATCCTGAGCCAGTCCCCTCTCCATGCCTTGGCCCAGAGCTGTGCTCACCATGGCACCATTTAGCCTCTGGCAGTTTCTGTAGACTCCTAAGCTGCCACGGGCGTGCTACTCAGAGCCCGCAGTGAGGAGGGCAGCAGCCTGCACCCCCCACTGTTGACTGGCCAGCCCGGCCAGGGGCCACGTTCTCGCGGTGACAGAGCCAGTCATGGACGCTGACAGGGTCTTGGCTCTTAAGCTCGCAGGAAAATGCTGCTGGCAAGTCCCCTCCTGTGCCACCCTGTCCTCCTGCCCACCTTCCACAGGTATCAGCCCTACACGCCGTGGCCTGAAGACTTGCCCTGCCCATCCTTTCTTCTCCTTCATCCTTCACAGGTGATTCTCCGAAGGAAATCTACTACACTTCTAATCCCACCTTGGGTCTGCTTCTTGGAGGACCCTGCACCAACACACACTCTGACACTATCTCCCCACTGCCTCGATTTGCTGCACACAGCTCTGTGTGACCCCTCTTCTTAGTGCCACCCCCCACAATGCCACACCCCACCCCACAGCGGCAGCGCCCCATCACCTGGGCAGTTCTGTCAAAACTGCTCAGTCTGATTGCTGAGTGGAACCCTTAGAACTGGCTGGCAGCAGGGCAGGGCCGGGCCAGGGTGGGCCCTCTCCAGGTTTCTCGGGTGGGAGCCACAGAGGAAGTGGTGTCTGTCCCTCCTTCATTCTCACACCCCTTTCTTCTATTTTGAGCACCCCAGGTCCTTCTCACCTTCCCCGGGCCCCTATGGAGCTGCTCATTTGACCATTTTCTAAATCAGGACTGGTCCCTGAGGCAGGGAACAGCACCGCATTTGTGACTGGACAACAACCACCCACTCTTCCGTTGATCCATCACACATTTCTGAAGCATCTACTCTATTTTAGGCGCCATGCTAATCTCTGGGGTACCCAGATGAGTGAAGCATCCACCACCCATGAGGGATTCAGGCTGGTACACCAGACACAGGGAAAGTGCCACTAGAGACATAAACAAAAAGGAACTGGGAGCACAAAGGGCAGCATCCCCATCTGCTTGGGAAGCTGGAGAAGACTTAAAAAAGGGAGGAGGTAAATGAGTTGGGTTCTGAAGGATGAATAGGAGTTGGCCAGATGAGGGTGAAAAGAAAAGTGAAGGATACCTCAGGCAGAAAGGCCAGCAAATACTACAGGTGTGCACTGCCCCATGAACATAAGTCATAGGACTGCTCCATGTGTCCCCTCATTCCCTAGTTATCATAGAAATGACATCAGCTGCCATGTTAATGAGCGTTAAAGGTGTGTTGAGGCCGGCTCACCGTGAAGAAGTCACAGAGCGTTATGTGAGGAAAGACTTCATGCGCTCTGTTCTTTGTGCACTGGCGCTTGCTTTCTCTCCAGAACTCTTGAAGTTTTTCCAGCAGGGGCCCCGTGGGACAGAGGAAAAGGGCATACTCCTGGGGGATGGGGTCGTCAAGAGAAGGGTCATTGCAATGACAGTGCAGCCTGCAACAGAGAACAGGACACGTTCAGCAGGCATCCTGACAAAAAGATACAATGGCGGTAACTCAGAACAACAGGCCGTGCTGAGCGTGACATGTACACGTCACATGACGTAGTCCTTCGGCCACTGCATGGGTGATACGCACCAAGCATGTGGCCTTGTGTGGCCACAGAGCAGGTGGGTGTCCCCTCAGGTCTGAGACCCAGGTTAGTCTGATTCCCAGTGCATAGACCAAGAAAACGAGAAAAAAGTGACAGTGAAACTGCTCTTCCAATGACTTTGTTGGTCTAGCCATCTTCTTAGTGTTGAAAAAACTTTTGTGGGAAAAAAATTTACATTTTAATTTTATCTCAAACTTCAAATTAATCATAAAAATCAAATCCACAAAGAAGGAGACAAAGTTTAGTCAACTCATATTTTCTTTCAATTCAGAAAGTTATTTTAGATATATGGGCAAATGACCTATAAGCCAATGTTCAAGTTCATTCTTACTGATAATAAAAATGAGAATTAAAACAACTGTTTTAATTCTCATCTGCCAAATGAATGATGTGATTTTCAAAGGGTAAAAGTCATGCTCAGTGGGTCAAAGGTGGAGCAAAACTGAAGGCTAAGTCTGTGCAATCTTTATACAAAGCAATTTGCCAGTACGTGTCAAGAGCCTTAAAATTCACATTCCATTTGAACGGAATTTCCAGGAATTCTACTTCCGCAAATTTAATGAAAGGAAAAAGCAAAAAGCATAAATAAAACTGCATGTATAAAATATTTATTGTAGGGTTATTTATAATAGGAAAGAAAGATTAGCTGAACGGTAGCAAATTTACCTATCCCTTAGAAATTATGGTCTCAAAGAATTTCTAATGACTCAGGGAAGTGCTTGGGAGATAATATTGGGTTTGGAAAGCAGTATGCGACGACGTAAGAACACATTACTTAGGTGCAAACACATTCTGCCTGATAATAACCAAAAATACCAGCTGTGCCCCCTTCATCCTGGCTCCCTTCCCTCTTAGGGAGGCAGGTTTTCTTCTAGACATTTCAGTCATAAATCCATAGGTAGCATTTGTGTGTTTTATATAAATTATAAGCCATAGTCTAAATTATTCTGCAAGTAATTGTATGTTTTACTCAACAATATGTCTTCCCGATTTGCCCATGTCGATAACACACACATCTAGTTGAGCTGTATAACGTCCTGTCAGGAACATGTGTGCACATTTAAATTGTTTCCCTTTTTAATACCATAATTAAGATTTTTGTACATTTTCTTATGCCCATTCTCCAGAGAATGTCCGTAGACTTGGAGCTGCTTGGGCAGGCGGCTACACACATGCTCAGAGTTGACTAGACACCCCAGATTGCAACCAGGAAAGTAAGCAATCACCCCTTCTGTCCCCTTCACCAGCATTTATTTGAAGGTGCTTGTGGTTTCGAATGGCATCTTGATTTGCACCTCCCTGATTACTAGTGAAGTTGGGCCCACTCTTGGCTGAGACTTGGGGACCCTACTGTGTCCCCGTTCCTTGGTGGGACTTGTAGTCTTATTGGCTGAGTCAGAACCAGCAGGGACCAACCAGGGCCCTCACAGCAGTGGGACTGGTTTCTAACTTAAACTTGGCACCGACTTCAGAGCTCACCTAGCCCAGGGCCCCTGAGTATTTCCCTCTGCCCCGTGGAGGGGCCGCACACTCTGTCCTTGGGCTAGAGTTCCTGGAGGGGGAAGGGTGCTGGACACTCAAAGGCCCACGTGCAGTCAGTGTCTGCTGGCCTGCTCTGCAGACTGCACCGCCGCCTTGCAGGAGCTGGTTTTTATTGTTTGATTCTCACTGTGACTGTCCTGGGGCAGAGCCTGAGGGGACTTCCCGCCGAGGGGAAGAAGATGGCCTCATGGCACATTCAGGCGGGCCTAGTCTGAGAACGGGGTGCCCTCTTGGGATTCCCAGAACAGACAACTGAGGCCGGGCGCCGTTCGTGGTGAGCTAAGTCACAGCAGGTGAGTGGCTGAGCCACCGAGAACCCAGCTCCTCAGCCTACGCTCCAGTCACCGGGTGCACCGTACCCATGCCTTAGGGGGCATTCATGACCCCAGGAAATTCTCTCCCTATCGGAGGCAGCCCGAGAGAGTGGCAACCTCTGTTTTATATCAGCAAAAAGGGCTCTTCCCTATTTATTCAACAAATCACATGAATTGTCTCCTTTGCAGTCACATTTGGATTAAATCAGATTATTAAGGGAAGAAAGCCTTGTTTGATGGTCTTTTTCTTTTGTTTTCTATTTGAAACTGGGCTCTTTCTTCCTCCCCCTGGTACTGGGAGGCAGGCATGGAGGTGGCCCTGCCTCCGCCCCACCCAGACTGTACCGGGTACTTCCCAGTGTCCACTCAGAGTCCTCAGGCAGGAGCAGGTCAGTCCACATACCCCGGCTCTGCAAAGACAGCCCCACTCACCACTCTGCTGCCTCCTCTGCCGTCTTCCTTCCCGTGGCTGCCAGTGCCTTCAGCCTAAAGGAAAGCAGAACGAAGGAGCATTGAGAACCCTGCCTTCCATTGGCTGGGAAAGAAAGGACAGGCAGGGGTAGCCCTGCCACCCACCGGACCTCTGGAGGACCCCAGGAGGGCTGGACAGCGAGACTTCACAGCTGGGTATAACACTCAGGCCTCCGTCCTCCGCGTGGCTTCATTGTGGATTTTGAAAATACAGATCTGCTCATATCCCCCTCCTGATTTTCCTTTGGGGGCTCCCATCTCCAGTCCTTGGTGCAACCCAAGGGCCCGTGTTCTCAGGCTCACCCACACCTGCAATCCCGTCTCCCCTGCCCTCCCCCACAGCCAGGTGGACCCATTCCCGGATCCTCCAGTCAGCGGCGAAGGGCCATCCAGGGCCCTGATTGGCACACCTGCCTCCCCACCAAATATGGCCCTCGCCAACATGCCCATGGTTCTTCCAGGCTCGGCTCAAATGCCCCTCTTCCAGGAAGCCCTCCCAGACCACCCACTAGGATGGACCTGCAGCCCCTCCTGTGTTTCCCCACTGCACATGTGGTCACCACACTTCTCATCTCAATGGACTTGTGTCCATTTGTCTCCCCTCTCTGCCTTTGGGCCCCTGAGGCCTAAGTGTTGTAACTGGACATATATACATTGAGTTGAACTGAACTGAACTACACAAAACTGAACAGAATGGAATATGGCTAAGGGAAGTTCAGGAGTTCAGCTGGAAATAGCTAGAGGTGATGAGAAAGCCAGAGGAGTGCTGCCCAAAGCTGCTACCACATGAACACCGACAGCATGTGCTCTCTGGAGAAGCCTCGGCCTGGAGCCTTACCTGGGGCACCCCAGCCTAATGAGAAGCTTAAAGCATGTTTCCTGCCCCCATACGGCTAATGTTTGAATGCGAAGGGATTCTGAGTATGTGTCCACACCACAGCGGCAGTCGTGTGAGAAAACGTGGGCTTCCGGTCCTGCCCTACCACCAGCTGCCCTTCTGGCCTCAGTGTCCCCATCTGCACCTGATGGCAGGTGCCCAGGGCGGAATCTGCACACAGCAGTCACTCTGCTCACTCTGGTTCCTGTTCCCCATTTCCCAGGCCCCCGGTTTCTTAGGAGCATGAGGTGAGGACAAAGTTCCGATCTGGTTTGGAGAAGAAGGAGGTCTGGCTAGCTTCAACATGATTTCATCCAGTGGGGTCAGGATTTTGTGATAACATTTAAGGAAAGTTTGCCCCCTTCCCAAATCCAGAGTTACTTAAGGGGACTTCTGACATGTTTTTCATGTAAATGAGCATGTGGAAGGACCAGATCTAAGAATCTCGTTTCCGTGGAAGCTGTAACCCAATGTCAGTATCATAGTTCATTGCTTTGGGGGCCTTCTTCCCTCTCTGCTAGGGGCCACTCCTAAGGTGAAAATTTTCTACGTGGGGTCGTTTACCTTGGGTAACATGGTTTAGGTAGTTCCTGAACCATTTTGTTGCATCATCAGACATTCAAGAGGTTTTCCCTAAGGATGAATGGTCCCCTGCACCATTTAGAAACACATTCTCATCTCAACAGGTCCCAGCACTAGAGACTCATGGGTTTCGGGGCCTTTCAAATTAATTTAAAATATCATCTCAGAGTCACCGAGCTGCCCACAAAAAGGGTACACAGGCCCCGAGCTCCTCCAAACCCCAAGAAATAGGGGCACCACAGTGACACATGCCTTTCGATTTTCACAAATTTCAGGGTCCTCCCCCCATCAGCCAGCTGCCAGAGTTTTTCTTTAAAAGGCAAAGGTCATGTCATTTACAAAAAGCAGGAAAAGCTCTTATTTTGAGACTGTATCTCACCCTGCAAGCAGAACCCTTTGACAGGAAGTAAGCGCCCCGAGCAGTCAGTGTTTTTCGGCTGGGATCTCAGGAGGGTCAGGCTGGGGGTCTGGGCCATGTCCCAGCCGGGCAGTACTCACGCGGTGTGTGCCGGGAAGCCCAGCCCCAGGAGGGGGTCCAGGAGCGAGGAGGTGCTGCGGCCCTTGAGCTTGCTGTTGACCTTGGCGTAGACCTGTGTCTCCCCGGCTGCCATCTCTTCCTGCCTGCAGACTGAAATGAGTAGATAAAGCCAGAGAAGGAGAGGCAAGAGAGGCTGAGGCTGCGAAGAAAAACCTCAAGTCTTTTTTTGATCTTTCTGACAAAAGTTAATATCCTGTTTGCATGAGATATTGGTTTTCAGAATTCTCTTTGCAGGGTGCTGGGGTGCAGTGTCTATCAACCCTGTTTTCACAGTGGGGGTTGGGTGTCAGAGGTCCAACCGAGTCCCTGTGTGGGATGAGCCTTTGCTCTGTATTTGGGAGCAAGTCTGCCTGGGAGGGAGGGAGTGGAGGGGCGAGGGTTCTCCACTGGGTCCCACTGGCCACAGAACCCCGTGGGACCCTGGATCTTAATCTCCTTATCTGCAGACAAGACATTACGCTACACTGTATCTATTTTCCACATTTACGCTAAAAGTTTTGGTTCTTTTAGTTATTCATCAACTTCTTTTTCGATTTTAAAACCTTGTAAAGTTTAACACACACTCAAAACAGTTGCTGTACTGTATGTGTACAGATCCACGAATTTTCATAAAGTGAATACACACACATGACTCCTCCAGGACGAGCAATAAAACTGGTCCTCAGCTGGGGGCATTCTGGCCCCTGGTCCCAGGGACCATTGGCAATGTCTGGAGACATTCTTGGTTGTGTCAGCTGGAGGAGGGGGTGTTTGTTACTGGCATCTAGCGGTCGAGGCCAGGGGTGCTGCCCTGCCCACGAGAGCAAAGCATCCAGACCAACACATGAACGGCGTCAGGGCTGAGACACCGTCCTCTAGGTCGGGCTAATCTTCTCTGTATCATTCCAATTTTAGTATATGTGCTGCCGAAGCAAACACGAGAAGTACCATTGATTTTTATGTATTGACAACATATCCAGTAATCTGGCTCAGATCACTTATTAATTCTAATATTTTGTAGATTCTTTGGATTTTTCCATGTACCCAATTATGTAATCAAATCATGACAATTTTCCCCTCCCTTTCTAATATTTATACACTTTATTTCCTCTTCTTGCCATATTGTTCTGGCAAAGACTTCCTGTGCCATGTTGAATAGAAGTGCCTTTTTGGTAGCTACCTTTATTCAGATTAAGAAAATTCCTTTTCACTCCTAGTTTACTGGTGTTTTCAAAGATTAGTGGATATTGCGTTTTATCAAATGCTTTTCTAGCATCTATTGAGATGATCATATTGTTTTTCTCCATTATTCAGTGAATGAGGTAATGTACACCAATTGACTTTTGAATGTCAAACCAACCTTCTCCTCCTAACATAAAACCTCCTTAGTCAGAATATGTTATCCTTTTTATGTATTGCTGGATTCAATTTGCTCATATTTTGTTTAGAATTTTTGCATCAATGTTTGTAAATTAGCTTGGCCTGTTGTTTTCCTTTCTCGTAATTTCCTTGTGAGATTTTGGTGTCAATAGAGTGATCACCTTTTTCTGATTTTCCTGCAACTTTCCTGGTGTTAGCACTGAAAGTTCCCATCCTGGCAGCCCTCTCAGTCTCAGGCAAACAAGGATAGTTGGTCACCCTAAATGTCAGCATTATTCTGGCCTCATGAATGAGTTGGGATGTATTTCCTCTTTCCTGATTCTCTGGGTTTTTGTGAGATTGGTATAATTTCTTTCTTAAATGTTTGAAAATATTTACTAGTAAAGTCATCTGGGCCTAGAATTTTCTTTGTTCAAAAGTTTCAAATTGTGAATTTATTTAACATATATAGGAGTATTCTTCTTATATCTGTTATATTACATTGTTTTTCAAATAATTTGACCATTTTATCTAAGTTGTCAAATCTCCTGGCATAGAATTGCCAGGTCTTCTTTATTTTCTTCCAATTCTGTTACATAATTTTCTATGTGGAGGCCTTGTAGTATTTATTAGATTATTTTTAGGTGTTGGATCATTTTTGATGCCACTGTAAATTATATATTTAAAAAAATTTCATGTTTGTATTCTTTTTGCTGGTAATCAAAATACTATTGATTTCACATTGAACTTATATCCAGAAGTCTTGCTTGACTTACTTATCAGTTCTAATCATTTATCTTTGTCCCAAAACAGTTTTGTCTATGATTAATGATAGTTTTATTCATTTCTTACCAGTGCATATTCTTTTCTTTTAAAGTTTCTTCCCCGCCTCTTTCATTTCTTTTTTCTTCTTCTTTTCTTCTGTTTCCTTTTTATTCTTTTATTGTTTTTCTTCTTTCTTCTTTTTTGATTTTATTGAACTGGCTTGAAGTCTAGTTGTTGACTAGAAATGATATAAATCTATATAACACATCTGCTTGTATTGTTCTCCATCTCAGAGGAAAAGGTTTCAATATTTCACCTTTAAATAAAAGTTAATTATATTTTAAAATAATATCTTTTTTCTTTGAGGGATTCAAAAGATGAAATAATTTCATTATCAAATAAATTATATATCTTAAATTCGAAAGTAGACAAAATTCGAAAATAGACAAAGCTTGTTACCCAAACGGAAAAGAGTAGATCTGGGGTCTGAAATATAGCCTCTACTCAAATATATTTTTCTCTTCTAAGTAATAAACCACTTTTTGAGCAATTGTGCTTATAACATGTGAAACTGTAAATTTCTTTTTTTAAAAAATAACCTTAATTGTGTAAGTGAGGATATGTCCATCTATCTTAATCCCTTTTCTTAGCTTGAAAAGTTACCTTCCAAGGCCAACAGGGGAAATATTAAAGCTTCCTAATGGACAATTTCGCCTGTGACTAACCCCCAAAGCCTCTCTTCCCTGCTAAAGGAAGGGGTCAAGGTGGCGACTGAGACCTCGCCCAGAACTCAAGCTGTGTGCAAATGGCTATGAAAGCCTCACAGTTTCCAGGGGAGCCCTCGAATAGGATGTCCCTTCTCACACCTCCAAACCAAGACTACTTAAGGCACCAGCTTCATGAATACCAGATGAAACCCTAGGTATGCCGATTTCTGCTTCCTGAATGATTTAATTTTGAACTTGATGGAATTGATTTGTAGGTAAACTTTCTGAGAGACTACTTTATGGTGGGGGAAGTGGAAGCTTAGCAACCCTCAGGACCCTCTCCTTGCTACCCACTGGCAAACCAGCTCCATCTTTGACCTCATCTGACACGCAAGCCAACTCATTAACAGATGTTCACACATGGGAATGTGACCTGTGACTACAGAGTATTGTTAACCCACTAGGGTTTTACGCTCAGCTCATCGATGTACATGGAGCCCCATCACACACTCGTTGTCCAGACACCATGAGGGTACATTCTGGACTCTGTCCTCCAAAGTTGTGCTCCAGGTGGGAGCAGGACCTACCACTTAGGAAAAAGCAAAGAAAGATTGAGTTCTAAGTTTCTTGTCACTGTCTCTGAGGGCAAATACTCATTCAGGGAATTGAGAGGAGTTAGGAAAGATGTGAAGGAAGGAGTAGAGTTTGGAGGATACTCTGTGTTAAGTCCAGAAGACATTGATCGGTTGGTGCATGGGCAGGTGCCGGGAGGCAGGAAAACACGTCTGAGGTAAACCATGATTGGCTGAATGTCTCTTTGGCTGTTGTTGCCATCTGCAATTCCCACCAACTCTACCTTCAAAACAATCCCAATTCCAGCCCTGCTTTTCATCAGTACCACTAGCACCTTACGATTTGATTTTTGTAACCTCACGGTGGCTAAGGTTTCCAGCAGCCCCATCTGGGCTCTTGGTGCACCTACCTGATGCCCCGCCCCACCCAGCCCCTGCACACTCAGCGCACATGCACAGATCCTGTCCTGGCCCTTCTCGGCTCCTCCATGGCTTTTCATTGCACAGAAATCAAACCAGAGTCCCTGCAATGGCCTGGGACCTCCATGAGTTGCCCATTGATCTCTTCAGGCCCATAGGCTTTCTTGGGGTTCTTCAAACACCCCCAGCTCATCTTCTTGGGTCTTTGGCATTGACGATCCCCTCCTTGGAACAACCTCCCTTCCCAGCTCACAAGACTCTTTATCCCACCATCGAGGTCTCGCCTGAAACATCGTTTCTCCCTAGAGGCCTTTCCCTACTACCCTGTCTCATCACTCTCAGTCTCTCCCAGCCTCATCCCATCCAAGCATTTGTCACCACCTGAGACCACAGGTGAATGCTTTGACCCCTCTGCCATCGGCTCTGTGTCTCGATGCCTGGCTCATGGCAGATGGCCCATAAATATTTGCTGAATAAATGAATGCATGATTTGTATCCACCAGCCTTCCAAAGGGGTTCTTAGCCCCCAGCCCACAGCAGGAGAGCTATGTTCTCTCTTGATAAAACACCTTTAAGCTGTATTATGTGCAGAAACCTCTTGGGACAAAAAGGTCTCTGCAAAATGGAGCGTGCAGTGTCTCTGTGAGAACACATCAGGTTCCCTGTCTTTTGTCTTCAGAGCAGCTGCAAGCCTAGACTTAAGCTTAGTCACATGGGGGGGACAGAAACTCCCACCAAAGCGTTTTCCCTGCCCGCTTGGTGTGCTTGCTTTGCACTGGCCAGGACCTACCTGTTCTTTTAAATAAAAGGAGTGCCTGTGTTTCAAAGACTCTGTTATGCGAAGTTTCTGCAAAGGTTTGCTTACCTTCCTTACTAATTAAAGGGAAGTCACATTTTCCCCTCCCCAGTCCCCCAGTCCTAACGCCAGTGGCTATCTGATAGCCCCACTGGGGTTGAATTACACAGACGCCCGCGATAACGCCATTTGCTGCGATGATTGAGTCGACAAGGCTGAGTGACTTGGTGGAAATATTTCCCGATTGGACTAACCTGTTGGCAGCCTGCTTACCAACACGCTTGCTTTTATAATGAAAAAGAAAATTATTTCTGCTCTTAATGATGGCGGCTCCAGAAATGGTGAGTAACGTGGGGGGAGGGGAAGAGAAGACACTTCTAAAAGATGACTCATCAACATTTCTTGATGTTGTGAAACCTACCAATGATGGCCTGTTGGGAAGGGACCTCCTTACCAGGGTTCAATGTTTTAGAAAGTGTTTTATCATTTATTTTTATTCTGTTATAAAGTTAAGCTGTGTAGTTTGCCACCTGCTGATAGGAACCATCCAGTGTCAGCAAGAATCAAAGTAAAAAATGCTGACTGAATGTATTAGTTTTCTAAGAGATTCTTCAAAGTTATTCTTGTGATGGAAATGAAATAAAAGTCTAGCGCATAAACATCTTGCTTAGCTTTTCCTACGATCATGTGAAAGAGCATGAAGACAAAGTTGGTTTTAAATGGCTTGATAATTCCCTTTTGAATTTCAAACATTACAATGAGTAAACAGAAAGAAAATAAAAGCAGATGCTCTAAGTACCTATGTTTCTGTGCCTGTTGGAACCTCTGGATTTAGCACTTTGAGGACACAGGTTCCTAGAGAATCATGCCTGAGACCTGGGAAGCAGACTGCAATTTAGTTAGAACGTTCGTTCGACCATCCCCTTGCTCCCTCCGTCCCTCTTAGAGTTTCTGGAAAGGACTTCCTGAGGCTCCAGCCTCTTGGCCTGTGATAGGAGGGATTCTCTTGGAGGAAACAGAGCCTCAGTGTAGCTTTGGTGCACGCCAGCCACTCCTCCTTTTGCTATGTGGGGGGGAGGGGGGACTGGGCACCCCAGGGCCCGGATACTTTTATCCTTAATTAGGTCATGCCTGTGCGAGCCAGGAAAGGCTTGTGCTTGCGGGAAGCTACAAATACTGTGGGCAATTGTCCCCTCCCTGGTGCCATGGACATTTTGGGGACGCAGACATTATGTGAGTATGAAATCTTCTTATGTTTGTGGTTGGCGTGTCACATGCGCAGGCCAAGGGTCGAGTTTATGTGGGACAAACGGCAATGACAAAAAAGAGAAGGAACGTGCTTTGAACGTAATTTGTCTTCTGAAAAAGAATGGTACAGTAACTTCTACATGGTAAAAGGGCCTATCTCTGAAGATATGTACGCGATTGATTTTAAGATTTGATCCAAGAAATATTGGGAAAGTCATTTGTTTAGCACAGTTAAGTTCATTGTTTTTTGCCAACTCTAGAAGTTTCTCTGTTATCTGCTGTGGCTCAGAAAACAATGTGGTCTTCCCGGACCGTTTTGATTAATCGGTACTGAATTCGCTTTCTGTGGGTTGTCGGATTTCAAAGATTTAACGCAACAAAGATGCGTCAGATGTAATGCCGTAAATGGGGGAGCAAACGCTTTCTGTTCTTCCTGGTGAAGGAGGTGGAGGTGGAGCCGGAAGTCAGAAGCCCTGAAATAGTCACCATGGGGGAAAATGACCCACCCGCCGCTGAAGCCCCCTTCTCCTTCAGATCGCTTTTTGGTCTTGATGACTTGAAAATAAGTCCTGTTACGCCAGGTAGGTAACAGGGGCAGGTATGATTTCCGCCCCTCCCCCTCTGACAAATGTGGTTTGAGTGGAGTCTTTACACTGATCAGTGGGATACATGCGTTTCCTTGGTTTGCAGAATCCCCCAGAGAAGGGACATTGAGGGGGATCCTTCTGTTCAGCCCCTTTGGGACTCCCTACATAAATGTGTCTGTAGTCTCTGGATTGAAGTTTTCAAAAGTTGAGGCTCCACCTCTCCCTGGGCATGAGGGGTCAGATCCTGGCCAGGAACTCTCCGAGTCCTCCAGGAAGTCCTGAGAGGACTTTGGAAGGGCTCACCGGCCCTTCCAAAAAACTTAAAATAAGCCAGACGTCACTGAAGGTATTTGATGCCTAGGTTAAAATCCAACAGCGGGTGATGGAGTTGCTCCTAGAGACCAAGGAAGGAAAGCTCGTTTTGCAAACAGGTCACAAATGCTTGGAGATACAGCAGACTCCATAATGCCTATCCAGCCAGGATTTTTTTTGGCCAGAGCCCATCAGGACTTGTCTTGGTGAGCTGTGGCTCACTGGTCCTGGATGCAGCCAGGAATACCGGCCTCTGGGGCTGGGAAGAGGGGTCTCTGGCTAAGGGGCTCTGGCTGAGGTTCTAGAAAGCATGGAGTGGGGGGCTACCTGACTGATTCCTCTAAACCACCTGGGCAATTGATGTGGTGTTGTTGGGGGGGGGATGAAGAGGATGAGAGGTGAGGGGAGAGATTTCAAGCAAAAGAAAAGAGACGCAATTTAAAACTACGACTCCAAAATTAACACAAATGTACATTTTAAATGTACCCTGCAGTCACCCTATGCCTCCCATTTACCTGGTTTTTATATCTGCATTCATTCTCCTCCTGTCCTTGCTTGTAAATTCTTCACGCACCTGGGGACAGGTGGTTTTCCATGTGCTGCTTGGTTGTTATAAAAGCCTTTTTTTTTTTTATAACATCACAACGTTCCATCAAGTCGATGTGTAACTTACACAGCCACTTTACCATCATATGACATACAATTGTTTCTAGTATTTTTATGACGTAAATAACATGAACATGAATAACACTATACACATTCCTCTCTGCTAATTTTTTATTATTTTCTCATGGCAAATTCCCAGGAATGGGAAGAAACAAAAGCTTTTTTAAACTTTTCATTTTAAATAAAGCAATATATTGTTCATTATAGAAATTTAGAAAATACAGTCGAAAAGGTTTTAAAAAATTGCCCATGATTTTACTCAGAGACAACCCTATTGGCACTTTGTTGTTGAGTTTCTTCCCTTTTCCCCATCAACATGTCTATGTTTCCCTTTGGAAGTGACATATGTTATTTGGACTATTTTGAAGCTTTTCTTTTTAACTAAACAATATAATCTTCATCTTTCCATGGCATTAAATAATTATTCTTCAGCGGTTGGCAGACTACGGCCCATCGGCCAAACCTGGCCCACGGCCTGCTTCTATAAATAAAGTTTTATTCGAACACAGACCCTTCTGTGTATTCACATATTGTCTATGACTCATTCGTGCCATTAGTAGAGTCAAGTCATTGTGACAGAGACCACATGGTTCATAAAATAAAAAAAACATTTACTATGTGGTTCTTTACAGAAAAGTTTGCTGATCCTCTTTCTGTAATATTTAAGTATCATTTGTTATTTCACCAGCTCCTGTTGGCCATTTAGGGAGTTTCCCATTCACCTATATTTTAATGCCACTCCTAAGTCCCCTTGTAGGTAAAAATTTATGTACACCTATGATGCCATCTTAGGATAAATTCCTAGATGTGGAATTACTAGTTCAAAATTCCATCTATTTTGAGCTTTTGGTACACATTTCAAATTTGACTCTTAACAAGTTTACACAGTACACATTTCTATGGTCTATAAGTGGAGGTCCACTTCCTTTCACTTTAGACTGCAGTGGGAATGATGATGATGATGATGTCATCATGAAGTTGATATTTACTTATGTCTAATTTGTGATTTTTCTCATCTCCAGAGAGGTTGAAGGTTTTCTGTGCTTGTTTACCATTTGTGTTCCTTCTTTGGAGAGATGCTGTGCGTCCTGCGTTTTATTCCAGGCACACCCTCCAAGACAGAACAAGGAGAGGGGTGGGGCCATGGTCCCGCCCACAGGGCACCACGGTGCAGGAGCAGTGAAGAGGCCAACACTTTACTTCTGCTTACTCTGTCCTGCTTTTCCTCCCAGCCTACCTCTTTTCTCCATATATTTGCATTCAAATTCTCTTCTTTTCCAGGCAGCCATAAATAGTATTGGCTATTTATAATCTCGCTATTGCGGGTGGGGGGGGTGAAGTTGTGGGTTTCCAAAGACAGGCCGGGAGAGGGCTTTCTGGCATTTCTACGGGAGACTATCGGCTCAACATCTTCAAGGCCAGGAGAAGAGAGGCCGGGGCAGTCCCTCTCCCAAGTGGGGCGTGATATTTGGAAGGCTTTCTCCCCTTCCTCCATTCCAACCTTCCTAATTTTAAGTAAAGACAACTTGAGCATAGATGTATTTTCCGGATTGATGGGCTAATTTGCATGAAATGGCGTGTTCTTCACAGAGTAAAGGGGGCCGATGCAAATTCTCCTGGTTATAGTTTTGGGTCTCTTAATGCTCTTCACATTTCCTTTTCCACCCAATCTGCATGGTCCTTTGGGCAAGAACTGGGAAAGGGCTGAGGTTTTACATACTTGTGAACTAACAAGTCAGCCTGCCACAGGCCGTGGGTGCTGGCAGAAGACATGAGACTCCTGGGTCAGAGACAAAGGACTTTGTTACTCACAGCACGCGCGGCACGCGTGTGCTGTTTGAGTCAGTTACCCTTGCTCACCAAGTCCCATGGAGGTGACACGCAGCAGCCCAGGTGTACGTTGCACGCACAGTGGATCTCTGCATTACAGCTGAGGAACCCACAGCTAAGGAAATCTGAATCTTAATCATGAGCGACAAGCAGAGCAGCAATTTTTTTCCCCAAAGGAAGACATTATATTTATTATGCTGGACAGTAAATAAACCTGCCATTGACTCTGGAGAAACTATCTCTATCTCCTAAGGCTGTTTGCTCTGCCAACATCTTTAGAAAGATGTTCTGGAACCACAGCCGTCAGTGACTCTGCACAAGACCCACGGAGAATGGTCTGCTACGTCGTCTAGTGACCCTCTCAGAGGTCCCAGCCCTCCCTCTGCTGAAAATTCCCTGTTTGGGTTTGACATGTCACCCTCTTCTGTTAGGAAATGTCTTGCAAATTGGCGATCGACTTCCTCTCACTGTTAGTTTCCTAGGGCCACACACTAGGTGGCTTGAAATGACAGAACTCTATTGTCTCACCATTCTGGAGGCCAGAAGTCTGAAGTCAAGGGGTTGACAGGGCCACAGTCCCTCTGAACCTGCGGGGGAACCCTTCTTGGCCTCTTCCTGGATGTGGGGGTTTGTTGGCTATCTTTGGTGTTCCTTGGCTTGTCGATGAATCACCCTGATCTCTGCCTTCATCACTCTGTGTCTCTTCATATCATCTTCTCTGTGTGTGTGTGTGTGTGTGTGTCCACATTTCCCCTCTGCTTAAGGACCAGTCATATTAGAATAGGGCCCGTGCTAATGACCTCATTGGAACTTGATTACCTCTGTAAACATTCTATTTCCAAATAAGATGACATTCTGGGGTACTCGTGGTTGGAACTTCAACATATCTTTTGGGGGGACACATTTCAACTCATAAGACCATACCCTTGTCCAAGATGGACAGCGTGGGGTCAGAGTTGGAGAGTGTTGGGCTGAACTTCTAGAGAACGTGGTCGGTGGCCCTTTCTCTAAATTAAGGTAACGTTCTTTGGGTGGAACTTTCTCTGAACAGAGGGGAGGGGAACGAACATTTTAAGTTTTCTTTTATTGAAATTCTCTGTGCTGTGGCGTTTTGCTCTTTGTCCCCCTTTGGCTTTCAGACGCGGATGCGGTGGCTGCTCAGATCCTGTCACTGCTGCCTCTGAAGTTCTTCCCCATCATCGTCATTGGGCTCATTGCACTGATATTAGCTCTGGCCATCGGTCTGGGCGGTGAGGACAATTCATTATTCAATAGGCTCTCTACCTTCTCAGGCACTGAAACTTTCATGAGCTCCCCCCACCCCGGTGTGGTGCTGCCATCCAGTCCCGCTTACTGGAGGCACATGTCCTTCGGCTTGGCCAACTCAGTTTTATTTGCCTGCATGAATGTAAAGCCAACCTGGGGCCCAGCAGGGGCCTCTGGCCATGGTCAGGGCTTTGTCACCACGGAACCTGCCCAGTGAGCAGTGCCCACAGGCAGCTGATGAAATAGAATCCCGCGGCAAGAGGGGGTGCAGGGCTGGGTGCAGAAGACAAGGAGGCCATTCACATAAGGCCAAGCACGCCTGCTATTTGTAAAACAAGTACGTTTGCCACTTTTGAGAAAGTGAGTTATTTGGATGGTCTCTAATAGAGAACAAGCTCTCATTTGCTCTTTCAAATAACCGGATCACAGATCAGTTTAATTCTCCATCTGCTCTGCGGTGTGGTCTTTCACTTCTTGCCCAGAGTCAGAGACGACAGGAGGTAGATTGGGGGTTAGAGTCCTTACTCAGGGCTCCTTGCTCAGCCGGCTAAGCCGGTTGGCCCACAGCCATGCATTTCGTCTCTTGACCTGAAGTCCTTCAGAGTCTAAATTCACCTCAAGTTGTGGCTCAAGGCCACTTAGTGAGGCCAAGTGGGGTGCAGCAGCCCCACCCCCTGGAATTTAGAACCGAAACTGGGCTGGGAGAAACAGGCTGCTGACAGAGGTACACTCTCAATGCAGGTTTCATTATTGATGGGCAGGCTCAGGGCCATGTGCAGGGCACGGTTGTGAGTGCTACACACTGAGGGAGCCCTCCGCTAATACTCCGGTCTTCCCCTGTCCTCAGTCCACTTCGACTGCTCCGGGAAATATAGGTGCCGGTCATCTTTTAAGTGTATAGAGCTGTCAGCCCGATGCGACGGGGTCTCCGACTGCAAAGACGGGGAGGATGAGTACCGATGTGGTAAGGTCACGCCTCTTCCCTGTAGATATGGGAGGAAGTCAGCACAACCCACGTCTGGCCTTTCCCATCTGTGCAATGGGTCCAAGTCAATTCCAATGTCAAATGATGTCCTTAACTGGGATCCAACTGGCATTCGCCTCCAGAGATCCTGGGCTGGGAGTTAAGGGAGGGCAATTCCATGGAGCTTAAATTCAGTTGGGGAGACTCCGTGAGCCCTAAGAAGAGACCACCAAGAGAGCTCAGGGTGTCCAGACAGGAAGAGGGCCCTGCCAGGATGGGAGTGCTGTGGGCGAGGAGCAGGTCCGATTAGTACAGGAGGGTGTGAGCTGACTGCAGAGAGATCTCTGCCCATGACCTCAGGGCTCCGCCGGCCACTCACGGACTGCCGCGCCCGTGTCTTGGCCAGTTCGCGTGAGCGGTCAGCATGGCGTGCTTCAGGTGTTCACAGCCGCTGTCTGGAGGACCATGTGCTCTGAAGACTGGAAAGGCCACCACGCGAACGTCGCCTGCGGCCAGCTGGGCTTTCCAAGGTACCTAACTGAAAGGGGACCTCCTGCCCGTGGGGAGAACATTAATCGTGACAATGCTGAAGCACGACTCTGGTTTAGCTGGGCGCTGACAGCCTGTGTCAGCTGAGCACACTGCACCTCCGTGGTGGCACCAGGCGCCTGCTCCAGGTCACATAGCAAATGGCATGTTTGGGGTGTCTCAGCGCCAGGACAGACCTAGATGCAAACATGCAATAAACAGCCTTGGAGCAGAAGACCTGGTTCCTCAGGCCACAGCTGCAGGGTAGCTTCCCTTGTTTCTGGTGGTCACGTCTTCATTCATGCACACTTCCCAGGGAGCCCCGGAGAGCACAGTGCGAAAACTCCGCAGTTGGGTGAAAACACAGTTACCGTATTTTGCCGTGTATAATGTGCACTGTTTTGGCCCAAATTTGTGAGGGGAAAATAAGGATGTGCGTTATACATGGGTAGTACTAATTCCGTACTATATAAATGTTTTTAATTCTTTTATTTATGCGTGTGAGTTAAAAGTGCAATGGTAAATAAATACTAAAATTCCTTTATAATACAAAAAACAAATACCTAAATGTAAACAAATAAAAATTTGAATTAAAAATTAAAATGAAAGATTTTTTTTCTTCCCTTGGGCCAAAAACGTGGGTGCGCATTACACATAGGAGTGCATTATGCACAGCAAAATACGGTATTCAGAACAGTTGAGCAACATTAGAAGAAAGCACTATTACAGTGAGGCCTCACTGCTCAGGGTTTGCTCTTGTCCGTGGGGCTTTTTGCACTGGGGTGACACATTTTCATCCGAATTCTGGGCCTCCTTCTCTCGCCTGCCAACTGCCCTCTTCCACGGGAGCCCATGATGCCTCCCTTCCCTCTCTGCTCTTGATCCTGGGTTCACAGCAGGCAGGCTTCTGAGTGCCACACGCCTGGTAGGAAGTGAGCACGGTGACAAGGACAGACTTGGAACCCTGTTCCTGTTTGCACCCCAGGAAGTGGGGTGGGGGTCAAAGCCTCACTGTTTTGAATTCTCGAGGCACCTCCATCCTCAGATTTGGGGCATTATAGTCTCAGCTCCTTTCTCCAAAGCCAGCGATACCCCGAAGGCCCCCTGAAAGCTGCCCCCTCGTCCCAGTGATTCAGAAATCAGCTGCCATTCCTGCTCAGTGACAACAACACACACCCACACAAGCGCCTGGGAGAATTCTGTGGACTTTCCTCCTCGTTGACAAGGGGGAGGTTCACACACACACACACACACACACACTCTGCATCACACACATACACACCACACATGACACACCACACACACGTATCTCACACACACGTATCTCACACACACAGACGTGCACACACACACACTCTGTCGCTGCAAACAGCTGAAAGCTTCCGGGTCAGGATTTCTGCTCCCTCCCAGGCCCTTCCTTAGGCTCTGGAGGGGTGCCACCCTCTTCCTGTCCCCTCCCCGCCCACCTGGAGCACCAGCCCTGCCCCGGCCCCCCAGGCCTCTCCTTAGTTCTGCAGGGCACAGTCACCCCTTCCAGGGCCACCCTTGAGTCTCTGTGGGGCAGTCCTTCCCCGCCCCCTCAAACCCACTCCCTCTGAGGGGAGCCTGTCCCCTCGGTATTGCCCATTTTTCTTGCTATCAACTTTCCTTTTCTTCCGTGTGCTGCTTCAATTCTAGGATTTGCGTCTGTATTCTCTCTCGCTTATTCTCCCTACTACTTTCTTTAGAGCCCTCCTTTGCTCTTGGCACTGCTGTGTCCCATGTCAGATATGTGCGACTAACAGAGGATGGGCTGTCCAGTCGGACTCCTGGGTTCCAATCCCAGTGCTCATCCCGGCCACTCCATGGCACATGCCTCAAGGATAAGGACAATAACAGTTCCCGCTGGAAAGGGTCGCAGGGAGGCTCAAGTGACCTCGGGGCGTGTAGAGGGAGCCTGGTGCCCAGGAGCACCCTTGAGGATCTGTGGCTGGTACTCCACGTGGAAATGCAGAGGCATTCCTCTATGGGGCTGCATTTGCAGCAGCTAGGGTCCCTCTGCACTTCCACCCCGCGTGCAGCCCAGCCCACCTGGCTGTTTCACGCTGCACCTGCCCTATCTGCAGGCTGAGCAGCACCTGGCAGGGCTGGGCAGACCACTGCCACAGCTTTGGCTGCATTTCCTCAAAACTCAAACTTAACAGAACTTTGTACTCCAGTAGCTGGTGTGTGAGTGCATGAAGCAGGCCGGCTGCTTCCCATTTTGTTTGAAGGAAGGGGCTGTCCTTCAAGGTGGTTCGTCACCATCTCCACCACATACCTCTTCACACACTTGACTTTTTACCTAGGTCTTCTTTACCGGTGCTCTCCAGAAGACTTGTTTCCTGACTCTTTAACCATTTGCTTGCTTCTGGTGTCCCCTGACTCTCTTCTGTCTGTGTTTGTCTCTCCCTCCAATGGGAACCCACGCCAGCTCTGGGCAGATGGGGAAGGTCTTTCATTCCCCCCGACCTATTGTCCTTGGGGTACTCAGGGTCCCGACTTTGGTACCCACCTGAAAACACCTGCTTAGCTCTGTGTTCTGGTCCCTTCAGGGCTTGTTTCAGGCTAAGCAGGGGTCAGTCAGTTCAGCTGCACGTGGCAGGGGGCGTCCAGCTCCTTCAGGAAGTTGTACCCGGAGCCCGTGCTGCTGTGTGGATGGGGCCGTGGGGAGGGGCCAGAAGGGGCCAACGTCCCAGACTCCACCCGGTCTGGAGAGCCTTGAAAAATTGGCAAGGGGAAACCATTGACAGTATGGGGGGACACCATGACATCCCCCCAGTACAATACCTGTAGCTGTGACTTGGGCACATTGACGGTTTGAGGGATACCGTGACATCCCCCCAGTACAATACCTGTAGCTGTGACTTGGGCACATTGACAGTATGGGGGATACCGTGACATCCCCCCAGTACAATACCTGTAGCTGTGACTTGGGCATAATGATGGTTTGGGGGACACTGTGACGTCCCCTGTATGATACCTGTAATTCTGTGACTTGGGCACATTGACAGTTTGGGGGGGACACAGTGACATCCCCCAGTACCTGGTACCTGTAGCTGTGACCTGGGCACAGGTTGATTTGAAGCACAAGGTAAACGTCACACGCCAGGTCTGAGATGCCAATGTGCTTGCAGCTACGTCAGTTCAGACACCGTCAGAGTGGATTTGCTTGAGGAGCAGTTCCAAGGGGACTTTGTTTCCATCAATCACCTCCTGTCGGACGACAAAGTGACGGCCCTGCACCACGCTGTGTATATGAGGTAAGTGCCCCCGGGGCTGCTGTTGGTACTGTGTCACCATCCGCTACACTTGTAAAGCTGTGCTCAGCAGTCGGAGACTCAAGAGGCACAAGAGTGTTTCCCCCAAGTGCAAAGTGGGGCTTGGCCACCTCGGTTAGACTGGGTGGCACACCAGCTGGGTGCAAGGACCTAACTCAAACCAGCAAATGTGGCTGACAGACAAAGGGAGGAAGGTGAGCAGAGCAGGAATAGAGAGTACTCCTTGGTGCAGGTCATAAATGCAGCACTGAGCCTGCCATGCAGTAGGCGCTCCAGATGTGTTGGGGGGAGGGAGAGAGGAAGGGGGCAGGGAGGGAGGGGGGAGGGAAGGAAGGAGGGATGAAGGGAGGGAAGGAGGAAGGAAGGAGGGAGGAAGGGAAGGAGTGGGAAAGGAGGGAAGGAGGGAGAAAGAGAGAAAGGAAGGAGGGAGGAACAGAAGGAGGGAGGAGAGAGGAAAAAAGGAAGGGAGGAACGAAAGAAGGGAAGGAAGAAGGAAGGGAGGGAGAAAGGGAGGGAGGGAAGGAGTAAGGGAGGGAAGAAAGAGGGAGCATAGAGTAAATCCTTTCCGGGCAGTCAGAGATCCCTGCTCTGGGAGGAGTCCTCTCCCAGGTGGTTGTGTCCCAGGCTGCAAGGACTTCCTGCCAGGAGAGCCCACCATTCATCTGATGGGCTCTCCTTGTCCTCCAGGGGCCAGTAAAGAACACTGGGGTAAAGCTAACACGCGAAAGACACCAGCATATGTTTACATAACGTAACTCATTATACATTTCTTATCATCAGCTACACAAACCTTGAAATACTCAACAGCCTGTCACATACAATACTTCACTGCAGTCGAGTGTTTTTAATGAATCTGTGACCTCATGCTCATGGTTTTGTTACATAGACTAAAACTGTAATCTGTATTTAAGAGAAGGGGAAGTGGTTTCCTTTTACCCCAAGATTAAGTTAAGAAGAGTGATTTCGCAGACTTCTGGTGTTTATTGTTAAGCCCACTCTTTGTCCACTTTAGGGAGGAATGTGCCTCGGGTCGCGTGGTTACCTTGAAGTGCACAGGTAAGAGTTTCAGACAGAGATGAAGCAGGAGCCCCCTCCCTTACCCCTGCCTCCTCCCTTCCAACTCAGTGCCAGGTGGGATCTCTGTGGACCCCACCTCGAGGGAGGGGAGCAGTGTCAGCCCAGTCTCACCTGTCAGGCGGGGGAGGCAGCCCAGAGTGACTTCTCAGCAGCAAACGGGACATGGTGCATGTCCTGTCTCTCTAGAGTGGCTCCAGTGGCCTAACTTTCTCCCCTGCCCCCACGATGGGAAAGCGTGCACAGCCTGTGCAGTGCCCAGACCCCCATCCCAGGCAGGCGGCCCTTGTTCCTGGCAGCAGGGAGGGTTCCGCTGCAGGGGGTGGGTCTGGAGAAGTGAGGCAGGTGCACGCCAGCACCTGCGCTGGGGACGATGGGGCTGCAGAAGGTTTCCCCACGCTCCTGGGGTGTTGTCATCCCTGGGGCATCTTGGCCAGGGGTGCTGCCAGCATCGGGCTCTTTCCTGTGACAGGCTCTTGCCACTGCACCCTCATAACACTCTTCTCATCTCACATCTAGGGTGACCTGCCCCCACCCCACACCCTACACCCCCCCCCTCCCACCTTTGCAGTGCTCTTCCCGGGGCCGTGAGCCCTGTAAGGGCGGCAGGGTGTCAGGGAAAGAGGACAGGCCTATAGCCGCAGCACCACTTTCCCCAGAAAGGTCTGTGGGATCATCCCTCAACGCTGTCCCCCCTCCCCTCACAGCCTGTGGTCTGAGGACCGGCTACAGCGCCCGCATCGTGGGCGGAAACATGTCCTCACTCGCACAGTGGCCCTGGCAGGCCAGCCTTCAGTTCCAGGGCTACCACTTGTGCGGGGGCTCCATCATCACCCCCCTGTGGATTGTCACCGCTGCCCACTGTGTTTATGAGTGAGTATGGGAACTCACCTTCCACACACCCTTCCGGTTCAGCCGCGTTGGGAGGCGAGGGATGTGGGTGGTCAGCAGTAGGTCCAGACCACATCGTCACAAGTAGTGTCCACGTGGAGGGACCCTCCCTCCTCACCATGGATCCATCACCGTCGGCTGGTGTATCTTAGACCTGCAGCTCTTACAGAAAGGAGAGAAAGAGGAGGAAGGAAGCTCTCACACAGGAGGAAACCCACGACAGAAAGGTCTGAGATCTCCCTAAGATCTCCCTGAGATCTCGCTAACAGTGGACCATGTTGTGGCCGAGAGGGCGAGAGACAGTGCAGGGTGGGTGGGGGCATCAAGTCTCTCCAGAGCAGTCTCTCTCAAGGGAGGTTAGCACAGAGGAAAACCACAGGAAATACCCCAAACACCCTGTTATTTTTACCTCCTTCTATTTTGGTTGCTGTCTGATGGACCATGGGCCCTGATGAGCCCTCAGAGTCAGCAAGCTTGAGCTCAGAGGTACAGGGAGCGAGGCCATTGTAGGAAACTCGGGTGGGTCTGAGCTTCTGCAGAGCGTGGGGGCCAAGGTCGATCCGAGCATCAGCAAGCAGGGCCATGCGACATCTGCCATCTGCCTGGTGCTGCATGTGGGGGTACCTGAGCTCCATGGGTTAGTGTGGTTGGGGTTTGCCTGCTCCACCCCTCGGCCTTCTCATTGCAGCCTGTACCTCCCCAAGTCATGGACCATCCAGGTGGGACTGGTCTCCCTGCTGGACAGCCCAGCACCCTCCTACCTGGTGGAAAAAATCATCTACCACAGCAAGTACAAGCCGAAGAGGTTGGGTAACGACATTGCCCTCATGAAGTTGGCGGTTCCTCTCACCTTCAATGGTATGTCTGGGTTTCTTTGTCATTCTGTTGCTTTCATTTGTTTCAAGAGATTTGTAATTGCTTGTTGAAGCATTTTTATGACGGCCACTGTACAATCCTTGTCGGGTAACTCCAACACCTGATTCATGACCTTGTTGGCATCAGTTGGTTCTCTTCTCATTAAAGGGGTGACTTGCCTGGTTCTTGGTTTGATGGGAAATTTTCAGTAGCATTCTGGATCTTTGGGTTACTATGTTAGGAGACACTGGGTCCTATGTACATCTTCAATTTTAACAGGTGGTCCCTCAGTTCAGCGTTGCTGCAGCTCTTAGCCTACTTTTGTGGGCCATGGTTCTGATGATAATTTGATTTGAAAGCTTTTTTGGTTCTACTTTGGTCAACTTGGTTTGTCTGGTGCCACTGAGACTCCCACCAGTGCCACTTTCTTCCTGCTGGTGCTACCTGGAGATGAAAGGGACTTCTTCAGGCCAGTCCACCTGGTACCTCTAGGTGGTAGAAGGGATTTCTGTCATGTGGAGACAAAGAGCTTTTCTCTGTCTGGTGTTTGTTTTGGGGAGGTCCCCTGCCAGTGCCACCCATTTGCCCAGTGTCTCGATCTTGGCCGAGAAAGAGCACTTCCTAGGCCAGACAGCTGGTTGTGGTGGGGTCCTCCCTGCAGCCATTTCTTTATGAGCTGGAAGATACTGGGCGTCTTCCACTCCCTGAAGTACTCAGAAACATTCTCTCCCAACTGGTTGCTGACTTCAGTAGTCTCCATCTCTCCACGGGAAATGTCAAGACCTGACCTCTGGAGGTTACAAAAACACTACCAAAAAGCCACTCAAGATAGAACTTTCAAACTTTTTGCAGATGCAAACAAAACCTCAGGAGCCTACGCCTAAATAAATTATAGTTCCCTGTTCCATCCCGAGTGTTACTGGCAGCTTGGGGTGCAGGCAGAGGGTAATAAACAAGACCCCGTGTTGGAGCACAATTCTGGCATGAGACCAGCAGCACATTTGGCTTGGCACAGCCATCAGCGGGTTTATCACACGGCACACGTAACACTCTGCACGTAACACTCTCACTCGGAAAGAAATACTTCTAGAGAAACAAAGAGAAATTGTAATGGTGGTGTTCGTTTTTTAATTATTATTAATGATAGTTGATTATACAAAATGAGGTGGCAACACCTGTACTTTGATAAAAATTAAAATAAACCCTCCCCTTAATCTTTTGCTACCTTTCCATTATTGTCATACCCAGAAGAGCATAGCATATCTCAGAATGTATCCAGGAGAAAGCCCCGTGATAGCTGTGACACCGAGTGGTGGAGGGCTTATATGACAGCCCACAAGGGCAGGAGAGCTGTGGCCCTCAGGTGTATCAGGAGAGATAGCAATACTCATGGAGTGACATTGTGAAACATCACAACAGGAATGGGCAAACTATAGCCCTTGGGCCAAATCTGACCATTTGCCTGTTTTTGTAAATAAAGTTTTATTGGAACACAGCCAGACCCATTTGTTTACTGTTGCCTGTGGCTGCTTTCATGCTACTGTGGCAGAGTTGAGCAGCTGCAATCCAGATCACTGGAACTGCAAAACCTAAGATATTTACTGTTTTGCCTCTTAACAGCACACGTGCTGACTCCCGGTCTAGACTCACTGAAGTTGTCACAGTCTAGGGTTGTTTTAAAGTTGTAGGGCTGTGGTGGGAGAGGGGCCCTGCTGGGAGCTAACCATATTCAGATGACCAAGGGCGGGACCTTTCTTTGGGAGACCACTTGTGGTAAGCTGATGAGACTGTTTTCTTGGACGACTGCTACAGTAGACTGAGAGTTGTTGTTTCCTCTCTAAACAGAGATGACCCAACCCATTTGTCTGCCCAACACCGAAGAGAACTTTCCTGATGGAAAAATGTGCTGGACATCAGGATGGGGGGCCACCGAGGAAGGCGGTCAGTAGTCTGAAATCGAGGATCTGAGTCCAGGGATCTCAGAACCGCGAGGGCCGGGGTGCACTCCACACCGACATGCACCCCACAGTGTCCCTATGTAATGTTCCCGTGCAATGCCCACCTGTCCTGGTCAGAGGTGGGAGCACCTGCCCCCACAAACACACAGTCAGCCGAGCTGTTGTGGGTCAGGAGTCACGGTTCCATCTGTCTTGGGACGTGAAATCGCAGACTTTCTCAGGGGAGAACTAAATCACGAGGGAGAACTGTGGGCATGTCCTGATGGACAGACCTTCACCAATGCACCAGGTTCTCCTTCCTCCTGTTCCATCCTCTTCCTCCCACTGTGTTAAACACGTTCATAGGCGCCCAGTAGAGAATCCGCCTGAGATTTATTTATTCAGAAGACAGAGGTTTGTAACCGGTGAGGAATTTTTGTCTTGTGTGACTTTCATGGATGTGTTATTTCATTCTACAAAGATCAAGTAGGAAAAGCAAACAGAGGGGACCTTATTGCTATCATGGTTATGTGATTAATGATGTTAATAAGAACAATACCTGCCATCCTTTCATCAGCGTGGGGCACGGATGCGTCACAATTCTTAGGTTTTTCCATCAATTGCTTTCCTTGTTAGTGGGAAGAGTATTCGTTTCCTGGGGCTATTGTAACAAATTACCATAAACAGAGTGGCTTAAAACAGCAGCCATGCACTCTGTCACAGTCTAGAGGCCGGAAGTGTGACGTCCAGGTGGTGCAGGCAAGGTTCCCTCTGGAGGAGAGTCCATTCCTGGGCTCCCTCTGGAGCTCCAGCTGTCCTTGGTGTCTTCGGCTTGTAGATGCGTCACTCCATTCTCTGTGCCCATCTTCACGCAGCCTTCCCTGCGTGTCTCTGTCTCAGCTCCCTCTCTTATAAGGACAGCAGTCTTTGGAGTTAAGACTGATCCGGGATGATTTCACCTTGAGATTCCTCCCTTAATTACACCCGCAAAGACCCTGTTCTAAACAGGGTCACATTCTAAGTTTGCAGGTTGACATGCTTTGGGGGAGGGGTCGACCCGAAACAGGAGGTTCAGAATTTTTCTCTTGAGACTTATTAGCTGAGTCCACCAGCTCCCAAATGTCCAAGGCACAAATGTCTGCTCATTTGGCTGGCTGTCCCCTCCTGCCCATATTGGAAGCTTCTCCCACAAATGCTTCCGGGTCCGCTTCACCGCCTACCAGGTGCTGAGCTGAATGTCTCCATGGGACACTGTCTGCTCTTCACAGCAGCCCCTGATGGGTCATTATTCTCCCGCCCATCATGAGGGCAGGGAGACTGGGGTGCACTGAGGCCCTGGCTTGGGCTCATATGACCGGGTGATGGAAGGTCTGGGATTCTGCGTTCCTGCTCCCCACCCACACCCCTATTCATGGTGTCATTCATGAAGTCGGAGTTCCCGAAGAGGATTATTTCATTGTCTTCCTTGGATCCTTAAGCGGTGAGAAGGGATAGGTCCCACTTTCAGCTCAAGCTCACGGCCAGGCGGCCCCCATGGCAGGGCTGGTGTTTATGAGAGTGGAATGGGGAAACCCTGCAGAAAACGTGGCACAACTCACTCTAGTAGAACAGTTAAAATGAGAGTTTGAGGTACACAGGTCCCCCACGCCACCCGTGGACACCTGCTGGAGGAATGGGGATGGCGTGGGCCCTGCTGTAAACCCGTAGAACGTAAAGAGAACCCAGTTTACAAACGAGTTAGTCACTGGGTGTTGGTCCCGTTGGGCTGGTGGTAAGCTGAGCCACAGCAGATAGATGAGTTTCTTGTCGCTGCTGCAACAAATGTCCCCAAACTCAGTGGCGTAAAACCACACGAATGCATTCTCTCACAGAGGTGGAATGCGGAAGTCTTGGTGGGCTGGAACCCTTCCCTGCCTCACCCAGCTTCCAGAGGCCCTGCGTTCCTTGGCTCGTGGCCCCTCCTCCGTCTTCACAGCCCGCAGCTCAGCACCTTCAGTCTGTCTCTTCTCTAATCTCTGCTTCCGTCACGACATCTCCTCCTCTGACCCATTTAAGGACCCTTGTGATCACACCCTTGGGTCCATTCACAACCCAGGATCATGTCCCCGTCTCATGGCCTTATCACAACTGCAAAGTCCCCTTTTCCATGTAAGGTGACATAGTCCTGGGTCCTGGGGAATGGGATGTGGACGTATTGGGAGGACATTTTTCTGCTGGCCACCCCAAGGTTCCACGAGAAAGCTGTATGGGTGACCTTCATGAGCCTCAGTCTTCCTCTGTGACCTGGGCTGCTCTGAGAACTAAACGGATTGATGCGCATCATGTGCTTGGTGCAGGATGGGCCCGAGGGAGGTCCACGTCCCCACCTCCTCCCAAGTTGGTCCCCGAAAGGAAGGGGTGGCCTGGACCTGGAGTGGGAGGGCCTGCAGGGCCCGTCACTAGGGAGGGAGCCCGGGGCTGGCTGATGCTCGGAGCAGACCACACAGCCTCCAAGGCGGCTGTGGCCCCTGAATTCTGAGCAGGGCTCCCCTCACCGCGCGCCCCCTTGCTCTGACGCAGGCGATGCCTCCCCAGTCCTCAACCACGCGGCCGTGCCTTTAATCTCCAACAAGATCTGCAACCACAGGGACGTGTACGGGGGCATCATCTCCCCCTCCATGGTCTGTGCTGGCTACCTGCAAGGTGGTGTGGACAGCTGCCAGGTAGGGGCCTGTGGTGACCTGTGGGGACCTCGGCCATGGGCACGGCAAGGCTCTGGGATGGCGACCCAGCCCGTGGGACAGGCCACCACCAGCATTTCCCTGTGACTGACCGAAAAGCAAATTTACAGGGTGTGGGGAAGGAGTTTGCACAAGATATCGGCCCCTTTCCTGGGCAGTTGGGCCTGTGTTTACCTAGCGCTCCCACTCTGCCTGGGCGCTGGGCGGGGGAGGGGCTCGAGGGTGTTTCCCTCCCCAGCCCTGGTCCTCAGAGTTTCCAGGGGGGACAAAAAGGGGTGGAAGATAAGTGGGAGCCCATGAATGTGGGCCTTCGAAGCCACAGTGGGAGAGACTCAATACTGCGTGGGTCCAGAGGTCAGCTACAGCCCCCTGGCCAGGCAGACCCCTCCCTCTGAGAGCACTCCCTCGGCTACCTGCATCTGTCTTGACCGTCATGGCTTTGGTGTATGGAGAATCTGGCAGGGAGACAGCTGCAGTGATCACCAGGGACAAAGGACCCCACTGTCGGGAATGCCGAGTCAGTTCTAGAGGGGCGGGGGGTGAACGCAGAGCCATCGTCACGCCATAATTTGTGATGTGGTGAATGGGAAGCCCTGCACTCGACAAGGGACAGCGTGGCGGTGCCTGTTCTGTCACCTTAGTCTCTGTCCCTGCTGTCTAGGGAGACAGCGGGGGACCCCTGGTGTGTCAGGAGAGGAGGCTGTGGAAGTTGGTGGGCGCCACGAGCTTTGGCATCGGCTGTGCAGATGTGAACAAGCCCGGCGTCTACACCCGTATCACCTCCTTCCTGGACTGGATTCACGAGCAGCTGGAGGTGGGTGCAGCGCCCGCTCCGCTCACGCTGGGCCCGGTTGCTCCACCGCCAGCGTCCCCAGTCCTCCTGTGCAGAGAGCTGGAGGGTGACCCGTCAGTTGTTGACCTGGCAAGCAGTGGCTCCATGGTTCTTGTGTGTGGGGCGTGAGCAGGTTAACCCCAGGGCCAGGCTCCGTGTGGGTGTGGCCCTGGCAGGGTGGGACGCGAGGCTCTGGTATGGTGACCAAGCCCGTGAGACAGGCCTGTGGTGTCCTGTCTCTGCCAAGGGCGGGGGCAGGGAGGAGGGGCAGCTGACAGGGGCCCTGGGGATGGGAACCCGTCCAGTGGGCACATGGAGTAGAGGGTGGACAACGGGAAGTCCGCTGGGGGATGACCCCCAATGCCCACTGAGGGGTTTGGACCTAGCGGGGGGCCAGGGATGAGATGGAGAGTCTCTGATCAGGAGTCCCCTGGGAAGCTCTGTGCTTTGGGGGCCCCTCCGGGAGCTGGGGCCTGGCAGAGAAAGGCAGGTCCGTGAGGCTGGCTTGGCAGGACTGGGGAGGGCCGGGGATCCCTGGAGACGGTGGGAAGGAAGAACAGGACACCCAGGGACAAGGAGGGTGGCGCGGCTAACTCCAGGTCCCAGTGCAGTGGTCCGAAGGTCAGGGGGTGAGGATGGGCTGTGCAGGAGCCGCATAGCAGGGCGTCCTCCACCTTGTGGGCACCCGGCAAATACTGGCTGGCTTGATGTCCGACTCGGAGCCCCACATCACATCTTGGACCAGTTTCAAAGACTTTTTTTTTCTAATTGAGGCAAAATTTACACAACATAAAATTAGCCATTTTCAAGTGAACAGCCCAGTGGCAGCGAGCACGCTCACTACGCCGGGCAGCCACCACCTCTGTCTCATTCCAGGCATTGTTGTCATCCCGACATCAAACCTCATTGAGCTGTGTCTCCCTCCTCCCCCTTCCCCAGCCTCTAGCATCAGGAATCTGCTGGTCAGTCCTGGTGGATCAAAGACCTTTTCAAAGGCTCCTTTTAACGGGAAACTATTGGCTAAGAAGGACAGCAAAGTTCTCCAGGGTCTCTGGCATTCATTTCCACATCTTCCTGGTGGGATTTCTGCTTTAAATGAGAGGCTATGGAATGGTTCGTGTTGTACAAGCCCGAGGCCCCGGGCCCGGGACTTGGCCGGCTTTGAATCCCAGCCCTGCTGTTGTGTGGCTTTGTGTCCTCCGTGGGTACGAATAGTTCCTGCCTCTGAACTATGGTGGCTGGTGGCAGGACAGCAAATGCTGGAAGCCAGGCTTGTCAGGGAGCTCCTGCTGGGCTCAGACTGTTGTTAATTGGCAGACAGGCCCAGCACTGAGCTCTTCAGTGCGAAATTCAGCCAAAACCTATCAGCCTCTTAGACAGCATCAGAGAATAGACTTTGAAAGAGCAGGCGTCTGGATGCAGTAGCTGCCAATGGCCCATGAACAAGAGCCTGGGGTTCAGACAGCTGTGCAGGCATGGGGGGTGGAGGGCAGGAAAGCAAGAGTGGGCCCCCCATTGCTCATGGAGCCAGGAAGATATGCTCTCCACGGGGCTGCATGCAAGGGCGGAGGGTCCTGTGACCGAGCTTCTCACCATGAAAGTTGAGCTTAAAACAGGTGCATGTGAAAGAAACCAGCTCCCAGCCTTCAAGGTGCCGGGGAGGGCTGGGGGCAGGCAGGCGGTTCCACAGCCACCCTGGGAGCCTGCTGACAGTGATGCCGAATGACATCTAGGCCATTTCCCTCCGGGCTATCCTGGGTGACAGGCCCTAGGACCATCCCCATATTATAGGTGAGGGGACCTATAGACCCAGGGCAGAGCATGATTCCAGCCTCAGCATACACTACACAGCTGGGGAGTCCTGCACATCCCACACTGCACAGCAGATTTGGCAGAAGTCCAATATGGGGGTGTGCAGGACTCCCCGGCTGTCTGTGGACATGGAAGACACTCAGGACCCTTCTCTAGAGGGTGTGATCAGAGGTGTGGGGTGAAGACCCTGGTGATTTCAATGCACGGCGACTTCAGGACACCCCTTTAGAGTACAGGCACGGGCCACATGGCTCCCTGGGCGGGTTTAGAATGGGCCTCCACTCTTTCCATGACACTGGAGGACCCATTTCATCTATGACTAGTGGATGGTCCCCTTGATGCCCAGGAGCACTTAGTTCTCAGCTGTCCCCGGCCCACTGAAGGCCAGTGTGACACGCTGTCTCTCTCCAGACGTCCCCAGGGAAAACCCAGAAGAGGCTTCCCTTCCCACGAGAGGTTTTCCGGGCGGTCTGCATTTTCAGTTCCTTTTTAACATCGATGTGAGGGCCTTCCAAGAGCTCACACGTCTGGAGGGGAATTACTCCACTTGTTAGCTGGTGGCACTGCTGGCTGTGGCCCTGGTTTTCTCTGTCTATTTGGGGTTTCAAACTACATTGCCCTGACACAGACTGGGACACAGGAACACAGTGCTAAGAGCTGGAAAGGTCACGTGGAAACTATGGAAAGAATCTCAGGTCAGTGGTGAAAACTGCAGAGGCGGGCAGGGTGAGAGGAGCCTACGGGGAGGATGGCCATGTCCCACTCGCTTGGGACCCGTGCAGAGCTGGCAGCCTTCCCCAGCAGAGGCCAACTCTGTCCCCATTAATCGTGGAGAAGAGCCGATGCCTCACTCAGGGTAAAATGCAGGTGCCCACTCAGTCCTAAAGCTGGAGGACTGGCTGGAAATGCTAAAAAAATATAACACCTATGTTTTCATTTCTAGAGGGACCTAAAAACTTGAAGACAAAGGGGACAAGCCACCACCTTGAGTTCCTGCCAAGATGGAGACATCAGCCCCCCATGGATTGCTGGGTGGAAACTTTGGACATGAGCCTTCAATGCTTGGCTTTCTGGCACTAACAGCAGAGCCAAAAGGGGGGGGGCGTCTTTGTGTCCCTCTATATCTAGTACACTTTGCTTCTAACACCTCTGACAAGCCACTGAGGCATTGGATTAAAATGACCTTGAAGCGCCTTTCTGACCTTTATTAAGAACAAAACAGAAACGCCTCTGCAGTGCTACCTTTCCCCACTTGTCCATTTGGTTTTCTCTCCAGGGGTCCTTCAGCATCATTGTTGAGATAAGCAAATGTCACACGAAGGGCGAACGGTGAGCGAGACTTGAGCCTCTCGGTGAAGAAGGGCCAGATCAGCACTGCAGGCGCTCGTCACTGTACATACCACTGGCCACACCTCCTCATCCCTAGGCACCAGAACCCGACCGAGACTTTCTGCTTCCAAGATCTCTTTTTGCACATGGGAACTTCATCTCTAAGTGATTAGTTTGAAGGTTTATTTCTACTCTATTTTGTAGCCTTGTATTATTGTCCTTTGCTTCCAAAGGACATGTGCTCTCTGAATGCAGTCACCAGTCAGCGTTTGTCTGAATGTGTACCAACAGCTCATGTAAACTGAAATCATAAGCTTGATTCCAGAGGCTCGATGACTTTCATCTCTTGCACATGCTCTGTGGGTCTTGCATTTTTCTGTTAGAACACGTTTCTCAGCAGATGAGAATGATGTCACATTACATCACGACATGCAGAAGCAGAGTATGAAACAAGTACGGGACGAGCCAGGGCCTGCTAACCCCACACAGCGGGTCCTGAAGGAAACAGAGGGGACAGTCACGTGTCATCGGGAGGCCAAAGGCTCCCCTGCCTCTCTGTAGGGTTCCGGGAGCCCACACAAGGTACTGCCAGGAAGCGACGTGCATTGGCACTTGCTCACACATGAATTCATCAGAGTGTGAAGGAACATGCTGCTTTGTCTTGAGGCAACAAAGGGGAGGATGGGTTCGTTTCAAAGAGAGCAGAGTAGGTCCAGGTGCCTGGGGAGGGAGTGGCTCCAGTGAGCCCCCCCCCCACCCCCCAGGCCGGAGACAGGGGTGGAGGATGAGGGGGAGGGAGAGGAAAAAGCAGACGCCTCGAGCAAAATGGTCCTCACCACTCAGAGTCACTGCACAGATCTCTGCCTGTGTCAGAGAGGGACAGGCCCTTCTCATTGTAAGTGGTTCTGCCTGGGTCTCTTTGAAAGTAGTGTTAGCTCCACCTGGTGAGAAGATAAAAGATTTCATGTGTGATAACCTCAGTTGAGAAAACCTGATGGTGGGATCAGCAGACAGTGTTTCTAGCCTGTGGCGGTTTCATTCGCTTTTAATTATGACTGAATTTTGTGGAAAAAGAGTTGCCGTCTCACAGTCTTCTTTCCGAAGGCGTGGGTGCTGCTAAAGGCAGGTAGCTAGTCAGCCTGTGCCACGTGCTGGCGCTGTTCTCCAGGCCTCACACGTTCTCCGGCTTTATCATCACGTCAAGCCTCTGGGACCGGAAGTATCGGGGATCCATCTCGTCGATAAGGACACCAAGGCATGAGAGTGCGGGGACTTTCCCAAGACCACACATCAGGCCAGTGAGGATTCAGGATTTGCACCAGCCACAGCGTACCAGCAGGAATTCAAGCAATTAACTAATTGAAATATGACTCTTTGGCATTTGAGTGTAAAGGGACTTTGTGCCAGCAGTTTGGACCCATGGGAGCCATGTTAGTCATTCAAAGTGGTGATCAACTTCTCCCTCCTCCAGACACGTTTGGTCTCAGTGTAGACATTTGCTGGCTTGGGTGGGGCTCTTTGTTCCTTTTTCCCACAGACACAGCTGCCTCACACCTCACAGCCAGGCCGGAGTGGGAGCCAAGAGAGGAAGTCGTGGCTGGAGCACCTACCCTGCAGCTCGAGAAACAGCCAGGAGAACATGCCATGGATGAGGTGAGCTGCTTCCCCTGGTAGCTTGGACCCGAAGAAGCAACTGTGGGGCTCCCATGTCCCAAGTGAGGGGAGCCCCGCCTGTGCTGATGTCCAGGACCGCACCATGGAAACAGCTCCTCTCTCTAGTACTTTAGTATCAATATGGCCTTATTTAACCATTTTAAAAAGAATTATAGAAGACCTAATGATTTATAGAAAGTTTGGGGAAAAAGAGTATTAAAAATTGGTCAACAACTTAAATGGCCATGAAAACTGTCACTTGCCTCCCTCTCCTCAGAGGAAGGCCTCTGGCTGGGATCTGAGGACACCTGCTGACACCTCTGTTCTCCACCTCTCATGTGGAGAAACTGCTTGCACTGGTGCAGGAAGATACGCAGACACCTGGGTGTGCAGACATGTCCCTTGTCACAGGAACCAGCCCAGTAGCCACTGGTGGTTGGACAAGTGCCAGGTGTGGGTGCCACATGTTGGTCTCTATGTCCAAAGGCTGGCTCCCGCTTCGAGGATTCCCAACACAGTAGCACTAGGTTTGGGAAGCGGGGTTCCCACATCCTGTTCGAATGTGCAGGTGCAAATTCCTGGTGACCCAGCCTCCAGCCACCGGGAGGCACAGGGGCGCGCCAGTGACGTAGAAATAGAGAGACAACCAAGAAGAACCAAGTTTCTGCTGCATGATCGTCCACAACACTGGCTTAAGATCAGTTAATTTAGACAAATTCACGCGTCGGGCTATGGTTTCTTCTACAGCGTGAAAAAGAAAACCTCACTCGCTTGTTGCCATCTTACTGATTTGGGGATACCATGTTCTCTGCACAGTGGCCAGAAGAGCTGTGTAGGGCCACTGCCTGTGTGTCTGCTCGTGGGCGACCTGTGGGCGAAGTGCTGCGTTCTGATTCACTCACCTCTTCCGGGTTGCCTAAATAATCTGAATTTCTCCAAAATTCATGGACCTGTAGAGAGGTCATTGTTCAGACTCCCATAGTACTTGGTGTGTGTGTGTGTGTGTGTGTGTGTGTGTAAATGTTAGTTTGTGTGTGTGGGTACACATATATAGTGCCACTTCATTGAATGACACCGTTTGTTTTTGAGCCTGCCTCTCCTTGTACATTGAGAACGCCCTGAGGAGGGTGCCGGACTCCACCCACCTGTGACACCCAGCGCCCAATCCAGGGTCGGACTGAGCTGCTCATAAACACAGGTGGAAGGAATCAATGATGACAATAAACATGCCACCTAAATGGACTTGGTCCAAGTTCCATTGTTTCATAAACCAACACACACTCGGTGTGGAAACAGATAGAATCAACCTAAAGATAACATTTATAATTTAATGCCATGATTAATTTTTAAGAAAGGCTCCATCTTTCTCCCCTTAAAAGTACAAAACAACTCAATATGTGAAAATTGCATCCTCCTACATCCCCATTTCTATCCCGTTTTCTGGTCGACCCTAGAGCAATCAAAATCATGTAAAAAATATGACTGCAAGTCCAGTTCACAGAAGAAAATCACTAAAAGATGACGCATTACAAAATGGAGGATTTTTTTTTTAAAGAACGAAAAGAAAACAATGGTGATGGTCTTTAAAATCCACCCTGTAAGAACTGATATCATACTATCAGAGTTGGGGAGATGGATTCTAAAGACACATTTTCTCCATCAGGGCCTCTTTTTCACTTTCCCCCCTTTCTTGCCTTTTCATTTCACACCTAGGAGCTTCCTCCTTCCCTCCTTTCCTTGGTGAGGTGGGAGCAGCGACAGGAGGGTTACAGGAAGAGCTGGGGTTGCTGTCGCCCTTCACACCTGCCTTGGCCACTTGCAGACCCCTTTGTTCCCCGGGGAGTGCTGGTGCCAGGACGCAGCACCTACACCTACAAAGTGCCCTCTTCTCTTTCTCACCGGTCCCCGGGAATGACCAGCAGAGGTGGTCACCTTCAGGCAGGGACATTGTGCAAGAGGCACTCAGGTTGGTACCTTAGAATTTATAGAATACGAATGATTCCCAACCCAGCACAAAAACTCCGAGCTCACATTCTGGAGGCACGTGTGAAACAGAAACTTCGACGGCCAAAAGCTTTTCTGAAGACCAGGGTTTATTAAACCAAATGCTAGCCAGAAAAGGACCAGGTCCCGGGGCGTGCCTTCGGAACCACCAGCAGCAGGGCCGGTGGAGAGGACAGGTATATCCGCTCTCCTGGAGCTGGCGGGCACTTTTATGGAAACAATTTGGGGACAATGGATGAGCTGCTTTGAAAGAGTCCACACTGGCTCTAGTTAAAGGGGGTGGGAGAAGATGAGGCGAGCAGCTCTGGGTAGGTGCACAGCCCATGAGGGAGAGGGGTTTGTGCTGTACCTTTGGGTGGGTGGTGGGCACCAGTCTGCCAAGTTCATGCATAGAGGCTTCTGGAGGCCGGTGGTGCCTGGCTGTTTTAGGTAATCACGGAAATAGCCACCTGGAAATTAACTCAAAGTCCCAATATACACTCAGGACTGTGAGCAGTCTTTGATTAGTTTTACTCTACAGTTGTTAGCTCATTAACCTCCCTTGTCTCTTCCTGGCACCCTCCAGCCTGCTATAATTTAATGTAGGACATTTCAGTATTTTTTTTCTTGTCACATCAGAGGAAAAGGCAAGAAAAAGGAAGGTATGGGAGTGGGACAGTGCCTAGGTCCAGATGATTATCACACCCACCTTCAGAGAGCCTTCTTCAAAAGAAACCTAGACACTTCCCAGGTCTGGCCGCCAGGGGCCGCTCCGGAGGGCAGCCACTCCCTCCTACTCCTTCTGGTCATGGAAAGTTTCGGATTGTTTCCCAGACTGGGGGCGCTGCCTCCTGAGCCTGTGACCGTGGGGCCCCATCTCACCTTCCTCCTGGCTTGTTGGAGCTCCCTGTGGGGAAGAGCAAGTGGGCACTGTGAGAGCTGCTTGCTGCCAGGCCGTACCTGGAGATGCCCACCAGGAGTCAGAACCAGCCACAGGAAGTAGGCCGGGCATCAAGGCCACAGGGCAAGAGTCCAGAGTCTGCAGCCCATTCCATCCCCGCAGGAGTCAGGCCTTCAGCTGTGTATTGTGAGGACACTTCAGCAGCCCTTTGGAACTGTGTAAGGGGGTGTTATCTTCGGGGTACAGGCATGCCCTGGGGGAGGCACAGCAGGGCTGAGGGTTCAGCCTAACCACTTCCAGGGCACATTCCCAGGAGAGGAGCCATCCTCAACCACACAGATGGTTTTGAGAAAGATAACCACAAAAATGATGCTGTGGGGTTTATGTTTGGTGTGTGTGATCACAAGTACTATGATTTTGGAAACATTCATATCGGACTAATACTTTTCTCAGTTGAAAATTTTACTGAGATAATCGTGCAGTCACATGTTGTCATAAGAAACAGTACAGAGAGAGGTGTCTTATAAACTTTGCCTGGTTTTCCCTAATGATAACAGTTTGCAAAACTATAATACAGTCTCACATGCGCGATATTGGCAATGATAAGGTACACTGGTCTTATTCAGATTGCTCCAATTTTATTCGTACTCGTGTGTGTGTGTGTGTGTGTGTGTGTGTGTGTGTGAGTCTGTGTATATATGTGTAATGTGCCTTGTGTATCTGTGTATGCGTGTGGGTCTGTGTGTGTCTGTATGTGTCTGTGTGTGTGTGTGTGTGTGTGTGTGTGTATTTAGCTCCGTACACTGTAGAACCTGTGTAGGCTAGTATTTTCACCACCACAGTGAAGATACAGAACCGTTCATTGCTGCACAGATGCCGCCCTCACAAATCCACCACCCCACCCCCATCTCTAACCCCTGGCAACCACTAATCTGTTCTTCATTTCTAAAATATGGTCATTTAAAAAATTTTAGGTAAAAAAAAAAAATTAGGTAAAATGGAATCATACAGGTTTTATTTCTCTCAGATAAATTCCCAGGGGTGCAATTGCTGGGTGATACCGTAGTAGCATAGTGACACTTTTAAGAGATTGCCGCACTCTTTTCCAGAGTGACCCCAGCAGTTGCCAGTCACTCCACAAACACGACCAATGCAGCTTTCCAAAGCCTCAGCAGCACCTGGTGTTCTCTTTTATTTTAGCTATCCTGACAGGCGTGTGGTGGTATTCACAATGGGTGTAAGGCGCATCGCCCTAACGGCTGGCCGTGTTGGCCATCTTTTCACGTGGTCATTGCCATCTGATATCCTCTTCGTGTGTGTTGTCCATTTTCTAACTGGATTGCTTTCTACTCTTGAGTTTTGAAAGTTCTTTGTATGTTTTAGATACAAGTCCTTTATAGGATATGCAGTTTGAAAATACGTTCTCTCAGTCTATAGCTTGTCTTTCCATCCTCCTTACATGGGTATTCACAGAGCAAAAGTTTTTAATTTTGATGAAGTCCAGTTTAGAAGTTTTCCCTCCTTTGTGTCATGTGCATGGTGTCAAGTTAAAGAACTCTTTGCCTAGACCTAGGTCCCAAAGATTTTCACCTATTGTTTAAAAGTCAACTCTAATTGAAAAGTTAAAAAAGGGAGGAAAAGATAAAAAGGAGTAAGAGGTTCAAAGTTCCAGATATAAAACAAACAAGTCATGGGGATATAACGTACAGCATAGGGAATACAGTCAATAATATTGTGATAGCGTGGTGCAGTGTCAGATGGTTGCTGGACTTACCATGGTGATCACTGCTTTAGCATAGGGAGTATTGTCAATAATGTGGTAATAACTCTGTATAGTACCAGGTGGGTACTATTGAGTAACTATGATGTACACCTGAAACTAAAATAATATTGTATGTTAGCTATATTTTAATAAAAATCCTTTTTAAAAAGACCTATAGTTGTATGTTTCACATTTAATTCTATGATTTTGATTTAATTTTTGTATAAGGTATGAAGGTGACATCAAAGTTTATTTAATTTTTTTTAATTTACTTTTTTTCTGTGGATTGTAATTGTTCCAGCACCATCTGTTGAAAATGCTATCATTCCTTCATTGAATTTCTTTTACACTTTTGCCAAAAATCAGTTGGGGGTATTTGGGTGGGTCTATTTCTGGGTCCTCTGTTCTGTTGATCTCTGTGTCTGCCCCTCTACCAATAGCACACTGCTTTGATCACTGTGGCTGTACAATATGTCTAAATATCAGGTGGAGTGATTCCCCTCACTTTATTCTTTATTTTCAAGATTGTTTTAGTTGTTCAAGGGCTTGTGTGTTTCCATATAAACTTTAACATAAGCTTATCTACGTCTACAAAAATCCTTGTTGGGATTTTGATAGGAATTGCATAAATTTATAGATCAATTTGGAGGTAATTGACATCTTTACTCTGTTGAGGCTTCCAATCCATGAATATGGTATGTCTCTCCATTTCTTAGGTCATTGGTTTCTTTCATCAGAATTTTGTAATTTCTAGCACACAGATCCTCAGCATGGTTTGTTAAGCATATACGTGAGTATTCCATTTTTTGAGTGATTGTAAATACTATTGTGTTTTCAATTACCTTTTTGCCTGCTTTCTGATAATATATACAAATACAATTGATTTTTGTCTGCTACACTTGTATCCCATGACTTTGCTGAACTCTTATTATTTTTAAGAGGTGTTTTTTTTTTTTGTAGATTCCTTGGGATTTTATACATAAGTGGTCATGCCATCTACAAACAGTTTTCTTTCTTCCCTTCTTATCTGTATGCTTTTTATGTCTTTTTCTTCCATTATTTCAGTCACTAGAAATTCTAGGACTATGTTGAATAAGAGTGGTGAGAGTGAATATTCTTGCCTGTTCACAATCTTAGGATGAAAGCATTCAATCTTTATTAAGTACGACATTAGCTCTAGGTGTTTGTAGAAGCTCTTTTTTAGGTTGAGGTAATTCCCACTGTTATTAACTTGCTAAGAGATTTTATCATGAATGGGTGTTGGATTTTGTCAGACATTTTATTCACATCAGTTGATATGAACATATGATTTTCCTTCTTTAGCTTGTTAATATCATGGATTGCATCCATTATTTTCTAATGTTGAATAAGCCATGCATAGCTGGAATAGACCATACTTTGTCATGTTGTATACTTCTTTTTTATGTACATTGCTAAATTAGATTTGCTAATATTTTGTTGAGGAATTTTGCATCTAAGTTCATGAGAGACATTGGTCTGTAGTTTTCTCTTTTGTGTATTGTGTTTGTCTGGTTTTGGTGTCAGGGTAATACTGGCCTCATAAAATGAGTTGGGAAATGTTCACCTCTTTTATTTTTGGAAGAGATTATGCAAAATTAGAGTTAATTTTTCTTTAAAAACTGGGTGGAAATTTCTTTTTCTGGAGATTTGAAATTATGAATTCAAATTCTTTGATGTTTATAGGGCTATTCAGATTGTGTATTCCATCTTCGTTGACTTTTGGTAGTCTGTGGTTTTTGAGAAATTAGTCCATTTCTTCTAAGTTGTCAAATTCATGAGCATAAAGTTCTTCATCATATTCCCTTATTATCCTTAAGATGTCTGCAGGGTCTGTAGTGCTATCCCTTGTTTAATTTCTGATATTATTTGTATTATTTTTGTCATTTTGCTATAGACCTGTCAGTTTTATTCATTTTCCCAAAGAACTAGTCTTTTTGTTTCAATGATTTTTTCTATTGTTTTCCTATTTTCAATTTCATTCATTTCTGCTCTTGTCTTTACTATTTCCTTCCTTCTCAATGCTTTGGGTTTATTTGGCTCTTGTTTTTCTAATTTTTTGAGGTTAAACCTTAAGTTTTTTATTTGAAAACTTTCCTCATTTCTAATGTAAGTTAATGAAAAAAAATTCTCTCAGCACTGCTTTAGTTGAGTCTCACAAATCTTGATATGTTGAGTATTCATTTTCATTCAGTTCTATCTATCTTAAGATTTCTTTTGAAAATTCCTTTTGACCTGTAGATTATTTAGAAGAGCAGTATTTAACTTTGTCATTGTAGGAGGTCTTCCTGTTGTGTTATTAATTTCTCTTTTGATTTAATTCTGGTCAGAGAACCCAGTCTGTACGATTTCAATTCTTTTACATTTGTTGAGATTTATTTTATGGCCCAGGATAATTTTTCTATGTTGAAAAATTTACATGGGCACTAAGGAAAAATGTGTATTCTGTCATATTTCTGAAATGTCCTATAAACACAAGTTAGGTCCTATTGGTTGGTGTATGATTCATATCTTCCATATACTTGCTGATTTTCTTTCTAGAGGTTCCATCAGTTGCTGGGTGGGGGTTCTTGATGTCTCCGATAATTGTGAGCTTAACTATTTCTTGTTTCACTTCTATCAGTTTTTATTTCATCGATTTGGAGGCATGGTTGTTTGGTGAGGACTAATCCTTCTGAAATTTTTAAATGCAAAATCATTTTTTGAAAGCCATGTAATTATCATGAAAATTCTGAGAATATTCACACCACATTTTCACTCTGAACCACATTCAGCCCCTCATCCCATTACCCTCAGTGTAGACTGTGTGTGACAGGAAAGGCCAGGTCCACGGAGGTCTGGGTCTCAGAAAATAATGTTCCCCTTTAATTTTTAAAAATATATTTAAAAATATATATATTGTTTAAGTCCACCAACATTAAACAGTTTTGAGGGCTTTTCTATTTGTTTATTTATTTATTATTAGTTTCAGGTGTAAATATCTTTTTTCTTAAGTGGGATTCTTACATGGAAAGTGAAAAAGATCAAGGGTAGACCTGTGAAGCAACAGTCCAAACACACCATTAAAACACTTCAGGACCATGACATCCCCTTTTTAAAGCAGAAATTTAAATGTAGAACGCCACAGACGAATGAGTGGCCTCGAGGCCACTCCCTGCACGTGCATTGGGAATGAACCTCACCTGGGGCCCGGCTGTGCGACTCCGAGCTTGACAGTTGCACAGACGCCTTTCTCCCTCCTATTGAAGAAAGCGTGTGAGAAGGCGAGCGAGAGAGAGAATACTGTAGGGAGAACCATGAATCCCTTCTAATTTATATTTTAGAACGGAAGTCACTTATTTTAATGTTGCTGGTGACGCCATGGAGAAGGCTGCGGGATGGCACAAGCTGGCTCTTCTTTTATGTGCTTCTTGCATCTTGGGCACATGACTGGCCCCTGAGGCACGAGGATGAACGCCGTTGTGAGCTGCCTCAGTGGTTTTCATCGAGAAGTGAGGCGGCTCCGTCCTGGAGACGCACAACAAACGAGGGGGGACGCGGTGACCTGGGCTCCTGGCCCAGGTATTGTTTTAATCTTGCCCCAAACCCCAGAGTCCTCCTTGATAACCTGCCTTGGCTGGATTTTAGGGTTGTTAGGAAGAGAAAACGGGATCCTTGTGAGAAGGGGCTATTGCTCTCGTTTGTTTTTGCATAAACTTTCTGTAGCAACTCCAATGATGGAAGTGGTATAAACATTCTCAGTTTTGTCTCCAGCCAGTGTGAATGGTGTAGAAGCTGGAACACTGACAAAAAACTAACTCCGCGAGGTCGCCTGTTCCACAACCTGTCTGACCAGTGCCACACCTGTTGTCAGCACCTCTGCCCTCCAGAAGGTAACGTGTGGCAGGGGCACAAAGTCCAGATTAGGACACAAGCAACCAGCTAGGGCTTGGCCTGAGAATCATAATTCTTTCTGGTTTTCGTTTGTTTGTTTGAATCATAATTCTTTATACATCATAACTCATGCACTCAGATTTGCCTGAGTTCTAGAGCCCAGCCCTCAGCAAGTACATTTAGAAGAAGTAAATAAGAAAGGGAAGGCATGAATGAAAGGTACAAAATAGAACTAAAGTTTAATGAGGATCTTTAGAGACGACCAAATCCACTGCCTTTGTTCAGCAAATAGAAGTGTCCCTACTGGTCGATGGTAGCCGATCACTACCCTGGCGGTCATTCTGGCCTCTTCTCCAGCAGGCCTTTGTCTCTGGGACGTATCAAGCAGTGCAGCAGAAGAGGCCTTCCAGCAGTGCAGAGACTTGCGACTGCCATCCTTGGGAAGAGCTACTTACAGGTAATTTACAGGTAGTTCCTCTTGTCCTTTTCTCAGCAGGAGTGGGCACTGCTCACCATCAGTCCAGGCCATAGAGAAAAATCCTCATGCCTGAAATAAGAAATCTACCCACATATGTCTGGGGTAGACATGGCTTGAACTTGACCAAAGGGCCACATCAAAGGGCTCCGTGGGGGTGGGGGTGGGGAGTGGGTGCAGAAGGGAACATGGCCAGTGGGGGAACAGGAGACTTAGGGATGGACCAACCAACAGTCACGGTCAGCAAGGGTGAAGCACTGAGGCCCAAGGGGGCAAGAGTCCCGCCAGGTTTTGCAGGGGGGGGGGAAGGGACACAGCCAGCAACTCGGGAGGGGACTGGTGCAGTCTACTCACCACTGGGACTGACGTAGGGATTAATGGGGAGGATCCAGTGCCCACACCTGCCCCAGGCTCCCTGGGCCTAGGCAAGGGACCAGCACGTAAATTCTAGACTCATCTGCTGGGAGGAACAGGGCTTTGTTCAGACCTGGTTGGTGCTGAGCTGAGTGTGGAAGGTTTAAGTAATTGTGGCTTGTGTCATGCAGGGTCTCTTGTCCCGCTCCCAAAGAACGCAGGATATGGGGAGGCCAGAAAGGAACACCCATGGAGCCATAGGTAGGGGAGTCATACCACTATAGTCTCGCTGGTAGCTGGGTTGGAGACACAAAAGCAAACATCCACTAGTACCCCAACAAGGGGTCCTCCTGCACTCCAGCCCTACCAGCGGCTGGGCGAGACACAGGAAGTAGGAGCCACACAATGCTCAATCTGCCATCCACTTTTCTGCCTGCCAACCAACCACTCAACCAACCAACCAACCACCCAACCACCCAACCACCCAACCACCCACCCACCCACCCACCCACCCACCCAACCAACCAACCAACCAACAAACGCAGCCACGGCAGTTATATCAGTGGCTAATTGGCTAACTGGTTACAGCTGATGGCCAACTAGTCACAGCTGATGGCCATCTACTACCCAAGCCAGCACCTTTCCACGTGAGGCCGAGAGCCTGGAAACTGCTCCCTGGGACTCTGTCCCCACATTTAGCACCTGGGGGAGGCACCTGTGGGACGCGCAGGGGCTGCTGCCAGGGATGGTTTGGAAGTGAGGAATCAGGTGTCAGCTTACCATCTCTTACTCCTAGTTTTAAATTCCTAGGAGACCATAGTTAGGTCTTACTTGTTTTGGAACCTGGATGAGTGGAAGGATTACTGTGCCTTAGCGCTGCCATGCTCTTCGAGAAGGGGAGTGAAGCTGGGTGAGAGGGGGGAGGAGAGTGAGGAGTGGCTTGGGGGAAGTCCCTGTTTTCACCATTTCCAGGCCCAGATGGCTCCTGTTCCCTTCATGAGCAAGCCTGCATCTCAGCGGCGTGCCCTGAACGGGCCTCTGGGACCTGTTGGGTGGGACGAGGACTCTGGGCAGGAATGGGTGGCGTCACTCAGCGGAGTTGCTGAAATCTAAGAGATAACAGGCAGCTCACACCAACCCCAGACCTGTGTTTAACTTCAGGGAAGGTGTGAGGAAGCAGGTCATGGGGAGGTGTGTCAGCCGGGCGGGGCCCACGGGAACCCCTCCAAGGTCAAATACCCCCTCCATGACTGACTCACTGCCTGGGGAGCCCGGGGAACTCTCCTCTGCCTCTCTGGCGAGAGCAAAATCACTACATTTTATATTTCTAATACAGTATTGTTCAACTACAAAAGTTGGTTATGCTCACGACAGAGACATTTCAAGTGACTAGGAAAGCAGAGTCCAAGGAAAACAGTGTAACTCACCCTTTCACCACTCAGTGCCACTCACTGGGGTATCTTCTCCCCTGCCCCCTTTTTTACTACTGAGTTGTTTGTAAACTTTTGTTACCTTGATCTTTTTGATTTAACACCATGGCATGAAAATTCCCCATGCCGTCACACGTGTCATAGAACTACGAGTGGGCTAGTGATGGTGGCAGAATATTTCATCATGTAGCTGTCACCAACGTGTGTTAATGATTTTCCCATTATTGGTACTTTGAATCGTTTACAGTTTTTCACTATTACTGAGCTTTCTTTTGATGGACATCTTCATACAACATGATTTTTCTGTGTTGAGGATTCTTTCTTTAGGACATCCCCAAAAGCAGATTTGCTGGGTCACTGTACCATGACACAAAGTACATGCTGGTTTCCGCAAAGGTGCCCCGTAGGGAGGGAGGTGTTTGTGTCACCTGATCTTCAGCAGCATTGAATCTTATGATCAAAAAACACCATCCAACAATTTGATTGGCGTGGACATTGTTGTTGTCACTTTAAATTATTTCTTTGATTACTAATCATTTTTTTTTCATCTTTCCTATGATTTTTAGGCCTTTGTATCTCGCCTTCGGAGAATTTGATGTTCATGCTTTTTGCCTCTATAGCTATTGGAGTTCCAGGGTTTTAAAATTCAACTTTAAATGTGAGATCTGTATGTCTTAAAGTTTTTAAACCTTTGTCTATCAAACATACTATAAAGTTTTTACATTAAAAAGTTTTCATATCCAAAGTTTAAAATAGTTTACCCAGTCAAGTTTGCTCTGTACCTACATTATGTTACATACATTTAAATGATTTCTCTTATTGATACAAGACTTAGAAATGCCTCCATCTTCCAGAAATTACTTTAGTATTTGCTGCTATTTAATTTACATAAAACTTAGCTGCTACAGCAACTACTTTGGTTGTTGGTCAGGAGCTCAGAGTTGGTTATTGTAGCTGCCTTCCCCTTTCTTGCCCCATTATCTTCTGTTCTCACTTCAGCGGGATGTGGTAATTTCCTTGCTAAGTGACCCACACCCCGACATCTCTCGGATGTGAGTCCGTCAGTGGTCTCATATTTATCGAGTTGCTTCAGTTTCCCAAGGACCAGGACCGCTGTGTGAGAAAGCACTCGCAGAAGCCCCAGAGACCCCCTGGGGCTGCAGGCATCACCCTCCTGGTTGCCACTGTGCACTAGTCACACTATTTCCCCAAGTACCTAGGACCACCCCCTCTGCTGGTCGCTCCTCCTCTGCCTGCTGGTTCAGTGGCATGAAGAGGCCAAAAGGGCAGTCCCCAGTGCAGAATCAATGGACTTAAGAGCGTGTTTCCAGGTGGAAGCCAGCCTCTCTCAGACAGCAGCACTCCAAGGCCACTGTCATGGGGATGGGAAGCAAATCTTCCAGGAGAGTCATGCTTTAATCATAAGGAAAGCCACTCCCACTTTTGTTGCTTGCTTTCTGGACAGGTGCACTTTGGCTGGGAAGGACCACCTATCGCTCTGGTTTGAGGCATATGCTCAACTGCCATCCACCCGCTGGTAGCTGAGCAGATGATCCCACCAGTCCATCAATCCCGCCAGCGGCTGGCGGGGGGGGGGGCGGGGCGGTGGAAAGGCCAGTGCACACTTGGTCCTTGTTCCACTTCCCGGCCCTCCAATGCACTGTGATGTAGCCCGCGCCTGGATAACGCCTTCCATGAATTCGCACTGGCACTGCAGCCAGTAGCTGCAGGCACAGAGGGCGGGCCCAGCCAGACCCAGACTCCGCATCCCTGCCCCTTGCAGGGGTCCCATGGAATCAGCTTGCCACCAGGCCACCAGCCACTGCTTCTGGGGAATGCTGCCATATCCAGGACCACATGCCAGCCTCTGCTGCTGGGAACTCAGAAGGAGTGTGACTCAGATCAGCCACCATGAGGGGAGACCGTGACATTGATCCTATGTCACCACCTCCCCTTTTAACATGGACCATTGTGAATAAGCAGGGAAAAGAAAACTGGTGTCTTCACATTCATGAGATTTTAGTTCAATCCTGGCTGACACCTTGCTTACAGCTCATGAGCCAGAGGATCCAGATAGGCTGTCACCAAATATCTGACACACAGAAACTGTGCGATAATAAATGCTGCTTGTTTTAAATCGCAAAATGTGGGGGTCACCTGTCACATGGCAACAGGGAACTGATACAGAATCTGGGCTGTGTTTTTCTTACCAGACTTCCAGAAGAGCAACACAATATTTATGTCTCCCGTAAATACTTCACAAGCCATTGGAATTGCTGGGCCCAGGTGCAGGGTGTCTTGTATGACAGCCTGGACCACCATCTGCAGAGCCATTTATCATTCTGAACTTACCTTAAAATTTCACATTTCGTTGGCAGCCTGGTAAATGAGCCAGAACAGTACATTCAAATGTAAGATATGTTGCTTCCCAAACCGAAAGGAGCCCATGAGTATTTCCTGGGGTGACTGCAGACCTTCATCTTCCCCTTTGAGGGGACATTTCCTTCCACTACTAGGCCACGCCCCAGAACTACGGCGGTCCTGATCTCTGACACACGTGCATTTCACGAAGGCATGTTCCTGCCTGTTTCCCAAATCCAGTTAACATGACACCATGTCTGCAATGTCATGGGCCAGCAGGATCTTCAGCAAAATGCTCAAGGTCTCCTGTGTGTGTTGTGACAGTAGGTCTGTAAAGGTATACTGCTGCCCATGCCATACAAAGGCAAAGTACTGCTGATTATCTGTTCTGAAAGGAATGGGGGAAAGAAAGCACACCCTAGGTCAGTAGCTGCACATCAGGTGCCAGGGGACTTGCTCCAGTGAAAATACCACGCCCAGATCCTCAGCTGCAATTGTCCAATCACCACTCGATTAAGTGTGTGATAATTTACACAGCGCTTGAATATGGTAGTCTGTGGGCCAGATCTGGCCTCTGGCCTAAGTTTGTACAATCTGCAAACTAAGAATGATTTCTCCATTTTCTAAAGGTTGCAAAGTTAAAACCAGGAATATGTGACAGGGATCAAACGTGGCCCACAAAACCTGAAATATTTACTACCTGGACATTTACAGAGAACGTGTGCCGACCCTGCTCTATCGTCATTCTACACAACTCACTTGGCTGCACAGGGGAGGTCAGCGGGCGTGTGGAATGACCACGGCTGCATTTTTCAAGTCCTTGATGGTGACATTGATTTCTGCAGTTGCCCTCGGACTGTGATGTTGGTTTTGGTTCACTGTCTTGTTGAGGGGGGCTTCCACCATAATGTCCCTTACCCCAAGGATTGGAGAAGAAATGTGACTACTCAGTGCATCCATTCTGGGCCTGGGGGCTGCCCAATGGATGGGTGTGACTCCACAAGATGGACTTGGGCCAAGATTCTATCTCACACTTAAAATCCAGTTTCTCTTTGGTGAACCACGTGGGGTTTAGGTCTCTGACAATTAGTGTCCATTCAGAGCTAATATGTAATGACCTTCAGAGCTAATATTTAATGACCTTCAGAAATCCTCGATGTTTTCCTTCCTCCAATGTAGTTACTCTGGCCATGTTAGTTTCTCAGGTCTGCTGGAAATAAAGTACCACAAACAGAATTTACAGGAGAAACTTATTGTCTCACAATTCTGGAGGCTAGAAGTTGGAGAGCGAGGTGTCACCAGGGTCTGTTCCTTCCGAGGGTCAGTCTGTTCCATGTCGCTCTCCTGGCTTTGCAGGCTCAGGTGTGCTTTGGCTTGTAGATGACATGCTCCCTGTGTTTTCACGTCATTTTTCCTCTATGTCCAAATGTCCCCTTTGTATAAGGACAACAGACAGATGGGGTTAGGACCCACTCTCATGGTCTCCTTTTAACTTGATCATCTGCAAAGACCCTCTTTCCAAATGAGGTCACATCACAGGTCCTGGGGGTTAGGATTTCAGCATCTTTTGGGGACACAATTCAACTCAGAGCACTGGTAAAGGGCTCAGAGCATTCTGGGAGAGCCTTCGTATGCACTTGTGACCTTTCTGTAAGGTTCTTCCTCAAAGGGACCCAGCCTCCATGCTGGGTTAGGACTGGATGCCACATCGACTCTGGCCTACGAAGGCTGGAGAAGCCACAGGACTTGTGAAGGATGCTGGTGGCGCCTCCCCAAGGTATTTCTGAACACCCATGTGATGGGAGCACCCTCTAGGCATTCCTGGGGGGGGGGCGGTGCAAAGGGCACAGAAAATAGATGCACTCCAGCACGGAAGCCTCCCTGAGCCCAGGATCCCTGTGCTGTGGCAGCACCGGGCCCCCACACCTAATGTGAAGCACCTGAGAACTTTCTAGAATGCAAATTTGACTCCATGAAGTCTGGAAGGGAGCATGTCCATCGACATCCCAGGGATGGGAGCTGCTAGCCCACCTTGAGTGTGAGGCTGCCATGTGTTGGTGGGAAGGGGGTTCCAGCATTTTGGCTGCATGAACTGTTGGTCACCATGGAGACCAGGCCTTGTTACCTACCTGCTAGGTGGTGACCCCTCTCGTGGACTCGTGTCAGCACCTTCGGGGCATGGTCTGTTCTCCCCAGCAGCCTCTGCTTCTGTCTAATGCAGGAGGGGTCTGGTCCTCATGCACCTGGAAGCGATGCTGGGGTGTGGAAATGGTCCCAAGGAGAGCCCCATCCTGTGTCTGCATTCTGTGTGAGCCATGGAAGCTTCTATGCAGAGGAGAGCTGCTCCACCTCAAACAGAGGTCCAGGGGTCACCTCTGCTGTGGAGAAGGTGCAGGTGTGTTTGGGGCTCAAAACTCTCAGCTTCACTTTCTGGCCAAACACCCCAATCTCCTGTCTGAGAATTTCACCTTCTCCCTGCCAATGCCAAGATGGCGGTGTAAGGACGCTGGAAGTGATGAACATTGAACTATTGCCACAAATCTAGGAATTGGGTCTGGCCGGACCCAGCCTGCTCTGCCCTGCAGCTCTGGGGGCTGCCGAGAAAGCCTTTCCGGTTTTCCTGTTCTCAGGGGGCACCCTTCATCCTTGGTTTGCTCTTTCCTTTTTGAATGTTGTGTAGAAGTCAGCTGACCCCAAGTCTTTGTCACATGACTGTCACCACAGAAATGAAATACCTCACTACTTGCCCTCCCAAATGCTTGCCTAACACTGCACTTCCTTTCACGTTCTGCTGTTCTTTGAGATGCTGGGATAATGCCCCACGTTGTGAGTCACCAGAGCCCCAGTGTCCCTGGTCAGAAGATGTGACAAGGAGCTAACCTCAGGGTCTCATTTCCAGGGTCTGTTAGCAGAGTCACTGCCAATAGCACTTTCTGCCTCAATGAGAGGCCAGGCAGGAACCAGTTTTGTCACTCCCAATCCAGGTAATTAAATGGAGAGAGTGTTGACTTCTCTTTGGGGCCAGTGGACCCCTCAGCTTAGAGGAGCGAAGAGAGGGGTCCCTCATGGGCACCCAGAGAAGACTGCTGTGTGGAGAGGGCTGGACACAGGAATGTGGCTAGTCCAAGTTGACTCTGTAGGGAGGGACCCAGGAAATAAAACCCTGAGCTGACTTCCTCCCAAGCACCCATCTCCTGCTGGTGCACCCACAGCAATCAGAAGCCAGAGAAGACGAGGGCCGGGGACACGGCCCACACAGCAACTCTCCCAGGGCATGAGGCTGGAGAAGGGCAGACCGTGGAAACCCAACTCTCCCATTTCAGACGTTCATCTCTGAACTGAACCAGCACTGGGAGGGGGGTATGGGTCAGGGAAGCCAAACCACATGGAGTGAGAGTATATATAATACTTTAGGTTCTTTTCCCCTTTCCTCTGATAAGGAACATTTATGAATATTTATATCACTTTCTCCCCTTCCTTCCTTCCTTCCTTCCTTCCTTCCTTCCTTCCTTCCTTCCTTCCTTCCTTCCTTCCTATCTTCCTCTTCCTTCCTTTTTAAGTGTCTCCCTTTCTTCCTTCTTAAAAAGCTATTGCAAACAGTGATGTAAAGCTTATCTTTGTGCTTCCTTCTGCCCGGTGTGAGGCTTTATCTGGGGTGGATGCCAGGCTTAGAATTAGGGCACTTGCTGAGTCGTAAGGTGTGTGTAGCGTCAGCTTCACTAAACACCGCCCACTTTTTCTCCACATTGTGACACAGGGCGCATCCCCACTTCTGAGAGCTCCCGTTTGGACTGAGAAATGCATGTAGTGGTTCTCTGCCACCCAGGTCTGGTGGCCTCACTGTCTCTGGCAAACGTAACCCACCCCATGGAGACTCTCTGAGACCCAGGTCTTCCCTGGGTCTGGCACATCAGGTCTCCCCGGAGATGCCAGCTCAGGATTGGCAGCTGTAGAGGTGGGGGCGGGGCTCAGGGAAGGAATGAGGAAGAATGTGATGGCGCCATTCTGACCCAGGCTTCCTGCTCAGAGCGGGGCAGGACTTACTTATTTACTAAGAAAAGTATCTCTCTGAGGCGAGATTCACTCAGCTTGGAGCCTAAACTCTCACTGAAGAAAAAATATTCCTCCTATCATTCAGTCATGTATTCATGTACTCATTGTTTCTTCAACACATTTTTATTAAATAAGGAGCCGTTGTAGGTGCTGAGGCCACCTGAATGCACAAAGCAGACCAACCCCGCACCATGGACCTTCCACTCTACTGGGGGAGGGACAATACACCATGAACATCGTGTGGGAACGAATCACTGTGCAGATTTGAAGAAAATAAGAGCTAGGAAAGAGGACGAGCCAGAGCAGGGCAGGGAGACCAAGGGAGCTGGGGTGGGAGGTGGCCCTTGGAGGTACAGTGTCCAGGGGGGCCTCACTGGGAGGACATGAGCAAGTGACCCCACAGTCGCGGGGAGAGGGATCCTCTAGAGGGAAGAACTGCTGTATTTTATCAGTTTCCATGTCAGCTCTTATATACACAGCTTCATTTTTAAAAGAAAAAAAAAAAGAAAGCGAAAAAAATTAATTTAGAGAAATAAGTCAACATGCTCACTCAGTGTCTGTGAGTAGGATGTGGAACATTTGCGAGTGCTCGATGCCAGTGCTGACTAAAGCGTGAGTCCTCTGGGCAGGCCACGTTTCCCCGGTGAAGGCCCGAACGGTGCCCTGCTCCCATACGACTTTGCGGTGGAAATGTCTAACACGACAACACTGACGGAGAGAAGATGAAGTTTAAAGTTCAAGTTCCCTGGGGAGACATGGGTGGGGAGCAGGGCTGCCATTCTCCCCTTTGTCTTCCCCCTACTCCCTGGACTTGGATTCTCAAAGTAGCTGAAAATGGCACGCCCCTGCTGAAAGGACGAGGCCAGGTGCTGGGCCTCAACGGCTCCTTCTCCTTCCCTCTGAGTTGCGTGCCAAGGGACCCTGTGAGCCATTGTTGGCACAACTGCGCCTTGTGTGGGCCATCTCTAGCTATGAATCACTTTCCAGTGAGTGTAATGTTGACAGTAGCAGGAGGGCCTCGCCGATACGGTCGCGACCTGGACCAGGTTATGACCAAGGAGACTCCCATGGATAAGAGTGGGACAGGCTCAATCTCAGACCCCTCCAGCAACATGACTATGTGACATGAGTTTCTTTTTATCAGCAAACTGGTTCACTTGGTTTGCCCGTGTTTAGGAAACACCTTTTAATCAGTGGCGATTACTTGTCATGGAGGACTGTGGGACCCTCCTTAGGCAAATGTTATCTAACACTCTTTCAGTAAACAGAGCCCACGTTTAAAATCGAGGGTTCACCCCTGACTTGTATTCTCCTCAGGAGCAGAGAGAAGAAGGTTACGGCCGCCATGGAGTCCAAAGCGATCTTCGTCCTGCTGATGGTCTTCTCGCTGGCCCTCAGCACCCTGGCCCAGTACCAGGCCGGTAAGACAGCCCTCCTCCTGCTTTGTGGTGGGCACGCAGGGCCAGGTAGCTTTGATGGGAGTCTCTGTTTCACTCTGCATGTTTGTGAACCAAGCGCTGTTTTGTGCCAAGCGCTGTTCTAGGCGCTTGGAAGGTTTTGGATGGCAAAAGCAGGTGGAGAGTAGCAGTGAGGTGAAAAGGCCAATGAAGGCTTTGAGAACTGCTGTGAGGAAGTGGGTTCCTGGTGGGCTGCTGTCTTCTAATACTGACCCTGGACTATTACGCTATTCTTGAGTATCATGTTTCAAAGAGCAATCTTTGACATAATGTACAAGAACAGCTCTTCCAAAGGTCCAACCCAGACTCTGCCCCAGGGGGTGGACCCACTCCAAGTCCACACAGGTGTCCAAGTGCCTACTTCATAGGCGGACATCCCCGGAGAAACTCTGGCAGGTGTGTGGGTTCTCCTGGGCCCCATGCTCTGCAGAACCCAGAGCACCTGACCCACCGGTGCCTGTCTCATCAATATTAAGTAGTCCGTGGATGTCACCGAATGAGACAGCACACTGTTCCTTCCTGTGAACTTGTTTGGTCTCAATGCCTTTATCTGCAGAGTGGGATCAATCATCTATCTCAGAGGGTTAAGAAAATTAAGTGTGACAATGTTTGTGAAAAGTCCTTTGCAATCTACAAAGTGCTAAATAAACATTGCTTATTATTGTTAAGAATGTTTTGCTGGATTGCACAAAGGAAAAAATGTGGGCGCCATGCCCTCAGTCTAGGAAAAGAGCATCGCACACATACCTGTCTTTGGATGGGCTGTCCTTTTCAGAGAACCTGATGCCCAAGGTCATGGCCAGCTGTGACCACCTTGGCCTGGGAACTCAGCCCACCCGTCTCTCTGACTCGCCTCCCTTTCAGTTCAGGCTCCTTCCCTCTGTGTCCCTTTACTCTCCAGGCCCCCAAGGCCTTGCTCCTTGTCCCCCTCTCTTCTCACTCTGCCCAGGGACAGAATGACCCAGAAGTCGATGGGGCTACTGCCCATCAGGCCTTCCCAAGCCCCTGCAGACAGCGCACGTCCATGAGCAACCCCTGAGCCCATGTGACAGAATGGAGCTCCTCACCCCCTCGGCCCTCAAGCCCAAGACGGAGACAGGGAAGGGGCCCCAGACTCCTCTTTCACTGCCTGCCTCAGCTGCCACTGCCCAGGTCCTAGTTTGCCTGCTCAGAGCCCTAGACTGTGAACCTGAGTATAGACCCCACAGATCTCGCATCCAAGTCATGTAGGAGCTGTCAGCTGGCCCTGGCTTCCCCACGTGTTCTCCACAATTTCATCACTCCCCTGGTTAAAGCTGTCACTCTCAGACTGAAACAGCCTACCTAGTTCTCAGCCTGGCTCTTCCCAGACCACCCCCACCCCAACCTCTGTATTGTGCCTGCAAATGGATTTGTACCTTCGTGAACACCCCTTGTGCTCTCTCTTCAATGTCATTGAGCACGCTGCTTCCTCTGCTCGGAGCACCCACTGCCTTTTCCTCATCTGGTGAGCCACTTCCTACAGGAAGCCCTCCTTGCTTTGTCCAGTCTTGTTGTCACTTGTCCCTCCTACACTTGCCCTGGACACACTGGGGTGGCTGCACTAGGCTGCTACGTATATACACTTGGCTTGCTTCTCCATTAGACTTTTGGCTTCTTAACATATCTTAAAATATCTTTATTTTTAATTTCTGGGTCCCCATCACCCAGCACAGAGCCTGGCATGAGCCCGATCCCTCAGGGACCTGCCCTGTCTGTTTTTTCCTGCGCTGGCTCCTGTTTCTAGCATATACAAGTGGTGCTCGATAGATGTGTGTTGATGGAGTAAGTTTAATAATTGTTTGCTGAAATTAATGAGTGAATGAATGCATTGTCTAGGTAGATGCAATGTTTACAAATCCCAGGCACCTTGCACCTTCCCTGAGGTTACAAGTTTCCGCATCAGGAAATGAGGACAGGGTCTGCCTCTCGGACCTGAGCCCTGGTCTATGTAGGACACACGTGCGGGTTGCTGATTTAATTGGAGAAGGAAGCTGGACTGGAGTGTGGATAATACCAGTGAGGAAGTCAGCCCATGACTTTATCTTTGCCTCTTGCCCCATGTGCTTTCAGAGACATGTGCAGTGGCCCCAATCAAAAGACAAAACTGTGGTCCTCCTGGAGTCTCGTTTTCCGAGTGTGCAGAGAAAGGTTGCTGCTTTGACAGCACAATTCCTGGGTTCCCATGGTGCTTCCACCCTATGGCTGTTGATAACCCTCCAGAAGGTATGTCCATGACAACACTGTGGGGTCTGAGGGTGTAGAATTAGTGAGAAAAACCACATGGGACCAAGGGAACCTACTCTGCCTTGCCAGCTGTGTTCTTACTCAGAATAATGGCCACCAGGTGATTGTGAAGACGTGGTTTAGCCTAAATCAGGCTGAATTCAGGTCTGGGGAGGGAAAGGCAGGGCTGAGGGCCGTTTGCAAGGCACCCTATGTTTTTACTGGCTTTTCTTCACACCTCTAACCAAAAGCCTGTGAAGAATCACCCTAGGGAATGCTAACACGCGTAATCACTTGCTGGGGGTGGGAGTGAAAGGAATGACAAAACTTGAAGACAGTGCATGTTTTCTAGACTTTTCCCATTGATTCTTTCAAGTCAAATTCTCTGCAATCATTTAAAAGTGAAGGAAAATCTCACTCTCACTAATGCATCTCTTCTCCCACTTCCCCCTTTTAGAGGAGTGCTGATTTTAGACGCTCTCCAGGTGGGAGTGGCACCTCGACTTGGAATGGCCCTCCCCTGCCCCAGGCTGGAGCTCAGCCACTTCAGCGTCAGCGGCTGGACATCTGCTGGGGGTGGGGGTGGGGTGAGGCGGGGATGGGGGTTGGAGGAGAGGGGCCTCTGTGGCTGAGGCTTAATTCACTGCAGGTCGCTCTGATTTTTCGTGCTCAAAATTGGCCTAAAAATTAAAAGAGATGAATGCTACTTTGTGCTTTTAAAAAATATAAACGTTTTCCTTCTTCTCAAAGAGAGGTGGCCTATTTTCCCCTCTGTTTTCTTGTCGTAGATTATACATTAACTCACACTATCTCCTGCGAGATACAGGGGCAGATGAGAGAATGAAGTGGCCACAGGGCTGCTGAAGTTACCAGGGAGATATTAGCAGCCAGGTCCCTGCACAAGTTCCTCAGACTGCCAAGTCTTCAGGAAGCACCTTAAAGCCACACCTTTGTCAAGTCGTGAAAGTAGGCGCCAAACTCTCCTAACGTTTTTTAAATATTCATGTGGATGGCCCACGACCTGGTAATAAAAACTGCCTTTCGGGTCCTTCACTTCCCTCAGGTGGAAACTGGCTCAGTAGATAAAACCCACGGCCGGCCAAGTATCTGAAAGTGTTAATCAGAGAAAAGTTGCAGAGCCTGGCATGAGTTAACATTTTGAGAGAACCTCCCCCCCAAGGGGCCACCTGTCACCTTATTACTGACACAGCCAAGATGGAAGGACAGGGAGCTGACTGGGCCTGCCAACCCTGGCATGAAACAGACACCCCACACTGTGTCAGGAGTACAGACCGAGCAGCCGCCAACACTCCAGGCCCCACAGCGCTGCAGTGAAAACGAGGGGAGGGCGCCCACTGTGGGCTGTGACCCTACCCCAGGAGCTCAGCTAAGCAAGTCCATTGCTGCCGGATTGGTTCCCCTGCCCCAGCCAATGTGTCCTTGCATGGGGCACAAACTGCCTAACTATTTCTGGGGTCACAGGAGCCGGGGCGCCCTTCCACCTTCCACAGCCAGCTGGGTCTCAAGAAGAAGGGGCACCGAGCTTTGTGTGCCCAGTTTTTCCCCCCAAATTTGCCAGTCAGATCAATCACTCCCTTAACCCTTGGCCACCGGGACAAGCCAGCACAGAGACCCCAGGGGCCAGAGGTACGGTGCACAGGCAGAGATGTCATATGGGGACCCCAGCGCCTGCACACCGCGGCTCACAAGGGAGTGCAGTACTGAATGTGATGTGGGGATCCCCGGGGCTTCTCTTCATTGGAGAATGTGCAGAGAAATTTTCACTTCTCGTTTTTGTCCATTGCATGTCTGATCTCGCTCACAGTCTCTGCCTGCTTGTTCCAGGTAAAAAGAAACTAACTTTATTTAGTTCAGTTTCTTCTGAAACGCAGTGTGTTCCTGTGCCCCCCCCCCCCCGCAGGTAACAGTCCCCGAGAAATAAGCCGTGCTCTATGGCTCTGAAAAATAGATGAGGCTCCTGGTGGGGCTTACGTGTTTACAGGGCGGGGGCCTTTCATTGTGGGTCTCCCTTTCCTCACCCAGGAGAGCTGTGTGTGTGAAGTGAGACTTTCCAGGGAGCCATGATGCATAGATTGGGGGGCCCCTTAATTCTACGTCATCCAGGAGGTACCCAGCAGTGAAGTGCCCTCCTCCTGGCACTTCTGGCAAATGCATCAGACCTTGGGCCTGGAGGCCAGGTGACAGGCAGACTAACTCTGGGGGTCCCCCGCCTGGCTTCTGTTTTCCTGCATCCCGGCCCAGTGAAAGGACTGAATGGATGCAGGGCTGGCAGCGTCAGCCCCTCCCTCCCATCAGGTTACACAGAAAGAAATCCACGATCCGCGATCTATATCCTCCTCCTCCGGTGTCAACTTCCCAGACGCCTGGCCTTGCGGCTCCGCCATCTGGATGCCAGGCCTCTCGGGGCTCGCTGGCACTGGGAGGAGAGACACGGGGACTCCTGCAGGGATGTCCTTCTGTCCTGTCACAGACCAGCACTGTGGACAGGACCGGGAGATGGGATTCGAAAGGGGAGGTGGCTTAGTGTCTGCCACACTGTCCTTCTGGAAGCTCACAAAAATCCCTCAGAATTCCACCAGAGGGCTGCGCTGCGGGCGGGAGAGAAAAGGCTGGAGGCAGAGGAGTGTGCAGGACAGCTGAGCGACAGCACTGCTGTGGAGCATGCCCCACCCCTCCCGCAGATGCTGCAGGGCATTAGGACCATGCCCTGGACCATCCCTCCTCCACCCTCCAGCTCTCACTCAAGCTTGGGGGCCGGTGGGAGCTGCTGGATTCTGCGCGTCCTGACAGCTGGGGCAGCACCTGTGATTGCGGGAGCTGGGCCCAAGGGGACAGAAGGCAGTGGCTGACCTGCCACCTCCTTATTGTGTTCAGAGCCAGGGTCAGGGTGAGATGAGAGAAGAGGAGGGTGGGAGAGAGAACCGAGAAAGGCCGCAGAAGAGTGACGTGTTTCCTCCTCACGCCCAGGAATATAGAGACATCATCAGAACCTGCCAGGGTCAACCTCCACCCACAGCCACCCCTCCCCTATGGTGTGTTACCCCCCCAATGCCCCATGGCAACGACCATCTCAGGGGAGAGGGACCATGGACCGGGGTGTTAGGTCTGGCACCTCAGCCCCACCCAGGCGTCTCTGCAGCCATGAGCCCATGGACAGGGAGGTCGGGGACAGGGGTGCAGAGCTGATGTCTTAAGGGAGAAATGTCCGACTTCTCTGGGTCTCTGCAGAGTCCTTGAAGTGTCCGGGAAGGTGGTGGGAAAGAGGCAAGCTGTGGTGATCAAGTGCCTGAACAAGGACAGCTCTGCTGATAAGGTGCAGGAGTGGTTAGCAGTTTGAGGAGCGTCTCTCTCACACACACACACACACACACACACACACACACGCACGCACGCACACACACACACACACACACAGGCACACACGCACACACCCCTTAAAGGGCCAGGGCCCCTCCCCTCCCCCCAACCTCAGAATCCAGGCTGAGGGCCATTTGGGGGCCAGTGTTCTCTTGTCCCTCATAACCACTGGATTTCAGTCGGGAAAAGGAAATTAATAACAATACAATTTTCATATTTGAATACACGGCTTGGTAGTGGAAAGTTTTATATGTTTTCTATTTTTGTTTTTAGAAAGAGACTTTCTACTTCAGAACAATGCAGTGGAGTGATGTGTCAATTTAAGGTTTGCTTGGTTTTACCAGTCATGAAGCTAAAGTGCTGATCTGGCCCGTCTGATAGCAGAGGCTGGCAAAGCTGCCCCTGACATCCCACATGCTGCCCTTTACCCACACTGGCCTGGAAACCACTGACTCAGGGAACTTTCTAGAACTTGCTGTGTCCTCAACGAGCTTCAGACAAAAGTTCTGGAAGTGTCCCGTGGGGAGAGATGCAGGGACTTTCTAGTGGGTCATTAGTGCGGAGAGAGTTGCTTCTGCTTCAGCACGGAGTGGACTCGGGATGTGTAATGGAGGAGCGGAGGGTGAGCAGCTGACCATGGGGCCTGGGAGCAGGGGGGATGGGCAGAGGAGCAGAGAGGGGCCCAGGAAAGGTGGCAACGAGCCCTGACCCCTGAGGCTGGCGGTGCTGTTGCCCTGGGGTTCTAGTGACACTCTAAATCCATATAACAGCCACCCCCACTTTGTTCTTCAGCTTGAGTTGGTGAAAAAGTCAGCTTGGGCCGCCTCTAGTAGGGCCACAGACTGTGTGGCTGAAAAAACAGAATTCATTCCCTTGCAGGTCTAGAGGCTAGAAGTAAGAGATTGAGGTGTCAGCAGGGTTAGTTTCTCCCGAAGCATCTCACCTTGGCTTGTGTCCTCACATGGCGGTCCCTTTGTGTATGTTTGTGTCTTAATCTCTTCCTTTTGTAAGGACACCAGCCCTATTGGATTAAGACCCACCCTAAAGGCTTCATTCTAATTTAATGACAGTCCTAAAGACCTTTAAATAAGATCCCATTCTGAAATAGTGGGGGTTAGGACTTCAACCTATGAATTTGGGGGAGACACAATTCAACCACAAACAGTTTGTGTCTGTTACTTGCAACCGAAAAGCCCGAATCCATGCAAATTACCAAGGTGTAGGTGTCACGATGATTTTCTGTTACTGAGATGAGTCAATTCAGCTAATAATGGTGAGGAAACCAATGGGATATGTGAAACTGAACACATGCCAAGAGTACAGATAGCAGGGAAATTCATAGTTTGTGATATGTAGGTGGCAGGAAGCTGTAGGATGCGTTACGTGATCTAAAGTTGGAATACGCAGAAATGTTATTGCAGACGGGAGAGGAGGAAGAAGGCACACGTCAGAAGCAGACGGTGCATGCCCAGGCACACAGCTCTGTTATTCCTACACCAGGCACCCTTTGTCGATCCAGCTGGGCCCCAGGTGTCTGCCCCAAAACACAGACTAACAGCAGGGCTGCTGTGAGGGTCACCGTGGGCTACAGCTGGGCCAGCAGTGTGAGCTCAGAGTCTCCCCAGGGAAGCCCGAGCGTGTGGTGGCCCCAAGCACCATCCATGCCTTGGGCTCTTGCTCAAACCCCAGTTCTGGCCCTTGTCACCATGCATTGGTGGAAAGGCCAAGAGTGGGACAGGACACATGAGTTCCTTGTGACCGAGGATCGAGGTGTGTGATCGCTTGTACCCAAGGCAAGTGTCAACCTGCCGCTTCGCCTGCCTCTCGCTTTTCACCACAGGTTGCACGGAGATTGACTTAATAAACTCTGTGGCTCGAGCACCTTAATTTTATCCGCGAAACTTTCTGCTCTGCCTGGTAGTGGGCCATTGTTTCTCGGTAATTTCCCACACAGCAGAGTCCTGTTCAGACGATGCTGAACTGAAGATCAGATCAAGAGGCAATTTTTAAGGCCAAGTTGTGGCTTGAAATCATATTGGTAGGGTCCTTGGGAAGGACGTCGTCAGCTTAAGAAAACTCCCTCGTTTTTCTTTGTGGAAGTGGAAGGGGCGATTTGTGGAAATATCCAAAGCTGAGAGCCTGATAGGGGGCATCAGTGGCTGTCAGGGGACAATTTATATGTGGTCCAAATATCAATGGCTGTTAGGGAACAGTTGCCCATTTAAAGATCCACGCAGACAGAGATTATAGTTAGTAACAGAAAGATAAATAGTATTATTTTCAAGGTATTTCTTCGTTGTTCTTAGCGCTTACTATTGCCCTGAGCTGGACATTTTGGGGGTTACAACCTCAGACAGTTAGGCAGAGCATGCTATATCCACGTGTGGCACAATGAGGCTGAGTGACTGAACCTAATAAATGGGGAACATCAAGTCTAAAGGCAAACACTGAAGGCGTTTTGTTTTGTATTTCCTCGGATCTAGTTTATCCGTGTTAAGACTCACAAGAACTCAGAATGCTCCCTACTTTCAAGCTACTAGCTTCCTGGGTGATGATAGAAGACAGGAGAGCCCTGGTTCAGAAACAGAGGATTTTATTACTCATAGTGCAGCAAGCAGCATGAGGTCAACATGTTCGTGCCCCCAAGCCCTCCTGGGGTGACATGGATGGACTCAGACGGATGTTGGCACACACCGTAGGCTGCGTTCCAGGAGAGGGACCCTGACCTCTTATCTTTTAAGATTTAAAAGACTCAACTCTTTTAAGGGGCAGTAAGTTTGCCTGCCCTCTGCTCCAGAGGGAGACACCATATCTGCCTTCCGAGGTTGTTTGCTCCACAAACATCCTTGAAAAGATAGTCTGGAAAAAAGGACTATTTCGATCACTCCTATTCATCTCGTTGGTGGAGGGGGTGGGGGTAAGGGCAGGATTTCCGCCCAGGGTTATGAGGGCGGCCAACACCGGACAGCTGAGATAAACCCCAGTTTATGAGTCACGTACACTCACAGCCTGGGAGAGGAGGACAGCACACGCCATTCTAGGCCACATGGGGGTGTGCTCAGGAACAGAGCGAACAGCCAGGGCTCGTGGAAGGCAGCTTTGGTGTATCAAGAAGGTGGGGTGCCCCTGGTTCCCATGAAGGACGTGATTGGCTTGTTTAAATAATTCCGTGGGCTGGCAGGGAAGTGAGATCCGCTACTTGGGGATAAGCAGGAACTGCTCCTGGTCTCTTGATAAGGAGGGTTGTTTGGCTGGGTGGCCTTATCTGTGGGAGCAGGTAGGGAGGGGAACTTGCGGTTAGGCCATTTGACGTCCTCTCAATTCCACCAGATGTCAAGGCACACTTAACATTGAACCTCAAGTTTAGGTCCCATACCATAAAGATAGTTAGTTAGTCCTCGCTCACAAGATGTCACAAATGTGAGAGGCTCATGGGAAATTGTGTCCCAACAGTCAGTATACTAAATATATCATTTTCAAGACCAGATGACAGAAGGAGAAAAAAAGCACTGAGGCATATTTCCATAACATTTCATTTATAAATAAAATAAAATAAAAATATTTCCCTCCATCTTCATTTTTTAAAGTTCATTTTTAAAGCGTTTTGAGACAATAATACCTGGGTAAGCAGATTTTTTTTTTTCTTTTCTTAAAATGCCAGATAGTAAATACGTCAGGATTTGTGGGCCATACAGTCTCTGTCACAACCACTCAGCTCCACCATCACAGCTTGGAAGTAGCCATAGACAATATGTAAGTGAATGGACATGGCTGTCTTTTCATAAAGTTTTATTGTAGAAACAGGCAATGAGTCCATGAGCCATGGTTTGCCAACTCCTACTATATCATTTTGCCTTGACAGTGGTAACCTAAATTATTTAAATATTTTTAAGTTTTAAGGTCAGCCAGATTGTGGCTTTTCTCAGCATGGTGTCAAATAAAACAAAACGAAATACACACTCAGATAGCAAAGAGACGTCATCTTAAAGTAATGTGCATCTTGACTAAAGTCTCCAAAGACATGCAAAGAGGGATCACTTGGCATCACAGATTGGAAAATGTGCTAAAATTTGTCTGTTCAGTTATACTCCCAAATATAACGCATGACAACATCTCGAACTTCATTCCCTCCCAGTTCTCATCAGCATTGGTTCATGTATTTACGTCTTCTCCTAACTTTGACTACGTTCTTTGTTATGCAGATAAATTTAGTCCTGGGCTTTAAAAGACTATTGTTTACCTACCGCATTGATCAGCACAGACACTTTCCAGAAACCTGGAAAAGATGGGGAGGGAATTTAATTTGTATGTTGGTTATCCCCCCAACCTTTCTTCTATATTTAGGGACACTAGGCACATAAATGTTGGTCATAAAAATATCTTCCCCTGATGATAGTATAGAAATGAGATATTATCCTACTCAGGTGATACCTTGGAGAACATTTAATAAACCCTCATTTCACTTTTCCTTTTACAGCTAAAAAAACTGTGATCAAGAGATGTAAAGAGAATTGCCCTTATTTGTTTGCTTGTGTCTATGTCTAGCTATTATTTTATGAATTCCAAAAGGTAATTTGGATAGTGTGCAACATTGTAAGTTCTTGTTCCTCTGCTCCTGGGTTTCAATTATCTATAATACTTCTCCACTCCACTCTCTGCCCCTCCCCAATTAAGTGAGTTTATTATGTGTAGATGCTGGGTCAGTTTCTGAGTGTACAAAATGAATGAGGCATAGATCTGGCTCTGGGTCTCATCCTCTACTTACTTGCTGTGCTATTTGGCTGAACTCTTTTACCTATATCAACCACAAAGTAGGGGTGAACATTTTAGCCCATCTTTTGGAGGGTTGTAAGGATTAAAGGCAACCTAGCATGTGAAATCCTTAGACTATTGCCTTGCACACTGTTAGCCTGCAGTAAGTATTGGATGTTATCTTTGGTACAAATAATAATGGAACCAGAAAAGTAAAAATCTACTTAAAATATCAGTGTGGCTAAATGTTGTGAATCAGGTGAACCAAAGGTGCTTGGGCAAGGGGTGAAGGGCACCTGTCTTCTCTCTGGGAGGAGTGAAGGAAGTCTTCCTGGAAGAAGTTCCTCTTGAGTTAAGAGCTAAAGGATGAACAGGAGTTGCAAGGCAACGAGTGGAGAAAGAGGTCTGCAGAGAGAGGAGACTGTGAAGGCCAAGGCTCGGAGGTCACGGTGTGTTTAGAGAAGTGTGAGATGCTTCCATTACATGGAAGACCTATGTCTTCCCTATGTGGGCCCAGTTCATAAGGATCTTGACTTTCATACTCAGGAGACTCATACGTGGTCTTTACCTAACAGGCTATGAGGAGTGAAGGAGTGGCAGTGAAATGACATATATAGATTTTCATTTTATAAAGGTAAATAAATCACTTTCATCTGGATGGGGACAAAACTATTTGTGCCTGAGAGACTAGTTAGATGACATGTGTAGCAAATGAAGTGAGAAGTCACGAGGACTAGACTGGGTTGTAAACACAAAAGCCAAACAGATGCCACCACTAAAGAAGTGCAGCCTGGTGGGAACTGGCTGCAGCAACCTGGAGAACTCACCCTGCACTAAGGGGTCACCACAACTTCAGCCTGAAGAACTCCTTCAAAATTCTTTGAAGAACAGGCCTGGAAGTGACAGAGTCACTCAGCTTTGCTTGGTCTAAAAAAGTATTTTGGAATCACTGTACCTTCTGCTTGATTCTGCTGAATGTAGAACTTCTTAAAAAAATAAAATCTACTTTGTTTTAAAAAAAGAATTTTGCCTTTATTTTTTTTTGAGGATAGTTTCACTGGGTATAGAATTCTGACTTGACGACGTTTTCCTTTTCTTTTAGCATGTGAAAATTGCCATTCCCATGGCTTCTGGTTTGTATTGTGACAGATAAGAAGTCACTTGTGATTCTTATTATGCTCCCCTGTGTGCAGTATGTCTTTTCTCTAGTTACTATAAAAATATTTTTAATTTCTTATTCTCAACAATTTGATCATCCTGTGCCCTGATGTGGTTTCCTTTATATTTATCTTTCTTGGAGTTCATTGAGCTTCTAGGATATATGAGTTTATATTTTTCATCATGTTTCCAAAAAAAAAAAAACTTAGCCATTATTTCTTCAGTACTTTCTCGTCTCTCCTACTGTCACACCAATTATACATATGTTAGACTGCTTGGCATTATATCACAGGTCACTGAGATTCTGTTCACTTTCTTCAGTGCTTTTTCCCTCTGTGCTTCAGTTTGAAGACTTTCTGCACTATCAACTTCAAATAAACCAGCCATTTCTTCTACAGTAGCTAATCTAAAGCCCAGGCAATGAATTTTTCATTTCAGATATTGTATTTTTCATTCTAGAATTTCCACTTGGTTCATTTTCAGTTTCTATTTCTCTACTCAGATTTTTAAATTTGTTCCTTCATTATGTTTTTATGTTTCTCTTTAAATATTTGAACATTTTAATGTAGATTCTGGGTCTATTTCTATTCACTGATTTTTCTAATGATTATAGGTCATGCTTTTTCACTCACCTAGTAAATTTTTATTTTATGTTGAACATGATGAATGCTATGTCATGTGTCTGAATTTTGTTGTCTTCATTCACAAAATGCTAAGTTTTGTTCTGTTGGGCAGTTAATTTACTTGCAGACTTATTTTAAAGTTTTGCTAGAATGGGTATAGAATGACTTTACTTGAAAACTAGATAAAACCTACTCTTAGGGCATGTAATAAACTGAATGTTTGTGTACCCCTAAATTCATATGTTGAAGCCCTAATCCCCGCTCGGGGGTATTTGGAGATGGGGCCTTTGGGATGTGATTAAGGTTAAATGAAGTCATGGGGGTGGGGCCCTCATGACGGGATTAGAGTCCTTATAAGAAGAGACACCAGACAGTTTATTCTCTCTCCCTCCCTCCCTCCCTCCCTCCCTCCCTCCCTCCCTCCCTCCCTCCTTCCCTCCCTTCCTGTTTCCCTCCCCCACCAGGTGATGACATGGTAAGAAGGCAGCCACCTGCAAAGCCAGGAGGGAGCTCTCAATAGGACCTGATCACGCTGCACCCTGATATTGGATACGAGCCTGCAGAACTGGGAGAAATAAATTTCTGTGGTTTAAGCCGCTCAGTCTGTGGTACTTTGTTACAGCAGCCTGAGCTGACTAAGACACGGCATGGCCTTTCTCTGTCCCTGTGGAATGCTTGAGATGGCCAACACATTTTCTCCCCTGTGGCTGGTCAGAGTTCAAATAATTCCAGCCCTGTGATAGCCCCACTGCTTGTTCCGTTCAGCCTCCTCAGGGCTGTTCTTCCCCCAGTAGCTATTTCTGCCTGGCCTTGTGTGTGTGGGCAGCTTAGGAGGTCCCCATTCATATTTTGGAGCCTCCTCTTCTCGGGTACCTACCCTGAGAACCCACCGCCTCAGTGGCCTCCAATCCCAGCATCCATCTCCTCAGCCCGGTGAGCCTGCTGGAATCTGTGTGGGCTCCCCTCACTGTGCTGCCATCCACACAGCACCTCCAGGTGGAAAACAAGGGCAAATATGGGACTCCCCACATTGCTTCTGTCTCAGTATGTCACTGCCTGTGGCTCAACACCTGTGAACAGTATTTCATGTAGTTTTGGGGATCCTTACTGTGAGAGGGATAGTCTGGTACCACTTCACCCCATGACAGTCAGAAGCAGACGGCCACACGGACAGTATCTGAGGACGTTCCTATTTGTTTTCTGAGTGGGCTGATGGACAATAGCACCATGGGGTGTGTGCAATGACCATGGGAAGGGTGTGGAGAAGGACAGCTACAAACAACTGTAGTACTACTGAAGGCTGGCATTGGTCTGACACCAAGCATCTACAGTGGCAGCGATCGATGGCGTGTGCCAGTCCATCACCGCAGGTGGGCTGGGCCTCGAGGCAGAAGACAGGTGAGCACACCTGGCAGATGACAGGATGGTGGGAAGAGTGGGTGGAGTGAGGACCACGGAAATTGGGCTGGGGAAGGAGAGAAGGAAGAAGGGAGAGACATGATGGCACTCAGAGGGAAAACAGAGGGGTTAGGGAATTAGAGGATCTGAAGATTTACGGGGTAGGCATGGAGGGAATAAGAGAAAATGTTAGAAATTCAGGACATCCTGAACAGGAAGAATATTTTGCATGTCCTCTTTCAGAGGTAGAGCACAGGTTCTGGGTGTGGTCGTTAGAGGGGAAGGAGATGGCAGGTAGGGCTGGAAGTTCCTAGAGATGAGGAGGAAATAAGAACCTGAGTAACTACAAATTTGCATGAGCTGTCCACCGGAATGGCTGGGATGCGCGAAGGCTTGGTGCGGCAAGAAACAGTGAACTCAGTGCTAAAATCCTTAAAAAGGACATGGGCTAGAGGTCACTAGAAGATGACAGGGCAGGGCGTGGGAAGGGTGGTCCACACCTGCATCTCCAAGGAGCATTGCTTTTGTATGAGGCCAGAGACATCGGGGCTCAACGTCAGTGTCCAGCTCCCTGCCTGAGATCATATGATGGGAGTATGGACAGCCAACGCAGCCACAGACATGCTGTGTGAACATCTCCACGTTCGCATATGTAGGTGCCACTAGGACTGGAGACGTCACAGCTATTGTAATGAATGCCCCACAGGTGGGAGTTACTTGTCTTGAAAATGTGCCTTTTTCCCATTTGTGCAAATGCAGTGTTTGGGAGGTGGGTGCCCTGCACCTGACCTCAGTGGGTGACTGACCACCCGCACCTGAGATAGGTGCAAGAGAACATCTCAGGGAAGACACAGCCTCCTGTTACCGCCAGGGGAGAGCGAGCGACGAAGGTTGAGGATGGTGAACCGTGGTTTTAGACCAGGTAGTTTCAGCTGGAGCCTTGGAAAGGCCAAGATAGGGGCAATGGGAAGTCACGTTGAGGGAGAGGAAGCAGAGTGGACAGACAGGATGAGGATGGATGACTCAGGGCCTTATGTCTTGGTGGTGACTAAGGGTGATGGGGACATGGGACAGGGAAAGGTGACTTTGCAAGGTTTTTAAAGATGGAGTCCCAGTGGTCACTCAGCGGTGGACAGTCAGAGATCCAGTCTGGGGCTGCTAGAGCTGGGCCCACAGAAGCCCAGGGGCATGAGCCTGAGGACCCAGGGTTTGGGATTCCATGCATCTTTGGGTCCCTGGCTGCTGAACCGGTGACTTACAGATTGGCGACCCCTTGTAATTCCCTGTGGTGGGGGGGAAATTAATGATCCCCTCTTTGCCTCCCCACCACATCTTTCCAATTTTTCTGCTGGAGTGTCTCCCCTCTGGCTTGTCTCCTTTCTTTCAGCCCGATCCACAGACTCCCTTCTGCAGAACATGTGACACCTGGGCACAGCCGGTTTACAGATGCCACCTTCCAGGAAATGCAGAGAGCTCCCATGGAAGGTAAAGTGAGGAATTCCAGGGGTTACTGACATGAGCTTGTTTTTACACTCATCTGCGGCCACTCCTTTCACCTGGTCAGCTCCTCTCCATGGAGCCAAGGAGATGCCGACAAGGTCCCGGGGAGCCCCTAACGACACAGCCCTGCAGGGACATCTTCTCTCTGCTGACCACTGGCCTGGTCACTTTCCCCAGCAGCCTTAGGCCCAGCGCTTTTTAAAAAGTCCTGTGGTAATCACCGACTTTATCAGGAGAAATACACGGCTTATCCCTTCCTGGGTGTGCCCCTGCGAGTGCTCAGTGTCAGACGCGCACGTGGCCAGGTTTCCACGTCAGCATCCTGTCACAACCCGGCTTCCTGCCTGGGCAGGGGAGGCCCCTTCATATACAGGGAGCATGGCAGCTGCCCGGAAGCCTGGCCCCCACGGCCAGCCCTCTGTCTCTCTGCCACGAGCTATCTCAGCCCCTTTTTCTAACAAAGAATTCAAAGGGTGGTGCCACGGGGAGAGAGAAAGGTTATCTGTGCTCACTGAGCAAACAGAGAGAAGATGATAAAACAGCCCCTGGCTGTGGGAACTGTGCATTCGGCAGGTGGCGTGGGGTGCAGCTGAGCATAGACATGGGACCTCACGGTACCCGGCTCCTGGCAGCGGTCCTCGTCCTGGGTCTGTGCGCCCTGGCGGGGGCCAAGAAACCTTGTAAGTGCATACCTGTGCGTGACCTTGGGCGGCTCAGTGTCCTCCATTGGGCAGAGTAGTGAACCCAGAGAAACTTCTAGTGCCCCAAACGCAATGAGGGTGCGTAGGTTCCTTGCTTTCTGCTGTGCTTCCTGCCACTCCTTGGTGGCTCTGTTCTTACTTGTTTCCAGCAAAGGAAAAGGTGTGATGATGAGTTGACTTGAGAGAGGAAGCAGCTTGTAAGGCACCCTAAGATTTGTGGTGTTGGCCATAGAGGCAGCTCCCATATAGGTTCCTACCGTGTTTCCCCGAAAATAAGACCGAGCCGGACAATCAGCTCTAATGTATCTTTTGGAGCAAAAATTAATGTAAGACCTGGTCTTATTTTACTATAATATAAGACTGGGTATAATATGATGTAATATGATATAATGTAACGTAATGTAATGTAATAATAATATAATATAATATAATATAATATAATATAATATAATATAATATAATATAATATAATACTGGGTCTTATATAAGACCGAGTCTTACATTAATTTTTGCTCCAAAACACGCATTACAGCTGATTGTCCTGCTAGGTCTTATTTTCGGGGAAACACGATACATGCTTTTCTGTTGTTCGGGGAGGATCCTCGGGGTCCGAGAGACGTCCAAGAAAGGCCTCCCTCCCGGGAAAGGTCCGGGTGACCACCGGGGCGGGGGTGCCAGCTTGAGGAGAGGGGTTGGGCACTGGGGGGGGCACCAAGGGCTCTTTGTAGTTTGGTCTTGGTCACCTTTCATCTTGACCTCTGCCTGGATCCATCTGTACACCTCTTTCCAGAAAGTTGTTTTATTTTTACTTATTTATTTTTACCAACAAAACAGTTTCAGCAAAGGCCTGTCACATATGGGTGAGAGAAGACTTTGCATTGCCCCCCGTGGCAGCAGGACCAGTGATGTCCCAGTCCTGCCCGGGGCTGAGGTGGGCGTGCTGACCGAGGGTGTCTCCACAGCTGCCTGCCAGTGCTCGAGGATGAACCCGCAGAACAGGAAGAACTGCGGGTTCCCAGGCATCACCAGTGAGCAGTGCTTCGCGGCCGGGTGCTGCTTCGACTCCAGGGTCCCAGAGGTTCCCTGGTGCTTCAAACCCCTCCCACAGCAAGGTAACCTGCAGGACAGCTGGCCCCTCTCCCTGCGCCCATGGCTGGCAGCCCCGGATCCCGGACATGTGCCCAGGGCAGCAAGAGGGAAAATGCCCCTGTCACCCCATGTCTACACCTGGGGCCCCACCGGTCCCTTTTGGTAGACATATATGGGAACCCATATATGTACAGTACTTATTTTTCTGCATTTAAAGAAAAAACAATTCATGGGCCTCTTCGGGCTGTGAAAGTGTGACTTCTGCAGAAGCTTCTAGGGGGAAGGAGGCATTTCATAGGATATTATTAACACGGCTGCTCACCGACTTCAGTGCTAAGAAATCGAGATGGCTAGAATTCCCTTCTGAGAATGGGTTTTATGTCAGTGCCTATGAGCAAGATAGAAATTCATGAATTCCGAGGCGTGTGCTACAGAAGCTTTGCATGTGGACCTGGGCACCCATGGCCCCTTGTCCACACTCCCTGGGGCTCTGGGGCTGCTTGCTGGCCAGAGCCCTCCCTCGAGGGGAAGTGCCATTGGGTTTTAGTATTTGGACCAAATGCTTTACATCCTTACGCCCTCCAGCCTTTTCTCGTTGTGGTACCACCGCAAAACAGGGCCACCTCACTTTACAGAGGGTCTAGAGAGGAGAAACGACTTTACTGAGAACCCCAGTACCCCAGATCTGACTTGCGACATCTGTGGGGAAGAAGGGGCTGCTAGCCACTGGCGCCAGCCCCACTACACAGTCCTTGGTGTCATGGCCCCAGGAGTCCCTCGTGACACACCAAGGCTGTAAATCCAGCGGGGGCTGGGGGGGCACTCCTTCTTCAGTGGGGACTGCTGGGCAAATGTTCCCGGGAATGATGGGAATGGAAGTTTCTAGTTAGCTAGCAAGCCTGAGTCTCCATGTTCCTCTCCCAAACCCGGTGACGGGTGAACAGGTCCAGAGGAGTGCGTCATGGAGGTCTCGGCTCGTAGGGACTGTGGCTACCCGGGCATCAGCGCCAAGGAGTGTGCGGCTCGAAAGTGCTGCTTCTCTGACATTATCCCTGAAGTGCCCTGGTGTTTCTTCCCACGCCCCGTGCAAGGTAAGGTTGTGTGGACGAGCCCCCATCTGGCTCCTGGACACAGAGGATTTCCTGGGGGCGGGGCCCCTGGACCCCGGGGAGGGGGGTGACCACTGCAGGAAACAAGTATACTGGTGGGTGAGCCTGCCTGTATTGTGAACCAGCTCTGAAGCAAATCCCACAATGTCCTCAACAAGGACAGCGTGTTTTCAAGTAGTTTAAAGCCTCCAGCAAACCCCTGTGTCTTTTGTGATGGTTTAAAGGCACCTCATTCTCAGCCACGCCCCTGGATCCCAGCACAATTTGGGGACCTTGCCCATTTTGCTGCAGTTCAGTCGCCATTTTTGGATGCTACTAAATGCCATTGCTGTGCTGGGTACCGGGGACAAGGCTCAGAACAAAGCGGACGTGGCCCCCTCTCTCATGGACCTCACTGAATTCTTACATGTGGCCACGTGTGACAAGCGCTGCCCCAGAGTCCTGCTTCAGTCCAGTGCCCCGCCCCCACCTCCTCAGTCACAATGTGTCTCCTGACACAGAGTTCGCTAAGATAAAGGAAAGACCAGGCGTTTTCCAAAACAAATAGGAGGAGGTCACTGATCTGTGAAGGGTGCTTTTCTTTCCCTTTTTAGGAAAGCAGTGTGCTCCAAAGAGCACAGCCTTCACTTTCAGGAATTTCTAAGTGTGACCTAACGGTCTACCTGGAAAATGGCCAGTTATTTGGGGAGAATGCCCCCCCCCAGAGGACACCCCAGCCCTGGGCACTGTGTCCCAGGGGGGACTCCTTCTTCAGTGGGGACTGCTGGGCAAACTGCCTGTTATCACGTGACCCACTGCGTCAGCCCAGGCCCACTGAGCTCCCCAACCTCCCACCAACCATCTCCCATTTTAACTTTCCAGACTGTCATTATTGAGAGGAAGAAATACTGGGCATTCAGCTTCCTGGATATCCTGAAACAAGAGAAGAGCACTCACCAGCTCATCAGTCTCGTAGCTCATGTTTCCTGAATTCCTGGGTTTTCTTAATCTGTTTTTTTTTATCCTATTCAGTGGTTTAACATTCAGTGTCTTCAAATAAAGAAAACCCTTAAAATCTGCTGAATTTCTTTTTGGCTTCATTGACATAGAAGTGGAGATAGTTTTTTGTCTTTGTTTTTGTTTTGTGTGTGTGTGTGTGTGTGTGTGTAGTTTTAATACTCTTTCATTTACTCTAAGAGCAACCATTCATCTCATATATTCAGGCTACTCTAGCAGCAATAAAGTATCACGTGGAAGTGAATCAAGAATCCACATCACTTTATAACTCCCATACCCAGTCCTTTGTAGACAAACTCAAATGACTTTAGCCCTAAAGTCTCCTGGAGTAACATAAAATTTCAGATTGCAGTTACAAAATTGTTTCACTTTTCCCAAATGCATCACAGACCATCTCCTTTTGAAAGGAGTCCCAGGCCACCTGCTCCTACCTCCTACCGTGTGGGGGAAGGGGAGGGGCTGGCTTAACATCAGGTGCACTCTCCTCTCCCCCAGCAGTTTGCTTCCTTGTTTTCTCCCCTCTCCCTACCTGAGAGCATCTGCAGTTGGAACCTGTTCTAAGGAGAATGTTGACATCTGTCATGGAGGCTATCCCAGCCTGTGGCAAGGTCGTTGCTTGACAGGTTTTATGTCTCTAGGTCCAGGGGTCCTAGCATTCCTTAGGTCAAGGTGGGAGTGCCGTGTGCATGAGACCAGGCCAGTCTTTCTGTAGCTTCTCCCTCCTCCCTGGCTCTCCTCCAGCCGAGTCACTGGCTTAACCCATGTGTCACTTGGTGGCCCACCTCAGAAATCTAAGGCCTCTCCTTCCTGGGTAGGGGAGGGGCCAGCGGCATTGACTTTGCACTGGAAGGCAGGAATTTTGAAAAGTGTTTCGAGGAAGGGACTTGGCCCCCCATCACCCCTCGGGACTCCTATTTTGACTCCACATACGGCCTACAGTCACTGCTGTATCTTCATTTTGCCCACAACACACTCCTCAGCTCAAGAACTCAGTGGCTGCTGTTTGGACACAGGGTCTCAGAAACACTAGACAATCGCCCAGTGGAGACAGACTCAGACATCTGGGAGCTTACTCATCCCTGGGCGCCAGTGCCTCTCACGTTGTCTGCACTGTGTGTTTCACGTGTCCCTGACTCAGCCAGGCCGGCCACACCCGAGGCCAAGCTGCATCGCTCCCCAAGGGCTGCATGAATTACCCTACCCACACCCCAGACGAGAGTTTGATGGGTTGGTGGAAGGAAGTTCCTGGTTTCGCGCCAACCTTGGGCATTTTCTGGTCCACTGGCCTCTTGTTCCCAGGCTGAGGGAGGCCCTTTGCCACGACTCTCTGGGTGCAGGAATGATGGTGTTCCTCCCGGAATTCTCTTCTCACGGCCCCACCCCACCCCACTCCCTCCTTCAGAATTCGCTCTGATGCATTAGCACCCTAATTTCCGAGCCGATTCCCACATTGTCCCTCTGATAATCTAGGGCAGATTCTTAAATGATTGCAGTAGCATTCACGGGCTCGGGGTCTTTGGGCTGTTTTACTCTGTTTCAGATGTTGTAACTCCTGCTTGCTCCAAAGCCAGTGGTGACAGCTAACTGGCATCCCAGCGTGGCCCTTCTTTAGGTGGGCCACCAAAGGGTCCTGTTGCCTGTGCAGCAATGTTTGGGGACATGTGAACCCACAGCCATCAGGAAAACCAACCTTTCTTTCTCCTCCTCGCTGTCTTAAGTTGTCTCTCTCCTGTCTTGTCCCTTGCCCTGCCTTTCCTCCTTGGATGAGTTATTTTTGTCCTCTGCTGGTCTCTGCTTCCCTTCCCCGCCACGGTCACCGCTGGGCTCCGGAAGGGATCTTGCTGATGGTGGAGGAGGGGGTGGCTTGGTGCAGAGGGTCCAGCAGCGACCACACTGCCCCCCAACCCCCGCACGGTGGGGAGCTGGGGGAGGGGAAGCTAGCTGCAGTCCCCACCCACTGTCTCAGGTCTCCTGGCCCCTTAGGTTCCAGGTAATGAGCTCAGGTAACGAAGGTGCTTTGAGAAGGCACCGCCAGACAGAGGGCTGTCCAGCTCGTTGTCCGAGGAACCTTAGGAGCCATAGCACGCCTGTGTGGGTTGATAGCCCAGGTGTGTGACCTTGGGGAGCTCCTCTTTCCTCTCAGATTTCAGGTGTTCCGTTTGTAAATAGGGGTAATACTTACATCCTAGCCAGGCTGTGGTGGGAATTAGAAATAAGGTTTGTGAGCTGCCTGGTGCCCTAGGGTGCTCCACTCACTGCAGCACCTTCCTGGAGAGTCTGGGCACAGGAGACTGTCTGCTCCTCTTGTCCTGGCACCAAGCAGGGCCCCTCGGTGGCCCCTGTGTGAAAGCCCCTTCCACACACCCATCCGGAGCCGTCCAATGACAGCATCCGGAATGTGGGCGGGTCTTGAAGACTCTGGATGTACTCATTCCATTCACTGCACATGCACTTTACGTTGAATATATATGGTCAGTTCTCATTATTCCAGGTGGTTGTGTTCATTGACTGAATTAGCAAATACTGAACCATTGCAATACGGAAACAGAAGACCAGGCTCCTGGAGCCCCTTTAGCAATTTCATCAACCCATCAATGCGTGACCTTGCTTCATGTGTCTTGTTTACGGAAAACATATTTAAATATATTGTTGAGTCGTTAACACTGAACTCCCTGTCGACAGCCCTGCCACTCACCCCCGAAGGAAGCTGGTCTAGGCTCGTGTTTTCCCTGTAAGACACACCACAGCCTTCTTGCCCTCAGGACTCGAGATAGCCCTTCCCCACTGCATTTGGGGAGCATTTCAATAGCAAAATCACCAACAAAAAGCACACATATGTGAAAAGCGACGCACTCAGTGGCCATGGAAACACTTATGTATAGCCTGATTGCTGAAACAAGAAGGCAGAGCATGGCTTGTTGGACTCCAGCTGGGAACAGGCCTGTCTGACCTCCGATTGTCACTGCTCTGATATGCACGTATCGGCTAACGAGCACAGAAGCACAGGGAGGACTGACTTTGGAGTTCCAAATAAATGTTAGCGAGTAGGTGAATTTGCAAATAGGAAATCCATGAATGGTGGGGAGCTCCTGCATACTCATTATAGCTATTCTGTATTCATTGTATGTATTTTGGAGATGTGGTCCTTACCACATAAAGAGCCCTACCTATTGCTTCGGGGTTCAGGGGATGAGCCTTTCTGTGGACACCCCGCACCCCCTTGGCCTAGAGAAGGGGGAGGAAAAGCCACAGCCCAATCAGAGCATCCACGCGGCACCATGGAACCAGGGTACTGCAATAATATCGAATGCCTCTGATCTTGAAAATGGATACATTGCACTTCTGTTCTGTAATGGTTTCAGTGTCGAGGTCACTTCCTAGCCGTGCAACCTTAGGCAAATCACTTAGATGCTCTGTGCCTCATTTTCCTCATGTGCAAAGTGAGGGTGTTAATAGCACCTTTCCTTATGGACTTGTTGGGAGGATGCAATGAGTTAATTCATGAGCTGTGCTTAGAACAGTGGTGGACACATAGAGAGCTTGACAAGGATGTAAGGTGATTATTGTCATTAACGCACATTTCCCTACAGTCCAGGCCGCGTTAATCAGGGGACAAACGTGGTCTCATTTGTCTCAGTTCCCAACCATCATCCCTCCAGGGCCTCACCTGCTCATGCACGAAGACCAGTCCCTGCCGAGTCCCCTCCTGGTGGTCCTCTGTGGCCCTGGCTAATGCTGGGGTCCTGGCGGGCAGCACCCCCAACACAGGCTGGAACGCTGCTGCTGGCAGCTCACCGGGAAAGCCCTGGGGGTGTGCCCGGCTTGGCGCTCCCACGAAAAGGGAATTTGTCAGCCGCCTGTGCCCTTCTGCTTTCACAGCCTTTGTCCCTCCTCTGTGCCTGCATTTGTGGGGACAGTGGTGTCAGGTTCCAGCACACCCCTGGGGATCTCCTTCCCCTCCGAGCCACCCTGATGGATTGGGAACAGGGGAGCCACCTCACTCCGTGGCCCCGAGTGCCTGATCCCAGCTCCAGCCCAGCCAGGCCTCCCGGCAACTCACACGCGGAGGTGCTAACGCTGTGACCCCCGGGCTGGGGGACCCGGTTTCCACAAGGTCCCATGGGTGGCGGCTTCCGTGTGTATTCCCCGTGATCCAAAGAAAGCTCAGCACTTACTCGATGCTCAACCCTAACTTTGCAGAGTCAGAGATGCGGCTTCAGGGAAGGGAGGACGATTCTATGTGTCCCACTTGGGACACATGGCCGATGAGTCTAAGCTGCTGTCCACAAGGCCCTTCCAGGGCCACAGAGGCGCATACGACCAGGCTGTCTGTCCTCCAGTGCCCTCTGCTGGTGGACAGAGCATATAGAACGTATTCTATATGTCGGATGGAGATTCGCAAAACAAGGTGTTTACTAGTAGGGACAGGACTATGGCCACATGTGTGTGAGACTGATAAGAGCGAAGTAGAAAACATGTTTTTGTGTGAAACTGAGCATGACAAAATTGAGTGATAAACACACTTACCAAGCAACTTCTGGTTATCACCTAAGAGGTAAAAAAAACTCCTGGCAAACAACATCTGGTTATCACCTAAGAGATAAACCACTCCTGGAAAACCACTTCTGGTTATCACTTAAGAAGTAAATAAGCCCAAGGAAAAGAGGATAAAAGCAGCATTGCAGAGCAATGCTGTGAGTAGTCCGACTGGGCGCTCTGGCTAAGCCCCTCTGCAAGGCTCTAAGCAAGACACTATCTGACAGAGTCCTCTGCAAGGTGCAAGCCGCGACACTCGGGGACTCTCCGAAGCTCTGCCCTGCAAGACCAGCTCGCCTCAGACCCATCGTGGGCCCAGTCATCTCTCCCAGACCAGGAACCTTCTCTATCCGCTTTGACTCTGGGACTTGGTTCCTTATTAAATTCTATTCTATTCTGTATAACCTTCTGCGCTTACCAGAGCACTGGCCTCTGGAGGGACATTGGCTCCCAAATAAAGCTGTGTTACTCACTCTATCTGAACCTGTGTGTCAAGACTTTGTTCCCCACTCGCGTCACAAGTACCACACAGGAACGTAGGGCCCTGCCGAGGGGTTAATGTCCCGTTGACTTTCAGGAAGCGACTGAAATGTGGCGACTGCCTTACAGGCGCTTGCGACAGCTGGCCGCCCTGGGAAGAGACTTCCCCAGCCTTCACCTGCAGCCTATTGGGCACGTGGTTTTCCCCAAGCAGCAAAGATTTGGCTTCTGACTAAGCATGGTTTCTCAATGTCAAGAGACTGACCTCAATAACGATTGTAAGTTGCTAAACTTATGCAGTCGATCAGGCTGACTTTATCGATATGGGCTCATGAAGCAGAGATTCTGCATTTAACATTGCAGCTTGGGGAGATAGAAAAGGCTCTCCTCCGGGCTTGAAGATGGCCGCCTTCTTGCCATGTCCTCACACGAGAGGGAGGCTTTGTCTCTCTTCCTCTTCTTATAAGGACCCTAATCCTGTCGGGTCAGGATCCTACCTTTATGACCTCATTTTAGCTTGCTTATGTCCATAAAGACCCCATCTCCAAATTCAGTCACATAAGGGTTAGGGCTTCCATATATGAATGGGGGGGGCACAATTCAGTCATAGCATCGCTTTTTCATTAATTAGCTCACTGTCCTCACACTGGGAATACTGATCACGATAATGGCCATAACTGGACGGTTGTGTTTTTTTAAAATTAGTTTTATTGAGGTATAATTCAAGATAATAAAAATTGCCTGTTTTAAGTAAATCGGTTCAGTGAGCTTTGAAAAATGTATACAGTCATGTAAACTTACCTCCCCAGATGCTCTCACGCCCTTTTGTAGCCAATGCCCCCTCCTACCTCGAGCCCCAAAGGCGGGCGCCCTGCTCCCGTTCAAGGTAGTTTTGCCTCTCCGGGAATCTCAGGTCAGTTTAGTCACACAGTGTGTGGCCACTTGGGTGCCTTCTCTCACTCAGCACGCTGCTGTTGAGAGCCGTCGGGGTCGTTCAGGCCTTTTCTTTGCTGAGTGGTGTTCTGTGGATATTTCACAGTGTGTCCACCCTTCCGGTGATGGCATTTGGGGGGTTTCCTGCTCTTCCTATTATGAATACAGCTGTGATGAACAATTCTGTATAAGTCTCGAGTGGACTCGGGTGACACCTTTTCTCTTGGTAACTATTAGAATTGTTGGGTAGTGCGGTGTTCCGTTGAACTTTATAAGAATCTGACTAATTGTTTTCCAAAGTGATTGCACCATGTTGCCTTCCCACCAACAAAGTACGAAAATTCCACATCCTCCCAATGACTTAATGTCATTGATTTTAATAAGTTTTAGCCATGCTATTGTAGGTGATATGGTATCGCATTTTCATTTACATTTCCCTAATAACTAACGATATCGATTGTCTTTTCATGGGCTTTTCTTTTGCTTACATCTTCTCAGGTAAACTGTTTGTTCAAATCCTTTACCCTGTTTTCATCAGGCATTTTGTCTTCTCTATACTGAGTTGTAAGAGTTCTTCATCTATTCTGAATACAGGTCCTTTATCAGATATATGTGGTGAGAGGATTTTCTCCCAGACAGTGACTTGCCTTTTCATTTCCTTAGAAGTATCTTTCAAAGAGCAAATGCTTTTAATTTTGACAAAGTCCAATTTTTCCAATTTTTTAATGATTCATACTTTATATGTCCTAGCTACAAAAAAAATAAATAAAAAAGTCTGCTGAATCCAAGGCTGAAAAGATTTCCTATTATTTTCTATTTCTTCCAGAAGTTTAATAGCTTTAGCTCTTACATTTGGGTTTATGACCTATTTCAGATTAATGTTTCAGCATGAATTTGGGCATTTTCTTTTTTCCTCTGGGAAACAATTTTTGTAGCATTGGAATGATTTGGTATTTGCAGCATTGTAAGAACTTCTCTGTGAGACCATCTGGGCATGGGGAGTTTTACAGACTTGCTCCTGATAACGTTCTTTATTTCTTCCATGGTTTATTTGAGCTTTGTGTCTCTATTGGAGCAAGTTTGGTAAAGGGTGATTTTCCTAGAAACTTCTCTATTCCATCCAGATTTTCAAAAATTGTTGCATATGTTTATTCAGAGTAGCCTCTTAAAATTTTGAAAGTTTTCTCTGTTTAAATAAGCGTTTCTTATTTGTCAATTCTTATTTTGTATATTTGAGGGTTTTCCCCCTCTTCGTTTTGATTTCGTTAGTTAGTGGTTTGCATATTTAAAAAAACTAAGATTCTGATTTATTAGTTAATTTTACTATTTTTCTCTTAATGACTTTATTAATTTCTTTACCTTTGTGTTATTTTGGCTTATGTTCCTATTGTTTTCCTAGCTTTCTGAGTTGGGAAATGAATTCACTTATTATTGATATGTGTTTAAAGCTATACATTTTCCACTGATCATTATTTTAACCATTCTTCGTAGATTCAGAAGTGTGGTGTTTTTATTATCATGTTTTTTAAAAATTCTATAATTTTCATTCAGAGTTTATCTTTTAGCCACAAGTGTTTAATAGAAGAGATTTACATTTCTCTGTGCAAGAACCTTTCAAAAACGTTGTCGTGATTTCCTGGTTTAGTTGTATTTGATCACAGAGAGATGGTAACATTTCTGCATTATGGAACTTAATGCTTTCTTTATGAATGAATGTATGATTACATTTTGTGAGTGTTTCATGTGCACTTAAGAGTTGTATTGTCAGGACCTGAAGTTTGATACACATACTCGTATGTCCATGAGCTCTGCCCTATCAATTATAGTGCTGAAGTCTCTATTTTCTTACTAAGTGTTTGTTTAACAGGATGGTCTTATACCCAGAATGGTGTCCCCATCAACACAGCATGGTTCCCAACACACGTCCATCGTGTTTCTGTTTCTGCCTGTATCAGCCATTCTTCCCGTTTTGTAAAGCAGTATAGCTCTGCCCAGCCCTATACTGGTACAAAGATATTTATAACTGTCATGTTTTTCTTGTGAAATGTGGCTCATCAAGCGTCCTTCCTCACCGTGAGCGAGTGCTTTGGGCTGATCCCTGTTTTGTGTGATGCCAACATCACAGCCCCGCCCTTAGCTCCGTGTCCCAGTAGTTGAACCACTTTTGATCATTAGCGTTTCAAAGTTCTACATTTTTAGCAATAGACTGACTAATTTTTAATCTCAGTGACTATTGGTGAAAAGCAGAAAGCAAAAGGAATACTGGCCAAGAGACATAGGATGCTAAGGAGGAGAATAATAATGAAAATAATAATCCTGGAAATTCATCCTCAGACCCTGACCTTCAACAGGTAAGTTATCAGATGAATTAACAATCTCAAAGAGCACATCATTGTTTCTTCAGAAAGTAAAAACGACGTTAGAAGGAAAAATTTATGATCATAGTATAAATTATTGCACTTTTAATGAAACACTTGTCCAACATAATCAATATTTTTGTACCAGTTTACTTTATCTTATACCATTCAAAGTTACTATAAATTATTTTTGTGGTTCCTGAAAAAAGAGTCAAGGGGTTTGGGGTTTTTTTTTTACTATGAAAAGTGTTCAGTCAAAAGTCTTGGGAACCACTGCCCGCTGCCTGCTTGGCACTCCTTCCACTCTGGGCCCTCGTAATAACGCCATCTGTCATTTATTAGCCCGAGAATATTTGAACTTTCCTGTTTTATCGTTTCATTGTTCTGCAACATGTACCTTGGCACCCTGCGCATATTGAATTGTGGTCCAGATGATGCCGATTACAGCAAATGCAGCCAGTGTGGGGTGCCAACCATCTGCCCCCGTCTGCCTCATCAGGGATCTGCAAACATGGGAGACACGAAGCCTTCAGCCTCTGGTGCTGACGGTTTTCCATTCATTCAATGGCTGCTGGGCGCTTGCTTGGAACCAAGCAATGAGCCATACACCCCACTGCGAGGGCTTCCATCACCCTGCAGTTGGGGTACCAGGGAGCAGAGCGGAGAACAGCTTCCAATAAGCAGAGGAGGCTCAGGAGAGGAGCTGGGAGGGCAGATGAATTAAAGGGCCCGCTCCGGGCCTGGGTGGCTGCTAAGCACGTGCAACCCAGAGCCAGAGGCAGTCTGGGAGGCTGAGTGGTGAGAGAGACCCGGGCAAGCTGCACAGAGTCGTGAGGGATGAAGAATGTCTATAGAGCTTGCATCTCGGGAGCATCACAACTGTAATGAAGCAGTTGTGTGTGGGTCTCCTGTAATGGAGGGAGCAACACCTGCGACTACCACACGGATGGTGTTTTACCCACTCGGCTGCAGTGTCCATCATGGCTGCAGCCCCACACCCCCTGGGGGGCATCAGGGTGATCCATCAGGAGACCAACACCCACTGTCACGCGGGGTGGCATGCGGGTCTCAGCTCCCGCTCCACACAGGATGCAGGACATGGTGAGGCCAAAAAAGAACACCCACGGAGCCATAGATAGGGGAGTCATACCCCTATATTCTCGATGGCGGCTGGGTTGGAGACACAGGAAGGAGCCACATGATCCGCAACCTACCGTCCGCTTCTCTGCCAACCAACCTCACTTGCTAACTGCAATCCGCTTGCTAACTGCAATCTGCGCTTGCTAGCGTAGCCAAGGCAGTTATATTAGTCACCAATGGCTAACCGATAACAGCTGACGGCTGTTACAGCTGATGGCCAACTAGTCACAGCTGATGGCCATCTACTACCCGAGGCAGCACCTTTCCACATGAGGCCGAGAGCCTGGAACCTGCTCTCTGGGGCTCTGTCCCCACACCCACACAAGCTTGAATTCCAGTCTTCTGTCTCTAGACCCTAAAGGGCCATCCTCTTTCAACTTTCTTTCATTACAACAAGAAGAAGATAAAAGACCTGGGTTGTGACCACTGTGCTTGGTCCTTGAGCGGCTGCCATGTGGAAACCAAGCCCTGGGCTCCCTTTCGCCTGGGGGCTGTCTGGGGTCTCACCCAGCACACGTGCTCCAAGTCTCAGGACAGACTCGCTCAGCAAGAAGCGTGTTCTCATTGCACATTCATTCGTCTTCCTGGTTTTCAACGTTCCAGGCAAACCATCCCCACTGACTCAGCCACGTCGCTTCCGCCTGGCCGAGCCCAGTTCAGACTTCCCTGTTCTTTTAAGATCTCCTCTGTGAGGAAGAAGACGTGCTGACATGGAGTCCCCAATGCCCACAGATCTCTCCTCCCACAGGACTGCATGTTTATTTGTGAATTTATTTTTGGAAATAGCATACTCACTTCCTCACTTCCTGTTAATGTGTGGAGCCACTAGAGGGCAATAGCTATAGCACGAAGAATGCGACATGGATTCCACAGCGCTGATGAGTTTGGGGCTCTGAAGTTCCCTCCTTGCGCTCGCCTTCTCAGCCGTGAGCAGAACATCTCCGGCCTCTGCAACCTCCCCCAGCACCTGGGCAGAAGCCTGTGCACACAGTGGATGTTTAGTAAATATTGACGAATTGTTCTTTGTTCAATAATGTTTCTGCCTGTAAGAGCTTAACAAATATTATCGCTTTGGCAAAACCCCTGAAGACATTCAGAAGCAAGGTATCATATAAGTGCAATATACGTATGAATAATCTACTAATAAACCTTGGTATTTAGCTTCTTGAGATTTGCTAGGCAAAACAGGCCTGTGATGGGCCTTGAGAACAGGTGGAAACCTTTGTAATCAGAGCTCTGGGTGGTGGTGGTGGCGCTAGCCTCAGGGAAATGCAGGCTTGTGGATGCTGACATTCTTTGTGATCTCACACTTTGCTTTCAATTCCCTGGTGGGCTGAATACTTGACATGGGAAATAAAGTATTTCCGTTCAGCAGGGAAAAGCATCCTTTGAAACACTGAAATGATGGTGGTGAGGACAAAGGTCAACAGGAGAGGTCCACAGGGCCGCATTAGCACAGACCAGCCGACTGCCTGTGAGCAGCAGCCCTGGAGAGGTGGCCCAATGTGAGGAATTCCTTGTCCGCCCAGAGAGCTCCCCCTTCCCCTGTGTTGACAGCCCCCGGCCCCCAGGCCAACATGAGTTGCCTGCCCAACCTGAAATTCAAGAGATCACGTGGAGACTCAATTTTGGGTCACCTTATACCTTCTCTCTGCAGTTTTGATGGCCTAGTGTGTTTTTGTTTGGGGCAAACAACGTATTTCTTAAGGGTGAGATCAGCTTTCAATTTCTTTCGAATTCCAGAAAAACTACTCGTTACCAGGGGGGCTGACCACTGTCAGAGATGTGGCAAAAAAAGCCAACCATGAGCTATGGTTTCATCTCATGAGATGTAAATTGCTTTCAATTCTGATCATTCTTATTCCACATTTTAGTGAAAAATCTAATAGGTCATTTCTGCTGGCGAGCAGTCAACAATCACCCACCTGCTCATCAAACAAATTAGCGGTCATTTCTAAGAAGTTGGAATCCCAATGTCTAGAGTATTTTCTCTGATGTACTGTGAGATGGGACCTAGCATGGCAGACACAGCAACTGTGCGTCTGATCCACAGACAACTAGAATGCAATGTGGAAACTCACTTGGTGCTTCCCCACTGGGTTGCCAGGACGCTCATGCATTATCCGCCGGGACACAGCCACGTTGCCATCATCAGAGGGTTTGGTGAATCTACTAATATAGAAGGAAAGCTGAGAGAGATGGCAGTGCAGAGGCCCAAGGACTGACAATTAAAAGTAGAAAACTTGAAATTACTTCAGACTTTTATTCACCATCAAGCTGGATGCTGGATGGGATTTCTAAGTGGTCTCCCCCCCCCCCACCCCTGACCAGATAAATCTCTTTGATATTGACCAGGCCTCCTGGATGAGACATTAAATGTCACCTAAACCAGAAGCCGCGAGTTCGGATCCCAGGCTGCAGGGCTGGCTTCCCACAGGCTTGTCCATACTCAGCATCTTCTCTCCCTGCTTCCCAAACCACCTTATGTGTTTTGGATTTTTAAACTAAAAAGTTCAAATGGTCATCTTTGAAACCCTTTTCCTCAGATAAACAGTAGAATGTAATGGTCATTCATTATACATTCACTGCCCAGATTTATGGATGTTGGACTTTTGTTCTATTTGCCTCGATGTCTCCAATTTTGTAAAAAAGAAATAAAATCATAAAAGCTCCTCCTTTACTCATCCTTTCCCTGCTCAGCTCAGAGTTAGCCATTGTTCTGAAGTCAGTGTATATTATCCTCATGTAGGTCCATAAACACATTTCATATTGTTTTGTTGTTGTTTTAAATCAGAAATGGTATACTATGCAGGTTTTTCAACTTCTGTGTTACCATGGCCTGCCCTCAGGCAAAAATCCACAGATGGAAATTCATTCCATTCCTTTTTGCTTCTTCTGAGTATCATCTCCCATCCAGGATCCCACAGGCTATTTTTGCTTTGTCTTTTTCACTCTCCTTTGCCTACAGGTCATTGTTTTTATACATTAACCAACATTTTGTTGTTATCTCCAGAAGGGTTGGGTCTGATATGAGCTAGCTGGCCATCTGTATTTCCTTTCTAATGCCTTAAAGTTTACTTTTCCCCTTTGGGCCTTTAATTCATCTGGAAATTTGTTTATGGGTTGTAAGTTGTGGATCTAAATTTACCTTTTAAAAAATATGGATAATTAAAAGTGCTTAGTGTTTCGAGGTAGGGATCTGAATTTATCTTTTTCTAATATGAGTGATTGTCCTAACAGCATTTTTTCAAGTGTTCTCTCTTTCCCCACTGATAGGGAATATATTTCTGTCATTATCCAAGTTTTCTTACATATGTGGATTTATTTCTGGCTTCCTATTGTGTTTAATTGTCTAGGAGTCTATCACCACACCAACACTTACCTGTTTTAACACATAGTTTTATAATTAGTCTTAATATGTGATTGGATAGATACCCTCTGATTCTTCTCTTCCTTCTTTTATTACTTGTCCTTTAAAGTTTTACTGGATGTTTTTGGCCCTTTCCTTATAAATTCTAGGGTTAATTTGTGGTGTTTCATAAAAATTTCCCTTTGGACTGATTAAAAAATGCATTGAATATATGGTGGAATTTTGAGAAAATTGCCACCTTTAAAACACGTGGTCTTCTCACCCGTGATGGGTTCCTCTCTACTTACCTAGTTCTTCTTTCAGGTACTTCAGTAAAGCACATAACTGTTTGCCTGTCTGGCCTCCCATTAGACTATAAAGTCCCTTGAGAGAAAGAAATGTATGTAATTTCCCATTGTCTTCTCTCACTAGAGCCTGTTGTGATGGTCTGCCCATGAGAGGCTGTGGGGACACAGCCCCAGAGAGCGGTTTCCAGGCTCTCAGCCTCACGTGGAAAGGTGCTTGCTGGGGTAGTAAATGGCCATCAACTGTGATTGGATGGCCATCAGCTGTGGCTAGTTGGCCGTCAGCTGTAACCAGTGAGCCATTGGCCACTAAATAATGGCTGTGGCTACGCTAGCGGAAAATGGGGGCTAGCAAGAGCGGATTGCAGAGAGGTGGATGCTGCCAGCGAGAATATAGTGATATGACTCCCCTATCTATGGCTTCGTGGGTGTTCCTTTTTGGCCTAGCCGTATCCTGCGTTGTGGTGCAGGGAACAGGAGCAGAGATCCTGCAGGAGACCCCACACGACAGAGGCTCTCAAGAAAAAAATGTAGACCTTCTGTCTTTGGATTTGATATTAAATCCAGAATCCAAAGAATAAATGCAGTTGTAGCTACTCCTCTTGTAGGAAGGAGGGGGTAGAGGGGCCGTTCAGCTGATACACCCAGAAGTAACAGATGTCCTGTTTTAAAGGAAGATGGCAGACCTTGAAATTTTAAAAATAATTTGGTGGAAAACTGTTAGATGATTCTTAAATGGTGCACCTGTACTGAAATTACAAAAGGTTCAAAGCAAAAGAGAATTTTGGAGATGATGTGTGAGAACTTTCAGAGAGAGCTGTTGATGTGCTGGGAGTCCCTCCTGCTCCCTTCTTGCCCCGAGGAGGAGGGTGGGGTGCGCCTGTCCTTCATCTCCAGCCCAGTGAAAGAAGCCGTAGAGGTCCCATCAAGAGAGCCTGGTCCATGTCCACCATAGTTGGGGTTCCTAGGAGACTGGCTTCTGACTCTTGAGAACTGATATCTAGCAAGAACTGGATGAGCCTTTGGGACCTGCCTCCATCTCAGAGTTTGTGGGGGTGAAAGGTGAATAAATGTTTCCAGTGATCCAGGGACAGGCTGTGGGACCCAGGAGAATGACGTGTGTCCACCATGGTGCTTGGACAAGAGGTGTGAACACTTGCGGTGTGAACGGAGGAACCCAACGCATCACCAGTTCCCAGGGGATGGGAGGAGTTGGTGAACCAGTGGGAGTGCCTCCTCAGCCTCAGAGGAAGTGCAGGTGAGGAGCCCTGGGGAGCCCCCAGAGCGACCCTGAGATAAGGAGTGTGATGGGCCCCGAGGGAGCAGGCAGCCAACGGAAACCGTTGGGCAAGAGCAGGCCTTAGCCTGCCTCTCCCCGCCCTGGCCCCACCCAACCCAGGGTTCCTACCCTTGTAGGAACAAGGCTGGATAGAAGATGAACATTGTAATTACAGCACATTTCAAACACATGTTAAAATAGCGGTAATAGTGTGATGAGCCCCCACGTGACTATCAATTAGATTCAACAACAATCAACTTACAGCTAGTGTTTATCTCTGCTCTACCCCTTCCCCTTCCTTCTTGGATTATTTTGAAGGAAATCCCACATCTCATAACATAATACCTAGGTATATATCCCGAAGAGATGAGAATATATACGTATCTGAGTGTGTGTACAGATACACACTCGTAAACCTACAATATGATTATCACACTATAAAATTACCATTAATTCCTCTATGACATCAAATGAAAACATGTAACTTTAAATCAGGGTCCAAATTTTGATTATCAAATGGTACCGGCAGCTTCAGGTCCGGAATGACAACTGTGGTTTATGAGTTTGGGGGGTCATAGGATCACCTGCCTTTTCATCTCAAGAACCAAAGAAGGAGTCCCCACTGGGTGGCGACGAAAGCAAAGTCACTTAATGATGAGACCCTGTGAGCCCTGGTGGTCACTCAGCTCACTGATTCCTGATTAGGGCCTGCTCTGGTCTGAATGCGGGGGTCCCCCCAGATCCATATGCCCAAGGTGATGGTACAGGAGGTGGGCCTTTGGGAGGTGCTGAGGTCATGACGCTGGCCCTCTCGTGCCTGGGATGTGTGCCCTTATAATATAACGAGGCTGCAGAGAGACCCGTCGCCTGCCTCCATGAGAGGACACAGCGAGAAGATGCTGGCTAGGGACCGGGAAGAGGGTCCTCACCAGGACGTGCCCGTGCTGGCACCCTGATCCCCGACTTCTGGCCTCCGGAACTGCGAGAAATCAGCGTTGTTTACAGCCGCCCAGTCTGTGGTATTCTGTCAGAGCAGCCTGATGGATCAAGGCAGGGCGAGATACGCACTCATACCCACACACACGTTTCCTGTCAGTGCACAGGCGCGTGTGTCAGAACGTGACACGCTCATGTTTGGTCGCTTGGCTTGTGTCTTTGTTTCCAGAGCACGAGAGTGCCTGTGTGCCATCGAAGTCACTCAGCGTCTAAATCAGACTCAGAAATGACTGCCACCCAGTGATGGGCAGGTGGCCTCGTCCCGCTGGCCTGGGATCATGCCTGTCATGTCTGTGGTCCCGGCGTAACCATTGCTATCAGCCCGGACACTCTGAAAAGTGTCCCTGTTTGGACGACTCCTTACACGGTCACCACCCCGTGGGGCCTCCCCGGGTGTGGCTGCCACGTGCCTGGGCCTCCTGGACCAGAACCTGGCTGGGCCCTGAGCAGGAAGTGACCGTTTTGCATTTCCCACAAGAATTGTTGCCTTCACCTTCCGAGACAAGGAACTTGGAAGAAAAGACCAGGTGGGGATTACTGGGGTGACATGTGGGAGCGTGGGAAGGGATTCAACAAACGTGAGGTGACAGACTAGCCAGGGAGTCACAGAGACCGACCATCAGATGGGTGCAGAGGGGACAGGGGACATGTGTGGGATCGCAGGCCTGCAGTCAGTAGTGCAGACAGGGTCCTGGACGGGGGCACCAGGCACCGGGCAGAGCCGCCCCCCACAGGGGAGCTGGGTCAGGGTGCGAAAGGGGAGGGCCCCCGTGAGGAATCTCTCAAGATCATCAACCGTGCCCTTCTCCTGCCCTCACCGACGAAGTACAAGTTAAACAGACGCTCAGAGCCGATGTCCCTCCCTCAGTGTACTGGTTTCCCGCCACCACAAACAGCCACAAACTGGTGGCGTAAACAACAGGAGTCTGCTCTCCCACGTTTCTGGAGACACGTGTGAGGTCAAGGTGTTGGTCTCCTCGGGCCGGGCTCCCTCCGCGGGAATCACGGGAGGCGCCTCCCTGCCGCTCCCCGTCTGCGGTGGCTGCCTCAGTGCAGGGGGCCTGGCTCTCAGCCACGTCTGCAGCCTGTGCCGCGGCTGTCACCTGCATCGCCCTGCGTATCTGCATTCACATCGTCTTCCCCCGTGTCTGTTTCTACATCTCTTCCCCTCTTATAAGGATGCCACTCAAGCTGGATTTAGGACCTACCCGACTGTAGTGTGACCTCATCTTAGCTTAAACAATTACACCTATTCCCATAACACCACACTCCAAGGTTCCAGGAATGACATGAATTTGGGGAGGACACGATTCTACCCAGCACCCTTGGCAGTCACTTCGTGACAACGGTTTGATTCACAGGGAAGAAATCTGAAGCCCAAGAGAGCGCGGGAGCTTGCCCAACTCGGGCTGGTGGGAGGACCGGGCGCCCTGGGGTCTCCTGCTGCTCCCGGGCCTTTCAGGGACCATCTGCGCCCTCCTTCTAGGACATGCTCAGCACAGGGCCCCGGCAGATGTGACTCCACGGCTCCCAGGTCCTCCCCTCGGTGGCTGTGAGACCTCGCTTCCTGCTGGAGCAGGTCCAGCCGCTCGGGTCTGGGTCCGGGAGGTGGGGCTGCCAATGAGGGGCAGATGCCCCCAGATACATCTGCTCCCCGGCTATCAGCTCTGTTTATTTCTGACTTATCTCTTCCTCTGGTGCCCTGGTCATCGGCCCGGTCATTCCTGGGAAGGTCTCCTTGTGACAGCACCTGGGCTGATGCAATAGCTCGAAAGCCAAAGCTGTGGAATCAGCAGTCACTGAGGCTGGAACCACCCCAAGGACACCTTGAGCCAGATAGCAGTTTCCCCTAAGTGCTCAGGGGCTGTCACCTCCCCCCACCATCTGTGGTAGGATGGCCACTGGCCCAGGAGAGGCATCCAAGGGCCCTCTCACTGGGACCTGTGCCCTCCCCTCCCCTGCACAGTTGCTGGGTGACACATTTGCAGGGTCTAACGCCCTCCCTGTTTGTCCTCAGTGGAAACCACACCAAAAGCCAGGAGGCTCCCCGAATCGATCAACTAGGATGGCTGCCTCACGTCCTGAAGAGTCAACAGGAGGAAACCGAGGACACAGAGGGAGTGGCCCGCCCCCAGGCAGCTGCAGGACGCTGTGACAGCTGGTCAGCAGGAGGCCCCCGGGAGGTGTGGGCCCCCAGGGCCCACCCAGGATGCTGATTAGTATGACTTTGTGCCTTCTTCCACCTGGCTCTCTGCTGGCTTCAGTAACCAAGTGACAAGATTAGAAGCCGAGAGGTGACACGTCCTAATGCTGTGTAGGACACCAAATTTTCTGAGGGGTGGTGCATTAGTACTACCTGTCTGGAACCCCCGCTGACCCTCACCCACCTGTGAACTCCTACCCATCCCTCAAGACCCAGTCAGGTTTCATCCTGATGAGAAGCCGGCTGTGTAGCGTTCTGCCAGGTCTAATCGCATTGCATCAAAAGTCACACTTCAAGGCTTGTTCTTCCTCACAGGGCTGTGGGCTCTGAGGTCAGCAGCTCGGCTTGGTGTCCGTAGGGCCCAGCTCTCAGACCAAGTGCCTGGCCCGTGACCCACTCTCGGTCCATGATTGTTATACACATGTACCAATGGCCATGCATCCCGCAACCCCAGTCTCAGAGCCAGACCGCCTGCTTCTTGGACCCCCGTCCAGGTGGCCCTTACCTTCCCTGGGACAGCTGCACACCAAGCCCAGGGTGTGTGGTGTTTGTAGGGGGAGGGGGAGTTCCCAGGACAGTCAGCCATGTGTTCACCACAGGGGGGCAGGGAGCAGCCACCTGTCAGAGTGGCGCCAATGAACAGTGACCCAAGGCCTGCAGGTTCTTCTGGAGCTTGAACTCCCCAGAGGAACAGGGAAGGCCACAGACCATGAGCCCTGGAGGGCAGGTGAGCTCTCAGGTGCCCCTTGCCTGCCCTGGTGGAGAGCTCTGGGTTACAGGACCGAGCTCCCTAGGACAGAAGGAAGGGAACAGCTTTCCCCACAAACATTCACTCAGTTCTCTAGTTTCCAAGGGCCAGCCCAAGCCCCCGCTTTCTAAGCCTGTGCTGTCTCCACTGGGGAAAACCCAGCTCTGGCCCCCATGTCATAGCCACGACTTCTATCAGACCTGGGGGTCGCGAGTCTGGACCCCGTGCCACTATGGCTGCTCTACCACACCTGGCAGGTGACCTGTGTGTGTGTCCTGGCACGTGACTCGGCTCTGTGTCACTATTCTCACACAGCCCTGTGGGCGAGGCATTATGTGACAGGTGAGGAAACTGAGGCACACGTGGTAAAATGACTCGCCCGAGGTCACACAGCCCAGGACTCGGGACCAGGTCTCCCCGTTTCTCCACCGTAATTAAGACATGACCCGGTGTTCCCGAGGGGAACTCTTCAAGAACAGGGATTTGTCACCTTTGTTAGTTCTTCCTCAGCCCCAAGCCCCTGTCTCCATGGATAGTAACTGAGTTTCACTGAAGCAAAACGCCAGCGGTGGTTCTGGGCGCTGGTTGCTCCGTGGGATTCAGTCTCTGAATTACCTGCTTGGGGGCAGGGCCCTGGTATCCACAAGGTTCTAGCCGGTGGAGACCAGAACGCTCAAAGATGTTCCTTGTCAGGGCAGCCTTCGAATGACTGCCCCTTCTAGGCCCGTTTCTGGGGTGTTTGCCCTTTCTGGAACGCTGCCCACATCCACAGCCTGGCCAGGCCCAGGGGTGTTATGGGTGGGTAGGCAGAAGGTCTGGCTGGAAACAGCTCCCAGGAGTTTCTCCAGGAGGATTTTTTTCACAGCATAAAATTGGTGCCCTCTGTTAGCTTGGGTGCACTCCCTCCCTCTGGGAACAGAGCAAACGCCCTGAAAATAATGTAGGAGTGGCTCTTCTCACCTTCCCACCTGCATTTGCCTTGGAGAGGGTGGGAAACCAGTGGCAGGCATTGCCCAAATCAGGTCATCGATGGCTCACTGAGTATAAGGGGCTGGGCCTGGAGAGTCCCACCGTGGGACACGGTCCTTGTCCCCAACTCATGCACAGTCTGGCCCCATCGGTCACTCAGTAAAGGACCATTCTGTGGACCAACTTTTGGGTGCTCAGATCCCGCCAAGCGGAAGGTTCAACTAGCCAGCTGCACCTGCTGCTGGGATGGCATGCAAAACCCACTTGAGGCTCCTGGAAAAGTCACTGGGTAACACTGGCAGCTCCCAACAGGATGCCCCAGGCAGAAAAGAACTATGGAGACACCACAGTAACTAGGACACCATACTCTCTCTCCTGCACGGGAAGGGAGGCTGTGAACGAGAGCTGAGATTGCAGGGCCGTACAGAGAGGGGCTGACCCCAGCTCCACGAGGCCTTCTAGAGCAACCTCTGATGGCCACCTTAACTTCTGAGCCTTAGTTTGTTCCTCTGGAAAATGGGTAGAATGATTCCCATATCATTTAGATATGCTGTTATAAAACAATTTCCCAGATTTGCCTTCATTTAAAAAAAAAGCAAGCTGGGCATAGGTGTATGGTAAGTTCCTATTTGTGTTAAAAATGTGCTTAGATCTAGAGAACATTCTGGAAAAATACCCAAGACCATATCAAACACAGACACCACTAGACTGGAGGGCGTCTTTAGCATTGTCTGATTTTAAAAACAACTTCACGTATTATATTTTTATTACAATGTATTGAATAATACACTACACTTATGGAAATGTAGTTCATGATAAAAATATTTTTTGCTGGATAAAGAGCAAAAAGGAAAGGACAGGAATGTGCCTTCCAGGAATTGTGAGAGAGCAATGAAATTGCACCTGACTCCTCAAGAACCCAGGGCTGATCTGGGAGTAAGTGGCCTGGGGACTCAAGTCACTGAGTAGGGTAGCTTCCGGATTGCTCCTGGCACGCGGAGCCTTGACCATTGCCCCCAGGCCATGCAGACGGGGGCTGACACAGCCCTGCTCCCGGACAGAGGAGTGTCAAACCCCAGCATCACCAGTGGGGTCAGCACCACCCTCTCCCCTTCATGGAGATGAGCCTCTGGGGCTTTACCATCAAGTCCAGGGAAAAGCAGGCGGGGCTAGTGCCAGAGGCAAAGGGTGTTCCCAAACAAACAGACTCCAGAATACCTGTGCAAACACGGGCATATAAATGAGACTTCTTGGCAGAGGTGGCACATCCACTGAGTGGCCGGGTCCCACAGAGCGCCCGTCATCATGGAGGCCAGACTGCTCTGGCTGCTGGCAGTGGTCCTGGCCTTGGCGTTCTCCAGCTCATCCGGGGCTCATGTGGGCCTGTGTGAGTACCTCTCTGACTTCTCTTCCCTCTACAGAAAGAAGGATGGGGTGGGGGCGGCTGGTGGCAGGGTGGGAACGCAGCACCAAGGGAAGAGGCACGGGAGACCCAGGCTTGGAGCTTTCTGTAGACTTGAGGAAGGCGATGGAGCCCCCACGTTAATTGAATAATTGCCATTTACCAGACACACACGTTTTCCCTCAACAGCCCTACATAACAGCCCTACATATGGGTTTTGTTTTCCTCATTTTAGACAAGGAAACAGATGCAGAAAGTTAATAACTGGCCTAAGGCAATCCTCCCCATCAGCACTGAAACCAGGATTCGAACCCAGACCTGCCTGGCCGGCAGCCAGCCCCCAGACCACCATCCCATCACCTGCTTTGCTAGACTTACGAATCACAATACAGGCCTTTCTGCTTTGTGTTGACACAGTCACAAAACAAAAGGAAAGACAAATGACAAGGATTACTTCGAGAACAATTCTGAAATTGTTTAGCCCTTGCATTGTAACTCCAAGCAGGAGCTGTGGCTGTTTCATTACCCGTGCTTTGAAGAAACGAGGGTGTTGCTTTGATCAGCTCACCTATGTAGCTGTGTCAGAGGCAGCGTTCCCAGACTTGGCACCTCTCAGAGTCACCTGGAGCCCAGGACGCTCCAATTACATGTCTCTGGATGGGAGTGGGGGTGGGCATCAGTGGTGGTGAAAGGTCCCCAGTGGGTCCCAATGTGAGCAAAGTTTGGGGACCATGGGAATAAGGACTTACATACTGGCAGCAATAGAAGAGGATTTAAGAGATTTCGTGTGATTTCTATTTTCCTAAGGAAAAGTTAGGTGACGAGGCGAAGGGGACGTACTAACTTTAGACGTCCAGGTTTGCTTGAAAAACGAACATTGGAGACTGGAGGATGTCAGGGAAGGTGTGACAAGCCAAACAATTTGGGGACAGGGAGGTACAGGAAAGAAGTGAAAAACTCAGCTTGCATTGTGATTTTCTCTATCGGATGTATATCTTCTGTTATACTTTTCATTTAAAAAGAAAGGGTAGGAGGAATTTTCGTTGATAAAACAGTAAAAGGGAACTTTGTTTCTGGGTTCAAGGGACCTGGTCCATGGCTTCTGCCCGCCGACGGGAACCCAGGCCCATGCTGACTTCCTGAGGTGCTAAGAGCACCCGGGCAGATGACCAGACTTCCTACAGAACATTTCTCTTTAAATATTTACACGGAAAAGGTGTCCTCCTCGAGCCAATGTGGGTGGGGGGAGTCACATCTTTGGAACTCAGGATGGGGGATGGAGGTGCAAACTTGCAAAATGAAGCCAGCAGACCAACCCCAAGTAGCGCCCTGGCAGCTGACTGGGCTTTTTCTGGCACAGCGGAGAACCAGTGTGCCATCCCGGGCAAGGACAGGGTGGACTGCGGCTACCCCGAGGTCACCGCTGAGCAGTGCAATAACAGGGGCTGCTGCTTCGACTCCAGCATCCCCGAGGTGCCCTGGTGCTTCAAGCCGCTGCAGAAGTCAGGTAAGCCAGCCCCACGGGCACCAGGCCCTTTGTGGGCCTGCGATGGCTCCTCCAGGTCCCCCTGGGCCCTGGGCCATGGCTGTCCGTTGGTGGACGCCTCAGTCAGAGGCTTCGTGTCCAGGGCAGTCAGCTGCCAGTGGCTGTCCCCGGCTGTCCTGTTGCCCAGAGGTTTGTGCAAAATGTAAAAGTAATCGTTTCCAAAAACTATTCAAAGTCAAGGTGTTATGTAGAAAGAACTAGTTTAAAAATTATCTTGGAGAGAAATGGAAAATACGTAGGTTGGAAAGGTGGGCCGACTTTCCAGGAGATATTCAGCAAACCAGCCACCATTATCTGTGATATGCAGATAGCAGACAGGTGACAGCACCAGGCCTGCAGCCCTCGTGTCTCTCCACACCCCGCCACCTGCCCCCACCCCGCCTCACCACGAGTGCACCCCTCCTGCTCCCTCCCTGGGTGGTGCAGTGGGGTGCAGGACAACTACTGGGGAACCCCATGTCAGCAACAGATGGTGTGCACACAGGTGGCTGCTGGGTGTCTGGGCCCTGTCGGCCCCACCCCACACATCCTGGGTGTGGAGGTCACCATAAGCCATCTGGCAGCCCAAGTGCCAGCTCGCCTCTAAAGAGGACATAGCTACATAAGGCGCCTTCCTGGAATCAGCACCCCAGAGGCTGCTCTTGCCGTTTGTCCCAGGATAATGAGGAAAGGGCTGCACCCCAGCTGGTCCGTAATGGGGTCACTGCCCACTGCCCAGGGAGGACCTCCTCCCCATTCCCAGCAGATCCAGGAAGAGGTCTAGATAAGCTTTGGGACCAGGAGGCAGAGCTGCCCATTGCCCCTTTGCTGGGTGTCCTTATTCTATCTGTTCCTCAGCCTGGGGTGACACCTTCTTTTCTGGACATGGGGTGGCCCCTGGGGCTTGGCAGGACACGTGGCTGTTGTCCCACAGGGTGAGGGACTCAACACTTCCCCAGTGACTTGGGGGAGAATGCAGCCTAAGGCGCTGAACTGGGGTCCTGTCTTGACCTTGAGAAGCTGGGTAGCGAGTGGGTGGAGAGCCGACCTGCTCCCGGTAATGCATCCTGTGCTTTGTTTCCAGAATGCACATTTTGAAGCCACGCCCACTGCCCCTGGACACCCTGGGAAGTGAACGTCCGCATTCAGGCACTGCCCGCTCATCTCTGCCTTTCTATCACCCTGCTCCTGGCAAGGCTTCGTCTGAAAGTTGATGTCCGGGGCCTAATGTCTTAAAGAATAAAGACCCATACTCAGCACGAGGCCAGGTGTTCATTCCTGAGACTTTATGTTGTTGTGTTTTATTTCTGCCAAGTTGCTCTCACTCCTTTCTCAACATTTCACAGGTGGGGGAAGGCAAGGGGTGTCATAGCATCTCTGACAGAGGGTCTGTCCCAGCCTCGGGAACAGGAAAATAACCCCTAAGTAGCTACACCACTTGCGAGGATGTTGCAGACCTCAGAACTAGGGCTGACGTGGTGGGGAGGGCCAGCGACCTTCCAAGTGGTCACCTCTACCTGACATTTTAAATGTAAGTTTCAAAAAACAAATTATTGAAGTCTTTCTTGGTGAAGGGAAAGCCATTAAAACCATCTTAGAAGCTGGCCCCTGTTTGCTATTTATTTGCAAGTCAAGTTTGTCGCGGCATGGAATTAATAACCCCTGGTCATTCACAAAAGGTGAAAGCATTCACAGACTCTACAAAGTGGTAGAGTGAGAAAACGTTTTATTAAAGTTAGGAAGAGAGAAAATGCCCGTGGTAGTGTGCAAAGAGGACGGCTGCCCCGGCTTGTAAGGAGAGAAACGCTGGGGTGGGCGTCACGGGGGCAGAGTCCAATGTCTAAGAGTGGACATCTGCACCTCGCTTCAGGTTAGCGGTTTCTTATATAGGAAAGGGGGAGTCAGGCAGGTTTGAGGGCTGACATCCTTCCTGGGGTCTGGTCTGTCCGATGTTATCTCCGGATTCTGGACTCAGACTCAGCCATCGAGGCCTGGGGCTTTTTGTCACCCGCAAAAACTACAAGGGAGCAGTAAATCAGAGTCCAGTGTCTGCGCACCTGAGGATTAAGACATTGTTCTTTTCCAGGTTAGGATGTTGTTAATTAGCCTTGAGGAAGGAACAGAGTTCTTCAGTTAATCAGTGAGGGGACAAACAAAAAGAAAACAGCTGAATATCAGGATGGATCAAACTGCAAACAGACTAGGTTTAATTACAGGTGGCTAGATAGTGAGCTACACGGTGAGTCACACTGCAAACTAGCTAATTCTTTTTTTTTTTTTTAATTAATTTTATTGGGGTGACAATTGTTAGTAAATTTACATAGATTTCAGGTGTACAATTCTGTATTACATCGTCTATAAATCCCATTGTGTGTTCACCACCCAGAGTCAGTTCTCCTTCCATCACCATATATTTGATCCCCTTTACCCTCATCACCCACCCCCCACTCCCTTACCCTCTGGTAACCACTAAATTATTGTCTGTGTCTATGAGTTTTTGTTTCTCATTTGTTTGTCTTGTTCTTTTTGGTTTATATACCACATATCAGTGAAATCATAGGGTTCTCTGCTTTTTCTGTCTGACTTGTTTCACTTAGCATTATTCTCTCGAGATCCATCCATGTTGTCACAAATGCTCCTATATCATCTTTCCTTAACGCTGAATAGTATTCCATTGTGTATATGTACCACAACTTCTTTATCCATTCATCTATCGAAGGACATTTTGGTTGTTTCCATGTCTTGGCCACCGTAAACAAAGCTGCAATGAACATTGGCGTACACGTGTCTCTATAGAGAAATGCAAACTAGCTAATTCTAACTGCATTATTGATTCCCTGAATCTCACCCTTACAAAGTTTAACCTCTATTTCACCTTGAGTGGATTTCTCTTGCTTTCTTCTGAAAATGGGCACAGCTATGTGAACAAATGGAGTAATTTCGCTGCGAAGATTCCATCTCAAGTCCTCAGGAAGTCTTATGAACCCCTCGAGAAGCACTGTCCCCACCCCCTATTCTGGGACACCAGGAGCGTTTCTAAGGCGGGAAGCCCACCCTGCACCCACTGATTTCAACATTTGCTCAGGCTGAGTGTCCTGTGCTGTTTCTGCTGATGGGACTCTAAGGACACAGAGACAAGCCTACCACACGCTCGTTCATGCCGCACAGCCATCAGAAAGCAGCGCTGCCCTCAGAGGGGGTCCTTGGTCGGAGAAGCCCCATCCGTTCCGCTGGCAGAGCTCCAGCTCCCTTCAAACCACAGCCTTTGTTTGGGGCTTGCACTTGGGGCCAGGTCCCTGGAGGTATTTCTATCCTTGTCTTGCAGATAAGGAACCGGTTCCATGGCCCCTGCTGAGAGGGACCTTGTCGGGATGTCCAGGTCTGAATCCTGAGCCCTGTGTTTCCCTTTAATGCCCAGCAGCTACACCTTCCAGGCCTGGGGGCCTTTCCAGGGACATCTCAGACCGAGGAACACCGATAGGGCACAGCATCTGCACTCAGGACCCTGCTGGGACCCGAGCAGGTCTCAACTGGATCCTTCTCTCCCCACAGACCACATCCAGACTTTGAGGCCAAACCTGAGCTTTGCAGGAGGGGTTTAGGGGTCACCCTGGGCCCAGGGCATCAGCCTCGTGTCAGGCCCCACAGCTGCTGCTTAGGCACTGCCCATGTGCCCAGATGATAAAGAGCTCTGCTCTTTCCCTCGCTACCCACCTGTGGCCTCCCCTCTAGGGCGGCACTCTCTGCACCCTGGCTGCGTGGCTTAGCTGTGGTGAGCCCCCACACACTTCAAAAGAGTCCCTTGCTGATCTCTGCCGATCTCTGCCATCCCTGAGCCCGGCCCTTTCAGCTCTGGACACCGCCCACCACCGTGTCCCCACCCACCCCTGGACTGCCTGGCATCTGCCACGGTGCCCAGGGGGGACGGGTCCCACCCCAGGACCTGCAGCTGGGGGCCACCACCCTCACCACTGACTGCAGAGCTGGCCCCATCTCCATGGCCGCAGCTGTCCCTTCCTTAGCTATGACAATGCTTCTGGCATGTTTTCAATGGTTCACCACTTACTCTTACTGCCCTGTGTGTGGTGGTTTGGGTTTGTCACCATCCAGTGGAAAAGCATGACACTGGGAGGTTTGTCATGTGAGGTCTGGTTGGAAGAGCAAGACTCCCTCTGACGTGGCACGTCAGTCCCCACGTGTAAGCCCCCACGCCTGGGCTGGGCCTGGCGACGGCCATCGTCCCGCCCGAGGGACTCCATCCTGTCCTTCCTCTCTGACTGTCCTGAGTCATATCTATTCATATCTGTCATATCATGGTGGCCCCCTAACCGACCCCAAAGATGTGCAAACTGCCTGGGAATGGCGGTGCCACCTCAGCCCCAAAGGGCTTCAGCGCGTGCTCCCTTGCCCCTGGGTCCAGACTTCTGGAAAACTGTTGAGGTTCCCATCCTGTGGCTCAGGAGTCCCTGCCCCGTGGCCAGGCATCCCAAGGGTTAAACAGCTGCTGGGGTTTCATGCTGTGGCTGTGGGGCGCTCAGGGGAGGCTCCCCAGGAAGTATGGGGACACTTGCTTCCCACGCTGGTTGCACAGCCCTGAGGCTGGGGAAAGAGCCAAGACCTGGGTCAGTGAGAAGGACAACCTCCCACCTTCGTGGCAGAAGGACCCTGACACTTGTGCACCTCACCCTTCTCAGATGGAGCCCGAGGCCCCGTGAGCTTCTGTCACCTTCTACCTGTCACTCAGTGGTCACTGCTTTTACGGCAGGACCACCGACATGTATAGAGCATATAGAACGTATTCTATATGTTGGATTGAGGTTTGCAAAACAAGTTGTTTACTAGTAGGGACAGGACTATGGCAGCACATAGGTGAGACTGATAAGAATAAGGTGGTGGTAAATATGTTTATGTTTTTATGTGCAACTGAGCGTGACAAAATTGAGTGATAAACACATTCACTTAAGAGACAAACCACTTCTGGTGCTCACCGAAGGAGCAAACATGTCCAAGGAAAAGAGGATAAAGGCAGAACTCCGGGGGCAGACGGGCGGCCCAGTGGGTTAGAGCGCGAGCTCTGGGCAGCGGGGCTGCTGGCTCGATTCCCACGTGGGCCAGCGAGCTGCGCCCTCCGCAGCTAGAATGAAGCCAATGAGCTGCCGCTGAGCTCCCGGATGACGCGGTTGGAGTGCGTCCTCTCAACCACAAGGTGGCCAGATCGACTCCAGCAAGGGATGGTGGGCTGCGCCCCCTGCAACTAACAACAGCAACTGGACCTGGAGCTGAGCTGCGCCCTCCACAACTAAGAGTGAGAGGACAGCAACTTGACGTGGAAAAAGTCCTGGAAGTACACACTGTTCCCCAATAAAGTCCTGTTCCCCTTCCAAAATTTTGAAAGAAAGGAAGGAAGGAAGGAAGGAAGGAAGGAAGGAAGGAAGGAAGGAAGGAAGGAAGGAAGGAAGGAAGGAAAAAGAAAGAAAGAAAGAAAGAAAGAAAGAAGGAAGGAAGGAAGGAAGGAAGGAAGGAAGGAAGGAAGGAAGGAAGGAAGGAAGGAAGGAAAGAAAGAAAGAAAGAAAGAAGGAAAGAAAGAAAGAAAGAAAGAAGGAAAGAAAGAAAGAAAGAAAGAAGGAAAGACAAGGCAGAACTCCAAAGCAATGCCATGAGTGGCCCAACTGGGGGCTCCAGCTAAGACCCTCTGCGAGGCTCTGAGCGAGACACTCCGGAACGTTCCCCTGGGATGTTCACGTCTGAGTCCTCTGTGAGGTACAAGCCGCGACACTCGGGGACTCTCCGAAGTTCTTCCCTGCAAGACCAGCCCACCTCAGACCCGTTGTGGGCCCAGTCATCTCTCCTGGACCAGGGACCTTCTCCACCTTGATTGACTCTGGGACTTGGTTTGTTATTAAATTCTATTCTGTTCTGTATAACCTGCACTTACCATAGCCTTGGCCTCTGGAGGGACATTGGCTCCCAAATAAAGCTGTGTTACTCACTCTATCTGAACCTGTGCGTCAGGACTTTGTTCCCCACTCGCGTCACGCAGGGACACAGGGCCCTGCTGAGGGGTTAATGTCCCCTTGGTTTTCAGGAAGAGACTGAAATGTGGCGACTGCCTTACAGGTGCTTGCGACACGACACCACCTGGGGGGGGTCCTCCCCCCTCCCAGGTGGCGCTTCTATTCCATGGTCCCCCGTTCAGGACCCCAGTCTTGACAGTGTGCTTCCCTAGGACTCAGGGAGACCCCAGGCCAAGTTCAGAGGAGGAAACCACCATCCTCCCAGCACAGGAGGCCCTTCCAGTGACCACCCTGCCCAGGAGAATTGTCCACAGGTGGGGGACTGGAAGGTGGGGGCTTAATTTTCTTGTCCTGGGACTCAAACTTCTCTCTGTTGTTCCTGCAGGGGTCAGGCTCGGCTGTCTGCCCCATGTGTCCTGGGGAGCCTGGTCAAGGTGAATGCTGGCCCCTCCCCCAAAGCCAGTGCTTCAGGAAGGTGCAAGCAATGGACGTGGACAGTAGAATCACCTGGGAAGTTATAAAAAGTCTCAGGGTCTCTGTGGTGGGCCCGGCCCCAGTAACGTCCAGACAGGCAGAGAAGCCTGGCCCATCCTCCTGTGAGGGCAGGGACCCGCACGTGACGTCACGAGCACAGCGCTTCAAACTAGAGACGCAAATGCAGACCCAGGGTTCAAGATTGTTCCTCTCCAGGCGGCATTCAAAACTAAACTAACAAGCAAAACCTGTGGCTCACTTGTGCCCACAGGGTCTCTGGGCCAGACGACCACAGACATCTGGGGACCCCACCAGGCCACTTTTTAAATTACATTAAAATATCCTTTATCTTGATTACTGAGTTTGGGGCACCCCCTTCAATTTCGTGCCTCACCCTAGCCCCACGGGAGTCTGTAACATTCTCACAGTGAGTTCACAGCCCACTGACCACGATGGAGTGACACACAAGCCCACGGAGCGGTCCCGTGTGACCTGGTCCACACCACGTGGTGAGCAGCAGCCCCCTCTGCTGGCTGACAGGAGTAACTGCGGCTTCCTGCAATCCCAGCTGTGGCCTGGCTTCACGCCTCCCCTTCTAAACCCGTTTGTTAAGATACTCAGCACCCAACCACCTTTGCCTCCAACAGCATCCAATCCTGATAAGCCCTATTTCCCTGAACCTCCCCAAACTCACGCAACACAAGCCCAATCCTATAATAAGTCCTTTCCAACATCTTGCTGAGAGCCTGTGATGTGTGGTGTTCCTGGCTGCCACAGGTCCAACCCAAGCTGACTGCACGTCTGCTCCCGGGGTTTTTGGCGGGAGGGTGTCAGCACGACCCAGGCCAAAGCCTTGGTGAGGCTGGTGGGGGCACAGGGACACGTGGTCTCACCCAGTGGTTCTCAGTGGGCCACAGCGGACAGCTGGAAATCGGCAGGCACATTTCCGAGTGTCCCGTGAATAGGGGAGGGGCATTACTGGCATTGAGTGGGCACAAGGCCAGAGATGGCCAGTGTCCTAAGGTCTTTCCAACACCGTTCGGGACGCTCAGGGCAGCCACAAACCTGTGTAGGCGTAGGACGATCTCGGGTTAAGATTTAAGCACTTTTACCCTGAAACTTATGATTAACACCTTAGGCTTATTGACCACAGTCTCAGTTGTCTACCAGCCTCCTGCAATCATTGTTCCTGGGTTGCTGACTCCACCAGAGAATCACGTGGCCAGAGGGAAGGCTCCATGCAGACCCCCGGAACCATCACATAACCTTTGGAGAAACGCCCAGATTTTTCCCTTAAATACCCCCAGCTGGTCTGAGAATGGAAGGTAGTTTTTGGAGGTGTTAACCCGCTGCCTTCTCAGACCCCCGGTGATAATAAACGCTTATTCTATGACACAGCTCTTGTGTCGGTCTATTGGCTGAGCGGAGCAGGCAGCACGAGTCCAGCTCAGTGGACCTCTGGTTTCATAAGTAACAATGGCTATGGCTGCTGTGTATCTCTCCAGAGGGAGCTGTAAGCCGTCCCGCTGAACCCCCAGGTTCCAGAAGGGTCTGGGAGGGCACCCCAGATGTCCTGGAACCCTGCTTAGATGTGCTAGCCCAGGGGAGCTGGAGGGAATGGATGTGTGGAGCGGATGTCTGGGGCAGGCCCACCCCAACCTCCTGGGGCTCACTGAGAAGTGCCCCAGAGTAGGTTAGGAAGAACCCTGCCCTGCCTGTGGGAGCCAGGATCCCGGGAAGCCCCCAGCTCCCTCGGCAGGGGAGCCAGGACAGAATTCCCTCCAAAGTGCCTAAGTGGGGGCTTTAAGTTCAGCAGCAGGGAAAAGTCAAGTCAGTGTTTTGCACGATCAATGTTTTCAGTGAGGGCTGTGGACCAAAAAAAGGGCTACATACGAAACCTGACAAGTTCAGGGGAGGCCGGCATGGTGGGCCCTACAAACTGAGACTGAAATCAACCACATAGGATAGCCTGAACATGAAAATTCCCAACTAAAAGCAAGTCACGGTGGGCAGTTGTGGAGACCTGTATCTGCCTTGACGAAGGTCAATCTTTACCTTAAATGAGACTATCATCTTTTTGCATCTAAGATGACAGATCTGTGAAATGTCAGAATAATGTCTTTTTCCAGACCCCTCAGGACACTCCCCCAGAGCACAGACCACAGCACCCCCTCATTGTTATCTTGTCCGAATACCACCTCTCTGTGCTGTAAATGTGAACTATTAACTATCCCGCATCCACCATGTAAAAGCTATGTCTCCCCATTATTTTTTTATCCAATCCCAGAGACTCCTCTGCGTTGCTTTCTCCGCCCCCTTAATCTACCACCCATGGATTTCACATAACCCTTCTTAGGATTCCTCCTTTGATTCTAATGTATAAAATAAGCTGCAAAACTGCTGTTCTCTGGAGCATTTTCTCAGTCCGTTGAGATTTTGCTTTCCAACAATTGTCATCATTTTGGCTCAAATAAACTCATCAAAATTCTCTACAGGTTTGGACGTTTGTTGTGTTGACAGGCTGGATACCTGTCCACTACATGTCTCGTGTGTCTGCCCAGGTGTGCAGCTGCCTCCGTTTCTGAGTGAAGCCCATGGGTCACAGTGATACCTGGGAGCAAGGGGGAGGAAGTTGGAGAGGTGTAGGACTCTGGAGTCATTTCTGCCTGGGGCACGGTGGTTTCGGCCAGCAGGAGTGCTGTCCAGTGCCTGTAATCCTGCCCCCTAGCGTAACACTGGCTGACACCCAGAGTGACTGGTAAAAATGAGCAAAGCTAATATTGACCAAGCACTTAGCACGAGTCAAACACCAGTCACACCTGAGATCTGTGAACTCATCCAATGCCCTAAGCAATCCCAGGGGTTGGAGGCATCCCTCCTCCCCCCATGTCCCCATTTTCAGAGGAGGAAGCAGACAGGGAGCCGCGTAGTAATCTGCTGGGGATTTGCCCCAGGAAGGAAGTCTGGGTGGATGGACCTACAGCAGGTGGAGGGCGCACAGCCTTGTTAGAGAGCTGTGGCTGAATTACCTGGTTTCCCCGAAAATAAGACATAGCTGGACCATCAGCTCTAATGCGTTTTTTGGAGCAAAAATTAATATAAGACCCGGTCTTCTTTTACTATAAGACTGGGTATAATATAATATAATATAAAATACTGGGTCTTATATTAATTTTTGCTCCAAAAGATGCACTAGAGCTGATGGTCCAGCTAGGTCTATTTTCAGGGAAACAGGGTACAACACCTCACACAGGTCATTCGCTGTGGAGTCATTATATAAGCAGCACAAATATCGGGTAAAGAAATTAGATACTTAACTAGTTTTCCACCTTGTTTGATGGTCCGTGACAATTTTCTAGGCTTAAAACTGAAACGCTGACATGCTGACAAACTAAACGTGAATAATTACTCCTAAGTACTCGCTTTCCAGGAGCCCGCACAGAACCCTGCTGAGCCCAATTCAGGCCTGGAGTTCTGTGCAGCCCTCTGCTAGTTGCCAAGGCGTGTGTGGTCTTCTTTGGGGATTTTAAACAACACCCGTGGCTCTGGGCAGTCCAAGTTAATTGAGTACCCAGAGAGTGCTAATTGGTTTTAAAATTTGGGGTTGGGGAGTGCTACCGTGTGGACCAGAAGCTTTTTCTTTCTTTTTCTCCAAAGTGCAGTGAGTAATCTTACTTTATGCTTACTTTACGAATGAGAAAACTGAGAGAAATTTCCTTCAGGACCCACAGCCTCACCAAGGTTCAAGCCTGGGACATGCTGCCCACTTTTGAATAGTCATCACCGGTGGACGTCAGGGCACTGTGGACACTCAGCTGTCCATGTCCAGGGCCCACATGGCCTTTACACTTGCCCACGAAATCTCCCCACCTGCTGGTCACTGCACCTCTAGAATTTCTGTTCACTAGTGGCTCAGGGTGAATTCAAATAATGAATTGTACTTCATAAGATCCAGGGACCATTTTGATATCAAATACCTTCCTCACTGACTTAGAAGTGGTACACATTTCCAGAACGTTCCAGAACCCATGGAATGAGAATGTTGAGTGGCCCAGGATAAGCAGGACCCCCTTGCTTCTGGTGGGAAGGGAAGGGAAACATTAGGTTCCTCCCCCTTGCCACCCACCCCTATCCCCACATACGTGCAGCGGGGCCACTAAACCTATAATTATTTCCTGTGCTGTTTATATGCCTTTCCCCTCCTCTTGAATTTAAGTACAGTTGGTCATGAAAAGCACTGCTTCAACAGTTCTTATTTGGCAATGGTTCCTTTTGTGTTGGTTGGATAGCTCTGTATCGTTCCAGAATATGTTGGAATTCACTGAAACTCATCACTCTATTCCAAGAATTCTTAAACTTTCAATGGCACAGAGAGGGGGTTTGCTCGGTTCTTAAACACCAATACAAAGTCAGAGGAGCAAGAGACTCCTTGGGGGTGGGGATGGGGGTAGGCCTGCGAGGGACAGGCCTAACAGGAAGTCTCAGACCTCACTGGGGGCAGGTCTGACACCTATGGACGGAGAGGGCAAGGAAGCACTGCGTGGGCAGGGCCTCAGACAAGTCCCCAAACCGAAATGCCCCCAGAGGAATCTTGTTTCAGGGAGGAATGGCCTGGGGAGCAGCAGGGGATGAGTGGCCTGGTGTGGGGGCTGTGGTTCCCAGGGGCCAATGCCTGTCAGTCTGCTGTGTTCCTGCATTAGGTTCTCTCAGAGGGACATCTGGGTGGCAGGTGCCACATCTCCAGGGTTTTCACAGAATCTCCTCCCTTGCGCTGTGTTTGCTCTCAGGCCCTTCAGGGTGCTGGGCTGCAAAGGCTGGAAAGTCTCCCCTTGGACCTCCAGTCTTCCGGGTCCAAGAGGCACTGTTGTGTATTGGAAAGTTAAGAGACTCTGTGCTTCAATGTCCGCATTGGCAAAAAGGGGACAATTGCAATAGCTGTATCAGAGGGTGTTTAATGGCTGTGAAAGCAACACGCAGGCTCAGAAAGACCTGGGAGGTCTGAGCCAGCAGACCTTGGTCCAGCTGCTTTGGGGTGGGGGTTCTCAAACTTTCTTCCTTAGCTTGTATGTTGCTTTTGAAATTTAAATGTGCTGTATGCTGAGTGAAAGAAGCCAGACACCAAGGCCAGATGTTCTTTGGTTGCACTATATGACATGTGCAGGACAGGAACACGCAGTGGATTGATGGTTTCAGGGCTGAGGGAGGGGGTGTGGAGAGTGACTGTTGATGGGGAATGAAATGTTCTGGAACTAGAGCGGTAAGAGCTGCACAGTTCTCTGAAACACTAAAAAGCAGGAATTGTGCTTTCACAGGGTGAATTTTATGGTATGTGAAATGTGCTTATATTTTTCTTTGTTGATATACTGACTTTAGATAAAGTCCGACTTTCTGCTGAGAATTGAGTTTGTTTCTGTGGGGACAGAGCCCCCAGAGAGCAGTTCCCAGGCTCTCGGCCTCACGTGGAAAGGTGCTGGCTAAGGTATAGATGGCCGTCAGCTGTGACTAGTTGGCCATCAGCTGTTACCGTTTAGCCATTAGCCACTGATAGAACTGCCTTGGCTAAGCTAGCAAGCGTGGAGTGCGGATTGGGGATGGCGGATTGTGGATTGCAGTTGGCAAGTGAGGTTGGTTGGCAGAGAAGCAGAAGGTGGCTTGCAGATCGTGTGGCTCCTGCTCCCTGTGTCTCCAACCCGCCTCCAGCGAGACTATAGTGGTCTGACTCCCCTACCTATGGCTCCGTGGGTGTTCCTTTTTGGCCTCATCATGTCCTGCATTCTTAAGTGGGGAGAGGGACCAGAGACCCCGCATGACACCCCGCATGACAACTTCCAAGGGCTTACCAAGGGCCAATGTGTGGACTGGCTCATTTTGTCCTCAATGCCACTAGTCCTGCAGGTGTCCCCCTGTCCCCTCCAGGCCGAGGGCTCTCTCCACCTTATCCAGGCCACGCTCAGGGAGCAGGCACTATTGGGCAGCTGCCTTGCACCTATTGGCCTGGACGCCGGGGCCTTTCCCTCTTGGGTTTTGTGGGTCACAGACACCCTGGTTCTTCCCCTACCCCACAAACCTGCCCTCCTCCAGGACGGTGCACCTCCCCTGCGCCCGCTAAAGGGAGCCCTGGAACACCTGCCTCTCTATTCTTTCTTTGCGGCCGCAGGTCCCACCCTCAGCCCTCACCAACCCCTGGCGGGGCAATCTGTGTCTCCGGATTTGCAGAGGTGCCTTTTCCTTCTGACACCTGCACCCACATATGACAACCAGATGGGAAATTAGGAGAAACTAATCTTCTTTCAAGGTCACGAGCCAATAGGCGCCCAGGCTGCCGTCACTCGTGGCTGTGGCTGCATTACTGTCTCCTGTGTAGCACTGGGTACAGACCCACACCGAGCAAAGAGGGCAAGAATAAAGAAAGGAAGGAAATACTTGGGGGGAAAAGCAGTGGATTCTTCCAGAGGTGAACGCTGCCGTAGGGTTTTATGTCTATTTCTTATTTCATCATCTTCCTGCAGAAGGAGGTTGCAACCCAGAGGCCCTCACTTTTACTCCAAGGCCATCGCAATGGAGTCAGTGAAGATTAGCACCTGAGGGGGAGCTGGGACCCACTCAGGCATATGTTTCCTGGCAACATCACAGGGGGGGTCCCGGGCCCCAGGCACCTGCAGTCCCCAAGCATCACCACCCTCAGGTGTAACCGGAGGCCAGAGGGCTGGCGACACAATGTCCCTGCCGGGGGTTCCTCCTTAGCCCCGTGAGAGTGAGGGGGCACACGTGGGGTCTGCAGGTCCCCACCTTCAGTCAGAACACTTCTCTAGGCACCTGTTTTGCGTTTCGGATTTCCTTCCACCTGTTTTTCCAGAAAAGTTTCTGTGGTTTAAATTGTACGTTGTAAGAATAGCAGTATGATAGTTTCCGAAATTTCCGATTTACTGAAGCATGGTTACTGTCGTGGAAACGACCACAGGGCCTAGCAGAAGGGAAATGACATCCTGGATTCTGGAACATTCCACGGTGTGACCACGCAGCGGTTACAGAGGGACAAGGGAGTGCTGTGCCTTCTGGTCTGGATTCTGTACAAGGCAGGGAAGCAGGTGTGGAGGGCGTGGTGCGGTGTCCCTCTCTTCCTGGTTGTGATGACAGGATGGGTGAATAAGCTGTTATCTGGCTCCCAACTCCGGTCACCTCAAGGGGGAGTGCTTGGGTGGATTGGGGGTGAGATTATTAACTTTTGTATTATTTGTTACCACAAGTGTGTAAAATATTTGTGATTTAAAAATCCAAATAAAGATCACTTTGGAAGAAGTGGGGAGGAATGGGATTTTGATGGGAAGGTGACAGATGGCTTGAATAGACAGGGACACAGAGATCTGGGTGAGAAGAAGGGACCAGGGTGACCGGTCAGCGGGCTGTGGCCTTTTTCTCTGTTCCATCCCTGTGGGCACGCCTCCTAGCCTAGTTTTCCCCATCATGGCCACACACAGGTGACAGTCCCAGCGTGACTCCTGGACCCAGCCGGAACCCCACTGCTGCCCCCTATGGGGCCCTCAGAGCATAAAGACCCCCAAAGCTGACTCCCAGGATGTTCATCCATCATCTTACCCCTTAGGTACGTGTCTGGGAGAAGTTTCCTCTGGTCACAGGGAACAGATTCCCCAGGCCACTTCCTGTGGCATGATGGTCTCTTCTCCCAGCTCTCAGTGTCTTCTTCCCAAGGTGGGGAGTCTGATTAAGGGGTCAGGAGCTTCTGCTCCGCAGCATCACTGTCACCATCTGAACACTACCTTCATCACTTGCCTCAGGCAAGTTGTCTAGTCTCTCTGAGCCTCAGTTTCCTCTTCAGCGCAATGGGGTTTGCAGGTGAAATGAGATAATGTGTGAAAAAGCACTGGACCCTGTGCTACCACATAACAACTGGGGTCTGGTGTATCATGAGCGTCGCTCTGATTTTTCTTCCCAGCTTCATCCGTATCCACTGTAACAGCTACCATGGAAATTGCTCCATTAAGAGCAAAAAGGCGAACATTCTCCCCCACATGTGCTCCCCCACACCCAGGCCCAATTCTCCCAGCAGGTCCGAGAGCTGGAGTTGTTGAAAGCAAGAAGTACAGAGAAACGGAATCTGAAAATAAAGGTGCTTTATTTGATTTGTGTCACACTTTCATAAACGGCATCTAATTTCAGAAAACAAAGTTCAAGTCTGCAAAAAATGCACATACAAATCTAAGGCGATAACTGTACAGAGATATACAAAGCAGGACCGTGGTCTGTAAGGAGGGCTGGCATCCCAGGGTCTGCTCGGGTCTGTGTTCCCATGGAGTGACACAGAGGGAGCAAGTGCCCAGGGGAGCCCACGTTATTTTTAAATATGTATATATGTGCGTATGTATATAAGTCTCATGTATCTACAACAGTGCAAACCTCTGACAGCGTGCAAGCAATTGCATTTTCTAGGTCACACGGCTAAATCAAGGTAAAGCGATCCATCCACCCAGCATTATAACAACAGGGCTTACATAATTATTAACACATATTAGATATACAGACATACGCACATGTTTGCACGCTGGTTAAAAAATGTTACTTGCATTGACTCGTGCTTTGGAAGGAATACAAAGGAAAGACATTAAAATAATGGTCATCAAATAAAAGACAACAATTCACAACGGATGTGGCTAGAATCAGGCATTGCACGAATATGGCTACGAGGGAAGAACTGACGAGGGGGCAGGGGGCCAGTTACACAGACTGACCTAAATATATGTGTTCTATGTAGAGGGTCCTCTGTGTCCCCTCTCCACCCCAGGGATTATGACCATGAAAATGGAAACCCCTTGTCTGGGGTTGGTAGTGAATTTTAGTAGCAATTTGGATGACAGGACTTTTGCTACCATTTTTAATTGGCTGAGGACTTAAAAATGAGATATTTATGATTCAGCTCGGGCGGCCTGTGTTCCAAAGATCCTGGAAAAGAGACCCCCAGAGGGACATGATAACAGAATTGTAAAAAAATGGAAAGGTAGAAAAACAAGGTCACTACCACGGCCACTGAAATACCCTCAGAAGAACCACGTCCCCGTGGTACCACCTCGTGCAGGCGGGGTGGCACTGGGACCTCCAGGAACCCGTGGAGGTAGGGCGCTCAGCCTGAAACCCATGAAGCCCCTGACTTCCTGCTTCCCCTTGAGGCCTGATCCATTTCACCCAGCAGGAGAGGGCACATGGGGGCGGTTTTGGTAGCTCCCCCAGGAAGGGGGTTTGCCCGGTGCTCCAGCAAAGCCCCAGCTGGCAAACGCCGTTTTCTTGAAAGTTCGCTGTGGTGGTCCAGGGCTGTGCTAGAAGGAAGGGCTGGGGCAGACCAGGCCTCAGGGCAGGGGAAGCAAAACAACAGTCCATTTTGGGTACGTCTGGGGGACTTGAGAATGGCCGCCACACAGGCCGGGAAGGGAGGGTCACCCCTCACAGCACGAACGCTTGCCCAACGGGTTTCAGTGTCATGGCCCAGCTCACCTAGGACCCTGCTGCATGTGAGGAATGACACCCATCATGAGAGGTAACAGCAGGTGGCTTACAAGGTCCGCCAAATCAGATCTGCGAATAACGTTAGTAAGCTCAGGCGATACCATTTAACTGCACAATATCGGGGCCACGCTTAAACTCAGGTGCAAAGTAACAGGCGACAGCACCCACAGGTGCTCAGCCTGAGTCCCTCATGTTCGCTCAGCAAACAGGACGGTACCTGTTCTACTCTGCCGAGAGAACCCTTGCACTGAATGTAATCGTTTTGAGTTTTGCTGTTTTTTATTTGTGTGGCTTGGACTCACGCGGTTCCCAAGATCTGGCTAAAACCATGAAACCCAGTGAGAAACTCACACATGTCTGGGGCCGTGTCCTTGACTTGGCCTGTGAGGCGGTGGCTGTGGGGTGGGTCTCCCTGGGACCAGGGAGCAAGCTCCGCCCCCCCCGCTGTGGGAACACACAGAGCTGGCTATGGTCCCAAATGCCCTCCAAAGGCAGAGCCCAGATCCAGCGCAGGCCCCACCTGGGCTGGTGACACAACAGGGCACTTTTGTGCTCCTGTTCCTTTCTCTTCAGCCTCACAATGGTCACTGCACTGGTAGAAAAGCCCCGAAGCTGTGTCCCACCCGTGACAATCCCTCGCCCTGGCTGCAACAGGTGTGTGTGGCTTGTTTTCTCCTGTTTACCACAGGGAGACCAGCCTGCACCCAGAGCAGCCACCTGTGTGACACAGGGGTGTACAGCAGGCTTCCCGGCAGGCCTCGGGCACACTCAAGGAGGCCACAGACTGTCTGCTGAAGGAAGATTCCACGTTGGCATGTTCAGAGAGAACATTAAAAACTGAGCAAAGGCTAAACCCTTCTGTTTTCTCAAAGATGGGAGAAAGAAATGGGGTATTCAATACCCCCATATGCAGTAGTTCTCAGAAAGTCTAGCTACACCCAGCAGGAGGTGGGCCGAGTGCACCCTCTTCAGCTGTCTTCCCGCCCAGGAGGTGTGGGTTTAAGGACAGGGTGAAATGAGCTTGCAAGCTGATAATGAGCATGCGATGGGGGAGGAAGAGGGAGTGGGGGCAGGGAGATCCCCCACTATTTCCAGCCTCTGGTCCCAGGGAGGCCCTGATGATTGTCCCCGGGGTGTCTCTCTGATGTGAGAGGCCAATTGCAGTGACCTCAAGTACCATGACGGAGGGCGGGCCTGCAGAGGTAGGGGGGCACGGTGCATGCCATCCCTCTCTGCCTGTCACTTCGGAGGACTGCAGGGGCCTTCAGTGCTGTGCCTTTGCAAAGCCATTTCACTGCTCCGTCCCGGGTGGGAGGGAAGCGCAGTGTGACAGCCCCGCCCTAGGCACCACTGCCCAGGCTGGGCTCAAGCTCAGGGACCTGGGAGCTGATGCAGCTCATGGGTTCAGCCCCTTCTGGGTTCTGCTCACCTCGAGTGGGAGCCAAACCTCCTACCCCATAGCAGCTGCCTACCGAGGCCTCGGCCGAGAAAGGGGTTTCCCCGGACCTAGAGCCATGAATGAGGGGTGTTCCTCGGCTCTGCGTCACCGAGACCACGACAGGGCGAGGGGGCTGGACAGGAAGCTCAGCGAGCCGCATGCACTCGGGGCCTCAGCATTTTTCAAGGTCATGGCCAACGCTATTACCAAGGCAGCAGGAAGTGGGTGAGGCGTCTGGGAGAATGGAGGAAAACCACAGAACTTGAAGGCGGTTCAACATAAGACATGAACGTTACCGAGACAGAAAGGTGACTGTTGACAGTTGGTGTTAAGCCAGAACACTAATAAACCTGAACTCTTCCTAGATGTCCAGCAAATGTATTCAAAATACCACCTCAGAATCCATTTCACCTCGCGAGAGTCAAGCACATCATTTGGGGTTTAAAGCATTTAACGTGAACACAAGAAAAAGCTTTATATAAAATACTTTATTAGTGGTTTTCATTTCTTAAAAGTAACTTTATATTCATATGCTCTGTACCTCCCCCCACCCCACTGGGCTGTTTTCTTTTTTTGTTTGTACTTTTTGTCACATTCAAATTTAGCTGGCGTTGGATGGAAGCCTTAGCGTGTTTTGACTATGCTTTTGCCATCTGCACGGCAGGCCTGAAGTCAGGGCATTTTTCCTTTCCTTCTCGGAGTAAAGCATGAAAAAGGCACCACTCCACCGAGACAGGAGTGAGCTGAGCCCCCAGGCCAGGAGCCCCCGGGCCAGCTCTGGTGCCCTTTGCAAGGCGGTTGAGGGGAAGGGGCGAGGGCCACCCTCCCATCTCAGCTGTGTGGTGACAACAAGTCCAGAATGAATAGCAGCCATTAAGCTAGTATTGCATTTTATATCTAAAATGTATTTTCATGTCCATTTGTACACTATGAATGGAGGCAATGTGGCAAAGCAAGAAAGTGGACACTTTGGGGTCAGCCTGGGGCTCAAATTCCAACTCCGCTCTTTCCTGACCCTGGGATGGAGGACCTTCCTGCCCCTCTCCCGGCCTCTGCATCCTGCACCTCCAGAGTGAACAGCGTGATGCAGTCATGGGTCCCCTCCTGCCTGCCGCACTGGAGGGCAGGCCGGTGGCTGAGTCCCCTCCCCCTGAGACCCCAGTGCCTAGGACAGCACCAAGCATGTGGGTGGTCAATCTACGTTTACCGAGTAAACAAACAGAGGGATTCACAAGGCACGCAGTCAGTGCCCAGACTCTCAGAAGGAAAGATGCGCAACACCTTGAAGCTCAACTTTTTCTCTTCTCAGCGCAACAACCAAAGGTGACTCTACCTCACGACAGGGCCTGCCCCTGACCTCCTGGCAGTGCCTTTCTCAGGTGGGAAAAGGATCTTTCCGTGGTTCTCCAGGGTAAGGTTTTACCTAAAAGCTTATGTCCCTTTTCCTGGTCCCCTTTTACTTAAAAGCTTAAGTCCCCGCCAGGTGACTTATCAGATTCCAGAATCTTCCATGTAAATGTTTACACCGGTTTTCTTCCCTTCCCTGGGAGAGTGTCTCACTTCACCCACAGGGAACTTTGGGAGAATTGAATTCTCCCGCTGATATTCAAGGAGCATAAGAGAAAGGGGGGCACGAAATGCCCTGATAGAGACAGAGGTGAGAGTCTCCCAAGCTGGGGCTGATGCCGTCATGGGAGGGGGCAGGGGTTCGAATCCCAGGGTGCCCCCTTCTCTCCAACAAGTTTCATTTGAAAGTGGAATTCTGGGCCATTTTCACCTCTGCCAATAGCTGGAGAGACCAGGCATCTTTTTAGCCAAGCTTTCATCCTTCTAAATCAAGGTGCTCAATCCGAGAAGGACTATTAGAATTATTACATTCTGAAATCACTTACAAGAATTAGAATTGGGAAGCTGGCCTGTTTAAATGCTAATGTATCTACCTCTCAGACACAACTGGTTAGAAAAATAAGTCAACCAGTTGCTTGGATGTGATCTTAGGCCCTTGGAATAAGGTGTTTTATCAAATTGCCCTAAAACAAAAAGCGGAGGGCAAATATCTGGAGATCCAAACAGAGTAGCAGCATTTCAGTAAATGCTGGTAAGGGTCTCTAATGAAAAAGCACAAGCGGGGCGGGGGGGGGGGGCATGGACATTTGCTGCGGATGACAGACACTCATTCAGCATGGCTTTAGGTCCTTGTAGAAGAATCAGCCTGAGGTGCTCACAGTGTACTCACTACACTCCAGTTCGCAGCCTTAAAAAGTAACCCCTGTGTTACTTTGCTCGTGGGTTTGCCTTCTAGCAGTCTGGCAGCCCTCACGTCCCCCAAGATCTGCCCTTTGGGGGACCTCAATCAGTTCCTCATCTATTCAGGGACGAATACAATCTGCTAACAGTGGAAAACCGAAATGCAGGAAACATGAACCCCTACGGAAATCATTCCTTCTGAGGGCTGAGGTTTGCTTGGGAACTCGATTTTCAATCTAGAGGAATCTCACTGTTTCCTTCCGAAATTTCTGAGACCTGACACCGTGGGCTCAGCGAATGAGATGAAGCTGCCTGTGGAGTGGAGGGCGTCGGCCCTACTCAGTGTGGTTCCTGGCGTGCTGTCCTTACTAGGGTCACAGAGCCACAGCCAACAGGAAGGGCTTACTGGGAGGGGCAGAGGTCTTTAAATACTGACCTCGCCTGATGTAACTCTGAGGCATGATAAAGACTTTCTCGCCTTCCCAACTCTGTATTTCCCCAGGCTGTTCCCATGTGTGACGTCTTACAAGCAAATGTGTCTGGAAATGAAATGAAGACTTTTTATAAAAGCTAAGTTTGACCCTGGTTAAATAACTGAGTCTGGAAGGCCAAGCTATATTTGTGCAGGACAAGCAAACTGAAAAGTACATTTCAATATATCTTGACTAAGTTTCCTAAAAAGGATCTAAGGGTGAAAAGAGGATCTCTCAGCATTTGCACATCAAATCCATGTGTAAGTAAAAATTTAACGCTTTTTGTTCTCTGGAGTAGGATATAAGAGGTTTTGGAGCAGAACCAAGGAATCTTGGAGCTGAAAATGGCCTTGAAGGATATCTAGTGCTACCATTTACAGAAGAAGACACAGAGGGTCAGAGAGGTTCATGGATTTGCCTACAAAAATACCATCTTTCATAGGAGACCCCAATTCCAGGACAGTGACGTTCTGGAAGGGGAAAGCAGTTCCATTTTCATTCAGATGACCGTCTTTGGCCAGAACCGCTCCCCACCCTGCAGTCACTGCCTCTGACAGCTGGCAAACACACGGATGCCCTGTTGGGAAGTCAAGGCTATTTACCCTGCAGGTGCGGCCCCTGTTCCCGTACGAGAGAGAGGCACTGACATGATGACATCACTTGCAGGAAGGGGTGTCCGGTCTGCGGAGGCCACACCACCCAGCACTGGGAAAGGGGTGCAGTGAGGGCCGCAGGAGCCACACTGAGGAGACGGACTCCCGCGGCTCCAAGGGCACTGTGTGATGGAGCTGTGCATGCCTTGGCCACACTCAGTGTCCACGGTTTCTTGCAAAGGCCTTGGATTCTAATGAGGCCTCAGCATCTTCCCCTGTCATGTAGTTAGTCTTCTACCAGCCATACCTGCAGACCCCTCAGCGTTCATACCTGGAAGTCCCTACGCCCAGCTTTCGCAGGTGCAGTGGAGGTAGCTGACGTGAGATAGGAGGAAAGGGAAATGTTTGCAAAAACTCAACAGGGTTGATCTTCTGGAACTTTCTGAGGCAAAATTAAGGTGCTCAGAGAGTTAGGAAGAAAGAAGCAATGTATTTGGCTTAAAATAAAAAGCATGGGGAGAAATAAAAAACTTTGAAAGAATTGGCCAATTTCACCTGACAACGTTTTGTACAACTTTTTGAAATGTCTGCACGGCTTAGCACACCACACACAGTTCCAAAGTCTCCTCTCCGCCTGGAACCTGCCTTGGCGTCTTCTCCTAAGTTCTGTCTATACATGAGGCCAGCTCAGCGATTCTGCAAAACCCCTTATACCTCTAAACAAAGTATGTTATTTACCCTGAATAATTCTCTTTAACAAGTTCTAAAAAGATACAGCTTCTTAAAATGAACGAAATTCATTGATTTTTGGCTTGGAAAATGACTGCTCGTTGGAAAAAGACAAACCGTAGAAAGACGAAAACTATGAAAAACAACAGTCATAAGATGGAACCGCTGCACTCTTTGCCTTTCTCCCCCAGGACGGCTCCCTGCCCAGCGGCCAGCTGAGGGGCTGCTCGTTTCCCCATCCGAGACCAGTGTCACCTGGGTCATAAGGAAGAATTTTACCGAGGAGGCCTCTTCTCACCAGCTTTGTTGCAGTTTTAAATTCTGCCCCAGTGGTGGTATTTTTAAATTCTGCATGTAAAAAAATTCCTTTCTATATCTTCTTCTTAGTTAAAGCTAGAAAGGGTAATGGAGAGAAGACCTGACCCAGCTGGGCAGGGCAGTTGAACACTTGGCACCCGCAGACCAGGCGCGGTGGCTCGGGGTTGGGTCACAGTTGTCCCTTTGTCTGCAGGCACAGGCTTGCCGCCATGATTCTACAAGATGCCCTTGGCCACAATGTCTATTTCTCTTCTTTTCTGGGATGCAGGTGCTTTACCTCTCTGCCCGGATTTTGTACCTCAGGACGAAATAGGCGATGAGGCGCAGGGAGATGAAGAAAATACCCAGGACAACGAAGTCCAGATAGAGTTTGGCGTTCTCCACGTCCAGCTCCCTCAGAATGGCCTCCGACTTCTGAAAGTGGCAGGTCTCGTCAATGTCACAGTGCAGGTCCTCTCGGTCGAGGCCGTAGATGGAGAGGATGACCCCTTCGAACCCGTACCTGGGGAGGAAAGCGCCCCTGTGAGGAAGGCTGTGTCCCGGGAGACCAGACGCCTCCCCATGGCCCCTGCCCCACCTCTGTCTGCAGAGGGTAGAACAGCAGCCGCCTTCTCCGGCCTCCCGGTTGGCTCCTTTCCCGAACGGGCTGAAATACTCCCTAACCTGCAGCATCTTCCCAACATAAACACATGCAACAGCTTCACTACATTTTTTTCCAGTTTCATTTTCTCCAGAATCTCCACCAAAAAACCATACTGAATGAATTGTAGGCATTTGTTCAGCGATGAAATGAATGGAAAGCCACTTTGGTTACATGTGATACTACAAACTGTTTTAAAGTTGGAAATAATAAAGGGTCGGACAGGCTTCCACGCCCTGTGCAGCACTTTAATAAAAGATTTCTGTGCTGTCTACCATTCTGCTCCAGCCCTACACGGTCAGAACAGAAACACAAATTCTGAGAAGAAAGACGTGGGTTTCAGATGTCTTGGTATTGGCGTGCACAGAGCTTGCTGAAACTCTGTACAGGCGCTTTCTTCCCATTCTGTTTTCCCGAACAATACCCCTGGGTCTGAACTGACATTCTAGAAAAGAAAAGCTTGTTCCTGACTTCAGATCTGTGTGTCACATGGACCTGCTACAGCTGGGCAGAAAAGCTCTAAAGATAAGCATGCCCGAGGACCAAGGGCCAAACAACCTGGGCACAGAGCACACCATCTGATGGCAAGAGCCCGAGTGCGGGATACTCTTCTCCAAAGATATGCGGAGGCTTACATCATGACTTGTTTCCCCCTGGATTTCCTTTTAGGGTTTATGACACTCAGAAACCCGTATGAGCACTGCTTGTTTCAGAGGGGGTTGATGTGCCTAAAAGGTGGGAACGCTCCCCGCCCCCCAAGCAGTTCTCCAAAGCCCCAGAATACAGGGCGCACCCGGGTTTCTTCGGGCCTGAATCATTGGTACTTATCTTCTCCTTGTGTGTGTGTGGTGGTGAGTGTGGGGCACACGACACTAGGAAAAGATAAAAGGAATCATGACGGCATTTAGCCGACAGCCAGAACGTGGCTTTGTGAGCATCTCCACAACAGTCCCCTTCCTTCAGTCATTGTGAAGCCCCGAGTTATAGAGCCCCCCCACCCCCGACACCCATGCTACCTGACGTAGGAGATGTAGGACATCCACTGCAGGTAGGTTGGGATGGTGTCAAAACTGACAAAAAATCCTGAGAAGAGGAGGACAGGGATGGCCGTCACAGGACCCACGAAGGTTGCCACCTAGTGGGGAGGGGGCATAAAGAGAGCTTAGAGTCCCATCCAGCTTCCTTCTCAGGTGGCCCCTGGACGCCATATTCCTGGACAGCCACGTGGGCAGCTGGGAAAGGACCAGCTTTCAGGATGGATCTTACAAGGGCCAGGGTGGCACAGAGACGTGTCTGGTTTGAGTGACAAGCAGCCTGTTTGAGGTCACATGATTCACCACAGATCTGGCTGTTTTTAAGGAACAGCCTGGCCTGAGTCTCCCTGAAGCCACAGAGGTGCAGAAGCTGCAAATGCATGTGAGTTTGGCAGGTTGGGGGGCAGGGTGGTACCAGGTGTAGAAGGGGCACATGGAGAGACTTGGAGTGGGGTGGCAATGAGGGGCTCTAAGGGATGGCCAACTAGATTCCCCCCTTGGTCTCCAGAACTTGGCCTCCAAGCCAGCTGCATGACCCTGATCAAATCATGTTGCCTCTTTGGGCCTCAGTGTCCCCACCTGTAAGATGGGCTTATGCTTGGGACTAAACAAGCTATTAGGTGGGAAGCATGGAGAACAGCACCTGGCATACAGTAGGAGCCACATAGGGGCACCTGTGCTGTTGATGTGCAAATCCTGACCAGCCAGGACAATGCAAGTCCTGCCCTGGGTTTTGACCTGGTGAAGCTGGTCTAGGAAGTTAGGGCAGAACCAGGAGGAGGGCAGGGGCTGCGTGTCAGCCTTGGCAGAGAAGGGAGGCCTGTCCCGCGGTGTTTCCTGGGCTGCTACCTGCAGGGACGTGGAGGCAGCTCCGATCAGCAGGCCCAGGGACTGCGCCACCAGTGAGGTCATGGTGCCCAGCGCGGCAAACAGGACGAAGCGCACGGCGTCAGACGGCTGCGACGTCATCCAGTACACGATGCTGCAGTAGGCCACGGGGAACATGATCTGGAAACACAGGGGCCGTCACCTCAGGGAAGCAGCTCGGCCTCTCCCACCCGGGTCTACAGGGGCGACGGAGAATTCTTGCCCCTCTTCAAGGACGCGCCCTTCACTTACGTACCTGGAAGGGGACGTCGGCCATGGTCTTGGCCAGGTAGTAGGCCTTCAGGCTGTACCAATAATTCAGGTGTTCCCGAAGAAACACGCCCATCTCCAGGGGAACTAGGAGACAAGGGAATGGAAGACGGTCAAGCAGACGTGCCCGTGTGCATAGCCCTGCGCAGGCTGCTCCTGGGCTCTCTGTGCCCTGGCTGGCCTTTGCTGAGGTGTGCACATTTCCACACTTATAGTACTCAAGGTGTGGATGGAAAGGGGTGGAATGATTGACCAGCTGGGGCAATGGCCGACCATTTTAATAACACGAAGAGTCACTGAGTGGAGAACATCTATGCAGGGACTGAGCGTTATTTTAGTGATTCACGTAAGCAATTTACTGCCTAACTTATTCTCCTGGAATAACTGAAACAGTGTCATTCCTTCCCGTGGGCAAGACCTTGACAGCTGGTCTTGGAAATTCTGGGCCATTTAGAGAGGCAGCATGGTGTGGAGGAAGTGCTTATGCTGGAGCTCTGCTGAAGCCAAAGCTTCTCTACTGAGCCCAGAGGGTCCCAGAGTGCTCTACACCGCAAACAATCAGGACGGGCATGGAAATCCACCCAGAGTGGCATTATCCACTCACTGCTTGGCTGTACCGGGGCTGTCTCAATCATTGGACGAGGGAAGCAGTAGAATTTGAGGGGACCCTGATTAGAAAACCTTTTAGAAATCTGTGTTATCTGCCTTCCACATGCTTAAAACCCCCATTCCCCCCATCAGTGATTCATTCCTTTGGCTTGAACATGGTATGTATTTTCTTGTCTAACAGAAATTACAATAACGCCTACCTCTGTCAACAAAGAAAATGGTATTTATACAAAATAAAAACATGACACTGTGTGTTCAGAAAACCCATCATCTCTTGGCCAAGCCGTGACATCAGTCAAGGGTTGGAGTGACAGATAATGGAGGAGAGGTGGGTCTGTGGCCAGTGAGGCACTCACACGTGAGCACGGTGGGCATGAGGGCCGCGAACATGAGGAACAGCATGGAGAAGAAGAGGAATCCGGAATTACTCAGGACTTTCTTGGCTTCGTTCCCAATCCCCAGGTAGAGCAGGCCGATGAGCAGGCCAATGCCGATGTGAGACGTGATCCGCAGGTGCGTCAGGACCTGGGGGGGGACACAGCTCTGACTCACACGCCAGGGAGGGCAGGCTCGGGCAGCGACAGAACCGGGGGCAAGGCCTCCGGAGGCAGCACCCTGCTTCACATGCCCCTTCTCCTCCAGAAAGACAAAGGAACACACACACACACACACACACACACACACACACAGCATTTTGTTGCTGTTAAAACAGACCTATTCCAAAATGGCAACCTTCAGAGGAAAGGACAAGAGACAATGGTGGGGAGGAGGACAGAGGAAGGATAGATCAAAGGCCTACACTTGAAGAGCTCCAGCCTGGGTTACTACAAGCCCCTCCATCTTTCAAACTCGGTCCCAGAGGCCCACGGAACACCACCCCTCCTAAGCAGGCTGTCAGATTGTCCACGCTAAAGGGTGGCTATTATCATGGTTCCTAAGCATTCACTACCTCCTCCCTGAAAAGCCTCAGTGCAACTCGCCGTGCCTCCCTGAGGGAGGGACACAACACCTGGTGTCACACTTGGCCCCATGACTGACTTTGGCCAGTGGGACGTGAGCACGAGTAACACGTTGCCGCCACGAGTGACACGTTGCCGCCATGAACCAGAAGTTTTAAGGGCTGCCATTTCATTCCTTTCTCGCACTTCCCCTTTGTCACGTTCTAGAAAGGACCTGTTCCTCCATGCTGGGTCCCAGGGTGAGAAGCTGTGGGGCAGAGCCACAACACTCAGCCACCAACAGGTCACAGGAGTGAGACAGGAATCGTTATTGTCATAGCCACCTGGCATTTGGGGAGCATTTGTTACAGGAACAACACAGAGTGAAAGCTGACAAGTGCAATGGAGGAACAACTATCTGGAAGTTCAGTCAGGACAAATAAAGCAGAAAACGGCCGACAGCTTCCTTTACTACGAGAGATGATTGCGAGCAAGCTTACCGAATCCCTCATGATACTGAGAAAAGTCCGTTTGAAGAGGATGCAGAACTGAGTGAGGCAGCTGGCTGAGAAGCTGTGGCAGCCTTCCATGGACGTGGAGTCCTGAGGACATACCCGAGAAGGGAGAGGAGGTGAGACTCCTGGCCTGTGACATGTTTCCGTGCAGCCGGCTGCAATGCAGCACACGGCTGCCCCGGGAACCGGGGGTGGGCATTACCTTTCTGCGCCCCTTTAATCGTTTTGCCTGCTTTACCTCTTCAGAGGGCCGGTGCCATAGGAAGGGGTTCACCTCAGCCTCGCCCCCAGGCTCTCTCCTGTAGTCGGAGTCACACATGCCCTCCCGGACGGCTCTCACCAGGCGGCCATTCTGATCACCATACTCGCCGGACGCCACCTCCATGACTGCGTGAGACACAGATGTGTGTGGTCAGCCAGCCCCAGGACAGGCGCCCGACATTACTAATGTGAATTGGGGGTCCTTTCATTTCTCAACAACACAGTCCTGAGTCCAGCAGGAATATTTTTAAGTGATTACAGAGGAGCTGCTGGATGATCACCATACGATGAAATCACTTGGCAGCCAATGTTCTTTCAGTTCTAAAATGCCCAGCAAGGCCATTTCTCACGTGCCTCCCCTACTACCTTAGGCGCCCGTCCACGCTGGTCGGCTACTTGCAATAGGCACTCAAGCCTCTGCAGTGGAGCTGGGAGATGAGTGAATGGAGCAGGATTCCTGATTGGAGAGCTGGCATTTTGCACATGAGGTCTGGCATGAGTGATGAGAGTGGTGGCAGTGCAGCAGGACCATGGAGAAAGGGGTACCCGGGGCCCCGAGGTGTGCTTGGCACGCTGGGAACATTGAGGTCGGGGACCATCAGCCCCAACTCTGAGATCCCCAGGGAGAGTCTCCTCCACTGGCCCTGGCTTGCTCCACCGTCACTCCTTGGCCCTGGGCATCAGGCCTCCTCAGCACTCCAGACCCATTCCAGGTCCCACTCTGCCCACTTCTCTCCTGGTTCCACACCCCCAGGGTGACAGGCTCTTTCCTATCCGCCCACCTGCTCTCTCCCAGTCCATCTTCCCTCTCATACCCCACATCCTTCCTGGTGAACCCTCTGGCCCCTCACCTCAGTAGCATTCTAGCTAATGCCCGGAGTCCCAGGCTTTGATTTCAGGCTGCACGTCCCTCTGGCAAAGGCGGCTCTCTGGTCTCCCCAGGCCTGAACAGGAAGTCCAAGTCTCCCCGATCCAGTCAGAAACCAGGATACGGTGACCCCACCAGGACCTCATCACCACCAGTGCCATATGAGCCCAGTACTACCTGCTCCACTGGTCACTCACACTCGCCCCTCCAAAGGGCCACTCTGTCCTCACCTCATCTTCACGTGACATTAAGGATATAGAAGCCACACTCTAACCTTTCTGGGACCTCCCCGAAGTCTGATGCATCCTAGTTCTCCTCCTGTCTGCCCTTCCCTCAAAGTTCTCACCTCTTTACGGGCTTTGGACCTCACCACCCTCCCCCTGCTCGGCAGCACCTGTCCACACTTCTCTCTCCTGAATGAACACGAAACGGTAAACCCGCCACACTCACTGCCTCTCCAAGGTGCTCGAGACTGCCCTTTAAACAAAGCCCTCACCTCCCTCCAGATCAAAGCCCACTTCTCGTAAGAGAAGCATTTCCCAGGAACAGTGGCTCATGGAACACAATTTGGGAGCTGATGTTGCAGCAAATTAGGAACCCTAAGATATGTTTGAATAAAAAAACAACTGAGCAAGAAGAGCTAATTAATGACCGGGGCTGGCCCGGTGGCTCAGGCGGTTCGAGCGCCATGCTCCTAACTGCCGGTCGATTCCCACATGGGCCAGTGGGCTCTCAACCACAAGGTTGCCAGCTCAATTCCTCCAAGGGATGATGGGCTCCGCCCCCTGCAATTAAGACTGAACATGGCACCTTGAGCTGAGCTGCCTCTGAGCTCCCCGATGGCTCAGCTGGTTGAAGCACATCCTCTCAACCCCAAGGTTGCCGGTTCGACTCCCGCAAGGGATGGTGGCTGTGCCCCCTGCAACTAGCAACTGGCAACTGGACCTGGAGCTGAGCTGCGCCCTCCACAACTAAGACTGAAAGGACAACAACTTGACTTGGAAAAAAGTCCTGGAAGTACATACTGTTCCCCAATAAAGTCCTGTTCCCCTTCCCCAATAAAATCTTTTTAAGAGCTAATGACCAAGGAGGAGGGTTGGAGTGGGTCCAATACTGTTTCCTGAAATTCATGTGCACCTGGAACCTCAGAATGTGACCTTATTTGGAAAAGGTTCTTTGCAGGTATAATTGGATGAAATTATCCTGGATTTAGACCCCTGAATCCAATGAATGGTGTCCTTATAAGAACACAGAGGTCACAGAGTTAAAAGCCATGGGAACACAGAGGCAGAGATTGGAGTGATGGGACAACCCAAGGAATACTGCAGCCACTGGAAGCGGAAGAGGCAGGCAGGACCCTCCCCTGGAGCCCTGGGAGGAAACCTGGCCCTGTCCACACCTTGACTTCCGGCCTCCAGAACTGCAAGGGAATGCATTTCTGTTGTCTAGGCCGCTCAGTCTGTGGTGCTTTGTAGCAGCCACCCCAGGAAGGCAGGATGGAACAGCAAGGACGGGACCCCAAGTACAGTGGCCGAAGGGGAGAATGGGACTGGTTGGGGTTGAACAACCCGGTGGTCTAGTAAATATGAAGTTTGAGAGAAAGAGAAGGCAAGAGGAACAGAGCAGGATTAGGGAGGAGCAGATCTTTCTTTTAAAAGGTTATTTCTTTTTAGAAATAACTTCCTTTAAACTGGGGCCTGACACAGCAAAATGTTAGGAAATGTTATTCCTAGCAACAGCTCCCCTGTAATAGTTCCCAGACATTTTTATCTGGAGAAAAGACAATCTTTTTTTCTGATCTTAAAAGTTTCACCACAGGATGTCACTTAAACCATTTGTAGATAATCAAGTAATTCCTGACTTGGGGGTTCAGGTAAAAGTGGAAAAAGCAAGAATGGAAAAAACAAAACAACAACAAAAAAGCCCCTTGGTTTTCCTTCTAGCTAGTAAAGGCTCTACTTACCAAAATCGGCTGGGTTGTGGTAGGTTGGGCAATTCAGACCTAAATCCCTCAAATATGGTACAAGATTGGAGACTTTTCCCCGGTACACACATTGTCCTTGACTAAGGACATAAAGCTGGAAAAAAGCAAGGAGAGGGAAAACATCAAGACTACCTACTTCCGTAAAGCAACAGGTGCTCTCAATCCACCCATCCTTCCACCCATCTTTCATCCATCTATCCACCCACGCAACCATCTACCCTTCCACCCATCCATCCACCCACCTACCCATTTTACCAACCACCCAATCTCTCTCTCTCTCTCTCTCTCTCTCTCTCTCTCTCTCTCTCTGTCTCTCTCTGTCTCTCTCTGTCTCTCTCTCTCCATTACCTCCTAAGGACTTTTAAAGTTCGAAGAGAAATCCATCATAAGTCAAGAAAACTAAAGATATCATGTGGCCAGGACTAATTTTATTATGCTGCTTTTTTCCACACTAACCACCTACTAAGGAAAGATTTTGGAGCCATATATATTTTAACTCTTTGGGCTTTTTTTGTTTTTGCTCATAATATGAAAACCTAAAATTTATAAAATATATTATACAAATAAAATAACCTGTCATTTAATTCAATAAAACAGGTGGTCCCCCATTGTAACAGGGGAGGTAATGAAGCCTCAGTGTTGCCAGGGGCTCACAGGAGACCCTGTGGCCAGATGTCAGCCCAGAGAGAGGACCCTGACCAGCTCATCCTACCCCTTCCTGCCCCCACAGACCCAGCCACCTTAGTTGTTTATGGCTTCAAAGTTTTATGAAACATAACACTGAAGGCCACTCAGAAATGAAGGCACCCCCACGAGCCAACGGGAGTCAGTTTCTCCCTGGTGGACCCCACGGGGCCTGTGTACCTGGTCGAACAGCTCGAAGAGCTTGGCGCTAGGCTGGTGGATGGTGCAGATGATGGACCGTCCTCCCTGAGCCAGTCCTTTCATTAGGGAGACCACCTGGAAACAGGAGGCGCTGTCCAGGCCACTGCAAGTCAAGGGGCACCATGAGATGCCTGTGGGACCCCCAAACCATGCCCACATTCAAAGCTCACTGGATAGGTCTGTGTGCAGGCCTGAGCCCATGGGTGTCTCCCAGACTCAGACAGGGAGAGGGGGGCAAGTGAGACTACTGCTCTGTGACCCTGAATAGAAGGAGAAAGAGATGGGGGAGGCAGGGCACACAGCTCCCCCTCCTGAGGCTACAGTAGGGGCCCCGTAAAACTGCTGGTGGAGGGGGCAGGGTTTGTCCCTGGCTGCTCCTGAATACCTTGTGGGCTCGTCAAAGAACATGACCGGAGGGTTGTTCACCAGCTCCAGCGCGATGGCCAGGCGCTTCCGCTGGCCGCCCGAGAGGCTTCCGGTCCGCGTGTTGGCACAAGACAGCAAGCCCAGAGCCGTCAGGATCTCCTTGACCTGGGGGGAGAGCAGAATGGCCGTCAGGGACCTCCCCCCATACCTTGTCACCACCAGGGCCCACGTGGAAACCTGTCACCTCCCTAGCCCAGCTCCCAGACACACAGACGGATGTGCCCGGTCACCCGGAGATGAACGGATCATCAGGTTTCTGACCAGCACAAAGGGACGGCCACTGTGACGGTTAAATGAGAGAATCAATCAAAGTGCGTAGCACATGTAAACATTTAATTGATGGCAGCTGTTAATGAGACAATTACTAGTGACACAGCTTCTGTAGACACATAACCACACAGGCCGGGCCTCTCGGAAAGAAGGAACGGGGCCCCCTTGGCACTTGTCAATAGGAAAACAAGGTCTCTGAAGGGGCAGCAAGGCGATAAAAGTGCTTGAAGCAGCCAGTCCCTCCCACAGCGGCCCGCCGATGCCTGCCTGGGCTGCAGGCTGGCGAGCAAAGTCTGAACAGCCCACTGCACTGAGCCCTCCCTGTCTGCTCCCAATTGTCAATCCAGTATTGACGCAGGGGACCCGAGGTCAGCAGACTTCAGGGCAGGCTGTGGCGCCCGCTTCAGCTGCAGCGTTAAGGGTCCGGCCCAACATCTTCTCAGTCTTCAGCCTCCCTGCCTCCAGGCCAGCCTCACCTCCCAACAGTCCTGCCAGAATTCGCCTGGCCATCATCCTGGCCCCAGGTGGCCCCTGGGCCTGTATGGGTGGACCCAGTCCAGCGGCTTCTCTGGGGAGATGAGGTCACCCAAAAGGAGAAAGAACTCACAAGAAAGAAAATTTCCATTTTGGTTCTTGAATTACTAAAGCACGGTCAGGACAAAATGTGGCTTTGGTGACAGGAAGAGCCAGGGACTGCTGCTTCATGGGCCAGGAAGCAGTAGGTCAGACAGGCCTGGGTTTGAATCCTACTCAGCCTCTCCCTTGTTGATCCCAAAACCCCACCCCACTACCTCTTCTAGAATGCGGTGCCGTTGAAGGACACCAAGCCAGGAATAAGGTCAGTGACGTCACCCAGCAAAGACCATCAACGTGGGGCAGGTGGAGAGGGCTCTTCCTGGCACACTTCCTCTCCCATGCAGGTGGTTTATCTGCTGGCTTTCTCAGAATGATAAGGCTGGCAAGGTCTTCTGGAACCACAGGCCAAAGTGACAGGATAAAGAGTCACACTGGTCATTCCAGGCCTGCTTTGGGACCATCCACAAACATGGCACATGCCCTTTGCCTGTCTGCCTCTTGTGGCTGAGCGTCCCCTCACCCCACATGCCCTCAGCCGCCACAGACAGGATGCTGGAAGCAGACACAGGCCAAAGGGCGGTGCCTTCCCTTTTCCTGCCCTGCTAGCTGGAGCGTTTTCTCCAGCATTCTCTCAAGAGTGACGCTCTGCAGGCTGGTTTTGTTTGAAAACTCATCAGAGAGAACAATGTGTGGTCTGAAGATGTTGCTCCCAAGGAGGACCCCTCCCTTGGGGATCTCAGGGCAGAGGCTGCTTTTCTGGGAAACAAGGAAGGCCTGACAGCACATTCCTCTCCAGCCAGAATAGTCCATCCTATTGTGTTGCCATGCATGGAGCTGCAAGGAAATGAGTCAGGGCAAGCGATGGGCTGTCTTGCCCTTGAAACAATCACACAATCCTGCTGCTGGATTATTGGAGGAGGTGGGACCTTCCCATGGCTGAGGAGCAGGAGGATGGTGGGCCGGCCCAGGCTGGGAGCTTCCGATGAGAAATGTGTGCAGGAACCAAGGACACCTGTCAGCCCTGCAGGGGTGGCTCACTGCCTTGTTCAATTTGGCAGCAGTTGGATCTGAAGAGAGGTTCAAGGCTCTCATTCCCTTGGACGATTCAGCCACATAGTCCGGCAAGATCCCGACCGAGTGGAGGTAAACCCAGCTGACAATAGCACGAGGCTCTCTACTGGTGTGTGTCTTACAGGCCAGGTGTGTGGAGGACATGCCCTTGCAGGAAACACCTCCGTTCTCTACCAAGAAGGCCATCTCGCAGCTGTCGCTTCTGCTCAAGCAGGCAGGGCGGGTTCCCTGGCTCCCATCAAGACCCTACCCAACGGGACATCACCAAGCAGCTAGCCCGTCGGGGCGGGAAGCTGCCTCTGAAGAGCACCACGTGACAGACATGGTTCAGGAGGCAAAAGGGGTTGCTGGCTATGCTGCAGCTGAGAAGCGCTCACTTGTCCTCCCAGCCCTTCAGCAAAGTTGCTTTCCCCAGGCCCCTCTTCCAAAATGGAGAGGCTGGTCCGTGTGGGTCACGCTGCCGGGAAATCCCAAGCGGCCCACTTACTCATGGATCACGCCTGTTCTGTGCAGCTCAGAGATGGTAAAGACATCATCTCATTCAGCATCATGCTGCTCTGAAGGCAGGTGGGGCCTGGCCTTCCGTCCCTTGTTACAGACGAAGAGGCCCAGAGCGCTAGAGGCAGTGGCCCGTGGTTATGCAGTGTGTCTCGGGAGGCCAGGCTGAAGGGGGTCCCCTTGTGGGCTTCGTCCCCCTTTACGACAGGCCCTCTGCACGTGAGCAAGCTCCTCTGCCCTAACTCATGTGCTCACCCGCACCCCCACTCCTGTACTGTGTGATCCCTGAATATAAACAGAAACGGGTCCTCCCTCTTCCTGCGCCCGCTGTATCTGCTTCCCCGCAGTGAGTCTAAGGTGCCCGTTCTGAAATGAGTAGTGGTCCTGCAGGGCTCTCTGCTTTCAACCTATGACATAAAGTCACAGCCCAGCCCTCCGCCTTCACAAAGGGATAGAAACATGTGTGCTTCCCACGTTTTCTACTTCTCTGCTTTCGGGCTCCATTTTATTCCTTTCAGTCTCAGGATAGAAGAGCTCCACGTGAACCGGCAGCAACATGGTTCACTCGTCACAGAAATCGGGCTCTCCCACCTACACTGTGTTGTGAACCCTCCCCCCGGTTCACGGGCTGAACCCTAAGAGTTGTGGGGTGTGCACTGGGGCAAAGAGAGGAGGACCCTGAAAGTGCCAGCGTTTTTTTTCATACCCAGGTGGTTTACATTTACGTAACAGTAACTGATGTGGGACAGTAGAGCGTAAGTCAGGTTGCTATTCATATTTCCTTAGCACGTTTAACTGTATCCTGTCAATCATTCCATTTTTCATCAATACATGAAGGGCCGCGTTGCCCCATTGGTGCTAACCCTGCAGACCTTGCCTTCCCGCGGCTGGACTGTGGCTCTCCAACAGTCTTAGGAAGCAAGATAGTATTATGTGAGTGGAACGTCACCAAATTCTGTGCTCACATGAACAGCCCACGAGCACTCGCGGTGGAGAGCAGGGAAGCTGGGTTTCCATCAGGCAGTGTGTAATAGGAGCCAGCCCTCCCCGCACTGAGTGGGGTTTTCTGGTGCTCCCTGCTCCCTGGGATTTTAGGGAAACGAAAAAAGTGATGAAAAGAACTAGAAGGAGGTCTCAGTCACCCTAGAAACATGTTTATTTTATCTTTTCAAAGGCTGGTTGATAACACGTGAGAACCAAATTTCTCCTTGCAAGTGTGTGTGGGTGGAGGCTGGTTATTTTAAATGAATGACTAACCCTCTTCACTGTCAGAGTTTTGTAGAAAACAATGGCGTGTGAAGCGTATCAAACACTACAAGGGCAGCACTGGGGCCGAACCGAAGATTCCAGGCCGGTGACCGCAGAGTCCTTGCTATGCTGCTGTGGCAGCATCTGGACGTGAGAGTCGGGCCCAGGCTCTTGCTGCAGAGTGGTCACTCCTGAGCTCTGGATGCCAGGCTGGAGTGCGCACTGGGCTGTCACTGTCCCGCACACAGAAGGCTAAGGACAAACCAACAAATCCAGCGCCCAAAAGTCCGTCCCACATGTTTGCCTAATGGTTTCCTGGACCTTCTGGACCCCTTGTGGCCCCGAAGCACACACTTACCATCTCTCTTCTGCCTTCGTCCTTCTCCTGGAGCTTCAGGTGTGCAGATACCTGCAGGGGACGAGGACAACAGTGTGTACTCAGGACAGACGGCCATCGGCAAGGCAAACCTCACATGCCGTATGGTCGGCCAGGAGCCCCAGTGGCCGGGGCACTGCCCTTGGAAGTCTTGGCCTCCCACCTCCCTCGGCCCAATGAAGGTGGGGTCTAGGACGCACAGTGCGTGTCCGGGACACTTCCTATTCTCTCAGTCGAATTTGCTGCTGTGCCATGAGAGCAGTAAGATGTGGGCAACTGAGAGAGAAGGAAACCCAGGCACCAGGGGCTTGAAGACCAGCGGTGTGTATTCGGGAACTTCACAAGCCACCTTTTTAACCAGTGCTGGCTTAAAGCTACCCATTGCTCATCACGGCGTGTTTGAGTATTTATACCACAGGAATTGGCAAGTGATGCCTTGCAGGACTCTGGTTTTGTTCGAGATCCTGTTTGCCAGCACACGCCCCTGAGCCTGCGTGGTAAAACACTGAGTAGCCATCATCACGCCCAGGGTCTGCCTTGGTTCTGCCCTGCCGACTTCTGTGGCTTTGGGAGACAAGGAGTCTCAGTTTCCTTATGGGCACAATGGGGAGGTTAGAACCTCCCACCAGGGAGCTGGTGAAGTTGCCGTGAGAATCAATGAGCGACTGAGATGAAGGGGAGAGTGGGAAAGAGGCCACGGTCCAGGCATGGGTAGGCTTAGGCCAGGCCAGCTGCTTGCCCTGTGACACCAAGTGTCACTTCTCGATTGGCCTGCTGGTTGTAAGGGTCAGAAGCAGCCTGCGAAAATGCACAACCTGCAGCTGGTAGCCTGTAACAATACTACGTGTGTGACAAGACCTCGAAGGGTGAAAGGTCTCACAGCCTCAAGGTCAAAGGATTCTTCAAAGGCATTGTGAAATTCTTAAAGTCAAAGTCTCATTTAATATACTCTGAAAACAAACAGATTTCACAGCAGAGCCTGGTAACAGGTTAGGGAGAGGAGGCAGGTGACAACAGAAGTCACCAACGTTGTCTGCAAAAGAAAGCAGAGACTGAGTCGGAAATCAAAGGGACTTTTCTGAGACAAGTAACCAAGTGCTTCATTTAGTAACTCACAGAGCAGCTAAGCTCTGCTCCCCCTAGACGAGATGAACTAGCATTGAAGGAGCCTGCGAGGGTGTTTACTAAACTGACTGCTGTTTGTGAGATCTTCCGAAGTCCCTTGTGCCCCCAACAGAAGCCCTGTTTGGAGGCTGGGAAAACAATCAGGCCACCAGTGCATGTGCCTTCTCGGGAGGCCAGCCTGGGGGAGAGGTCTCCCCTTACTTACGGGACACTCAGTACCAGGGACGGCGACAGAAACAGCTCCACAGGAGCCTCTCTTTCTGCTTTGCCACAAAGCAGATTAGGGAGCAGATCACGTATCTGACACCTTACCCCACTTCCCTTTGCTCAGATTCCCTGGGAATTGCCCTTGGGACAAAAAGCTGGGCAATTGCCACTCTCGGACACCACAGGGAGGAAGCTTTGCCCAGTCCCAGGCAGAAGCACCAGGCAAGACCTCTCCAGGCTGCAAAACCAGGGCGAACACACGCCCACTGACCAGCGCACAAGGCAGACAGGCTGAGAAGGTCCCGTAATGTGCCAGGAGCATCCTGGAGGCCCTGTGTTTGGCAGTGGATGAGGAGAAAGCACCAAGCAGCCCCAGCACAAAGCACACTGCTGAGCAAAAGGGCCGTCAGGGCCCCTCCCTCCTCCTCTCAGGGGGAGGCATTCTGGCAGCTCCCACTGCCAGGACTGGTGGGTGTGGGCCTGTCCGTGGGCTGGGCCTTTTCAGACACTGGCCCTGGAAGCCCAGGTCACAGCACTTGGCTGGGTCGCAGTCTGTTCAAAGAGCAGGGTGGCCAGGCCACTCCGTTCCCAACTGTACAGGACGCCCTGGGCTTGGCACTTGACTCCGGAGGCTGCCTTTCTCATGTGCTTTCAAGGGTTACATGTTTGATGCCTGTGTTGGGCTGTGTGCGCGCAGGGCCTGGGACCCAGTAGGTGGGCAGCAAACGCTGCTTTCACTCCCCCTCCCGGCAGACAGGCCAGTCAGAGGGGCCATAACCTTGTCACCAGGTTGACTGGAACTTGGGCCCAAACAACCGGAGGATGGCTGGTGGGAAGGACAGACCCTGGGTTGGTGGCGCAAGGATAGTGGTCACCCTGGGAATGGTCACCGATATCAGTTTGGTCAGTAACCTTCTCAGACACTTGACCTTGACTTTGCCATCCCAGGTCGGTGAGAACCCAGGGTCTTGGGGTTTATTTTCCATGAAGTTGTCCAAATGGCATGACTGGTATCAGAACTCCACTGGAATAGGGGTGCTAACTACTGCAGGCAGCTGGGCAGAACCCCCCACCCCACGCTGGGTGCTGGGCGCTGGGTGCTGCGCCCTCTGTTGGAGGAGAGGGGGCTGGGGCAGGAGCACAGGCGGGAGGGGCCGCTCACCATCATGGCCTCCTGCACGGTGAGATGGGGCAGCAGCATGTCGTCCTGCATAATGTAACAGGACACCTTCCGGAAGCAGCGCAGGTCGCGGGGCATGCCGTTGATGAGAACAGAGCCCTTCATGCCAGTCTCCCTGCAAGGCCCGGAGAGGACACGTCAGCCCAGCCCCTGCTCTCCTCCTCCGGGCCCGGGGAGGGATGAGAGAGAGGCAGCCCCTCCCAGCATCCTCCCTGCAGGACCGTTTGTTTGCCATAGAGACAGCGAGGGGCAGGAAGAGGGGAGCAGGGGCAGCCCCAGCCCTCACAGGAAGGAAGTGTGCAGAGACAATGCCCAGTATGGACGGAGAGGGGAAGGGGAGTGGGGGCCTCTCTGGGATGGCACGTCTGTAACAAGTGCCCACTAAACACACCAACAAAGACATGCGTGGACGGTCCTCCTCGCAGCCAGGATGTCAGATGCACCCCTGGCTTGTGGGGGGTTCTAAGAGTGGCTTCTGAAGGACCCTGTGTAACCAAGGCTACACTCACTGCCCTAAAGGCCAAGACCCTGCTGTCCGGGGTGTGGCCGCTGCATCAGAACCAGCTCCCAAGTGCCTGGCTCGGAGGCTGATGGGGAGGGAGCACAGCAAGGGCCCTGGGCTCACGTGGCTCAGAGAGGGCGGCCTGGGCCTTGCATCCATTAGGCCAAGCACATGGTCCTTCTCTGTGACACAGGGAACAGGTGGGGGCATGCTGTGTGCACTGTGGAAACGGAAGGGGCACAGCCCGGCCCGCCACACTCACTCACTGCCTCAGCCCCAGGCCCACGAGCCTCCTTACTGCCCTCTGCTCTTCTGGGGGCCTCAGCTCAGCCCCAGGAGGGGGTGGGAGCCATCGCTATTCCACCCCAAGACCTCCCTCCCCTGAGCAGGAGTGACGTTTCCAGTCATGTGGCAGCGAGCAGGTGCTGCCTTTTGACCTTCCAATGTCATTCTCGTCAGGTTCCAGGGCCTCTTAGGGCTGACGGCGGGTGAGGACCTCGCTCCTCGGCTGGGCGTGCTCACCTGTATCCAGCCAGAATGTTCATGAACGTGGACTTCCCGGCCCCGGAGGGACCCATGATGGCCACCAGCTCCCCACTGTTGAATTTTCCAGAAATCCCTTTCAGAAGGGTCTTGTACCCTGCAAGAAGCAGATCACGTTCACTCTCCAACCATCACAGGACTCATTGGTTTTATCCTGGTGCTGCCCAAGCACACAGTACATTTGCCCACGGAGCCCAAGGCAAGATTTTTCACACCTTATACAATGCCGATTTCTGGGCAAGAAAACGGACCTCGTATCTTTTTGACACCTCTGTGAACGTCTTTAGCTGCATGTCCTGGGTTATGTTTATGACATTTACGGTGGGTGTATAATGCTTTATTTAGAGTATACACAGCACTTTCATATGCACATCAAGGGAAGCAGGAGCCACCATTCTCCTTTCGGGAGGAGCAGGCTGGTGTCCAGGGGGCCGACGTGACTTGTCCAGGCCCCCAAAACTGGTGGCAACAGAGCCTAACCCTGGGCCACACCACCGGCCACACTGCTTCTGTCCCCACAATGGTGAGCCCATACCTTGTTAATTAAATGATTAACTTAATATTGCATCTATGAATTTGTATTTATAATTTATAAGAATGTAAATTATTCATATAGAATTTATTCATAAATCATTCCTCTATAATCAGCGAGTTGATATACTAACGAATTAATAATTAAACTTCATCACTTTGCAGCCACATCGAATGGCTTTGGAATTTCTGCCAAGTCTCCATCTGAGAGCTTTGTAAAAGGACAGAAAAACTACACATCCCAAACACAGCCATACTAATTTTTTCCAAGTAGACTGTTCAAATGTGCTCTCCAGAATAAAATAGAAGCAGCTGGGTTTGTGGATAAAGACTGCTAATTCAGAAACATTTCTCAGGTCCTGAGAAGCACTCCCAGACGCACCGTCAACGATCAGAGCCACGCAAACGCAACCTTCCAGCTCCCACACGACGTTCAGGGGCCTGATGAGAAACGAGTGCATGCGCACCCGACCAGACCCAGCTCTCTTCCCAGTCCCCGGCCGCATGCTCTCTGCACCCCCAAACTCCTGTTTGTTCGTGCCCTGGCCAAGGTCCAGGGAGTTCCCGTCTCACAAATGAGACACCTGAACACCCAACCTGTCACCAGTGCCACCTTCATTTAGATGGAGAATCCCTAAGGCCTTGTTTAATCAGGCACAGAGGAGCGGAAGCAAAGGCAGGAAACTTGTGTTCTGGCTCATTACAGAGAGAGACAGTCGCCTGGGGAGGGTTGACATAGTCTTCCTGGTGGGACAGGGACAGAGGGACAAAGGAAGGGCAGGGAGACAAAGGGAGGGTGTCTAGAATGGCTCAGAACTGCAAATGAGCCAGATTCCTACCACTTGGTGATAGGTCAGCAAACACGGCCATGAGAGTTCAAGGAGACCTGTGTGGGGGAGGGGACCCCAAAGGACTGCGTCTGCCCCTGGGTGGACAGACAGATGGACTACTCGGGGCACAGCAGAGACCCCTCCTCTAATAAGTCAAGCTCTCAGCACAGCAGGCTCTGAATCAGGATGGCACTTTGGGATCTGGGCCACAGGGAACCTGTGTGACATCACCGAGGGAGCTCTAAATGCCAGACGTCTGCTAATTACCGGCCTCTTGTGGGTTCAGGTCCAGAGCACGGTTATTCCCGAGCAAACCCTCCTTCTCAAAGTTTGGGCTGATCCCCAGCTGGTCCCCCGTAAACCAGGAGCTGCCTGGGGGTGCAAACACATTGCCAGGATGACCACTGGCCATTTGGAGGCCACGTGCAGTCTGCACAGGGGTCGTGACAACCTGAGGGCAGCCTTGTAGTTGGGGTTGTGAGAGGTCCTTCCCTCCACGCAGACCCCATGGGCCCTACTCTCACTCTGATGTCACTAAGGCTGGCCCCGGGAGTGGGGGTCCACACTGGGGTGCAGATAACAATACTGGCTGCAGTGAAGCCAATGGCCAGGACGCCAGGAACAGGCATGAGTGTAGGAGCTACGGGGGCATCCAGCCCTTTCATGGGAAAACGTGGATGGGGGTACACACCACGGTCTCCTCCTTTACAGCCACCAGACTGTCACTGTGGGTCTGACCGTGAGCCCCGGCGCTAAACCCACACACCATAGAGTTGAGTGAGTTATGTTGCCTCACAAGGCTGAGAACTCACGCCTCGGAGAGGGGCGCTGGCCCCCAGGGTAACGTGTTAGGACAGGGAGTGCGTGTGACATGCTGCAGGGCCGGTTGGGAAGGGTCCTCCCACGTGGGACCCATGTGGGGTTCGGCAGCAGAGATGGTACAAGATCCAACTTGGGGCTCCTCTAACATTAGAAATCTGTTTTTCTTTAAAAATGACAAACATGCATTTGGGATTGAAAACTCTTAAAAGTGACACTGGCAACAGAAGTCAAGGAGGCACTGATCTTTCCTCTTGTGGGCCCAGAGGCTGGGATGGGGGAGACACAGAGCTGGGCTCCCAGCAGCAGGCTAAGGGACTGCTGTCCACACGTGCACGTCCCTATGTAACAAAACCACCCTTTGCTGCAGCCTGTGTTTGTCCCCTTAGAGAAATGTGAAATGCAGATGGACCCCTCCCAGCACCAACCCCACCCTTCCCTGCCCTACTTTCCTACCTTTGAGCCCCCCTCAGCTCTGTTCTTGGCATAATGGGAAAACTACCCAACAGGCAGGGCCATGGACACCCATCAGCCCCCACAGGGTGCAGGAGTTCCATCCTTAAAACAGCCAGACCAGAAGCCATAGCAGGGCCCAGACCAAAACCAGAGAGGAGAGATGGAGAGACAGAGAGAAATGGAGACAGAGAGACAGAGAGATGAAGTACCCCGGGCCCCTCCATCATAGTGAAGGGAGGTCGGCTCAAACACTGGGTCCCAGTGCAGAACTTGGCCAGCATCTGACATGGGACGGGCATGTCCTGCAGTGAGAAGACAGGGGCCAAAGGCAGCAGGACCACTGGGGCAAAGGGGCTGATGGGCAGGAGAAAGGCCCAGTGAGAGGAGCAGGTGGAGACGCAGGTTCTCAGCCACGAAACCAGTGCCAGCCCGCGGTCCGTTTGTCTCCCCAACCCTGATGCTTCACATTTTGGGACTTGGAGCGGGGGGTCTTCATGGGAAAGAGGACAATTGTGAAACAAATGTGATGCATAGTTCTGGCTGAAAGAGTATTCAGGGCATGACAGCTAAAGAAGGGACGCTGTCACCGCAGGACCCTCACCCTCAGTCTCAGAACCTCCGGCCACGACTGCTGCCCGGCCCAGTGTCCACTCAGGAAAGGTTGGTGAACACAGACATACATAAATGGACGTTTACCAACCCCGCGGACAAAGGTTTTCACGTGCACTTAGCATTAAGTGTAGGCTGCTGCTTGGCATGTAGCGGTCACTTACAAACTGTTTATGGATTTAGTGAGCAGAAGGTGAGCTCTTTGCACAAGTGAATTCAGAGTGACAGCCACCGTCTTGAGCACAGCCATTTGGCTTGTGCCTCTTTTCAAGCCACTGCCCCAATAGGACCCGTCTGGGTCAGAGGAAATTCCCAGAAGCCCCTGGAGGTCCAGCTGCCCAGACAGTCCCTGAGGTCAACCCACAGGGTCCAGTATTGCTGTGCGATGTGTTTTAGACGGGCCACTGTTGTCCCTCTGTGGGTGGCACCAAGCTCACCTATAAACCTTTATGTAGTCACAATCAAAATGTGAGATTATATTTATTTCAGAGTAATGACTTCTTGATGCAAATTTCCCTGAAGTGCAGCATACACAGGGGAAGTGCAGAAACCATAAGTGTGTGCACGGCTTGACACCCCCCACACTGGACCATGGGGGAACCAGCGCCCGGGTCAGACAGAGACAGGATGTAATGAGCCCTGGGAGGCCCCTGTCATCACTTCAGTGGGTAATTGCTTTTGAAGCTTAGGTACATCCCCAGGGGTGTTGATTTTTTGACACAGGAATACATTTTTTTCCGAAAGGGAAAATATTTTCCTCCCTTGGAAATGAAGCCAATACCCCTTTATGCGTAGAACTCTCCTTCGATGGGAAATTACGCCTCAATAATCTCGTGAGTGCCTGCTGCCACCCTGTGACCCCTGTCCTGGGATGAGCTGATTTGGGCCCAGAATGTATATCAGGAAACTATGGAGAAATGGAATGACCTACTGTTTGCACGTCCCATATGAGATAGCAGACCTTTAAAGAGAAATGGTGTCTGCCAGCACCTTTAATGTTCTGGGGACACACAGAACGTAGGTTCAGTTGGGAAGGGGCACAGATTTTCTCATTTATAGAAATGTGCCCGTGAAGGACAGCCCTCCAACAAGGACAGGTCGGGGGTCACTCACTCGCGACAGGCAAGCAGGGCTCCAGCTTCACGCACATCTGTGTGCCTTTATGCCTCACAGCGAGCTGAGTACCAGGTTCTTCTCCATATTTTGCAGACGACAAACAAGGGCTCAGAGAGGGTGAACGACCTGCCCAAGGCCACACAGCAGCTCATCAGAGGAGCCAACATGCCAGCGACTTCTGTCCAACTTCAGAAGTGGCCCTTACACACGGCCAGAGCCTCTGCCAGTCCCGGCAGCACAGATCAGGGATCCAGGCAATGGCTCCCCTCACCTCTGTCCTCTCACTGAATTGAGTGTGCATTTAGTCTGCAGCTGCGTGACATAGTTAACAGAAGACGGGAAGAAATGGCATTCCTTTCCTTCCCCCATATGACATCCCCTCAGTCTCCGAAGGCCAAGGGCACGACCAGGGTGCCGGTGGAGCAGCTCCCAGTGTGGGTGTGGCCAGGTGTTCTGAAAGCTGAGGCCCAAATGCCCTGGGGCATCCAAAGAACTCTTAATTCACACGATAGTCCCTCATCTTTCAGTTTCCTTTTCTTCCCATGAAACGGCCTCAAGTCAAAAAAAAAATAAAAAATCTTGCCAGGGTGTGGTCAGGTGTCTGTCACTTGAGAGCTGAAGCCCCATGCACCTGTGAAGGACCCCTCGGTGCACGTACAGGGAAATGTATGTCCTCCGACCCGAGTGGCCGCTCCCCACAGCTCCTTGTTATAAAACACCCCTGGCCCCTGCCATGAGCAGCCCAACCACAGGGGTTGGAGCAGACGTGTTTCAGAGCAGCTTGATGACACACCGGGGCCTTTGGGGACCATTAGGCCCGACCCTGGTGACCTGCACAAAATAATAAGCAGCTTGTCTCTCAAACTCCAGTGAGTTTCATCTAAGGAGCTTCTGTTTGGAAGGGGCAGCGGTTTCTAGAGGGTCAGCCAGTCGCTGGGTTTGTTTCTGAGGGGCCCCCAACAGTAGGCTGTGGTCTCACTGTGCAGAGTGGGCCGGGGCAGGTGGAATGGGTGCCCACAGAGAAGCAGGCTCATTCCGTGCTTGTCCAAATGTCAAATGCAGGCTGATAGCTCAGCGTTCTGACCCTTCCTGGGGGAGGTATCCTGTAAAAATCGTTGCCGGTAAATAAATCACCGTGTGCAGCTCTGCAGGCAGAAGCCACAGAGGGGTCCCGATCCTGGCTTGTTCTTACCTGACAGCTCGCCCAGGTGGCTGGGGCACGTCCAATGCCTCTAGCCCTCCTGGCAAAGAAGTGAGTCTCATCACAGATGACGCACCCCATTGCGCAGAGAAAGGCCGTTTCTTCAATAGGGAGATGGTCAGGGAGCTGCCCAGATTCCCTGCCCCCCACCACGTTACCCTCTCACCCTCCCTGAGGGTCCTGCATCCGTCAGCCAGGGGACTGGAGACAGAGTGTCCTCATCGGGACCCCTCCTCTCACACAGGGACACCAAAGCAATGATCATATGACCCCCACCAGCCCACTCCCATCAATCTGCTTCCAGGACATCAGCTTTCCAGCTACTAAGCAGGTCACTGTCATCACGCCTACCCACCAGGGACATCTAGAAGTCCCCTACAAACGGTGACGCTGAGTCAGCTGCAGCTACGAGAGGCCCATACGCTACGTGTGGGGCGGCGGTGCCCTACTCCCGCTGAAGGCAGCGGCCAGGGATTCGGTGCTGGAAGGGGGTGGGGGGCAAGAGGAGACAGAGTGGCCAGCAGCTGGCAGCCCACAGACAACAGGGAAGGGCGGCTTTCTGGGCGTTTTTCCTGTTTCTGGAAGTCTGTTTAATTTTGTTTCTGTTGATGGATATTTTCCTTCATCAGCACCTTGGCTGCCTGGCAGAAGCTGGGGTGGGGGTGAGCACAGGAACAAGGAAAGCCACCCTGCTTCCTGCAGCCACCTCTAATGTCACCGGTTGGGTTGGGGTGCTGGTGAGTTCACACCCTCTGGCCGCCCTCGGTTTTCAGTTGCCCCAGAATGCCACTCATCCGTGACCACGCTCTCCAGTCCTAGCAAACAGCGTGGTTTTAGATCATGGGTGAGCTCTTTTTCAGTCCTTTCCACTGCAAAAGCACCAAAACGAAATCATTCGGAGGGAACAGTGGGAAGGAAGCATACGCGGGTCTCAGCCACCTCCTGGCTTGGCCCAGCTCGTGGTGCACGGTGTACAGCTCAGCCACCATCGAGTGCGGGACTCGGGCCAGGTCCCAGAAGTGCTCGGGGCCCAGGCTCCCGATCCCACCTGCAGGCGGGGTAACATCTAAACATGCACGGCCCGTGTCGCCGGTTGACCTGCGAGGTGACAGATTCTCCCACCTTCCTCAGGACGCGTCCGGGAAAACCCCAGCCCTTTGTCCCTCCCGCCCTGTGAGTCAGTGACGTGGCCATGCTGTTCACAGAACAACACGTCCACGAGATGGGGACACTGTCCTGGCATCAACCACGGGTGGCAGCGCCTGGAGGGGCCGACAGACACTCAGGTGGGACCCGCAGCAGCCTGGCTTCCAGCAGCCTCTGCCTCCCGCTCCGCGTCCTGCCCCTTGGACTGCCCGCCCGCCCTCCTCCAGTCCTCCCCACAAAGGGAGGAGGCACAGGTGTAATGAGAAAACACCCCAGCTCCGCTTAGTCTCAAGTCTGTGACCTGTGGCAAGTGACAGATCTGAGTCACCTGCTCTCTGTAAACACCCCTCATTGCACCGCTATGAGCATTAAATTCAAGGGCAGGCGCCTGATGGTTTGCAAATACGTGGTTCTAGCAATCCTGCCAGTTTCATAAAATGAGTGACAGTTAGGAAAGCAAGACAATGGCCCTCCAGAGCCACACAGCTACGTTCCCCTCCATAGCCCCAGGGCCAGACGGTGTCCCCAACCAGGGGGCCCCCAGGAAGTGCCCTTTGAACAGACAGTTCGAGACAAGGCTCGAATCCTTCTCACTAACGTTTCAGGCTTTGTGGAGCATACACTCTAGTGCTCAACCCTGCTATTTTGTACAGAAGTAACAAGTGGGCAATATGCTAACACAACTTTATTTACAAAACAAGAAGCAGAGTTTAGCCCAGGGCCAGTGACATCTGGACTCCCAACAATCCCAGGTCCATTTGCAAGGTTGAAAGGACAGGTAAGGCTAAGGTGCCTCTGTTCTTGGGGGGACAGGAGCACTGAGGCAGGTCTGACAGGAAGCCACCCAGGAAGAAGGAGCTCTAACTGGATGGTTCTCCAGTTCCCGGAATTAACTACTCCAATTTACCTAGCACGAGAAATGACAGGATGGCTTTCAGGCTGTGCTGGGGACGCAGGGTGAGGAGGGCTGTGGATGGAGGGTGGTATGGAGAAAAGCAGGGGTGGGGGCATGGAGGGGTGGATGGATGAGGGGAGCGAGGAGGGAGGGAGAGAGGATGTGTGTTCTACCACACGGTGTTGAGCGGGATAACAGCCCCCAAAGATATGTCCACCCTAATCCTTGGACCCTGTGCACATGTCAGTTTATATGGCAAAAGGGATTTGCAGATGGGATTAATTAAAACCCTTGCGATGGGAGATTAGCTGGGATCATTCAGGCGGGCCCCTCAAAGGCGACGGGTCTTCTAAGGGAAGACGGAGGCGTGAGGATCAGAGGCGGTAGCAGGAGGTGTGACGTGGACTCAGGGGTCAGGGGAGGGGGCGGTGGGTAGAGATAGATGCCAACTCGCTGAGCTGCTGGCTTTGACGGTGGAGGAAGGGGCCCCGGCACAAGGAATGTGGCAGCTTCTAGAGGCTGGAAACGGCAAGGCGAGGATTCTTCCCCAAAGCCCCCAGGAGGAATGCTTTGATTTTTGGCTTCTGCCCCCAGAACCGCAAGATGATAAATCTGTGCCTCGTTAAGCCACCAAGTTTGTGATTTGTTACAGCAGCGCCAGGGCAAGAACACTGTCACCGTCAGCCGCACACAGCAGCTCAGCCCTGCCAGGCCTGCCGGGTCCTCGTCGGGGAGCCCACTTCCCTCTGAAGGCGACTCCCTTGCTCCTGCACGAACACTACGCGGAAGTTAGACCCGTTAGCCAGCAAACCCTCACAAGCGGCAGTCTGATGGACAGTCGTGCGCTGAGAAGGAAGCCCCACGCTGTTCTAGGAGAGGTGACAGCTGCCTTTCAGCGGCTTCCTTGTGTAGTCCACATGGGCACAAAGCCTGGTTAGAACAAGTCCCCACCTAGTGCAGAGCTTTCGTGAGGTTAAAGGAGCAGATTAAGACGGATGCAATTAAATGCAAAAAGAAAAATGATGGGCCTTGGAGTTTCTAGTGGGGACCGCTGAAGAGGGAAGAATGAGGTGGTAGAGGGCAGCTGGGCCTCACTCCAGGCATGCACATGACTACCTACCTGTCCTGGCCTCAGTTTCCCCATGGTAAAAGAAGAGGTCTACTCCCGAAGCGCCTTCCAGCACTAGAATTCTGTAGTCGCATGTGGTTTTCTTTCCCTGGACCACCAAATGGTAGCTGAGGTTCAAGGGCAGGTTCCGATCTAAACGGCCAGGGGGCCCCAACATAAGGGCCACTGATAGGGAACCCCAGCTGCATCCGCCATGCTCACAGCTAGCATTGCTACTGAGGCTGGACCCACCTTTACCGTAGCACAGAGCCTGACCCAGAATCTTCCGTCCCATTACAGCCATCAAGTCTGTCTGATCCGGTTAGCACCACGACCGTCCCGACCACTGTCACCGGTCAGAGACCAGGAGGACATGCCAGGTGCATGATGGGAGAGTGGCGGGGGCACAGAGAAGGTGTCAGCATCCTGGAGGGGCTGCTTCTGTGGTTCAAGCGGGGGCAGACCCTGCTCTGATTGTTCACATCTCCCCCAAAGTGCCATGGAGCTGGGCATGCCGGAAGTGCTCTTGTTTACTTGCTGGCCTGGGGCCTGGCTGAGGCCACACACGTGTCCCACCATCACGGAGTGTCGTTCTCAAGAACACCTTTGCTGGAGTGGGGCTGGGGCCTCGCTCCCACCGTGCAGGAAAGCATCTCTGGGCTGCAAACCTTTCAGTGGCCAGTTTAATCACACCCTAAAGTAGGTGAGATTCTTCTTTGCCACTAACTGAAACACATTCCGATTTCTAGAGTGTTGCAGCCACTGTGGGAAGAGGTGAGCATAAGGGACATGTGGCCGGAGTGAGGGGCTTGTGCTTCCCACGGCCACCGGCCGTCCACATTGGCCCACCGACACGCTTTGGGACAGGAGTGCTTAGGGAAGGGCGGGTGGTGGGTCCCAGCCCGCCAGTGCCTACCACCAACGAACTCCAGCACATCCTGCTAACGCCATATCTGTGTGCACTCGTCCTGGGCCTCCTTTACCATGACACCTAAACAAGAAATAGCTCAAAGCAGCGCTGTATGTGAAGGAATGCTGTGTGGCCTCCACCCCGATGTTTCTCAGGGCTGCTTGCATCGTGGAATGTCCGGGAAGCTTTGAACAACACTTCGGATGGAAGCAGTCTGGGGCTTGGCCAGGCGAGTCTGAGGTCCCCTGGGGCTTGGAATCTGCTCTGATTAGCTGTGTGGCCTGGAGCAAGTTCCTTCAAAAACCCCCATTTTTTTCTCACTTCATTTCCTCCTCTGCTAAGGGGCGAGTTCTTAACCTTCCAGGTATTTGCAAAGCGGAAGGAAGGAGATTGTGTTGGAAGTGCTTCATCTGGGGCCCAAGGGTCAGTGAGTGGTGGCTGCTGGAGCTGCAACTGAGAGAAACATTCCAACACATTGCACAGTGGGAAAGGCAAGCCATGTGACCACAAGGTGTCATCTCAGGGAGTGACAACTGCAAGGACATCCTCCTTCATGTGGCTTGAGGACCCTGAGGGGTTCCTGGCGCATCGAGGGGCAGTGCTCCCACCACAGGGCCTGCTGAGGTTGAATATTCTGCATCTTAAGCTTGTCAGTGTTTTCCAAGAGCCAGAGCCTGTTCTGGAATGTTCTAGAACTCCTCCAGAAGCTGCTGTGTGCGAAGAGCCTGGTCAGCCTCTGTGAGGAGGGACAGTGTGGCCAGGTACACTGCCTCCAGCATCTGGGGAGCGGACCTGCATCTGTTTTCCCCTGAGGGTCAGCAGCTCTGAGAACACTGATGGGAGAATGCTGTGACATCATTTCCTGTCACCAGGTGATGCGGATCACCTGCAGCCACAGTCACCTGGAGTTAGCACTCCCAGGTCTGGCATTCCAAGCTGTCTGATGCTGACAACAGACAAAAACCTGCTGTGTGCCCCGAAACGTACACACACATGTCATGTGTACACACACCCCACCCCCACAGCCAGGCAGGGGGGCCCCAGCACGGGCCCTGAAAAATAGATAGAAGTCATTGACACCTGCCTGCCAGGCGTGACTGCCATCTTTTTATACTTCTGAAAGCAGAACTGGGCTTCACAGGCTTCTAACCCTGGCTAGATCAATGAAGGGAAAAATCCCTTCTATTTAGATTATGGCCAAAGCACTGATAAAGGTGCCGATTAATCTCCAAGCATCACACCAGTCTCCATGTGAAAACAGCCCAGCACCACCCCTGCACCCAGCCATGATTTCTCTCCGGATGCCAACAAGGAAGAGCCCAGCAGTCTCCCGCCCGCCCGCCGGCCCCCTCTCCCCTCAGTCTCAGCCCCACAGCTGCAAGGGGCTCTCGCTGAGAACAGACGAGGGCCTGCTAAGCTGTGCCTCAGTTTCCTCATTAAGGGGTGATGCCACACGCACCGAATACATCTCTATCTTCTGAAATAGTCGGGGGCTTTTGCGCCAACAACAATAAAAGGAAGCGGGTCTGGGAAGCGGGGCTTCACAACATCAAAATGACCTGAACGTGCTGTGTGCGGGCTTCGAAGTCACACAGAGCAAGAACCACTTGTAAAACGAGGGCGGTACTGTTTGTCCCCAAACCATACAAATAGCACAGCACCCCTCTGTACCATCCCCCCAGTGGGTGTTGGGGCAGGAAGTGCCTTCTGGCTTCAGGAGAATAGCTAGTTAGTTTGTCACAATCCACTCCCGGAGTTTTTAACAGGCGCTGCACTCGGGGAAACTCAATTGGGAAATTCAATTGGATAAACGGCCAAAGCAGCAAGCTTTCTAGACGCTTCTTCCTCCAGGCACAACTTTAATGGTCTGCAAATGGTCAGCTGGCCACCGCTCAAGGATGCTTTTTCATCCCTTTTCCCCTAGAGCCCCTCCGCACTTTGCCATCCAGCTCCAGTGGTCTCCCTCATGTTTGGTACTCCCTGTCTGTCCCGCAGTCCATCTGCCCCCCCCACCAAGCACCCCAGTGCCCACCTCGGTTCCAGCTCTGCCCCTCATCTAAGCAGAAGCAGCGTGTCACTCTGTATGCCTGCTTGGATCGAACTGTTTTGAGCAGTAATGGGGGATTACCTAGGCAACAAATACCACGCAAAATGATGCCATTTCTGCAAGTACCCCAGCTGGTGCATACAACTTCCTTTTGCCTCCTATCTCACTGATAATGGTTGGTAAATCCACCGTCTGGAAATGTACCCCCAGAACACAGCGTTCCTCATCTCTCCTTCAAAGGCCCAGGTACTCTGTAGACACTTGGACAGCGGCATGACAGAGGAGTCAATCGAATGTGATTTGCCTTTCACATTCCCAGGAAACCAGTTGTAGCACCAACAGTGGCTGGCCCAGCAGCTCCTCTCTGTGCCAGCTCCTGGCTGGGGGACAGGCGGCCGTTGACTGCCTGGCGGGGCCGGTCCCATGGAGTCCTTTCTCCCCAACATGATGGGAAGAGACCCTTTAACAGAGGGCTCTGGGTGAGAAAATGATGAAATGGGCATTATCCTGTGCCTTGCTGAACTGAGCCCGGCATGGTTCCGGCTTACTCCCCATCCGCAGTGGCAGGGGTGCTTGCTGTCCCCACGGGGCCACCGGCTGGTCTCCGCTCTAGTGCTGTGACCTGCTCTGGGCACCTGCTCTGTAGGTGGTTGACCAAGTATTTACGTCTCTGCCCCTCCCCCGTGGGCTCTGCTGACATACACTCCCCGGGACCAGCTGCCCCGAGGCTAGATCTGATCTTTAGATGCTTCCTCCGCTGTGTCCCGAAGTTCCGACTCCATCTATCCCTACCTACTGATGTCCCACGTAGGCGTGCAGGGACTTGGGAAGGCCAGAGCACGCAAGAGGCGGTCCCTGGCACAAAAGGTCTTCCCATTGCCACCTGAAGTCGTGGCTTCCCAGTACCGAACTTTGCTCACTGCCACCGCCACCTGGCCTGGGATGACACTGGGAAGAGAGCTCCCCTCCAGTGACTTCCCTAACCAGTGCCCAGAGCAGGTGAAAATCCAAATGGCGAACCTCTAAATCCAGAAGAAAGGCCATCTCAGGGCCCAGGACAAGGCAGCTCCCAGGAGAGAGAGGTTGGGGGAAAAGTCGAGAAAAGGAAAGTCACCTCTAGCCTGCAATCACCAGGCCAGGAAGGTGCCTAGTCATCCAAGCACTTTTTCTGTGAATACAGGTTTATCTTGGGACACATTTCAACACTGAATGACATTGGAGCCACCTTCCATTAAAGAAAGGTCACAGCCACAAACTCTCAAAAAAGGCGTAGGTGAGACCGTCCGACGTGGCAGCCTACAAGTTTACCCCAGTGGCTGTATCGACCAGGCTAGACCCACCGGACGGTCCTCCAAGCTTTGTGCTTCTCTTGTGCTTCCAGGCTTCCCAGCCCTACTGGGCTGGTTTGTACTTACTGGGGTCTACTTCATGAAAGCCACGATCACTGTTCTAATATAGTATGGTATTCCTGATCCCAGATTCAAGACCTGAAAGAGAGGCAAACACAGAGCCACAGCCAGCACACACACAGATGTAGGTGCAGAGAGCTCTGGATGGCTTCCAGAAGCAGAACTTGGCCGACGACCACTGGGCTTTATCGCGCCTCTGAACGTTTACGTTAATGGCATTTCTCAAACAGAATGGCAGTCAACAGCTCATTCTCCAAGTAGACACTCAGCTCAGCCACTTGCCACCATGTGTAGCCACACCCAAATAGTGCTGGGGGGACAGCGTCAGGAGAAGCAGCAAGAGCACTGCTATATTTCCACATTTGGGGTTTCCAAGAACCCAGTGGTGCGGCGAAGGTGGCCGCCACGCTGAAGGGTGCTACTGACCCCCACCTGCTTCCTGAACATTCCCTGTTGTTCCAGGTTGGACGGCCACAGAGAGGAAAGGGTGACATAACTCCGTCTATGGCTATGATAGGCTAGGTAAGGCAGCGAGAGTGAGGCGGTGGTCATCGTTAGTTACTGTTATTGCCGTTGTGTTGCCACAGCGTCTGCTGTTGGAAGGAATGTTTCCCTCTGGAGGGTCTGGTGGGTGTGCCCCCGGAGGCCTGATCCTCCTGGGTACACGGGACAGGCCTTCCACATACAGCATGTATCTTCCTCATCTCACTCCCAACCGAGTCTGCAAGCCAGCAGTAAGGCATGATAAGGACAAAAGTCACGATTGCAAGAGAAACAAAACAGCTTAAGTGCCACGTTTCGTCTAGTGAACGTGAGACCCAGAAGCCACACAGGACCATGCGAGACCCTAACGCAGACCAGCGTTCTGACCACATGTGCTAACACACATGAGACCCCAAAGACTAAACACTGAAGGACCAGGAACAGCCACAGGCAGAACTTGCGAGCTTGCCAGGGAGGAAGCACTGCTCCCGAACACCCTTCTCTGAACACCCAGGGCTCGTCTTCAGGGCCATTTCCAAACACACATCACCATCTTGCTCAGAACAAAACAAACTTACGCATAAAAGACCCTCATTTAGATGGGGCAGCAATAGAATTTGATCTCAAAAGCTGGTTTACCTTAAAGCAAAAGTCTCTCACCTGGCCTTGGCTTTCTAATCTGTAAAATAAGAAGAGTGGACTATATGAAAAAAATACTCACACATAAATGTATGTTGTTTAAACAGACAAGCACAAACAGACACATATGCCACTGATTCCTGAAATGACATTTCTTACTTACTTTTTGCAAAGCAAAAGCCTAAAGAGAACTAAAAAGCTCTTGGGTTTACATCTCACAGCTTTCTGTCAGTGCGGAAAAGCTGTGGCAGGCGGTCGTGTCCTTTTAGCCTAAGCAGCCCTGTTTACTCTTTTTGCCCTGGACTGAGATTACTTTATGAACATATTCATTAACAGGAACATTATTAGAACAGCTTTTTGTTTTCCCTGTATCTTAGGTGAAAAATGTCTCTATAGCCAGCGATCACTCCTTCTCAAAGCGATTATATCCATCGATGATGTTTCCCCCATAAGAAACTGCCTTATATATCCAGCCTCTGTAAACCACACCGCCCCCCCCCACACACACACACTTATTCCCGTGAAGTGCATGGGTGGCACACTCAATGACTGCCATCTCACTAACCGAGGAGCCAACATCTGCAAACCTGGTGTGGGAGCCAATCCGCCCTCCACCCGCCTCACCATCAGCTCGCTGTCTCCGCCTGCCCTGACCTGCTGCTTCCTCCCCTGGAAGGTGCTCCCCACCCGCCCTGGCCAATCTGGGATGTCCTGCCAAGGGCCACTGTTGCTGATTTAATTCCAGAATGTTCCATGGGAGAAGAGTCGCAGGCAAGGCTGGCTGCTGTTTACACGTCAGCACTTCTGACTTGTACCCTGTCTGCTCCATCGTCAGAGCTCCACTGAGATACTCAGATGTGCAGGTGTGTTTGAGAAAAGGTGGAGCTCAGGAACAGATGGGAAAATGCTTGACTTGCCTGGTTCTCCCCACAGGTTTGGGAGAACTTACCACTGTGATGATTATCCCTCACCCCACTGGCCTGGGCCCATCTCAGCCCTGAGCTGCTCTCTCTTCTCTGCCTGTAATGGGACGCCCGCCTGTGCGTCCAGCCTCCTGGGCCTCTCCCTGCCGGCTTTACACAAGGGAACCTGGCTTCAGTCTGCGTGTCTGCTTTGCCATCTGCCCTGTCCTCTTGCTGGCCGCCTGGTGCACCCTCTCACTCTGCTGACTGCAGGACCGCAGTGAGTCCCAGCTTGCAGATGAAAGGACCCCACTCTCCAGGAGAGTGTTTCATCCAGGCAGTTTCGTGAAGCAAATTGGGGTTGACACATTGCATTTCCCTCGTTTGGTAAAGCCTTTGTTTGGACTGGATGCCTGATGTCAACAGAAGAATGCGATATCCCAGTTCCTTTATCATTTTTATGGCTACAAAACCCCCAGCCCAACAGCTTCCTTACAAGCCAGGCTTATACACAAGCCAACAGAAAGGTTCCCGTTTTTACACAATCCCCATTTTCTCTGATTCTTCCATCTGTGGACTTTCAAAAGTCCTCTGATCCAGAAGTCTGCTTCATCTTACATGTGCTGGCACACCACACGGGCGTCCAGAACTCACTGGAGAGAGGCCAGCGGCAGCCCAGGGACACAGGAGGGATCTGAATTGCAGGGGGGCAGGGCTGGGCCAAAGAAGGGGGATCTGGGACCCTGCCAATACAGGGTCTTCTTACATGGAGGCCACCCTCAGCAAGTGCGTTGGGAAATGGTGGTGTCCACACTTCTGGTTTCTGCCCACTTTCTCTGAACCCCAAGTTCCCTCAGCTAGGCTTTCTCAGCCCATAGTCGTTCTGCGTGACAAAGTGCTTCCCCAGTGGGCAGAGTGGAAGGTCACTGTCAGCTCTCAGCGGGTGTTTTCCAAGCTTTTTGTTGAGTCAATTATTTTGTGGCAGGAAATCAGATGTCATGTAAACAGCCCTGCCTGTCAGCTCAGAGACAAGAAGCTGTCGCATCACCAACTATGTGATGTTTTTAAAATTCACGAATTATGATCCCTGAGATTCAGGATATGTCACCTGTGAGATGAGGAAAGAGGGGTTCTTTCCCCAAAACAGAGTGGGGCTACAAAGTAAGACGATACCTTAAATTCAATGTGGGAAAGAGGGGCTGAGTAAGAGAACAAACGCTGGAGGTCTTTGAGACACACGGATTTCTTGGCAGAGCAATGACTGTGTCAGCTGCCCATGTTTCTGTCTGGTCCCTAGAGCTGGTGCTGAGAATACTGTGGCCATGGTGACCTTATTCTGTTAGTAGAGTTTAACAAATACCGAGCAAACGGCTCAGGTAGTCTCCTGCTGGACCCTGACACCAGAGGGGACAGGAGAAGCTCAGGGTCCGGGGCTGCCTGTGCTGATGGCCCACGAGCCCCCGTGTTGGTTCCAGCCATGTTGTCCCCACCCCAGGCCAACCCCAGGCTCCAGCCTTTGCAAATGACCTTGCCACTTCCAGCGATGTTTTAGCCAGAAAAGAACCATGTTTCTTTTAGTCAGAGATCAGGAGGGTTTTACAGGCAAGAAACAAAATGACTGGGTTAGATCTGTGCCCCTCTTGGCTGTCTCCCACCCCCTCTGTCTGGACAGAGCCTGGGATTGATGACCCACATATGTCCCTTCACACCAGCCCTCTTTCCACATTTCACAGAGGAACTGACCAGTGGGCAAATTAGTGATAGACATCAAAACAGATTTATTTGGAAGCTTGAATAGGTTTTACAGAAAAGCAAAGAGAAACATTATCTTCTTTAACCCCCACAGGTGACATTGTAAACCGGCGAGTGTGAACACACACACACACACACACACACACACACACATATCTAAATAAAGCACGGTTCTCTGGTTCAGATGAAGATAAAAATACAACCTGCACTGTTTTAAACAAGAATAATATAAGTTGCTGAATCCAAGCATTCCTGCCCTGTTATCCAGCACCTGGAAGCCTGCTGTCCCCATAGAGACGTCCCAGGGGACAGTCACTGTGGAGGGGATGGGGCAACAGGTTCCCCAAGGGTACAGGGTGGCTCAGAAGACTGTGCCCGGCCCTGCACCCCATATAAATCAGTGCCTGCACCTTTGTCCCCATCGTCCTAGCCCCAGGGAAGCTGAGATCCTGAGCTCCTGAGCCCAGTCCCCTTCTTCCTCTTGCCATCTTTTCCAGCCTCCAGCAGAAGTTCAGGCAGGGCTGTTTCCTGCTCCAGCTTTTAAGGGGCTCAGTGGGATTCTCAAGTAGCCATCAGCTCTTCTTTGCTCTAACTCAGCAGTTCTCAGAGGGGGATCCCAGGGCCAGCAGGGCTGGCACCATCCAGTACTTACTGCCATGCCCACTCGCCCGCCCCAGACAAGCTGAAGCAGACCCTGGGTGGGCCCAGCCAACTGTGTTTCACAAGCCTTCCAGGCCAGTCTGGGGCGCACTCAGGTGTGGGACCATTGCCTCGTGTCACTTCAGCTTCTGGAGACGCGAACAAACAAAACACCAACACACGGGCCACTGCCCCCTCCATCAGCTCCCAGGGGACCCGGGGACATGGGCGTGTGAAATGATACAAGAGCTGGGGAAAGGCCAGGGACCTCCCAGCGGCTGATTCACCTCCGCGCCTTAGCAGTTATCCCTCCTTACATTTACCATTTGGTTCCAACATCAGACATCTACGCCCTTAACTGCTACAGCACTCTCCGCCCCTCTCATAGTACAGTTTTTTTAAAAAAAGCCAATATTCCCTAATGGAAACTCAGAAAGTCAAAATATACCAGTAAGAACAGCACATGCTTTGATCATTTGGCTTAAAGTGCACTAGAGTCTACCTTAACACCGGCCCCACGTTTCTTAGAAACGTACTACTAGCTCAATCTTCTGCACGTTCCATAACAGGCATGTTTGTAAAACAAGGAACCAAGCACCATGCGGCATTCTTAATACAATGGAACTTCTTAAGAAGCACTACAAAATTACTAATACCCTCTGGATTTTCATCCCCTGCCCCGAGGAACACAGCCCTTGAAAGCATGCCCGCTCACTGACATCATGGTGAAGAAAGCATGTCCACTTTGCACTGGTGGCCCAGCCTGGGACGTCACACTCAGCGTGCTCAGAGGCAGTCACTTTTGAAGGTGGGCAATGTTCTCACAAGTCTGTGAACATCAGAAAGATAACACTCCCAGAGACCGATGTGCTCTTCCCTGGGCCGCAGGCGGCCAGAATGTCCATTCCGAGGCCACTCCAGACCTTTCGGGCCCCCGTTTTCCTCACCCAGCCTGTGCTGACAACATGACAAAGCAGCTGAATTCACTTCTAACTGCCCACCTGTGCGCGAAGTCACTTGAGTGGCGCCAATGGGCACGTCTGCTGCATGTGAGCAAGTGCGGCGTCCACTTGTCATGGCTGCTTACTCTCCCGAAAGATGGGTTGTGGGGTTTACTCTGGGCCAGCTCATGAGACCTGGCTGCAGGCCTCCACTACTACTCAGCCCCCAAGTTCACAAGACTTCTCTACCTTGGCACTGCCTCGTTCTCACTGAAAATAACACTTTAAGGCACAAGCCTGGAGGAAGTAAATATTTTCATGTTTTGACGTCACTAAAAATGGCCGTGGAACTGGGTGGTCACTGGATCTGTTTCACACACAGGACTCAGGACAAAGAGGAGGAGTGTGAGAGGCTGGACTTGATCCCGGGGTCCTAGTGGCCCTCGTGGGAACTCTGAGCTTGCTTACACTCCTCCAGCCACACTTTTCTCATTGATGACATAGAAACGATGCCCCACATGGTCACTGAGTACCTTGTAACCCAAGATGAACACACAGGGCTGGACCCTCCCTCTAAGACAAGCCCTGTGACCTTGGGCAAGCCCTATCCATCTCTCCTCTCTGCTCTCACAGCCTCGTAGGGATGAGGCACTTAGAACCATGCCCAGCATCTAAGAGACGCTCAGCTAAGTTGACATTTACCATAATCGCATATTAGTTCTACTACCTCTTTTTACAAGCCCAAGATTTTACCCCAAACTTACTTGTAGAATGATAATGAAAAAGCTTTGATCCATCCTATCAACTCTAGGCAATTATTATTTTATTATATCACCTATAACACTATTCTTAAGGGTTGTAACTCCTGTTTATAAAACAGTACATGTCAGGTGCAATCCTTCATATGTATCAAGATAGCTCATCCAATATGATAGGTATTATCATTATTAATATGCCCTTTTCACAGGAAGGTTAAGTAACCCAGCTACTAAGTGGAAGAGCTGGGTTTTGAACCCAGGCTCTTGTTCTGGAGCCCACCTTCCCCACCACAACCACAACGCCTCCTCCACTGAGCCCGTGCTGCTATGAGGTGCTAGACCTGGAAACATTTTATTAAAAGAAACAGAGAAAGAGAGAAAGAAAATTTTAACTAAGCCCCACATATAGTTCGACTCGTGTTAACCTCCTCCTTGGTACAGATTAACCTAGAATCACTGCAAAGAAAGGAAAGCACATTCTCTACAGAACCACAACCTGATGGGATTTTACATCAAACAGCTGCAAATACAAGAACAGCATTCACGCACTGGAGATGCTTCTGCCACGTTGAGACCAGAGCCCCCACCAATGCTGGCGAGGCCACCGGGCCCACCATGGCCGCCAGGCCCACCATGGCCGCCAGTGGGAGCGGCGCACACGACACCCTTAACTTTCAGTCACGAAGATCCAGCCACAAGACTGACATGCACAGCACCTGATAGAATCTCCCATCCTCGTAAGATAACCTGCTGAACCCTGCTCCAGAGCCAAATTCTGAGTAGTGCTGCTGGAGCTTTGTTCCAACTGGTGGAACTTTCCATCCAGTAACTACAAACGTAGACGCTTCGATGTAAATAGTCTCAATCGTGCAACTCTCATCAGCCAGCGAGCTGCACCTCTTGAAAGACCTCCCAGAAGTAATCAAGTCTCTACCTACGTGGTCCATGGATGCCACAGCCTTAAGGGAGCGGTATTTATTCCCAGCTCTGAAATGTTGGGGCTAAGCCATAAGCAGGAAGCCTGGGGAGCCTCAGACAAGGACCTGTGTGGAAATTCTCACAGAGAACAACTCACCAAGCTGATAGTATTATTATTATTATTATTATTATTATTCATAAGTAAAATCCTTAATGAAGCCAAAAACCAACCCTTCAGCAAACTTTGACCCCCACACTAGAATGCACGCAGCCCACTGTAGTACAGCTACCCTGGTTCCCCAAAAATAAGACCTAGCCAGACACAGCTCTAATGAGTCTTTTGGAGCAAAAATTAATATGAGACCCGGTCTATATTATATTACATTACATTACATTATATTATATTAGACTGGGTCTTATATTAATTGTTGCTCCAAAAGATGCATTAGAGCCGATTGTCCAGCTAGGTCTTATTTTCGGGGAAACACGGTAAGTGGATCTCAGCCATTCCCAACTCTGACCCTCTGAGATAAGCACGCTTATCAGCCCTATTCTGCTGATGCAGAAACCGAGGCAGAAGTCACTGGTTAATAAGGGGTGGAGCCAGGATTCAGGAACAGGCTGCCTGACCTAGAATCCAAGTCTTACCACCACCCAAACTCTGTCTGCCTGTCTGGGATGCTGTAGGTGAAGCCAGTGGTTGGGCTGACCCAAGGAAATGGCACCTAGAAACCGCCAACTAGATGGTTGGTCAGAGATGGCTCGTGGGCTCGACACAGCAAGGGAAGACCAAAACATTACATCTCCTCCAGCCCCTTCCTTTTCTCCCCACTTGTGTTCTTCTACTGGGATTGAGGTTTCTATCATTTCATTCATTTGGCAGGTGTCCAGTGAGTGTCAGGCCCTGGGCAAGGTGGGTTCCTGGCAGACGGCGTGGCCCAGGCAAAGAACACACAGCACTGAGTGAACAGACCCGTTTCTCAACAGGCAGTCTCCCTGGCTAGCCCCTGGGGAATGGTTGTGGAGAAAAGAAGTTGGGGGCAGTCAGGAAGGGCTCTCCTTAAACCCTTTCAGACAGGCTAAGCACTTTGAAATTTGTATTCTAGAGACATATCCAATTCCGAAATCAAGAAGCACAGAACACCCCTGGGAAAAGAGAAAGTAACGAGGTGGTAATCACCATCCTTCTCTTTAATCAGATAAAAATTGGAGATGCAAGTCCACATGGTTTGGCCCAGGGCACATGGCACATTTGGGACAACTTAACGAGAGTACATGGTTAGATGACTCCCCTGCTCACCATTTAGGACCTAAGCATTTTCTGGACAAGCTGATATGCAGGTCTTAGAAACAGGAAACCCGCATGCTTCCTCTGCAAGTCTTAACAGGGACTCTGATAAAATGAAACTAAATGTAAGGCTTCCCCTTTTCAGCCAGACTTCTGTGCATCGGAAGTTCTCATGTTAGCAGTATGCACTGTTACTGTTTATAGTAATGGAACATCTGCTATCAAAAATGTGCCCTGCCTTTCTTTTGCAAAGGTTTCCACCCACCTCACCAGCGAAACCTCAGGAAGACAGAGGGAATTCATTGTGCAAACCCACCACCATGTCTGACTTCCTGTATTCCACCTTCAGCTCAGTGAGTCTTAAAGACTTGAGAACTATGATCTCCACGTAGGTTTACAAAAATGCCAGCTCTGCAATCACAAAATCAAATTAGCAAATGAGACCCTAGACTATGAGAAACATCATTAGCCCTTGGTCTCCTTGCATTTGGTCAAGAACCCAAAAGGTTGAGCAAAGCATATGAATAGTGATGTTTAACATTTCAAAACACAACGAAATTATGCCCAAAGGAAGCAGACAGTCCAGGTGTCTAGAGAAGGCACACACACAGTGCATTAGTGACAACTGGGGACTATTGTGACCTGCCCTAATGGTCCCCAGGAAGAGGCAACACATAGCACTTCTGATTCCAGCAGGGGGCCCAGGCCTTTTAGGCATTAGGATGGAGCCCAAGTGACAGAAATCATGTTTATTATCACATGTGTGGGTTCACCAAAAATTGTGTACCAGGTGCTAAGAAAACACACCTCAAATTAAGCTATTACTTCTCCTTGCCTCATTAGCACACCCAGGATAGAAGTGACTTGGCAGGAAACTAGGGAGCAGCTGCTTTGCAGTGTGACCGATGGATTCCAGCTAGCTGACTGGACCCCAATTCAGATTCCTGAGGGGAATTCCAGGATTCCAAAGACCGCCCTGGTCATTTTAAAACGCTGACCTCGGAAAAGGTTGGTTGCTTCCTGTCTAACCTGCTTGGCCCAAGGAGCCATGCCTCTTATCACTTCACCCACAGCGTGAATCCAAAACAAAACAAGAGCATTTATAAGGATTCATATATCAGTTGTCTCCTAGAAAACGTGTGCAACCTGCCATTGGTGGCACCACCTTACACTTTACATAGAAGTCTGGGAAATTCGTGAAGCCTCCCCACTCTGGTGCAAGGACAAACACCACATAGGATGCCAGCCGTTTCCCGACGATGGCCGTCCTAAATATTGTGTGCTATTTCCATCCCAGTGAAGTCTCCCAATTATGCTTAAAAAGACTACAACATAATAATTATCGGTTAAAAAATATCTCATCAGATCTGTTTTAGAGACGTCTTCTTGAGGAAAATTAGGCTACCGGAAAGGTTCTAGCACTTTCAGGGCCCAGGGTTCAAGAGACCTGGGGTGGAGCATGGGGTTTGCACCCCCAGGGATCAGACTTGCACAGGGTGGCCCCAGTCCAGGGGAGGCGGAGACCCCGCCGGCCCGGGAGGCAGCAGCACCGGGACCCCAAGAGCTCTGCATCCTCTGCTCCCGCTTAGCAACAGCGCCCGGAGCGCAGCCAATTGCGCAGCACACCGCCGAGGTTACCCGCGAGCGTTGACCGGTAGTAACCCCGGCGCAGGCAGCGGCGGTGGCGGAGGTGGCTACTGCGCACGCGCACGCGCAGCAGCGCACTTCCCCGCCCGCACTTGCCGGTCCCTACCTGCCCCGCCCGCACTTGGCCGGCCCGCACCTGCGCGCGCTAAGGGCACCGGCGGTGGTCTTGTGCAACCCATTCAGCATTTGGAGTTGCCAGCGAACACGAAAGTCCTCCAGACAGCCTCCACGAGACCCGCAGCCAGACCTACATCTGAGAGCAGGTGTGTCCGGCCGCCTGGCGGGGGACAGCACAAACAGCACCCTGGGCCCTAGGCCTGCAGAGTCAGCATGGCACCGTACTGGGAAAGGGATGGGTTCTTACTCCATATTAATAGCCAGCGTTAGAGTTGCCTCTCCGTCAGCGGCCTGAACCTCCCCTTCCCCAGAGTCTGTGGGTAAAACGCAGCCAGAACCAATTAGCTCCTTGGAGACAAGCTCTTGGAAGGAGCGGGTGGGTGCAGGACAAGTGGCCCTTAACCCCATCCTGGTGGGCCAGCAGAGGTGCCCAGCCAGGTGGAGGGAGGACAAACCTGCTCCCAGGCCAGCCCATGAAGGACATCTGGGAACCGCCACCCCAGGGGAGGTGGAGAGGCCTTTTGTGGCAACTCCACTGCCACCAGGGTCTGGGGTTGTGTATGTCATGGGCAAAGCAAACCTAGCACAGCTCATTTTACGGCAGCCTGAGAAACGACAAAGGGACAGTTCTCAGTGGAGCTTGTTGAGAGGCAGGTAGTCAAGAGTGCAGGTTTCTGGGGGAATCCGAGATCTGCCTCCCTCCCTCCTCCGTAAGATATCCATACTGATATGCCCCCATGGCTTTCCCATGAGGACTTAATGATGCAATCAATGGGCTACAGCAAACAGCGTTTGCTCAGTAAAAAGTTATTTTTCATTGAAAAATAAACACTCTCCCCAAAAGTGGGAGAGGAGAAACCACAACTGAGAAATCCCATAAAACTCCTGCTAAAACGTTCACTTTCAAGACCTGCCGTTGAGAGAATCAGGGCGAGGGACTTTTTGTCTGAGCGCAGCAGCTTGCCTTATGACAGCAAAAGAAACAGAAAGAGTGACTCACATCTGCTCTTCTATTCCAGCCTTATCAGTTTATAAACAGAGCAAGCACATTCCGTCAGGTCTCCTGCTTATTGCCCTGCCCCCACAATGCCACCTGATGCCCACTCCCAAAGCGGGACGCTGGCCTCATTTCCTCCAAGGCCCACATGCTTCTGACTTTTTCCTTTCCAGATAGTCTTGGGTCTTGACGCACTTGATTACTGTTTTGTACGTGGTTAGGCTTTTTTCCTTCTAATTGTGAGCTTGTTTCAAGATCAACACCAGGATGTATATTGCAGAGTTCCAGAGAGCAGAACTTGGATCAGCCAGCGAACATTACTGGAATTCGGATTTCAGCTCGACAGATAGAAGATTTTTCTAAGAATTAGATTGTGCAAACATGGACCTGGCCACTGGGAAAGTGTCAGTCCTTGGTCAGTGGAAGTGCTCAGACAGGCTGACACCCTGTTGTCGGGAATGGGGAAAGAAGGATTGCTCCATAGGTGAGAGGTCAGACCAAGGGAGTTCTGAGGCCCCCTTGGGCTCCAAGATTTGCACGCTCAATATAGATCTCCCTTGGTCATAATCACAGTCTTGAAGTCACTCTGGCATGTCTTAACTTTGACATCAATGCCATTTACCCCAGAGGGCACAAAGGTGACAAACAATAGCACAGCTGACAAAGTGAAAAGTACAATTAATGGCTGGACTGAAGCCGGCAGAGGTACCAGCCTCCATCCCTGACTCTGCAAACTTTTCTCTGCTCATATTATGAGCAAAAGCACTTGGTATTAGATATATTTTATTTGACCATAAGCTGAAGGTTCTGGGACTTCATCAGCATGGGGTTGACAGAGAATCGCCCCCATTCTATAAACCCCTACTTTGTATGGTTCCTTCTTTCTAAACATACTTAATCTGACCCATGTGGTTACCTTTGTTTCTTAAATAAGGGAATCTGTTGATTATAGAACTGTACTCAAAAAGAGCAGGTGTGTGGTCACTAAACATTTTTTCCTGCCAATTTATAAACAAAAGACATGGTTTCATGTTCAGCAGAATGTCACTTTGGGTTATCTCTTGGCTTTGGCATATTAGGTTCTGGTTTGTAAGAGAGGACTTTAGTTTGAGAATGTGAAGTTTTCAAGACACAAGCATATTTGAGGTGTTAAAGGAAGGCAGGAGGCACCCACCACACAGCAGGTGAAAATGAGTGTGGCAAGAATGTCCTCAGAAAGTGAAACAGTGACACCAAGTCCCCGCTGAGCAGAGCACAGTCCTACAAAGTCTCATCGAAGGGACCAGATGGCTCAAGAATAGGTGCACTCTCTGGGAAAGTGATGAAGTGTGAGCATACCCAAATAAAGAACCTGCCGATCAGAAGGGGACAGCGGTGGCCAGACATTGAAGCGAAGGAGGAAAGAAGACCTCAAGGTCAATGTTAGCAGGGCCACCTCAGCCTTGTCGACAGGGGTGTTGAGCCTGACAGTGGCACACTTTTGAATCATGAACCCCTGGTCCCAGGTCTCAGCAGGTGATGGTTTGGCTTCCATGCAGCATGCTCAGAGGGAGAAGGTGTGCTGGCTGGAGAGCATTTAGACTCCTTGGATGTAACGTTCTCCTGGTAAACTAGCAAACCCTTTGGTTTTGTACCTAGTCACTATACATTCTTCTGCCATGAGTCTGCTGTGAGAGTTGGCCCATTCCCAGCATTTTTTCAAAGCCTGTGAGGCAATGATCAGAAGTGTTCCAGAAGACCCATCATCAATGAGGCCTGAGTGAGTGTCCTGCCTGCCTGCCCCAGGGAGCTACCATGTGCTGAGAACCTAAGAACTGGTCCCACAGGGGAAGAGAAGAGCTTGTCAGCTAGGTGCATAAAAGCCCCAGCCTCAAGCAAGGTTTAGGTTCACCATAAAAGACTAGTTACTGCCTCAAATAAAGACAAAGGCAGAGTATTTAAAAGCAATTTCCTTTCGCACCCAAAAGAAAGCCCACGTTAGCTTGATGGCTCCCAAGAAACAGGAGAGCAATCCATTCATGGTAGGGGAGCAGAAGTCCCCTTGGAACCGGACCCTGAAAACCCATCACTGCCTGGGGATTTCTGTAGTCCCCCTTTGACTGGCCGCCCTCTCATCTCTGCTCCACTTGGTTGGATCAAGTCACCCAGTACTTGGTTAGACTCTGGTCTTCCCTTAATGGAATTCCAGAAAGGCATTTATTAATGGCACATTCCACTCATTTCAACCTGTTCGTCATTACAGACCTTGGGATACAGCTTTTGAAATGAAGAAAAAGCAAACTTGAATTGGCGAAGAGTATTCAAAGGCATTTTTATAGCCTAGGAACAAACCATACAGATACACTGAGGCGGGGCTGCCCAGATTGTTTAATTCCTTGCTGGCACTTGACAAGGAGGGAGCTGGAGGGTCGGGGTTCAAAGTAGCAGGTGGTATGGTATTTCATACCATCAGTGTCACCGCGTTGAGACAGCAGCCTGGCTGAAGGATAGCAAGGAAAACTCACTAACGCCCCAGATGTGATTACTTTTGTTCTCGACCTGAACTTCATCACAAGGTAATCCTGGGAGGTGAATTTAATTTCTAAGAATCATGTCACCTGTTTGTGTGAAGGTGTGCCACACACCTCAGCCTCACCCCTCTGGTGAGGGGACAGGACAGCTACAGACTGCCCAAAGGACCAAGGATTCCTTTATGCACCCTGAGGAATGGCAGAGGGGACTGACATCCAAGCAGGCCAATGAAAAGGAAAATCAGTCAGTACTAATCATCAAGGAGACCCCTCGTGGTTTTGTAAAATGGGGTGAGGCCCATCCACACCCTGGTGGCCCAGTGGTGTGCTCACCTCAGGGCCAGGTGCTTACTCGGTTCCCTGTTGGGTCTTAGCCTCAAATCCTGCAGACCTGCTTCCATTCTCACCTTCTGTGCGCCTGTGACCTGGGACATAGCTCTGAACCTCATGTATTCCATAGGTACAAAGGGCAGAATTGGCCCCGGAGCCAAATGGACCCAAGACCTGCTTTAATTTCACAAATGGAAAGTGCTCCAGTTTCCTTGGGGGTAAGGAAGACATCATTATCCAGAGGACCCAAAGCATTCCACTTGTTAATTGTGACCAGTCACATCCTAATAAAAAATGATTAGGATGTGTGAATGAGCCCTGAGAGCGAGGAAGTGCTAAGTGTCAGATCTTCTCCTCACCACCCGCATCTTCACCAAGAAACTCAGGACGTGGTCTGCCTTCTTAGTGAGGGGTCCTAAATGTTCCCGACCAAGTGTCTGCCATTGATCTGCCATACCGGAAACAGAAGCTGCCTTCACAAGTAAGTCACACTGAGACTGAGTGATAACAACTAACCCGGATTGTTCGGATACATACGTTGCTCCGACACAATAATTGGTGTGTTGGCACCAAAAACCATATTGTTCCAAATCATTTGTCCCATCAACTTATACTACGTGAGTGGATTCCTTGAGGGAAAGTAATTACTGTGTCAGAAGCCAGTGAAATTATCCTTGGGGTGTACTTTTTTTCTCTTGGGAATAATTCCTTTCACAATTATGTTCTCTACTAGGAATCTATTATATGATCTAGTTTTCCCTCCAAAGACATCATTAATCATATGGTGAAAATGTAACTACAATTGAAAATACAAGATGTTTTGTTAAACACCATATTTAATGCTTGGCAATCATCAAGCTCAAGAATTTTAAAGAATCGGTGCCTGACATTTCCCTCTAAAAAATATTGCTATTGATCACTCATCACCTTTCTTCTAAGAATTATGACATTCACTCTCTCTCTGTCTTCTTTCTTTAAAATAATTATGGAGGAGTTTATAATATTATTCTAACCACAATACAAACTTTGCTACAGCATTCTATGTCGAGTTTGAGTCAAGTGCCGTGTTCTGGGAGAAATCATGTGAGGAAAAGTCTCTCCTGGAATTTTCTGGCATGGTCTAGTGTCTTTGTGATGCAAAGAAACCTAGATTAGGAGTCAGACAGCCAGGACCCAGCACTGGCTCTGCCCTTGATCGAATCACTTCTGCTCTCAGGCTTTGTTCCCTTCACTACACAAGCACTTTGTTCCCTTCACTACACAGGCACTTCAGCTCTCACATTCAGACCTACATGATGCCGGGTTATCCCACCCCCAGTGTGTCCTTACAATGAGCTCAACATGTCAAGTTGAACTTCAGAAAGTAAAAACAATCAGCTTGGTACGGAGAGCAAAACTAACATGGTGAGAAAAGTAAGAGAAAGAGTCCCTGTCCCAAGGGTTGGTCATACTTGGTGTCACACCAAGGTGATGCCAAATATGTAACTGCCACAGAGAGAAAAGGGAAATGAGAGCGTGGCTTCAATCTGACGTCTCTGCTTAGCCTCATCATGGCTGCATTCAGAGACAACTGGCAGCAATCGGAAGGACAAAGCAGGAAAGATGAGGCCCCACGTTGAGGGAGGGGCGCCAGACCTGAGGAGCGGCTTGGAGGCTGACAAGCAGGGCAGTGAACTGGAGAGAACAGTGTGAGCGGAATTCATGCGTACCAGCCCACAGGACCTCCCCCCGGAGCCTGCTGCCTGGGTCCAGATTTCATTCAGACTTGTATTGTTCATCCTGAGGGTGGCACTTAGTTGGGGAAATATGGTCCCCAAGTTCTGAGTCGATGTAGCACTCGAGAGCCTGGTGGTGATGAGGGCACAGTGAGCACTGAGAACCTCGGCAGGTAACTCACTCCATTCGAGACAACTCTCGATTTTCCTGGATGTAGCCTCCAGCCTGACGGGACAACCAACTCAGCAAGCCAAGCAGAGCCCACCCTGCAGGCACCAAACCTGGAGAAGAAGCACTGCTTCCCTGTGGCTACGGGGACCCTGGCACCCCTGAGGCCCTGGGTCAAGCGCGGCGTGGGCACCAAGTCAGACTGCAGAGTTAGAAATCACCACCCAGTCCTAGGCCGGCCTTGCAGCTCTGGCACATGGGCAAGCCTTAACCACTCCATTTCCTTTCTGTTCAGTGAGAAGATGGACAAGTATTTCCCACCCTAAATTTGTGCTGGAGTGAGAAACCTTCTGAACTGCAGGGTACCGAGAACAAAGGAAACAATGGGGCATGCAGGGGAAGGAGGGCAAGCAGAGTGAAGTGGACACAGGTGCTGCTGTGGAGAAGGGGTCAGGGAGGAAGCCAGTCAAAGAAATCAGGCCTCAACAGCTCGAGAAACCAGCAACCAGGACACAGCAGACCAGTCGTGCACAGCTTCCCCTCCGCCCTAACCATCTCTGACTCACCGGTAGGTCCCTGGGGCCCACTTCCTCCTCCTCCCCCTCCAGAGCCCACGGAGGTTACTATAGGGCATATGTCTATCTGGCAGTCACCTGGACAGAGCTTCCAAGGAGGCCACTAGGAATGGACAGTGGTGGTCCTTCCCTCATTGATTTAGATGCCATCGCCATTGGCTAAGTTTGACAATCGGTGTGACCAGTTCTGAGATTTAGAGAATATAGTGTTGACAAGCCACATACCTGACTAGGAAATGATATCCTTCACTTGCCTGCTGTGTGAATTTCAAACCAAGATTCTGGCAGTTTTCAAACATTTACATTTCTGCATTGCAAGCTATTTTCAATTTGAGGGAGACCCATCCAAGCATCTTCAACCAACAAGACAGTATTTCAAAGGCCACATGTATCGGATAGATAATGATGTACATCTCTCAGATTATCCACAGTTTGTCTGTATAGACAAATCAAGAAAAACACACAAATCAAGCCAAAACACAACGAGGCCCTCCTGGTCACTTGGTGCACGTTTTTTCCAGTAAAATCTTTTTTCAAGTTGAGAAGAAAAAGGCTAGAACTGTGTGTTGGCATTTCAACAGGCTCAAACAAATGAGCCCAACCCTGTCTGCCATAGAATTTCTTAAAAAACCAGGCTGGCAAAGTGAAAATGTTAAGCATTAGATAACAGTGCTATGCAAGCAGCCATTGAGAAGGTTTAGGATCCATTCATAGTTGGTTGTGCAAGCATGAAGTCATGCCACAACCAAGTTGGCTGGCAGCTCCCAAGGAGTGCCCATGCCAACAGTCTATGGCTTAACCTCACGAGCAGAGGAAAACAAAATGAAGGTAAAAGAAGAAAAAGAAAGAAAGAAAAATGGAGAATAAAAAAGTGAGCCTTGGTGGGTCTTCTTCAATAAGAAAGAAGGGTCGAATCTAGATTTAAGTTGAGAGTCCTAAAAAAATTACAATATTCCAGTGGTACCCGAGTCACTTCTATTCCAAATTCCTCATAGATTTTCAAGCTGTTTTAAATGAGTGAGTAGAAACTAGGGACCATCGTTTCTTGGTGATGTGTAACACTGTCCTCTCTCAATTGGTCCCCCACTCACCTGAAAATGGGTAGGTGATGGGTGAACAGAGCAGAGGGAGATGGGAAGTACCATGGGAAGAAATGGATCAGACGGTAAAGGATATACCAACCCAGGTGGCATTAACTCTGCACACTGAAAATCTAGGGCTGGCGAAGGAATATCCAGGTTACTAAGAAAATTCAAAATACCATGAGTCGTCAATTGTGGTTAACATGCAACAAGCTGGTGGCCAACTCCTGGACCGTGTGGCTTTCCAGAGCCCTCCTGAGTGCCGTCCTCTCTGTCTCTTTTATTTTTATTTCTACGGCTCATTTGACAACAATGTATTTTTCTTTATAGCCCACCACCCATGAGGAGTCCTTCCAAGACCCATAAATGTAATATTTTCAAGAGAGGTCACTCTAGGTTACCAACATTGAAGTTTAACACTTCAAACTGGGGAGGGAGCACCTGTCTCCCATTTTGAAAAGGACCCTTCGCGTGCACACCGGAAACCAGCACACATGGACCCTGGCCTAACTTTGTGACATTCTTTGTAATCATATCAGAAGTTAAAAGCCACCGTGAAGGCTGAAGCATCTAATCCAACCTGTTCATATTATAGGTGAGAAAAAAATCAGGCACAAAGCAATGAAATAAGTTGACCATGGCAGAGTCAGAATGGGAAGACTCAGCCTCTCCAGAACCAGATTTCCCCAACCTGTTGCTTCCTTCAGAGCTTCCTCCCGCCTCCTGACGCACACAGCAGCCACCTCCCTACCTTTCTTCCTCCACCAGGGTCCTTCTGGGACCGAATAGGAGAGGTCCTTGAATTCAATGTTGACAGCCGCCCTCCGAGGCAAGGAGGAGAAGCGCTGGGCCTCAGTGAGATTGTTGTCCACTTTTTTCAGATGTCCATTCAGCAGGTCCTTCTCGGTGGTCTCCATGTTGCTGGAGACCACCTCATCCACAGAGACGCACACCGACTTGGGCTCCATCATCGCTGTAGAGTAACTGCTGGCATTCTAGAGAAAAAGAGAGAAGCACCAAGAGAGGTTAGAAGCTACATCAAGGAAAAGAGCTCAGGGGCCTCACCATTCAGCTCTTAGACAACAGAGTGCCCTCCATGCGAGAAGAAAGGCGCTTGCCTAGAGGAATTTGTCATCTCTAGCCATCACTTGTTCTTCTATTAAAAATGCTTAAGATAGATAAGATATTACTATTTCTTTGAGAATCATAAAATCTAATTACAAAACCATAATAAATGAATCACTTGTTTCAAAGAATGAAACACTGGCCACCATAAAAAAAAGTATCTATTTACCATCCACTCATTAAAAATCCCAATAAAGACACATGGGGCTCCTATGAAATATGTAATTGACAGTTTTCTCTAAAATGAGCTCTTTTCGTGCGTTCCTCGTGGAACCCCATTAACATTTCCCAAGAGCAATGACACCACTTGAATTTCTGGGTTTTGTGGGAGTTGGCCTTTGTATTTTCCTTGTAAATCTAAATCACTTACACCTCTCCTCTCTCATCGTATCTTAATAATAGCACTGAAAAAACAGTTGGAAAGGTTGATTTTTTTCTCTATTACACAGACAAGGAAACTGAGGCACAGACAATTTAAGAAACTTGCTCTGAGTCCTACAATCAAGTGAGGGGTAGAAGTGATCCCAGAATCTGAGTCATCAAAAAAAAAACAAAAATCAGTTAGTTAGGTGCTCTCTCCATTGACTCACCTACCCCTTGGTAGCTACACTGGCTTTTAAAGCTTCCATGGGAGTCAACTGACTAGTTACTGATGCCAAGAACCAAAAGTATTTATGCAAAGACAGAAATATCCTTTTCTAATAGCTTGGCAGGCCTGAGCAAATCAATATGCTTCAGGCAACTCTAGAACTCAGAAGAACCGTGGGGTGGGCAAATATGCTATGCTTTCTCTAGCTGTTTCTTGAATCAAGAGAGAACATTCCACAGTACCCGAAGCATGGGCCTCTGGAGACACTACTTCGTAGCGTTGACTACAGTCGGCCTGACTGGCAGAGCCCATCTATTACCCTCTTGCCTAAGTCAGGCCCTTCTGACTGCGGTACAATGGGGGGAGACACTGCAGTGTTATTGTTTGCTCAAAAGGGAAACACTTTACTGTTAGTTTTCCATAAGTTTGTTAGGTATTTCTTTAGAGTTGATGGCTTTTTGATCATCATTGTTTCTAATCAAAAATCCGAAATAAACCCAGAGGGTGGATCATTCCATAAATAATCTCCACAAGCCCCAGCAACTCATGTGGCTGGAACAAGCCCTTCCCTCATTTGAATGACCTCCTGAGGGTATGTGACTATAAGGCTGAAGAGCTGGCATCCTTTCCCACGTGGTAGTTAAGGGCTCAAAAGTCTTGGAGTCCTTGGAGCTTTTGAGTATTTAAAGCACAAAGAGAGAGATGGGGAGACCTGCGAACGGGTTTCTGGTTCTGGTGATATTTGAAAATGTTGCTTTGCCGTTTAAGAAAAAGGCACGTGTGCATGCGCACACACACACCCCCCAGGCATCTCCTACCTCTGAAAAGCTTAACCAAATCAAAACTCATCTCACTGACTAGAACACTCTGTAGATAAAAATTCAAGTACAGAATAAAACTGACGGAATTAGGCTTGGTTCGCTTCTGGCACCAAGCATGTGAAATGCTTCAAAGGCAGACGTAAATGGGTTCATACAAACAAAGTCAAGGAAGGTGTATGTTAGCCTGACAAGGGGACTCCGCAAAGTCTGTTCATGAGTGTGTGCCTCTGCAGCTCCCAAGGGGCAGCGGCAGGACCGGGGGGACCTTATGTCCAGGCCTCATGAAAGAGTAATAAGAGAAGCCTGCCATAGCTCAGCTCTTGGCTTTGGACGATTGGAAAGGACGTGCAAGTTCAGCTCGGGCGCCCAGTGCAGGCCCCCCATGCCATCCCTTGGTTCACTGGATAAATCCCCTTTTGGGGCACATGCTGCTGTCCCAGGTTTATAACCCTTTTTGACTCCATAATTGCCCTCCCCTGGCACCCAACTCAGCAAAGGGAAGATGCCACTTGTGTGGTGCCTGGGAATGCAACCTCACCATCACCAACACCCGCTTTAAATCTCCCCAAATACCACCATCCCACTGGGAATCCGTGCCCACTCCTCCACCCAGCTCAGGGACTCCAGCACCCCCTCTAAGGAACTTGGGGGGGGGGGTAGTGGAGGGAGCAGTGGGCAAGACAATTAGCTGCAGGCCTGGTCCCCAAGGTCCATTCTCACCTCCACCCTGCCACCTAAGTGCAAAGGCTAACCATCTGGCTCTGAACCCACATCCTGCTGGCAGATTTGGCTCTAACCAGGAACCCCCAATCATTGTGTGTTCACAGCTGGGGGCGGGGAGCGTCTAGCATACCCTCTCCAGTGGTGGTCCTCCCAGCATTCCAGCTGCCACGGGCCATCCATACCCTCCCCTGGCACCCACCACAGGTGTCCACCCCCTAAGGAGGTCCACGGTGTGGCTTTCTTTTTTGATGAAACCTACACCAAGACAGGGATGAACAGCCATTACTCCACCCACCCACCCACCGACTGTAGCAGAAGCCAGACCTGTTTTATGATGAGGACCCGAGTTTCCCCTCTATAGACTCGAAGCCTATCTAGTGTCTCATTCATTCAACAACTTGAGCACCAAATAAAGCCCTGGGGGTCAGCGGTCGTGGCCTAAGGTTTCAGCAAGAGCAAGCTCAAGACTAGGCCCCAGGCAAGAATACGGGTATCACAATACAGCGAGGCAAGTGCCTAACGAGACCACAAGGCCATGCAGACACCCAGAAGAAACATGCAATGCAGCGCAGGACAAAGCTTGGTGACGAAACTGATTTGGGAGTGAGAGAGAGAAGCCAGAGTCAAGTTCTCACTATTTAAAGCATTCAATAATAACGCCTCCTGTGCAGTAGGTAAACGACTACAAACAATGACTGTTGATTCAGCAAGTACAGTGTACCCATTAAACTTCAGGCTGCAGAGACTATGCCTCTTACTATCTCCCCAGAGGGCATTACCATCACCCCTTCCTCCACTTCAAAGGAGGGATCTAAGGCACAAAGAGGCTGCCCGAGACCCCGTGGTTAATGAGGAGCCAGGCTGGGGTCCAATGCTGTGCAGCATCCATGTCTGCACCCCGTCCTCCCAGCCAGCATAGGATGCTGCACTCGAATGCTGCTTAGCTTTCTACACACAAGTTGTAGGTGACCCTGGGTCATTCCAGTCCCTGTCCATTATAGGGAAATACACAAGAAACAGAAATCCATACAACCCCCCTCCCAAATAAACTGACGCCAAAGCTGTGCGCACCTTTCCTCCACGGGTGTCCAACGGCTTTGCCCAATTAATAAAATCATGAAATCCTGTGTGATGGGAGGCAGTGGCTGTCATTTTGAAATAGACCAGCTCTCTGGAAACAATCCTCAGATGAGTGAGGCTGGCAATGTAGGTTACAGCTCGCTGTCCTTCGCTTTCTGAGCTCATTAAAAATGAAACAAATACATCTTCCCTCCCCACTGGTTCCCTTTCAGTGTATGTTCCCCTATCTTACCAAAGCATCGTCTTTTCCTCCCCACTCTACACACGATTTGTGCTGTGTAATGAATGATAAACAATAGTAACTCCATTCGCGGACGTTGGATGTGAGGAGACCCTGTTTGGAGTGAGCCTGCCTTTGATAGGTGAGAATATTTCCTTGGGTGCTGACTTCAATTTGAATGCTAACGTATAGAGATATCTATGTAGCGCGGGTCTCCAACAGGCAGCAGCACCCCCCCCCACCCCACCCCACACACAAGGCCATTGCAAGCCTGGCTCACTCTATTTACCCGGGGAAGCACAGTTAGAGATACAAACTCAACACACACACCCCCACGCCCCCACCCACAGCAACATGAGGAGGGGAGGAAAGGGAAGAGGAACTCACAGGCGCCAGGTGTTCGCACGCACCCTCTCACTTCTCTCTTTGGTTCATTGCCACCAGCCTTGTGCCCACCTAGACCAGCAGACCCCTAAGCACACTACAGGAAAATGTACTGACGAGAATTCTCAAGACCACTGCCTAAGGAAAATAACCCAAACAGCATGCCCTTAACTCAGCAAAGGGCAGATGCCACTTGAGTGGTGCCTGGGAATGCAACCTCACCATCACCAATACCCCGCTTTAAATCACCCCAAATACCACCATCCCATTGGGAATCCATGCCCACCCCTCCACCCAGCTCAGGGACTCCAGCACCCCCTTCGAGGAACTTTCTCTGAACAAACTCACACCTGGCACAGGCAGCTGGGCTGGACCCCAGAGCCGGGGTGACGGTACAGCAAACCTCGGGGCCTGGGGCGGGGGGCGGTCTCTCAAGGGCTCCTTGTTGATGATTTGTATCAAATTTTTAAAGTAATAATAATTTTAAAAGTACAAGGTATTCAGGGAGGAAAATTATTTTCACAAAGAACAACGTTTCCTGCAAAACAAAACAACAAAACAAAACAAACAAAAAAAAAAAAACGAGCCCAGCCATTAGCATCTCCATGTGAGAACAAAACACTTGAGTCCTGGGACTGTATCAAACCATACCACAACATTAAAAATCGTGACATAAAAACCTCTACGCCTTAAAACATTCTGGTTCATTACTTTCCCACATGTATAAGCCACTTTGGTAGCATTGAAAGGACCACAGGAGTTACCCAGCACCTCAAAGTTGTGAAACTTTATTTGCTTACAACTAGCCATAAGCTCCTTCATTTTCCATTATCAGCATAATTGAGGGATCCCAAAGAGATGGGCAAATGTAAAAGGAAGAATTGCCAAGTGTGACCAAACACTCAACCAAAAACAAAGGGCTTCTCTGTTTTTCCATCCCCTCCTTATCTGTAAGAAACTAAGTAATAAAGGCAGAACAAGCCCAGAGACGGGACCCCGGCTGTGAGTCCCCCTACCACTGGCTCTCCCCGGTTCTACCAAGCTCCTTAGCGCTCCCGCGGCCCCATTCTATCGGTTTACACAAAATCATTATATAATGAGCTGGCGAGGCGCGGTATGTTCTACAGTAACCTGTGTGGAATCATAGGATGCCGTTGGCAGAACAGAGCATGCGCAGAAACCCGGCTACACGTTTCTTTTTTTTTTTTTTCCTTTAGCTCAAGGCAAGAGGTAACTGTCGGTCAAATCCTGTTGAGCCCAGCTGACTTCAATACAGGATGCTAAAAATGAAATAAAGCGGAGGGTGGGGGTGACACACCGGTGCTGCTGTGCGCTGTGGGCTTACAGCCTCTGGGACGGAACTAGCAGGATAGTAAATACACAGAAGATAGGAAGACGGAGGGATGGGTGGGGAGAGCGATAGGGGTTGGAATGCGTAATACTTTCTATTTGTACTTTAGGTGATGTGAAATCTAGTCCGTGAGTACCAAACTGCAATGCCCGCCTGCTGGGCATGGAAATGTTTGTTTTGTCCTAATGTGGTTTACGCGCCATTGCAAACCAGCAGAGGAGACTGCTGACCACCCCAGGAACGGCACATGCCGTGTCCAGCGCTGACTTCGCTGGCAGCCGGTGGTCCCCCTACGGAGCCAGTACCCTCAGGAGACGCTGGAGGGGCGCCTCTGTCCCCACCCGAGTCTCTCCAGGGTGCCCAGGCTCGCCCTCCGTCTGCCTCCCCGGGACTCCGCCATCCCCTCCGAGGCGGGTCCGGGAGCGGCTGTCGCCGAGGAGCTCTCTCTTTCGGGGAGCTGCTTCCTCTTTTGTTCCCCCCGACCGTGCCCGGTGCTCCGGAGGGTGGCGCGAGAAAGGCCCGCTCCCGAGCCCCGGCCGCGCACCCGGGCCGAAAGCTGGGCCGCCCTGTGGCCCAGGCTGCAGCCATCCCCAGTGCGCGCGAGATGCCCGGCCCCAGGCCCCTCCGTCAGAGGCGGGCGAGGTCAAACCATCTGTCCACTTGTGGGGTGCGGCTGCCTCCCGCCCACTCCGGGCCCCTCCGCCTTCCAGGAGTGCTCGGCCGGGCAAGGAGCAGCCCAGGACGCTAGGTGCCCAGGACGTGGGCGACGGCGCCTCCCGGGGGACCCAGGGGCAGGTGTCAAGGTGAGGGTGCGGGTCTTTGTGCGTTTCTTGCTCTCCGGAAAACAGAACCAAGCCCCGGGGCCGAAGGATGCGCTCACTCACCATGGCGGTGCCGACCGAGAAAGCGGCCATCAGACAGGCCATGCCCCGGGGGCGGCGGCGGCGGCAGCGGCGGGGACACGGCGGCGGCGGGGACGGGCGGCGGGCACGAGGCTGCGCTCGCTCCTGGCTCGGCCGCTGCGCCCCGCGCGAGCTCGGTCTCCGGCTGCCGCTGGGCTCCGGCCCCGCCCCACGCAGGCCCCGCCCACGCCCCGCCCACTCCCCACGATTGGCCGGTGAGGGAAGCGGGGCGGGGCCAGCAGGTGCGCGTGCTCTTGTTTTGCTCCTGCCGGCGGTGGCTGGCGGAGCTGCCCGGCATCCCCGCTGCGGGAGCCGCCGCCCCCCGGGCCCGCCCAGCCACGGAGCCCCCGAGACCAGAAACTCGCAGAGGCTGGGCCAGCGGCCCAGGGCTCCGACAGACAGCGGGATCCCCCTCCAGGACCAGCACCTCCAAGCCTGTGCGAGGAGGAAGGCGCAGGGGATCTTCCTTTTTCTTTGTTGGGCCGGGTAGGAACGTGAGAACTAAGGAAGGGATGGCCGTTCCTACGCCGCCCACCACTACAGCTCCGTATCTGGGGTGACACCCCCTACACTGAGGCAATACATGCAACACTGCTTTGTGCCAGTCGCAGAGTTAAGTGCTGGTAACCAAGGGGCGCTCAGGCGAAGATGCCCAACACTCTGCTCTCCCCGCCCAACCGCACCCCAACAAATGAAGACAAAGCTTGTCTTTGCAGAGCGGTGTTTCCAGGGCCCACCCTAATACCTGGTCCACAGCTGTGTTCCTGTAACTGCATAAGGAATGACACTCCCAACACCCTCTCATGGAACGTCAGATGGCCTGGTGTATGCTAGAACCCTTGTTATACAGGTGGGACCATTTCTCAGTAACCATGGTGACAAGGCATTCTTTACTCCCAATCTCAGAGGCCAATGCTTTTGTTTAGTGGTTTGCATGTTGGGACTACACACAGCATTTCTTCTCACCTCCAGCACTCCTGGGCCACCCCTCAGATGAGAGAACCCCCGTCTTTCTCCTCACCTAGAAAGGGGGCAAAAAGCTTTTCATGCCAGGCAGGTGGACTTCATACCCACGGGTCTGATGACCACAGCCCAATTCTCCCCTCACATCAAAGGAGGAAAAGGGGATGTAATGTATGAGTTCAGGGGGACAGGGTCCTGCTTTATTCTGAATAGTGTCACTTGAAGAGTCAATGCATTAGCTCTTTTCTATCCTTGGCCACGAGTAAGGGAATCTGACTGCTGTAATTCCAGGAGGCCGTGTGGTGCCTCCAATGTACTGAACAGGGAAGCCAACAATCTCTGAATGTTCTGGAAAGAGGATTCAAATTCATAGACCTCCTAGGGAGAGTCTAGGCCAAAAGATGCCTCATTTCTGGTGGCCCTGCAGCCACCACTTGCTCCTGGGGCAGACAGGACACAAGGCAGGAGAGGATGACAGGGCTCGCATCCCAGAGGGTTCTCCATGGGCATTGGCTGGACACTCCCTGCTATGTGGCCATGGTGAGTGACAGCACACTGTGGTCCTGTAACGCTGCCATCGGTTCTCCTCACTCCCAAGAATGTGTCCAGAGGTTTCTTCTGGAATTCCCCCACCCTGCACTGCTCCCCCCGCTCCGAGTTCTAGGCCATGTGATTTATAGCAGTGGCAGGTTAGGAACCAGGAGTGTAAGGTGATGGTGCCTGCTGGGCTCCTGGGAGTGGCCATGGGGACAGTGTGCAGAGCCTACAGATGAAGCCAGAGAGGGAAGACAGTGACAGACTAGGTCCTTGTTGGCATGGCTTGAGCTGCTGACCTTTCTGTTACAGGCCCCTGAAAGTGTTCTCACTTAGACATCTGTACATTGTGGGAAGAATAATCTTAGCTTCATGGGAAATCGTTCATGGCGAGCCCTTCCCACCATGTGGCACGGAGCAAGCGCTCTAATGCTAATCCTCACTAACACTGTCCCTCTTGTGCAAGTCAGGGCACAAGCAAATGGTAAAGAAGGTCAGATCTGTGACATTTGCGTCTGGACCCTGGCTCATTACTGACAGAAACTCAACTGCAAGTGGCTTAAGCTAAAGGTAATGCACTGTCTTAGGCACCACAAGGGTTCTGGGTGCATGGGTTTCAGGCCTGCCCCAGCCAAGCACACGTTTTATGTCCTCAGCCCCTGGCCTGCAGCTCTCTGAATGGCTCTGCTCCCCTCTGCTGGCTTGCCCCTCAGCCGGGCCGTCTCGGGAAGGCCCTTCCAGCAGGGCCAGGCAGCCTGGTATCCTATCAGCTGGCAGCCAGCCACTGTGCCCAGCGCAATGCCAAACATCGCTGGGCCTGGCTTGAGTCACATGTGTCAAACAGGCCAAAGGGGAGGTCGGCCCCAACAGAACCATGCAGAAAGATTGGGACACGGATGTTTCACAGGGCCGTTTTAGGGAGCTTTGAGAAGAAACGTGGGTGCCACGCAGACAAATATGAGGGAACTCACCACAGGACTGTCCAGTCCAGACCCCAGTCCCAGGGATGCCAAGGTCTGGCTGACGGGTGGACCAGGCTGGCCTGAGAACTTCCTGTGCAGAGGCACTTCCGTCCCGACAGTAAGTACTTGGGACTCCCTGTCTGTCACCCTGCGGGCTCCGCGTTCCTCAGGCACAGCTCAGGGAGCCGCCCCTCCACACAGCGGGCCTCGAGCGCCCGACACACAATACGGCACCACGTCTCTCTGCAGGCCTTCACTTCTGTGGCCCAAGAATCCCTGCCCCTCCAATGTTGCTTCATAGACAGGCCCCTTCCTGCTCACCTTCCTCTGCATGACTTACGTTTCCTCGGCGTCCCTTGTAAAAGTTGGGGTCCACTACGGAACGCCTATTCAGGGTACTCCCTCCCCTCGCTAATGGTCATGCTGTCCCATGTTCCCCTCACACTGTCGGTCAGGACAAGCCTTCCTGCCACTCAGCCAACAACCTGATGTCCTGGGGGCAAGCAGGTCCACGTGCTCAACCAGCATTTGGGGACATTAGCTCTCCTTGTAATTATGTAGTTTCACCTGCCTGGTTTGCACTTTACCCCCAGATTCCATTTTGAAGGAGCGTCCACTTTCTCTCTGTCCAGCCCTGTGGCTGGGGAAGGAGGGGGTGATGAGGCACCCAAGGACACGGTCTCTTGGTCAAGGGTCCTGCTCTTGGTCCGACTCCCACAATGTTCTGTCTCCAATGTCCAAATGTCCCCCGACCATGGTATCCCCTGGGGGCCCCTCCCTCCTGCATCTGCCAGGAGGTGAGGGCAGAGGAGGGGTCTGGAGATGAGAATGTCCTGCAGGGTGGAGGCGGGAAGAGGGGAAGTGCCCAGGGGCTGAGATGAAAAGATGAGGTTAATGAGGGATGTCTTCAAGGACAGAAAAATGCAAGTAAATATGCATACACTAAGTAAGGAAGAGGCAAAGTAAACATTGCAAACAGATTATTTCTGTTTTCTTCCCTTAGCACAGAACAGAGTGGCAGGACAGACCTAGGAAACACTGTCTGCAGATGAAGAAAGAGGAAACAACATCTGGCGACGAGATGACCTTCAAAGCTGCAGATTAGGACCGAAGTCCCAGAGACAGGCACAGGGAAAGTACTGGACGCCTCCTGCTGACATATAGATGAAGGGCTCCTATCACCCCATAGAAGGTTCCAGCAGGGAAATGACTGGTGGCCCATGGGCCTCGCTTTGCCCCTGAGGAGCCTCCCACCCCTAACTCCATGGAATCCATCCTAGAACGCAACCCCCACCTCGGTCAGTCAGATCGGATCCCGCTGGCCACTGCAGTTGTTCTGGAAAGGATGTATGAACCCAATGGGGCCACCAGAGTTTTCCTGGGGTCTTGCATGGACCCCCAAGAAAGGGAGGGTTTCTTTTCCTTTGGGGGTTGGCAGCTATTTGCAGGGGCCGACTTTCTTGCTGTAAAGAGAGTGTCTAGGTGAGAAGGACGTGACCACTCGGAGGAAGGCAGAGCTGGGAGCTGGAGGAAGTCGCAGCGCCCATTCCCAGAGGCTGGGCCGCGCGGCGGTAAGCGCTGGGCTCTAGAGCCAGGAGTCGGCTCCAGGAACAGGACCTTGAGTCTCGGTGCCTCCATAACATCCGCTATGGAGTGGGGGATGAGCCATCTCAGAGAATTGTCATGAGGATGAAATGAGTTCATTTTTGAAAGTCACGTCTGGCCCATAGTGTCCATCTTATAAATCAGTGTTGGTCGTCCTCATTATTTAGTCGCTGTGTGAGACCCAGGACTCTCCCTCTGACCTTGAACTAACATGAATTAGTTTTCAGTCACGTGCAGTCTAAAAAGTCCTGATTAAGACAGTTTGTCAAAGTTGTTAAAAGTCAGGAACTAGAAACCAGTTGATGGAAAAATCCTTACAAATACTTCATAGGTCAACCCTGTAACCCCTTATGGCCTGAGACTCTGTTCACCTCGCCACAGGCTTTATCTCCCCCCAAAAATCATAGATCCTGATGTCCCTCGGATATTTCTTTGCCTTCGACATCATTCTTAGCGTGGCGTCTCACCAGAGTAGGTGCTTGATGAAAGTGATGAGTTATATTTGAACAACCTGTAATGGTTTGGAGACTGCTGCCACCTGCATCACCTCATGTGACACTCATGTGCCCCTGCGAGGTCGGAGGGCAGCACCCATCCCTGGGACATGCGTGAATGTCACTCCCAGGTGCAGGGAAGGCCATGTCTTATTTTTCTTATCAGTCAGAAAATCTGCCTCCCTCTGGTCCCCGGAGGTGCCTTCCTGTCATGCCAGCTCGGGCACAGATGGACTCTCCTGGCTCCAAAGACCACGGGTCAAGTGCAGGGTGCTCAGAACCCTGCTCACCCCGGCAGAAGTCCTCTTGGCTCCCTGAGTCACGTGACTCTCCAGGGATCTTCAAACCCCCACTCCCCCCCTACCCTCTCCAGGCCTGGGAAACAATGCCTGAACCACCTGCCCTGGCCTCCATGGCTGTCAGTCCTTGTCACCAGGGGGTGGCCACTGTCCTGAAGCTCTGAGGTCCCAGGCGCTTCACCAGCTCACTTTGCCTCCACTCTGCAGCAAGAGTCCTTGGCTAAAGCTATTGTGATATGATATTATTTAAGCTTATCTCAGTAAGCCCTTCTGCCCCATGGAAATAAGGAGACAGGAGCTCTGTGAGGTTTGAGACCTGCCCAGGGTCTTGGTACCCAAGCAAGGACCCAGGACTCCTGACTCCTCCCAGCACCGTTTTTTCCAGCTGTCAATATTTGTTGGCAAATAGGACAATCCTATTCCAAGCAGGGAGAGAGATCTACAAGAAGTCCAAGCTCAGTGTGTCACATGTCACAGGGCAGGCTAATGGGGAAAAGCAATAGACATGCTTTTCTCTATTCCCCTTGAGCACAACTCCAGACATTACACAAAAGAAACATGAGGAGACTCAGAAAGGTGGAGAAGACAAGCCAGGCTGGCCAGCGACCTTGGGGTTCAAGGAACCACACTGTGTGAGGTCCCTTTCTTTCTGCCTCATATGTCCCAGACTTTCAGTTGAAGAAACCAACAACCTGGAAATGCTAATGGACACACACACACACACATACACACGCAAAGGCCCAACAAAAGATTGCTCTCTCTAGCCACAGGAATAGAAAAGGAGCAACCTAGCAATGGAGAAAATGTTTAGACAACTACTGCTCTGCTCCAGCCAAACACCACATCATAAACTGTGGGCCCACCCCACCCACCCCAGCAAGGATGAGTGGGGAGCTTAGATTTTCACCTCCCTCAGGTTGTAAGGAGGCCCCCAAACCTGCTCTCACCTTCAGTCAAAATGGTGTCAAGAAGGCCAAATAGGGAGGCTGGAATCCATGGCCCCAGGCAGTAATGAGGAGCTCCTCCCACCCTCACTGGGCTGGTGACAGAGGAGACCCAGTAGAATCAGAACTCTCACCACCATCCCGTGCCAACAAGGACCTGCTCTCCTCACACACCATGGTGCAGAGGAGATAATGTGAGCGCAGCAATGAGGTCCCCTATCTCTCTCAGCCACGGAGGGGTGGGTGGTGGCCAAGTGGAGAGCTGAACCACCTACCCAGGAGCGCCTCCCTTGGGTGTCAGCGCAGGTTGAGTGGGAAAGCTGGACTTCCACACTCACCTGACAGTAATGAGGAAGTGCCCCCCCTTTCCTGTGCCTGAGTGATGTCAGAGGAAGCCAGCTCAAACAAAAGGCTTGAATAAGATCTAGAGTCTCATAACATAATACTGAAAATATCTAGGTTTCCACCAAAAATTATTCATCCTCCCCCAAGAAAGTCACCATCCAAAAAAAAAAAAAAAAAGCAATCAGTAGATGCCAACACACGATGTCACAATAGCCTGACAAAGGGTTAAAAGCAGCCATCAGAAAAACGCTTCAGTGAGCAATTATGAACACACTTGAAACAAAAAATTAGAAAGTCTCAGCAAAGAAATAGAAGCTATAAAGAAGCATAAAATGGTATCAACGGCAGCTGCAGGCAGACAGCAGGGGGTGGGGGACGCCAGCCCACCACCCGCTGCCTGGATGCTCGGCCAGTCGGAAACCTCTCAAAGCCTCAGTCCTCATCAGTACAATGGGAACCAAAGGAGCACCACTGCGACGGCCCAGTGGGCTGGGGTCGTGAGGGTGCATGGGAGCCGCGAAGAGAGAAGGAGGGAGGCTGGTATGCACACGTTTTCTTCCATGACCCTCCTCTTACCTCCTCTGCGCCATGGCTTTCACGGCTCACCATACCCCCAGTGGCGGGCGTCACTCCTCCTTGCTTCTTATAAAGAACTGTTGTGTGGGACATTCTGCAAGGGACAATGGGTAGATATAGGTACAGAGGAACTCCTGGGTCACCAGCCTCAGAGTGACAATACTTCAGTAGTAACTATTAGGCAACCAATACGGTGGTCAAAGGTAAAAACTTCTAGTTAGAAGGCAATTGAGTCCTGGGGATATAACTTACAGCATGAGGCCTGTAGCTTCCCACAATGTATTGTCTGTTTGAAAGTTACTAAGAGAGTAGGGCTTAAAGTGCTTATCACAAGAAAAAACATTGTAACTCTGTGAGGTCATGGATGTTAACTAAACTTACGTATTGTGATTATTTCGCAATATAGACTGACTTCAAATCAGTATGTTGTACTAATCTTGTTATATGTATATCATACAATGGTGTATGTAAATTATATCTCAATAAAACTGGAAAAAATATTACGGTATCTTGTGTTTCACTGACACCCAGCCCATCCAAATTTACAGATTCATGTGTTTCCCTCGGTCTGGTCTCTTGGCCTGCAGGACAGAGAAGGTCACTGATCCCAGCATGTGGCCTGGTCCCAGGTGACTCTCCAACATTTGTTGACCGACTGGTGTCAGTCACAGACAATTTGCATCATAGTTTAAATCCAAATGACCATTTGCTGCCTGTACTAAAAGACATGACATATTTTCTTTGACCTACAGCTAAGTAGTTACATTTACTCCATACATTTGCATTACAAAACATTATTTGGCTAAAAAGCATTTTGTCAGTGACTTACCCACAAGCTCAGGTGTAAAGCTGCGCCAAGGAGCCCTCCTGATACAAACGGACCAGTCTGCTGTGAAGTGTTATTTATTTTGCAGCTAAAGGAAGAAGCCCCTGTCTTATGTAGGACAGAATTTCAATTTTCACCACTGCCGACATGTGAAACCCCCAAACCACAAACAGTGATTCAGTTTCTGTTTTATGCTACAATTGTTTTAAAATAGGCATGATGCAATCCTATGTGTAATAACATTGCCCCGTGCAATTGTTACTCCCAGAACAGGAAGTGACAGAGGTTACTAAAGGGCAGTCTGCTCCCTTCCAGGTTACTGGCACAAAATAGTGCCCTCCACCTGTCTGTCCACCGATGGGCCAAGTGTGAAATCCACTTTGGGACCGATGATAGAATTTGCACTTGTGAATATGGTGGAATTTATTTTTCATAACACACATTGACAACAAAAATGAACTTCCTCAGGGTCTATAGGGTAATAGGTAAGGGTAAATAGAGTATTTCCTAGTGGAAGGTCTAGAGTAACTTAAATAATATCATATCACCATAGCTTTAGCCAAGGACTCTTGCTGCAGAGTGGAGGCAAAGTGAGCTGGTGAAGCGCCTGGGACCTCAGAGCTTCAGGGCAGTGGCCACCCCCTGGTGACAAGAACTGACAGCCATGGAGGCCAGGGCAGGTGCCCCGCACTGCGCTTTGAACTCTATGATCACTAACTCACTTAATTCTCATCACAACTCTGTAGGCCAGACACTGTTATTATCCACAACGAGGAAGTAAGGCACAGAGAGGTTATGTGACTTTCTGAGGTCACACAGCAAGAGAGTAGTCAATCTCAGATCCCAAACAATCAGGTCTGGCTCCAGAGGTTACATTTTCTTTTCTTCCTGTAAGAAACAATTTTTCCTTTCTTTTTTAGTAAAGCACACAGATCTTGCTGTTAGCTTGGTGAATTTTACGTATCTAGACCCCTGTATATTCACCACCCAGATCACTCACCCCATAGAACACTTCCTTGGTGTGAAATGTTCCTTGTATCCTGTTAGTCAAGTCCTGTCTCTGGAGGTGACAGTACTCTGGCTTTAATCCCTGTAGATTCACTTGGTTTATTTTGACGTCATGTATTTGGAGCATAGCATGTACTGCTCGGTCCGGGGTCTTTCACAAAACGTGTTTTTACAAGTCTTCCATGTTGTACGCATGTCCATTATGCCACCGCTCCTTTTTGCCACGGTTTATTTTCCCATTCTCCTCTTGATGGACTCTTGAGTTGTTTTCAGTTGTCAGCTATTATAAATAAGGGTGTAGTCAACATTCTTGTACATGTGTCTTGGTGAACATAAACACTCAGTTCTCCTGAGAATATGCCTAGCAGTGGAATTGCTGTTTTGTGGGATAAGAATATGTTTCACTTCAGTCGATGCTACCAACCAGTTTTCCCAATTTAAACCGATCCACACGCCCACCAGCAATGGAAGGCCCCCAGCGGGGCCAGATACTCGCCACCTTCCATTTTCAGGTGTTTGGGTTTTTCAAACGTGCCCATTCTAATAGGTGTGTGGTGATTCGATCAGCAAGGTTTTCATTTGCCTTTCTGTACTGACTAACGTTGTGCCTGTTCAATTTCTCCCCCATTTAAAAATTGAATTTCTTTTTTCAATATTGATTTGTAGGATTTCTTGATAGAGTCCGGATGCACTGTCTGTCACACAGATGTATTGAGAATATGTTTCCCAGTCTGCAGCTTGTCATTCAGTTTGTTAATTTTTCTTTCTAATGATGGAAGTTCTCAGTGTTAGTAAAACTCAATTTATCAATATTTTCCTTCATAGTTATGGGAGTGGTTTTTGCCTGTACGTCTTCTTTAAGAAATCTCTGCCTACCACGAGAATACGAAAGTAATTCCTGTTTTCTTCTGAAAGTGCCATTTTTCCCATCTTCACTTTAAAGTTGATCAATTTTGAATTCATAAAGTTTATCAACTTTGAATTAATTTCTGTGTATGCTGAAAGGCAGAGGTCAAGGTGCATTATTGCATATGCTTATTCAAGCAATTGTTCCAGCACCAGTTTGCTGAAAACATCAGCCTTTCTTCATTGAATTGCACCAGCACCATGATATGAGGTGTGATCAAAACACACAGTGAATGTTCACATTAAAAAAATATATTACAGTAAAAGAGGCATTGCCATTAATCCCCTCAAAATACTTCCCCTCGCTTCGAACACACTTATCCCGTCATTCTTGCCACTTTCTGAAGAAGTTCTGGAAGTCCTCTTTCCTGAGTGTCTTTAGTTGCGTTGTCATGGCTGCCTGTGGGGTGCTATTTTTCATAAGCTCTAGAAAACATTTGACTATTATTTCTTCAAATATTGTTTCTCTCCCTCCCTCTCTCCCTTTTCCCCCCAGGATTCCAGTTACACCTGTGTTGCTCTTAAGCATGCACTACATGTCTTACACTTTGTTCTGTTTTCACCATTGTTTTTCCTCCCTGTGATTCAGTTTGGATATTTTCTATTGATCTACCTTCAAATGTATTAACCTTGTAGTCTGCTGTAATCCGTCAGGTGTTAAAACCATCTGCAATACCCACATTTTAAATATTTATTGGCATTTCTAGAATGCCCGGTTAATGATTTTTGTACGTTCCAATTCTCCACGAAAATGCCTCCTCCTTCCACCCTTTTCGTCTATCTTGTACTCCATTTTTAACGCATTTATCACAGTTATTTTGAAGTTGTTGGCTGCTAACTTTATTCTCTGGGTCATTCTCTGAAGTTTGACCTCTAAACATGCAAGCCATTTCCACAGCGGAGAGGAGACAGGCAGACGAAACCTGTCTGCTGACTTCTGCCACGCCTGCTGTTGAATCACCTTTCACCTATAACTTGTGGCTGTTTGGGCTGGTTTATGCTCCAGTTCTGTGACTGCAACCCCAGGAATCAGTCAGGAGGTGAACACTGCAATCCACCCTTAGTAACAGCACCAAAACAATAATCCAAGTCGTGTTGTCACAGGAAGTCAGGAGGTGGCTTTCTCTTCCTACAATTTGGGGAGCTGTCTTGGGCAACATCAGGTCTGTAGAGAAAAATCATTTTCACCATTTTCCTTGAATTGGCCCATCCTCATCACAAATGGCTAACTCAACCAATTCCTACCCACAACTTCTGTAAAATGCCCTTTATTTAAAACAAAAACCAAAAAAAAAAAGAACTGAAATTGACCTTAATGGCAATTTAATTAAAATAATACGTTGCACTTGTTACAAACTCTACTCTCTTAAAAACATAGGTAACTCATGGATGCGATAACTAGCTGACTAAAATGGGTTTTTATCTGCTGTTGATGCAGGATTTTGAGGGAGTCTGTAAAGGTTTGCGATTAGTTATGGACAAGATCCCAGGCGGGCACTTGAGATTCAGCAATACCCACCCCTGGAAGAACTTGAGAGTGTTTTCATGTTTCAATTGCTGCACAATTTAGAGTTTGACACAATGTAGATACTTCACTCTTTCAATTGTATCAAGTTTTCGATTTAAGTCTATGGGAGATTAGAAGAAGAACGTGGGCTATCTGCTGGCATTGCCTGGGCAGGAAATAAATAGGAGAACTCAACGCCAGCCCAGGATTTGGAGCTGGAACTAAGGCTGTGAGAGCTGTGCTGAGGGCACTGTGGACCCGGGATGGCCTGGGTGTGCTTGGGGACACTCAGGTGACTGGAGCCTTTCTGGCCCCACCTCACCCAGCCAACCTCGTCCCATCCCACCCTGACCCTCTCCTGGCTGCACACTAGCAGCCTACGGTCCTCAGACTGCCCTTCAGGTCCCCAGCTAGAACATTCTTAGCTCCTTCATCCGACCCTCACAGGATATGGCCACCTTGCTCTGAGGTTCTAGGGTTCCACGGGCTCCCAAAGGAAGCAGTGTCCACACTGTGCTCCCCAAGTGGCCTGAGCTCCCCAGAGGACAGCAGGACACATGTCTAAGGTGGATGCCCTTCCTGTCACCTGAGCACAATGGGGGTCCCTTAGCTCCTTGTTTTGCCCAGGCATCTCAGTCAAGCCCCTCATCTGATTGTCCACCCATTTCCTACAGATCATGACCTTTGCCCCCTGAGCTGGAGCAGCTGCAGTATCCAGTGCTCTAGCAGCAACTTACACAGGAGAGGACCAAGTATGCAACTGCTTGGGGGTGACCAACACCCACAGCCGTGTTCACTTGCTTTGGGCATTCATGGGCTCACCACCGAGAGAGGCCAAGAGCCAGAACTCAGGGCCCCTGTCCATCCTAGCTACAGCACCTCCTGTGTGGCAGTGGATGGGGGCACCTGTCAGCCCAGTCACAGAATCACAGAAACGTGGGGGCATCACAGGGCTGGGGGAGCACACAGAGAACTGATGGGTGAGACTTCGCCTTCCTGCCCCTTTGCCTCACTTCTCAGGAGTCAGTGATGATAGACAGGTGCCCTTCCACGTGTGCTAGGGCCATCTTTCCAAACAAGGCACCTTCCTTCCCGTCCCCACAGTAATGCCCCGGCCGCAGGATGGCTGCCAGCTCCCAACACTCTCTCCTGCCCTTTCCTGATGAACCAGCTCTATGCCCCTCCTTAGGCTCCACATCGATGCCTGAAACCTGAATCCCACCCAACCAGGGTGCCCCCAGATAACACGGGCTAAGGTCTGGGCATCAGGAGTTTGACTAGCTCCCAGGGGACTCAAATAGGCACCCAAACGTGAGAACATATGCCCTAGGCCTAAGCCTGACTGTGCATAAGTGTAGCCTTGTCAGACGCTGTACCCCACATCTGATCGGTGGGTGCAGGTCTGTGCATTTTTCACCAGCTTCTCACAGTGCCTGCAGCACCTCTGTGTTCCTGGGAATATGGTGTAATCGTGAGCTGGCCGACTCCTTTTCCTGTTGTGTCATTGATGCCTAGCCCCTCCAGCCCCCAACCCCCAACACACACCCAGCGTGCCCAGGCCTCCTGCCCCTCGCATTGGTGATGGAATACATGCCGTAAGTGGTTCCAAAGCCAGATTGCCCTGTAGAATCCTCCAGGGGACAGACTGTTAACAAATAGTGAGGCCTCTATGTCTCTCCAGCCCCAGGACTGGGGTCCAGGCAGGAGAACGCTAATGGCCACGTCTCAGAGACAACTCTGAGCCATCGGAAGCCCCCCCCCCACCTCTGTCACAGCCCTGCGTCAATCCTACCACTCACACCCCTAGTAGCTTGGCAGCCCTGCTGAAGTGGCTGTCCTTCTCTAACTTGGCCTGTTGGTCTGAATGTGTCCCGCTGCCCGGTCCCTTGGTGCCGCCCGCCTCCCACCAGTGGCAGTGTGTGCTGAGGCCACTACAGGGCAGGCCTGTGCTGTGCAGGCTCGGGCCCTCAAGGATACGAGCGTGAGCTTGTTTCGTTTGTTTTTTCCTGATGAAGCACAGGATAAGAAATGAGAAGTGGTGCATGAACCCAAGTCAACTACCTTATTTGCTCTTCCAAGAAAAGTCCCGGATTCGTTTCTTGATGTGCCAAAGGTTAAGTGGGCTTGAGAACAACTACAGGAAACCAAACAAACAAACAAGCAAAAAACACAGGGAGTCAGGGCCAAGCGTGTGTTCCCCAGCACAGGAAGAGGGGCTCTACGAGGTGCCCGGTTGGCAGTGGCTGATTCGTACAGCCACCAGTAACCAGTGAAGAATTTCAGAATGTGAAAACTGAAAAAGCACATAAGAATATCTCACTAGTTGGGATTGAAAAACGTGTGTGTGAGTACGTGTGTGTGAGTGTGTGCATGAGCGTGTGCATGAGTGTGTGCATGAGTGTGATTGTCTGAGTGTCTGAGTGTGTATGTGTCTGAATGTGAGTGTGTGTGTTGAGTGTGTGAGTTTGAGAGTGTGTCTTAGAGTGTGTGTCTGAATGTGTGTCTGAGAGTGTGTATGTGTCTGAGTGTGTCTGAATGTGTGTCTGAGAGTGTGTATGTGTCTGAGTGTGTCTAAATGTGTGTCTGAAAGTGTGTATGTGTCTGAGTGTGTCTGAATGTGTGTCTGAAAGTGTGTATGTGTCTGAGTGTGTCTGAATGTGTGTCTGAGAGTGTGTATGTGTCTGAGTGTGTCTGAATGTGTGTCTGAAAGTGTGTATGTGTCTGAGTGTGTCTGAATGTGTGTCTGAGAGTGTGTATGTGTCTGAGTGTGTTTGAGTGTGTCAGTGTGTGTGTGAGTGTGAGTGAGTGAGAGTGTGACAGTGTGTGTGTCTGAGTGTGTGTGCCGTGTATAATATAAGTCACAAAGATGCTGGCCAAACCTCAAGTCTGCTCACTAAGGCAGCCTCAGTCCTGCTCACATGGCTGGAACAGACCCAAGAATCTGTGGGAAGCCATCTGTGCCACCCTGGAGCCAAGAGGGGAGACAGAGGCAAGCCCAGCAAGCACCTGTCCCCGGGCAGGGGACGGAAGGCAGGAGTGTCAGGTGGTCGGGGGGCCAATGTGTGCTGCTCACCTGCAAATTCCCACAGGGCCACCATAGACATGGTCCCCAGGCGATGACAGTGGTGTGTGGGGTGGAGAGCTGGGCCGAGTGGGGTGGGGTACAAGGTGGCGCTGAGCGTGGGGCCACTGTGCCCAGGGTCACAGAAACGGCATCGAATGTCCAGAACCCGTGAGAACCGACCTGGACTGCTGAGCATCTAAGAAAATTCAGGCCATTCCCTCCTATTTCAAGAAAGCAGAGCTGGAGGGCAGCCGAGGGGATCAGCTGTGCAATCCAAAGTCCCCCGGGGGTGGGGGGTGGCTCTTTAAGTCACACTGGACCCAGAATGAAAATGTGCCCTTGTTATCAGGACATTGTCTTCCAAAGGCTTTGACTTTCAGAGCCATCGAAATCCCAACGGAGAGACCTGAATATTAGACACTCTTTACCAAATCCTGCTCTTAGCCCCACATCACAGGGAATGAAGGGTTCAGGGCTCAGGGCTCACTGCGGGCGGCACCGCCAGCTCCACCGCGGTCCACGGAGCACACGCCACATCCGGAGTGCTGGCAGTCCCCACGCAGGGCGGGCCAGCACTTTCTCCAGTGTATTGTCTAAAATTTAGGCTGCATTTTCCCATAGACTCAGGGGTTAGGTTCCCAGGCCAGGCCATAAAAGCCCGTTTTTGTTTTATTTGCAGATAAATTGCATTATTGCAATTCTTCACGGTACTACATTGTGGAATTCAGTATGGAGAGCTCTACAACGCTGTGTTTGTCGGAAACATCCCAAATTCAGCCCCCGACCTCCAGGAGGTGGGGCACGGGCTTGGTCTCCCCCCTTGCACAGCCCTGGGGCGCCTACCTGAGTCCACACGGGGTGGGGGTGTGGGCCGCTGTGGCCCAGCGTTTCCCAGAGGGTGGTCTGGGGCTCCGGTTTAACCCCAGGGCCAGGGAAAAGAAGCGAGGGAGGAAGAGGAGGGAGAGCTGGGTCGGCCTGAGAGAGACTTTTGGATGCGAAGGAGGTCTGCTGGTACCATAATTGCTGAGGGTGGAGCCCGGAGGGCTGTGCTACAGTTTCTGACCCTTCACACCAGCAGAGGCAGACACAGTGAAGCGGCCAGAGCTCCCTGTCAGGAACAAGGATTAACCATAGGAGGGCAGTTAGGGTTCATCCCGCAGGCTGCGTTGGATCAATCCGTGGGCTGTCATTACCTTAACCCCTGGCAAATGTACCTGGTGCTCTGATGGGTTAGTGATGGCTGCCAAGGGAAGGGGCAGGGACCGTCGCTTACCAAGCCTGACAACACCCGTGCTGGGAAAGTCAGTGCCTGCCATGTTTTCAGAATTCCCCAGGGAAAGACGCGTCCTTATACACACGAAACACTTGGATTTTTTTCCAAAGTCCATAATAAGCGTTACTTGCTAAAGATTACACACTTGGGCACATAAATCTAAAAACGCTCCATACCGCCTGATGTCTGTGCAGTGTGGGGGAAAGAAAGTGGTCGTGTCTGGCAGAAAGGTGCTGCATTTCCATACCGACAGTGAAATGAAGTGTAGCCTGGAGAACTGCAGAAAGTTGTGTGTTTCTTACTTCATTGTCCAGAAAAACGTCGCCACCGTGTGTAGCGCCTGAATGTGTACTGTCATTTCATCTCACCAAACTTGACCTCCCTCCAAAGTTGTATTAATACATTTGGGAAAGTAAAACAATAGTTTATTGATTGGTTTGCAACATAATTTAAAAGATGCCTTATCTCCAAAGTGCTAAAATTCTATTACTGTCAGTTTAGAATGCTTTTCATCTGCAATTACTCCCCTCAGACTGTAGGTTTCGGTGTGTTGGGGAACTCCTCTTGAGGTATCAATAGTTCCTGAGGGGCAAGCAGGTGCTTCGGGTCCCCACGGAGCGCACGGCACCCTGACCTGTGACACTGGGGGAGGGGGACTCCTCGGGTAGCGGAGAGCTCTATGTTCCTGAAGTCCCGGTGAACTGGCAGGTCAGGTCTGAGACACACTGCTGACCTGAGAGCATTCCCATGGTTGGAGACCCGGCTGGCCAGCAGAACTGCATGAGCTGGGCCTGGAGCTTCAGGGGAAGAGCTGGCTGGCTCCCCAAGCCCTGCAGAACTCAGGTCTCCACTGAAACCCACTGCGAAGCTTTTAGGTTTTTAAATAGAAAAGATACCTTTTTAGTAACATAGCTGAGCACAACCCACACAAAGCAACCACATTTAGGACATCTTTTTAAATAAACAGATGAAAGATGATAGGCAGGTGGGTAGACAGATGAGATAGACGAATAGATTAGATATAGATGATGATAGGTAGATGATAGATAGACAGACAGACAGACAGACAGACAGATAGCTGATAGAGAGACCGATGATGGAGGATGTCACAATGAGTAATGCCCAGTCCCCTGTGGGGCACCCACAGCTGGGGTCAGCCCCCACCATGGACACTTCACCCCTCACTCTGGTTCCAATACCCCACGCTGCATCTCCCCTCTGTGTGGAAACCCTCCCCCTGCCCACGCCCTGGCAGTGCCCTCCACCCCCAGGGCAGATTCCTGCTCTGCCCTGCCCACCTAACACCCTTAGAAACAAAGTTGTCAGAAAGTGAAAGGAAGAGGAAGAGTTCTTTTTCAAAATAAGACAAATTATACATGCTTATCATAACAAAATAAAGGTACATGAAAAATGCGTGTAGCCTTCTTTACCGCGGCAAAAGAGTGATAAATGGAAACACTTTAATTAAAATGGTACTGGCGCTGCCATCCCGGAGGAACCACCTCGCCGGACTTACTCCTCAAACCTCCAGAATGTTAAAACAGGGCAAAACAACCTTTGCACTGGGCCTGAGCCACCTGTGTCCCCGGCGACTGTTTGCAAAGATAACAAGAAAGCAGGTCTGATGACTGCTGGACTGATGACCACGGGACTGGAAGTTACAAACAGTGTTTAGAATGAGCATCTGTGTGATGTCATCTGCACGATAGAACCGCCTTCGTCTGCGGATGGAGGTGCTCCCCTTCCCTCTCTCACAGGCAGACACCCCTCGCCTTTGTCTCCTCGTGGGCACAGTATCTGGGTTTCTGCCTGAATCAGTGCACCCTGACTAGCTCTTCTTTTTTATCACAAATAAATGCTCTCTCACTTTGGCCTTTTATTTCTAGGCGAGTATCTCCAACATACATACAAGACAGCACTGTTAAAAGTTTTGTGTATATCTGCTGTGGACTGAATTGTGCTCCCCAAATTCCCATGTTGAAGCCCTAACCCCCAGTGTGATGTGTTTGGAGGTGAGACCTTTGGGAAGTCATTAAGTAATGAGGGAGGGAGTGCCTTATGATGGGATTATGTCCTTATAAACTCCAGACAGAGGTTCACCTCTCTCTCCCTCCCTCTCTTTGTCCCTCCCTCCCTCCCTCCCTCCCTTTCTCTGCCAGATGAGAACACAGAAGAAGTTTCTAACCAGAACCCAACCATACTGCCACCCTGATCTCAGGCTCCCAGCCTCCAGAACTGTGAGAAATAAATGTCCGTTGTTCATAAGCCCCCCAGCTATGCTGTCCTGTTATGGTAGCCTGAGCTTAGAGAGAAACTGGAACTGAGAAGTGAGGGTGCTGGGGTTACAAAGACCTAAAAATGTGGAAGTGGCCTTAGAACCGGGGGATGGGGAGAGGCTGGAAGAGTTTAGAGGCACAGGCTTGAAAAAGCTGAGGTTGCCACAAAGGGACTGTTGGCAGAAACAGGGACATCACAGGTGATTCTGGAGAGGTCTCAGATGGAAACGAGGAACATGGTGCTGGAGCCCGGAGGAAAGGGGATGGGGTTATAAAGTGGCAGAGGGCTCGGCTGCATGGTGTTCTAGTGTTTGTGGACGGTAGGGCCTGTGAGCTATGACACCGGATACTTGGCTGAGGAGACTGCAAAGCAGAGTGTTGAAGGAGCAGCCTGTTCCTCCGGACTGCTTATAGTAAAATGTGAGAAAAAAAAAATGAACCAAAGGAAAAAAAACTGCTAAGCAAAAATGAAACCAAAACTTAAAGATCTGGAAAATTTCAGGCTATGTATAGTTCAAAAAATGAGAAAGTGTGTTTATATGAGAAGACTAAGTCTGTGGCCTCCAGGACGTGAGAGAGAAATCTCCATTGCTTAAGGCACTCAGCCTGTGGTATTTTGGTGTTAGCAGCCTGAGCTGACCAGGACAATATTCTCCCATAAGTTGCTCTTTAGTCATAAAACCAGCAAATACGTGTGCGTGCGTGTGTGTGTGTGACTTATGTAAAGTTGTTTCTTTTACATAAATACAGAATTATTTGGGACCATTTCTTTTCTCCCCCCTAACATGAAAGCATTCCATGGCAACATATAGAGATCTTACGCATTATTTTATTACCCACATAATCTTCCATTAAATTATTTACTCAGCCATTCCCTGATGGATGACATAAAATTTCTTGCTAATTTTTTTTTTCTAATAAAGGTAAACCTAGCTCTTTATCTTTGTGTTTCCTCCGTCAGTCTAAATGTCACTTACCTCAGAGCTTCCTTCTGGGACGTGTCAAACCTATTGTGTTCATTCTCTATAAGCCATGGTCTATCCTTGTCTTAAGAGTTTGCTCCTAAGAAATTGACAACCAACTTTTCTCTTACATTGATTTTTCTAATTTTTCCTCTTCTAGTTGAAACAGGTTTTTCTCAAGGACTGTTTTGTCCATTTGTTTACCTAAGATCCTGAGACACTCGCCTTCCAATAAGACCCTCACCTCTCCAATAGAAGAGTACCTGCATTGCGAAGCTCCTACTCCAACCGAAATGACTCAGATGTGTGGGATGAGCAGCACCTCGCCCACCTGGAAAATGGAGACGCTATGGCGTCGGGCAGTGGTGTGCTGACCAATATGTGACAAGTGAGCATCGGGGGAGGGGCTTACAGACTCTGGCTTACAGAGTCCACCGATTTCCAAGGTATAAGTACTCCCACCATTGACCGATTTCAAGCTCCCAACGCAATTTCACAGAACATGGCATAAGGAGAAATGTGCATGGCAGACCAGCAGGAGAGTCCCCCCAGACAGGCACAAAGCCACAACGAGCACAAATACCTGTAAAATGTTAAAATGATGAGGAGGGGATGTTGTTTCAGTGTCTATTACCTTTGGTTTGAAAGTTCTTTACTTTTGAATAATGAATGGGTTTAGCAATTGACTCTTTTTGGCTGGTAGAGACCATCTCCGTCCCACCGGGGACTGGGGGCCCGGCAGCCTGACAATCGGCCTGCATCTTCTCGTCTTCCTGCCACCAGCTGAAGGCCATCGCTTACACCTGGGAGGTTTAGCAGAACCACAAAACGGCCCGCCCAAGTAATTCTTCACTTCTAGGCACAGGAATTGTTTATGGTTTTATAAAACCATTTCCCCAGCTTCCAACCATTAAGGTTTTAAAGAAATCACCTTGGGTCCAATTTTCCAGTAGACCCCTGACCCCAGGAGACCCCTGACACAGTACCTCAGGGAGCCCCTCATTACTTTTCTGCACAAGCACTGAGGCACGCGTGCACGCGTGCACACACACACACACACACACACACACACTTCTACTTTTCTAGTAAAATGAAACCATTGGCTTTGAATAATTTATTTGCTAAGCAGTTTCATAATAGTTTATGCGAGTACATGGTTTGGCGGTTGTTCACTTAGTTCATGACAATTTTAAACTCTGTTCTTAGTGCTGTGGTGTCACCTGGCAGAGCGACAAGAGCTCTGACAGTGAAGATGGGAAGTCCTACCTTTAGTTCCTCCGCTAAGGGGCATGTGACCTCAGGCAAGTGCCTCATTTCTCTGAGCTGCTGCCGCTGGAACGGAGATGGGGATTTCCAGGCAAGAAGGTGCAGGAACCTTGGGCTGCCCCAAATATAAAGTCTGAAAAGAGAGGCTGTAGCCAAAGCCAGGTTTGAAATTCTCATGGCCTGGGAAGGACCCAGAAACACAGGGCCACAGCCCCACTGGGATCTGGGGCTCGAAGCAGGACCCCTGGCCTTCATTTATCGGACACACAAGTCTGAGAGAATTCTGCAGCCTCCTCAGTCAGCCCAGCTGGGTCAAGCTGAAGGGCCCACAGCAGTGGATGGCATTTATCATCTAGCAAATAGAACATATGCGTTTTTTTCAAGTACTCACGGAACTCGGTTAATTAACCATAAGCAAAGTTTGTTTTTCTCTCTTAAGTTTCAACAGATTTTAAAAAATTGTCCATAGCACATTCTCAGATCTCAATGCAATTAAATTCCAAATCAATAATACACTCAAAGGCATGTTTAGAAAATGTAAATACTCTCTTAAACGACTCTTGGGTGAAGAAATTACAATAGAAATTATGAGATGCTGGGTCCACCTGAATGGGTAGCCAGCAAGAACACGTGATTTCATAACAGCTAAATATCATGCCGTTGAAGGAACAGCAAAAAAAATCAGCAAACGTAAAAGTGAGTTCTCTGTAAAAACTAATAGACACACCTCTAGCCAGAATAATATAGAAGAGAGAGGAGGTTGGGAGGGAACAGAGGGAGGGAGGGAGAGGAAAAGGGATGAGAATAAATTGTGACTAATAAGAATGAAAAGTGGGATTTAATTGCAGTGAAAATTAAAAGCACATTTAAGAGGCACTCTGTGTAATTTATCTGATGAATCTGAAAACAGCAATGAAATAGATAGTCTTTAGAAAAGTGAAAATCACCAAAATTAAATTAAGGAGAAAAGAAAAGCTTGAATAAACCTATAAATCCTTACATAAACTGAATTAGTAGTCAATTGTCCCACCTGCTTAGACATCCCAGACAGATTTTTCAGGTAAATTTTTCAGAAGAATTTTATCAAATCTTCAAAAAATACATCATCTTTATCTTATACGAATTGTTTGAAAGAATGGGAAAAGCAGGTGAGCTTTGCAATTCATTTTAAGATGCTAATACAAGTTTGATAAAAAAGTTGGGTGAGAAAAATATGTATGTGTAACTCAACCACAAACATAATAACGAGGCTATGTAAAGAAATCCTACAAACTGATCCTAAAACAACAAACACTGTAACATCTGAAATGGGAAGAGTTGGACGAACAGGAAATTCACAGAAGAAACTCTGGCATCCAATAAACGCGTGAAAAGGTGCTCAAATGTGTCGGTCAACATGGAAGTGGAAATTGAAACAACGATAAACCATTTCACACTGGTTGGACCGGCAGGCAGGTTACGTCCGCCAATAACAAGGGTCCCCACACACGTGGAGAAACACGCCTTCCCACTCTCGGTGCGGTGCAAAGCAGGATGACCATTTTGGAGGGCAACTTGGCAGCATTTGGTGAATTTGAAGATTCCGATCCTCTGCAACCTGATCCTTTTAAAGCTAAAGGTTGGGAGGCTCACAGTCCAGGCACTAGGTTATGTGGTCTGCACACAGCAGTGCCCGGTTCTGGTCCGCAGGCTACCCACCGCCTCTCAAATAAGGAGAGCCATTGTGTGCAGTGCCCACCCTCTGACGGCACTCAGATATTTTAATAAGGCAAGATGTTTTTTTTCACTCTAATCATCGTCTCATGGAAAAACACCTTCCGAAGTCCTTAATCCCAATAGAAGATGTAACCATCAAATGTCAGCTCTTTGAGAGTGTCGATAGAAGGATGTCGGGATTTCAAGTAGAGAAAAAAAACACCAGTGGGTGTAGTTTTAGTTTTCATGCTGACACGAAATGTCAGTGTAATCAGGTGAAAATGTTTTCAAGAAGGTTTTCACCGCATAAAAATGGCCCGTTTTCTAAAAGGAAAGCAGGGTATTTGGCTGGAGGAAATGTTTCTCCATGTTTTTAAGAAGTTGAACTGGATTTGGGGTGAACAGCGTCACGTGAGGGACCAATTCTAGGAGCTTTTCTTCCTTATTCTGTGCATGGACAATGCATCCCTGGGAGTCAGGCTTTTCAGCTGGAAGGAAGGTGAGGATCCTCATGCTCGTGATTTCCAGATGAAGAGCATCACCTGGCATTTCTCCCATTTTGCTGTGAGTTCTTAGGGAGACTTGGGTGTCTCCCCAGCTGCCTGATGCTCTCTGTCAGTTTTCAGGGAGCATAGTGTCCCTGCGAGGGAAGGTGCCCATAGCTGAGCTCAGCATTGGGTTTTGTACACTCAGATGTTGAACCTTGAAGTAGGTTCAGAAAGCAACGTGAAAGCAGTGCCATAGTCCCCTGCCCCTGTGACTGTGTGGCAGTTAACAAACCCCCAAAGTGCTCTGGGGGCTGAGCGGGTGTCAGAGCAGCCTAATGTGTGGGGACTCTGAGCTTTGATCTGTGAGGGTGCTAGGTAGAGCTGGGGAGTAGAAGCCAGGAAGGAGAAAACACATTTGCCAATGTGGAGACAGGTCTTGAGTTCATTTCAAAGTCTTTACTGAGCACCTGCTCTGATGGACGTCATCGTGAGAGGCGGACACTGTGAGGTGTCCAGACCGAGGATTGCTGGTCCACAGCCTCGAGTTTTACAAGCTCGTTGACGGTTAAGTTCTATGAACACGGGCAACTCCCGTGTGAACACGCAGACACATGCACATGCCCGCGTGCATTCAAAACGTAACAAACCTTCAGCCAGCATTTGATCAATTGTCAATGTTTTGTAGAACCCCAAAGAAGAAAGACCTTTCTGTGAGATGAAGCAGCAGCACGGTCTCTGGAAAGAAGTGGGAGTGTGTCAGGTGAATACTGGTGTTAAATTCACAAGTATTCCGCACCCATCATGTGCAGGGAAGAAGCCGCTGGGCGGTGTCACCAGATGACCAGGCGTAGGGTCCCCAGCTTTGGAGATGTAGAGCCGTTCGTGCAATTTGAGGTCATTTCGTATAGAAATCCATCAGATTAAAATATCTAAATTGCAGCTAAGAGAAAGCCTGAGGAGCCAAGAAGCTTGAGAATTGGGGTGATCACAAGGTTCCCACGTCACGCAGATGGCTGTGGGTGAAGGAGTGCAAACCAGTGCTAGGGGCCACTGGGGAAAAGAACATTGCCAGGAAGAGCGGGAATGTTCTTCCTGGCAGACTGAAGGTCGGTGTGGTGGGAAATTTGAGTAGCCAAGGACAGCAGGTAAGAAAGCATAACTGCATCGATATTCCAGTGCTAAAAGCTCCCTGCTTCGAGATGCTGCTAAATCTCTGAATTCTGGAAGTCAAGGGCGAAATGCATCGTCAGAACAAGTGCATTTCTATGTGAAGAAACACAGCCAAACAGCAAGTTAAACACAATGAAAGCGCTAGCACCAAAGCCAGCAGGCAACAAGGTTTTCAAAGGAAACACAACGTATATGCAATGCATCTGTATTGCCACCCAGCCTTGTTCCAGACAGGACTGGGTGGTAGAATCTGTGTTACTTGTGGGCCTGTGTTACGTTGAGAGGTCTGAAAAGCAGGGACTACCTCTGGGGGAGGGGTTGTGGGTCCTGCCTTTCTGCAGTTAACCAACCCCCTTGGCCTGGCAGGAGTCCTTTCCTGGCCCAGGTGGGGCTGACCTCTTACCAACCATGTGGTCCCGCTCTGACCCATCAGAGCCCCCTACCTCCTGGCCACAGTGATTGGTTGGGGCAAGCTCATGTGACTTGGGCCAATCAGAGTCTCTCCTGGGCCTCTGGCACTAGAGCCAGTGGGAAAGCAGTGTGTGTCCACTGGTGATGAGCCAAGGCTCTGTCAGCCTGCCCTTGACAGTGCCTTTGAAAGATGACATCACTACAGTCTTGCCAGGGCCTCCTGGGGGCACCTGGACTTCCCATCCGTGTGAGCCAGCAAGCGCCCTGTTTGGCTAAGGCTAGTTTGAGGTGGCTGTGGCTCAGAGTGTCCTGACTAATGCAGCCTTTTCTGATAATGGTTTTTTAAATGCCATTTTAAGGAAATTATAACTAATAACTGCTCTGACTAGAACTAGAACTGGCTGTTAATCCAGGCCATTGAGAGAAGAATGATCTACATTTTAGAAGTACAGATAAACGTTTGCGTTTATACATTAATTCCCCAAATACTTTCTTGTCTCTCTCTCTCTCTCTCTCTCTCTCTCTCTCTCTCTCTCTCTCTCTCTCTCTCTCACACACACACACACACACACACACACACACACACACACACGCACACACACACCACACTTTGGAGAGTGTTAGGAGATGAAATGAATCTTCCCAGGTGTCACTAAGTACGAGAAAGCAGTAATTTACTAAATGGTACCTTACGATTTTGGAAGAGTTAGTGGAACTTCTAGAACAACCCCAGGCTCACGTTCTTGGAGCAGTCTTTGAATTGGTTGAGTCAGGCTGAGTAGTTCCAGAAAACTAAGCTCCAGCAAAGGACAAATGCAAAGGACATACTGGCGCTGTCTTATATGGTAAAGTTGCTGGAGGTCTTGGATGACAATCTGGAAGGTTCTGGAGCAGATGTACTGCCTCTCCTTCCCAATGAGCCATACGGGATGTTTGCTGAGGAGAAAGCCCTGCCCTTGAAAGAAAGCCCTTGGAGGGTCCCCCCGTCCTCTCTGTGCAGTCACTAGGTTAGCAGTCCCCGTGACTGCCAGCCACAGCCGGCAGCTCTCCACACTGGCTGGGGCCCAAACAGACCCAGAACGGGCCTTTTCGCAGGATCCTGTCCTAGCCTTCAGCTTAATGAGGTCCCCACTTCCAAGGCCCCCGGACACAGGGAGTCCCAGCCACCGACTCAGCCAGTCAGCACCACGGTGGCTCACCAGGTCATTGTCTGGGTACCCGGAGATGCCGGTTGCTTCCCAAGGCAGCCCCTCTTCTCCCCACCTACATGCCTGCTCACCCCAGAGGGAGGAAGCTCCAAGAATGAGGCAACACTGGCCCAAGAGTCACAAGACCCCGTATCCAGGCCAGCTCTGCCCCTGGGGCTGTGGGGCCTTGGACCAGTTACAGCCTCTCTGGGCTACATGTGTTACACATCTCTTCCTCATGTGTAAGTGAAGGAGTTGAACTAGGTCAATGGTTCTCAAAATGTCCACTGCCCAAGGCGGGGGCCAGCCATGGGCTGGTGGGAAGAGGACAGAGCTACAAATCTCCTGCCTCCAATCAGGCAGTCCCTCTTCCAACTGAATCACTGGACAGTGGGTCCCTTGGCTGGAAGAAAAGAAAAAAACACTTGTTTTGAAAACTACCGCAGTAAATTATCCTCAAAGGCCTTTCTAGTTCTGTGATGTAGTGAACGGAAAACTAATGGCTAACCCATATGTGCATCAGAAAAGGACAAAAATAAACCTAGAGAATTGGTGGTCATTGGGGGAAACTGTCCCACACCTGTCTTTGGGCATAAAGCACCAACTGCCTTATTCCATGTAATGGACATATGTTTCCTTCTTCACCCCATCGATAAGTGCTTAATACATATGTGCTAATCAATAAAACATGAAACAGGAAAGTTGTTGAACATGTTTCATTTTACATTTAAAAGAAAATTCTACAGCTTTAAAAAAAAAATTCTGTTTGCATTAAAGATTCCTCTCTGAAATAAATTCTCTCCTAGAAGGTTAAAAAAAGCTGGAAGAGAGAAATAGATTTTTTGTCGTTTTATTTATTTATGTAGAAATGTTTAAAGCACATTGTGAGCATTTTTATAACTCTCTCAACATTTCAAGGATTAGAAAATTAGAGAAAGGGCAGCAAAGCAGGGTAAAATCCATAATGCTCTGATTGTTCTGAACTCAAAATGCTAGAAGAGAAATATTCCCACATCCTCATTTTCAGAAGAACTCACTGTTGCCTGCTGTGAGCTGGCTTTAACTATTCCCGAGCCTCCCAACCACTTTAGAAAGCATTCGATGTATAACTTCAAAGGTTTAAACATGAAATTTCCACATCCCAGGAAATGAATACTATCTACACCAATAATCAGTCAGTGTTCCAGTTCAGCTGCAGAAATTTATTTGCATTTGATAAAGCTACTTAGCTGCCTCAGTTTCCCCAATGAGATCGGGAGCCGTCAGGTCCACAAAGACTCGCACATGGCCCTGGGCCACTTTCCAGGCCAGCAAGGGCACGATCCAGAAGTGACCCACTCTCCATTCCCAGACCTCACCCACGGTCATATTTGTTTACAACACAAACACATCTGAGGTCTCAAGACAAATGACGTATCCAGTGCGGCCATGCCCAGCAGCTCCTGGAAAGCTGCCCAAGTCAGATTCCACCCTGCGCCCTGATCTGTGACCTTTTAAGGTCGGATGTCTTTGAAGCGTGCTTTGGAAGTCCTTGTGCTTTTCTGCCCGACTGCCAGGCTTTGAATGGGAGGTAGATGGTGAAAGTGAGGATGGGGAGAAGCGATCAGGAGGTAACCTGTACATCTCTCTGCCCACTAGAGCGTGATGCAACTGTGTTTATGGCATTTGTTTCAGCCATCTCATCATTCCTCCATTCAGTAAATCAGTTGGTTGGGTAGTCAGGAAACTAGTGAGTGGTGCAACATTTGTTGGACTCCTTCGAGCTCCTCGCACTGTGCTAAGGTTATCAGATGAATAGATATTGTTTCAGCTCTCAAGGACTTTATTGTCTAATGCAGGAGAAAGACAAATAAATAATGACAGCATAAAAAAATGCTGCCATCACAGTACAAACAGTACATTCTTGAAGAAAGAGGAAGAAGCAAAGCATTTGCTGTGACATTTTGGCATTTTTGTTAACGATATATATTTTTAAATTATTTTTCCTTTAAGTTGTGATTTTAAAAGACCTGCATTAAAAAATGATGACCGAATATTCTGGGATTCCCAACATGTGTAAAAATGAAATGTATGAAACAATATCATAAAGGAAGGGATGGGGGAGATGAAAGTACTTAGGTACAGTAGTAAGGTTCTCACACTCTGTAGGTGAAGGGGTGCGATATTATCTGAAGGTAGACTGTGACAAGTTAAAGGTACAATCGAGCCACCATTAAGTGACAAAACAATGAAATACAGCTAACGAGCCAAAGTGGAGATAAAATGAAATACTAAAAAGAACTCAATTTAAATGCATGTTGTTTATTTTACTACACACACAGACACTCACACACACACACACACACACACACACGATGCTCAATTGATCAAAATAAGGGAATGAAATAAAGGAAAAATAAACAAGATGATAGGTTTATACCCAACCATACCCTAAATTATCTCAAAAATAAATGGGCTGAACAGACTAAGAAAAAGCAGAGATTGTCAAAGTGGAGCAAAAAATAGAACCTACGTGTATGTTGTCTACAGGAAACCTGCCTTAAATATAATGACACAAATAGATTAAAGATAAAGGAATGGAAAAGAGATATCGTGCATGTACTAGGCATAAGATTAGCTGGACTAGCCATATTAATATTAGCTGAAGTAGATTTCAGGACAAGGAATATCACCAGGGATAAAAAGGAAGATTTTAGAATGATAAAGGAATAAGTTCATCATGAGGATGTAACAATACTAAATGTGCATGCACCTAATTGCAGAGATTCAAAAATACATGAAGGAAAAGCTAACAGACCTAAAAAGAAGAAGAGACAAGTCAACAATGTTAAGTATTTAATTGTTGTTCTCTCAATGACTACTAGAGCAAATAGAAAATTAGTAACAATACTGCCTCAGGAACACAGTGTCAACCAATCTGCCGAATTTATAGACACTCTACCCAAAACAACTGCAAAATATGTTCTTTTCAAGTACACATGGAACATACACCATAGGTCTGGCAAATAAATGTAAAGTGTCTCAAATTATGTAATGTCTGTTCTTTGACCATAAAATAATTAAACTAGAAATCAATAAAAAAAAGCATGTGAAAAACCTCCTAAATGTTTGGAAATTAAACAACACACTTCTAAATAACCCATGAGCCAAAGAAGAAATCACAAAAGAGATTAGACTATTTTGAACTGAATGAAAATGTAATCACAATATATCAGAATTTGTGGGATGTAGCAAAAGTAGTGACTAAAAGGAAACTTACAAATTTTAATGCTTTTGTAAGAAAAGAACAAAGGCCTGGAATCAATGCTCTATTTGCAAGCCAAGAAACTACAAAGACAACAGTGAATTAAACCCAAATTAAGAAGAAAGGAAATAATGAGTAGAAATCAATGGGAAGAAAAAAAAAAGAAGAACAGAAAATTCAATGAAAGCAAAACTAAGTTCTTTGAAGAGATTAATATAATTGATAAATCTCTAGGCCCCAAAATCAGAAATTAAAAAAAGAGAAAAGACATAAATCACCAATATTAGGAATTATAAACAGAACCTCACTATAGATAAGATAAACATTAAAAGAACAGTAAAGGAATATTATGAACAGCTTATGGCAATACATTTGATAAATTACTTGAACAAAGTTTTTGAAAAATGCAAACAACCAAATCTCACTCAAGAAAAATAAATAACCTGAATATCCCTATATCTGTTAAAGAAATTGAATTTGTGGTTTAAAACTTTCCTCAGAGAAAACTCTAATCCCAGGTAGCTTCATTGGTGAATTCTACTGAACATGTTAGGCAGAAATAATAGTAATTCTGTATAAATTCTTCCAAAAATATCCTAGTAGTCTTTTTTTGTCAAAATCAACAAACTGATTCTAAAATTCCATAAAGAAATGCAAAAAACCTAAAAGAGCCAGCTTTTTTTGAAAATGAATAAAATTGGAGGTCTTATACTACATAATTTTAAGACTTGCTAGAAAGCTATAATCAAGACATTGTAGCACTGATATAAAGACAGACAGAGAGATTCGTGGAAAAGAATGGAGAACCCAGCAACATACCTTCACAGAGATGGTCAATTAATTTTCAACAAAGATGCCTGGGTAATTCAATGAGGGAAGGGGTAGTCTTTCCAGCAAATGGTGCTAGAATGGCAGGATGTCTATATGAGAAGAAAAAAAAGATGAACCTCAAATCTTACCTCACATCGTATTTATTGTGTGTACGCAAAAAATGGGTGTATTATTGTTATGTAAATTATACCTCAATAAAGTAAAAAATTTTAAGAGCTGTTTATTTTTAACTGATTATGTCAGGATCAGAAACTATCCATAACATTGAATCTTCAGGCTTATAATGTTCATCTGTGAGAAATAAATGTTGACCCACAAATATTTTTCTGGCAAAAATCCATTTAATTTTTTACTTGACAAAGGAAGATATATGAATGTCTAAAAAGCACATGAAAAAGGTTCAACATTATTAGTAATCAGGAAAAATCCAACTAAATAACATATTATTGCACACCCATCAGAATGGCTGCAATGGAAAAGAAAGGCACCACCTATTGTTGGTAGAGACGTGGTATAACTGGGACTCTCACTGTTGGGAGGTGACATGCTACAACCAGTTTGGACAAAGTCCGGAGAGTGTCCCATTAAACTAAACACCCACCCACTCCATGAGCCAGTTTCCGCTCGGAGGGATTTACCCAAGAGAAGGAAAAGCATCAGAAGGGTAGTACAAGAAACAGTAGCTTTATCTAAACTAGTCAACCACTGGACTCAGCTTGGAAGCCCGTCATCAGGAGAATAAATAAAGAAACACACAATGGAATAATACTCTTCAGTAGAAAGGTCTACACTCCCGTTCCACGTAACTGTGATTCTCAGAACATTATGCAGAGTGGAAGAACCCTTGCACATAAGAGCACGGAGTGTGCGATTCCATGTGTATGAAGGTCTAGAACACGTAAAACTAACCGAGAGTGAAAATAAAAAAGGGAACTGTGGTTGCCTCATGGGGGGATGGGGCCTGGGAAAGGCCACGAGGGAACTTCATCTTGATAGAGGTTTGGATTAGGCTTAAATTTTATACATTTTGCGGTTTGTAAATTTGATCTTAAAAACACCCACAAACTAGTAATGAACTCTGTTTAATGATATGCGAGCTGAAGCCTTTAAAGAGTGACATATACAGATGTCTACAACTTTAAAATGTATCCCAAACAGTGTGGATCAATGGATGAAGAGAGGGATGGACAGATGTGTGACAAAGCGATTATAGAAAAGTGTTCATTTTTAGAATCTAGGGCCAGGGTCGGTCAATCTGTAAAAGACCAGATAGTAAATATCGTAGACTTTATGGGCCAGACTGTCTGTTACCTCCTGTCAACTCATCCATTGCTGAGAGAAACCAGCCATGCACATGTGTATATGAATGTGTGAGCCTGCTTCCCATACAACTCTATTTATAAACGCTGAAATTTGAATTTCACTTCATTATTTATGTGACACAAAACATTTTTTCAACCATTTAAAAACATAAAGCCATTTTTAGCTTACAGGTCATGTATAAAAGTCAGTGGGTGAGGCTGACCCCTGGTCTAGGGAGGGGGAGGACATGTGAGGGTTCATTGTATAATTCTTCCAACTTTTTTGTGTCAGTGAAACTTGCCATAGCAAAATAGTGTGTGGGGGGGCGGGGGGAGTTAACAAACCACAACAGTTGTTTTCTTAAAGTCTCCTATTGTTTCCATGACCTTGTATATTCTACCTCGTGTGTCCTAGTTTTTACTCTGTACAGGTTAAAACCTATGTGGTATATACGTTTTCGTAAGTGGGACACATTTGTTGTGAATTGCACTTATTATTCTACAGAGCCTTCCTTGATCTTGCCTAATGCTTTTCACCTGACATTAACCACCATCCTTGGATTTCCAACCTTTCAACAGGTGGAGAATGCCTCCCGGACGGGGCATGGGGTTGGCTTTCTAATTCTTAAGCTTAGCCCATTTATATTAAATGACCTGACTTGCTCCTAATCTGAGTTCGACGTTTGTGTAGGTTACACTGTCTCTTTCTGTACGAAGATGTGACTTCCATACACAGCTTCCTGATAGGTATATGGAAGCCGGCTAATTCCTCATTCAGTCATAGGCTCTGCTTCTCAGAACCAAACAGGTTGGGGACGATCCCTGTGCCTGCCTGTGGATCTCCCCTCCCCAGCGACCACCCCCCATCTTCCTTTAGCCATGTGTCCTGTCACGGCCTTTCCTGAAATTTGCAGCTGCAGGATCCTCTCTCCAGCTCCCCTAGCCATTGCTTTCGATATCCCTTCCACCTCTCTCATGGCCTGAGGCCTCATTTCATTAGACAGAGTCTATCCTTCTGCCCTCGTTCCTCTTGTTCTCTGTGGGTCCTCTCGAGGTTGGGCCACCACTGGTAAACCAGAAGTCTCACTGTTCATTCTAAAAGTGTATCTGCTCTGATTACCATTTCACTTTCTCCCCCAACCCTCCTTCCCCTCTCCCTTAGGCCAGTAAGTTTTCCTCTGCTTCTCAAGTCTGGGAAGGGAGGCCAGGTGTGAGGCCTGCTCTCTGCTGGTCACCTGCCTCAGCCATTTTGTGGGCTGTTTCACGGGCGTGTCCTGGTGTGGGGGCAGCTGGGAAGGCCCTGCTTCCCACCCTCCCCTCCCCATGGGGCCAGGACAGTCTCCAAACTCCAAGTAAAGTAAGAGGAGGTGCCAGGATGCGTGCCTCCACCCGGGGGTCGGGCAGAAGAGGAGCCCCAAGAGGGCAAGGACAGAAGGTGTTACAGGTGCTCGCGGGAACTCTCCAGGCTCAAGCCAGGTGCGTAACTTGCAAGTGGCACTAAATGTTTTTAAGATCCTGGTCAAGAAGTATTTTGTGATCTCAGGGTCTATGGGGCTGTCCTTGTGCTGCCTCTTCTAGGGGCAAACCTCAGTCCCCCAACTGCAAGATGGGTAATCCTGAGAGCTGTCCACACGGGCTTGAGTAAGGAAAGGGTCTAGCCTAGCGCTGCTGCTGCCGTCACTGCTACCCGGCCTGGCATCTCTCCGGGGATCCCCCTCGTCCCACCCCTCGGGGCTGCGCAGCAGCATGAAGCCAGCTGGGCCTGCATTGCCATCATCAGTGCCTCCTGTCGTTTGCTGGGGTGGAGAATGGGGGCCCACGAGGATGGCCCCTACATCTGGGCTGACTGTGCCGGGGGCCCCCGAGCAGCTGTCGCCCTGGTAATGGCCTCACCCTCACCCCTGTTTATCCTCTGAACACACCTGGCACAGGATCCCCTGGGGAGGACGCTGGTCTGTCCCCGTCCTAGACGCTCCCTCCTCCGTGGATCTGCATAAAGAAACTCTGTCAGGGCGCTGCTGTGTGGCATTCCCCCACGGTCCCCTCAGGGTGCCCAGAAGACTCCACCTGCTAGGAGCCGGCTCTCTTGGGAACCGTGTCTACCTCTGTGCTTTCCTTTCCCTCTTCTTTCCTGCCGTGTCCTGGGAGAGACTGGAAGGCCTTACCCAGCCAAGAAACACTGCAGCTCTTCACATGAATGCGCTGAGTGAGTGTTCACTGAGCACCTACTATGTGGGAATTGGGCTGCACCGGACACAGCCAGGGCCTGTGGTAACAACAGAGAAGGAAGCCTGATTCCATGGGCTGTGATGTGAGCTGAGACAGGAAGAAGCCGGGGACAGTGAGATCACAGGAGGGGAACTCCGCCCAACCCAGGGCCAGGATGGCCTCCTGGAGGAGACAGACAGGGTCACAAGGCAATGGGACAAAGTGGAGTGGGGTGGGGTCCTGCCACACTGAGCAACAGCACGGAAACAAGCAGGGAGGATTCTGGGACAGCCGAGTGGGCCAGAGGGCAGAACACAGAACACGAGGTGCTGGGAGGTGAAGCTGGGCAGTGGTGTCCTGGAAAGCCTGAACACGCAGCTGTCTGCAGCAGGAAGCAGGCGCCTGCACGAGGCGGTCAGTTTATCCTCCGCTTCCTCGCAATAAAGTGGGCACAGCATGCACTTCACAGATAATAAAATAGTACCTTGCTATAAACTCCATAGAGCCAATTAATTCACACACAATGCTTTCATTGATTTTTGCCAAACTCAGATACGTGTAGCCGTCGATAGTTATACTTCAATTATGAGCTGACCGTTTTTCTGTGCTATTCACAATTTGGACAGTGACAAACATGACATGCTTTTCAGTTCATCTGCATTATTGCTATTTCCTCCATAACTTTCTTGAGTCTAAAGAACAAAAAAATAAACCAAGCCCTCATTTGTAGCGTTTGCTCATTTGCACGGTGTAAACCGTCCACGGTGTAAGTCGTGGCCGACTTCGAGCTGCCAGCATGATGTCACTAAATGCAGATTTGGGGAGAGATGTCAGGTTGGGATTTCTGCCATTCAGATATAACAGAGGCAACCACAGGCGTGTAGATGACAGTAACACGCAGAGGTAACATAATGAGAAAGTCACGAATTTGAGCACTTGTTACCTTTGTCTTAATATAATTTATTCGATTGTGTGTTTACATAATTTTTTATTTAACACCGGCCGCAGCACCTCCTCCAGGTAGAGACTGCACCTGGGGGTGCCCAGCCCAAGTAACAGAGTGACAGTCGGCTTGGGGGGGCACAGATATGAGGGTCATCCCAGCTGAAACTATTTCCAGGTCCTAATCCTGGAACCTGTGAACATATTACCTTACAAGGCGAGAGGGATCCAGGTAGCAGATGAAATGGAAGTTGTTTGTCAGCTGGCGTTAAAACAGGGAGATATCTGGCCGGGGCCGGAGGGATCACCAGGATCCTTAAGTGGCAGAGGGACCTCTGAGTGATGTGAGGTGAGAGAGACTTGGCCGGCGTCCTGCCTTTGAAGAAGGGGCCACGAGCCAAGAAATGAGGGCGCCTCTGGGAGCCGGCCCAGGCAGCCCGGGAGCCTCCAGGACAAACCAGCCCTCCCGACTCCCCGAGTTTAGCCCCGTGAGACGCCTGTTGGATTTCTGAGCTCCAGAAGTATAAGAGAACACATTTGTGCTCTTTTAGGTGTGAGGTGACTTGTTACAGCAGCCATGGGGACTGGAACGGGTCCATACACAGCCCTCGTCTTCCTATCTCCTGGCCTGGGGCCACTGGGACTGGCCTGGGGGCAACAGCTGGGGGCCTGGGCAGACCCTCCAGCCTTGGGCAGTCGCTCAGCTTCATGGAGGAGGAGAAAGGACAGCAGTATGGACCTCACAGCGTCCTCAGGAGGATTTGATGGGATTGTGACAACAGGGTGAAGCTCTGCTGGCTCTAAGCCACGACTGTCGTCTTTCCCGCGGCCGACCGAGGGGCAGGAAGGGCAGAGTCCTTACTGAGCCAGCTTCTCGGGGAAGACTGGCTTCTCTTTTTCCAGAAACGACAGTGGTTGGAAGCCAGCCCACATCCTCAGGACAAGGGCTGCTGTGCATTGTTCTCCGACAGATGTGGCTGCAGAATCTGACTCCTGACCTTGGCGTGGCCCCGGCCAGCAAAGCCATGGTGTGTCGGCTTGCCTTTGTTCTTCAATGACTTGGGCGTTATGTCCTTGAAACACATCAGCAAAGCAGAAAATGCCCCTTTCCTCGGCTACAGCTGCACTGGGGGTATCTGGCTCCTACCAGATACCCGCACATCAGAGCCCACATCTGGGGTTTCCAGTTGAACACTGATGGGGCGGTGGGGCAGGGGCGGGGGGTGCTGCTTCCAGCCTAGCGAGTGGTCTCACCTGAAGGAACGTGGAGTGGAGGGAGACAGGTGTAAGTGCTGTCAGACGCTGGGGCATGGATGAGCAGATGGTGTTTTCACAGCGAGATCTCTGCTGGGAGGACGGTCAGAGAGCAAGACCCCGTCTCATGTTTCTGAGCCACCCCCCTCACCTTGCCTTCACAGACGTTATCCTCATGGTCCAGTCCCCCCCAAGTCAGAGATCCCAGGTGCTTCCAGGTTCAAAGGCATGGGCTTCAGGGTCTGGAAAGATCCACAGAAAGTGTTTGCTGCCACAGTGCGAGCTGAGAGCAAAGCTGGGAGCAAAGCTGGGAGCTGGGGTCCAGGCTCCCCTTTCTGCCTGTGCCTCCTGCCCCCTCTTCCTGCCTGGTCTGGTATCTCCATCTGCTGCCTCTCTCTCTGCAGACTACTCAGCATCCAGGCAGATTGGGCCAGGAGGGGTCACTACCAGCTGTGGGGAGCTGGGGCTGCTGGCCCCACACCCCTGCCCAGGGAAGAGGTTCTATTTGCAGAAGCTGCCTACAGAGGCCTGTGTGGACGTCAGACCGTGGCAACTGAGGGCTGGGCAGCTCTGCCCAAGTTGCTGGACTGTCTGAAGCTTAGGTGGGGTTTGAGGTTTGTTCGTGGGACCCATGCACAGCGTTCATGCCATCCAGAAGCACCCTGAGGCCTCTCATTTCTTCAGCCCTGTGGGAGGTGCAGAGGCTCCGCTCAAGAAAAGAAGAGAAACGCCTCCCTGTCACTCTGCCAGAGAAGGTGGCTGAAGCAGGTTGTCAGAGTGCCAGTCCCCACAGGGCCCTGGTGCCTGCAGGTGGCAAGGGAGAAAGCTCAGGGCTTGAAGGACCTGGGGCCAGCAGTGGGCGGGGAATATCTGGCCAAGCAGAGGGCCCCGCAGGTGCCAGGCCAGGTGCCAGGACTCACACCCTGCTTGAGTACACTGGACGGACCGAGGGCTCGGCAGGAGGCTGCCCCCACCCCCATGGGCGGCACCATGCTCCTTGGCAGTTTTCTGAGTCTGGCTTCTGCCTCGCCCATCCTCGTTTCTCAGCAATAAGTCCTCAGGGGCAGGGCTGTGGGGTTTTTCCTTTTTCTCTCCCCAGAAGAATGTGTCTTTGCTTTGCACATAGTAGGTGCTCAACAAGTCTTTACTTCACCAACAGCTGTGTGATTTATTCCTCTGCACCCACAAAGCCTGGTCTGAGGAGCAGGGCGGTAGGTGGGACCTCCATTCCAGTTACAGCGCAAGCCAACCTGAGCAACCAGACCAATGAGATCCCCCTGCAAAGAAGATTCCAGCAACGCGGGGTCCACTGTGGGGGGATGGTCATCCAAAGCTTGTAAGAAACATGGATAAAAAGTGAGGCTGCCTCTGGTTTATTGAATCAGAACCCCACTGAGTGGGGCCTGGGAGTCTGCAATACAACGCGCGCACCCCCTGCCGAGGTAGTTCTAGTGCCTGTGAAAGTGTGAAGACCCTTTTAGGATCAGGGTGCTCCTGTATCATCGCACCCACCCTCCGTCTCACAGGTGAGGGAGCCTGGCGGTCCTTTCCCAAGGAGCCCGACGCAGGGGCAGCCGGCGTGCCCCCACCCCAGACCCAGAGCCCAGAGCACTCCGTCGCGCCCTCCCACCTGCGGGCCACCAGCAAAGGCAATCTCCCTGCCTGAGCTTCAAGTCCACAGCCCTCTCCTTCACCCCTCCCACAAAACTCAACTCAAAACTCACAGGACGAGGCTGGGCTCTATTCATAACGTCGTAACCGGCAGTGAGTGCAGCTCCAAAGCGTGTGGACGGAAGTTCTGCATGCTGATTTTTGTCACTCTTAATTCCTTGGGGTTTTGTTGTTTCTCTCTGTCTCTCTCTCTCTCCCACTCCATTTAATCACAAAATGTACAGCGAGAAGACCGGAGTTAGCTGGTGAGCTTTGTAATACTTGGGTACCAACTCTGTGAAAAAGAAACCCAAACATGCTGGGTCCGGGCCATGGGGCAGGAATGGGCTGGACTGTGTCCTAGTGAGTCAAAGCCCAAGACCAGGGAGCTGGACGTGGCCTCGGGAGACCAGCCAGGGCACCAGCGACAATGCCTCCTTGTTGTAAACGGGACAGACACCTGCAGAAAGATGAGAACTACAGCTCACCAGGGACTGTGAAGGTTTTCAATCTGACCAGTTCCGCCTTGAGTCAAACTCTGGATAAACGCATCACACCTGTGTCCGCCTGCCGCTGTTCCTGCCCAGGGCTGAAATGCTTGCCACGTTACCATGGTGACCACATCATCTTCTCACTGTCTTCTCATAACCAATCAATCCCATTAGTTCAATTTCCCTGGGCATTTTAAACTGTTCACAACTTTATTTGATTTTCTTTGTAAGGTGCCTCAGTTACACAGGCCACGCAGTTTAAAGAACTCTGGAGAAGTTAATGACGACTGAACATGGAAACCTGGTGGCCCTTGGGGTCTAGTGAAGAATCTGTTTACACATTTATTTGGTTCCTCTTACACCTTTCCACACGAATTAGGCAGTCCGTAAGGAGCGGCCCAGTTTAAACTAGAGTCAACTCTTCTAAGGGATAAACTCCGAAACGCTATGCGGTGGGAGTCCCTGATGTGCCTTCATCCCTCAACACTGAACACTTTCCAACACACACACAGACTGTTCCTGAACGTAACCAGGAAGGATTAATGTGATGGTTTTGATTTCATTTTATCCTCTGTCCCTGATTCTAACATTCCCGGAGTTCAGAGAGGTTTCTCACTATAGAAACCATCTCCCCACCCCAAACAAGGAGGGGTTACCCTCTCAAAAGTGTGAAAGATTTTGGCCTGCATTTGAGACCTGCGATGGCAGACATTCTGGATGGTTCTATCAGGCCACTGCTGAGACCTTTGGTAAGAGTCACCTGACACCGGACTCCACATCCTACAGAGGAGCTGGTCTCCCAGGCCTTGTCCCGAGTTCAGGTGCAGAGCCAGGAAGCCCCAAGACCTGAAGGCCCAGAAGCTCAGGGCCAGAGAGACGGTGGATGAGCCGCAGGCAGTGACCTTGACCCTGAGGCAGTGACTTTGACCCTGAGGCTGCCTCCTCCCCCGGCCTCCGTCTCGTTCCCCTCCCACTGCAGGTGTGGGCCTGGCTGCAGGCTGGCAGGTGAAGGAGGCAGCTGGCAGAGAGCACCCTCCAGGCTGAGAGCTGTTGCCTTCACTTCTACTCCCCATACCTGCCTCCTGCGGGCGTGGGGGGCAGTGGGTGAGAGCCCTATGCAGACTTGACAAGCTGGTCATCTAGGCCCCTGGGCTGCCCACAGAGAATCCCCGGTCCTGCCACTGGGAGGAGCAGACAGAAGAAAAAGCTTCCATGTCAACAAGCTGCTGAGGCTGCTGGAAGATGCGGGGTCCCGTCTGTCCCCGGGAGCACATGGGAGCCCTCGTGAAACTGAAGAATTACAAGGGCCTTTCTGGGAAAGAGAAGGGAAAGGGGGTGTCGGGTGGGTCTGACTTCTTGTCATGAGTGGGCCAGGCCCCTGAAGAGGACGGCTTATGTTGAGACTGAATTCAGACACAGGTGGGCTCCTGGGGTGAGACCAACTGCAGGACGACAGGCCATTGTGGCCACTCAAGTGAAAGGGGAAAGAAGCGTGAAGAGGCCTGCCTCGGGCAAGGAGCTGACCGGCCCCAAATAAGGCCCATCTGCTCATGGGTGCTGGGTGAGCCGATTCCTTCTCAGCCGAGCCGGTCCTGGGGTTTGAGGCAGCTCCAGAGCACGGCAGGGGACAGCGGGGGCCAGAGGCCACACCCGCCATCATGGTGACGCAGCTTTGAGGAAGGAGTGAGCAGCCAACTGCCCCTTCATCTTCAGCTAAGGCTCCACGGCCTCCTTCGTCACTGAGTGGCCCACCGCCCGACCAGGAATCCCCACTGCGGCTGGGTAACTGGGGGGTCCCAGGAGATGAAGTCCCAGCAGGGATGGCTTCTGATGGCCACTCAGAGAGAGAGTGGGAACTGCTGTTGGGAGGGTTCCATCCAAGCCCCTGTGGGGTCATGCCAGGAGGTGACCCCTACCCTCCTTGGGGACGAGGGTCCTGGAGCAAGGGTGGGGATGCGCTAACCTCTACCCCTGCTCCATGTGTTCACTGTCCTCCACCACCCTGAGTCATCGAAACTTCTCTTTCCAGAGACAAAGAGTAAAGGTCAAAGCTGGGCCCGGGGTGGAGGCTGGTCCACCACGCAGTTAAGTGGCCGAGAGGTCCTGTGACAGCACAGCCGTGTGGCCTTATTTAGCCAGCTTTTCTCACATGTGATCTAACATAAACTCTCTTCCCCTGAAACGCCCAGTAACACCCGTGGGACTGGCGTTTTACAGTCCACGTTTTGGGAAACGGTGCAGAGGCCATGGGCGCGGACAACCCCAGGTTCAGGTTCAGCTGAGAAACTTGCTGGTTTCTCAGGGGGAGTTGCTAGTGTCTCAGGCCTCTGTTCTCCTCCTTGGTCTGGAGATGCTGACACTGGCCTCCCAAGACGGTGGCACTGAGACGTGGTTGGTGGGGGTGTGCAGCCCCAGCCCTCCCGGTTTCACGGTCAGCGTTGGACAAGCTTGGTCCTCTCCTGACTCAGAGGATGGGTATCAGAGCCCCAACCCTAAAGGGCTAGTGATTCCTCGGTGTCTCTCTGGGTTCCAAAGGCAGAGATCAAAAGAGAACTCGAGTGGCTGACTCAGGCACCCCAGTGTTCCCCCCACACACCTCACAACCACTGCCGGGCCCACCTTCAACCAGGAGACGGCTTCTAAGGGGGCTTCAGAGCCCTTTCTGCAGGAGCAATCCATCAAAGGCATCACTTGCCTACTAAGAGCATTCTCGAAGGATAGTTTGAGAAGCCTGTGTTATTCTTCCTGGTTCCCAGAAAACATCCCAGGAGATGGAGCCCGCAGAGCCTGGAGCCAGGCCAGCCCTGGAATGAGGCAGAGAGACGAACATCGATACAAACTCAGTCAAAATCATCTCAGGGCCTCTCCTCTCTGCCTAGGCGCCAGGCCTGGGCGGTGTGAATCAGAAACACGGAGCCCATCTCTCTCCTGGGTGTATTGGTTTCCTGTGGCCTCCGCACAATGCCATCCCCCTGGATGGAAGCAACTCCGGGCTGGGCCTGTGGCCCAGATCCCAGCAGTGAGCACAGGATATCCTCCTGGCCACAGTGATTGGCTCGGGCCTGGGGACACGACCCAGGATGTCTGAATCAAGAGGTAATTACAGCCCCTTTGATTAATAGCTGGGGAAACACGCTCTTTTTTCTGCTGGACATCAGTGAAGGACATTTAGTCGCAATTACTGCTCATGGTTATTTGGGAACTAAGATGGAACTTTGGCTAAAGCTGAAACCGCAGAAAGATGGCTAAAACCAGTGTCCTTGGGAGCTGCAGGATCAAACCTCTCCTGAAGCCCACCCTGCCTTGGACTTCTCATTTGCAAGAGGCCAAAAATTGTCTTTATCGTTACAGCCTGTTGGAGTCAATGTTTCCATTACTTGTAGCCCAAAGCACCCTAACCAATGCCAGTCCCATCTCTGTTTCATAGGTGGGGAAACTAAGGCTCAGGGAGATTAGGTGACATGCCCTATGTGGGAAAGCTGGTACTTTTAACCTGACTTCCAAAATCACATGCTACCTCATGGAGTGCAAATCCTAAATATTCTCTGGGTTAAGGAACCCCTAAGTGAAGTCCTTACTGTCACTTTCTTTTCATCAGAATCACTTTGGTGTCCAGGGTCTCCAAAGGGAGACTCTGCAGTCTGATGATGAGAACGACCCTTTCTGCCCAACGCAGGCTCAAGGTTGGAGGTCGAGGGGGCACCTGGCGGAGCTGTGGTTCCTTCCCCTCTGTGCCCTGCACGTCCCCCTCCCTGCCTGACCATAACTGCCCAGCACTGAGACTCGCAAAGCTGCCAAAGCTGTGCCCAGGCGAGGGGCACGTCCGCTCTGTGACACGAAGGCTTTCCTCCTCGAGTTGGCCCGGTCTCCAACTTTGCTTACACCCTGAGACCCTGCTGCATGCAGCAGCCCCTGTCTCCTCCTGAGTCTTCACTCAGGAAACCCCCACACTCACTCATTCCCACGGGTTCCTTTGCACACAGAGACTGTTTCCTGCTGTGGCTGCCCTTTCCCTCCCAGAAACGGAGACCGGAGGGGAAGAAGACATCTCCCTCCTGCAGGAGGTCGGGGTGGGAAAGCAGAGTCCACACTGGCTGTGCCCATATAGCCACATTGGCAGAGCAGAGCGTCCAGTAACTCCTTGTTCTGAAGGTGCCAGGTCTTTCCAGCCTGAGTGACCAGCGTCGTTTTCTGAGCTATTTCCAGGACCCCCCAGGGCCCCACCCCAACAGATAGGAGCCCAGGACCCCGCAGGACTGAGCAATTATTTCTAATTGCCCTTTGTTTGCTTTCAAGAGGCTCAAATTGGGCAAAAGAAAACAAGAGAAGGAGGGCTGTGGTGGCTGCGGAAACAAAGGGACCTCCTGCACTGGTCTGTCCTGCCACCTAGTGGTGGTGCAGGGACAGTGCAGCCTGGTCTGGAGAGCGCAAGGCAGGCACAGCGACTCCATCAGTCCCTCCAGCGCAGCCAGAATCACCGCCTGCGTTCCTGGTCAAAGAAGGACTTGGGGCCCCAAGTGGTACCTGCACGTGAGAACTGCACGGGACCAGAACCACAGCCACACGAGGCCAACCTGCCTTGGGAAGCACCTGGGCTATCTCTCCACGTCTTCGAGGTACTCTGAGTTCTAAGGTCCTCAAACTGCACCCACATTTCTCACCAGTAAAACAACCAGGTCTTTCCTGGAGGAGAAGGAAGAGCCTGAACTAGGAGGAAAAAGATCTTAGTTTGTTTTCCGAGATGCTTGGACTTGTGATTTCAACTTTGGCCTCAGTTTGCTTGTCTGTAAAATGGGATCAGTGACTCCAAATTCAGAGGGTGGCTGCAACAATTACATGAAGGAGAGGAGAACGTTCACGGTCATGTTCATTGTCCTACCATGGCCTGTGGCAGGAGGCAGAGCGGAAGCACGGGCTTTACAACCACACAGGCTTGGCTTTAATTCCAGCGCCTCCACTGACTAGCTGTTTGACTTTGGGAAAGTTGCATAATGTCTCCATTCCTCACTGTACAGTGAGAATAATTGTATGTGGAAGGCTTGTAATGAGGACTGAATAAGATAATATCTGCAAGCACACGCACAGCTGGCACACCATCTCCTCTGCTCCACAGGCAGGAAAACCCAGAGCCCACTCAGTCTGCGAAGGGGTCTTCTGGAGCGTCTCCAAGGCCAAGTCTGGCCTTACAGGCTGTGCACTGCACAACTGGGCGGTGACATCTACATTGAAGAGCAGTGAACAACCTCTACATATGCCCCTCCCTTCCTCCTTCTGTGTCAATATGCTCTGGATTAGTTCCTTGAGCCATGCCAGCAGAGGATTCTAGGATTAGAGGATTTAAAGCAATATGCAGGCAATGTGAGTATATTCCTACATAGCAGCATCCCAGAAGCCTCCATGCAAGTAACATGAGCACGAGCCTACGTGCACACGGGCATTACTCTCTTCCTCTCCCTCTATCCCTAGCCTCCCCGACTTTATGCCTGTAGTGGTCTCAGGGGCTTGTCTCCAGATGGGTTTTAAGTTCCTGTGGGCAAGGACTCTGCCTCATGCCTTTTGTCTTCCTAATAGTCAGGATAAGAACCGGAACTCAGTAATCATTCTTTGGTGGGTGGATGGATGGATGGATGGATGGATGAGTGCATAGAGAGGAGAATGGGTAGAGGGATGAACCAGGTCAGAGGTACCTCTGACTTGTCCCTTCAGCACTTATCACGGCTCCCCTCATCTTTGGCTTTGAGTGACTCTCTCCCCAACAAGACCATGTGCTTGACGAGGGCAGGGCTCAGTCTGCTCTTCCACAATTTCATCAGTAGCACTGAGCCCAAGACCTGGTGCACAGTGTGTGCTCAGGAAATATTCGTCCCAGAAGAGACAGGGACAGGTGAGGGAAAAAGAGAGGAGACCAAATTTTCCATTACAGAAGTACCTCTGTTTTCAAACGTCTCCGTTGACGAACATTTCGGTTTACAAACGCCGTGAATTTTATGGAGCTATGGTATCATTAGATAGTAAAATTCATGCTAAATTTGCAGCTTTAGGGGTTGATTTTAAAGGTCTGGAACGGTTTAATCCATTTTGCATTACTTTCTATGGGGAAATCGTGCCTCGGTTTTCGAACGTTTCAGAACTCGAACAGTTTTCTGGAACGGATTACGTTAGAAAACCGAGGTACCACTGTATTACGGAGAACACAGGTGAATAAACACCACCTATTTCTTGCAATTACATGAGAATGGTAGGTGAAGTTTTAAAGATGGAGTTTTTAAATGCACATCAACTACTTTATTTCAAGTCCAAAGAGTCACACAGCCACGGGGCTCCAAACCTGGGTTATTGCATGTTTAGTGTCTCTTCTTCAAGAAAAGTAAGTCATATGTCCTGAGCGGATGTCAGAACAAATGGATGCAGGTCAAGAAGAGGCAGTGACAGGTTCCTGGAGCCCTCAGGGCCCAGCCCAGCTCCTGGCCCTTGCAGGACGCTGGGTGAGTATCTGAACCAAACAGAGCAGTCGGCACCATCATGTTTCAATGTCACATACAGTTTATTCTACTTGTTCAAAATTGGTTATCTGCAGTGTTACATAGTATAATTCTTTACTGACTCTGAGAATAGCCAATAAATCAAAAAACTCACTTTTCCCCGAATGTTTGTATTAATGGCAGTTAATCACATTCAACAAAATTAATCTCATGAATTAAAAATTAAAGATTGTGTTATAATTCTAAATTTATCAAGAAAAACACTATACTTTCTGTATAGTGTTAGCTATCAAATACAATTTGATTTATTTTAAGTAAAAAGCATTATCTGTTAACATGATATAATGGAGAAAATTCTAAACTAAACTCTTTAGGTTATAGATTCATTTCCTCATTAATTCATTTTGTGACCTTAAGTAAATAATTCACCCATTTCTTCTGTGATTATCCATTGTGTGATGGGTAAATAGTACCTCCCCCTGTGGCAGGATTACATTTAAAAATGGCTGTGAACATGGCTGGGAAAATACAAAATTGTGAATAAGTTACGTTATTTTTACTTATTATAAAGATTTTCATATTAAGAGCGTGCCTTTTGAGCTCTGCTGTGTAAATAAAAACAATATCCTGGTGATGCAAGAGAAAAGTTAGAGCATATTCTACTAAACATAACACCAGCAATATATTTATTATTGACCTATTGTTAAAAGAACTTCAAGTGCACTGTCAAATATCTTTGAAAATGAAGACTATTATGTATTTGACAAAGAGTGTGGAATGGCTGACTGGATGGATGGGTGGATGGATGGATGGATGGATGGATGGATGGATGGATGGATGGATGGATGTCAGTGGTGAGCAAAACCAAGAAGGGCCACTTTGACCAATATGGATGGTAAAGGGAGCTCTGGGGCTGTGGAGATTTGGATGATGGTAGAACCGCAGTCACGCTTAGTCTGATGATCCCTGTGTCTGGAGCTCCAGGTGTCTCCAACACGTTGCCCACTTCCCCAACAGTTTCTCTCACTTGCCCGCTTGCCTGGGACCTACGTCGTCGACAGGCGTCCTGGGGGTGGGGGAAGTTTGTGTTCTTCATCATCTTGGGGCTCATCCAAACTTTGAATGTGGGACAGAGGTTTCCATCAATGCTTGATGAATTAAGAACCGAGCTTGATTCACAGCTACCTGCATGAGGAAGGAGCTCACCTGGGTCAGTTTGCATGCAGCAAAGGAGAGGCTCGTACAGGCAAACCCCCAGAGTATGGTAGTAGAGCATTGTCACCAACCCGAGGACACAACTTCTGTGCTGGCTGGATAGTGAGAGACGGGCAGTGACCCCCAGGAGGCACACGGGGTGCCTGTGACCTGGCTCCAGCGAGTGAAGCAGCCGCGTAGCAGAGGGCAGCTGTGCCTGGCGCACACCTGAGGGGGACTACATCCTCAGGGCCTTTGTGCTATCCATGCAGAACCCCCCGAAGTGGGGCTCCAGTGCCGAGTGCCAACCTGGTGTGTGGAGGGTGGGTGGTTGATGTTTTTCAAAGAACAGATTTTTGCAGGAACGTGAGATCTAGTTACAGCTGTTTTTCCAAAGCCCCAGGAGAATAAGAAGAGAGGCCAACATTCCCTCTGGTGTTTTGATTTCAAGGAGGGGACGTCCAGCCCAGCCTCGACACCAAGACACCAGGCTTCCTTGGACATTTAGCAGGACAAGTGTTGGCCCCATGATTGTGGTTCACATTTAAATATTAAACAAAATTCACTGAAATTCCCTTGTAACTCTCTCCAGGGAGGTGACCAGCTTCAGGTGCTGGCCCTGGCCTAGCCTTTCCATCGGGGCTGTAACGGTTCCGAGACCCTGGATAATGGGTACACAGCTCTCAGGCGCGCCTGGAGCAAAGGGAGCAGGAGAGCAGGTGACGCTTTCTCTGATGAAAACAAAGTCACCCCACAAGGGACTTCCCCTGATGCAGAAGTGTGCTGTGATCTGCCTCTGCTGTGTGGCCTGGGGGGAGGGAGGCGTCCCTTGAGCTCTCAGGGACAAATGTCCTGATTTCAAGGAGGCATCAGGCATCTACCACACTTTGCTGAGTTGTTTCGAAGAGCTGTTACCTCAAGATAACAAGGAGCCAAACACAGGGAAGGTGGCTTTGACTGGGGAAGCTGCTGGCCCCAGTGAGGAAATGGGGAGCAGGGGTCTGTCACTGGGGGGTATGTCCCACACGACAGTACCCCTGACAGGAGACATGGATGGAGCAGTGTCAGGAAGTAGAGGGCCTTCATGACCCAAACCTCTTGGGCCCCAAACCAGAGACTGAGGCATGACCCTGAGGCAGGCCATTTTTTTGCGATTAGAGGATCATGGTGAAGTGAATTGCGCTGCTCCTCACCCCACTCCACTAGCAGGAGACATCAGTGACCCAGAAGGCTCTTTCCTCCTGACCCGCACCGCTGCTGTGCCCACTGCTGGACGCCTGGAACCTCACCCGGAGAACCGCAGATATCTTACATGACTGCGCCGGGAACCCCGTCCTTTTGCGGTTTTTTGGAGGCTTCTTTACATAGGCTTGTTTGATTAAATCGTTGACCACTTGTGCTTGATTCAACTGCCAGCCCCTCTCCCCTCCCTGAAGCTCAAGGGGGTGGGACTGAAAGTTCCAACCGTCTAATCACACAGGCAACTAGCCCCATCCTTGTGTGCTTTCCGAGAGTCGTCTCATTAACATAACAAAAGTCACCTTTACTGCTCCCATCACTTAGGAAACCAAGGGTTTTAGCAGCTCTGTGCCAGGAAGAGTGGGCAAAGGCCAAATACATATTTCTTATTACAAATCGCAGGCACGAAACACTGACGCCCACAAATCTACCTTTGCCAAAGCCTCAGGGACACACTATGCTGTCTCCATCGGGGGCTCAGGCAGGACACGTGCCCCAGACATACGTGTCTCATGTCTCGCTCCTCACCCACCTTCAGGGCAACGGGGCCTCCTAGTCATGGAACACCTGGTAGCTGAAGTCATCTGACTGGGTTTTGAAGTTGTACTTCCCGGTCACCCTCTGGTAGCGCACGATGAGAAGGGCGGCTGCCCCCGTCACCAAGGCAAAGATGGCCACCACGATGAGAACAATGTAGCTGGGTGCCAGCCCTGGTTTTGCCCCTGGAGACTCACCTGTAGGGGAGGAGACAGGCAAAAGGTGGGAGGTGTGCCCAAACCAGGAGCACCGCATCTCCATGGGCTGGTACGCCCTGTGGTCCCAGCACCGGGACGGCGTGGTGAGGGCTCAGGATGGAGTATGGGCACAGCAGGTTCTCCACAGGTGTCCGCTCCTTTGTAACATTATCATCTGGATGTGATTCATCTGATGCGCCCTGGCAGTGAGGTGTGTGCCCACGTACCTGTGGGTTCCCAAGCCCAGGAGAGTGCAGCATCCAGAACATTCACCATTCCCAACGTTCTGGGTCGCACCGGCCAAGGGGAAGAGGCCATGTGGGAGCAACAGGCCCTCCGGGAGCAGGTGGAGGTGGAGAGCTCCGCGGGGCTGCTCACAGGCTCCACGGCACGGAGGAGCACAGGCTGCCCCACAGGAGACAAGAACAGGAGCGTGTGGACCCAAAAGACTGACAACAGGGACTCAAATAAATCCTTGCACACCCGTTCATCACAGCACTCTTCGCAACAGCCAGAGGTGGGAACAGTCCACGTGTCCATTAAAGGATGACTGGATAAAAATGAGGCATAATGTAGCACACTCATATTGCAGAGAAAGAGCAGTGCCTGACACACAATAGAAATAACGAATAGGTGGGTGGATGGATGGATGGATGGATGGATGGATGGATGGATGGATGGATGGATGGGTGGGTGGGTGGATGTTTGGGTGGGTGGGTGGGTGGGTGGGTGGATGGGTGGATGGATGGATGGATGGGTGGGTGGGTGGATGGGTGGGTGGATGGGTGGGTGGGTGGGTGGGTGGGTGGATGGATGGATGGATGGGTGGGTGGGTGGATGGGTGGGTGGATGGGTGGGTGGGTGGGTGGGTGGGTGGATGGATGGATGGATGGATGGGTAGGTGGATGGATGGATGGGTGGATGGATGGATGGGTGGGGGAGTAGATGAAAAGGATTCAGAAGATTCAATAATTTTCCCAAGACCATATAGCTCCTAAGTATGAGATCCTATATTAAAATGCAGCTCTTCTCACTCCAAGCCCATTGCTTTTTCCACTCCGGTTTTCACATAGTCTGTAATATCTGAATAAATATAAGGTGGGTCGTCTAGAAATGGCAATGCAATTCACATATATTCTATTTCACGTTAGGGCCCCAGTTCTCAGCAATTTAAGAAAATGAAGATATAATGTCGCCCTAGGAGCCAGGCTTGCAGGTATCTGAGGAACCGTGTGAACACCCGGGACCAGCCCAGCTCCACAGACTGAGTTAGCAGGCCGGGCCAGGGCTTGGGACCTGGGAGTTTTGTCATTTCCCAAACGCTTCAATGAGAACCAGAAGCCGAGAAGCCCTCCCTTTCCAAGTCCTGATCAGCACCCCACCCCAGCTAAGAACACAGACGTTCTCATACAGGAAAGTACAGAGAGGAAGGAGGGCCATCAAAGTGCGGCTGCAAAAAAGAGAAAAACCCAAAATAGGAGTGATGAAGGACATGGAAGTTTATTTCTTTCTCGCATAAAAACTGCAGGTCAGAGCCCAGGCCTGGCCCAGCAGCTTCACTCCACGGTGTCCTCGGGACTCGGCCCTTCCAGCTCCTGTCCCCGTGCTCTTCATGGTCCAGGATGGTGGCTGGCTGCAGCCGTGTCACCTGCATGTCACGCAGCAGGGTGGCACAATGATGATGGAGACGGGGCAAAGGGTGGGCACCACACGTTTCCAAGAGAGCAGCTCTTAGAAAGTTGTCACTGGACATTCCCATTTGCATCTCATTGGCCAGAACTTACTCAGATGGCCGGCCACACTTGGCTGCCAGGTTGGTTATGTATAAAAAATTACAGTTTTTATTCCAGGCAGCCACACGCCAGCTAAAAACTGGGGGTTCTATGACTATGGAAGGAGAGGAGAATAGATATTGGGGGACAAGCTAACAATTTCTGTCTGAAGACACACAATTTCCCCAAACCATTTTTTTTTCTCAAAACAATAGGATAGATCACAAAGAAAAAAAAAGTTTTCTTGGAAAACTGATGGTGAGTTTCGAAAATACAGAGAATGGAGTTGGTTGATGGAAGTTTTATACTGAGGGAGAATGGAAGTGCCATTTTTTTTTAACTTCTGATTTAACCAAGCCTAAAATAAAACAGTACCCTTGTGTGGCACGTTCCCATGCGTGCACACACATACACACACACATGCAAGCACACAGATGAATGCACACACCACACATACATGCACACATGTACATGCACACACATATGTGCACACGCACACACACACACAGAATTTGACCTGGCGATAGCCTGAGTTCCTTCCTCATAACAACTCCCTGGGCACATTTATCCAGGGTCAGGAGGCTTTGCAGCCTTGACAGGCATCTCAATTATTGCATTAGGTAAACTTGTGCCAACTTCCTGAAGCCTCGATCGTTTTATCTGCAACATGGGGTGATAATAGATCCTACTTCCCAGGGCTGCCAAGAGGAGCAATTACATTCTGCCCGTGAAGAGCAAAATGCAGCCCTGGAAAGACGGGGGCTGTCCATGAACGTTAGCTGGCATCATTTCTATTATGAGTCTTTTGGGAAAATCTTCAGGGCTCCATGTTCCACATAATTGCTTTTTGGCTTACATGCTGGCAAAATGGCAGTAGCTGCATCTTCTCTTTACTTGCCTAAACCAAGTCATCCACTCACCGTCAGACCGAATGAGGGGTCCCCAGGACGTCTGGTGTGTTGCAGATGGCTCACCGCTTCTCAGTGACCGAAAGGCATTGCAATTCTGTTTTGTAAAAGGAGAGAAATTTCAAAATTAGTTGAACAACATTTGTGAGAAGCTTACCCCCTATCAGGGGTGATTCTGATTCATAGGTGTCTTCCTGCTGGAGAGGTGAAGTCAGGCTGGATGAGCACAGACAGGGAGAAGAGGGCTGCCAGGCCTGGGCCACGTGGCTGCAGCTCCGGCCCGCGTGATGGGAGGCTGTTGAGGCCCGCGAGGTCCCCCCGAGCAGTGAGACGCAGCCGCCCCTGGGGCTGTCTCCAGTTACCGGCACTGTCCCCTTTGCCCCTGGGGGTCACATCGCAACACAGCTCTCAGAGTCACCGTTGCCTTGTCCACAGCTGGCTGTAGCTACTTGTCCCTTTTAATGGCTTTGCCTCATGGGAAGGCTCAGTGACATGATGGCATTTCCTTACCATATACTTGCTGTGGGCTGCATATGTCCCCCCAAAGATGTTGAAGTCCTACCCCCAGGACCTGTGGATGTAACTAGTTTTGGAGATGGGTCTCTGCAGACGACCAAGTTAAGATGAGGCCATGGGGGGTGTCCTTATACAGTGGGGACATTTGGACATAGATATGCAAAGAGGGAAGACACAGGAAGAAGACAGCCATCTACAAGCCAGGGAAGGAGGCCAGGTACAGATTCTCCCTCACGTCCTCAGAAGGACCCAATAGGTCAACACTCTGACCTTGGACTTCCAGCCTCCAGGCTGTGAGAAAACAAATTTCTAGTGCGTAAGCCACTTAGTCTGCCGCACTTTGTTACAGCCGCCACAGGAAATTAAGACAGTACCCATCCTAAAGGAACTTGGACAGAAATGCTTGGAGCTCATATTGTAAAGAATTCGAGAACTGGCAGCCCTGCCGAGGGAAAGTGCTACAGTGCTATTGATACTCTTAGCATTTCTGAGGGGCTCGTGGACACAGGAACAGGCTTATGCACCCTTAGCTGGCAGTCATCAGGGATCTGTGTCCCTTTCCTCCTGCTGTGCTGTTTGAGAAAAGGTGACATCAACAAAATCAGCCACCATTGGGTTTCTTCTAGCCATGTCCTACTGATGCACAAAGGCGGGTCCCCCAGGAAAATTGCAGGTGTTCTGTGAGGATCGGAGAGAAGCTAACCCCCAAAGGAGAGGGAAACATGCAGTGGCCTAAGCAACAGCCAGCAGAGCCCTCTCCACTGTCCTCGGCCACAGACGTGACAGTCACTTCACACCTGTCTGTGGTCTGAAGAAGAGTCTTCAAACCTCAGGGCTGCAAAGCATATTTCAAAGTCAAAAGTCTAAGGAAATGAGGATATGCGGCTATTCATAATCTCAGAATGAATGCTGCACACAGGGAAAGACAAGAGCCTGATTAAATACCACAGTGGCAAGGATTCAGTACTGCTCCCGCAGGGTTGCTAAAAAATAACATAAAATTAAAATAGCATCTTTACACCTAAATACGCATTAAGTCACCTTGAGGAGAAGCATGGCAGCATCATGACCAGGAAGGTAACAGCCAGTAGTCAGTAAGGCCTCAAGAAGGACTTACGTTGCCATCCAACTAATCAGTCCTCCATGCAAAGGCTGCCTGCTGCCCAAACCTCATGTCCTACCCTTCAGGGGCCATGTCCACAGGGCCCAGCGCCTCCTCCCAGAAATTGGAACCTGAGCCGCCCAAGCCCCAGGCTTCTGATGACAGAGCAACGCTCCTTATAGCAACAAGGACCAAGAACCCAGGCAGAAGCTTAGGACACCCAACACCTACGATTTTGCACGTGGTTCCAGGAGACTCCATGCAGATGCGAAGTTTGCAGTGCAGGTAGACGATGGAGTTGTTGATGAAGGAAAAGATTTTCAGCTTAAACTGGGCCTTGTTGGAGTCGCCATTCTCGATCACGTTGGTGTGTGTGTTGGGGATGGGGCAGCTGGGAGGAGAGGAAAGGTGACTCATCAGTTACAAACTGGCCCTCCTGTCCTTGTTCCCAGATGAGTTTCCTTGCAATACATCGGATTGCACAGAATGCCTCTACCAGCCTCCATGGAAGGCAAGGATGGCTAGCTCTCCAGTCCCAAGAGGAGAGGGTCTCCTGGGGGCTTTACCTAAAACCTATGTCCATACCCGTGCTAGTTAGAAAATTCAGAGAACCCAAAGCAGGCCACCAGCAAGGGGGTGGCAGTGCCCAGTGCCTACCAAGCCCCTACCTGTTGTTAATGAAGCCGAACATGACCGGGTCCCTGGCGTTGCTGGATGGGGTGGCCCAGCACTCGGTCAGGACCACCTTGAGGTTGCTTTTCTGTTTATAGAGCCCCACTTCGATCTTGACGTCATCGCTGGCAGACACGCTATAATTTCGAGGTATAGGAGAGTCTCCAATAAATAAGTGCATTTCCGTAACGAAACTTCCAGCGCCATGGAGGTCCTCAATGATGGTATAAACCCTGCAAGACGAAGCAGTTGGCAGGAGGTTTCCTCCTAGGACCCCACTGGGTCCCATGCCTCCCCAAAAAGCAACTCCAAACAAGTGTGGAAGTACAGGGAGACCACCCAAACGAGTGAGCAGAGGCTGGTTATCCCGGCTGGTGGTAGCAGGGGGCTCAGTCTCGTCACCTGTGTGGACGGGATCTCAAAGGCCAGCAGAGAGGGGCAGCTGTATACCAGAAAAGGGAGGTTCAGCTGAGCCCTGGTGGGCGTCACCATGGGCAAGCTGGGGGTGCTTGCCAGAAGCAGGGTGGCCTGTGCCATTGGTTAGGGGAGTATATCTGGCTTCCTCTGGTTGGTCCTGAGTTGGCAGTGGGGACAAAAATTAGTCAAGTCCTGGCCACCGTCCATTTGTATCTTCAGTCTCTCAGAAGGGTCCTCGGGTGATGAGAAGCCTACAGAAACCCCAAAGGAAGTCACGAGAGGTGGGGCGGGACGTCTCCACTCACCCCCACTCTGGGGTGTAGCCCGATGACGTCAGGAGGTCGTTCTGGAAGGCGCAGTGAATGGGACTCAGGATCTTCATGTGGTGGATGATACCCTCCGGGGACAGATCGTTCCTCAGTGTCGTCCTCACCACGGTGTTTGTCATGTTCTGAACACAAACAGGGCATGAGCCAGCTCCCGGGCCGAGCAGGACCCCAGCACGGTTGCGGGCCCCAGCTCTGGGGGCAGGGGTGGTCTTTTTAAAAGCTTTTCCCCCAAATATAAAAACCCAAATGATTTTTTTCCTAACATAAATTGTCAAAGAGAGCATGAAGTCATGACACTGGTTGTCACCCGTTTCCTGTGCCATGTTCTTCACTGGAAGGGAACCAGAGGCAAACTAGATGAGGGGACACGCCAAAAATAATAGGTCAGATTCCTCCCCAAATTACCCCCAAGTATATTTCTGAAAATGAGATTGCGAGGCCCTCACCCAGGGAATCAGGAGTTAAAATAAATTGATTAAGGTCTGTGACTAAGCACTCAGCACTCCTTCGAAATTCTCTGTTCTGGGGAAATGACAACAAAACAAGAATCCAGAAGACAACTAAAGAGAAGAACGTGGTCCTAACGAGGATTGGGGCATGTGACAGTGACAAGGCCTGTGGACGTGAGGCTCCAGGAAAATCAGCCTTTGAAGTTCATGAACTTAGGCCGATAAACAAAGGTGCAGAGGAAGTTGGTTTTGAGCCAGAAGAGAAATATCCCAAGGAGGAAGCGAGGGGTGGGGTTGAAAGTGATGACGATGAAGAGCGTCGATGGGAGTTGGTGGAAATACACAGCCAAGCACAGTGGAAGCTGCCGGACTCTTCGGAGGGCGAGAGATCAAGGCAGATTGTGGGCTGTAAGATGAAGCATCTCATCCTGCTAAGGTTGCCAGGCCAGTGTTTGCTGAGAATAGAAATCCCGAGACTAGCAATACTAAGGGGACATGTGAATTGGATGGACGAGGAATCCGGTGGGCTTGAGAAGAAAACGTGTGTATGTGGGGCGCCACGCAGAGGACTGAGACGGGCCGTGGCTCCTTTCTACGATTCTGAAGTGAGAGGAGGACGTTTGAGCTGTCTTCTCCTTCTGCAGCTCCTGTGTCTACTCCTTACTTGCTTTTTTATATGAAATTAGAGGGTGCATTTTCCTTGTGTGTCTAGTAAACAGACCTGGGCAAACATTGGTAACACTGATTATTTCAAAAATGCTTTCACTGTGGGATATGACTGGTCCCTCTAGGTTCTCATATACACAGTGACATTTGAATTACTGAAAACCATGCTAACGTTTAGAATTCATTTTCCTTTGTAGAGACAAGTGATGCGTTAGGTTCTGGGAGCAAACTTGTGCGGGTTCTGAACTGATTTGTCCCACATGGAAGCCTTTAAACACTTTTGAGTTGAGACCTAATCTTCTGTGTTTGCGTCTTACAGCAAAGGGCTCGTATTTGTCCATGTTTTGGACTGATTATCTGCAGGACATTTACGGGCCCTGTGGTTTTCAGCTAAAGAGCCAACTCGCAGTCGGCACATTGGTTTTATGTCAGGAAGCCTCATCTTCGCTGGGCTGGAGGAGAGACACAAAGTCTGGAGCGTGTGTCCTCACAACGGCGCTCATTTTTGTGTCTTGGGTCATTCTGAAAAGTGTCTCAGAAAACCTGGACAATCTCCTTCTAGCTTCACAAGAACTTTCTGTGTATCTATGAAGACAATCCATAGTCCAGTGAACCTCTGGGGGTGCAGACGAATTTGCATTTCTTTACGGGCCTACTCTGCACGGTCTGTATATCATAATCAATCTTAGAGGTATGGCCATAAATTTAACTGTTTGTTTTTTTTAAAAAAAAAAACCTGGAGGTCAATAAAATTGAAACTGCTTAACAAACAAATGAAAACAGGGAGGCAGAACCTGCTCACTGTACGTAATTGTGTTTGTCCAAATAAGTCTTCAGGAAAATCCTAGTTTTTGACAAATGTCAAAAAGCGTCAATGACTCATGTGAATCCAGGGCTGGCATGGCTCATGAGGGACGAATTTCCCTCTGCTCTGAATGGCCCTGAACCCAACTGAGTGTACGTGCTAAAGCAGGTGTTTGTCTAGCTCAGAAAAACAAAGGAATCGAGCGGACAGCTGACGACGGCAGCCTGGATTCCGGGCTTTTCGACCAGCACAGCAGGAGAGGTGCTGACTCAACCTTGGGAACAGCCTGCGGGAACCCCCAGGGCAGGAGCAGCACCTTGCTTTTCGACCAGTCACAGCTGTGCCCTTGCCACCCTCCACCAGCTCACACCCTCGCACACACACAACCTTACACACACACACACACACACACACACACACATGGACCCTGCCCCCTTTTCTCTCCCAGTGGCTCTCCACCTGCCTGTGCAGCAGAATCACGGGGAGCATATTTTGAACCCTGACTCTGAGTGAGGCCTACCCCAGGCCCTTGGCACCAGAACCCCTGCAGGGCGGGGCTCTCAGGTCCCTCCTGGTTCCAAGGCATAGCCTGGTCCCCAGTGACGCCCTAGCCTGACTCCTTCACTGGGTCCCTCGCTTAGAGTCAGCAACCTCAGGGTGCAGAGTCTTCCCTGGTCCCCTGGGTCAAATGCGGACCTGCCCCATATTGAGGTCCGGCCAGCTCAGATGCCCGCTGCACCCAGGACTTACGCTTTGCACGAGAGTTCCACACTCGCTCCATCCGGCCACCAGGAACACGTGTGTGCTGTTGCTGTCACTCACGTTGCAGGACGGGTGTCCCAGGTACAGGGAGGACTCAGGGATGGACTCCTGCTGCAGGAAGCGCCTCTCGACAGCGATGGCTATCTTCTCGATCTCACACAGCACCCTGACCGCACTGGTCAGGTTCAGCTTCGGGAGCAGCCCCTGGGGGGCTGGGCTGGCACCTTGCACGGAGGCGGCCCTAGTTTCTGCTGCAGTGGGGGGCTGCTCTGGGCCAGGGGCCAGAGAGGACCCGGGGGCCTGGCTTGTGTTGCCAGAAGTGTCGCCTGCAAGGCACGAGGAAACAAAAGCAAAGTGTGGGTCCATGTGTAGAGACAGTCATGGGAGCCTGGCCAGGCCCAGAAGGGCACGGGGTGACTAGAGGACGGGGAGCCAGTCTGCGCCCCACAGCAGCACACCTGGGACCTGCAGCTGCCAGCCACAGCCACACACACCATGAGGGGCAGGGGCTGCTTTCTACGATTCTGAAGTGAAAAGCACCGAGGGAGGACGTTTGGAGCTGTCTTTCTCCTTCTGCAGCTCCTGTGTCTATTCCTTACTTGCTGTTTTATACGAAATTATATGGTGCATTTTCCTTGACCTCATTTGGAAAAGCAGCACTTTGCAAATAAATGTCCTTAAAAAAACAGATTGTCTACATAAAGGGACAATGAGGGTCTTCTGTTACCTTCACAGGGTCTTCCAGAATATTCTATAGGGAAGTCAGCGGTTCCTCCAACACAGCTGCAAGTGAAAGACCCCAGGGTGTTGTGACAGGCTGTCCCTGGCTCACAGTCGTCCTCCTGCCTCTCACACTCGTCGTAATCTGCGACATTTAGAAAACAAATGGTCACAGTGAGGTTGAGGGTTGTGGTGAGAGCGGGGGTCTGCGATGGCTGTTTCCAGACAGCCTTGTGGGGAAAGTGCCTCTCAGGAAACAAAGTTGAAAATTATCAAATGACAATGACGATGGCCAGTTCTGGAGAGTTCAAGCGACAGAGTGGCACCCCGATTTTCTGCCAGGGGTGGGGGTGGGAGAAGGTGTCAGGAGGCTGCAGGGACTGTTTGGGAGAAGGGTTCCTGACCCAGGGCTGGGAGGGGCGCTGGGCAGAGCAGCTTCTGCTGGGTTCCCCGGAGCAGGTCCCACCCGTAGCCCCTGGTCTCAGCAGTGGGACCCTGACAGCAAGACTGCCCTGGGTGGAAGGCCCCCAGCCCACCTGCCTTTCACCTCTACTCTCAGTTACTTTGCTTTTACCAGTAAAGCAGGTTTCCTGAAGAAAGTGGGTAGAAACCAGAGCAGCTCAGCAAAGAACACAAAACCCACCCTAAGATCACCTCCCAAATGTAACAGTGTTCTCATGGAGATGTGTCTCGTCCTGGTCCTTTAAAATACAGACTAGGACGCAGCTAAGACCTCATTCTATACACAAGGTCAGTCCTCCTTTCTTCCTTTTCCTCATGTCAGGATACGTGGTTTCACAAAACTCGTTTTCAATACTTGCAGAACAGTCTGTGGGTAGATACGCCACAATTTCCTCGATACCTTCCTATTTGGGGAATCTGGGTTATTTCCAATTTTTTCCCTTAAAGAAACACTGTGTATAAACTATGGTCCCAACTGCAACCGTGTTCCTTAGGAAGGAGTCCTAGAAGTGACATCCCAAAATCAAAGCGGAGGGACATTTTTAAAGCTCTTGCTGAGTATCGTCAAATTGGTGTCCAGGAAGTGAGAGCAAATTCTATTTCCACCAGCACCGGTGGGCGAGCGCCTGCTTCACTACACACTTTCATCAGTGTCGTTATTTAGAAAACGGCTCTTGGAACTGGGCCAAAAGAGTCGCTCATTTTAGTGGGAATGCCTTTGATTATTACACCTTTGTTAGTCATTTGTGTTTCTGCTTTCATGTATGTTCAGGTTTTTACAGCATGTATCTACCAGGTTCTTAGTATTTTCTTATCAGCGCATATTATCTCCCTACACGTAGGTGTAATTCTTCATCAAATTATTGAAATTCATTTGTTTCTTGCTTTATAGTGGTGCCTGTATTTTGTTTGATATAAAAGATTGACATTTTTATGGAGTCAAATATTCCATCCTTTTCTTCTGTGGGCTTGTTTTCCTTCTGCTTTTAAACTTGGAAAACCCTTCTCATTCCAAAAATCAGAAAAATATTCATCTATGTTGCCTTTGATTTTTTTATACATGTAACGGTAAGTCTTTTATCATTTTTTTTTCAAGTAGGATATGTGCTCTGGGCTGAATTGCGATCCCTCAAAATTAACCTTTTGAAGCCCTAACCCCCAAGGTGACAGTGTTTGGAGATGGGGGCTGTAGGAGGTAATTAATCTTAGCTGAGGTCATCAAGGTGGGCCCTGTTCCAATGGGACTGATGTCCTTATGAGAACAGACAGCAGGGAGCTCTCCTGTCTGTGGACACAGCGAGAAGGTGGCCATCTACATGTCAGGAAGTGAGCCCTCACCAAAAACCAAACCAGCCGGCACCTCTTGGGCTTCCAGTTTGCAGAACTATGAGAAATAAATGCGTGTTGTTTAAGCCACCCAGCCTGTGTGTTTAGTTATGACAGCTCGAGCTAAGATGACATGAGAAAAGAATTGAAGTTCCGTTTCTCCCTGCTTCCTTTTCAATTATTTCCACTAGGGTCTCCTTGGGAGCTCCTTGGGAGGAAGTCTGGCTGCAGAGAGGGATGAATCTGCCCTCTGCCCTTCGAAACAGGTAGCAGAGGGGGCGGGGGCAGGACGCAGCCTGCAACCAGGGAGCAGCATGCTGGGGATCTTTGCAGGTCACCCTTAAACGGCTAAGGTTTATGGTTTACTAAAAAGCCTAATGGCAACAAGAGAGATGATGGTCCTAACCCAGGGGGAGGAAGGGGAGGCTCCTGCAGTGACCTCTTTCAGAAGCAGAGACAGGAGCTGGGCTCTCACTGCCTCTCATTCCAGACCCGGGGGGTCTCCCTCGGGGCCCAGCCCCCACGTACCCCATATGAAGGTGTCTCCCCCAACCACCTCCAGCAGAGAGGCGTTCTGAAAGGCAGCGAAGAACGCTGCAGACACCTCCTGGACATTCAACTCTGAGACGATCAGCAAATTGAACTCGACCACGACGCTGCCGCTGGTGATGCGGGTCACTTCCAGCTGCACCCCGCCCGCGTCCAGGTGCTGACGCATGGTGGCTGGCAAGGAATCCCGCACCTTTAGAGAAGCAGAGCAGATGAGAAGAACCGCCTGCTCAGAAGAAACAGGTTCATGTCCTAAGGGGGCAGTTCCTGAAATTCCAGCCAACAGCAGGGCTGGCCTTGGCAAAAAGGTCAATGCCAAGGTCAGTTCTGGGCCCGTTCCTGCCTACTGGGTCCCCAGTGCCTGTGGGGTCTGGTAGCGAGAAGAACCCTGTTCCCCCTAACCAGCCGGTCAGTATGGGGTTAGAGGAAAAGCCCTATCCAGGGGCTTATCCCTTTATTAAAGGCTGACGATGGCATTTACGATCTGCCACCCTCCTCTGAGAGCCATGGTGGGGAGGAGGAGGGTGGCAGGAAGGAGTGGTCATGGAGAGGGACACCGTTCCCCCACTTTGGCTTTTCTAGAACAATCCTTTTGCACCTGATACTACAGAGCACTTCACTTTCCATTCTTGCTCCGCACCTTTCTGAAAACTGCCTCCCCAGGGACACCCCTAAGGGGACAGTCTGTCCCTGCCTCTAAAAGCCTTGCTTTTTTATTCTATCACTTTGCAGGAACCCTACATCACACACTATATCATTCCCATGACAGCCAAATGCCCAGGAAGACACGGGATCTTGTACTGAGCTTTAAGTAGTCCAAACAGTGCAAATCTGCTGTGGAAGAGTACCCCTCCAGGCTTTGTCCTCACTGAGGAAACCTCCTCACTGTAGGAGGTCCTCAGGGAACAGACAGGTGGATTCACTTCCCAGCCTTCGGACAGTCAACCTGAGTTAGTCAGTTGTCACCCATCAGAGGCTGCAGCAGCCCCGAGAGACCAGGAGCCGCCTGCAGCCACACGGCCAACAGCACCACCATTTGAGTAGTCAGCTATTATCTGTCCGTCTGTCTGTCTGTCTATCTATCCATCCATCCCGCCATCCATTATCTGTCTTCTGTCTATCTCCCCCTCCCTCTCTTGTGTCTCTGTTGCTCTTCTGGGACTTCCTAAAAGGGATCTGTCTGTCACAGTCTGGGATTAATGTCATCTTTAGGTGCTTTTCAAACCAATCTCAAAGCAAACTTCCAGGTCCCTTGTTAGGAAGCTACAAAGAACAAGGCTCCAAATTAACCCTCCACCTCCCAAAACTTGTCTTAAAGCCCTACATATGTGATAAGTTGCACAACCATTTGCTCCCCTGAAATTCTAGACAAACAAACAACAACAAAAAACTGTCCCCAAAAATAAGCAAAAGGAAAATGGTGTAAAAAGGAAAGACCAGTCAAGAAATGTGGAGTGGAAACGGAGCTCCCGCGTGTGATCTCTAGAGCCATGTGGACTGATTTCCACGTGTGCTTAATGCTGTGTTGGAACTATCACTTTACCCAGACAAGATGGATACACAAATGAATCAAACCATCAGCATCTCTGGAAGCCAGGAGCTAGGGGGTCCCAGGATAAATAACGCAGAACCCCAGATCCCGAGGACCCTCAGTGGGACAGTTCCTGCAGCTGCACAACCTGTTCTATCAGTAAGTAATGCTGATAAGGCTGGACGGAGCCTACAGCGGGGCCACCTGCCTTGCTAAGGCGCCAGCGTGTCACCACATTTCACCACTAGGTGGCGGTGCCAACGCTCCCTGTTCTGTGTCTGAAACCCCCAGAACAAGGAAAAGCTAAAAGAAATTCATGAAATTTCCACTGTGCACACAAGATCACAGAGAGCATGACAAGTGCATCCTCTGTTCGTTCAAAGGGTAATCTAACCTCCACCGAAAAAGAATATTGAGATTGTTACCGTGACTAAGTCGTGACAACATACAGTCCCAAAGAATGCGAATAAGATGGCGCAGGGAAGCGCAAGAAAGAATAGGAAAAAGAAATGTTTAAGGTAGGAGATTATAGCAGCACCATTCCACGAAAAGTGGAAAGAACCCAAATGTCCATCACTTGATGAGTGCAGGAACAAAATGTGGTCCATCCAAACGACGGAATATGCAGCCATGAAAAAGGAATGAAGTTCTGACACCTGCTACAGCAGGTTGGACCCTGAAGACATTGGGCTCAGTGAAATAAGCCAGATGCTGAAGCTCACATATTGTATGATTCCATGTCTAGGAAATGTCCATCCAGCAAGAAGACACGTTAGTGGTTTCCAGGGGCTGGGGACAGGGGACTGGAGAGCGAAGGCTAATGGGTAGGGGGTATTTTTAGGGGTGATGAAATGTTCTGGAATTAGATGGTTGTGACAGGTGCACAATTTTGTGAATACAATCTAAACCACTGAATTGTGCCCTTTAAAATGATAAGTTTTGTGGTACATAAACTGGATCTCAAAATTTTTTTTTAAGTGTTCTTTTTAAGGCAGGGGAGGGGCTTTCTGCTTCAAGGGGTCCCACTTCGGTAAAGGAGTTTCACTGAACAGGAAATAGTGTGAGGCAAGGATGCGGCAGAGGAAAAGGTGTGTGTGCCTCCCACGGATGTGTGTGTTTAATGGCACAGCCAGAGACACACAGGCACCCAGCCTGCGCTGGAAGGCCCAGGAGGGGGAGGATGCAGCCCCTCTGGCTGTAAGGCCTGTTTGGCTACAGCCAGGAATCTACTCTCCCCGCCCCCCACCCCCTACACACAGCCCAGAAGGAAAGGACTGATTTCACCGACTCACCATCCTAAAGAACAGCTGTAGGAAACTCTGGGACTCCTTGCTGCTGGCGTTGCAGAAGGATTCTGAATACCTGACGTTTGCTATTCTGACTTTTCCACTGAGCTTCTGTGCCACTGCAGAATGAAGAATAAACATGTTTGGAATCGTAATGTATTAGGTAACAGACGATCACGTCTATCTTTTTTTTTTCTTACCCCATGAACTTACTATAATTTATTTCAGTGTTTGTCACACTAAGATATAAAAGACTTTCACACATGTAAGTACTATCTAAAAGATATCTATACTCTTAGATCTGGTTTCTTCCTAAGCAATTTCAGTTTTCATGAACAAATTCCACTGTTAAGCAGAATTTTCTTTTCTCAGAATTTCGTTCTGTTTTGTTTTTCCATATGCTATCACCTTCTTGAGAAATCTTGGGGTTCTTCTCTCTATATTGTAAATGTCTCTTTAGGGTTTTTTCGGTGTGTTTTTTTATAATGTAGATACTTGCCAAACATTCTGTTGACTGATACTCTGATGTTTATAGAGGGCATATGGAAGGAGAGGCGTTTCTCCTGTAATATATTTTAACCTAATTTAAATATTTGACTTCTTATAAGTGGAAATGATTAACTAACAAAATTAAATCTATTTTTGATTCAGAAGGTAATCAGCCAACTAGGAATTATAAAAACTACTAATAGTTGAAGTAGGACTAGAAGAAACACATATAGGACAATTGGTCACTCCTCATTTATATGGTATCTATATTACGCAAGTGACAATTCTGCCATGGGAATGTACAATTACCAATACTTTGGTTATAATTATCAATGCTTTCCTTTTAATTTTTTTCTTCTTCCTCTCCCTCCCCACTCTCCGCTTTGGCCGCCATCAGCTTGTTCTCTGTATCTGTGGGTCTGTTTTGTTTTGTTCATTCGTTTATTTTGCTTTTTCAGGTTCTGCGTATATGTGAAATCACACAGTATTTGTCTCTGTCTGAATTAATTCACTTAGCATGCCACTTCTATCTTAATAGTAGTATTTGCGTGTTGGCCAGGAAGCACATCCCACGGAGGTTGACTTGCGCTCTACAAGGAAGGGACGGCACCCGGCTCTCACGGACACAGCCCCAGACCCGAGGCCCTGGGACAAAGCCTGGCCACGGAGGGAGAACCTCTGGAGGCCGAGGAGCCAGCTGCAGCTCAGCCCCTGAAGCTCTCTGCTCCCTACCTGTGCCGTTACCTGTGCATAGTGTGTCCACGTCATTTACCAGCAAGCAGGGGAAACTTTGAGAGTGAAAGGGGGCATTATTAGTTCATGTGCCAGGGCCACAGGCAAACCAGGACATAGGGTGGCCTTGTCACGCCTCTGTCAGTGCTCACGGCCCACGACCGAGCGCCTGGAGTCCACAGCCAGCTCACGGCCCCGCTGATCTGCTTTTGCACCGCTCTGCTTCCCCTGAGTCTTTTCCTCTGCACAGGGCTTCAGGAGTGTGGGGGCCCAGAGCCGGTCCAGGAATACCGCCCGGCTGCAACCCGGCTCCCGCTGCGGCAGCCGTCTCAGTTCTCACTCACCAGGCGTCTGGGAAGCCCCTGCTACGGGCCAGGTGTTCTGGGCAGTGAATGAGAAGGACAAAGCTCTCCCTTTGGGAGCTGAGAGTCCCACACCCATTGCCCTGTGTAAGACTTTGTGGTTTACAAAGCCATCCCACTATGCATTCCCGGATAAGGCCCCTGTCCTGAGGACACCACTGCGCCCGAGGACCACCCATGCAAACACATGACAACTGGAGCGTGTGGCCTGATCTAAAACCCGTGGGGGGCAGGGCAGGTGCACAGGGGGAGCAGACGTGGGCCCCTTGCAGGCATGGCCAGCGCCTCCCTGCAGTGGGTGAGACCTTCGGAGGCCAGATTGAGGCTGCAAGTCTGGCACCAGCCGTCAGACTCCAGGCCGCCCTGCCTGGCTGTCCATCTGACCGTGACCTCCCCCTAACCCAGCTCCCAGGAACGTGCACGACAGCGCGTTGAACACCTTTTCTCTTATCTTCCAGCCCACGGCTAATTAGCACTTTAAAGTACACAAACATTCTGGACTTTTCTGACTGCAGCCCTAGAGGTCATCTTGGGCACCTCCCAAGGGGTGTGTACCCCACCCTAGAGACCACCGCTATCATCTCCTGGACAGCTGCCCGAGATGTGAGGGCGACCCTTTAACAGCAGGTCCGTCCTTGGCTGTTTAGGTAAATTAACATTGGAGGAAATATCTGGGTGACAAATGCCAGTGAGGAGGAAAGAGGAATTTTCTCTGGATATATAACAACGGTCGGCCACCGCAGCACCTTATCAGAGTTTACGTATGATGTGCTCGATGCTATTCCCTTCTACTCTGCAGCCCAGGCTGGCAGGAGGGGAGCGTTCACAGATCAGCTGTGTGTCCCACCGTCTGTTGGCTTTCCCGAAAACCAAATCCAGGTGCAGTGAGCGAGAGTGATCAGAGGGACCAGGCAGTGCTGCACAGACGTGCGCCGCACGCAGCGTCCCGCCACAAACCCACAGGACGTGGCTGAGCAGGCAGAGTCGGGCGCTCTTTGCCCACCGCCGCCCAACACCTGTCCCTGAACTGAGCCCCCTCCTGTCTGGCTGCCCCAGGCCAGCTGAGTGTGAAGTGAGCCAGACGTCTCTATGCTGAGGAGAAAATGGAAACCCTGTAGCCCACCATTAATCCAGCTCTTTTCAACCTTAACCCACCCAAACTCTTTCCCGTTCCTTTAAGAACTTGCCCCTTCCTTTAAGAACAAATGGCGAGCAGCGTTTCGGGAAAGCCCTTACCTGTCCTCACTCTCAGGTGTGCCCTGGCACTTTCTTTGCCACATGCTTTGGACACTATCTCAATGAAGTGCAGGACGCCAGGCTCCAGGCCCCACAGCGTCAGACTTGCGTTCTGGGTTTCCAGGTGCACCTCGGGGCTCCGCGTGGACATCAGGGTGAGCCGGAACGTGGGGTGCAGGGCGAGATCTGCCACCCACGCCAAGTGAAAGCCAGTGCTGGTCACGTTGGAGACGGTGACCTTTCCAATGGGGGTGGGAACTGGGAAGTGGATATAAATGCTGAGATTAAAATGAACCAAATGTTCCAAGGAGAGAGGAAGGAGAAGCCTCTCCCAGTGTTAAAATCACATGCACAAAGGTGCAGACATGAGCGGTCCTCAGGGGGTGCAGCACCCCTGGACAGCACCCCTGCCCCTTCAGCTTCGGTTTTGGGTCTGCCTCTGAGATCCCCAGACTTCCCTAAACAAAGGTCGTCCCCACTAAGCCCCGGGCAGAGCTTCCGAGGAGTGTGGTGGCCACTGCTGGCTTCAGAGCCCCTCTTACAGGGGGACCCGGGGCACTCGGCAGTACTGGCTCCTGCGGGCTTAACAGTTTAGTCTTGGAACCTGCACAGCTCAGCAGAGGAAATGCACTGAACAGTTACTTCCATTTGGATGCAGTCCAGGGTCGGCCAGCTCAGTGAGCTCGCAGATGCCAGCGTGGCCTCCCCTGTGGCAGCCGGCCCGGCCAGGCCTTCTCCTGCACACAGCTGTCACCTGTCTCCTGAGCTGTCCCTGGGGCCTTGGCAATGGCTAAGCCCTCTACGAGTAATGTGTGATGTGGACCGCTGGGGGTCAGCACTGCTGGGGAAGTGCAGAAATGGTGGGTGCCCAACACTGCTGGGGGTTGTGCCCAGTGCTCAGTGTGACACAGGTGTCCCACGGTCTCCCCCAGATGCCCGACTTCCTGCCCCAGCTGTTGGCAAATGGGAGACTTAGGAAGGGGAAGGGCTGCGGAGAAAACAGAGACCAAATTCTCGTCCCAACTAGACCAGAAGCCGGCCCCCAGGGACAGGGCTGCTCGGCACCCCGTCTGTCCAGACTTAAAGTGAGAAATCCACCTGAGTGGTTCTAAAAGGTCTTTGACTCGACCACCATAGGGGCCTTTGCACTGGAACTCACACTGACCACGTGGTCCCTGGGACGCACTGTTCCAGGCACTCACCGCAGGCCAGGGTCTTCAGAGATGCAGGGATGGGGGCCGAGGGTGCAGGGTCTGCGTTCTGTGGCTGTGTGGGGTCCAGAGCTGCAGGCGGTGTGTCCCACGTTGGGAGGCTGGCATGCCACATGGCCTGGCTTGTCGGCCCCTCAGCAGGGGTGGGCCAGGCAGGCGGCTCTGTAGTAGAGTTTTTCAGCAACCGTCCAGGGGCATCAAGCGGACCCTCCGTGGCCCCGGGAAGGGAGCTGCGGGTTGGCCTGGGAGCCCTGGTGGCCATCCACTGGCCCGTCCCCAGGCTGGAGGCCTCGCTGGGCACTTCCTCCTCCACGCCTTGCCCTGTGCTGTTCCCGTCCTGCCCAACCATGCCACTGCCCCCACTCCTGGGCGGGGGCCCTGGGGTCTGGGCCTGGCCTGCTGCAGGGGTGCCCCACTGGCGCCCAGGGCTGGGTGACAAGGCGGGGGTCTCCGGGCCAAGAGCTGTTGCTTCTGTGCTGAGAGCTGGGGTCGTCAGCCCTGTCGTGAGGGACAGTGCACCTCCCGTGGGGCTCACCTTGTCACCTGCCAGGACAAGTCACTCTCAGAGGGGGTGTCTGGTCCAGAAACATCTGAACAAAGTCTACCAGATGCCACCCAAGAGCAAGAGCCCCCAGGTGGACCCCCAGGTGGGATACAAACTGTCTTGGTTGGTGGTTATGAATGTTTAGTGGGGCCCATGTTTGCAGTCACCCAACTGACTCTTGTAGAGGCCGTGGAGGGGCCGTGGAGGATACTGAGACCCCGAGAGTGGGGGGTCTCCTTGGGGGGGGGGTCTGCAGAGCTAGGACACAAATGCAGGGCTTGGCTCTTGTGGGCCTCGGGCCACCCATCCAGCCTTTGGGGAAATGGGGTGGCTCTTGGTGCTGGCCACTGTTATCAGTCTGTGGACCTCACCCGACAAGACGACGAGGAGAAGAGAAGCTGTGCGGATGTGAGGAAGGGGGACAACGTAGGAGAGCAGCAGCGTTCTGCTCCCCAGGGGATAAGTCTGTGCTATTCTCGCTAGAAGCCCTGAGCTGGCATGGCGAAAGGTGGCTGAGTGCCTCACGGCCCACCCTGTGCCCGGGGCAGACATGGCTGATCAGTCACAGCATTTTGTATCTGTACGTGGCCTCCCGCTTCTCACCTCTGCCTGCCAGGTAGCCCAGCCAATCAATCAAAACTGGCCCTAAAATCCTTAGGGCAGAGATGTGACAGGACTGGGGCCCAGAGGCCCCCGTCAGAGCCTTCTCCACACCCGCCCGGGCTCCCACACCCTCTCAGGCCCCAGGCCACCGGGGAGGGACCCCCGCCTCTGGCTGCATCATGACTTTTGTGAACGGCTTCATCCATAAAAATATTAAAACTTATATTTTAAAACTGCATTGGTATAAAGACTGGATTCTTTATTGATATTCACTATTATATTTCTTTGCTTTTAAACCATTTTCCTGGGTTCCTAACAGGACGGTGGGCCCTTGGCACTGTGCCCTTCATGCCTTCATGCCATCATGCCTGATGGAGAAGTTGGCCCTGCCGCACCCCCAGGTCCCCAGAGGGGGCAGGGCCCAGAGTTGGGGGGCCAGGGCGGGGGCAGGGAGACTCACCAGCACAGGCCCGGCCTGCCCGGGAGGGGTTGGCATCTCTGGCTGTCTGGCACCGGCAGGTATAGGAGCCCTCCAGGTTGATGCACTGGGCGGCCGCGGAGCAGTCATGTTCTAGGCTGTCTGCACACTCGTCCCAATCTGTTGAGAGGAGACAGGACCAGAGCCGGTGACAAAAAGGCCAGAGGCTGCTCAGAAAATGAATGGTAGCTGAGCAGATCTCTTCCTGACTGTCTTTGCAGCAACTGGCCCAAAGGACAAGGCCAGGAATCAGTGATATGCCCGTGGTGTCCAGCACGCCCCCCGCCCCGGGGGGAGGCTCTGCGTAGGACCTTCCCCAGGAACCTGAACTTGAACCAAAGTCACCAGCTGAGTGCCTGCCTGCGCAACCCTCACCACTGGCTGGCTGATTTGGGGGCGAAGATTAGGGAATGTTTTGTCCTTCTGGAGGTATTGGCACACAGCGGTGTGAGTATATTTCTCCCTCGTTCATCCTTTGTTCCCAGACCCAAATCTCTCTGCCGACGCCCTGTAATATTTAGTGTTTCAAGAAAGAAAGAGGAAAATGCCTAAGCCAAGAGGGGTCCCATTAAGTGTCATATGACCTTTCTTCGACACAGATAGGAATGACCCCTGAGCACCTCCTCCGGAAAAGACTCGGAGTCCCAAAACCCCCACATCATCAGGAAGCCTTGACCCTTCTGATGTGCGCAAGGAAGAGTGTTCAGCAAGCCCTGTCCCTGTACATCCCCACCAGGGCCCCCAGACTCGCTCACCCACCCTCACTGTACCCAGCCCCGCCTTTTCCAATCAAGGGGCAGCCGGCACTCACATGAGGCCAAACTGTGAAACAAAATTCATCTGGAAACCCAGTCCTTCTCTTTCTCCCACCCTCTGCTGCCCCCTCTAGACCCCCTGAGATTTCCACCCCCTACACATGTACCTGCTTTCAGAAAAAATGTGGTCTCCTGCGCTTTGACATACGACTGATTAATACAGTGCCGTATGCAATAAGCACAACAAACCTGAAGGGATAGCTATCTCAAATGGTCTTCCAAGCTGGGAGGGGTCTGAGTCACTGCCTGTGCCAACCCCTTCCACTCCCCAGGGGAGCAGAGGGCTCTAGACAGAGTCCCCTCTGCCAGCAGGGCAGACTGGGGCTCGAGAAGGGGCTTGGATTCCCCAGTGCGGGGGGCTGCGAGGCCTTCTGCTCAAAGCTCCCTGGAGCTGCTGGCGGAGGGCCCGACCCATGGCCTGTGTGCCAGAGGAGCCGAGCGTGGCTAGGATTCCAGTCGAGACAAGTGATGGGTTCAGTTTTGTGCAGAGAAAGCTGCAGCCGGGTACCCAGAGGCCCATTGTGTTGTTCGCAGTTTTGCTTCATGATCTTCAGCGAAGCAGCTCCCCCAAGAGCAGCAGACTCACTCATCAGCTGATGTAAAACGCACACACACATACATACATACACATGCATGTACACACGCACATGCACACGTGTACACACATGCACATACACAGGCACACACATGCATGCACACACACAAATGCACGTGCATGCATGCACATACACACATGCACATACAACACGCCTGGGCTCCTTCACAGACAGGGCCCTGGTGGCCTGGCCCCGTCCTTTCTGGACCCCTGCCTGACCTCCAGCAGCTCGAAGGTGCTGGGGGTGTCAGGCTGGGGACAGAGCCCAGGCTGGCCTGCAGCAGGGCCCTGAGGAGAGCAAGGCCCCAGTCGACACTTGGGCTCACACCGCTAAGTACCTGGTATCTATTTTTAGTGGCAGTGACTCACCTAGCCTACACTCCCCCAACACGCAGCTCGCCAGCAAGCCCGAGTAAGGCGGGGACAGCTCTATTTGACCTTGTGTTCAAGACTGAAGTCAGGCAGTTCTCCAGTGCAGACAGAGGAAGCAGGGCTGCAAGCAGTGAGAGGTGCCATGGGGCCTCTGCACCTCCTGGACTGGCCGCGGGGCCCCATGTAGGAAGCTGCGCTCTGCTCCTTCGGGCCCTGAAGCTGGGACGAGGGTGTGGCCCACTTCCTAGAGGACAGGGACAGCCTCCTGGCACAGGGGCCCCCTGCCCCCAGGAACGAGTTGGGGAAGCCCCAGAACAGGCTGCCCCATCTCAGAAGGGGCAGGCTCCTCAGGGGGCCCGACACTGTCTTTGGGGCCCAGGTACCCTTTGGAGCTGACATCTGGGCCAGAGCCCTCCTGTCACCTGGGGGCTGGTGTCAGATTCACACTAGAGGGAAAGGCGGGCACAGAGGGTCTGCACTAAGGGCACCAGGCACAGCAGCTGGACAAAAGGCAGCACCGTTGAATGTAAAGAAAGAAAACCCACCTAGCAGGCCAGGGGGGTGGTGACAGTCGCAGGGCCAGGCTCCCTCTCTCATGTCCCTTCACCCACTGCCTACACAGGGGACAGGAGGCTGCGATCCTGCCAGGAGTAAGCAGGTGACTGGAAGCTTTGGGGACATGGTTAGGCCCCTCCTGACACACACAGGAGAAGGTGGCACTGTGACCGCAGAGATGCCAGCAGAGCCAGGGGACCCCTCACGCAGAACAATGCTGTCACTAGCGCCTCCTCTGGCTGCCATCTGCACAGATCACTGAAGCACAGAGGGCCATGTGGAGGCCTTGTGGAAGCCCCGTTGGTCATTGTCACTTAAGAGCAAATGAATCGAACCGGCCACCTTGTGGTTGAGAGCCCGGGCTCCAACTAACTGAGCCTCTGGGAGCTCAGCGGCAGCTCAGCTCAAGGTGCTGTGTTCAATCTTAGTTGCAGGGGGCGCTGCCCACCATCCCTTGTGGGACTCAAGGAATTGAACTGGCAACACTGTTCCCCAATAAAGTCCTGTTTCCCTCCCCCAATAAAAAAAAAATCAAAAAAAAAAAAGAGCAAACGAACAGGATGGTCCTTCCTGAAAGCAAACCTTAAGGAAGGCGGGAGGTAGGGGCAGAAGAGTCAAGGGCGTGAGAGATGGGAGGGAGCAGGGAGAGGTTCCCCTCGGGAGGGGAGGTCCGGTGGGGCCCCAGGAGATGCTGGATGACCTTCCTGGCCCAAGGACTCACCCCAGATGTGAACATTGATCCTAGAAGAGTTAACCTGAAATGTGGGCGGGGCCGTCAGCGGCATGCCAAGCCCTGCACTACTTCCCACACCCACATTCTCCCTCCATTTACTCCACAGCCTTAAGAGGTGAGATGTGCCGTGATGTTCCCATTTCCCAGATGAGCACGCTGAGGCCCAGGAGGTGAGGTCACTGGTGCAGGGTCCCACTGATATAAGCCAGACAAAGGGGCTTCTCGCTACAAAAACTCTAAGTTTTCTTTCTTTAGTGTTTTAACTCCCATTAGTTTCTTAATCATAAATAATATTGCTTTTTAACCTGAATCACAGAAATCTCCTACTCCTGCTTTAGATAATTACCCTAAAACTCATGATTCATAATTGTTGATTGTAATCATTGAAGCCTAGTGTTCTCTCCTACCCGTTCCAGGCCTAACTCCTGGACAATTAACGACACCTGAATGACTGGTTGAATGGATTAATTAAAATCTATTTTTCCTCATTCAGGGGCCTTTGGGGATACAAAAGATACCCCAGCATGATTGCCAGTCCCAACCAAAGAAACCAGCGTGATCTTCCATGCGGGTCTCAAGACCCCTTTCTCTCATCTGAGATCAGATAGGGCAAAAGTTCCATGAATCCCCCAATAGGCAGGGACAGCTCTACGCCCCCGTCCAGCAGGAAGCAGATACAGAAGAAAGGACCTTCTGTCCCTCAACTTCCCGTAGAGATTTTATGGGGAGCACACCTCTCAAGGGACAAAAAAGGCAGGCAGTAGAGACAGGCATCGGGTCTCTGCATTCCTGCACAACCCACAGGATGCGACTGCCCCAAAGACCTCCCCTCTCCACCCAAAACTTGCCCTTTTCATTGTAATTATCTACCCCTAATGGGAACAAATGGGAAACAAAATACCCAACTAGATTAAACCAGCCACTCACACCTGCACAGTAAGGGCCACAATGATCTTCATTTCACCTGGGCCTCATTATACCGTCATTATAATATCATACATATGCCCGGAAGTTCATTAATATCATTACGACAGACTGAATTCTGGGAAGGAACATGCGCAGTCCAAAAAGATGAGATAATAGCCTCTTGTCAATCATAGGTGTCAGTCAAGTGGTCCCACGCCTGCAAAGGAACAGCCCATTCTAGAGAAAAAAAATAAAAACTCCAAGTCCTGGCCCATCCAGCCCCTTTGAACCTTTTGAGCCTCGCTTTTGCTCAGGGGCCCGCTCCAAACTCTTTGGAGTGTACTTTTTTTCTTAAATGGGCCCTTGAGCCATTCTCTGTTGCTCAGGTCCACTCCTATTTCTTTGGAGTGTACTATCTCTTCTAATAAACTACTCTTTCACCACTTTATTTCCGTGTCTCGTTCAATTCTTTGCTCAAGACGCCAAGAACCTGGACACCACGCCGAGAAGAGCCCGTTCTCTAGTAACACCACCTGAATGTCACAGCTGGGACTAAAGCCTTCCCATGTCATGCCTCTTACTTCGGGGCAAAGTGACAGAATCTGCCAACCACCCCTGAGGGTGTGGCTCATAGGACTAGGGCCTCCCAATGTGGGCATATCCTCCTGGAGGAAGACTCAGGACACGGGGCCACCCAGTGACCCCAGGACGATGGGCCTCAGGGAGACGATGAGGTCATGACGTGACCTCCTCACTGATGGGACATGTTGACTCACGGGTGGGGAGCACTCCCAGATGATGCAGGAATGCTCGGACGAAACCAACAACATTATTGCAGCGTGAGCCACAGAGGAGAGGAGCTCTTGTGTGTTGATTTTCTGCAGAATGGCAACGAACGTGCTGCCGGGTGGGCTGGCGGGGCTAAGGGCTCTCTTGGGAGCAGAAACCGCCTTCCCCACATGTAGGCTCAAGCTGTGTCCTGGGGACTGTCCTGTGGGCTCTGGTGCCAGAAGCCAGCTGAAACTGGGTCAGACGACTGTACAGGCAGGGCACGTCCCCTGCCAATAAGCAGCCCAAGCCTCCTGGTCCTGGGCCAAGAATTGCCCACACCAGGGGCCTTTCCTCAGCTGCTGCTCGGCTGCTTGTCAGTCTGGAAGGTCCAGCAAACAGCCCCTTTGTCAGGGACACTTGCTGCAGGGTGGAGTCTGCTCTTCACTTCTAAGGGGCTTCTGGAACTTGGTGGGAATACTTAAAAGAGGTTTGTTGAGAACCCCAGACTGTGAGCAATACAGGTATCTGTTCTTCCCCTGAGTTTTCTGAGGCTGCATAAGAAATCACCACAAGCTTTGAAGCTGGCTTAAAACAACAGAGTTCATCTGTCCCAGAGCTTGAGTCCAAAGTCCAAACTCCGGGTGTCTGGGGCGGGGCTCCCTCGAGGGCCTCAGGGGCGGGTCTGTCCCTCCTCCTCCAGCTTCTGGGGGCTCAGGGGTTGCTAGCTTTGTGGCCGCATCACTCCATCTTCACGTGTCCTCCTCCCTGTCTTTACTTCTGTCGCTTCTAAGGACACTTGGCATTGGATTGGGGGCCCACCCAGATCCAGGATGATCTCAGATCCTACCTTAATTTCGTCTGCAAAGAGTCTTCTTCCAAATAAGGTCCCATTCTGAAGTTCTGGTTGGACATGTCTTTTGGGGGGCCACCACTCGACACACTGCATCATTTGACAAAGATCTGGAAATACCTAAGCCCTGAGGCATGGGAGCTGCGTGGTAGAGCATAAGGGCTGCTGGGTCACCCGCAGATGGTCCCATGTGGCCCCAGGTGAGGGGCATACACCGAGGACCCAACCTCGGGGTACCAAGGGCCAGCCAGGTGCAGAGAGCCACTGCCACCTCCATCCCTGAGGGGTGACAGAGCCATCTCCAGGCTTAGCAGGTAGATTTGACTTCAGGTGTGACCCTCTCTTAGCCTTCCCTGCATTCTTGTGTCGGAGGAGGTTAGGATAGCAAAGCAGCCCAGGACAGAGCCCAAAGGAGATGACCGAGCTCACTCTCGGACCCAGCTCCCCCGGGGCTCAGAGTGATGCTCATTCCACAGACCGAGCCCGAAACAGTCTGGGTGCTGTAGGGACCGTCAGTGTCCTCACTGCTTGAGGGAGTTTGTCCCTACGTTTGAACCGCATATGTCAGCAACTTGCTGTCCCTCTCCGTCACTGTCTCTCTCTCTGTATGTCACCTCCCCCTGTCCTGTCTTCCTCCATCTCTCTCTGTCTCATGGTGTCTCTGTCAGTTTCTCTGTCTCTGACTCTGACTCTGAGTCTCTCTTACCGCCCCCCATCTCTCTCTCTGTCTCTGTGTCTGTCTGTCTTTTTCTCTCTTGGTCTCCTCTCCCTCCCCCACCCCTGAGCTGTGACTTCCTGCTTCAAGGAAACACCACGTGAAATCACATAACATTTGGGCTAATAAAACAGATCCAGGTGTTAGTGAGTGGCACAGCGGCCTCGCGGCACTTGGGCCCGGACACAGACGTAGTACGCTCCTGCCCTTTCCCCGTGTGAGGTTCCACCTTGAGCTCTGGGCCTGCGGCAGCCGAGAAACCCTCCAAGAAGACAAGCCTCATCTATGGGACAGCAGGTGTGGGGGGCAGGTGGGCTCACTGTTGCAGGGCTGGGCCCACCTGGGGCCAAATGGGAGCCAACTGCAGGTGACCCAGCAACCTTTCTGCTCCACTTTCCAGCCATGTTCCAGTGTTAAGAACATAGAATAAGGATTCTAATTTCATCTACTTTATCCTTTGGAGTAAAGTCAATGTTGACCCAAAATGCTGCAGCCTATGATGTTGGAGGGCCTCCCAGAGCACACCTGGTGGGGAGGGGAGCCCACCTTGCACGAGTGTCCCCCGCTGGTCAATAAGGAACACTGTGCTCATCCACAGCCGCGGGAGCACGAGGGCCAGAGTGGAGATGTCCACTGGGAACTCGGGGTCCTGCACCGTCACTCTGAGCTTCACAACCACACTTCCGGCCTCGAGAGACACGATCTGCAGCCTCAGCTTTCCTCGTCTATACAAGTAAGACAGTGCCGGTGGAAAGGAGCTTTCAACCTAGACCAAGAGGCAAGAGCCAGTCATTAAGCAGATTTTCCGTAACAACTTCAAAACCGTTAGGCGGACTCCAGGGACGGCTGGCAGAGGATGCAAAGAATCCATGTGTCCCCTCTTTATGACCAAGGGGAGGTGCCCAGCCACCAAGCTCTTGGGGCAAGCAGAGACGTCCCCCAGCTCACTGCACCCCAACCAGGCTTCCCCTGGGACAGCGGGCCTGGCCTTTGTGAGAACTCAGTGACCACTCACAGGCTCCCGTCATGGAGCATGAGATGCACAGCCCACCGTGGGTACCCCAAAAGTCAGTGTGTAGGTGAGTTACGTGTATGAGAGAGAGGGGGGCTGTTGGATTGGCTGATGGATTGACCAAGGGGGGTCTCTGAGGAACCATCTCGTGGCTATTTGGCACTTTCCCCCCACCCCACACACAGGGCTGTATTCCTCAGGAAACACAGGCAAAGCCAGAGGTGCAGGGTCACCCCTGTAGGAACAATGGAGACACCAGCCTTGCCTCACCTGCCTACCACCCCATTCCTGCACACCAGGCGGATACCACTGAACAGAAAATGGAGTTCCTGAAGAAAGTTCAAAACCGATTTCCTCTGCACATAAAAGTTCACAAGGCAGCCGTCCTTCCATCTCTTAAATTTCTACACGTTTTGCAAGTACAAGCACTAACTGCCCTCTGTTCCAGAATATCTTTCCAAGGTGCTTTTATGATGAACAGTCTTGGGGGAGAGAGATCACGGCCCCCTCCAGGCAAAGGGAAGAAATGCTCACTGTCTGATATAGTAAAGGTCATGTCTCCTGGAGAGAGGTTTAGGCAGGTTTGTTTGCAGCCCATTACAAAGGTTCAGGTTCCCCAAGCCCGGGTTCCTCTGCTGTGATGCAGACCCACTGTGTGCGCTGGTCCCCCCTGAGTCACCCCCGTGGACTTGGGGACCAGTGATGCTCGTGCTCTGCCATCCTCTACCTCTGCCCCGGGCATCTCGGGTCTTCTGCCGGCATCAATACTGGAACAGGGTAGCTTAGTTTGCAACAAGGGTAAAATTTTATACCTTTCTCGGTTCTTGACTGTTTAGCCAGTCACTTTTTTCTCCAGTTTATCATAGCATTTGCCACCGGCCTGGTTTGCCCAGGCTGCGTGCTGATGTCTCCCTCTGGCCCCAGGGAGGAAGGGGTACCATGATCACTCGTTCACGCTTCCTCCGTGAAGCTGCTTCAAAGTACAAAGACAGATCCCCAGGTCTCGCAGGTGGAAGGTGACTGAAAACCCAGCTGTACCCACCATCCAGTGGTGTCGCCCATTTGAATCAAAGGCACGTATTTCAAAGATGGTTTGGCCCCCAATCTAGATTAAGTCCCCCATAAATGGGGAGGGGGGAAGCATTGAGTAATTACTGTGGGATTTGGGCTGGGTCCCCATGGCTGTGGGGACATGCACTTGTGCCACAGTCACAGAGAAGGTGCTCAGGGGACTGTCTGGCTCGTGTGAGTCCCTCGCTTCCAAAGCTCATTGTTCCCGCGCTTGGCTTTACCTCGTGAAGCAGTTGTCGGGAAAACTCCCGGTGCTCGGGGCTGTCGCGGTTCAGCAGCGTCTTGGTCAGCGTGCGGTTTAGGATTCTCACTGTGACTTGGAACATCCGGGCATCTGGCACAGACAATTGGGCACATTAGCTGCCAGCCAGTGAGCCAACACCACTCGCTTTTCCACCAATGTCTTCCCTAAAGCCTATTCTTCAGAGGGGAAACTTTTGAAAAAACAGATTGAGAGGCACGAGTGTTCGATTGGGGTAGTGACAACGGGGGGAAATCGATGGAAGGAACACTTGCCTCCAGCGTGGGTGAAGGACACTGCTGACAAACACACACCTGTACATCGAGGGCAGGCCGTGAGGGACAGGCACACATGGCACCACATCCCCGCCAGTGGGAACTGGGATTCGCCCAGCACCTGCTGGGGATGAGGCCCCTCCAGCAGACCCTCACGCAGGTGGCCGCCGCCTTCCCTTGCCGCATTCACAGCCACAGAGCACAGCTAAGTCCACATGCCATGCCTACCCGGCCCCCCAGCACTCAGGTGACCAACTCGTCCCGATTGGCCCTGGACTTCCCAGGTTTTGAACCCAAAGTCCCACCTCTCAGAACCTGCTGTGTGCTGGGCAAACCAGTGGAGCTGGTGCCCTGTCAGGGGAGGCGTCCTTTCCTTTGGACATAGCGAAGCTGAAAAAGACTCACTGGGACATGGGAACATCCAGCTTTCATGACTGAGAATAAAACCAAGTCCCCAGCAGATTCTGCTGCAACTCTCTGTGTTTCTCTGGTGACATAACAGCCACCACAGCTGTGCCCGCAGCCCGGCTCCCCACGCACTGCGAGCTTTGGGCCCATATCATGGCTACACATACTATTTAAGGCCACAGAAGTGTCACCAGCATTGTATATTGCACATTTCTAGATCGGGCCCCCTCTAAACCTTCTCCCATCTTGGTAAGAGAAACAAGTATTGCCGGTGGCCCATGATCCTCAGGCCTGGACGTCAGCCCGCACACAGATGGAGCCTCCTGAACAGTTAGGTCCCCCCAGTGCCCGGAAGCCCATCACCTGTGGCTCTGGGTACTGACTGCTGTAGTAACACCCTGACCAAACATCGTCGCAGGCTCGTAACAAGGTCAAATTCATCAGAGAGCGCCTTTACAGCCAATCAAGCTCCCTAAAAAAGGCACTTGCACAATACAGAGAAGGAGCCTTCTGGAATCTTCCAAACGATCTGTCCTGCTTTGGAACGTAGGTATTTTTCCCGGGGTGCTACGGGAGCTAAGAGATCCTGTTTCATGTCTGAATGGTGATGGATTTGTACTGCAAAGCGGCTCCATGACGAGGTGGGAAAGAAGGACCTCAGCGAGGCGGGAATCAGAACTCAGGTCCACCCTCATTCATGGGATGACCTTCGGGCAAGGAACTCCACCCAGTGTCAGTTTCCTCAAAGGCAAGAGTACTCCTTCCACCGACTCCCAGAGCACCTTGAAGGTGAAATGAGGTGAGACGGCGCCTGCTCGGAAACTGGAAGGCTTGTGCAAAGTCAAGGGCTTGCATTTGGGGGCTGGGGTCCTAGGGGCCCGTGGTGTCGACCTGTGTGGTCTGACGATTTGGCACAGGTGGGTACCAAATCAGCTCATAAAGGACGCAGAGCCATGTCCTTAGGGCCTGCGCCTCCCACACCTCATTCATTCACTGTCATGGGCATTAACCTGTGCATGAGGCAGACCCCTGTGCAGTCTTACATGCAGCTACTTCTGTGCTCTGCACTCTGAACCCCAAGGCTGAGGCCCCCACCTGTGATGGCCATGACCGCCATGCCTGCTCAAAGGGCACGGAGCGCCCACGGCCCCGTTAGGACAGGTAGGACCAGGTCCATGCCCACCCCTGCTAACTTACAGGAACATCAATGATTTGAATCGCTGGGGCCAACAGAACCAGGATAGAAAGACCAAGTCACAGGAAACCTGGGACGTTCAGACGAGAGCCTTACCGGTTCTGACAGTCAGCGTGGTGGAGATATTGGCCCCACACGCCTGATAGCTGGTCTTCACCCCATACAGCACTCCGGCCTCCAGCCCAGCTACCTCCAGGGTCGTCCCCTGGGTCCAGGCACTCCTGAGCAGCTCCTCACCCCTGTAAACCTGCACGTGGAAAGTGTGGTTCTGGGTGGAATTCAAACTCCAGGACACGTGAAAGCTGCTGCTGGTAACGCTGAGGATCATGTGGTCTTGGATGGGAGGGCCATCTGTGAATGACAGAAAGAGGAAGGTGTGGAGAACGTCAGACAGGCGCAACAAAGGGAAATCAACAAGTGGGATGACGCAGATTGAAACGCTTCTGCACAAACAAAAGGAACCATAAACAAGACGACCAGGCAACCTAGAGAGGGAGAAGGTATTTGCAAATCAGATACTTGACAAGGGATTAGTATTCAAAAGGTGTATGGAACTCAGACATCTCAAGAGCAAAAACACAAATGACCCAATTACAAAATGGGCAAAAAATCTGGACAGACACTTTCCCCAAGAAGACGTGCAGGTAATGAAAAGACGCTCAACGTTACCAATCACCAGGGACATGCAAGTCCAAAGCACAGTGAGGTATCACCTCACCCATGGGAGAACGCCATCATCAAAAGGACGAGAAATAACAAGTGGCGGCAAGGAGGCTGAGCAAAGAAACCCCTCGTGCACTGCGGGTGGGAATGGAAACTGGTGCAGCCATCATGGAAAACGGTGTGGAGGGTCCTCAAAAAATTAAAACTAGAAGTACCATGGGATCCAGCAATTCCACTTCTGGGTATTTATCTGAAAGAAATGAGATCCCTATCTCAGAGACGTCTGCACCGCGATGGTCATTCACAGTAACCAAGACGGGAGCAACCTAAGTTGTTTTTGCAGCTGGGGCCAGATGGTGTGTCATGTGCTGAACTGTGTCCTCCAAAATTCATATGTTGACGTCCCAACTCACAGTACAGCAGAACACGAGTGTATTTGGAGGGAGGGTCTTTAAAGAGGTGATTAAGTTCAAGTCAGGCGCTTAGGGTGGGTCCTATTCTAATCTGTGTCCTTTAGAGAAAGGAAGACAGAGTCAGGAGTCGGGCCGAGACCACTGATGTTTTCGTATAAAAATCCACGTTTTGGAGAGCAATACTCTAAGATGACACTCTAGCATGGGATACTCTAATAGAACAATTATTATTACTATAACAATTTATATATATATTTTTAATACTCAAATAGAATTAAATCTCTTTTTTGGAAGAAAAATTCTGGCTTACAGCAGGCACCCGGTTTTATACAAAAAGTAGGTTCGCCCTCAGTCTAAGAACAATCCCTTTTACATAAGAATTGGAGTTCTATAAAAAACAAGCCATGGGGAGATGTTTTTACAAATCTTTTGTAAAACCATAGTTAAAAAAAAAGTTCAAAAGTACCTGAAGTTTCCTAAAGCCTTTCATGTAAGGATTTATAAAACATATGTTTTCTAGTATCATGAAAAAGAAATCTATCTTTCCAGATAAATGTGTATGCTTCCTTTCAGTGAAAAATAAAAACCAGCACAATTCAACCCATTTCCCTTTTTGCCTCGGCTGCCAAGAGGCTCAGAATCAATTTCAGCATCCCACCCTGGTCCTGTGACTCGGCCCTGCTGGGCCCTCCTCCAGCTGAGCACTGAGCTGCCTTTTATAAATGGGGGTGCCCTGTGTATTCGTGCTTCGTCACTGTGAACCCCTGGGGATCCCCCTCAAAGCAGGTGGGTATAAACCACTGGAAGGTCACAAGACAGGAGAGCCCAGCACCCCCTCCACCGCCGTACTTGGACAGGACTGGGACCTCCATCTAAATTCTTGTTGTTTCCCAATAAGTCCCCTAGGGTGGGGAGCTACCACACCCTTGAAGAAGACACACCTGTCCTTTTCAGACATCTACCCTCTGGAACCGTGAGAAAATATACTTCCGTTGTTTTAGTCTCTTGTTAAAAATGAATGTGATCTTTTTCTTTGTACGCTTTGACCCTTTTGCTGTTGTTTGAAATCACAGATTTGTGGCGCTTGGTTACGGCAGCCACAGGAAACAAATGTACTTCCCAATCTTTCTTGACTAGTTTTCAAGGCAGCTGTTGGCTGGACAGCACAACTCATTGAAAAATTTCTTTGTGCTGCTGCAAAATCAGCCAGCTTCTGACACACTAAGGCCGATGCTGCTTCTGTAGGACAGAGCTTGTGACGTTAAATGTGAAATTTCCTTCTGCCCCTTCCCCTCGAACTTGGATTTTAGTCCTTCATTAGCCAGGATACCCTCCTCTCGTGACCCTTTAAGCTTTTCGACACCCCTGTCAAAACGTGGTCCTAGAAAGTAACACCAAACCTTGACTCTGTGACCTGAGGACACTGCTACCATGTGGCCCTCTCTATCTTACTGTTGGGGACGTGACCCTTATCTCGATGAAGCACATTGGACTCCCTGTCCTGTGGGTCTGGCCCTGTTTCTTCCGGGCAGCCCTGACCCATTTCTGTGAAGCAGGAAGGGGACTGTGGGGGAGGCCACCTTTCCCAGGACCTCCTGTGTTGGGCTCGTTTCCTCTTTTTCCCTCGGGCCTGTCACCCTGATGCCTGACCCTATAAAGGTAGAAATGCTGAGGATTCAAGCCAGGAGACTGAGCATTCAGTTGGGAATGAGTATCCTGCTTGGGGTAAGCCTGGAGGCCACTTCCTGCCAGCCGGCTGCCTCTCCAGCAGGCAACCCTGTCCTGGCCAAGCACTAGTCTAGGACACGTTTCTTTATGGAACTGAATAGCTATTAGGTTCCAGCTGGGCAGAGGACCGTGTCAAAGGGAGTTACAATGACCCCTGCATACAGTTCTATTCTGTTCTAAAAACAGAACATGTCCCTGGAACGTTACATGCCAACCATGCAATATTTCCTACGGTTTCTGTTTTGTGCAAGAATCCAGCTGCCCCGCGTGTCATTAATTGGGTGACTAATTTCACAAGAAAAGCATGTGAAATTGGTGCTGTATTTTCCACGGGTTTGTACTTTAAACCATTCCAGCAGATTGCTCATTTCTATGAGCTTCTAAATTTAAAACATATGCTGCTTCCCTTAGCAAAATGGGACTGGAATTCAGTCTAAAGTTCTGAGCTGGCAACACTGGAGCTGCCTTTTCTGCCCTAGGAGGAGCGGCGTCAGGCAGTGAGCCTTCCCCACCTGTGTTCTCGGGCGGGACGGCCCTATATTTGCAAGGAAGCTTACAACTCAGTATCCGGGGGGAATTTGGGCAAAGACTGGCTGACAACATTCCTAACTGTAAATAGTCTCATTTTTTTTTTCAGATTATTGACCGGAGTATTTTTAATAACTGTATGCCAACCTCCTATTCTCGATGACAGCACAGGACTTCACCCCCAGAGGCCGCAGCCCATGAGATCCAAGGATGGTCTGCAGGAGGTCTGCACACAGTTCTAACCAGACCCCCAAAGTAGTGAGCTGCATACTGGAGCTGGTAGGCACCACTCACACACCCAGAGACCCCTCAAACCTCCCTGTTCATGCATTCGTATCACTTAGTCGTATGTGTTGAGTGCGTACTATTTGCCAGTGGCAATAGTAGATGAAACAAGCCATGGGGAGCTTCCTCCCGGGGGAAGTAGAACATTCCAGTGGATGAACACTGACCCGAACCCCTCTGGGTCCTCAGGTGGTGCTGGGAACCAGGCCCCCTCCCCAGTTCACCCCCACCACCCATGGGCAGCCTCCACCCTCCCCCGCCCACAGCAGAGCGAGAAGAATCAGTAGGGACCTTCCAGTCATGATCTTGCTGGGTCACAGATCACGAAAGGAAACAGTCCAAGCTTTGGAACTCTGGTCAGCTCCTGGCCCTCAGCATGGATACGAGAGGAAAGGGCACAGCCACTGGGTGGCACAGTGATGCCAAAGGGCAGCCCCTGGGGGCCGGCCCGGTGGCTCAGGTGGTTGGAGCTCTGTGCTCCTAACTCCGAAGGCTCCCGGTTCGATTCCCACATGGGCCAGTGAGCTCTCAACCACAAGGTTGCCAGTTCGATTCCTCGAGTCCCGCAAGGGATGGTGGGCAGCGCCCCCTGCAACTAAGACTGAACACGGCACCTTGAGCTGAGCTGCCGCTGAGCTCCCGGATGGCTCAGTTGGTTGGAACGCGTCCTCTCAACCACAAGGTTGCCGGTTCAACTCCCGCTAGGAAAGGTGGGCTGCGCCCCCTGCAACTAGCAACGGCAACTGGACCTGGAGCTGAGCTGCACCCTCCACAACTAAGACTGAAAGGACAACAACTTGAAGCTGAACGGCACCCTCCACAACTAAGATTGAAAGGACAAAAATTTGGAAAAAAAGTCCTGGAAGTACACACTTCCCCAATAAAATCTTTTTTTTTTAAAAAAAAAGGGCAGCCCCTGGGGGCCACGCCACACCATGGGGAGGTGCCTAGTGGGCTGGTCACAAGAGTAAATGAGGTGAGACCACAAAACACTAAGGGCTGAGCAGCTCTGGCTGTGTTACTGTGAACAAAGGGAGGGTCCTCACTGTCACGTTCCTTTCATGAGGAAAGGACATGTGAGTTCAATTAAGCAATTCAAACATGACTAATAATATTCTCCATAACCACTTCATGATGTTAATGAAAGTTCTGGTTTTTAGGGCAGAATGTTGGGAGCACCCAAACGCCCCCCCCCATGAGGTAACTAGCCAAGAGCATTAATTATATCATTACGATACAATATCATTATTACTCAACCATCAAAAATCAGAATTATGAAGACCAGGATGCTTCTTGGAACCCTTTCATATGACATAATGGTGAGTAAAGAAAGCAGAATACAAAATTGCATGGATAGCAGGATTTAAGTAGGGTAAAAAACCTGGAAGGGAACAGGGAAAAATAAAAATTTGCTAGAACACAGAGACTGAGGAAGACTTATCTTTCCACTATTAGATGGTGGTTAAAGTAATCTATCAGATTCCGGAAAGACCAGAGAAAGTGGCCAAATTGAACAAGCCATATCTTCTCCAGGCTAAACGCTTTAAGAGATGCAAAGTCCAGCAAAGTCCCATCCTGTGGCCTCCTCCCAACAGCCCCCTGCCTGTAGGCTGTGCCCACTTGTCCTGGGGAGGCCTGGCGTCTGCCTAGCAGCTGCATTTCCCACCCTGCTGCTGTCCCACCACCAGCCATCTGCTCCCAGGACCCTGCCTGAACTGTGCCTCCCTCCCTGCTCTGTGCCTGGCCCAGATACTTAGGTTGGGATCTGCTGCTCCATGTAATAGGAAACCACACATAATGGGGTGCAACCCCATCAGGTATACCCCTTTCATAGGGAATGTCTATGGCATGACAGACCCAGGCCCCTTCACCATCTTTTCTCCTCCATCCATAACGTCTGGGATTTATCCTCAAGGTCACCACATGGCTCAGATGGCCATCACAGTCCCGTGCCCAGCCTGGTCTCAGCAGGGCCCATAACCTTTAAGCAGTCTTCCCAACTCCCACGGGAACTTCTGCTATATCTCATTGGCTAAGGCAAGTCACATGGCCACCCTACCTGCAAGAAAAGTAGGGAAATGTAGTCTTTTCAGCTAGGCACATTTCCACACAACTCAATCCAAGTTCCGTCACTGTAAGGAGTGATTTGGAGTCTGCCATGACCCATCTAGTCTATTCTCCACCCAGCAGCAGAGTGCACCTGAGCATAGGGGTGTCAGGTCACACCTGCTGCCGCTCGGTGCCCTCCAGAGTGCCCATCTTACTCAGAGCACTGTCCTGCCAAAGTCTTCACTGCTCGTCAGCTGCTGCTAAGGCCACACAAAGAGGGACAGCACATACTGTGGAAGAACAGGACACCACCTATAAAATATGAAGGAGTCTTCCTAAATAAAAAGTCACCTCCAAATCTGAATTGGACAGTGCCTCCACATTAGGGGTTCTCAACCTGGAGAGGGGACCAGGGGCCAACGCCAGGCTCCAAAAACTCAGATGAGAAAAGAAATCTTTATTTTCCCTGACCTCTGACTAAAAGGCAGCCTTTCCTTCAACCGCGACTTCAGTACCCGTAGAAACCACAGACCGTCCCATCTCACAGGACCACGTGGAACTTCTCAGGGCATCATCGGTGCTCATGGCTCCCACTGCTAAACCTCCTGATACAATAAATGAATTAAGGTGCCAACAGATTACAATTCTGTTTGGGTTCTCACAGAAGCAGGCCCTGAGGTGAGGATTCCAAAGCAGGCCACTTGTTTGAGAAATATGGGTAGTAAGGGGGTGACACAGGGAAAGGAAGGTGACAGTGAAGGGCTTGCTATTAAGATGCTGCCAGAGGACATGACTGGGGCTGGGTCCCTCAGAACATGAGGCCACACATCCCGCCTACCCTGAAGGGAGAGGAAGTGAGGGCTTCGGCGGGGGAGCACAGAGTTGCCAAGTCCGGCAATGGGCGGTGGACTGAAGGGAGTGGGAGGGGACAGTGTGTCTAGGACAGCTGTGTCACCCACACAGCTGTAAGGTTTTAATAACTGAGTCTCAGTACAGTCAGTTTGTTCTATCATCCTATATTCTGTGTACTTGGGGACATCTGTGATGGGACCCATTGGCTGGCTTTCCCAGATACTAAAGGGATCTGAGCACCATTAAAGAGAGGGGCCTGCCCCAAAGACAACTGTGGTTCACAGAAGACCCAGAGGAGGGACAGAGTGATGGGAAGCCCCCAATGCTGGCAGATCCCAGCTCATGGGGAACTCAGCTGGGCGAAGGGAGCCAGGTCCTCCAACAGTTACAAGAAACAGAGAGATAGAGGGGAACCCTCCAGATGAAAAATAGAATAACTTAAGACATATCATCACTAATTGTTGGATCGGATTTAACTTGCAATTGAAACAAATTGTTAAAAGATTACGATAACAGTGAGACAATCAGAAATGCCAACAGACTGGATATTTGACGAAATTAAAGAATTGTTATTTTGGCTTTTTTTAGGGATGATATAATACGATGTTGTGGATTTTTAAAAAATATCTCTCTTACCTCTTAGAGATACGTTCTAAAATAGTGATGGATGAAGTCGTATGATGAAGGATTTCATAAAGTTGGGGGAGAGGGGATGGAAGGGGTTGAAGATGAAGTAAGATGTATTTATAGTTGTCTACGATTTCTGAGACTAAAAAGTTAAAAATCCCGTGGCCCTACCATGTCTGCACAACACGGCCCAGCCTGGTCCTGCCCGTCTCTGAGCCCCTCTTCTCAGCTCTGGCCCCCTGGGTCCTGCACCCGCCATGGCTGGGGTCCTGACCTGACCCTTTGTACTAGTTTCCTGTGACAGCAGTAATGCATCACCGCAAACTTAGTGGCTTAAGAGATATTTATTCTCACAATCCTGGAGGTCAGAAGTCTAAAATCCAGGTGTCCACAGGGCTGCGTTCCTTCTGGAGGCTCCAGGGGAGAATCTACCTCCTGCCTTTCTCCGGTCTCTAGAGGCACCTGCACTCCCTGGCGGGTGGTCCCTTCTCTACCTTCAGGGCCAGCAGTGTAGCTTCCTCTCCCCTCTCTGCTTCTCTTGTCCTATCTTCTCTCTCTCTCTCTGACCCTCCTGCCTCCCTCTTATAAGAACCCTTGAGCCCCCTCAGGTTACCTGGGATAATCTCACCATCCCAAGATCCTTAGTCTAATCCCACCTGCAAAGTTCCTTTTGCCGTGTAAGGTAATAGTCACAGGTCCTGGGTGGACATCTGTGGGGGCCATTATTCAGCTCACCACACTCCTCCTTCACTCTCATTGGCTCGCCCCCCAGACGGCCTCATGGCTCACTCCCCTGCTCTGCCCAAAGGTCACCCTGTCACCACACCCAGGCCCTGTCCACTTATCACTCTATGTCATTTTTCTTTTGGCGATAGCCAAACCATCGCCCCATATTCTGTGTTTGTCCACATCTTGTCATCATCCCCCACTGACGTGTGACTTCCAAGGGAGCAGGACTCTTGGACACTGAAGTGTCCCAGTGAGAACTATATTTGGTGCATAGTAGGCACTCATTAAAATGTGTCCCATAAGTGAATGAATGAATGAACGAATGAACGAATGCTAACATGACCCTCGGCGCCCATCCATGCGAGCCGAGTCCATCTGCACATCTCTCGCTCAGGCCCCAGCTGCCAGCTGGGCACCAACCCTGCAGCCTCGCCCGCCTGCTGACAGCCCTGCAGGCTTCGGGCTCTGAGTTCTCCTGCCACATGCTGGTCACCAGAGCAGCTGCACGTGACTGTCATCCCCAGCTGGGGGAGGTCTGTGAGGAGCAGAGAAGGTCCAACGGCAGCTGCCCAGAGGAGAGAAAGCCTGACTGTGTCCTGGAGCTGCAAGAATTTGCCAGGCTCTCCCCCATCAGCACACGAGCCTGCTTTGGCGTTACCCTGCTCCAGGCTCTGCTGGATTTCTGAACCTCCTCAGAGTAAACGTCTGTAAAAGCCTGCCCCTTCTGGACTCCTGGCAGCTGTCTTTCCTGCTGTTCTTCCCACATCACTTTGTCTCTTTGCAAACTCCTGTACTGACGTCTAAACATGGGGGTTCTGCAGCCACAGGCACCAAGCCCTGTTTCCTTCCCCCAACCATGCCTACGATTAAATGTCTTTGGGATGCTGGTGACCCCAGATTTCCGTACGCAGCTTGGCGCCGGCTCTGAGCCGCAGCACCAATACCCAACTCAGTCAGCATCCTGGCGTCCTCACTGGCCTTCAACTCCTTCTCAGGTTAGACTATCATCGTCAATAATAATAACCACCATTATGGTCAAAAATAATAATAATAAGCCCAGTCTTCCCCACCTCATTCAGGAATCACCGTCTATTCAATGGTTCAGCTGAGACATCTGCATGCTGCCTCATTGCCCTCTTTCTCTCCTGCATCTAATTAATCGATAATCGCAGGGACGGCCAGCTATTCCTGCAGCCCCAGTGTAAGTATTAGTGAGGCCCCTTCCACTCTCAAAGTTGTCCCGATTGAACCAATCGGTCACACAGGCATCTTACTTAGACATGCCTGGCAAGCTTCTGGCCTGTTCTCTGAGTTTCCTGAGAGCAGAAGTGACCATCTAGTCACGTGTTTCTATCACCAGCATTTGGCACAGTGAGTGGTTAAATGTTGGTTACTAATAAATGTTGGTTAAACCCAAGAATGGATGTGAGAGTCGCCTGCGATGAGATCCAGGGTGATCTGCAGAACTGAATGATGACCCTGCGCCCATGAGCCAGCCACGCCCTCTTTGCAACGGGAAAGGATCTCTGTGCTCTGTGGGCCGTGTAGCCTGGAAAGATCCCTTAAATGAGTCCTTGCCATCTCACCTTCACACGTGCGGTTCAGCTTCTGGGGGAACGAGGTGGGTAGCGCCTGGTGACCGACACACTGGTATGAGCCATCAACGTTTAAGCACAGTTCTTTTTCAGAGCAGGCATTGAGCTCCTCGTAGAAACATTCATTTACGTCTGTCAAAAAGGAGAATCCGTGAGTTGTAACCAGCTGGTCATTCTTATTAACCGCCAAACGTGTGTCCTGAGGCCTGAGGAAGTGGACTGGGCAGCAGCCCCAGGGTGCGTCTTGAAGCCCCCATCTTAGAAAGCCCGTAGCCCCGTGGCCACCTCCCTTCAAGCGGCCGGCCCACACCTTGGGACACAGAGTACAGCTGCCATGTGTGCCTGAGCGAATCACTTTGGGGCTGTATTGACCCTGAAGGGTCATAAAAGGCTGGGGTCCCAACACGCTGCTCAAGAATTAATCTTGCAGATGGGCATTTTTCTGGACTGAGGAAGAGCACAGACCAGCCCCTGACATTCAGAAGTGGCCTGTCACTCACGGCTGGGCCCTGGTCCACTCCTATCGATGGAAACAGTCTCACAGGACACACAAGACGACTCCACGACTGGGATAAAGTGAGACAGAGGAGCAAGGCCACTGCACGGTGTTGTTGAAGCCAGACAGAGAAAGGACAGTGGTGTCACCCACAAAATGCCACCACCCCCCATTTTGCCCTCCTGGACAAAATGAGTGACTTTTGGTTTTTTGGCTTATCTTTATGCTAGTTTGCCCCTCCCCATAAATCAGATACATTGACATACCCAATCACAGAACGCCCCACTTTCTGGCAGCATCCTGTCCAGAACAAAGCCCCGGGTCCTAGCCCCTCCCCCAGACTGCCCGAAACAGACGCTCTCCAACATGCTCCTCCTGAGATGCCAGGGCCCGGGGTGGCCTTCCCTCTCACTGCCTCCAGTACTGAACCCGACTTGTTCACCTGCAGGCCCGCTACTGGGATCGTGGCCGGGGGCCTGGACAGACCACACCAAACCGGCACTTCTCTTATTGGCCCCCCTCACTTTGGTTTTCAAGAACATCTGTGGATTTTGAAGGAAATTAAATACACTACCTAGAGCTTTTTCTGGGCTCCAGCGCCTGGCATTACACGGGAGCTTCACTGTCCGGGGAGCTTCCCCAATGACAGCAGCCACCTTGCAGGGCTGCAGCAAAACCCAGCTGCCCCCTCGTGGGGAGGAACGTGCTGCTGGAGCCATGTGCTCTCACCCTGTCCACAGCCCCTCCATGTCACATGGCAGAGCTGAGCACCGGAGACTGGCCATGGGCCACAGCCCAAAGTATTTACCATCTGGCTGAAAAGTTTGCTGACCCCTGATGTGGACAGAAAAAAAAAAATGAAGGAAGACCAGGTAACTTTTTCCAGGAACAAAGCCACCTCTGTGTGCTTCACCAAATTCGACTTTGTACAGATTCTGCTGACAGAACCTTTGAGGACAGGATGCCCTGGGCAAGTGTGGGAAAGAAGCAGTGGGGAAACCTAGGAACCCATGAACTGAAGGAGCAAGTTCTGTGCTGTCTGGGGCCAGTTCACCTGCGCCCACGTGGCTGGAAGGAGAAACCTGGGCATAGGAGGGTGTGCAGGAGACATGGGCTTCCAACTTGGTTTGGGCCAGGATGAGCTACAGCGGGCCAGCCACCCCCTACCTGAGGCCCTGTGCTTCCACTCGGGCCACCCCCATCCCCCAGGAGAGAACCAAGGGGAGCCCCACCTTGCACCTGGATGCTGATCACTTCATACACGCGCTCCACGACGCCGCCCAGCATTGCGGAGACGTTGGCCACAGGCACCGGCCGCGGCAGTCCGAGCAGCAGCCGCGACACCGTGGTCGAGGTGTCCCCACAGGCCGAGTGAAGGTGGTAGACTGCGGCCTCCATCGGCCACAGGGCACTGGTGACCTGCAAAGCCAGAGTCAGACCATGACCTGGGGGAAGCGCCCCCATCAGACGGGGAGGCCGAGGCCTGGAGAAGTTCGAGGTAACTGCACACGCACGCATACAGACACGCCATTCTGCTCTGCAGAACTGAACCTCTACCACATTTCGATACCCATCATCCCCGTAAAAGTCCTGCAGACCACATTATAAATACTTCTACAACATGAGTTGTCATGGGGTGAACAGTGTCCACCCCCAAAATCCCTATGTTAACGTCCTACGCCCCAGGACTTCAGGATGGGACCTTATTTGGAAATAGGGTCATTGCACATGTAATTAGTTAAAATGAGGTCATGAGAATGAGGTCATTATCCAATCTGATGGGCGTCCTCACACAGAGAAGAGATTTGGGTGCAGAGACAGACACTGAAAAGAGGGAATGTTGTGGGGACACAGGGTGAGGACAGCTGCCTACAAGCCCACGAGGGTAGGACCCTTCCCTCGCAGCCCTGGGAAGGAACAGCCCTGCTCACATCTCCATCTCAGGCTTCCAGCAAAGGGAGCCACAAATGTCTGTGTAAGCCCCCCACTCTGTGGCACTGTCCTGGCCACCCCGGGAAAAACACTGGTCAGCCCCAAGCCCCTCAGCCCCCACCCCCGCAGCACATGTCAGAGAATTAGGTCAGGAAATAGAGAACTGGATGTCAAGCCATGGTCTCACGTTGCACATCTGATTTTTGTGTTCTTTTCTTGAGCTTTAGTGCCTCTTTTCTCATTTCATGTGAACCCTTTTTACCCCAACCGAATATCTCAAAATCTCGAGATCCTGTTTGTCTTGAGAATCCAAACACATCGGCTGGACCACCGGGCAGCACGGTCTCACCAAAGCAAGTTTTGCCACCAGGCCTCTCATCTCCACGGGGAAGCAGAGAAGTGGTGGGAGGGGGCACTGGAGTCTGTCTGGTCCTTGGCAGACTCGAGCCTTCACAGGGGAGACACAGCTTGGAACTGAGGAGGCAGAACAGAAGCCCATCCGGGCCTCCAGGGAGCCCCCGAGTCACGGAGGAGTCCGTGGGGCAAGCCCCTCCTGCTGGAGGCAATGGTCTGCCTGGAGAAACAAAACCTACGCTCTTGAGGAGACAATGGGTGACACACGACAATATTTAAAATACCAGTAACCACACTTGGAAACTACGTGTATCAGCACCATTTTCAGCTCTTTCCATACACTGTTTAAACCTCGTGGCCACTGTTTCAGGCGATTATGGCTGTCTCTATTCAATTATACCTACGGCACAGAGAGGTTAAGTAACTTGCCCAAGACCACAGAGTTAACAAGTGGCAGCACTGGGATTTGAACCCAGGCAGCCAATCAGGCCGTCTTCCCCTGACCCCAACAAGATCAGAGGAGACAAAATCACCCCTAGCTGGGGCAGTTAAGGAGGCTTCCAGGGGAAGGTGACATTTCAGAAAACCTCTTAAGCCACTTTCCTGGAGAGCCCAGAACAAGGTGAGTGTGTGTACCATCTGTTCTGGGGCCGCCCCCGCCAGCTGGTCTGAATACCAGGGAAGGCCCCAAATCTGTCTCTGACCCCTCATCACAGGTGGGATACATCTATGGGATCCAAAAGTCAGGTAGGACCACGTAGTGTGCAGGGACCAAGCAGAAGGAAAATGGGGGGGCCCTCATTCAAAAATTATTAAGTATTTCAAGAGGCAACAGCAGAGCATCAAACAACGTGTGGGGCCCTTCTGAGCATGGGTTGACCGCGTGGGACACGCACCCGTGAAGCCCGCCCTGAGGGCAGACCACCACGCTGGAAAGACCGTGTGGGGAGGACGAGCAATGCCCTGTGCACCAGTGGGCCTACCACGGTGGTGACAGTCCACATGTGAAGATGTCCTGGCTGGAAGCCTCTACTGAAGTGTCAGAAAGTGTGAGCGGTGTTTCCAGCAGGGGCTTCCAGCAGGAGCTGTATTGCCCTTTAGGGGACATGTGGCCCTGTGCAGGGACATTTTGCATTGTCACAGCTGGGCATGTTTCTAGCTTCTTGTGCAGAGAAGCCAGGCATGCTGCGAAAACCCTGTGACAGGCAACCCCCACAACAAAGAGCCATCCGTCTCCAAACATCAATAGTGGCAAGTAAAGGACCCCATCAAAAGGTCCCCATCCCAGAACTTTCCAGGATGCTGGGGAGCTGAGAATGGGTCAGTGAGGGCACAGCCCTGGGGCCCAGGTCGTCTGCACGGGGGCACCCTTTGGTTTAAGCAACAGAGAGCAGTTAAAAGCCTAGGGGAGGTTCCATGCTCTAGAATAGGGTAGGGCTTACAGTGACAAACTCCAAATTAGACACTTCCATGTGTGAGTTTTATGGCTGTAAATCATACCTCTTTGAAGCTTTGTTTTCTCAATTAAGAGTTCACATTTGGTTCAGAGTCAGGCTTTCTGGGGTGACTCGGGGAACCCCTCCCCAAGCCCCAGTTCCCCCCGTGCCCCCACCTGTGCCAGCCGGGAGGCCTGCAGGCTGGCTCTCCTCCCACCTACCATGGAGTGCAGAAGTCTCATGTGGTTCAGGAGCCTGAGATCCACCTGCTGGAGCTCCTGGAAGTTCATTTTCACCAGTACTGTCACGTTGTACCAGGAGCTCGTCAGGTTCCTCTCTGGAGCTGCAGGAGAGAACATGCTGAAGAGTTATGGGCCCAGGACAGGGCAGGGCCACCAGCAGCCCCAGGGTGAGAGAGGGGGACCGAGGCCTGGAAGGCAGGAGGCCGGCCCTACTGCATTCACCCTCCCACATAAACGGGGGCTGCCCCCAGATGGCATGGGGTACATTCCCCGCCGCCTGCCCCTCACTCCTCTTACATTATATGTGGCCCTGTATAACATAGTACTGTCTATAATGCATACGAGATAATACTGTGTGCACTACATATTTTACACAATACGTAGACTGTGATGTGGGTAGTAAAACAGCATACTGAATGTATATCATATGTAATTAACTTTACATATTTAGACGATACTAAACTAGAATGTATTACATATTGCATGTGAATATGTTATAATATATATTGCATATTTCCGCTAGCTCCATTGTCCTGGGGGCAGCCATGATGGAGAGCAGAACTTTCCAGCCCAGACAGTCATGTCCTGAGGGCTGGGCCAGGGCCTGCCCAGCTGGTGCTCTCAGCAGGGTTTCGGGTCCCGTGGTGTTTCTGGAGCAGCCAGCCGCAAGCCTTCCCACTACAAAACAGGTCAGCTTCCAGCAAGCTCTAGGGCTCCCCAGGTGAGCTTGGGGAATCTGGGTAGCCGCTCTGTCAACAACGCCTTTCCTCCCCAGCACGCCCCCTCGAGATGCCAGTGGCCACATCTGGACAGACAGACTGCATTACTCGGGGGTGGGATGAGCCCTGCACATAGCTGCAGGCTCCCCTGACACCAGTTGTTGCCCCTGGAAATCAATCCCCACCCTGCCAGTCAGGGCCGGGCCCCCAGCCTACGGGCAGCTGCCTAACTGGACACCTTTGCTGCAGGTCTCCGTCTTACCTCGGAGCGCAGGAGCCATGCAGCGGCGGCCCCCCAGCAAGGGACAGCATTTCTGAAGTCCAGGGCAGTCGGCATCCAGGGCACAGGACGAGTTGGATGCGTCTGGCCCCACTGCTGGGCAGACCCCGGGTCTCGATGCAAACTCCCAGGACCGATTCAGGGCTAGGGGACAGTGACTAGCGGTTAATGACGTTAGCAATAAAAACCTGGGTGAGCTGTCAGGCACCTCACCTGGGTGCCTCTGGCGCTGATCCCGTCTGTGGTTCCCAGAGGCACACGGTGTGGCCTGCTCAGAGGCCATATCCAGGCCTGGGTGACGCCATTCAATGTCTAAAGTCCCGGAGAAACTGCCACACAGGGACTGGATTTTGGGTATGAAAAGTGGGCATGTGGTATAGCCCAGAGAGCCACTGGGGCAGAAATGCCAGCATCCCTGTGGGGTCACCAACCAACGGTTTGAAAGTCTTTGCTTTCTCTCCCATCGTAACAACCAAGAGCCTCGGGGCCAAGGAAATGCAAGACTAAATGTGAGGTGGCTCCTGGGACAGAAATACGACATTAGAAGAAAGAAAAAGTGACATGAAAATAAAGTGTGCAGTTGAACTAACAGCAGTGCACCAACCTCGGTTCCTTGGTGGGGACATGTGTACCGTGGTACACAGGCCACTAACTCTTGGGGACACTGGTTAGGGGTATACAGGAACTCTCTCTACCAGCTTTGCAACTTGTCTGTAAACCTAAAGCTATTCTAAACTAAAGGGTTTACTTAAATTAAAAGAAAGTTCAGGTCACCAAGAAAAATCAGCTTCCCAAAATGGAGGCCGATCGGACATTTTTTCGAGTTCAAGTTCATCTTGGTCTGAACACTGCTGGGACTCCCTCCGTCCCACGGGGCTGGCACTCACTGAGAGCCCAAGAGAAGAGTCAGCAATTCCAACTTGGTAGAAAGTCAGAAATCTCCTTCTCCTTTCACCAGCTCAACACAAATAATGAAACAGGACTTCCCGGTGCCTGGCAACCAAGGTTAGTCACAGTTCAAGGACATGACCCACGGGAGATTTCTGTCTGAGTAACAGCACTGAGGTCATCCGGGGCTCAGGAATCTGATCCTTCTGGAATATCATTCCCACCCTCACCTCCTTAACAGGCGTCCTCCTCCCCCAAAGGGGCCCTGGTCCTCAGCCTGGGAGAGACGGGGAGTTTGGGGTACTGTCCTGTTCCAGTGGGGTTCTGCCATGAAGATGGGCTAAGTGGAAACTAGGGTGTCATTGCACCCTAGTTTCGGCTAAGACACTCAGTGTCACCCCCAGGAAGTCATCCCGGGGAAATAATGCAGCTTGTGAGCAGCAGCGATTGTACCATAGGACACTCATCGCGGCATTATTTATAATAATGAAGACTTGGAAGCCACGAGATGGCAAATGGTAGGAGATTGCTTCACGCTGACACATCCATATGAGGTAATGCCATGTGGCCATTAAATCATGCGGCAGAATAATATTTATTAATGTGAAAGATGTTCCAGATAAATGGCCAAATGGTAAAAGCGTGCTACAGAAAAATCTCAACGGGGTGACCACGCTTTTGTACGACAACTGCCCCAGATGAAGATAGAAGAAAATGTTAACACGGTTATGTGTGGGCGGCAGGCTTACGGGTAACGTCCCTTTGTTCTTTTCTGCATTTCCAGATTTTCTGCATGACTCGTGTATTCATTTTCGTAGTCATAGTAAAAAGATACATTTATATAAAATAATGTGTGAGTGATCATTGTGTGCCAAATGCTGGGATTTTAGGAATTGAAAGTCATTTAGACTGAAAGGAATGTCACGGGTGTTCTCATAATGCTCTTCCCTTCTTAGATAATTGGTTGTTGAGTGGGAGAAGAAAGAAGGAAGCAAGGCTGAGGTTTTACTGCTGCCTGGGGATGAGACCTCTGAGCTGAGAGCACCAGGCTGCCAAGACACAAGTCACCTGACGCCCGGGGCCCTGGAGGCCGTGTCTCGGAGGAAAGAGTACCGTCTGCCCTCCTATCCTCCACAAATCCCCAGGCTGCTCCTGTGCCACCTGTGCCCCATTCTGTGCAAAACAGCGGGAAGGTCTGGGGATCACTTAGACTTCTCGGGTCCCAAAGAGCCAGCCTGTCACCAGGCCTCTCTGAAAGAGCTCTGATGGAACAGAGGAGCTGTGCCAGCGTGAAGGCTGTGCTGCCTGTACCCGTGGTGTAAATGCCTCCACCACGGCAGTTCCAGCTGCCGATATGGCGTTTGTACCTCCTGAGCATGGACGTGGGAAGAGGTGCCCATGAGCAGCCCTCAGGAGCTGGCAGGAGGCTGTGTGTGCCGAAGGTGGTGCCCCAGCCCAGGCCCCCAGCAGCCGCGGTGGCCCGCCCCGGCCCCTCCTGAGGAGGTGTGCAGCCTGCTGGATGCTCTGGGTCTTCCTTAGCACTGCTCCTTCCCCCAGCCGTGGCCCCTGCTCCAAATACCATCAACAGAATCTGACTGGGGCTCGGGGAGACCCAGGCCCAAGTCTGTGTCATCTTGGTCAGATCACCTGCCAACTCCAGTCTGTGCCCTCACCTGAAGAACGGGGGACACTCCTGTTCATGAGTGACCAGGAATCTCCCTTGCTGGCCTGTCATAAAGGACACGTGCCATCAAGGCCCTTTTCCTCTCCTCCTCCTGGGCCCCCGCCGGCCTCCTCTCCACACCACTACTAGGGTGACCATTCTGAGGCCCAAGGGGCACCATGGACAGCCCCACCCAACTCAGTCACATGGGAGGGGTCTCAGGTCCCGCAGGGTGAGCTCTCCTTCACCGCTCCCAGCATGTCCCCTGACAAGTCCCAATGCTCCCTGCCCTAGCCACACCCCTACATGCAGTTCCCGGAGCAGCCCTACCCCTGGGACTAACTAGAATGTTCTAGTCCTCTCCCTGCCCAGTGAGTTCCTAATTAAAGGTGCTAACACTCTAAAAGTGGTGCTGATGTCCCATGGTAGCATTTCCTGGAGACTGGTTTGTTGTGGAGAAGAAAGACGAGTGGCAGGTGGTGGGGCGGAGACACCTGCCCTCCCTGTCTCCTCTCCAGTGGGATTTTACTTGTTTAGCTCAGCAGGGCAGCAGCCCGTACAGAAAGGTGACCTTCAGCATGGGAGGAGCTGGTGTGGCTCCGCCTCTCCTGGGCCTTCCTCGGTCCTCGGCCTCTGGACGTGTGACCTCGCTAGTCCTGACGACAGCCAGCAGGTAGGAAGAGTGTGGCCCTCACAGGTGAGGACGGACAGGGTAGGGTAGCACCTGCCTTGTCCCACTGGATCCTGACGCTCCATAGCAAGCCATGGCCATCAGGTCGGCCGGCCCTGTCTGGATTTCACTGGTGGTGGCAGGGTTAGTGACAGTGGTGCCTTTTTAACACTCAACTCTGAGCCGTCAGGACAGCTCTGAACGGGTCAATGGGGAGTGGCACGCATGCCTGTCCTGTGTGAGACTCTTTCCTGTTTCCATGTTTGCTGCATGCCCCACACATTCATTTTTGTAATTATAGTAAAAAGATACATTTAAACAAAACAATGTAGGAGGTATCATTGTGTTCCAAAGGCCGGATTAAAAAACACACTGAAAGTCATTTAGACTGAAAGAAATATCACATGTGTCTTCATAATGCTTTTCCCATTTTAGATCATCCGTTGAGTTGTTTCAGGGACCTGAGGAAGGCGCACTCAGGATGACTCAGCGAGCCGAGCCCACGCGGCCTTCTGCAGGGTCTGCAGAAGGACTACATCCTGGTGGGGGCGGCCAGCACCCCCGGTGAGCAACGTCCAGGCCTTAGCCTGGTGCCGTCCTGGCCTCAGGTGAGGATGGGCCATACGGGAATCCCCCTCCCGGCCCCCTGAACTGGTGCTTTCTGCTCTCCGGAGGCGGCAGCCCTCAGCCCAGGGGGGGCCCCATGAACACTCACTGGCACCACACCCTTCCCACTTCCCCTCCATGATGGGGTGGGAACAGGGGGACCTTCTGACTGCTCAGAAACTCATTTTAGATCCAGTATTGACTCAAATTTAACAATTACCACTACCCACACACACTCACACATGCACCGTTTCCCCTGGAAGAGGTTTTCTGGAAAGTTCCCTGCATGTCGAGAGGCTGAGCCCTGAGCCCCCACACAGCACAGCCCCCTGGCCTCTGACACTTGCCCGACACAGCCACACCAGTCACCCTGTTAACAGCCCCGAACACCTTCCAAACCGCACTGAGGAAGTAAGAGGAATTGGAGACCTCTGGGCAATTAGGGGGAAACTGAGGGGATCCCTTCCTTCTCTTACATATTGGTGTTCAGGTTAGGATTTCAGGTAAAGAAAGTGTCCACTACAGCATTTAAAAAGAAAAAGGTGGCTGCCAACACAGACGAGATCGCAATGTTGGTTCTCAGACTCAGCTATATGTTAAAATCACTTGGGGAGCTTTACAAACACCCCAGTGCCCAGGCTACGCCCCAGACCAAGTCCATCACACTCTGTGAGGGCAGCACCCAAGCGTCAGTGTCTTTCAATCTGCCCAGGGGCCTTCTACGTGTAGCCATGTCTGAGAGCCACTGCTCCAGAACAGGGTTCTCAAACTGGGGCCCCCGAGCCAGCACCATCAGCACCACCTGGGAACTCGTACTTCACCCCTGACGCCCTGGGTCTGAAACCCAAGGGCGGGGCCAGGGATCTGTGCTTCGATGCGCCCTTCAGGTGCTGCTCATGCATGCTCAAGGTGGGGAACCAGTGTTTCAGAAGGGTCTAGTAGGCTCAGGGCTAGTGGGTGGGAGGCCCTCCGGAGACTCATCAGCACCCCCAGGAGAAGGAAACGGGAGGGTGGCCGTAGCCCGCCCCCACCCTGCACTCACGCAGGACGCAGTAGAGGCCCAGCTGCTCGTAGCCCTCGCAGCAGTCGGTCACGTTCCTGGACTCGGGGACGTCCACTGCCAGGTACCGGGTTCTGTAAACGGTCTTGGGGCACCGCCTCCGTGGGATCCAACCACCACAGGGGGCATAGGTCACGTGGGACATCTGGACAGCCTCCACTTTCTGGACACTTTGGGTCACGCTGTAGTTGCACAGCTGGTAGCTGAGCAAGGACAGGCCTTTCTCTAGGAGGGAGGAGCCAAAGAGGGCAAAGGTGAGAATCAGGCCCCTACGTGGGGTTCCCTGCAAGCAAGCTCTCTCTTCTGCAGGAGCAAGTGAAACAAGACCCCCGCCCTGGACCCTCAGAGGGCCCGCCAGCCCGCCGAGAAGTCGGTGCAGCAGCGGATAAAGCATCAACGAAGGGCTAAAGCGGCAACGGAGACTGCCTGCTGAGAAATCCTCCCGTACAGTGTGGTGCGCCCAGGCCTCGTGGCGCGGGGTCTGACGGTGCTGGGAATGGAGACACGCAGGAGTCGGACAGCTGGGGCTCGTGGCCCCGTTTTCTGCTCCGTGCTCTGTGCTTCTGCCGCGGGAGAATCTTGTGCCCAGCTCTTCAACTCCCTGAGCCACAGGCTTGCCACACGTGCAATGCATCATAACAATTGCAGTAACGACTACCGTGCTTCCCCGAAAATAAGACCTCACCGAAAAATAAGCCCTCGCATGATTTCTCAGGATCACATCCCTGATCTTTTGGAGCACAACTTAATATTAAGACCCCGTCTTATTTTCGGGGAAACGCGGTGTATACTGGAGGCCTACTAGGCACAGGGCTCGGATGGCAGTGGCCTTTTGTAGAATGAGATGGAAGATAAATACACAAATATCTCAAGCACACATGAGGGTTCATAGATGATAAAGTTCAGTCCGATTGTCACTGTCATCGCCGGGAGATGAGGGCACAGTGCCCACAGCAGGATGACATCCAGCCGGCCTAACAGGCCCTAGGCATTGCCTGGTTCCTCTGTATAGATGCCCAAGCCCCTTCATCAGCATGACCACTGGTTCTCAAGACCCCAGGGCACCCAGTACTGTCACCAGCCTTGTGTCTCTTTCTCATGGATCGTATGCTCCTGGGACATACCATCTGCCCTCTGTTGTCTCATGTACGGGGGACTGTCACAGGCTGAATTGTGCCCCCACCCACCCACAATTCCAATGTGAAGTCCTCACCCCCAGTGCCTCAGAATGTGGCTTATTTAGAAATAGGAGTTTGGCAGATGCGATTAGTTAAGATGAGATTATACTGGAGTAGGGTGGCCCCAATCCAATGGGACCCGTGTCCTTATAAAAGGCGAAATTTGGACCCAAGAACAGGAATGCACAGGCGGGCGCCTTGAGAAGATGGAAGTAGAGACGAGGTGAGGCTTCTGTAAGCCAGGGAACATGGGTGATTGCTGACAGACCAGCAGGAGCTGGGGGAGGGGATGGCACACCTCCTCCTTCAAGGCCTCAGCGGGAACTGCCCTGTCCGTCCCTGGGTCCCGACTTCTGGCTTCTAGAACTGGGAGAGAAGCAATCTGTACTGTTTAAACCCCCAGCCTGCGGTGCTTTGTCCAGGCAGCCTCAGGGAGCAGGGGGCCATGGGGTGCCGCCCACACTTAGCAGCCCGCATGGGCTCTCGGTGGAGGACGAATGCAAGGTCTGACACGCTTCACATTTTCAGGTTATTAACCTGTGAGGGCCAAACTTTCTGAGACTGTACAACCAAAGGGTAAGCGCTCGATTGTATGGCATAGGCCCTTAGTGAGGAGCTGGCTTTCTGAGGGGGACTCAGGGCTGACAGCAGAAGTCGTCTTCACCCCCAGCACAGGCAGCACCCCTGAGGGCTCCCTCCTGCGGCCGCCCGGCAGCCGCTAAGTGTCCTGGGGGCTAGTGATGTCCAGGAAGAAACGGCCTGTGGCAGCCCTGGAGCCCAGGCTGATGGGGAATCCTGCAGCCGCACGCTGGGCTGAGTACATTGAATCACCCCACAGCTGAGCGAGCCCCCCCACGGCCATGCGAGCTGTGTGGCTGCCTCCCCATCACCTTGCAGGTGGCAGGGCCTCTGGGAAAGGAAACCCCCGCTGCCTGTCTCCACCAAACGGGTGGGTGACAGTAAGCTCTTTGGGGCAGCATGTGCGTGGGGCAGGGGAAATCAGCCTCCAAGACCAGGGTAACCTGGCCCCCAGCGTAGAGGCGACTTAGATGAGGGACTAGAAAAAATGGCCTCTGTGAACTGGTCACTAATCATGTGACCGGCTGAACAAGACCAAGCGTAAGGACTTCCCGCATTGAGAATGTGACAAGATGGTGCTAGATTTTGTTTTTCATCTTAACCTAAGATGAGACGCCAACCACTAATGAAGGTTACACTTCCCTGTCTCTAGAGAGCCACCGAGCTCCCTCTGATCACGACAAGGTCCCAGCTGATCATTAGTGCACACGCCATGACACTCATGCTCACACATCTCCTCTGAAACTGCACTTGGGATCAACTTGTTTTGTTTTTGACCTTCTCCCGGGGGCCACCACATCCTCTCCAAGCCTGGCTTCTTGGCAGGTTCCAGGAAAGAAAGTTTTTAGCAGACCCTGCCATTCAGCAAATCCTTGCAAGTGCCATCATGGCAGTCGGGGAGCCCGGGTTCGTCTCAGAGGTGGGAAATCGTCACACTCTGGAAGGAGCCTGGGCCCTGGGGTCAGAAGACCTGTGGTCGCACCAGCTTCAGAAACACCAGCCAGGTGATTCTGAGCACGTTTCATGCCCTCTCAGTCCCCCAGTCTGGTCATTTGTGAAATAGTAGCTATGCCCTAGGGTTGTAGGATGAAATAAAACCATGCCTGCAAAAGGCAGTGCCTGGCTCATAAGAGCAAATAGACTGGGACCCTGAGTACATTGAACTTCTGGTCCCCGCATCCTCACGTGTACAATGAGGGGGTCACGAAATGCCTCCTAAGTCTCCTCTATCTTTGAGATATTCCCACTCATTCTGCAATTGAGCTGTGTGGTTTACACAGCCCTGATTCCAAACGAAAACTCAAGGGACAAAAAAATATCACAATTAAACTAAAATACTTCTTATGGGTGAAAAAAACTTTGAACTGGTACAAAACTAAAGTTGGCTGTAGGAACAGAATGGACCTGTTTGAATTTCCAACGGAATAAGACAGACTTCAAGAGGAAAAGGATTTCAAAGTTCACCACCTCAGTTCCCTGAAATCTGGGGCTTCAGATATCTGTCTTTTTAGCAGCCGCTCAGGTGCCTCCAAAGGCTTTGAACAGGTGCCCTCACTCGGCCCCTCACTCCCCCACCAGCCATTTTCAAGCTCATTTACTGCTGAGGACACCGGGGCTGGCAGGACCCAAGGTGAGGGGCAGCCGGATAGAGAGCCCATTTCATGATCCCGCCTCCCTGGCAGGGTCACTCAGGCGGAAACTCTGCCCTCGCCAGCAGTGTGGCCTTGGGCAAGTCCCTGAGAGCTCTGGGTCTCCCTCTCCTTCTCTGGAAGTTGAAGACTCCAGTACATCCAGGTTCTGTGTCTGCCCTCGGTGTGGCCCTCAGACCCTCACCACCCACAGAAACGTGCAGTTCTGGGCCCACCCAGACCCGCTGACTCAGAATCTGTCTTTGAATAGACCCCCAGGTGATCAGAAGCATGCACCCACCTCTTTTGGGGTTACGAGAAAGTTTGGGGAGAGGGAACAGAGGCCTCCTCTCAAAGCAGAAGCCTGCCTGGCTTTCAGCAAGGCTGCTGTCCTCACTCATGAGACGGGCTCCCAGAGAGACCCCCTGCTCCTCCAGCATCACCCTCACTGAGCCCAGACCCCTCACCTGTGAAGCCGCTGGCCTGGCTCGGGCCCACGGTGCTGAGCAGAGCCAGCAGGGCCAGCCCGAGGGTCCTGAGCATGGTCGGGCAGTGGCAGGACAGCTCTGGGCCTCTCCTGAGCAGCAGCATAAAGGGGCCTGGGCTGCCTGGGCCCAGAAAAAGGGCCCTTCTGTTCCCTGTACTGCCGACGGTGGCAATAGCTTCAGAGGATGCGCTCACAGGGAGCGGTCCCTTATGCCTGCTCGTTAACACCCGCCACTGCCACGGCGGTGTCCCTCGGGGCCCCTACATGTCACAGCCCATTCTCATTCCAGGCAGATGGCATCTCTGAGGAAAGGTGAGTACCCAACCGCCAGGCTGCATCGCTGGGTCCCATCTCGTTGTTACGCAGAAAATACATTTCAGACCCGAATCTGACTCTCTCCATCAAGTACAAAGTATTCTCTTACCTTATCTTTGCACACTGGCAGGAGAAAACAGCGTCAAATCAAAGTGGTCCATCAGATTCAGAAAAGCATCCTTCCCACAGGTGGACAGTCCAGATCAAAAGCCATAAAAATGTCCCTACACCTTAACCCAGTGATTGCTTCCTGAGGATTGGCCTGGGGTGCAGGCCCGGAGATGGTCATTACTTGTCAGGACTTAAAGTGGAAACGCGAGTGAACCGTCATGGGACAATGAGAAAGTAGATCATTACGTGGCATCTGGACGTGACATCCCACAGAGGTTGACAGGCTCACCTGAAGACTTTTAGCAGCAGGAAAGCAAAACTGCACAATGTGAGGTCAAAACAGCTCCCTCTCCATGAAGACCACGACTCCGCATGACTGTATACAAATGGGCCAACTCCCAAAGGGCCACAGGAATAAAGACACATGTGAGGGGTGACGGGATGGTGGCTGACTTCTGTTTTATTTCAGTAGCCATCCTGTTGTAGGTAAATGGATCTTTAAATTTGGTATGAAATACTGTCTAATTGGTGATGTCTTCTTACTCCTCTGCTGAGTTGTCTTGCAATGGTTGGTATCGAAAATTGAGGCATAATTTTTAACATTAGGTGAAGTTCCCATTAGTTTTACTGAGAGAACTTTCAAATAGGACAACAAAGACCCATCTTGGCTGGTGGCTGAGAAGTATAAGTCCCTTTTGTTTGAATACAAAACAGTCCTTCCAGAAGGGAGCTTCTAGCCTAACTCCCGCCTCGGGTGCTAGGTCTTTTATTCTCGGTAGATTGACCTCTGAGTGATTACCTGCCACGCTTGCACGGCTAACGGCTAATGGACACATGCCAGGACGAGAATACTGGAAAAGGAGCCGGAGGTAACCTCAACGTTAAGGGGCTCAGCGCGAACTTCCTGGAAGACCAGCGCCCTTTAGAGAAGGCTGGTGGCGTCAGATGGACTCACCGCCTCTGCTGTACTGAGGTTACAACAGTTTCAATAAGGAAAGAGGATGTTTTAATGCCACCGTATCACACTCAAGAGAGCACAAGTGAATTCACGCTATAGAATAAAGAGAAAAAATGTTATAATTTAGGTAAATCTGAGCATTTAAAACTGTGAAGTGCATCTATGATTCTATTATCTCTTAGAACTTTGGCTACTGTAACATACCACGCTTCTATGAAATACGAAGATGGCATCAAGGGTAACGTTACATTTTAAAACCCGCCATTGACCCTGTGTGCCGCTTTCTCATCTCCAGAACCCCCTGTGAAGTAGGTCCTTTATCCCCCTTGCACAGAGCAACTCAGGGGCCGCAAAACCACCCAGGGAGTGGGATGTCCCACCCCGAAGCCTGAGTCCTTCACACCCCACTCCCCTCCCTGTCTGGTCCCAGTTCCAACCAGGAGAATATCCAGCCAGAGACCCCAACAAACGGGAGAAAGTCAAGACATTTTACCAGCTAAGCACTTCGTGCTAATCTGCAATTTTCCATAAAATGTCATCATAACATGCTTTGTCTTTATGTTAAAACTCATATGATCAAAAAGAAAAAAAGGGCCGGCCAGGTGGCTCAGGCAGTTAGAGCTCCATGCTCCTAACTCCGAAGGCTACAGGTTCGATTCCCACATGGGCCAGTGGGCTCTCAACCACAAGGTTGCTGGTTCGATTCCTAGAGGCCCGCAAGGGATGGTGGGCTGCACCCCCTGCAACTAGCAACGGCAACTGGACCTGGAGCTGAGCTGCGCCCTCCACAACTAAGATTGAAAGGACAACAACTTGCCTTGGAAAAAAGTCCTGGAAGTACACACTGTTCCCCCAATAAAGTCCTGTTCCCCTTCCCCAAAAACTTAAAAAAAAAAAGTCCTCAAAATGGACAGTCTCTTTCTAGCTTGGTCTTTTCTCAACCTCCCTTTCATACAGGCACAAAAAGGATAGCTGTGTGTGTGTGTGTGTGTGTGTGTGTGTGTGTGTGTGTGTGTGTGTATTTAATCCACAGTGAGTGCTGTGTCTGCTCGCTCGCGGGCCGTGATAGAACTCATGAGTCCGGTGGAAACATAGAAGGTTTATTAAAGTAAGAGGAGGTTTGGTGGCGCAGAGTCTGCTGGAAACTAATGCAAACTGCTGCATGGAGTCTTTGTTTGGTCTCAAGTTTTGTATTTTCTAACCAGGATGTAAATTGCTTTGGCCTATAGTTGGGGGTGGGGAGAGGTGTGGTTAAGCTGGTTATCGCAATCTTTGCATACGTTATGTAGATTTAAGTAGGAGGTAGGCATGCTCCCACACAAATGCAAACCTCTCCCAAGTCACTGGGCAGCACTGGGTTGAAGTAAATAGAACCATTGAAACTGGTCTGCACAGCAAGTGTATAGGAAGCAGGATCATTAAGAGGCTCAGAAAGAAAAGAAAGCTTTCAAAAAGTCCCAAGCTAAATTACACTTATTAATTTGAGATCCAAATCTCAAAAATAGAAGATTTAGTGCCACTGGCACAATCCCGTCTTAACAGTGAGATCTTTTCCTCAGTTATTATTGATGTAGGATGGCTGTAAGGATTTTCCACATCTGCCTTTTCATGTAAATGCTTTGACAAGAAAAAAAACAAGCACTTAACCCAGCAGGGAGAGATGTCCCTCCAGGATGTGGCATTCACGGTGTTCCGTGTTCCCCACTTCCAGGATGTGTCTGGTCACAGGTTTATCCAGCAAAGATCCGCAAGTTCGCTCGGTGTCCAAGAACTGGAGCCGCCAGGGTGCGATGCCAGATTTAAGGACACACATCCACACACTCCGTACACACACGCACACTCATGCACGCACATGCACCCTGTCATATGTATACCCACATAAGGCACATTCACACATGCTCACACATATCCACACTCATGCACACTCACGCACGTCCCACTCGTGTGCATGTACACATGCAGACGCTCGCACATGTGTACGCTCACATTTTCACATGTGCACATGCCTCACATGTACGTGCACAGCATGCAGGTCGAGAACGTGCTCCCTGTCCCCGGAACCAGTGTCTCCGTGGGCATGAACCCTGCTGTCTACGTTCAGTGACGGTGCCTGAGCTGAGCTCTGCTTGCTGTCGCCCCCTGTGGAAGGAGAAAGTTGAATTAGATGACCTTGAAAGGGTATCTCAGGTTCTGAGTTCTCTGGTCCCGAGGTTCAACAGACTCCTCTAGAAAATCATGTGAGGCCAAAATGCACACGCCCACAGTGCTGTCCCTCTATGTGGGGATAGCGTCCCAAGGGAAAGATGGCGATGGCCATTGCAGGGCTCACGACACTGGTCCAGGGCAGAGATGGCACGTGTGGCATTGCTCATTTCTCACCGCCTCCCTCCTGGGAACCTGCTCACCACGCAGCCCTGGCAAGGACCACCTGTCAGGCTGAGCGCGCTGGGAGAGGCCAGGCGCTCTCCGGACTTACCTGCCTCAGGTTGTGGGGTGCTAGCTGCACAGGAACAGGCAAAGGTGGCAGGAACACGCATCCAAGGGCTGTTCTGGAGGAGTGGGGACCCACAGTGGGACCTCCATCCAGTGTCCCTGCTGTGGGGCCACGCGGGAACTGGGGCCTTGATGGGGACAGCATGGGGTCTGGTGACTGCTCTGCTCATTGCCACTTGATGGGGTCCATGCTGGTGATGGGGTGGAGAGTCGCCTTCCCCTCTCAGGGGCTGCCCATGTGGGGTGATTTCCAGGGAACACTTGCTGTGATGGATGGACGTGACGAAGAGCCAGCAGGAGCTTAATAAAGTGTAAAAATTGGGATTTGGGGGACACTGTAAGTAATCCAGTCCAGTTTCCCACTGTCGACTGGCAAAATAACACTCCAGAAAATCCACCAAAAGAGCAGTTTACTTAGGAAAAGAAAAAAGAAACAAAAATCATCACCGCAGAGGTTCCAACCGGCCACCCACGTGAAGAATAGCCCTGGTTCCAAGATGGCTATTCTATATATCGGCACCCTTCCCCCGGTAATTACCAGTAAGTCCAATAGGAAGTCAGGGCCAGCGAGCCAACAAGGGGCCCAGCTCCACCCACAGTCTCCCAGCTCTACGGTAAAGCATCGTAAGATGCCAGTTCACTTTTATCATTCCCCCTCTTGATCCAGGTCTTGTCTCTGAAGATCATTGATCAACAGTCAGGTCTTCTAGTCTGTTTTCCAGTGTCCAGCTTTTTGTCCCTCCAGGTCTGGTCAGCTTCTAGTCCCTCAGTGTCAGAAAGGACTCTGCTGGGTGTCATCTCTTACATCATGGGGAAGAGTGCATGGATCGGGAAACAGCTGGTGTTCAGTGTCAACCTGCATCAGAAGCAGAGCTCAAATAGATCAAAGTTACAGGTAGAATTAGAACAACATAGCAACCTCGCTTATGTGGCAGGGACTAAATGCATAGGATGTCCTGTAATTATCTCAAAAGATGAGAGCGTATGAGTCCCAAGAGGAGTAGATCTGAGATTTAAAAGGACGAATTTTGGCCAAGGTATTTGAAGAGTTTCTGTAAACTTTGCCAATTGAGTCTTAATAATGCCATTAGTGCATTCAACCAATCCTAAAGACTGGGGATGGTTAGCGCAGTGAAAATGTTATAGGACTGGCCAAGCACACACTTGCTTCAGCACCTGCCCACTGAAATGGGTTCCTCGGTCACTGTGGAGTTCAAGAGGAGTTCCCCAAGTAGGAATAATCCTTTCTAACAGTACTTTAGCCACTGCAGACGCATTAGCTTGTCTGCAAGGAAAAGCTTCAGTCCAGTGAGAAAAAACAAATATCATGACTAAAACATACTTGTATCCAAGAGATGGGGGAAGCTGTAGGAATTCTAGCTGCCAGACTTCAAATGGAGGTAAGGAAACCACATTTCCATAGCATTCCAAAGTCATGGGCACCCCAAAGGCATATCTGCTGTCAGTATAAATGTTGACAGCTTTATCCCTTGTTAAAATGCAAGCTAGAGTGAGGGCAGATCATTCAGCCTGTTGTGCTGACGTGGCCAGGGGCAACGGTGCTGCCTCGATGACTTCAGAAGGAGTTACAACAGCATAACCAGCACAGTACTCACCATTGTGTCGTTTTTAAAGTATGAACCATCGGTAGACCATGAGAAATCAGCTTTATCCAGAGGAGTCTCCTGCAAATCGTCACGAAGAGTCAGGAGGTGATCTGTTAATGTCAGGCAGTCAGAGGGGCTTCCTCAGTCTCAGGAGGAAAGAAATGCAGCATGATACTTCTCTAAGAAGTCTCTTCCTAATAAATGGGTAGGGGCAGAAGAACTAAGGAGAAAACAATGCTAATGTTCATCTCTTAAGGGACCTAGACAAAAAGGGACAAGGCTCAGATACTTAAACCTGTTTCTCCAAGATGATTAGGGGGAAGGACTGGGAAAAAACTCGTAATTTCTCAGAGCCCCATCACTAGGAGTCATGAAGGCCTGAAAGAAACTTGTTAGTTGGCAGAGAACATCTTGTACGCTTCAACTTATGGCAGTCCCTTTTCCAATGTCATTGCTCCTTGCAGTACTGGCAAAAAGTTGTAGTTCTTTGATTTCCCACAGGGTCTCCCATTTGCCATGGCTGAAAGTCAGATGTCTTGGTGATCTTGTTTTTAGGCGGCTCATCTAGGGTACTAGCAAGCTCATTAGCAAAATTTACCAAGTCTGTGGTAGGCATAGTTCCCCTTCCCCTCCTGGATCTCCTAACCAGGAGGGAAAGGTTTTTATTTAGCCCATTGACAAACAAAGAATTAAAAGTTATACATGTGGAGTCAATATTTAAAAAAAGACCAGAATTTTTCTTAAAAACCACCTGAAACCTATTATAATAGTCATGAACAGTTTCGTCAGGCCTTTGTGAGCAAGTGTGAATTTTGCTCCAATTGTTAGACCTTGGAAAAGCCTCGGGAATTGTTCAATGTAGCTTTCGAGCAAGTTCCCTGGCTTCCTCCCAATAATTGGAGGTTTGCTTTTCTAAATCTCTTTCCGGATGCTCCCATCCAGCAATCCTCATCCACTGTCTATCTTGGCCTTCACCAACCAACATGTGGATTACTGGTACAAATCAGAACCAGGTTGATATGCTTGAATAGTATATCAAATTCCTCAGCAAACTTAATAGAATCCTTAGTTACCTTAGGAAAATCCTTTACAATGGCTCTTAACTCAGCTTTTGTCCAGGGGACGTAGGAAATGTGGGGTTTATTAGGATCTCCAGAGGGTTTTATCTTAAATGGAAAAGTACTGATAAGTTCTGAGAAAGAAGAGAGAGGAGGAGATTCCAGAGAAGGTGTGGCTGGGGGTTGAGTTGAAAGTGGGAAAGGAGATGAAAGAGGAGTGGGGGAACGGCAAGGCAGTGCTGGAGGTAAAGAGCACAAGGTTTCTGAGGCCATTCTATCTCTTTTAAAATTTTTAACAGTCTTCGTTAATTTTGAGACTTTGTTGTGTAAAACGACAACTTTAGATTTGCAGTCCTGTTTGGCAGCCTCCATACACCACTCCAAATAGACATTCCATTCCTCTTTCTCAGTTACAACGCTGCTACTATCCAAGTTAGTTTTAAGAAAATCAAGTTTGGGAATCTCTAAAGTTCCCCAAACTGGTCATTGATTTTTAAAATTACTGTTAGTCAGATCTGTCCATTTAGTTAAATATGTGCACGAAAATTCCCTGCGAGTTTTAAACATATACTTGGCTGGTATCTCTGGAGTAGGGACAGTTTTAGAAGGCTTAGACATCAGAGATCCCATTTTAAACACTGGGCCCCAAACAATTCACAGCTCCAATAAACTGCTGGTTCTTCAGCTCACCTCGCTCTGGAACAGTCTGATCACTGCAAACCAGGCTGAATGCTGAAAGCCAATTCCAGGCAAATAATCACCTCTTAGGGAACTAAGTTACAGGCTAAGCTGGGTGGTACTCTTCCCACTTTCTCAATGAGATGGCACTATCTAATACTGGCCAAGACTGACCAATTTCAGTAGAAATAATCTTTTATCCCCAAAGGGGCGTTAGGCGAAGGCCAGTCTTTGTCTCAAAGTACAGCTTGTTTTTCCAAAGAATTCAAGCTAATGCACTACAATGAGTATCCAGACAACACAGACAAACAGGCCTTTAACGCATTCTCTCTCTCTCACACACACACACACACACACACACACACACACACACCACCAAACAAATAAACACACACACAAAAATTTTTTAAACAATTCCCAAATAAACCCTGGAGAGCGCCAGATGCCAAAATCCGTTGGCTCAGATCCAGGAGAGAACTTACCCTGCAGCCCCTAAGCCGAGGAGCAAAGCTTGGGAGCTACAAACGGCTCAGTAGGTGCCTATTTGGTTTGCTCACCAACTACTAAATGGCCACCAGAGTTCTGTTCTTCTCTGGATCCCGGGTGAGCCCCCAAAATGTCAACTGGCAAAAATAACTCTCCAGAAAATCCATCAAAAGAACGGTTTATTCGGGCAAAGAAAAAAGAAACAAAAACCACCACCGCAGTGCGGGAACGCTCACCTCCAACCCGGGGCTCCAACTGGCCGCCCACGTGAAGAAGAATAGCCCCAGTTCCAAGATGGCTATTCTATTTATTAGCATCCCTCCCCCAGAAGTTACCGCAAAGTCCAACAGGAAGTCAAGGCCAGAGAGCCAACAAGGGGCCCAGCTCCACCCATAGTCTCCCAGTTCTATGGTAAAGCATCATAAAATGCCAGTTCACTTTTATCACCACCCAGTCGAGGCTGCTGTCCAGCAGCCATGGGGAATGAAAATAGTGTTTCCCAAGGTGTTGTGAGGACCACTGCAGTGGAATTGTCAAGAGGGCGCTTATTGGAAATGCAGGTACTTTCCCAGGGGCAGCTCTGTGCCTCTCTGTGCCTCGGTTTCCCAATCTACAGCATGGGAATAACTGTACCTTCCCATGTAGTAGAGTGTTAATACTTCCCAGTTTTGTGAGAACCAAATAAAACACTGTGTGGAAAAGCCTGCTAGAACTGTAGGGCACTTTTTAGGCATCCATCTTCTATTGCCATTAAAGGTATTATTGGGGAAACTTAATTAAAAACAAAGTCTGCTCCCACCTCAGAAAGCCTCTCACAAATGTAGCAGAGAAAGCTCTTTTATTATTAAATGACCATCAAACCAGAATGCAATGCCCGCCACAGGCAGCCCGCCAAGAGATGACAGAGACAGACTGGAAACTTCACCTTTTCTATAACCAGGCAACACAGCCCATGACATCCAGGTTCTCAAAATAAATGATAACCAGTCCCCAAGTAAGAGGAGTTGCCAGCACCATCTGTCACACCGGGTTTCCCCTACACTCACCCCGTAATGGAGGTGACCATCACGTTAGCAGGTTGGCTTTACCCGGAGGAAAAATAAACGTCTCACATCTTTAGGACAGGAGGTTGTTTTGCAAATTAGAGCAAGGCTCCCACCCTCCCACAGAGATGGAAGTGGGGCCCATCTCCCTCAACTTTTGCATCCAAAAGAGGTGCTCCCAGGGCCTTGAGAAAGACATCTAGGTCATAAAACCACAAAATGCAAATCTGGTCTTCAAAAGGACGTATATACATTTCAAAGAGGAGAAAGTTCTCTTCAAAGAGGAGAAAGAGGATATACACGTTTCCTAAGGTATATCCTCAAAGAGAAAGGAGAGGAGAGGAATCTATCCCCTTATTTTCCTGAGGAGGATTAGGCCTCTTGTTTTCAATTTGTATTTGTCCTTACAGTGTGAAGGGCAGCAGTCCGACTGTGGCGGTGGGGGGGGGGGGCGCCTAGGACCCCGCATCAGGGAAGACCAGGCAGGGTGCCTTCCCATTGCCTGCTTCCCTTCTGAGCACTGCAGATGGGTTTTAGAATCTTTTAATCAGAGCACAAATATTATGAGCAGGAATGACAGTGGTCCTAATAATGTTACAATAAAGAATTAATGGTTCTTGTAAAATTAATGCAAATGCAGAAACAAAAATTCACCTAAATAAGGGTCCTGGGACCTGGCAGTGGGGGGGCGGAGGGGTGCTGCTAGGCTGAGACAGGATGTCACGGGCCCCAGACTGGACTCCGGCCTGTGTGTGGGAGTTGGGGCCATCCTCCATCCTCTTCAGGACTTCAGGCTCTTGACTCCATATAGTGGGAAGATGTCAAGCTGGGTCCCTCACCAGCACCAACATATGACAACGGCATCGTCTCTCTCAGGACAGGTAGTAGGAACAGCACTTCTAGAACTATCAGGACTGCTCAATAATGGATACCATCACGTGGGCTGGAAATAATGAACAAGGTCAATATCATGAGAACCAAATCAAGAATAACAAGAGCGAGTCTACAGCGTGACACCTTAGAGATCTTCCTGCTGAAGGATTCCACATAAGTTATGCTTAAAGCAGAGGGGGTCACCCCAGGCCTGTCCCCATGCCGGCATCAGTCACATTAACACAGTGGCTCTTGGAAAACACCACTATCCCACAGCAGAGGGCCCACCCACCACGTGTCGGGGTTAGAGCTAAAAGCAGATCCTAAAGCTATTTACCACTAACCTGAATCAGCCTTTTCTTTTTAAGAGAAAAAGAGAAAACATCTGCAGCCTGTCCCCACCAAGGATGTTAGAAATTAAGATTAGGAAACAATTGATTCAATAAATACAATAAATAATTTTTAAATTCTCAGACACACACTATATTTGTAAGAGTTCCTGAGAGAAACAGAACCGATAAGAGATAGATAGATGATAGTTGATAGATGAGAGAGAGAGAGAGAGAGAGAGACAGACAGACAGACACACAGACAGACAGACAGTCAGATAGAGATAGATGATAGATAGATTGAGAAATAGATAGACAGAAAAACAGATTTTTCTACCCAAAGGCCTGGAGGCTGCAGACCCAGGAAGGTTCAGTGCTTCAGTTCAAGTCCAATGACAAGGAAAAGCAGATGTCCCGGCCTAAAGGCAGCCAGGCAAGAACAATTCTCTTACTCAGGGAGGGTCAGCCTTTGTTCCTTTCAGGCTTTCACCTGATTGGGTGAGATCCACCCCCATGGAGGAGGGCAATCTGCTTTACTCAGTCTACAGATTCAAATGTTAATCTTATCTGAAAACACCCTCCCAGACACACCCGGAATAAGGTTTGACCAACTATGGGTTGCCCCATGTCCCAATCAAGTGAAGATAAACAATTCACCATCCCAAGTACCATTTGCATTTCCTAATCTTAGCTCTGAGTGGCCAGTAGAAACATTCAGAAAACATGCTGAAGCGTAAATAAAATGAAAGCCTACCTGAGCTTTGGCTCATGGTTCTTTTCTGAACCAAGAATCATCCAAGAATAATTGATAAGCAGAAATGTCATCCGAAGGACAGTAGAAAATAGATGTTGGAAATCTAGAATTCCCTGCGCAGTCTGCTCCTGAATGGCCGCTGCATAAGAAGGTCCAGAGGTCCCACCTCCACGTAAGCCCACCAGCTTCTCCTCCTTAGCTGGCAGTCCTCACCCTGGTGGGAGAAGCATGGGATCATAATCCCATCAATTACATCTGGTTCTCATATAGAATCAAACTTCTCACTGACCCAGGTTCTGAAACTAGAGACTGGGGAATAGAAGTCTCTTTTTGTTGATATGGCCACAAACATGATTTTCAATGGGCTCTATGTGTCAGGAATTTTGTGAGAGTTGTTCCTCTCCAAGAAGAGATGGTCGGTTTGGAATGTAGTGTACAATATGGAAGAAACTGGGAGGAAGATGAGTAATCCAAGGTCTGGCTTGAAGGAAGTATGTCTCTCCCCACTCCCTGCTCCCACACCTCTACATGTGTACACCCCAGAAAAGGAAGGGAGGGAGGTGGAGAGAGCAGTCACACCACTCTCCATCCAATGAGAAGCAAACGATCCTCAGAACGCACCTTCTCTGCAGACCCTGAATTGAGTCAGCTCTCCTCACAGTGAAGCTTTCCCAAAGACCCTCATGCCCCAGGGGAGAGGCTGCCTGATATAGCTATGGTACCGAGGGGTCATCTGGGGAGCAGCACTGCCAGTTACACAGCGGCCTCATCCAGAGCAGTGCCAGGCTTCATTGCCCTGTGACGACCTTCCAGAGTGTTCCTAGGTGTTTTGTTCTTCCCATTCATAGCCTGTCTATATGGCAGCTTGCTTCCCCTTTCTTTGACACTCCCCCAAACCCTGGGGCTCTGCACTGGGGAGAGGAGTCCAGAAACTGCTCTCCAGCTAATGTGAGTGAGCTCATCACTGTGCTCAGCTGGGCAGGCTGTGGCCGGCAGCCGCCCCTGGCCATGCTCTCCAGATGCTCAGTGAGGAGCGGTCTAAGACACCTCAGACCCCACTCAGGGTAGGGGGGTGCAGAAGAAGGGGCCGAGGACTCGGGGAGACAAGGGCGGCCTTGAGGCAGGTGTCCATGCCCCGTGGTACGTTCTGCTCCACATCCGGCTGTAATTATAGCACTGGGTGGCAGGTTGTGCCCACACCCTCGACTAGGAATAAAGCCACCCCTAGGGGCAGAGGGAATGAGCAAACAAGTAGCAAGTGAGGGTGATGTTTATGGTGGCTCCCTAAGTGTCCCTTCCCCAGAATCTCCCAGGCAGAGGAGCGCCTATGAGGTGGGGCATTATTCCAGTGGCTTTCACTCTGCCGGCCCTGAGGATAGAGTGACCAACTGTCCAGGTTTGCCCCAGACTAAGGCATTACTCAGAACGGGGGGATTTCAGTGCAAACACTAGGAAAGTCCCATGAAAACCAGGATGAGTGTGTTGACTACTGGGAAGCTCTTTAAGAAATACTAGTGTCCACCCCCAACCCAGGAAAGGCACTTAGCATCTGTGGGGGAGGAACGAGGTCCCCTTTCTTTAAGGCATCTGGGGGAATTACAGGGGGCAGCAAGACCGACATCCCCTGACCCCGTCCAGACCCCTGGCAGTTTGCCAGTGAGGAAATGGAAGTGAGGTGTCCTCTGCCAAGGTCACCCTGTATGTAGGGTTGAATGGTGGCCCCAGAAAAGATATGTCCAAGTCGTAACCCTGTGAACATGACCTTGTTCAGAAGTCGAGTCTTTGCAGATGTGATTAACCTCCATGTCTTTGGATGAGATCTCCCTGGATTTGGAGTGGGTCCCAATTCTGATGACGAGTGTCCTTACAAGAGAAGGGAGAGGAGAACTGGAGACACACGGGGGGAGGCCATGGGAAGACAAAGGCAGAGACTGGAGTGACGTGTGTACAAGCCGAGGACACTGAGGGCTGGAGGCAATACCAGAAATTGGAAGAGGTAGGAAGCATTCTCCCTGAGCCTCCAGAAGGACCCAGGCTGCCGACATCTTGGTTTCAGACTTCCAGCCTCCAGACTGTGAGAGAACAAATTTCAGTTGTTTAAGCTGCCCCAGGACCTTCATGCACCCCCAGGGCTCAGAGGCAGACACACTCACCTTCCACTGGACGCCAGCTGGCACCCCTCCCATCCCCTCTGCTCCCTGCCCCATGTCCCTGCCTCTCCACCTTCACAAGCTCCCTCCCCAGTTTCAGTAGAGTTTACTAGGGGTGAACAGTGAAAGCACTCGGCATATGCAGGATCTGTGGGCAGACACGGACCTTAGTCCACTTAGCAAGCATACCATCAACCTAGAACAACATGGCGGTGGCCATGCCTTCCAGCCTTGGGGAGTTTCTGAGGCGAGCAGAGTCCCAGGAAAGCCTTCCGGAACCATCTTCCATGGTGATTGATAAGTCAGATCCCTTGGCAGTTCCCTTATTGGCCCCGCCCACATTCTTTCTCTGCCCAATGCCCTAGGAAGTCCCTCCCTTTGATTTAAGGGTCCATAAGGCTTTCATCCCACTAAAACTGGGCCTTTCCATCCTCCCCGTGGTCCCCTGGCAGGAGGCAGTTGTGCTGGGGAGTGGCTGTGTCATCTGCGCCTCGACTGGGCGGCCGCCCTGGTGGCCCACTGGCCAGCCCTGCACAGCCCTGCCTGCATTCCTCACAAACATCCCCCCACTTTCATCTGGAAATTCCCTCACATTCTCTGTTTCTTCTACTGTCTACAGTGAGTGGTTTCTAGAGAGCGCTGTTTTTGTCCTGAGTCCTTTGCCATGCCAGAACCAAGGGGAAAGTGCCAGAACACCCAGCACTGGGGCGTCCAGAGCCCCAACCCAGACTTGGCCCTTCCTCTGAGCCACACGGCCTCAGCTAGTTGTTCACACAGCATTTCTCTTTGTGCTTCGTGTAGGAAATGGAGATTTGTCCTGAAAAAGACGTGTGTGTGTCTTCTGGAGTGAGTGTTTGCGTCCCTTCAAAATTCATAGGTTGAAGCCCTAACCCCCAGTGTAGTTATATTAGGGGTAAGGAAATTATGAAGGTTAAATGAGGTCATAAGGGTGGGACATTGATCTGATAAGATTAGTGCTCTTGTAAGAGGAGACACCAGAGCCCTCTCCCTCTTTTTCTCCCTCTCTCCTTCTCTCCCCTTCTCTCCCTCCCTCAGTCTCGCTCTCTCTCTTCCCTGTCTCCCTCTCTTCCTCCCTTACTCTCCCTTTCCCCCCTCCGCTCCTTCTCTCTCTTCCACATGAAGACTAAACAAGAAGGTGGCTGTATGCAACATAGGAGGTGTGTATGGAAAAGGCGCCATGACAAGCTCAGGAGACTGAAAA